>NC_140987.1:386910283-388110283 GCF_052327205.1 Somniosus microcephalus | reverse complement strand
TTTTCTTGGGGGTGGGAAGAGATTAATCAGAAAAATCTTATTACATCAGTCTAGGGTCAAAAAAGCAATTTTTTGACATGGGAATTAGTCATTGATGTTTATGACTGTCCTACCAATGTGATACTGAATGTTCCCAGGGTAAAACCAGGTGGAAAAGTTGAAGAGATTGCATGATCAAGATGCATTTAGCACATTCCATACCTAATAACAGGTTTATTATCCTAAAGCTGTTGGATACATTACACAATGGTGTCTGAATTAAAATCTAGATACCTGCGGCACTTTTGTGCTAAAACCCCTTATCTGAAAATACACCTGCAACCTCAAACCAGATTCATAATCCAACCTGAAAAACAGAAATAAGTCTTTGAGAACTCAAAAGCTAACCACTGAAAATTCAAGAGAGAAATGTGAGCTTTAACTCCAAGCACAACTATGAATTAATATATATTTGAAATGTGATGTTAGACAGCTAACAGAAATAGTGCTGAGTTGTCAGCTCTGATTTTACTTCAGATTAAAAGCTCACAATTTCAAGACACCCGTAACTGAGAAGATTCCCATTGGACTCCTGTGACTGACCTACTGTTAATCATCTATCATGTTTTGTTACCAAATGACAGTATAGCATAATGTGATGAACTAATAATTCATTACCACCTTCCACCTACTTGAATGTACTAAATCTGAACATTGTGTAGTGCAAATGCAATAATATTATTCGCAGTGAGGCTTCTTTTGATCTGAACTCATTGTAAGTTTATAGCGGATGGGGAGGGTCACATGTTGTACATTAACGGGACTATTTCAGTTAAGCATTTAAGGAAAACAAAGATGTACATGTGTGTATGTATCTGTGTGTGTGTGTGCGTATGTGTGTGTGCGTGTGTGTGCATGTGTGTGTGCGTATGTGTGTGTGCGTGTGTGTGCGTATGTGTGTGTGCGTACGTGTATGTTTATCAGAACATGAACAATCATTTTGGCATCAAAGGAAATCAAGTGCTAACATAATCTGCTCTATAAACTGTAATAAGTACACACCTCTCATTCACCATGGAAGTCACATTTCGTTATTTATACTTTCATATGAATGAATCAGATCTAAGCCATCTTTGCCAAGTCCAACTTGTCACCAGTTTACTGCTTCATATGGGCTTACATAGTTTTTATTTATTAATTGATGAACAGGCTGGATGTGCCATATTAAATGTAGAATCTGTTAATAACCCAGTGAAATGTGCTGACACATCAAAAACACATTACACTATCCTGCTTGAGGGTATCTCCTTAACATTCCAGCTAGTCCAACCACAGATTGTAATCACTCAGGTCCTGCTACATTTAGAATTACAGAATAGAATTACAAAACTTTACAGCATTGAAGAAGCCGCTCAGCTATTGCCCTTGTGCCGGTTCTCTGAATCAGCTATCGATTTAGTCCTATTCCCGAGTCCTTTTCCCTAAACCCCTTTTTTTTCAAATATTTGTCCACTTCCCTTTTAGAAATGATTATGGATTCTGCTTCCACTGCTATTTCCGATCGAGCATTCCACATTTTAACAACCCTCAGTGTTTAAAAAAAACTTGTCAACTTTTCCTTTGTTCTTTTGGTGATCATGTTAAATTTAAGCTCTCGAGCTTCACCAACATTGGCAATAGTTTAATACCTATTTTTATGATTATAACCTCTGATAATGTTGAACACTTCCATCAGATCTCCTCTTAACCTTCTCTGTTCAAGTGAAAAGAGCTCCAGTTTCTCTTGTCTCTCAAAACTACAGTCTTTCACCCTGGTTATCATATTAGTGAATCTTTTCTATATATTTTCCATTGGCTTATCCTCCTTCAGATGTCATCCATGGCTCAGTGGTAGCACTCTTGATTCTAAGTGAGAAGGTTTTGGGTTTTAAGCTCCACTCCAAAAACTTTGGCAGATAATCTAGGCAGATACTTCAGTGCAGTACTGAGGGAGAGCTACACTGTCGGAGGTGCCATCTTTCGGATGAGACATTAAACTGAGGCGATGTCTGCTCTTACAGGTGGATGTAAAAGATTCTATGGCACTATCTAAAGAGCAGGGGTGGTGTCCTGTTAACATTTATCCCTCAACCAATATTAAAAGCAAATTGGGCTGAATCTTGCTGGAAAAATAATGGCATGTTAATGGCATTATTAATGTACAAATCGACCAGCAAGTTCAAGGGATTAAGAGATATGCCGTGAATTACGAATCTCCAGAACTTGCTGGTCGATTTACATCGATATACAACTACCAATGTACAAAGAAATCTTTGTTAATTATTTTAGTTACTGAAATTATCTAGTACATCCATAGAATCATTCTCCTATCAACAAAAAAATGGCAGTGCACCACATCAGCAGACCTTCTTTTTACTTTGATTATAAAGCAAATTTATTTAACAATAGATAAACAGGAAATAAATAACAGTAATTGTAGTGTCCGAGGATCAATAATACTCAGACTGCAGGAGAACAATAAAACAGGTATTTACTGAACAGAGAGTAATTCAAGACTGAAGTACAGAAGCCTGCTATGGCTTTATATACAGGGGTGGTCACTGCCGGTACTGCAGTATAGAATCAGTTCTTCTCTTAAAGGTACATACACAACAAGTCCTCCCCTTTTAGATAAACAGTACATAACATTCATTGAACAACTAAATAATAACTAATTACAATTACAATTTTCTCTGTACTATATACATCAACTGAAATAATCATTTATAAGTTCAGTCTTTGAGGAGGCTTCCTGATCCTGACTGGATAACGCCTTTCTCGAGTATCCTGTTCTGGCGGCGGAGTTGATTCTGGCTCATTGTCATTGGTTGGTTTGTGTGGTAAACCACTGTTGTTGTTGTTGTTGTTGTTGTTGTTGTTGTTACACACTGTTGTACCTATGCATGCCTCAACATGTCTCGGCTGGCTCCACCCACACAGGCCCAGGTATAAAGGTGATTGACCTGCAGCCCCCTGCCTTCTTGGAACCCAGTCAACCACAAGAGGCATGCTCTGTTCTTTGCTAATAAAAGCCTTTAGTTACTCTCTTAACTCTCAGTCTTTTATGAGTACTTGATAGCGCATGAGTTTGTCAGCTTCCAATACCACTGCTTCTGAGGTAGACGCAATCTGTACTTCGGGTTGATTACCAGGTGCACCTGCTCGTGGTATGGGTTTGGCTTGTTCCTGTGACTCTAGAATCTGGTCAGCATGGCGTCTCACGATGCTCTCTCCAACGTCCACTGTGTACATTAGTGGTCCCTGCTGTGTGCATATCGTTTCTGGCTGCCATTTTTCTGTTCGGTAGTCACGGGCCAAGACTGGTTGCCCTATCTTGAAGCTCCTGGTTGGCTTCTCATTTATGTGCTGGAATTGCTTATCCTCAACATCTCGTCTTATGTTTGGTTTCAGCAAATCCAGGCGACATCTTAGCCTTCGGTTCAAGAACATTATGGCTGGAGCTTGGTTGGTGACTGCATGTGTTGCATTCCAGTAAGCAAAGAAGAAATTATCCACCTTGTGTTGTAGTGGTATGTCGTCATTATGCATTGCCTTTATTGCCTTTTTAAAGGTCTGAACAAACCTCTCAACCAATCCATTTGTGGCTGGATGATATGGGGCAGATGTGTAATGCTTCAGCCCATTATTCCTCAGAAACCTCCGGAAATCCTCTGACACAAACTGTGGCCCATTGTCGGAGCAAATCTTCTCTGGCAAGCCATTCCTGGCGAAGATGGTCCGTAGGACTGCAATAGTATTCTCCGTGGTGGTGGAGGACATTTTGATGACCTCTGGCCATTTCGAATGGGCGTCCACAGTGATTAGGAACATTGAGTCCATAAATGGACCAGCAAAATCAATGCGTACCCGTTGCCTTGGAGATGAGGGCCACTCCCATGGATGTAGCGGGGCCTGTGGTGGAGCGTTTTGGACCTTCGGCATCCTGTGCATCTCTTGGTCATATCCTCGATTTCTTTATCGATTCCCGGCTACCACACAAACGCCCTGGCAAGGCTCTTAATTTTTACCCCTCCCAGATGACCCTCATGAAGCTCATTGAGCACTCTATCTCTCAACTTGGGTGGAATTACCACTCGGGATCCACACATCAAGGTCCCCCGGCACACTGACAGCTGTTCTCTCCTTGGCGAGAATGCTGGCAACAGTGAGTCGCCATGTGCTGGCCATCCCTTCACCGCCAAATCATAGACCCGAGAGAGTGTCGGGTCATTTCGGGTTTCCTTCTCTATACTTGAGTTTGTAACAGGTAGACATTCGACTATGGTCGCATGGAATATCTCAACAGGGTCCACTGCAGGTGCTTCCTCTACCATAGGCAATGGTAGGCGCGACAGCCCATCAGCGTTTCCATGCTGTTTCGTACCCTTGTACACTATGTCGTACTGATGTGCCCCTAGAAAAAGTGACCATCTTTGCAGCCGTTGCGCCGTCATCACCGGAACGCCATTCTTTGGGTTAAAAATGGAGTCCAGGGGCTGATGATCAGTCAGTAGGGTGAATTTCTGCCCGTGCAGATAGTGATTGAACTTCTTCACCCCCCACACCAGGCTGAGGGCCTCCCTGTCAATCTGGGCATAGTTACGCTCGGCTGAGGTTAACAAGCGCGACGCAAAGGCTATTGGCCTCTCTGAACCGTCAAGGAATTTGTGTGACAGCACCGCTCCAATGCCGTAGGGAGACGCATCACATGCTAACCGAATCGGTAGTGTTGGATTGGAGTGGGCCAATACTTCTTTTGAAGTGATCAGGCATTTACATTTCTGAAAGGCACGCTTACACTCATCACTCCATTTCCATGTTACTCCAGTTTCCAGTAGGGCTGCAAAATTGTAGATAAATTCGGCAAGAACTTATGGTAGTAGTTCACCAACCCGAGGAACGACCTCAGTTGCGACACATTTTCCGGTGCTGGAGCCTTGACTACAGCCTCAATCTTGTCCGGCGACTTATGCAACCCTTCCTCATCAATCATGTGGCCACAATATGAGATTTGTCTCCTGAAGAACTCACATTTGGGGCGGTTGGCTCATAGCCCATATTCCTGTAACCTCGTGAGCACCTGCTCCAGGTTGACAAGGTGTTCACTGTCATTTTCGCCCGTAACCAGGATGTCGTCCAAATAACACTGGGCCCTCGGGATCCCTTGCAGGACTTGTTCCATCGCCCTCTGCCAAATAGCCGGGGCTGATGCTACCCCGAATACCAGTCGATTGTACTGGTAAAGGCCTTTGTGAGTGTTTATCATGAGGTATTTCCTAGATGCTTCTTCCACCTCCATTTGTAGATACGCTTGGGCCACATCAATCTTCGTAAAGCGTTTCCCTCCAGATATTGAGGCGAAAATATCTTCTATCTATGGAAGTGGATATTGTACTGTGTGCAGGACTGGGTTCACAGTTACCTTGAAGTCCCCACAGATGCGAACCTTCTTCGGTTCCCCAGGCGTGCTGCTCAATGATTTCTTCATTACAGGAACGATGGGTGTGGCCCACTCGCTCCAGTCCACCTTGGACAGCACACCCGAATGCTCCAGACTCTCCAGCTCTGCTTCAACGGCTGGGCGGATCGCGTAAGGTACTGGCCTGGCCTTAAAAATTTTGGGTTTGCGTTATCTTCGATTTTTATCATTGCCGTTACTCCTTTTAGAGTCCCAAGTCCTTGTTGGAACACCTCTTTTGCGTCAGTTAGAATTTTTGACAGTCGTCCAGGTGTGACGTCTGTATTGATTTCATTGTGGGTTCAATGACGAGACATTTATGAAAGAGAATGTCTTTTAATCTAAAGTCTGTTCAACTCTTTTTAACAGCATTACAGGAGACACCATGCTAGTGATCCATCTAAAAGCGAAACCAAAACTAAACTGCTTGTCTGTGTCACATGCCCTCTGCTGGTCAGGCATAAGTAATCAATCAGGCAAACATGCTGGTAAGGCATCATAATCAAACAGGCAAATACCATCACTATTTGCTGATATCATTACATCTCCCTTTCTTAAAAGAAAAGTATTTTACTTTTAACTAACAACATGTTTTCTTTGTATTAATCTGCATTTTAACTGTAACACTTAATGAACTTACATTAACATTATCATTATCAAGGTTTTTTAACCTTGCTTTGTGTGTTCACATGAAATATGTAAATACACTAGAACTTGAAGAAAGAATAAGATAACATTACTTCCTTCTATAACAAGAGTCCTTAAATTTGCTCAATGAGTCTCTCAGGAGACTTCACGCGTCTTGAGGATTTTCTGATTGATTGTCCTTGAATCTGAGTTGTTGCCTCAGATGATGTGTTCTCAGCTGTGTGATCAGGTTGTTCAACAGTATCAGTCTTTTGACCTGCTGTGTGATCAGGTTGTTCAACAGTATCAGTCTTTTGACCTGCTGTGGCTGGTCCCATGAGAAGATCTCGACGATTTCTTCTCAGAACAGCACCCTCATCTGTCTGAATGGTGTGAGATCTTGGTTGTACTTCACTCAGGACAGTTCCCTTCTGAGTCCATATGTTTGTTTTGTCTTTGAACCTTACTTGGTCACCAGTGTGGAGTCCAGGTAGGTTTTGTGTTCCTCTGTCATAGTAGTACTTTTGCTTTTCTTTCTGTTGTTCTTTGAACTTCCTCACTTTCTCCCCCTCTTTTGTTTTCAGGAGGTTCTCCTGGATGGGTAGGTTTGACCTTAGCCGACGTCCCATAAGGAGTTGGGCTGGTGACATACCACACTCAAGCGGCGTTGTGCGGTATACAAGCATGCTCTGGTAGAAGTCAGTTCCACTGTCTTTTGCCTTGTACATCAGTCTTTTCACTGTCTGGACCGATTTTTCCACTAGACCATTGGACTGTGGAAAGTGAGGACTTGACGTTGTGTGGACAAAGTCCCACTCTTTGGCAAAGTGTCAGAAACTTGCATTGTAAAACTGAGGTCCGTTGTCTGTGAAGACCTCGCTTGCCACGCCATGTCTGGAGAATATGGCTTTCATACATGTTATCACAGCATCTGCAGTGGTGGTGTACAGTCTACAAACCTCTGGATACAGGGAATAATAGTCTGTGACTACAAGATAGTCCTTCCCTTGACATACGAATAGGTCAGCGCCTACCTTCTGGTAAGGTCTGTCTGGCGCTGGGTGTGGCTTTAGTGGTTCTACCGGATTGCTTGCTCGATATTTCAGGCATATTGTGCAGTTTAACACTTCATTTGTCACATCTTGGTTGATTCGTGGCCAGTACATCACCTCTCATGCTCTTTTCTTACACTTTTCGATTCCCAGATGTCCTCCATGGATCCTTTTTAGCATCTCTCTTCTCAGACTTTTTGGGACACCTATTTTACTTCCTTTGTAGATGATGTCTTCGACCACTGATAGTTCCGCACTGCAGTTCCAGTACTCTGCCATGTCAGGTGAGCAGTCTTGCTTCATGTTGGGCCATCCATCCAAGATGCTTTTCCTCAGTCGTCTCATTGTTTCATCTTTGTTTGTCTCAGTCTTTATGAGCTCCATTTTTGCATCTGCTATGGGCAGTGCACTTGTGATCATGTCCACATAGGCGTTCACCTTTTCATCCATTTTGGTGTTTGCGGGCTCACTTGGGTCAACAGCTCTGGACAACGTGTCTGCTGTATACATCAGCTTACCCGGTGTGTACGCAACATCCAGTGTATAGCGTTGCAGCCTGATCATCATTCTTTGTATTCTAAGCGGACAGCTATTTAGTGGCATTTGGAACAATGCAATCAAGGGCTTATGGTCAGTCTCTACACTGATTGCTTGTCCTGCCACAAACTGGTGAAATCTTTCACAGGCGTATGTGATGCTGAGCAGCTCCTTTTCTATTTGAGCATATCGCGTCTCCGCGTCTGTCATTGAGCGCGATGCATATGCAATAGGTTGCCAGTAGTCATATTTTTGCAGATGAACAGCACCGAGCCCACTCTGTGATGCATCTGATGATATCTTGATGGGTCTTGCTGGGTCATAAAACCTCAGAACTGGTTCCTCTGTGAGCAGTTTCTTTAGATCGCTCCATGACTTCTCATGCTCATGATTCCATTCCCATACTATGTTCTTTTCAGTTAGTCTTCTCCGTGGCGCCATCTTTTCTGAGAGGTTGGATATGAATTTACCCATGTAGTTGATCATTCCATTAAACCTCTGCATGTCTTTTTTGCATTGTGGCTTTGGCATATTCTCAATGGCGGACACCTTTCTGGGATCTGGTCTGATGCCCTCACTGCTAAGGATATCTCCCACGAATGTCAGTTCTGTCACCCCGAGCTGGCATTTCTCTCTATTCAGCTTCAGGTTTGTTTTCCTTGTTGCTTCCAGCACTTTTATCAGTCTCTCATCATGCTCAGTTCTCGTGGTTCCCCATACTATGATGTCATCCATTGATGTATCAACTCCCTCCAGGTGCTCATAGATCATATGGATAGTTTTGTGATACACGTCAGGAGCTGAGGCAATGCCAAATGGTAACCTTAGGAATCTGTATCTGCCAAATGGACTGTTGAACGTGCACAGTCTTGAACTTGCTTCGTCCAGTTTCATCTGCCAAAATCCTGATGATGCATCTAACTTGCTGAAATACTTTGCATTTGCAAACTGTGACATGATTTCCTCACGTGTAGGAAGCTTGAAGTGCTCTCTCTTTATTGCTCTGTTTAGATCTCTTGGATCCAGGCAAATTCTGAGCTTTCCATTCTTTTTGTCCACAACGACGAGGGAACTCACACACTCAGTTGGCTCATCTATCTTCCGAATCACGTTCAGGCTTTCCATCCTGTCCAACTCTGCCTTCAGTTGCTTTTGAAGAGCAAACGGAACTTTTCTGCATGGATGTATGACCGTTGGCATACTTTTATCTACTCTGATCGTGTGTTCTCCTGGAAGGCAGCCTAGACCCTTAAATAGGTCGTTGTACTCTTTCATAAGTTCATCATAGACTGTCTCTCCTTCGCTTTCCACAACAAGGACTCTCTTTACCAGGTTCAGTCTCTCACAGGCTATTAAACCTAAAATGGCTTGCACATCCTTTGGCACCACGATTAATGCTAGCGTGTGCTCTCTGTCCTTGTGTGTCACTTTGACAATGCATCTTCCTTTCACTGGCATATCAGTACCTGAGTATCCTGTCACTTTCACTTTTATTCCATGTATCTTTGGTCTGGGTCTAATTTTCTTAAAATCAGTCTCTGATATCACATTAACTTGTGCTCCAGTAACTAATTTAAATGGAATGTGTATGTCATTCACTTTTAGTGTCAACATCCAGTCTCTTTTTTCTTCTTTGTTTTCAGACACGACATCTACATAGAACTCCTCTATCTCGCTTTCATCTACTGCATGGACCTTGCTTTGTTGCGCTTGGTTCTTGCAGCAACGGGCATAATGGTTGTTTTTGTTGCAACTATTGCATTTTTTACCATATGCTGGACACTTTTTTGGTGTATACTGTGTACCGCATCGACTACATGACTTTCGATTGCCCCTTTCATTTTTGTTCGCTGGCCACGCCTCTTTTTTCACATTGGCGTTTTTGTTAAACGGTTTGTGTTCGTTCTTTCTCACTGCATCCATGTTGCAGCTCTTGTCACTGAACAGCTCCTTCGCCTGCGACTTCACAGTCTCTGTAGCCCTACACAGTGCTATGGCTTTTCCCAGGTCTAGATCTTGCTCTCTTAGCAGTCTTTCCCTTAGACCATTATCTGGAATACCACACACCAGTCTGTCTTTTATCAGCGAGTCTGTCAGTCCCCCAAATTCACATGTATTGCTTCGGTTTCTCAGTTCAGTCACATACTGATCAATAGTCTCTCCCGTTTTCTGTACACATGTGAAAAATCTGTGCCTCTCAAACATCACGTTACATTTAGGTATGCAGTAGGCCTCAAACTGTTCCATTATTTTATCCAGCTTCATTTCGTCTCCATCAGCAGCGAATGTGAAGTTATTATACACCTCCAGCGCTTCATCACCCACGACATGTAAGAACACTGACGATTTATTTTTATTACTTTTCTCGTCAGCTCCGATTGCTGATAAATATAACTCCAAACGTTGTTTGAATGTTCTCCAATTTTCAGCCACATTACCTGTCAACTGAAGCTTCGCCGGTGGGTGTAATCCTACCATTTTTTCACTTTGTTAGCTATTCTCCAAAGGTAAGTAACGATGTTCACTTTTGGCTTGCTAATATGTGGAGAGGTGATTTAACTTCAGATTTTTCCTCTTCATCTCTTTCAATCACTTCTGACACCATGTATTGATTTCTTTGTGGGTTCAATGACGAGACATTTATGAAAGAGAATGTCTTTTAATCTAAAGTCTGTTCAACTCTTTTTAACAGCATTACAGGAGACACCATGCTAGTGATCCATCTAAAAGCGAAACCAAAACTAAACTGCTTGTCTCTGTCACATGCCCTCTGCTGGTCAGGCATAAGTAATCAATCAGGCAAACATGCTGGTAAGGCATCATAATCAAACAGGCAAATACCATCACTATTTGCTGATATCATTACGTCATCATCCTTTTTATCAGTCACAGTTAGCGCCTGAATGGAATGCCAATCCAATTGTATTTTTCGGATCCATTCACATCCCAATAATGGTGGCCCTTCATCTGGTAGTATATATAGATACAGTTTCTGTGTTTCCTTGCCGTTGTATTCAACTGGCACCCTTATTTTTCCTCTGGGGTAGAGTTTTTGCCCCGTGTATGTCTTCAATACAATGGACGTGTCCTTCAAGGGTATGTGTGAGAATAGCCGCTCATAGTCTCGTCGATTCATGACAGTTGGGCTGATCCTGTGTCTAATTCCATCTTTACTGGGGACCCTGCTATCATGAGGGTGACCCAAATGGTTCGGTGATCCTCCTTTGCGACCATGTTGTGTAACTTTAGACAACTTAGTCTCCTGCTCCCGGAGTCATTATCACTCTCCTGATCTTCCGAACTACTGTCTGTCATTTTTATTGCTTTCTTATACTTTTCCTTAGTAGTTCTTGTAGTGTTGGTTTTCTTTCCCGACCTGCAGACTCTTGCTATATGTCCCATTTTCCCGCATTGCCTGCATACTTGGTCCTTAAACCAGCAGTCCTTCTGATCATGGGTTGTTTTGCCGCAGCGATAGCACTTTTCTGCTCCATACGCCATTTCGTTAGCGCTGTATTCTTGTGGTTTCTGTTGTATTTCCGCAGCTCCCCGTGCTGCTGCTTCGTAGGATACTGCCACGCTGAAAGCCTGTCAGGTCCTTTTCCGAAAGTAGTTGTTTCTTGGTTCCTTCACTCTGGAGCCCGCAGACAAACTTATCCCGTAAGGTGTCTGCCAGTCCTGCTCCGAACTGGCAGTGCTTCGATAACTTGCGTAGTTCCGTAAGATAGTCAGCATTGTTCTCATCTTTGTGCTGGTTTCTTTTATGGAACTTGAATCTTTCTGCTATCAGCAGCGGTGTAGGGTTTAGGTGTTCCTGTAAGATATTAGCAATCTCTTCAAAACTTTTCTCCATTGGTTTAGCTGGGGTAATTAAATTCCGCAATAGGCCGTACGTTCTCGCGCCTATCAAATTTAATAATACCGACGCCTTCTTTCCATTGGCCACCTCATTGGCATTGCAGTACACTTCAATTCTTTCCACATACGTGGTCCAGTCTTCTACCTCGTTGTCGAAAGCAGTGATACTGCCACTCTTCGGCATCTAGGGGTGATTTAAAATGGCGCCTCCCGCGCTTTTTCTTCTTCTCCTTGCTGCCACGCTGCTCCTAGCGTTCTACAGGGTAATGGCGGTGACCCGTGGCTTCGGCGCATCTCACTTTTCCTTCCCCGCGTTCTATCCTCTCCATGCTGCCCTGTTCTTGAGCACCGACCGTGCCCTGTGCGCTCCACCCTCTCTCTCTCTCTTCCTCCCGACGATGCTGCACGGCCCCTTTGCAGAGCCGCTCGATCGAGCCCGAGCCCGCCGCAGTCCGGAAGGGTCAGCGCACTACCTGCTACCAGCACGACTTGCTGGAACATCTCGACTGGGGAGCCAGGCCCAGCTCTCCACAGCCTCCCTTGCAACTCTCCGATGGATCCCAGGGCGGTTGCCCGCGGTCGACACCCGCCGTTCTGACTTCGACCTCCAAGAAGCTTCTCTTCAGCAAAAAGATCCCCGTGAGGTGATGCAGTACTGCAGGTGAGTTCAAACCTGCCCGTCACCAGTGTAGTGTCCGAGGATCAATAATACTCAGACTGCAGGAGAACAATAAAACAGGTATTTACTGAACAGAGAGTAATTCAAGACTGAAGTACAGAAGCCTGCTATGGCTTTATATACAGGGGTGGTCACTGCCGGTACTGCAGTATAGAATCAGTTCTTCTCTTAAAGGTACATACACAACAGTAATATAGTACTCTCTAGCTCCTCAAACGGAAACAATAAATATTGACAATCTTTAAACTTAATTATAATTCTATTCTATTGATATTCAACATACACAGTGATTTTTTTCTTACACTTATCACCATTGTGGGAGCTATATTGGCCTGGCATAACATTTGAAGGTTTCAAACTAATTCTCTCTGTATTGAACAATTCAATTTAAGTACCCCTGAAACAATTGGCAAGGCGTCTTGGATTTTAAGAACTGACAACTTTATTAAAAAGGATATTTGCCACTGTAGTTGTGACATCGGTTTTCTACTGTTAATTACATATTTACGTATTAAGTATTATTGATTTTACCTAGGAATTGCTACGTCAATCAGTTAACAGAAATGTTGGTTAGACGCCTTAACTTGAAACCCAAGGGTTAAAAGCAGGAGTATGAAACTATGCTAGTTCTCCTGAAAACTGGTGTTTGATTAGAATGAGAGTCTCAGTATCAGGTTGCTTGAAGAAAAAACTCATAAATAATGTTTGCCACAGGACGAATCAGGCTGGTTTTCTGTTCAGAACCAAAAAAAATTTTCATGGAATTTAACTCAATTTAATTAACCCTTTACACACTTTCTAATTACGTGTACCTATTTATGTTGGACTGCTACTGTTTAACCATTATTGTGCTTCATATTAATACTTATTTGCAAATTAATATATTGGCCTGGAATTTGTGTTGGGTAATAACAGCGAATGACCAGCGTTCGCTGTTATTACCCCTTTGAAACTGACCGCAACTTCAGGATGCACACGCGCTTCCGAACGCAGAAATCCTGAAGTTGCGGTCAGTCATTCACTGCTGCAACACCGGCTGTGCTGTGTCCCCCCCCCCCCAACAAAGAGCTGGCAATCAGTGTAATCTGTGTAATCAGGGAAACTGATCAAAGCTTCGGCTCTTCCGTGGTAATGCCGCTGTTAATTACCCCATTAAAGTTTAGACCCTTTTGGATTAGGTGTAACTGAGGTTTTAACAGTGTATTGATTGTTAAACAAAGGTAATGGCCCTGAAAAACTAATTATTAACTTTATGGAGTGTCAAATTTATCAATGTTAATAAAAATTACAAAATTTAAGAAATATTAAAAAAAAAAATTTAAAAAGTTTTTTCATCTTTATTTCAGGTTTACCTTTTCCCCATGTGAGAGCCCCAATCTTTGTTTTGCTCTCTGTAACACTTTTAAAAAGTTAGAATCAAAGGAGCTTTTCACTTCCTGGTTCTCAGTCTGAGAATTCTGCATTGTGATTGGCTGCTTAGACAGCTTGTTGACGTCACAGCAGTTCACGCGATGGAATTCCCGCTAAACTACACTGACTTCAACTGCACATCGGAAAAGCCAAACTTCTCGCCACAGAGATCGTGAGATCTTTATGGGAAGCTTACTTCAGGGCCAGCGGCAAACATCTTTGCTTCGCCACTGACTGCAAGTTATGGGCCATTAGTTACATTACCTATAAACATCTGGGCTGTGTGGTATATCTGCCGCATTGAAAAGAGTTTGGTAGAATGGTATAAACTATGTTAAATCTAGTAAAATTACTCTAAGTGGGGTAATTGTCAACCATCAGGTACACCTGTCTATCAGGACAGGTAATAGAAAAGGTACAACTTCTGGACTGAAGGAGGCAAGATCCATTTAAAGGAACCACTGTTAGACAGTTGAGAGAGAAAGTGGTACGGAAAACCCTAAAGTTGTAACACAATATATAATGTACAATATGAAGCACTATGATTACTTTATGCGGTAGCTTCAAAGGTACCTACACATGAGAATTATTTCTGGCATCTTTAACTCTACACAGTAGATCCATTTGAAACCTGGCACTTTATTATCTATGAATAAAACACTGTTCTGATGAGGGAAAGTAACCCATCATTATTTATTCCTTCTGCCCACCCAAGTTTCAGTATATATCTGCAGCAATATAACTCAAATACCTCGAGTCTTCTTAATTAGCAGTTCGAGGTCCAGTTCTCAGATCTACTCAATGCTGTTGATGACATGTAAAAGTGAGCCATTCTACTTCACCCATCCCACCTGTCCTTGCTGACCTATATTGGCTTCCACTTCCCAATGCCTTCAATTTAAAATTCTCATCCTTGTGTTTAAATGTTTTCATGGTCTCACTCCTCACTATCTCTGTAACCTCCTCCATCCCTAATTCCCTCCCTGAGCTCTCCATTACTCTAATTCTGACCTCTTGTGCATTCCCACCCCTTATCCCAACCATGGGTGGCCATGCATTCAGTTGTCTAGGGCCCACACTCTGGAATTTCTATCCCAAACTCCTCCAGCTCCCTCTCCTCCTTTCAGGTTCTCCTTAAAACTTACCTCTTTCACCAAGCTTTTAATCATTCCTTCTAATATCCCCTTCATTGTTTTGGCGTTCATTTTTGTCTGATTATGCCTCTGTGAAGCGTCTTGTTACATTTTTCTATATTAAAGGTGCTATATAAATGCTAGTTGTTATCAGTTTAATTTTGCAATTGTATGGAAATACCTTGTTGTTAAGCACCTTGGGGGCTAAATTGGATAGCCCTCGAAAACGGGCGGGGGGATCGTGATGCACATTTACCTCGTGCTGCCTACTCATTAGCATGATTTCTGCGTGCAGCCAGTTCTAACCACACTGTTGATTGGCTGCATGCATCAGCAGGGGGCCCAAAATCGATACTTGCTAGTATTACTTAAAGCTAGCCTGTGCTGCTTAAAGCTAGCCTGCACCTCTTAAAGAGAAGGTGCATTGTGGCTGGAGCCAGTGCCGTGAGTCCTTTGTGAGCTGAATCTGACCTGGGAAAGAGAGTAGAATGACTGAACATGGGAGAGAGCGAGCACCCAGGTTTTCTGACTTGCTCTGAAGGTCTTGGTGGAGGAGGTGGAAAGAGGAGAGATGTCCTGTATCAGCAGGGGGCCAGGAGGTTCTCCAGACACATGGTGAAAAGGCAGTGGGTGCAGTTAGCCAGGAGTCAAGCCCTGAGGAACAGGATGCAGTGCTGCGAGAAGTTTAATGACCTCACACAAGTGGTCAAGGTCAGTAAATGCATCTTCAAATGCCATATCCTACCAACTGCACCACCAGCCTCAGCCACTGCTCAATGCACCACACCCCCATCATTCACCTACCAACAATCTCTATCAATCAGGATTCATACCTAACATGCATATGCTTCACCTCACCCTCACACATTTAGCATTGTTGCAGGCCTCATACCCACATCTCACAGCATGCACACACTGTCAGCTATTCAACCATGACAGCCACATCACCCAAACATTTTGCATGACATTCACTGACACACTTCCCTCTTTCTTGCAGAAGATGGCACACAATCGGAGGCAGCAAGAACTAACCGGGTGGGGAGAGGCGGACCTACATGCTCTAACCCACATGGAGGAGATGGTGCTGGCCATTATCAAAAGGGCCATTGCTGAGGCCGTGACAAGCAGTAGGGCTGAATCCATATGAATGATGATGGTATCCCTGCAATGTATATACCTTTAAGGGGGGAACTATGTTTTACAGCTCATGTATACTGCAGTACCGGCAGTGACCACACCTGTATATAGCACTGAGTAGTAATCTGTACAGATCAGTACCCGTGTGAGCCACGTTGAGTAAACACCTGTTGTACCGTTCTCCTGCAGTCTGTGTCTTATTATACACAGACACAACATTGGCGACAAGGCAAGTTCGAACCTACCTGCAACTCTGCATCACCTCCCGGGGATTTGTACTGGAGATCGGTCGATTGGAGGTCAAGGCCAGAGACTCAGGCGTCGACCACGGGCAACCGCCCAGTCATCCAGCAGAGACTCGAGAATTGCGGGGGAGGCTGTCGAGAGCCAGGCTTGGCTTTCCAGTCGAGGTGGTCCAGCGAAACGGGCTGGCAACAGGTAGTGCGCAGACCCTTCCCGGACAGCGGCGGGCTAGAGCCCGACCGAGCGGCACAGCAAAGGGCCGAGAAGCGTCGATGGGGGAGAGAGAGAGAGGGCAGAGCGCACAGGGCGCAGCCGGTGTTCAGGGGCTGAGCAGCGTCGAAGAGAGGGAGAGAGAGACGCGCAGAAACCCACGAGGCGCCGCCATTGCCATGAGGACCGCCGAGAGCGGCATTGGCAGCAGCGCAGGAGAAGCGCGCGAAACCTACAGGGCGCCGCCATTGCCATGAGAACCGCCGGGAGCGGCATTGGCAGCAGCGGGGGAGGAAGGAAAGCGCGGGAGATGCCATTTTAAGCCATTGGGAGACGCCATTTTAAACCACACCCAAAATGCCAAAGAGTGGCAGTATCATCACATTTGACAATGAAGTCGAAGATTGGACTACATATGTCGAACGAATAGAGGTATACTGCAAGGCAAATGAGGTGTCAGATGACAAGAAAGCGTCGGTATTGTTAAATTTAATGGGTGCAAAGACGTATGGTTTATTACGAAATCTAGTAACCCCAACGAAGCCAATGGAAAAGAGTTTTGAAGACATAGTAACGATACTACAGGAACATTAAAACCCCACACCGCTGCTGATAGCAGAAAGATTCAAGTTTGACAAACGGAACCAGCATAAGGATGAAAGCAATGCTGATTATTTAACAGAACTGCGCAAACTATCGAAACACTGCCAGTTTGGAGCGGGACTGGCAGATACATTAAGGGACAAGTTTGTGTGTGGGTTTCAAAGTGAAGGAACCCAGAAACGGCTTTTATCTGAAAAGGACCTTACGCTGGAAAAGGCTTTCATATGAAGCAGCAGCACGGGGCGCTGCAGAGATACAACAGAGACCGCAAGAATATGGCACAAATGAAATGTCATATGGAACAGAGAAGTGCTATCGCTGCGGCAGAACAACACACAACCAGAATGATTGCTGGTTCAAAGACAAAGTGTGCAGACAGTGTGGAAAAGTAAGACACATAGCACGAGTCTGCAGGTCGGGAAAGAAAACCAGCAATAAGAAACCGACCAAAGAAAAGTACAAGAAGGTACATAAGATGACGGAGAATAGTTCAGATGAACAAAAGAGTGATAACGACTCGGAAAGCAGGGAACTGAGTTGTCTGAAACTACATCATGTGATCACAATGGAGGATCACCGAACCATTTGGGTCACTCTCAAGATAGCAGGAGTCCAGGTAAAGATGGAATTGGACATAGGATCAGCCCTAACAGTCATAAACCGACGGGACTACGAGCGGCTATTCTCACACATACCCTTGAGAGACACAAAAATTATTTTGAAGACGTACACGGGGCAAAAAGTCTACCCCAAAGGAAAAATAAGGGTGACCGTTATATATAACGGTAAGGAAACACCAAAACTAGACCTGTATGTATTGCAAGATGGAGGACCACCATTACTGGGACGTGAATGGATCTGGAAAATACAACTGGATTGGCATTCCATACAGGCACTGACTGTGGATGACAAAAAGGATGACGACGTCACACCTGGGCGACTGACAAAGATCCTAACTGACGCGAAAGAAGTGTTCCAGCAAGGACTCGGAACACTAAATGGCATGACAGCGACGATTAAAATTGAAGAAAACGCAAGCCCAAAATTTTTTAAGGCCAGACCGGTACCTTATGCGATCCGCCCAGCCGTCGAAGCAGAGCTGGAGAGTCTGGAACGTTCAGGTGTACTGTCCAAGGTAGACTGGAGCGAGTGGGCTACACCCATCGTCCCTGTGATGAAAAAGTCATTGAGCAGCACGCCTGGGGAACCAAGGAAGGTTCACATCTGTGGGGACTTCAAGGTAACAGTGAACCCGGTCCTTCACACCGTACAATATCCACTTCCGCGGATTGAAGATATTTTCGCCTCGCTATCTGGAGGGAAACGCTTCACTAAGATTGATCTGGCCCAGGCGTATCTGCAAATGGAGGTAGAAGAAGCATCAAAAAAATACCTCACAATCAACACCCATAAAGGTCTCTACCAATACAACCGGCTGGTATTCGGGGTAGCATCAACTCCGGCTATTTGGCAGAGGGCAATGGAACAAGTCCTGCAAGGGATCCCAGGGACCCAGTGTTATTTGGACGACATCCTGGTCACGGGCGAAAATGACAGTGATCACCTTGCCAACCTGGAGCAGGTGCTCACTAGATTGCAGGAATATGGGCTCCGAGCTAACCGCCACAAATGCGAGTTTTCCAGAAGCAGATCTCGTATTGTGGCCATGTTATCGATAAAGAGGGGTTACCTAAGTCCCCAGAGAAGATTGAGGCAGTAGTCAAGGCTCCAGCACCGGAAAGTGTGTCACAACTGAGGTCGTTCCTTGGGCTGGTAAACTACTACCATAAGTTCTTGCCAAATTTGTCTACAATACTACACCCACTGAACACCCTACTGCAAACTGGGGTGCCATGGAAGTGGAGTGACGAATGTAGACGAGCTTTCCAGAAGAGCAAAACACTAATCACATCGAAAGAGGTATTGGCCCATTACAACCCAGTATTACCAATTCGGTTGGCATGTGATGCGTCACCCTACGGCATTGGAGCGGTGCTGTCGCACAAATTCTCGGATGGCTCAGAGAGGCCAATAGCCTTTGCATCACGATCACTAACCTCAGCCGAGCGTAACTACGCCCAGATTGACAGGGAGGCCCTCAGCCTCGTATGGGGAGTGAAAAAGTTCAATCACTATCTGCACGGGCAGAAATTCACCTTGCTGACTGATCACCAGCCTCTTGTCTCCATTTTTAACCCGAAGAAGGGCGTTCCGGTGATGACTGTGCAACGACTACAAAGATGGTCACTTTTTCTAGGGGCGCACCACTATGAGATTGAATATAAGGGCATGAAACAGCATGGAAATGCTGATGGGCTATCACGCCTGCCACTGCCTACTGCGGAGGAAGCACCAGCAGTGGATCCTGTCAAAATATTCCATTCGACTATAGTTGAATACCTACCGGTAACTAACGCTTGTATCGAAAAGGAAACCCGAAATGACCCAACACTGTCTCGGGTATATGATTTGACGGTGAAGGGATGGCCAGCACATGGCGACTCACTGTTGCCAGCATTCTCGACAAGGAGAGAACAGCTGTCAGTGTGCCGGGGGACCTTGATGTGTGGATCCCGAGTGGTAATTCCACCCAAGTTAAGGGATAGAGTGCTCAATGAGCTTCATGAGGGTCATCTGGGAGGGGTAAAAATGAAAAGCCTAGCCAGGGCTTATGTGTGGTGGCCGGGAATCGATAAACAAATCGAGGACCTGGCCAAGAGTTGCTCAGGATGCCAGAAAGTCCAAAATGCACCACCACAGGCCCCTCTACACCCATGGGAGTGGCCCTCATCCCCATGGCAACGGGTGCATATTGATTTTGCTGGTCCATTCATGGACTCAATGTTTTTAATAGCCGTGGATGCGCACTCGAAATGGCCTGAGGTCATCAAAAATGTCCTCCACCACCACGGAGAAAACTATTGCAATCCTATGGACCATTTTTGCCAGGAATGGCTTGCCAGAACAGATTTGCTCCGACAACGGACCACAGTTTGTGTCCGAAGAGTTCCGGAGGTTCTTGAAAAAGAATGGGGTAAGGCATTACACATCCGCCCCGTATCATCCAGCCACAAATGGATTGGCTGAGAGGTTCGTACAAACCTTTAAGAAGGCAATAAAGGCTATGTACAATGACAACATTCCGCTGCAGCACAAGGTGGACAATTTCCTGTTCGCCTACCGGAATGCGACACATGCAGTCACCAACCAGGCCCCAGCCATGATGTTCTTTAACCGAAGATTAAGATCTCGCCTGGATTTGCTCAGACCAAACGTACGAAGAGATGTTGAGAGTAAGCAATTCCAGCACATCCATGAGAAGCCAACAAGGAGCTTCAATGTAGAGCAACCAGTCTTGGCCCGCGACTACCGAACAGAAAAATGGCAACTAGGAACGATATGCACATGGCAGGGCCCACTAATGTACACAGTGGACGTTGGGGAGAGTATCAAGAGATGCCATGCTGACCAGATCATAGAGTCACAGGAACAAGTCAACCCCATGCCTCGCCCATACGTACCTGGTGATGAACCCGACGTACAGGTCGCATCTACCCCAGAAACAGTAGCATCGGAAGCTGATGAACCAACCGACGACAGGGGGCCAGAATCGCCTCCGCACCAAGAGCAAGACACTCGGGAAAGGCGCTATCCAGAAAGGATCAGGAAGCCTCCACAAAGACTGAATATATAAATAGACTATTTTCAGCTAATGTTGCATGTTAAAAGTGTTAATTGTAATTAGTTTGATATTTAATTGTTAAATGAGTGTTATGGTACTGTTAATCTAAAAGGGGAGGAATTGAAATGTATATAACTTTAAGGGGGAACTATCTTTTACAGCTCATGTATACTGCAGTACCGGCAGTGACTACACCTGTATATAGCACTGAGTAGTAATCTGTACAGATCAGTTCCCGTGTGAGCCATGTTGAGTAAACACCTGTTGTACCGTTCTCCTGCAGTCTGTGTCTTATTATACACAGACACAACAATCCCCATACCTAATCCTCCTCACATCCCACTTTCCCCTCATCCCTCAATCTCTTCTGACTTACAAGCTGCAGATGGTGTAAGCAGTCCCTCTTACTTTCTCCCCTTCCCTCACCACAACCTTACCCTTGTGCCTTTTTCCTTTCTGATACCCAAGTACTGCAACCTGCCCAGGCAGTGGAGGAAGACCAGGAAGAGAGTGATGATGAAGACACACCGTCAACTTGATTTCACATTCACAGCCACCAGCTCAGATACTGAGACTGTGCGTATTTTAGAGGATAGCATAAAGGCGGGATTTGAACATGATGAGACACCAGGCACAAGTGCATTGCAGCCAGGGCAGCGGGTAAGCATAATGCAGGTTCCAGCTCACCAGAGGGCGAGGTTGCACACAAGTTCTGCTGCAGAGGACTCAGATGAAAACTTCGATGGGCCAGGCTACAGAAGAAGGCGATGGGTGTACACAACAAAATGCTTGGTGCACTGGGAAGCCTGCCAGAAGGCCTGCCTTCAATCTCAAGGAGCACGGAGGAGTCCGGCAACAACTTGGCAGGGGGCTTTGCGCAGAGCTTGGAGCCCATCCTTTCCAGCATGGGAGTGGTGGCCAACTCCATCAACACACTTGTGGACCCAACCATGATGCAGCTTCTGATGGCGGATGTCTCAGCTTCCAATGCAGCACAAGCAGCTTCCCCCAAAAGTCTGAGTGCTGCAGTGGAAGCTCAGACTGCTATCATGCAAGTTCAGCTTGCTGCCATGCAAGCTCAGACTGCTGCCATCGTGGCTGTGGATACCAGTGTTCAAAGGGGCTTGCAGGGTGTCACAGCAGTCAGCAATCTGTCCTCCAACAGATTACTAGGATTGCCGAGGTGCTGCCCCGGGGGAGTGGCAGTGGCTCCATGGAGCATGAGCCAGCTGTCCTCCCTCAAGATGGCAGCATTCATGCTCCCACCCATGTTACTCCACCAGTGCCCTTGCTGTTGCCTGTCAGCCAGCCCAGACTGCTGCCGCCCATATCAAGATGGTGCAGTCGGAAACCGAGCAATCTGTGCCCAGAGCTGCTCAAGGTCGTCCTCCAAGGCCATCTGCAGTCTCCTCCACTGAAAGTCAGCAACCTTCCACCAGCCATGCTGCAGCCACTGGGGTAGCACTGCGTAGGAGCACCAGGACGGGCAAAGGCACACTGAAGACAGGCACTAAGGGAATGCACAAGGGTGATTAATTTATGTTTGTATGCAATATGGCATGATTTAATTTATAAATTTGGTTTGGAATGTTTATTTTGTGTTGGCTTTTATTTTGCATTGTGGCCAAGAGGATGTTATAATGGTCAGTGACAGAGGAAAGTGAAGGCGTGTGGGACTGTTGGTGAATGAGGAATTAAGGTTGAGGTTACTGGTATCACATTTGAATTGGTTCTTCATGTACAGCCTGGGCAGTGAGGGGCTCTCTAGGCTGCCGCCTCCCATCCTCCTCTTCCACCTCCTCCTCTTCTCCTCTTCCATGTCCTCCTCCTCCTCCTCATGCTCCTGCTCCTCAGCTTCTCGCCTGATAGATGGTGGCAAGGTCTGTCCCCTCATGATGGCAGGTTCTGCAGCATGCCGTATACCACCATGAATCTTGAGACCTGCTCAGCTGAGTACTGCAAGGCTCCTGTAGAGCAGTCTAGGTAGTGGAATTGTAGCTTCAGCATGCCAATGGTCTGCTCTATCACATTTCTTGTGGCAGCTTGGCTCTCATTGCATGCATGCTGCGCACATGTGCATGGGTTGCGAACTGAAGTCATGAGCCATGTCATCAGCGGATAGCCCTTGTTGCCCAGTAACCACCCTTTGGTTTGCTGTGGTGCTTCAAATACAGCTGGCACAGTGGACTGATGCAGAATGAATGCATCATGAATGCTGACAAGATTTTTGATCTGTGGTGCCTGCAAAGTGATGTGCAGCATGGGGAAGCCTGCAAACCTTGCAAATACTTGTGCCCGCTCCGCCTGCTTGTCTCTGGCAAGAGGGAATGGAATGAAGTTATATCTCTTTTTGAATTGAGAGCCTCAGTGACCTCATTTATGCAACAATGGACTGCAAACTGGGAGATGTTGCTAATATCTCCAGGAGCAGCCTGGAAGGAGCAAACGAATAAAAGTTCATCGCCACGGTCACTTTCACAGCCACTGGCAATGCGATCCTTGCCCTGCTCTGAGGTTGGAGTTGTGGCTGTAGCAATTTGCAGATTTCAGTGTGGATGTCCTTACTGAAGCACAGATGTCTCAAACATTGGTCGTCGCTAAGGTTCAGGTAGAAGAATTGCTCCCTGAACACCCTGGGCAGATATGGCCTCCTGCTGAGAGCCCTTCTCCCCCTCCTCCTCCTCCCTCTTCCAGCAGCTCATTCTCCCAGTCATGCTCAATTCCAAGAGGAAGCCCTACTTGTGCACCCATGTCTGGAAGCAACTGGTTTGTGCAGAAGCCTTGAAGTCAGCAAAACGTATTTCGGCACCTGCCACACCAATCCATGTAGACTTTATAAACTTCAAACAACTATGGAAAGCACCAAAAATATGTAGAATTGTAGCAACAGCCAGAAGAAATCAACCAGCAACTAACCTGTAATTAGTTGACAATCCCTTTAAATAGCACTGGTGGGGGGTCCTTCCTGCTGCTCAATGTGTGTTCAGCTGTGTGAGCTTAAGAGAGGGTGTCGGCTGGAGCGTGGAGCTCCAAAATGGCAGCGCTGGTGTCAAATCAGCATTGCCAGCTGATTGACACCATGATCTGCCTGTTCTGCATAATTCCGGTGGACATTAACTGTATGTGTGCTAGCACCTTTACCAAGATGGCGCCCAGCATGTTTCACATCAGAAGTGTGCACACGTGCCCTGCTCGTCATTTTGGATCCCCAACAGCACTTGTAGCGCCCCAAAAATGGACGCTACTGAGCCCAATTTCTTGCCCCTTGTTTCTGTTGCTATACTCTGTTTAACTTCTTTGTTACTTCAGCTGTATGATGTTGTTAGACTACAATAACAACAACAACTTGTATTTATATAGCACCTTTAATGTAGTAAAATGTCCCAAGGTACTTCACAGGAGCGTTATAAAACAAAATTTGACACCGAGCCACCTAAGGAGAAATTAGGGCAGACGACCAAAAGCTTAGCCAAAGAGGTCAGTTTTAAGGAGCGTCTTAAAGGAGGAAAGAGAGGTAGAGAGGTGAAAAGGTTTAGGGAGTGAATTCCAGAGTTTAGGTCCTTGGCAGCTGTAGGCACGGCCACCAATGGTTGAGCGATTAAAATCAAGGATGCTCAAGAGGCCAGAATTAGAGGAGCGCAGATATCTCAGAGGATTGTGGGGCTGAAGGAGATTACAGAGATAGGGAGGGGCAAGGCCATGAAGAGATTTGAAAACAAGGATGAGAATTTTTAAATCGAAGTGTTGCTTAACCGGGAGCCAATGTAGGTCAGCGAGCACAGGGGTGATGGGTGAACGGGACGTGGTGCGAGTTACTATCCAAATAAATCATTTTACTTACTTGTTCATTCCCCATATTGTTTACTCTAATGTCATATTTCGGAAAGTCCTCTCTCTGTGTGATCACTATTGATTTTGTCTTCTTAGTATATATGTTCAATCTCTATTCTGCAGTGTTGCATGAGACAGAATTGAGTTAACGATAAACTCTGCTTTTTGATAAGAAAGCAAACAGTGTCTACCACCAAAAACATATATTGTAATTTACAGCATGCTGTATTTAATTAGCCACATCTGAGGCCCATCTAAAGTGACACTTAGAGGTAGTAAATATAGTGATGTTTTTGTTTTTTTTGCTATAATTAGTGGCCTGCTATGAAAATCACAGCAGCAAGCAACTTTGAAACCTGAGTTCTGAGAATACAATTTCATTAGTAGGTCTTTAATTACAGGGAGAAATAAGCATTCTTCTGTTTTGTTAACAGAAGAACTACACTCCCAATCGTGACTATTACATGGTATCAGAAACCACACACTGCTTTTTGATGAAGGGCCTAAACCCAAAACATTAACGTCTTCTCTCTTTACAGTGCTGACTGATCTACTATGTATTCCCTATATTTTCTCTTTTGTTTTTCCAGATTTCTAGCATTTGTAGGCATATCGGTGATGACAGAATGCAGTATTGTGTGTCACACTAGCCTAGAAATTGCATTACGCCGGAAACCTGCTGGTGCCACCGCGGGCCAAAGTTAACGTCCACGTGAAATCATAGTGCAGGCTGCACTGGTATTTTGGTGCTGCCTGCTAATTTAAATTAGCGCAGTGCTAAACCTACCATGCAACCCTCTTTTTCTGGTGCTAGTCTCAGCAGGAGGCCCAATGTAGCATGTCCGTGGCATCCCTGAAGCAAGAACAGCATTGTCTTAAAGCAAGGCTGTCATTTTAGAAAGCAGTGTTGGTCCCTTAAAGGGGAACTGCCTTCTTAAATGAAAAAAATAAAACTAGTTTAAAAATAGGCAGTTTTTAACCCTTAGAGCTCAACAGCCTTCTGAAAAAACCCATTAAAACAGTTCCCAAATGGTAGTCTTCAGCTCTAAAAGCTGAACAGCCTTTCGCACCAAAGAAAATGGAAAAAATGCTTGGTGTAAGCATGCACCTCTTGCCCCACCCTCTCCCCTCACTACAACTCTACCCTTGTGCCTTCCTCATTTCACACACCCAAGAAATCCAGCCTGCCCAACCAGTGGTTGACCAAGGAGAGCAGCATGAAGAAGAAGATGAAGAAGAAACACTATAACTCGATTTCACACTCCCAACCATCAGCTCCTAGAGTTCATCCTACAAGGCCATCTGCAGTGTCCCCCATTGAAAGTCAGCAGCCTTCCACCAGTCATGCTGTAGCCACTGGGGTGACACTGCATGACATCAGTAGGATAGGCAAAGGCACACACAAGACCGTCACTAAGGGAATGCACAAGGGTGATTAGTTGATTTCTTGATATTGGATGGATAGAGGTATAAAGTTGGTTTGGAAAGTTTGCTTTGTGGTGGCCTTTATTTCAGCATCATGGCCAAGAGGACACTGTGATGGTCAGTAACAGAGGGAGGTAAAGTGTGGAAATGTTGAAAAGGGAATTGGGGTCGTGGTCACTGGTACTGCAGGCAGATGATTCCGTCACCAATATCCCGGCCAGGAAGGGGCTGTCTGGGTTGCATCCTTCCTCCTGCATCTTCCTCTTCTGCTTCTTCCTCATCTGTGTCTTCCTCGCTGCATCTTCCTCTTCTGCGTCGTCTTCTTCTGCATCTTCCCTCTGCAAGTGAATGCTGGAAATCTGAAATAAAAGCATAAAATGCTGGAAATACTCAGCAGGCCCGGCAGCATCTCGACCTGAGACATGAACTCTGTTTCTCTCACCGCGGATGCTGCCTGACCTGCTTAGTAATTCCAGCATTTTCTGCCTTTTCAGTGGCCTTCCTTTACCATCCAAAGCCTTGCAAGCATCCAGCAGAACTCCCTGCACACTTTAAAAACTTTTACCATCAATTGCACCAAGCCACTACTTCAAAAAAACATTTTTAAAAAGTCCAAAAGTTTAAATCCAAACTTACCTGAAAGATGTGTGTGTCCCTTTATGAAGTGCTGACAGTGTCTCTGTAGGTCTGCTTCATGCATGCTTTTCTGAGTGTGCTTAGGACCTGGTGGTAAACTGAGCGAAAAGGTGAAAGTTTACCGATGTGGTGTCAAGTCACTGTTGCACACTGACTGACGTAATGCTCTGCTGATTTACACTTCTAGGGCCAGTGCTGGTGATGGCAGCACCATGGCCCTTACCAAGATGGCAACCGCCAAGTTCCATACTGGAGGCGGGCAGAAGTGAGGCAGCTGTGATTTTTTTTTCCGAAACAGGACTTAACAGCCAGCGGTAAGTCTGCCTGAGTATCTAGGCTTCTTTAGGTGTGAACTGATTGGACAATTCTCCCTTAATATTACCCTGATACAATACCGTCCACTAGTTGCCCGCCTTGTCATGAGTGGGTGGGGCTTCAGCTACCACTCCATTTCACTCTGGTGGCCCAGTGGTGGAGGAGACTTTGGAAGCAATTATAATTGTCTTTTGAGGAGCTTGAAGTCAATAGTGTTGTTTATAGGTATTTTTTACTTCAGAAACAGTTGAATGTTTTTGCAGGAAAGTATTCCAGGAATATTCTGCGGTTAAATATTTTAAAATATTGGCGACCTCCAGGAAGCATAGAATTTCTGCTTGCAATTCCCTTGTTCTTTTGTCATAAGAGGGTGATGAGGATGAGAAGGAGGTGAGAATGGAAGCCAGTCTAGATGCTGTCAAGTCTTTAGAAACAGATACAGACCAAGGAGGCCTTTCCTTGATTTTTCTGCAAGGCAGTTTAATGAGAAGGCTGGGATTCCCATCTGGGGCAATATCTGAATTAGGGCAGCTTGTTGCTCCTGAATTGCAGTTTATTTCAACCAGGGGTACGGCCTTGTTCATGAATGTGAAAGTAACAACTGCTCTGAATATTTACAGCTCCGGATCTTTTCAGATTGCCTCAGGTGACGAAGTCAGCCGTGCATCATTGCTTCAAGCAAGTGACAAGTAGAATTTTCTGGGAAAATAATGGCGAGTTCACGCCATTAGCCTTGCGAAAACGGGATTTCGCAGTCAACCGCCCCATGAGTTTCAAACAATTCCTGCATTTGCGTCATAAATACAAATTAAACTCACCGCAGGGAGTTAGGGCTGGTATTTCATGATGTAAGGGCCCTTTTAATGACAAGATTGATGTTTGTGCAATGTCACTCAACCTCGGAGGCCCAGAAGTGGAACAATTGAAACTGTGGCGTCTCACTCCTCATTGTAGTAAATTGTTCCTAAAAGTTTTTTAAATTTTAACTGTTACATTTTTTTTTTTTAATTACTTTTCCTTGCTGTCTCTTTTCTCTCACTCTTCATCCAATCTTTCTTTCCCTCTCTTTATTTCTTTTTCTAATTTGATTCTTCATGTCCACCTAAATTTCAGTATATGTCTACAGCAACATAACTCAAATACCTCCAGTCTTCTTAATTCACTGTATCTAATTTGACTGTAATTCACCCTATTTCCTTTTCCTCCATTCCTCTGTATCTTTCCCTATCCTTAAATCTCATTGGTTGAGGAGGTAGACTGCCCCATCATTCATCAAGGTTCTGCTGACCTCAGCTTATACTTCTAGTAATTTGTGATGCAAAATTTTTTCGAGCTGAAGGGTGAGGAAAAAATTCTGGGCTATTATTCAGGTGCATATGATAGCTGATATTGTTTCCTATAAACCAAGCGAAGCAGAGAGAGTGGCAGTTAACTTTTACAGAGCAGTATGATTTCCCCAGGTCCTGGGTGACATCCATGGGACTGATGTGGCAATAAAGGCTGCATATCACTTGTGATGGAAATGTCAGTCTGGCCTCCTTGGCATCAGAGGGGACTTGAGGGATGGAACAAATATGTCACTATCCTGAGAGCCAGGGCCATAATACATTTCAACACCTGCCAGTCAACTGGTGCTGGGCATTGGCTCTGTTGGGCTGGTGGCCAGTGAGAGAGCAGCTCGAATTCTTCCAATCAAGTCATGGAAGCCCTGAAAAATAGTAATGTTAAGGCAGGCTTGTGGGCCACCAATGGCAACAGTCAAAGCTGCCATTCCTGAACCAACTGTCTTTAGGGCCTGACATTTTTTTCCAGGTTCTTATGGCCACTTATTACTGCGTATGCTTTATTATGATTCACCAGCTTCTTAACTAAATAAGAACCATACAAAAATCAGATAATGCTGCATGCTGCTGGTCACAGAAACTGGAATAAATTAATGCATATTATACAACACTTTTGTATGACAAAAGGTAAGGGGAATCTCACAAAAACTCTAACTCTAAGTGATTCGATTCATAGCAACGCAATTGCTTTGAAGTTGGATTGAATAGTGGTGGTGGTGATAAATTCGGCTGTGTTTTTGGCTTCTAGGATTGCCATATGGCTGCTTTTTCAGCAATCCAGACAGGTTTTGAAACTGTTTTTGGTTGCTGGTTGTATGTTTTAACTGACAATACAAAGTCTATTTTGAAAAACATTTTAATTATAAAGAACAGACAATATTAAACAAATAGCTACAATAATCACAGTTAGAACTGCCAATCGATAGCTGGCAACAATTTCAAAAAACAGGCGGGGCTGGTGAATATCAGACTGTGGCATTTCTATTTGCTGCCAGACCTCAAAGAATCATGCAGCACACAAGGAGGCCATTCAGCCCATCATGCCTGTGTCTGCTGTCCAATTAGTCCCACTCCCTTGCTCTTTCCCCAGAACTCTGCAACATATATATCCAATTCCTTTTTGAAAGTTACTACTGAATCTGCTTCCACCAACCTTCCAGACACTGCATTCCAGATCATAACAACTCACTGTGTAAAACAAAATGTCTCCTCATCCCCCCTCTGGTTCTTTTATCAATTATCTTAAATTGCTGTCCTCTGGTTACCGACCCTCCTGCCAGTGAAAACATTTCAAATTATAGGTTTGAATCTAGCCCAGACCGATCAAGGGGAAATCTCTTCTCTCATTTGCCCCTTTATAATTCACCATCTGAAAGAAGATAATATACTGTGAGGTCCTGTGTCATTCTGTATCACCAAACCAATGTTTGTAGGTCTAAAGTCCTGTGCCATTCTGCATTATCACCTCTAACAAAAGCATCATAAAAGAAGTGGATGGAGAAGTTTAACAAATAATGCAACTATCTATACAAACAGGACATAGAAAAGTGCAGACAGTGATTCAGTCTGAGGTTTGAATGACTAAGGAACAGTTCAACCTTTACTCTCGTGGTCTATAACATTATCTCAGCCTTTCAGTTGGAATGCTGCTTCCATCCTGCCAATAGTCTATAGCTTACAGAGACAGTATTACTCCATTGTAACCTGCAGTGATGTAATACCCAACATTATTCCGAATCAGAGGGTACCGCTTCATGCCAGTTTAAATCATGTGACCTTGTCACAGAAGCCTGTCATCCATTGTGCACAGCTGCCAACATTTGAATCGAATTCCTCCCACAAACTCCACATTTATAAACTTTAGAATAACTTTAGCTGCTTTGGGCTTTGAGGGTGTAGCATATCTCAAGCTTGGCCAGACTTTATTATCACAGTATAAGGCATAATCCAATTCCGGAATTGTGTTACAATATAGTACCCTTTGAATGTCAGATTATAAAATTACATTTACAGCAAGCTTTGAATTATGCTAGTTAGGGAACTTATAAAATGGTCAGAACATTTCCTGTACTGAATTTACAATGCATCCACATATAGGGGGCGATTTTCCTGGAGCCGTCAGGTGGGCTTTCAGGCGTGTGGGGAGGGGGGGAAGCGCAAAAATAGGAGGACGCGACCCCCCCGCCTGATTCCCCGCCCCGTCCGATTTTCACCCAGGTGTTTCTGTCCGACCCGAATCAGTCCCACCCGCAGCAGGCGGGACTGGTCTTCAGGCACCTTAATCACCAATAATTGGCATCTATAATGTCATTTTAAGGGGCCCTTGCTATTTTCAGCCGTTTCCCATGTTAAACACGCCTGGTGGGAGCCCCGCTGATGAAACCTGGCGTGAACAATATCAGATTGCTGACTATCAGCTGCAGGTCAATCAGGAAAGAAGAGATTTAATCAGACATCATTTGTAGGTTGCAGGACCTTGTTGTTTCAGGCTTGGGGCAACTTGTTCCAGGCTTAGGCACAACTGTGGAAGGTTGGAGCCTCACACACTTCTCCAGTGTGAGCTCCTGGGAAGCCCCTCTCGCCACCCTCACTCAGCGCTTCCTCAATGGAGGCATCTACCAGAAGCATGGGAGACCTTTTTTTCCTTCCCTTCTTGGCATTAGAGGATCTCCAGCAGCAGAGGCGGCAGCAGCAGATCCAGCAACAACAGCAGCACCAACAACAGCAGCACCAACAACAGCAGCAGCAGCAGGAGTGACAGGCTGTGGCTCACCCACCTGAGGCAGCACAGGCCAGAAGGGGCCTGCGCATGGAAGGCCATTGGTGCAGGAGATACCCTCCAAACAGGGTCTACAGACACAGGGTCAGCTACCTCAACATGACTGAGCAGCAGTGCCAAAGGCGGCTCTGACTTTCGCAAGAGGTAGTGACTGACATCTGCAAAATGCTACAGCAAGACCTGGAGCCCAGAGCACCAGGTCGACACTACTTACCGGTGGCCATCAAAGTCACCACCGCACTCAACTTTTTTGCCTCAGGCTCCTTCCAGGGATCAGCAGCAGACATCAGCAGCATCTCCCAGGCGGCCGCACACACTTGCATCACACAGGAACCGATGCCCTCTTTGCCCTTGCGCACAATCACATCCATTTCAACAGGGATCGCGCAAGTGTGAGGGCGCGAGCGCTTGGATTATCTCATCTGGCAGACTTTCCAAGGGTGCAGGGCGTCATTGACTGCACACATGTGGCCTTTAGGGCACCTCATCACAATCCAGGAGTTTTTGTCAACCGCAAGGGCTTCCACTCCCTTAACGTTCAGCTGGTGTGTGACCACAAGAAGGAGATTTTGCATGTTTGTGCCAAGTACCCTGGCAGCTGCCATGACTCCCTCATACTGCGCCAGTCTACTGTGCCTCCGCTATTCAGGCCGCAATACGAACTTCAGGGATGGCTACTTGGAGACAAGGGCTATCCCCTGCGGACTTGGCTAATGATGCCATTGAGGAGACCAACCAACGAAGCTGAGGAGCGCTACAACTCCAGCCACATTTCCACCAGATGCATTATCACAGAAATCACAGAAACCCCACAGTGCAGATAGAGGCCATTTCGGCCCATCAAGCCTGCACTGACACATATCCCACCCGATCCCCGTAACCCCATGTATTTAATTCCCCTAACACTAAGGGTCAATTTATCACAGCCAATCAACCTAACCCGCACATCTTTGGACTGTGGGAGGAAACCGGAGCACCCGGAGGAAACCCACGCAAACACGGGGAGAATGTGCAAACTCCACACAGACAGTCACCCGAGGCCGGATTCGAACCCGGGTCCCTGGCGCTGTGAGGCAACAGTGCTAACCACTATGCCACCATGCTGCCCGAGCAAACCATCGGATTGCTGAAGATGCGCTTCAGATGCCTGGATAGATCAGGTGGAGCCCTACAGTACTCAGCAGCCAGGGTCTCCAAAATCGTCGTGGTTTGCTGTGTACTTCACAACATGGCACAGCGTCATGGCTTGCAGATTCCTCAAGACCAAGTGGCTCCTCACAGACCCGCCTCGGATGAAGATGATGCTGAGGAGGAGGAGAAAGAGGAGGAGGAGGAGGGCGAAAACGACCATCCTGCAGAGACCCATCAACCAGCGGCACCATTACACAAGAACATTGCTGCCTGGGATGCAAGTAACGCACTCATCCTGTCCAGATTTGCATAGCCTGGTACATCAAACTGTGTAGCCTCGCTGCTTCTTACCTGAGCATGGACAATGGCCAAACCCTGCGCGTTCCTACCTATTTGACCAGCATCCTGACAACTGCAAGTAATCCTAAGGCCTCAATGTGAAATCCCCATTCGCCAAATGACACACGCCACAACTGCAGCAGTTGCCATCAGAACTTTTATAAACAAGATACTGATGACATGATAACTATATACAACTTTTCACCCAAGTGACTACCCTTGTGATTAGTGGTGCTTTATTTTTCTCTTACACGTGCTCCTACATAGTGGTTCCCCTGTGGCTTCAGCAGATGTGGAGGCCCCTTGCTGACTTTCCTGCTGCTCCTGTTTCGACACCTTTGGCAGGCGTCCTCTGGGGTGGCGAGCCTGTGAGGGCTCGCCAGCAGTCTGCTGCTCCTGCAGCTGTGCAGTGGTTGAGACGCCTATCTCACTTGGGTGTGGACTCCGGCGGGGCTCTGACCGAGGGCTCTGCAGTGGCATGGAAGTGTGAGCGCGTGGAGAGGAGCCCCCACTTCCTTGAGGTGTGCCAACAACCTCCCTTTCATGGGTCAGGTCCCCCTCAGCGCCTGCAAGTGGCTGGAGAGCACCTTGCTGCACATCAGGGGGCCATGGGGACCCGTATCTGCACTGGAAGTCCTACTCAGAAGGACTTCCATGAAGGTCTGGTTTCTGTGTTCAATAGATGCCCATCACTCCTCAAGAGATGTCATTTTATTCTGAACACTCACCATGTTTTCCATACCCTGGCGACTAAGCTCCTCCATGGCCGCAGCCCTCCTTTCCTCGGCCGTAGCCCTCCTCTCCTCGGCCGTAGCCCTCCTCTCCTCGGCCGTAGCCCTCCTCTCCTCTATGGTAGCCAGCCTTACCACGGAGGTAGCCATCCTTTCCATGGTGATGCGTTCATGCGCCAATGACTCCACTAAGGCTCTGCTCATGTTCGCTATGGACTCCTCCATTCGCTCCACACTCGCAGCGACCCTGGAGACAAAACCTGCCAGAGACTCCTGCATCTGTGCATGGAGATCCATCACCTCTTCTCTTGCGGATGGACCCAGAGGCAGAGGGTCGACATGCAGCTGAGCTGAGCTGGATCAGCCATGATCCTATTGAATGGCGGAGCAGGCCCGAGGGGCCATATGGCCTACTCCTCCTCCTACTTCTTATGTTATGTTCTTATCGTCGAGTCCTGCACCCTCCGACGAGGACTCTCCACTGTTGTCCCTGTCTCCACAATCTGCTGATGCTCACTTGTGAGCTGTGAAACACCAGGTGACAACACTACTCTATGTCCCAAAGGTCCCCCTGAGGTGTGAGTGTCTGCGCTGGTGCTGGGTGCGCTTACTTCTGCTGACGCTGCGCCCTCAGAGGTTGGAGCTTCCTCTGAGGAGTCTGGCTGCTCAGCCTCTTCTTCCTCCACAGTGGGGACAGGGGCTCTGGATGGTCCTGTGGTGGAGTAAAGGAAAGAGTTAGAGATGTGATGCCAAGGTTACATGCACATTGAATTTTGCAGATGTTCATAAGTCCAAATGATGTAGCTTCAGAATCACAACAGCGACTCATGCTATGTCAATGAGAGAGACGGAAAACTATTCTGTCACCAGCTTGCGGGACTGCCCCTGTCTCTCCTTGCCCAACTTCCGCAGCCACATCAGCCCCGACAATTTCCAGCACTCCTTCCACCCAGGGGGTCAGGTGGGCTATTGAGGGTGGGCCTCCTCCAGTCCTGGCTCACTCTCTGTTGTTGTGAGCTCTCTTGTCCTGCAATGAGGGAGACAAATGGAGTTTGAGTGAGAATGAAGGAGTGAGTGTAGAGATTGCATAGCATAGATACTTAGAGGGAGACAAAGATGGTGTGAGGCTGCAAGACCAAGGGCCCTCCCTGTGTGTTGTCAGTTGTGTTCAAAGCATCAGAGTGAGAGGTAGTGTGAGGGCTGCATGGTGGAATAGTTAAGTGAATGTGAGCACAGAGAGAGAGGGACTGGTTAAGGGTTCATGGATGTGACTGTGAAGTGGGATGTGGAGGAAGAGAGTGCTAAAGCTGAGTGCTGGTGGGGAAAGGCAATGGGGATCAGTTTGAGGGTGATGGTAACTTCATACTTACTTTTCCTGTACAGTGAAGGTCGTGGAATCGTTTCCGACACTGCATCCAGGTTCTTCTGGTGACTCCCAGCGAGTTGACATCTGCTGACACCTGCATTCATGCAGCCTTGGTCTCAGCGGGAGGCCTCTTCCTCCCTGACCTAGGGGAGAGGACCTCCCAGTGGGCCCTAACCCCATCCATAATGCCTGCAGTGAAGCTTCGTCGAATTTGAAGGCAGCTCGGGGTCTGGCACTGGCCACAGCTGCTGTAGGCTCCTCTGCCATCCTGTATGGTTCGTTTGGAAGCCTGCAGAGGAAGCAATGCTTGCTGTGAACCTTAAAAGCACCACAAATGATGACATCATACTGTGCGACTTTCTGACTGGAAATATTCAATTAGCAAGGGTTCCCACACGCTGGAAATGAATTGGCCAACTGAGGGAAAATTGCATCAATCTGGCAGACCCATTTAGATTCGTGTGGGAACCCCGACATTCGGGGAACCTGACAATTCCCCACACCTGCAGGAAAATCGCCCCCATAGAATCCATCCCATCTAAAATAAGACAAATTAAACAATAGGAGAATATCTGTGGGAACTAATCTTTATATTCACCTTTTTCAGGACTCTTGTAAACATAAAAGATCCAACTTTAACCCGGAGTGGGAATTGGTTGGGCAGGGTTGGGGTGATGCCAAACCCCCACCCCTGACCTCAGGCAATTTTAACTCCCAGGTCTCATCTGTATACCCCCGGTCAGTTGCCCACTTGAAACAGACAGGAAGCAGCAGGAATGCAATTTTGGGGGGCAGGAGGTGGGGCGGCTGGGACTGAAGTAGCACTCAGGTAAGTGGTGGAGATGGGGTTTTGGAAGGGTCTCGTGTTTGGGAAGGCAGAGGCGTGCAGGGCAGGGGAGGGCTAAAATCTTCTTTTGGGGCATTTCCTGCTCCTCCTGGCCCCACATGGAAAGTAGAAATAAGATTTTTTTTTAATTGCCTGTTCAGCCATTTCTGGCTCCAATTCCTCTTCCCACTACCTTAAACTGGTGGGAAAGGTACACGGCTTCCCCGGTTAAAAGAGCACTCGGGGCCAAATCTACATATTTAAATACGAACATACAAATTAGGAGCAGGAGTAGGCCACTCGGCCCTTCGAGCCTGCTCCGCCATTCAATAAGATCATGGCTGATCCGATTACTCCACATTCCCGCCTACCCCTGATAACTTTTCACCACTTGCTTACCAATATATTCAAAGACTCTGCTTCCACCGCCCTCAGAGGAAGAGAGTTCCAAAGACTCACGACCCTCTGTGAGAAAAAAATTTCTCCTCATCTCTGTCGTAAATGGGCAACCCCTTATTTTTAAAGAGTGACCTCTAGTTCTAGATTCTCCCACAAGAGGAAACATCCTCTCCACATCCACCCTGTCCAGACCCCTCAGGATCTTATATGTTTCAATCAAGTCACCTCTTACTCTTCTAAACTCCAGCGGATACAAGCCTAGCCTGTCCAACCTTTCCTCATAAGACAACCCACCTATTGCAGGTATTAGTCTAGTAAACCTTCTCTGAACTGCTTCCAACGATTTTACATCCTTCCTTAAATAAGGAGACCAATACTGTACACAGTACTCCAGATGTGGTCTCACCAATGCCCTGTATAACTGAAGCATAACCTCCCTACTTTTGTATTCAATTCCCCTCGCAATAAATGATAACATTCAATTAGCTTTCCTAATTACTTGCTGTACCTGCATAGAAACCTTTTGCGATTCATGCACTAGGACACCCAGATCCCTCTGCATCTCAGAGCTCTGCAATCTCTCACCATTTAGATAACATGCTTCTTTTTTATTCTTCCTACCAAAATGGACAACTTCACATTTTCCCACATTATACTCCATTTGCCAGATCTTTGCCCACTCACTTAACTTATCTATACCCCATTGTAGCCTCCTTATGTCCTCTTCACAATTTACTTTCCTACCTATCTTTGTGTCATCAGCAAATTTAGCAACCATACCTTCGGTCCCTTCATCCAAGTCATTTATATAAATTGTAAAAAGTTGAGGTCCAGCACTGATCCCTGTGGCACACCACTCGTTACATCTTGCCAATCAGAAAATGACCCATTTATGCCTATTCTCTGTTTCCTGTTAGCTAGCCAATCTTCTATCCATGCCAATATGTTACCCCCTACACCATGAGCTTTTATTTTCTGCAATAACCTTTCATGTGACACCTTATCAAATGCCTTCTGGAAATCTAAGTATAGTACATCCACCAGTTCCCTTTTATTCACAGCACATGTTACTTCCTCAAAGAACTCCAATAAATTGGTTAAACATGGTTTCCCTTGCACAAAACCATGTTGACTCTGCCTGATTACTTTGAACTTTTCTAAGTGCCCTGCTATAACGTATTTAATAATAGCTTCTAACATTTTCCCTATGACAGATGTTAAGCTAACTGGCCTGTAGTTTCCTGCTTTCTGTCTCCTCCCTTTTTGAATAAAGGAGTTACATTCGCTATTTTCCAATCTAATGGAACTTTCCCTGAATCTAGGGAATTTTGGAAAATTAAAACCAACGCATCAACTATCTCACTAGCCACTTCTTTTAAGACCCTAGGATGAAGTCCATCAGGACCCGGGGACTTGTCAGCCCGCAGCTCCAACAATTTGCTCAGTACCACTTCCCTGGTGATTATAATTTTCTTGAGTTCCTCCCTTCCTTCCATTTCCTGATTTACAGCTATTTCTGTGATGTTACTTGTATCCTCTATAGTGAAGACCTATTCAAAATACCTGTTCAATTCAACTGCCATCTACTTATTTCCATTATTAATTCCCCAGACTCACTTTTTATAGGACCAACGCTCACTTTGTTAACTCTTTTCTTTTTTAAATATCTATAGAAATTCTTACTATCTGTTTTTATATTTTTAGCTAGCTTGCTCTCATACTCTAATTTTTCTCTCATTAATCTTTTAGTCATTCTTTGCTGTTTTTTATATTTTGTCCAATCTTCTAACCTGCCACCCATCTTTGTGCAATTATATGCTTTTTCTTTAAGTTTAATACTATCTTTAACTTTTTTAGTTAACCACGGATGGTGGGTCCTCCCCTTGGAATTTTTCTTTCTTATTGGAATGTATATATTCTGTGTATTTTGAAATACCCCTTTAAATGTCTGCCACTGCAACTCTATTGACCTATCCCTTAACCTAATTGGCCAGTTCACTTTAGCTAGCTCTGCTTTCATGTCCTCATAGTTGTTCTTATTTAAGTTTAAAATACTAGCCTTGGACCAACTCGTCTCTCTCTCAAACTGAATGTAAAATTCAATCATATTATGATTGCTGCTACCTAGGGGTGCCTTCACTACGAGGTCATTAATTAATCCTATCTCATTGCACAATACCAGATCTAGTATAGCCTGCTCTTATGAAGGAATAAGCCATATACAGAAAAATACACCTTATATGAAATAATTCTGGCCTTTGTAACATGACAAACTGGGCTTGAAAATCTAAAAACCTAACAATGGAGAAGGTGTGAACAGCATTCAGGCTATTGAGATAAGATAAGTTGTTGACAATGAATCAATAGCCTTATTGAAACAGGAGGCTGGAGGCTCCTAAAGTCTGCAGCATTGGAAAAAAGGTGTTTTAAAGTATACTTTGTAAACAGGCACATAAAAGAAGAAGAAACATATGCCTTCATAAAAACACCTGCTGTCAAATCGTTTTTATGTTAAACTTAGAACACCTATGGAGAGGAGACACAATTCTGTGTTGCAACCAGCTGAGGTAAATAAGAATTGCATAGAAGACCTTGGTAAGAATGACATCAAATAGATATACCTGCTCCACACCATTTTTTATGATAAGCTTCGAACACCTAAAGGTAGAGACACGATTCTCAATGCTGCCAGGTGAACTGACTGTAAGAATAGCATGGGTCAGCAGAAAAATGACTAGAGATAATTAGCTTATATCAGCAGAAAACTTCAGAGGAAATACCACTACAAAAGGGTATAAAAATTGAACTTTCAAATGGGATGATAGACTCGCTTGAAGGGGCAAAGTGATTCTCGGCTTCAGAGCTAGCTCTGTAAGTCTTCAACTCTTTGTATCTCAGGGATCAAGGTATTGTATTTGATTTTGGTGGATATCCTGGAATAAACTAAGAACTGTAAAACTAGCAAAGTTAAAAATGTGAGAATAAGGATCTCTGATAATAGAATTGTAAGCTTTCTGTTTTTGGAACTGTTAATGTTGCGATTGAATCACCAATTGTAAATTACATGTCCGGTCTTTAATAAATCTAAATATTTTTAGAATTGTCTCACATAATACTTCTGTATCAAATTCGTGAACTCAATCTCTGTACGCTCTTTGGTGAGGAGTTCCAGAATTCTGGGGGAGTTTTCCGGACCCTCATAATATCCGGAATGTTACACTCTAGCTAAACTTATTAAAAGCGCTATCTGGAGGATGATAACATCTTCAGGTCATTCCTTTCCTTTAGGGAGAGATAGTCTGGACCTTTAGACCCAATTAAGCATCTTTAGGATTCGGCTACCTCAAACTTTAGTTGAAAGTGAACGTCTGGGGAATATGCCTGATCCGGGGTAGCCCTAAAGGGGCTAAGACTAGTAATTATCCCTTCGCTCTCTGGTTGGCACCGGAATGTGCTGTTGTAAGAAACTATCCCGAAAACATTCCATGAACTCCTTATCTACCCTGGCAGGTTCTGGTAAGCGTCCTTGGCGTCTACACTGAAGAGCCAATTATAATAGAAGACAGTGGGAACGGAGCGTGATGTCTACAGGTTAGCCTCTCGAGAAATGTTAACCCATTTGCCCGGTTTGCACCAGGCGGGTAGGATTAAAGTCGCCTCAGAAGAAAATGTGACACATACTCATTGTATTCATTATTTGCATCAGTCTGCCAACCTCAAAACCACCAAGATAATTTGGCGGCATTGTGACAACCCAATGCAATGTATATGATTTTGAAATAGCACTAATAGTATCCCAATAGTGAAGATAGCATGTTGGCCTCCTTGGAGATTTTTGTGTCAATTTGGCCTGAACTAGCTCCAAACCTACACTTTTAAATCCAGAGCCAACTACAATCAATTAATCATGGTCAAAATTACTTTGAAAACTTGTCTTGCCCATCGCTTTACTGTAGGTATAATTAAAGTCTGTTTGATTTTGCAAGAAATAAAAACTCATCCATCTAAATTCTTTTCAAACAGCAATAATAACTTTAGTTTATATAGTGCACCTCACATCAAAGGAAGTGTCAAAATATTTTACATGGAGGGATACGGATACCAAGCGGGAAGTTTGGAGGGAAGACTGAAGACCAATTTGAAGAAATAGATTTCAAATAGCTTTTGAAAGTCAGAAGAGAGATAGTAAGGCAAAATTGGTTCAGAAATGATTCCAGAGGGCAGGGGTGTCATGACTGAAAGATCAATCTCTAATGCTGAAGCAGTGGGAGTGGAAAACAACCAGTAATTCAAGGTCAGAGGAACGGAGGATGTGAGCATGGATGTAGGCATGGAATGAGGCCAAAGGACAAGTACCTGAGGCGCAGAGAGGCAGTAGAGTTTGACAAGTTGGAGTAGGGGGCCTGTGATGGAGGTGCAGGACTTTCCATTGCTGCAGAGTTCATGGTCATGCTTCAAATAATTTGACTATTCAACTTGATACAATGGCTAATTCCAATTTTTAAAAATGGCGTCCACCATGTAGCTGAATGATCTTAGAAGAGCTTACAGGAAAGACAGAATCAGCAAGGGCGAGGGAGCTGGAGGCAATGTCCCAAAGAATAAAGCATGTTGGTCCAATTAGTATCAGCAGTAGGAATAGTTGAAATAATTCTTATTGGTAACTAGCTGCTAGTAATATTGCCTTTGTAACTGAAGCTCTGAGTTGTTGTGGCACTGTGTTTGAAGTCAGTTTCTCTTTAATGATTATCGTTTTCCTGTGTCTAAAATAAGACTTTGTATATTTCCTTTTGTTCATGGTATTGCTTATCTTCCACCCTCATGCACACAGACTGCAATCTTTCACCACAAGGTATTGGATTGCAACAGGGAACACAACAATCAGTGTGTTAAAGCTCCCTCATACAGTGAACAAAGATGGAAAATAATATAACTCAGTTGAGAAATGGTCCAATGACCTTGATGCTGTGTTCCAGCAAAGAGTCATGATCGCGAAGCTGGTGTAATCTTATCGGGAAGAGGCCCTACAGATGATGATTCATTTGTTTGGATGAGAACAAGTAGACAGAATCCGACCAGACAAAACCACTAATCACTGAAACTGCAATGTGCAATCTTTTAATTCAGAATTAACTTATTTTAGGAAAGGTTAATTGATGTGATTTTGAACATTAAATCATGGAATAGTGCAGGCAGTGCAACCTTAGTCAAAAACTCAAGTGCCATTCAAAATGATTAGTTTATGTACTACTCTATGTCTTGTGGCATTGAACACAGTAAGTCAGAGAATATGGTCACTCTCTTACCTATTTCTGATGTCTTTTTATTGCTGTTTCTTTCTGTCTTTCCTCTTCTACTTCTGTCTCTCTCTCTTCTCTGCTGCTTCTCTCCCTTTAACTTTTTATTTGCTTCTTTCTCCATCTTTGCCTGCTTTTCTTTTTGTCTTTTTTTCTCCTTCATTTCAGGTGGGAAATGGCGGGAGGTATTGCATGCTGTAATGGGGAAAGGAGCCACCAGTGGCTGAAAGCTATATTTGGGGTGGATTTTGCAAGGAAAATGAGGCCCTCAGTGATTACCTTCACATCCCCTCCCCTCCCCAATCACTCATGCATCCCCATCCCCTCACTCCCCTAGGGTTCCCGAACCCTTCACCTTTCCACTACTAACAACAACAAGAGCTTGCAGTTATATAGCCAGAAAGGAGAAAAAAAATCTGAGGATTCTCATTCCTTATAATTATCGGTGAGCCCTGCTCGAAAGCTTACATGTGTGGGCGCTAAATAAGAACAGGATCAGCTGTGATGATTGGTTGATGATTGGTTGAATAGGCTGCTGACAGCAGCTGACTGGGCTCATGTATAAAGAATGGTCACTTGGGATAGAAAATGGAGGGCATCCAGTAGACATGGAACTACATCATGTAAAGGATCAGCACCAGGTGGGGAAAGAAGAAAAGACTTTTTTGTTTGTGGGGAAAGTAACAACCACTGTGAAGCAAAAAATAACCCAGAGATAACATTATAAAAAAGCAGCCTTCTATAGCTCTATTGTTACTGTTTTTTTGGAGCAAATATGGATGACCTATTTCAAAGGTTTCTAGTTGAGAATGAGATTTTGAAATGACCATGCTGGTTGTGATGAAGGTATTTCATGACCTATGTCTTGCACTGCGGTTTCTTTTGTGTGCTGACCTACACCTGCGGAAAGGGGCTCTAAGATAAGATGAGTGTTTGGAAAAGGAGGAGCTGCAGATGGGCCTGATTAGGACACAGGAAAAATAGGATAAAAGTTGTCATGAAGCGTAAGTGCTTTCATTAATAAACTGTTTCCTCACAAGGTAGATACAAATGACAAAGGTTATTAAGCCCATTTTAGTTCAATGATACAGAAATACCAAATAGTTCCCCATCACAATATCTAACTGTTTCTTAAATTATTCCAATATTTTTGAATCCACAACCTTATCTGTTAATGTGTTAATCTCACTTTAATAATTTGAACTGTGTTCCCTTGTCCTACAGTCACAGTTTAGTTTGAAATTGTGTTGCAGATTACTTTTTGTGTATTAGTTATTATTATATACCTTACTCAATCACTGCATTACAAGACTGAAGAGCTCTATTTTTTCCAGTCTTTTCTCATAACTCAGTCTGCTGATACTCAGTCTTGTGGGTTTTCCTTGAATTGCGTTCGCCCCTTGTTTCTCCCCATCTGCCATACCGCCTTCCCCTCACCGCTCAGGCATTGCCCCTTTCTCCCCTTCCTTTCTCCCTCGCCTCTCTACCCACCCTGTTTCTCTCTTTAAATATCTGTGCAGTGGTACAGTTCTACAATGCATTTATGTGCCTGTTGGTGTAATTGTGCATATTGGTATAGTAGTGTTATACTATACCAGTGTACACAATATATTAGTTAGTGTTGAATTTGATGGCAGCTTAGATATAGAATGTACACCGGAGATAGACCAGACTCATTCCATTAATCCACGTAATGTTCCTCACCTTCAGAGAGCCCCACAGGTGCAATGAAGAAAGATCACACTGAGTAACTAAATATACTACTATACACTCCTTTACAGCTATTTCATGTCTCAAAAATATAACGGATTAGTTAGTATGCTGGTTAAACATTTACTTACCAAAATAGTAACTTTTACAATTAGGAATAAATTGTTCAGAAGTAAAGGACTAAGAGGGCTATTTTCCCCGCTGTAGCACTGGTAGTTTAGGTGCTAAAGAGCCTCCGAGGTGGCCAAGTTGGGGTCTTGAGCTTCAACACTTGGTTAACCCATCTTTAGCGCAATACACCATCTTGGTAAAGGAGTTTAAGCATGCACTAAGAATGGCCGCCCCGAGGATGATTAAGCCTCTGATTACCCTTTTGATTGCACGCCATTTTGCTGGCTAGTGCTTCAATTAACGACCTCTCCTAACAGCGACCAGCTGAGTGGGAGTAAAGAAGTCATTGCTGAGGATCGCGAGTGCTACTTAAAGCCATGCTCAGCTATCACTGTTCACTTGCTGCTGGAGATAGACTGACTACACTGCGTTTGAAAAGGACTTTTGATACACAACAGGAGCCTTTCTGGGACACTTTGTCAAGACTTCACCAACATCAACATTTATTCCAGAAATTCTCTGAGGACTTCACCTAAAAAGAGTCAGTGCAGTGCTACTGTACCTTATTGGAGACCTTATAGGAGTCAGCAGGAGAAAGGGCCATTTGTCATTTAATCTCCCCTGCCTTCCACCCTATCACAGACCTTCCCTTTTGTTCTTTCCTCCCCTCCCTTTCCCGACTTCTGTACTTGCTTAAAACCTGTTTTATCTCTAACTTTTTCCAGTTCTGATGAAAGGTCATTGACCTGAAACGTTAACTTTGTTTCTCTCTCCACAGATGCTGCCTGACCTGCTAAATATTTCCAGCATTTTCTGTTTTTATTTCTGATTTCCAGCATCTGCTGTATTTTGTTATTGTAGGAGAAAGGGAGTGGTTGGTCATGGGGCTCTTGCGAGGGGTCTCACTTGGTCTGGAGGAAGAATGGGAGGAGGAGATGAGGCCAGGCAGAGCAGCACCAACTTCTGGAGGAGCAAGGGAGAGGAGGGACAGGAGGGTGAGGAAGGCTCTCAGCAGGAGACCCTATCCAGCCAAGGTCTTCAGAGAGCACTACGCCTACATTCACATGACCCAAGACCAGTGCATGAGAAGGCTGTGCTTTAACAAGGAGGTCATCATAGAGATCTGTGGCCTCGTGGAAGGAAGACTCAGACCTCGCAGCACAGCCAGGACTGCATTGCCTGTGGCAGTCAAGGTCACAGTAGCACTTAATTTTTATGCTACTGGAAACTTCCAGGCTGCCACAAGTGATATCAGTCACATATCACAATCCTCTGTGCACTTCTGCATAAGGGAGGTCACTGAGGCTTGTTACAATTCCCTATTGCCAGTGAAGGCTAGAGGCAGAGCGCTCTAGGATTCAACGGGATTGCGGCATTCCCCATGGTCTAGGGAGCCATTGACTGCACACCTGTGGACATGTGAGCCCCTCATTTAAACTCAGAGGTGTTCATGAACAGAAAGGGATTCCATTCCCTCAATGAGCAGCTCATGTGGGACCACCGGCAGCGCATCATGCAGGTGAACGCCTGCATTTTGGCTGCAGAGCATTTTGGAAGGGGAGGGTGAACAGCCAGTTGTCGTGGTGCATATAGGTACCAATGGTATAGGTAAAAAAATGGTATGAGGTCCTAAAAGCTGAATATAGGGAGTTAGGAGGTAAATTAAAAAATAGGACCTCAAAGGTAGTAATTTCAGGATTGCTACCAGTGCCACGTGCTAGTCAGAGCAGAAATAGAAGGATATTTCAGATGAATACGTGGCTAGAGGAATGGTGCAAGGGGGAGGGATTCAAATTCCTGGGACATTGGAACCGGTTCTGGGGGAGGAGGGACCAGTACAAACTGGATGGTTTGCACCTGGGCAGGACCGGGACCGATGTCCGAGGGGGAGTGTTTGCTAGTGCTCTGGTGGAGGGTTTAAACTAAAATGGCAGGGGGTTGGGAACCTGAACAGGGAGACAGAGGAAGGGGAAACAAGGAGAGAAGCAAAAGACAGGAAGGAGAAAAACAAAGGTGGCAGTCAGAGAAATCAAGGGTTTAAATCAAACATGGCCACAGTAAATAATAATTCTAAAAGGTCTAAGAGCATTAAAAAAACAAGCCTGAAGGCTTTGTGTCTTAATGTGAGGAGCATTCGTAATAAGGTGGATGAATTAGCTGCGCAAATAGAGGTAAACGAATATGATATAATTGGGATTACGGAAACATGGCTCCAGGGTGACCAAGGCTGGGAACTCAACATCCAGGGGTATTCAATATTCAGGAAAGATAGGCAAAAAGGAAAAGGAGGTGGGGTAGCATTGCTGGTTAAAGAGGGGATTAACACAATTGTAAGGAAGGATATTAGCTCTGATGATGTGGAATCTGTATGGGTAGAATTGAGAAATACCAAGGGGCAGAAAACGTTAGTGAGAGTGGTATATAGACCCCCAAACAGTAATGTGGAAGTTGGGGATGGTAATAAAAGGGAAATTAGAGAAGCATGCAATAAGGGCAGAGCAGTTATCATGGATGACTTTAATCTACATATAGATTGGGCTAACCAAATTAGTAACAATACTGTGGAGGAGGAATTCCTGGAGTGTATACGGGATGGTTTCCTGGACCAATATGTTGAGGAACCAACTGGAGATCAGGCCATCTTAGACTGGGTATTATGTAATGAGAAAGGATTAATTAGCAATTTTGTTGTGTGAGGCCCCTTGGGTCAGAGCGATCATAATATGATAGAATTCTTCATTAAGATGGAGAGTGAAGTAGTTGACTCAAAGACTAGGGTCCTGAATTTAAATAGAGGAAACTATGATGGCATGAGGCACAAGTTGGGTAGGATTGATTGGGGAATGTCACTCAAAGGGTTGACGGTGGATAGGCAACGGCAAACATTCAAAGATCGCATGGATGAACTACAGAATTTGTTCATCCCAGTTGGCATAAAAATAAAACAAAAAAGATGACTCAACCGTGGCTAACAAGGGAAATTAGGGATAGCATAAGATCCAAGGAGAGGACATATAAATTGGCCAGAAAAAGCAGTAAAACTGAGGATTGGGGGGAGTTTAGGATTCAGCAAAGGAGGACAAAGGGATTGATTTAAGAGGGGGGAAATAGAGTGAGAGTAAGCTTTCAGGGAACATAAAAACTGACTGTAAAAGCTTTTATAGATATGTGAAGAGAAAAAGATTGGTGAAGTCAAGCGTAGGTCCCTTGCAGTCAGAATCAGGGGAATTTATAATTCGGAACAAAGAAATGGCAGACCAATTAAATACATACTTTGGTTCTGTCTTCACAAAGCAGGACACAAATAACCTCCCAGAGATGTCAGGGAACATAGGGTGTAATAAGAGGGAGGAACTGAAAGAAATCAGTATTTGTAGGGAAATGGTGCTGGGAAATTGACGGGATTGAAGGCCGATAAATCCCCAGGGCCTGATAATCTACATCCTAGGGTACTTAAGAAAGTGGCCCTAGAAATAGCAGATGCATTGCTGGTCATCTTCCAAAATTCTATAGACTCTGGAACAGTTCGCATGGATTGGAGGTTAGCTAATGTTACCCCGCTGTTCAAAAAAGGTGGTAGAGAGAAAACGGGGAATTATACACCAGTAAGCCTGACATCGGTAGTGAGGAAAATGCTAGAGTCCATTATAAATGATGTAATAGTAGAGCACTTGGAAAACAGTGACAGGATCGGACAAAGTCAACATGGATTTACAAAAGGTAAATCTGCTTGACTAATCTACTGGAATTTTTTGAGGATGTAACTGCTAAAATAGATAAGGGAGAACCAGTGGATATGGTGTATTTGGACTTGCAGAAGGCTTTTGATAAGGTCCCACATAAGAGATTAGCGTGTAAAGTTAAGGCACATGGGATTGGGGGCAAGGTATTGACTTGGATAGAGAACTGGTTGGCAGACAGAAAGCAAAGAGTTGGAATAAATGGGTCTTTTTCCGAGTGGCAGGCAGTGACTAGCGGGGTACCGCAGGGATCGGTCCTAGGACCCCAGCTATTCACAATATATATTAATGATCTAGACAAGGGAACTAGATGTCATATCTCCAAGTTTGCAGATGACACAAAGCTGGGTGGGCGTGTGTGCTGTGAGGAGGGTGCCGAGAAAATCCAGTATGATTCGGACATGTTGCGTGATTGGGCAGAAGCATGGCAGATGCAATATAATGTGGATAAATGCGAGGTTATCCACTTTGGTGTCAAAAACAGGAAGGCAGATTATTATCTGAATGGCAATAGATTGGGAGAAGGGGAAGTGCAACGAGACCTGGGTGAAGGTAAGCATGCAGGTGCAGCAGGCGGTTAAGAAGGCAAATGGTATGTTGGCCTTCGTAGCAAGAGGGTTCGAGCACAGGAACAAGGATGTCTTGCTGCAGTTGTACAGGGCCTTGATGAGACCACATCTTGAGTATTGTGTGCAGTTTTGGTCGCCTTATCTGAGGAAGGATGTTCTTGCCATGGAGGGAGTGCAGCGAAGATTCACCAGGCTGATACCTGGGATGGCAGGAAAGATGTATGATGAGAGATTGGGTCGATTGGGCTTATACTCGCTGGAGTTTAGAAGAATGAGAGGGGATCTCATTGAAACTTATAAAATTCTAACAGGACTAGACAGACTAGATGCAGGAAGGATGTTCCCGATAGCCGGGGAGTCCAGAACCAGGGGTCACAGTCTAAGGATAAGGGGTAAGCCATTTAGGACAGAGATGGGGAGGAATTTCTTCACCCAGAGAGTGGTGAACCTGTGGAATTCTCTACTACAGAAGACAGTAGAGGCCAATTCATTAAATATATTCAAGAAGGAGTTAGATATATTTCTTAAGGCTAAAGGAATCAAGGGATATGTAGAGAAGGCAGGGACAGGGTACTGAATTTGGATGATCAGCCATGATCTCATTGAATGGTGGAGCAGGCTCAAGGGGCCGAATGGCCTACTCCTGCTCCTATCTTCTATGTTTGCATGTTTCTATCCAGGGAGCTGCACGATGCGTTTATAATGAGACAGTCATCTGTTCTGCAGATCTTTGAGCCCAACGCAATGTGCATGGCTGGCTACTAAGTGACAAGGGATACCCCATGATGCCATGGATCATGACTCCGCTGAGAAAGCCAGCTTAGCACTCATACAATGAGAGTCACACTGCCAGAAGGAATATCATTGAGCAGAAGTTTACATGCCTTGACCGGTCCGGAGGTACCCTACAGTACTCAGTGGAGAAGGTCTCCAGATTCGTGCTGACTTGCTGCATGCTCCACAATCTAGCAATCATGAAAGACCAGCAGTTAAAATCAAATCAAATCAAAATCAAATCAACTTTTATTGTCATTGTTAGTGCACAAGTGCAGTACAACGAAATGTAGGCTTGCGGCTCCCGAGAGTGTACATTTGGATTAAGACATTTAAACATTCAACATACATTTGGCTTGTAGTATATTAACATAAACATAACCATAATAAAGTGCATTGGCAGATGTGCAGGCTTTAGAGTTTATTTGTGGAGTTCAGTAGGATGACAGCCCTGGGAAAGAAGCTGTTTCTAAATCTGGTCGTACGGGTGCGAATGCATCTGTAGCGTCTCCCAGATGGTAGGAGGGCGAACAGACTGTGGCTGGGGTGGGTAGGGTCTTTGATGATGGACCGTGACCTCCGTAGACAGCGTTTCTGGTATATGTGCTCTATGGTCGGTAGCCGGGTGCCGGTAATGCATTGGGCATTACTACCAGCAATTGTGCTGGAGGGTCAAGCTCAGGAGCCACAAAAGTAGGGAGAGGAGGAAGAGGATGGGAACCAAGAGGGTTCCAGGTAGATGACCCGCAACTGGGAGGGATGCTGGCCGCCATCTAATTGAAGACCACTTTTGAGACACGTCCTCCACCATCAAACTTCACTCTGCCACATGCCTTACCTTCCAGGACTGAGGATCCATCAAGAAGTTCACCATCTGCACTCAATCCTCTCAACCCTTTCCCCATGAAGAACTTCTTCTTCTTCTTAGGCAGTCCCTCGGAACCGAGGATGACTTGCTTCCACATTAAAAATGAGTTCGCAGGTGACTGATGAGTCCAATGTGGGACCTACAGTCTCTGTCACAGGTGGGGCAGACGGTGGTTGAAGGGGTGGGTGGGTGGGGTGCTTGGGTTGACGTGCGCTCCTTGCGCTGCCTGCGCTTGGCTTCCGCTTGCTCCCGGCGAAGAGACTCGAGGTGTTTGGCGCCTTTCCGGATGCTTCTCCTCCACTTTGTGCGGTCTTGGGCCAGGGATTCCCAGGTGTCGGTGGGGATGTTACACTTTTTCAAAGAGGCTTTGAGGGTGTCCTTGAAACATTTCCTCTGCCCACCTGGGGCTCTCTTGCCATGCCGGAGCTCCGAGTAGAGCGCTTGTTTTTGGAGTCTCGTATCGGGCATGCGGACAATGTGACCCGCCCATTGGAGCTGATTGAGCGTGGTCAGAGCTTCGATGCTGGGGATGTTGGCCTGAGCAAGAACACTGACGTTGGTGCACCTATCCTGCCAATGGATTTGCAGGATCTTGCAGAGGCAGCGTTGGTGGTACCTCTCCAGTGCTTTGAGGTGCCTGCTGTACATGGTCCATGTCTCTGAGGCATACAGCAGGGCAGGTATCACTGTGAACACAATGAAAAAGACCACCAATTCTACCACTATCCAATTACCATAATCACTCTTTATCTATACCAAAATTGAACAATGAAAACATTACAAAAAGCAACAGCACTTACAAATATTAAACTATTCACACTGGTTCTTACCCTGAGTGGCTATCCTATAAGTGCTCTTGGCTACTCTGGTGCTTCTATGAAGTGCATCGTGAGTGGCAGCAGCACGCGAGGTGGATGGCTGCTGAGAATCTGAGTTCCGATGTCCTCCTGGGACGCCCTCGAGAGGCTATGGGCCGTGATGACCCCGCCTCAGTCTGCACCATCTCAGCATGGGCTTGAGCAGTCTTGGCCACCTGCTGACAACCAACTGCAAGGGCAATGGCGGAGTGGTGGGGGAGGGAGCAGGAATGCTGCCATCCAAAGAGAAGCCAGTAGGTTCCTGCTCCATGATTCCCATGCCACTACCTTGGGGCGTCTGTTCAGCCAGCCCAGTGATCTTCTGGAGGACAGATCTCTGGGCTGCTGTCTCTACAAGCCCCTTTCAACCGAGGAGCCCAGAGCCACCATGGTAGCTACCCGAGCTTCCATTGCAGCACTTTACCATTCCAGGGAAGATGCTAGTAGTGCAATGGAAGCTGCTATGACTGCAGTGGAAGCTGCGGCCTCAGTCATCAGACACTGCATGATGTTGGGCTCCACAGGTCACTGGATGGAATTGGCCAGCCTCTCCACGCTGGAGAGGATGGGTCCCCCAGGGACTGCATCAGGCCATGAGCCAAGCTGGAGGCGGACTCCTCCATACCCCCTAGCCACAAGCCATAAGCTTTCAGGCAGGCTGTCCATTGTACCAAGTATTTGGTTTGTCAAACCCATCAGACTTCTTCTGAAGCTTGGTCATGCGAGGTCTTCATCTGACTCCTCTACAGCAGAACTAGTATGCGACCTTGCCCCCTGGCAAGGTGGCACCTGTGGTGTCCCTTCCACCCAGCGTAGCTGCTGCCCACTAGTGCCTGGTGCAACCACTGTGAGGGCTCGTGTTCTACCCTAGCCTCTAAGTTACATGCAGTGCCTGTCATTGAGCTGGTGCCTGTGACAGTGATAGCGATTGATCCAGTGCCTTTTTCCTCGCTCTCCTCCTCCTCCTCTTCCTCTGGGGTGGGGGGGAGCGGGAGGTGGCTCTTGTTCCTCTTCCAGTTTCTCCGGGGTGTGGGGTGGATCTTGTTCCTGGGAGCCTGCAATGATAAAGTTGAAAGGGTTAGGGTGCAGCACGTGTGGCCACTATAGGAGGATGTGTGTGATGAGACCATATGAAACTTGTGAGTAAGGATAGGTTTGTGGGATTAGGGATCAGGACTAGATTAAATTACCACCAGCACTGTCTCCTCAAGGGGAGTGATCTCATGGCATCGGCTTCCCCTCCCCCAGTCAGGTCCTGCTGGTGCCTGTTATGTGCTATCTTGTCATGGAACAGAAAGAGTGGTGATTGTGAATGAGTGTATTGGCAGGTGTGTTTGTGTGTGTGTGTGATGCTTCACATGGTCGGAGAGCTGTGCGATGTGTCTGAGGTGTGAGTAGTGCCTTTGAAGGATGCAGTAATGTGGGTTGTATCATTAGATGGTGGATGCAGTGTGTTGAGGTTGTGGTGCTGGTGGTGGTGCAGTTATTGAGAAGTGTGTTTGTGAGATGGGATCTTACCTTGAACACTCGTGTCAATTCATTACATTTTTTGCGGTACTGGAGTCATGTCCTGGGGGCAGTGCTCCTGGCTGTGACCTCCTTGGCAATCTCCTCCCACATCCGCTGCATTAGTTGCCTCTGTGGTCTCCTTCCTCCCTGCGGGTACAGGACATCCCACCTCTGCTGTACCTCCTCCACCAGGACCTCCAGTGACACCTATGAGAATCCGTGAGCCCTCTCTCTCGGTCCCTGAGCCATCCTAATACGTGCAGGTGGAAGTGCATATGTGGCGGCTACAAATACCGCTTCCGGAAAATTGCTCCCAAACATGGAAGTCTCCGTTTAGCGCCTCCAGGCACGTTTAAATCATGGCAATCACCAATGGCAGCAAATAGAAACTGGGCTGTGATGACATATTCCTTTAGAACTGACTATAAAGGACTATTTATCTTCTCATTCTTGTGGATTGAAGTTAAGAGTCATAACAGAAATGTGCATTCATGGTAAGCAATGAGAAGAACTTCACTGTTTGCACTCTGAGACAAAACAAGTCTGTGCTGAAGCCAATAAATGTGTGGCACAGTAACTTCTTACTGAAATTAGGCATGTTACCAGCTAGAAAGCAGGTTAACCTGATGCTGTTTTTTCACTGTAGTCTGTTTTGTTGTGAAATACACTGCTATCCCAATGATTTTACTAAAGCAGCTGTATTTCACGTAAGAAGCTGCCAATTAGAACTAGGGTTTTGTGAGGAGACCAGACACTTCCCCCAAAGGGAGGGGGTGAAAATAGAGTATGAGTCAAGATTATACTTGTGTTGTGAATAATAAGGAAAATATGATATCATTTTTGGGTCGAGACTTTGCCACCTACATCAGGATCTCTTTACAATGAGTGCCTAAGAAGCTTTTGGTGTAATGTTAGGTCCCACAATATTATACATGACTTTTTGTCTAGGGTTAGTATAATGATGCAGCATGTTGTGCCAGAAAGTGGTGGGAGGCAGGTCTGTGCCAATGATTTTAACAGTACCGCCATAGACTGGTGCTGGGGCAGGAAATACCAGGTCGCCAGTCTTGTCCATCTTCTAGCAGCTAACAATAGACAGCATTGGCAAAGGCCTGGAGCCAGTTCACCAGCCTACTCTTGGGCGACTGGATATATGTGAGATAGGGATATTACAGTAAAAGGAATAAAATAATAAAATGAATTACAGAAAATTTCAGTTAAGAAGCAACTGTATTTTTATTTTCGTTGTTAGCATTTAAAAATGAGAAATATGCCACATTTTGTGAAAAATGAGAAGTTAGTATTGTTGCAAGTTTATTTAGGCCTAACTGCAGGTCTTCTTGGTTAGTGGATCGCATTAGCACTTAGAACATTGTGAAACAATATCCCTACATTTCTCAGCTTCTAGATCAACAGGGAAAGGGACCTGTTGGTGCTGGCATGAGTTTGCAGAAAAGTGAAGATGCAGCCCAGCACTTGGTCTCCTCTTTGATGGATGCTGAAGTCGAAGTGGTTCTGCACGAGTTGCTTGTGAAGAGGGTTTTCCTCTGTCTTGCTGTAGAGCACCATTCAATAGGTCAGACCTGCAGCATACCTGCAAGAAAATGCAGCCAAGTTTAAGGCCACAGCTGACTGTTGCTGTTGCAGCAGATCTGCAACTTCTGCTCTGTATGGGAACTGCTGATGTCCTCATAGCAGATGGCAGAGATTGGCACCTACCCCTCTGCCAGAATTACCCTGAGAAGGTAGGTAACCACATTCATTCCCAGATGGGTTTGGCATGGCCTGCAGAAATGGTTGATGGCTTCTTGACAGGTGCAGTCAAAAGGGTAATTCTGGCTCCTGATTATCTTGCCATGCCTTCTTTTGTGCAATACCATGTAAAGTATGGCATTTTGTGATTGGGATGCTTCCAAGTAACCTTCCAGCTTAAGGATTAGATAGACATTCATATTTCACTGTGATGCAGTCAGCTACACTCCTTTAATGTAAAAACACACTAAGAATAACAGAGTATTTCTCCTGAAATAGAGAGATAAATTGCTGAATTTGATTTAATAAAGATACTTATAAAAACATAGGCCAGAAGTTTCCCGCTGTCGGGCGTGCGGGTTTGGGGGCAGGTTGGCAGTAAAAATTGACAAAATTGCAAGCACATCGGGAACCCGCCGCCTCATGCATTTAACTTGTGTGTGTTTCCTAGCGCGCCACAGACCCGAACGGCAGAGGTGGGCTACCTAATTGAAGTCATTAAGTGCTTGTTATGAGACCATTAACAAGATTTTTAACCAGAGCTTTTGATTTTTACTGAATGACCACGGGAATCACGCAGCTCGGGAACCTTGTCTGTCAACGTGAGGCAGAAGCTCAGTATGAGGTCATCAATGGCTAGCATGGAAATCCACATAAATACTGCCACATTACACCTCATTACTTGCTTAAGGGAAAGGCTCTTGCTGACTCCATTTTGAGCACAGTGTCCAGAGATTGTAGGTCTTTTCTGCAACCTCGGAAGCCACTCTCACCACATTGCTAGTAACTATCACAGCACTAACAGATTGGTCTTCTGATCTCTACTTGACCTGCCACGTATTACATCAGCATGGGTGCCATTTATACTGTCTCACCTTGGTCCTCAGAATCGGACCAAGATGAGCCGCACCACCAGCAGCACCATGCACACCAGCAGCAGCAGCAGCAACAACAACAACAACCTTCTCCTCAATGACCTGATGCTCCACTGGAGAGAGGGTATCAGTGCAGGGTTGCACCTTGCCAGAGGTGATACCCCCAACACAGGATATACAGGCAGAGGATGAGCTTCCTCAACCTGACTGAACAGCAGTGCCAAATAGAGGCTCAGACTATCATGCGAGGTAGTTGCAGACATTTGCAGCTTGCTGGAGCAAGACCCCCTTCCTAGAGGACCTGGTGGACATGCCTTACCAGTGGCTGTCAAAGTCACCAGCGCCCTCAACCTCTTTGCCTCAGGCTCCTTCCAGGGATCTGCAGCAGACATTTGCGGCAGTCGGCCGCCCACAGATGCATCACACAGGTCACCGATGCCATATTTAACAAGGCAGCCAATTATGTGAACTTTACCACTGATGAAGCCAATGTTACTAAGCGGGCGCTTGGCTTTGCCACTCTGGCTGGCTTCCCGTGGGTGCAGGGTGTCATCGACTGCACACATGTGGCCATCAGGGCACCCCATCATCACCCAGGAGTGTTTGTGAACTGCAAGGGCTTCCACTCCCTCAATGTGCAGCTTGTCTGTAACCATGGGAAGATCATCATCATGCAAATTCCCTGGCAGCTGCCATGACTCTTTCATGCTGCACCAGTCTACCCTCCGCCAGCTCTTTGCACTGCCAAACAGACTTATCGGCTGGCTGCTTGGAAACAAGGGCTATCCACTAAAGACATGGCTCATGACACCCTTGAGGAGGCCAAGCAATGAGGCCGAGGAGAGGAATAATGAAAGCCACATGTCCACCAAATGTGTCATAGAGCAAACAATAGGCATACTCAAGATATGCTTCAGCTGCTTTAACAGATCTGAAGGAGCCCTTCAGTATGCATCAACCAGGGTCTCCAGAATCGTCGTATGCTGTGCGCTGCACAACATAGCGCAGCAGCGAGGCTTAAAGCTGCATGAGGAGCAAGGCACACACCCCGGTGCCTCTTCAGAAGAGGAAGAGGAGGAGGAGCAACAGCTGGAAGACGAGGAGGAGGAGGAGCAGGAGGAATCTGAGGTCCAGATGGCCGCAGCAGTGGAGCACATTGTTGCCCGGGAGGCCAGGGATGGCCTCATCATGGCCACATTTACTTAACTTCCTGCAATACACCCATATGGCTGCCACATGCTGTGTTAAGTTCCCCCCACCCCCCAACCGAACAACACCATAAATCATCCCTACAATGACCAAGCCATTCCTTTCACACAAACCCCATTGCTGGAGGTAACGTTATGTCTCACCATTCACTCCAACTCACTCAGCCACTTCCAAGGTAACAGACAAAAATGGGTATGTGGTGAAAGTGGTGAAAATAAATACATTTATTTGTGTGATAACAGCAATGGAACCTTAACAATAACACTTATTTATACACCCTTGTGCAATTAGGATTGCGGCTTTTTTCCTTTACGCGTGCTTCTATGAGGTGCAGCCTCTGTGGCTTCAGCAAAGGTAAAGGCAGCCTGCTCACTTCCCTACTTAGACACATTTGGCAGATGTCCTCTGGGTTTTGGAGCCTGTGATGGCCCCGCTGAAGCCTGCTCCTCCTATGACTGTACTGGGGCAGACTCGGCCATCGAACCCGAGGAAGCATCTGGGGCTCTGACTGAGGGGGAGGCAATGTGCGCTTTCAGAGGAGCCCCCACTTCTATGTCCCCTCTCACCATCATTCCTCTCATGGGCCACCAACACTTCCCTGCTAGTAAGGAGCTGGAGAGCACCTTGCTGCACAGCAGTGGGGCAATGAAGGCTCAAGTCAATGTTTAGATCCCTCCTAGCGAGGAGGTCTATGAGCCTCTGCCATTTGATCTCCATAGCTAGCATGTGCTCATGTGAATGGCACATTAGCTGCTCCATGCAGGTGACCATCCTTTCCATGGAAGAGCACATTGTTGTATTCACCTGCGACATGATGGTGCTCATGTTAAAAGCATAAGAAATAGGAGCAGGAGTAGGCCATTCGGCCCCTCGAGCCTGCTCCACCAAGCAATAAGATCATGGCTGATCTTCTACCTCAACTCCACTTTTCTGCACTATCCCCATATCCCTTGATTCCCTTAATATTCAAAAATCTATCGATCTCTGTCTTAAATATACTTAACAACAGAGCCTCCACAGCCCTCTGGGGTAGAGAATTCCAAAGATTCACCACCCTCTGAGTAAAGAAATTTCTCCTCATCTCAGTCCTAACTGGCCGACCCCTTATTCTGAGACTGTAACCCCTGGTTCTAGACTCCCCAGGCAGGGGAAACATCCTCCCTGCATCTACCCTGTCAAGCCCTGTAAAAATATTGTATGTTTCAATGAGATCACCTCTCATTCTTCTAAACCCTAGAGAATATAGGCCTAGTCTACTCAATCTCTCCTCATACAACAATCCCCCCCATCCCAGGAATCAGTCCAGTGAACCTTTGTTGTACTCCCTCTATGGCAAGTATATCCTTCCTTAGGTAAGGAGACCAAAACTGTACAGAATACTCCAGGTGTGGTCTCACCAGGGCCCTATATAATTGCAGTAAGATGTCTTTACTCTTATACTCAAATCCTCTTGTAATAAAGGCCAACATACCATTTGCTTTCCTAATTGCTTGTTGTACCTGCATGTTGGAGATGGACTCCTCCATTCTCTGCACATTTGCAGACATCACAGCTGTAAAACCTGCCAGAGCCTCCTGCATTTCTTGCTGCCCCTCCAGGATCACCCTATATCTCAATGGCCCCCGAGGCTCAGCATCTGCATGCAGCTGAGCAGTGTTTACAGTGTTTAGAGCGTCCTGCACCCTCCGGCAAGGAGTCTTCACTGCTGTCCCGGTCAACACCATCTGTTCTTGCTCACTTGTGAAATGTCTACTACTCTACACTACTCTATCTCGCACAGGACCCACTGAGGTGTACGTATCTGTGCTGGTGCTGGGTGCGCTTAGGTCTGCTGACGGTGCACCCTCAGAGGTTGGAGGCTCCTCTGAGGAGTCATCTTCCTCCTCCAGCTGGACAGTGGGGGGGGGGGGGCTCTTGATGGACCTGTGGGAGAGTAAAGAGATGATTTAGAAATGTTATATTAAGAATGGGTAACAATACCATTATGCACATGATGAACATTCACTGGCTGCTGGCATCAGTCCCCATATGAGTGACTGCTGTATGCCTTGTGGCTGTATGAGATGTAATTCTGTCACCAGGTTGCTGAGATGTTCCCATCTCTCCATCTCCCACTGCCAGCAGCTTTGCAACTCTCAACACCTCCAGGGTGCCCTCCTCTGCTGCAGTCAAATTACTGAAGACTGGAGGGCCACCGCCCGTTCTCTGTCTCTCCCTGTTGTTGTGGACTCTTTCCTCCTGCAAGGAGGGAAAAAAAGAGAAGTTTGAGTGAGAGTGATGGAATGTTTGTAAGGAATGGATGGGTTACATCTGTAGAGGGTGACATTGCCAAATGGCCTCCTTCTGTGGTGTTACTTGTCATGATTGCATTAGGATGAGGGCGAGTGTGAGGGGTGGTTAGTCAGATGGGGATGTGCATATGTACATAGAGAGGGTTGGGTGGACATGCAAGGTATGTTGGTGTGAGGAATGATGTGAAGGAGTAGGCTTTGGAAGGCAGAGTAATGGGGATGTGGTGGCAGGCACATCAGGATGAAGGTGAGTGTGGCTTTGCACTCACCTTTCCTGATCTCATCAGATCATTGAATCTCTTCCTGCACCAACCCATGTCCTCCTGACTACTTCCCTGCTGCTGACCTCCTCAGCAATTTTGAGCCATGCCCTTTTTGTCTCCTGGGGAGGTATCTTCCGCCCATTAGCAGGGAAGAAGACCTCCCTGCATGCTCTGACTCCCTCCACCAGAATATGTAGCGAGGCATCTGAAAAGCAGGGTGCAGCCCTCTGTGTTTGCGAACTAATTTTTATAACTTGCAGCAATAACTAAATCCTCTACAATCCTCCCTCCACACTCCTACATCAACCTCCAAATGCGATGTGGCCAAGGCTGCTTTAAATATCCCTGCTGGAAAAGAATCATCGATGACGTCATCAGACCCACGCCATTTAATACAGCTGGCAAACGCGCATGACTATTTTAATAGGGACCATTAACTAAAAGTCGCAGTGGAGAACGCGCTGTTCACATCTTTGGGCTCCCAACCCACTTCGCCGCCCGCACCCACGCAACCCGTCTCGAAGGTAAAAATTCAGGCCATAGAGACTGCCATGAACTCACTTGAGTCACTGCTGCGTAATATAGTTAACAAACATTTGCTTTCACTTGCTATATTCTGTGTTATTGCTGCAACAATACCAAAGCTATCAATAAAAATCAATCTACTGTGGGGTCAGGGACCCCCATTAGTTAATTAGTTGAATATTTAACTACAACAATAACCTATTCAATTTTGCACATTGATTTGAGACTGATATCCATCATTGGCATAGTTGAATGATTTCTGACATTTATTTAAATGTAAATAATTAATCTACCACTTACACTCACCCCTATAATGTGTACAAAGCTGGGCATGGACATGTATCCACATACAAACATTGCATTGTTTAGAGTAGTGGAATATCTGAAAAGTTCCTTAAGGATTGTTGAGAAACAGATGGGAATTTAAATAAAAAGTATATTTCTTTGACACAATTTTAACATTGTTTAATTGCTCACAGTTAAGTGAAAAATGTTTGTTTATATATTTGCTCCTATTTCACAATACAGTACATTATAAACATTATTAAGAATAATTAACTGAGAACAATATTTAAACTTATGACAGGCACAGTTTGGCTTGCAGTCAAACATTGTTTTATGAATGTGGGAGGATCATAGGCCACAAGTGGCAGGAAATTACATTACATTTTCATAAAGAAATATTCTAAGGACAACAATGAACAAATGGAATGCACTTAACTATCGCATCAAGATCTGTTTCAGCTCTTGGCTTCACCTCATACCAAAATACCACGATGTCCAAAGCCATAGCACTTCATTGTGTTGTAGCATAAATTAGGAGATATAATACATATTTACCAGTCTCTTTTTTAATTTTCTATATTTTGCCATTCTTCAGCTGGGCGTGGCCATGTGGTAGAAGCAGCATTACATTGCAGAAAGAGTAATAAAGCTGATATTAAGACAGGAACTGGAGATATATGGCTTAGGATGGTGGGGACTATAATATTAATGTTTTATGAGTAGTGATTATAGTTATATCAACTCTCCAGTATATATTCCATCCAGAAGGGAGCTGCAAGGCTGTAATCTAATCAAGGACATTAAAGGACAATAAAGTGCCAGAAAGAGTGAAAAACTGGATATAAATTGGAGAACAACAAATGGCCTAAAGGAGGAACTGGGGACTTTTTCAATAAAGATCTGTGAAAAAGAATGAAAACATGTTAGTTCATCAGTATCCAGCAGGCTTCTGGAATATGGACATTTTTAAAAATGGTACAGAAACAAAAATAATGCAGAATGACATGGTGGGTGGGTGCCATTTTCTCACATCTTTAACATCAGATTAATGTTTGGCTAAATAAAATATTATACTATAAAACATTCCCCCGTGATTACTTTTCTGTGTCCTTTACTCATTTCACATATTTGGATACATATTTCTTCCTCCACCTCCTTTCCACTATTAAGTGGTTTGTAGTATGCCCCTATGAGCGTGATCGATCCCTTATCTTTTATTTCAATACATATAGATTCTGTTTCCAACCTTCTGTTAGATATGTCCCTTTTTTCTACTGCCATTATGTCATCTCTAATTAGTACAGCTACCCCACCCCCTTCTTCCTTCCCTATCCTTTCTGATTATGTTATAACCTGAAATATTTAGTTGCCAGTCCTGTTCTTTATGTATCCATGTTTCAGTTATTCCTACTACATCTGTACTATGGATTATTGCCTCCAGTTCCCCCGTTTTACATTGGATGTTGTGTACATTGCTGTATTAATTCGTCTTTAATAGTTGCTCCTTTTACTTTATGTTTAACAGTCCTGAACATAGCATCTTGAACATTCCAAATAACATTCCAAGGCACTTCACAGAAGTGTAATCAGAACAAAATTTGATGCCAGACCAATGAAAAGGATATCAGGAGGTATCTAAAAGTTTGGTCAAAGAGGAGGATGAAAGGAGAGACGGAAAGGTTTAGGGAGGGACTTCTAGAGCATAGGGCCTATGCAGCTGAAGATATGGTTACTAATGGTGGGGCAAAGTGAGTGGGCCAGAGTTGGTGAAATGCATAGTTGGAGGAATGTTTCTGGGGCTAGAGAATATTACAGAGATAGGGAGGGGCGAGAACATGAAAGGCTTTAAACACAAAGATGCGTGATCTTATCAGTACACCCACAGCAAATTTTGGTGAAGAATAAAGCACAAGAAACTTGCAAAATTCAACTTCATTGATGCAAAACCAAAGACCAGAGGCTTGTCCTTACCCATAAAATTCAGAATTGTCAATGCTGTGGACAGTCATTTCCACCTTGCACGCTCTGATTAGTAAAGAATTAAGGATCATAAGGACAAGTACAAATTCAGATGATTGACTGGTGGCCGAGAAATCCAACTTCCGCCCAAAATGCGCGATCGTGCCAGCGTGAGGCTGAACAAATTCACCACACGCTCTGCTCATTTGTACCTTAATTTTGTCATTGGGATCCTACAACTGCCCACTTAGCTAATTGCAGCCAAAGAAAATCAGCTAAAATTTGTTCATTTAATCTGTATAGATTAATCTGCCTTGTCAGTTTCAACCACCAGGATAACTCATGAGAGCTCAATTATTTGCCACTGTTGCAACACACAATAAGAAAACTACAGGGAACAATGAACAAAGTACACTTGCCTTATTGCTGAGATTACTGTGCTGTATCTGGGATACTGGCCAGCAAATAGGCCTATGATTATGCTGCGGAACAAGCTGAATTGCTTAGTAGAAGGTTTAAACTTGCTCCACAAATGATACGAAATGCCTATTGTGACTTCAAAGATGATGCTGAATGTAATTGCTCCAAGGAGCTTGCAAAGTTGATAGCAGAGTTTGAGCAAGGTTTTAGCCACATAAATCTAATTGTCAGTCCATGATGCTCTGTGCTTCTATTCAGGTATGTGTCTTCCTTCATGTTTATCAAAGTCCATGTGCTTCCAATCTGAACATGAAATCCAGAGCCATACATGAAGACTTGGCTTCAATCTCACCTGCAGAAGACATCAGAATTTGGAAGGTACATCTACAACAGGCTATCGCAGGCATCCATGTTGAAGTTTCTTTGTACAATGATACAAATAAGGAACATTACCAGGATGCAGATACATGTTGATCTGTTAGATGGCCAAGGGTCAACTACCAAGCATCTAAATCTCTACTTCATGAATTATAATAACATAAAATAATATTTGTTTTTACTGGTTAGCTCCAAGCACAGACTATAGCACCCATGAGGGAATTATTAAAGGGATGTAGAAATCAGCAGAGTTGTAATTCTTCATTGCATGCATGTTGGCATTTTATGAAAAAGAATACGGAAACCTGAGTAAAAGAGACAACAACAACAACTTGTATTTATATAGCACCTTTAACATAGTAAAACATCCCAAGGCGCTTCACAGGAGTATTATAAGACAAAAATATTGACACCGAGCCACATAAGAAATTAGGGCAAACTTGGTCAAAGAGGTAGGTTTTAAGGAGCGCCTTAAAAGGAGGAAAGAGAGGTAGAGAGGCGGAGAGGTTTAGGCAGGGAATTCCAGAGCTTAGGACCTAGACAGCTGAAGGCACGGCCACCAATGGTTGAGCAATTATAATCAAGGATGCTCAGGAGGGCAGACTTTGAGGAGCGCAGATATCTCGGGGGGGGTTGTGGGGCTGAAGGAGATTACAGAGATAGGGAGGGGCAAGGCCATGGAGGGATTTAAAAACAAGGATGAGAATTTTGCAATCAAGGCGTTGCTTAACCGAGAGCCAATGTAGGTCAGCGAGCACAAGGGTGATGGGTGAACAGGACTCGGTGCGAGTTAGGACATGGACAGACGAATTTTGGATGACCTCAAGTTTACGTAGGGTAAAATGTGGGAGGCCAGCCAGGAGTGCATTGGAATAGTCAAGTCTAGAGGTAACAAAGGCATGGATGAGAGTTTCAGCAGCAGATGAGCTAAGGCAAGGGTGGAGTCGAGCAATGTTAGGGAGGTGGCAATAGGCGGTCTTAGTTATGCCTCGAATATGTGGTCAGAAGCTCATTTCAGAGTCAAATATGACACCAAGGGGGTGATTTTGTCAATGGGGAGCTTTTGGAGGCGGGACTCCCACTTGTCGGGTTTTAGTCCCGCCTCCATCAACTTCTGGCCAACCCACGCTATTTTCCCTTGATTGACCTTGTTAAGCCCACCCAGCAGGCTTAGCAGGCCAATTAAGGGAAAGCCGGTTGCAGAGAACGTCAATGTATGACTTTTCATCTGTCAAAAAATTTTGACAGATGAATTATCATCGTTTGACAGCTCTGTGAAGCTGTCAAACAGTGACATTCTCTGTAGTTTGACCTCATCAAACCTCTTTCTTTTGCAGAAATGAGATAGTTGTTGCATCGGAGAATGCAACGGCCATCTGTCATCTCTACCGCGGAGGTGCGAGACTCTCCGCATACCCACCAACTGAAGCCTGCAGGAAGAAACAAAGGTAAGTACACTTTTTCTAACACTTTGCACTTACCTCAGATACTCACCTCTCCACACTTGCACCCATCACTCACCTCCACAGCCCACTTTTGGACCCCTCCAACCCCCGCAGACCGACTACTCGCCTTGGTGACTGTGACGGTGTTCGGAGACTTTGGGAAGCCCGCACTTGCGTGGCAAAATGGTGATAAGCCTATTTTCTGCCTGTTAACTACCTGTTAACAGGCAGTTAAGTGGCTGTAATCCCTTCCCGCCTCCAAGGAGACGGGACTTGGTGCGGGACGGCTACCCGCCTCGTGGCAAGATGGCACGGAGGTGGGTTGGGCACCCGCCCCCAGGTTCTGCCATTTTCCCGGCAGTCCCGCCTCCATACCTGCCTCCCCAGGGCTGGCAAGATCGTGCCCCAAGGTTGAGAACAGTCTGGTTCAGCATCAGACAGAAGCTAGAGAGAGGGATGGAGTTGGTGGCTAGGGAACGGAGTTTGTGGCAGGGCCCGAAGACCATGGCTTCGGTCTTCCCAATATTTAATTGGAGAAAATTTCTGCTCATCCAGTTCTAGATGTCGGAGAAGCAGTGTGTCAATTTAGAGATAGTGGAGGGGTCGAGAGAAGTGCTGCTGAGGTAGAGCTGGGTGTCGTCAGCATACATGTGGAAACTGACGCTGTGTTTTCAGATGATATTGCCAAGGGGCAGCATATAGATGAGAAATAGGAGGGGGGCCAAGGATAGATCCTTGGGGGACCCCAGAGGTAACGATGCAGGAGCGGGAAGAGAAGCCATTGCAGATGATTTTCTGGCTACAATTAGATAGATAAGAATGGAACCAGGCGAGTGCAGTCCCACCCAGCTGGACGATGCTGAAGAAGCGTTGGAGGAGGATGGAGTGGTGAACTGCGTCAAAGGCTGCAGACAGGTCAAGAAGGACGAGGAGGGATAGTTTACCTTAGTCACAGTCACAAAGGATGTCATTTGTGATTTTGATTAGAGCTGATTCGGTACTGTGGCAGGGGTGGAAACCGGATTGGAGGGATTCAAACATGGAGTTCCGGGAAAAATGGGCACGTCACCAGGTAGGCTCATATGAAGAACCCTCTTTGGCCCATTAAATATTTGATCCTATTCTTGCAAATTACAGCCCCTGCTGTTTTCCCAATACAGCATCTAGTTGCTTCTTAAATTAATCCAGTGTTCTGTTTTGAAAATTTATTGATTCCTGTTCTAGCTGTTGATCACCCTCTGTGTCAGTAAATACACCAAAGGTTATGCAAATTGAGGTCTTTATGAATGTCCTTGTTGCTTTCCTCTGCATCTCCTCTAGAGGCATCATGGCCCCCTTATGTTAAAGAAATGAGAATTGTATACAGAACTCCTGGTGCTGCCTGCATAGTGCACCGTACAATTTCTCCATGATTTTTGGAGATCTATGTCAATGATCTGGCATGTTCAATTACAAATCATGGAAACTTCTAACATTCCTTTATCTTTGACACTCATGGGCTGCACTAACTATCTGTTATAATATCTATAGAACACACAGGAAGAAAATCAGCACTCTAATCTTGTATTATGTCAGGACATGGTGTGAAGTGATGCTGGAGTCTTTATGAGTTGATCTATCATTATAACAAATTACTCCTACGTGGTGTAACGAATTTCAAACGAAGATGATAAAACATTTTAAAAAGAAAATTTTACTGTAAGAAACCAATCATAGTATATTATTCTGAGCCTTTTATGTGACCATTTTGTATTACTTCAAAGAGAACAGATAAACCCTAGACCCTACTCAAATCAGCTTTTAATAACACCCAAAAAGGCCAATTTTTAGAGATCAACATTTTCTTCTCTTTTTCTTTTTTAGTGTTTTAACCTTTAGGCCTAGAAATTAATCTTGGGCGGTGGCGCAAAACGGACAGTATCGGATCGGCCGCCCGCTATACACAACACCTGATATTCAGTTCCAATGACTGCAGTGGAACTGCATATTGGGCGCTGCGTGTAACGGGCGGCCAATCCGGTACTGTCCGTTTTGCACCACTGCCCAAGATGAATTTTTAGGCCCTAGAACTTATCAACTATGTTGATCTAATTCATTTCTTAATTCTTAAAGGAATACTGTGACTTACCATTTAAGATTACTTTTTTACAATAATAGACTCATCTTTGAAACCTTTTCTAAACTCCAGAGTTCAATGATTATTGTACGTGACCCTTATCTGAAGAAGTGTTTATCAGGTAACCACGGCGACCATATACATAACATTACATCTTTTCCTTCAGCTAAAAACTAAAAGGGCAAATCAGGCCATGCAATGATAACTTACAATGGGAGTGGCAAGACTTCAAAGGATCAATTAATGGCAATAGAAAAAAAGTAATGTTTTCCTGAGGCAACCACAAGGTAACTGCCAACTATTACTCAATGCATTTACCTGTAATTACTAGAGGCATCCTTTACGTGCACTATGTATTAAGGGCTACACCCTGCTCCATGGCTTATTTAAAAAATAAATAAATGGCTCTGGAGATGAAGGTGAACACATTTAAATCTGTTAAGATTTGGTGAAACTGTCAGTTGAGAATTGGTGTATTCTAACGTCCTCCTTTATTAATTCTGGTTTTATACCCAAAGCATATATGACTTAACCAAAGCCTTTTTTGCTTTTTCACAGAATTAAAATAACACCCTAGTTAACACTGTTAAACAAATTGCTCATATCAGAAGGTTCTTCATAATTAAGTTATTGTAAAAAACTGTTCTCCTATTACTTTATTAAGGAAATACCTCTTAAAATTAAAAATAGTAAAGGCCAAATGATGTGAACAATGACACTTTCATGCCCAATATAACAAAATGTAGCTGCTCTCAGACACTTTAGAGATGCAGATCTGCCTGTTTAAAGCCCACTTAAAGTTCCAGTGAGTGGAGTATATGTTTAACCTTCTGACTAGCAGCCTGTAACTTCCTCCAGAATATTGCTGCTTATTTGAGCACAGCTGTGTCAGGTGGGCAGGTTAGGGGCAACAGCTAAGTGCTTTCAAATAATTAAAAGATAAATCTGATTTAACATTGTTATAAGCAGACGAGTGAACGAGCAGCACGCTAAAGGCTGGCAATCTACACATGAACTGGGTTTTAAAAAAGCAGCATAGAGGGGGAAAACATGACACTGGAGACATAACTGAGAAATAAGTAAGTAGACTTTGTTCAGTTAGAAAGCACTTTCCTCAGACAAAATATTTTTAAGGACCCTAAAAATATTTGCACAGAAATGTGGTACAAAACTGTTGTATTATTCAGTATCCATATGCTTGGTTTTACTTAAATAGTCCTGGCCGAATTGGGGAGAGTGCAGTCTTCTGACCAGTCCATTATGTGTAGTTCTGCCTCTCCTTCATCTCATGTCTTCGGAAGTAGCAAGGTAATGAGCATGACGTGCCTCAAAATGATATCCTGCATAAATTGGCAACTAACCTGACCCCTAATATAAGTCCAATTTTAAATCCAGGTCTTCAGCATTTCCTCACAGTTCCTTTTGGTTGAGTGTGAATTGCTACAGAACGTAATGTTTGTCCATAAATATCTGAAAATGGTTGAAATCATTCACTTCATCAATAGTATCTCCAACTGCTAACTTAATGCCGTGATTGCGATAATGTCTTATTACAACAGTGACTATACTTCAAAAGTACTTCATTGGGTGTAAAGCACTTTGGGATGTCCTGAGGTGGTGACAGGCACAAATGCAAGTCTTTCTTTTTTTTCTTTCAATGTCAGTACATTTGCCTCATAGATCTGCTTCATATTGAACTGGCACTGTCATTGACAGATGTAGCTAAAGGCTTGTGCAAAATGTGTCACTAAAACCACAATTATCAAGACACTGAGGGCTCGATTTTAAATCGGAAACAATGGCTTCAGACTGCCAACCCGCCTCCATCCCTTCCCCCACGTGATTTTCATGAGTGTCTGTTCAGCCTCTCCCAAACTGACCTGACTGGAACTGATGGGACAGGTAGTTAAGGCAGTTAAAAGCCTGTTAACTGCCTTGCTAATCTTATTTGGATAGTGATTTCCCATTTTCGTGATTCTGGCTCCTGTTTCCCGTCTTGTCAGAAACAGGCCAGCTTCAAGGAGATGAGCTGCTTGAGGACATGATCTTTATTCATTGGTGGAGCACTTTAAAAGCGCTCCTGTAACATGGCTGACATTCAAATGCAGCAACTTTGTTGTTGTAGGTTTGAAATAAGATTTTGCACATCTACTGACCTTGTGACTGTTCAAGCTGACACCCATCTGCAGAGTGACCTGAATGGAATAATTTCAGGCCACTTCGACTGTGCGCTTGCAAGCTTGTTGCCTCAAATGAAATCTATAGCAAGGGGATGGGAAAAATTTATGTCCTCTCATCTTGGTCCTCATAATCGGAGGAGCAACAGCTGCATGGCTCAGCGCAGATCTTCCTCGGAAGAGGAGGAGGAGGACGAGGGGCATGCCCTGTTGTGATATCAATGCAGCATCCCTCCAGTTCACTGCTGCCCGTCAAGCAGGGTATGCACACTGCCATGCCACATTCGCATAAACTTACTCTTCAACCATAGGTGGTTACCATATGGCTCTGTAATTGCAGCTGACATTTGTCCAACATCATACATCATCTCTGCTATACCCTGTTATTTCCTATCACTTTCACCATCAGCATTACAAAAGCAAGTCGCCCTGAGCCCTCAATGTGCATTTGCCATTTCCCAGAACACATTGGCCATACAATCAACTGTTTGCCATAATTTTTCTTTGCCGCATGACAAAAGGATCACAAACCAAGAACAGTCAGAAAAAAAGACAAAACACCCACGTGTGTGACTATATGTGCTTAATCTTTCTCTTACGTGTGCTTCTATGTGGTGCTACCCCTGTGGCTTCAGCAGATGTAGAGGCACCTTGCTGACTAGGATACTGCGCCTGCTTACACACCTTTGGCGGGCTTCCTCTGGGTTTGGGAGCCTGGGAGGGCTCTTCAACAGTCTGCTCTTCCTGCGGCCGTGCAGGGGCTGAAACGGCCATCTCAGTTGGCTCTGTAAAGTGGGTCTTTGCTCCGCAGTGGCATGGTCATGTGAGCGCTTGTAGAGGAGCCCACACTTCCTTGTGGCCTGCCAACAACATCCCTCTCATGGGTCAGCCGCACCGGAGTGCTGGCAAGTGGCTGGAGAGCACTTTGCTGCACATGAGGGGGGCCATGAGGACCCGTATCTGCACTGGCATTCCTCATCACAAGGATGTCCATGAAGCTCTGGTCTCTCTGCTCAATAGCTACCCATCTCCCCTCCTGAGATGACAATCTATTTTGAACAGTCACCATGTTTTCCTGACTCTGGCAACTTATTTCCTCCATGGCGGTAGCCAGCCTTTCCATGGAGGTTATCATCCTATCCATGGAGGTTGCCATCCTATTTATGGAGGTGTGTTCATGTGCCATTGCCTCCATCATGGCAGTGCTGATGTTAGAGATGGACTACTCCATTCTAACCACACTCGCACAAACCCTGGAGGCAAACCCTTTCAGAGACTCCTGCACTTGTTCCTGTATTTCTCGAACCACTCTTTTTCTGGATGGCCCCAGAGGCACAGCATCTGCATGCAACTCAGCAGAGCTAGGAGATTGCTGCGACCTCCAACAAGGACTCTCCACTGCTGTCACTGTCTCCACTATCCGCTGATGCTCACTTGTGTGCTGTGATAGACCAGGTGGCAACACTACTCTAACTCGCGAGGGCCCCATCGAGGTGAGCGTTGCTGTGCTGGGTGCACTGAGTCCTGATGATGCTGCTCCCTCAGTGGCTTCAGGTTCCTCTGCGGAGTCGTCTGGCTCTTCATCCTGGATCATGGGGAGGGGGGCGCTCGATGGTCCTGTGGGAGACTAAAGGCATGATTTAGACATCTGATATTGATGTAGCACACACATCCTTTTGAGCAGATGATACAAAGCAATTCTCTATGAACATCACCTGCCATTGCAGTCAATCATTAAATGTCAATGAGAGAGATGAAACTATATTATGTCACCAGCTTCCTCTAGTGTGCCCGCCTCTCCATCGCCCACTTCCAGGTCCTCGCCACTTCCAACAATTTTGTGTGCAGCCTCCTCAGCACTTGTCAAGGTTGCTAGGGTTGGTGTATCTCCTCCAGTCATTGCTCTCTCCCTCTTATTGTGGGCCATCATTTCTTGCAAGGAGGGATACAAGCAGAGTTTCAACCACAGTGATGGAGTGAGGGTCAATAATCCCTACCACAGAAGCTTTGAGGGAGACGAAGGAGGGGTAAGGTGCCAAGAGGAAGCTAGCTCCCTGTATGTTGTTAGTTGTTGTCACTGCATAACAGTGAGAGTGAGTCTAAGGGGTGCATAGGCAGGGTGCTGAAGTGATTTAGTAGAGACAGAGATGGATAGGTAAGGGTGCAAGGGAAGTAAGGGTAAGGTGGGATGTGGAGGAGCAGGCTTACAATGCAGAGTGCTGGTGATGAGAAGATAAGGGAAACAGATTGAAGGTAAGTGTGATGGGATACTCACTTTTGATGTTCGCACAAGATCATTGAACCGTTTCCTACACTGGACCCAGGAGGGTGAACAAATGGACCTTGCACTGAACTCCTCAGCAATGCACAGCCAGGCTGCCTTGGACTGCTGAGGAGGCTACCTCCGGCCATCCGGAGGGAAGAGAATCTCCCTGCGCTCTCTTACAGCATCGACAAGAGCATGGAGGGACTCATCATTAAATTGAGGAGCTGCCTTGCCTCTGGAAGAAGTCATTGTGATTGTAGCAAAATCACAGACTATCAGAATGCAGAAGAGAAAGGCTCAGGCTGAATGGGAGCTTTAAAACCAGCTGCAATGATGACGTCATCAGAGGAGGCCAGCCGACCCAATCGCACTCATTGGACCGGCCAGCGCGCCCCAATGAACTCAACAAGTTGATTTCATTAAAATCGGACATCAGCAGCTGATCCCACCGGAAGCGGCTCTGGTACCCGCCCACCACGCAACCCAACTCCAACCCGCCTCGGCAATTAAAATCGAGCCCTGAAGCTGTGTGTGAAAGTTTCTGAATTTTGATCAGGGATTTTGTAATAGGTCAGCGAACATGTAAAGGGTTTCTTTTGTTCTGTCAGTGTCACAAGATCACACAATAATTACAGATGAGAAATGCCATTTGGCCCATCGTCGTTCATCAGTCCAGAAAGATCTTACATTCCCCCTATTGCAGCATCTAATTGTTACTTAAATGATTCCAGGATTTTTAGCTCTACTACTCTATCTGGAAGTCTATTCCATGCGTGGCTGCAAGCTGAATGGCTTTGGCCTTGAAGTGGGGTGAGGGTGTTTTTTTATTTATTCGTTTATGGGATCAGGGCGTCGCTGGCAAGGCCAGCATTTATTGCCCATCCCTAGTTGCCCTTGAGAAGGTGGTGGTGAGCCACCTTCCTGAACCGCTTAAATCCGTGTGGTGAAGGTACTCCCACAGTGCTGTTAGGTAGGGAGTTCCAGGATTTTGACCCAGTGACGATGAAGGATCGGCAATATACTTCTAAGTCAGGATGGTGTGTGACTTGGAGGGGAACTTGGAGGTGGTGGTGTTCACATGCATCTGCTGCCCTTGTCCTCCTAGGTGGAAGAGGTTGCAGGTTTGGGAGGTGCTGCCGAAGAAGCTTTGGCAAGTTGCTGCAGAGCAGCTTGTAGATGGTACACACTGCAGCCACGGTACGCCGATGATGGAGGGAGTGAATGTTTAAGGTGGTAGATGGGGTGCCATCAAGCGGGGTGCTTTGTCCTGTATGGTGTCGAGCTTCCTGAGTGTTGTTGGAGCTGCACTCATCCAGGCAAGTGGAGAGTATTCCATCATACTCCTTACTTGTGCCTTGTAGATGATGGAAAGGCTTTGGGGAGTCAGGAGGTGAGACACTTGCCACAGAATACTAAGCCTCTGACCTGCTCTTGTTGCCACAGTATTTATATGGCTGGTCCAGTTAAGTTTCTGGTTAATGGTGACCCCCAGGATGTTGATAGTGGGGGATTCGGCAATGGTAATGCCATTGAATGTCAAGGGGAGGTGGTTAGACTCTCGCTTGTTGGAGATGTGGGCATGGACTGCTTCATTATCTGTGGAGTTGCGAATGGTGCTGAACACTGTGCAGTCATCAGCGAACATCCCCATTTCTGACCTTATGTTGGAGGGAAGGTCATTGATGAAGCAGTTGAAGATGGTTAGGCCTAGGACACTGCCCTGAGGAACACCTGCAGCGATGTCCTGAGGCTGTGATGATTGACCTTCAACCACCACAACCATCTTCCTTTGTGCTAGGTATGACTCCAGCCAGTGGAGCGTTTTCCCTGATTCCCATTGACTTCAGTTTTACTGGGGCTCCTTGATGCCAGACTCGGTCAAATGCTGCCTTGATGTTAAGGGCCGTTACTCTCACCTCACCTCTGGAATTCAGCTCCTTTGTCCATGTTTGGACCAAGGCTGTAATGAGATCGGGAGCTGAGTGGTCTTGGCGTAACCCAAACTGGGCATCACTGAGAAGGTTATTGGTGAGTGCCACTTGATAGCACTGTCAATGACACCTTCCATCACTTTGCTGATGATTGAGAGTAGATTGATGGGGCGGCAATTGGCCGGGTTGGATTTGTCCTGCTTTTTGTGGGTAGGACATACCTGGACAGTTTTCCACATTGTCGGATAGATGCCAGTGTTGTAGCTGTACTGGAACAGCTTGGCTAGAGGCGCGGCTAGTTCTGGAGCACAAGTCTTCAGCACGATAGCCAGGATGTTGTCAGGGCCCATAGCCTTTGCTGTATCCAGTGCGCTCAGCCGTTTCTTGATATGACGTGGAGTGAATCGAATTGGCTGAAGAATGGCTTCTGTGATGGTGGGGACCTTGAGAGTAGGCCGATATGGATCATCCACTCGGCACTTCTGGCTGAATTTGGTTGCAAACGCTTCAGCTTTGTCTTTTGCACTCACGTGCTGGGCTCCACCATTATTGAGGATGGGGATATTCTTGGAGCCTCCTCCTCCCTTTAGTTGTTTAATGGTCCACCACCATTCACAACTGGATGTGGCAGGACTGCAGAGCTTTGATCTGATCTGTTGATTGTGGGATCGCTTAGCCCTGTCTATAGCATGCTGCTTACACTTTTTAGCATACATGTAGTCCTGTGTTGCAGCTTCCCCAGGTTGGCACCTCATTTTTAGGTACGCCTGGTGCTGCTCTTGGCATGCTCTTCTACACTCGTCGTTGAACCAGGGTTGGTCCCCTGGCTTGGTGGTAATGGTAGAGTGAGGGATATGCCGGGCCATGTTACAGATTGTGATGGAATACAATTCTGCTGCTGCTGATGGCCCACAACGCCTCATGGATGCCCAGTTTTGAGCTGCTAGATTTGTTCTGAATCTATCCCATTTAGCACGGTGGTAGTGCCACACAACATGATGGAGGGTGTTCTCAGTGTGAAGACGGGACTTCGTCTCCACAAGGACTGTGCGGTGGTCACTGCTGCCAATGCTGTCATGGACAGATGCATCTGCGAGAGGTAGATTGGTGAGGACAAGGTCAAGTAGGTTTTTCCCTCGTGTTGGTTCTCTCCACCTATCGCAGGCCCAGACTGGCAGTTATGTCCTTCAGGACTCGGCCAGTTCGGTCAGTAGTGGTGCTACCCAGCCACTCTTGGTGATGGACATTGAAGGCCCCCACCCAGAGTACATTCTGTGCCCTTGCTACTCTCAGTGCTTCTTCCAAGTGGTGTTCAACATGGAGGAGTACAAATTTATCAGCTGAGGGAGGGTGGTAGGTGGTAATCAGCAGGAGGTTTCCTTGCCCATGCTTGACCTGAAGCCATGAGACTTCATGGAGTCCGGAGTCAATGGGCTGGATTTTCATTCAGCAGCCGGGAAGGAGGCGGGACTACAACTTTCGGGTTTTAGACCCGCCTCCATCGATGTCCGTACAATCCATGCGATTTTCCCTTGATTGACCTTGTTGAGCCCGCCCAGCGGGCTTAGCAGGCCAATTAAGGGCCACCCGGCAACAGCTGACGTCACAGACTGAAATTTCATCTGTCAAGAGGTGTTGACAGATGAAATATCAGTGTTTCACAGCTGTTTGAAGCTGTCAAACACTGACAGTCTTACTTCTAACCTGAGTCCTTCTACGTAGACTCAGTTAGAACTCTCACCGGCACTGAAAGCCGAAGGCTGTCACTTTTGACAGCTCACGGCCATTCAGCTTTCAGTGCCGGCTGAGTGATGGACTTCTGACGCCTAGAGGAAGAAAGGCTGTTAAGGTAAGTACAGGTAATTTAAACTTCTTTACACACTTTAGACACACCAAACACACTTACCTTTGCACTCATGCACCCATCACTCACCTGAACACTGACATCGCGACCCCTCCAAGTCCTTCAACCCGACGGCCCGCCTGCTCTAACCTGGCGTGGTTTGGAGCCATCGGGAATCCCACACGACACCCCTCAAAATAGGGATTAGGCTAAAAACTGCCTGTTAACTACCTGTTAACAGGCAGTTAATTGGCACTAATCCCTTCCCGCCTCGGGTCGGCGGGTCCCAGTGCAGGGCGGGTACCCGCCTCCTTTGAAACTTACGTGGAGGCGGGTTTTTGGCGGGATGGTGTCGGGACCCCCGAATTCGGGATTTTAGCCCCACACATGCCTAAAAGCCCGCCTCACAGCACACTGAAAATCTAGGCCAATGTTGAGGACTCCCAGGGCCAATCCTTCCCGACTGTATACCACTGTGTCACCACCCCTGGTGGGTCTGTCCTGCCTGTGGGACAGGACATACCCAGGGATGGTGATGGAGGAGTTCCGGACATTGGCTGAAACGTTATGATTCTGTGAGTATGACTATGTCAGGCTGTTGCTTGACTAGTCTGTGGGACAGTTCTCCCAATTTTGGCACAAGACCCCAGATGTTGGTGAGGAGGACTTTGCAGGGTTGACTGGGCTGGGTGTGCCGTTGCCGCGTCCGTAGCCAGTGCCGAGGTCGATGCTGGGTGGTCCGTCCAGTTTCATTCTTATTATTTTGTTTCGTAGCGGTTTGGTACAACTGAGTGACTTGTTAGGCCATTTCAGAGGGCAGTTAAGAGTCAACCACATTGCTGTGGGTCTGGAGTCACGTATAGGCCAGACCAGGTAAGGACGGTAGATTTCCTTCCCTAAAGGACATTAGTGAACCAGATGGATTTTTATGACAATCCGATAGTTTCATGGTTACCATTACTGATACTGTAAGATTTGCAAAATTTCTGCATTTCCCTGAAGGCTGTTATTAATAAACGGGACTCTGCGTGGACTTTTTAAATCAAGAAGGGTACCCAAAATGGCGTCCGTGCCTCGTGGCAGCAAGCCTGTGAGATTTTTAAATGGACTCTGCAATGCAGACAGCTTGGAGAAATCGAAACCAAGCTGCAGGTTTCTGTGAAGAGAGACTTTGTATTTTGGAACCAGACAGGACTCTGAATTATGCATTAGACCGAATTGGAGGCAAATCTAAATTCAGTTTAGGCCTATAGTTAAGGCCATCAAGCAGTCTACATATATTATCGGAAACAGATTAACAGAGCCATCGAGGCCGGACAGGCCCATCAAGGAACTTTCAGGACAATACAAGTCAATTATCGGGCCAGTAGATGTGATTGCAAGCCATCTAAAACCAGTTAGTATGGATTGCTACCATTATTTAAAATAGCCCGCCAAGATTAAAACAAAGAAGTAACCTGATTTGGCGCGCAGATAAGGGTTTTCGACAAGGGCATAATTGAAGGCCCCCGGGTAGCAATCGGGGTGGTGCACTGTGCTGTCCTGGTGCTGCTGCTCTTCGGCCCCTTGCCCTCGTGGATGCCGCTCTTTCCCCGTCCCACGCTTAGCCCCTGGCCTTTGCCCGTGCCCTTTTCCCACTCCATCTGGAATCGCCCTGGCACCGGGTCGGGCGGACACGGACAATCCAGGCCAGGCGAGGCGGGACGCAATGAGGGAAGGAGGGAAGACCACCGGAGGGAAGGCCACCTGAAGAAGACCGGCTGAAGAAGACCAACTGAGGAGACAAACTGAGAAGAGGCTTCGAATTGTCGGGCCTTCAGCCTCAGCCGACCTTCGAATATCTGTACACCAACTCAATCTGTCGGCTGTCGACGAAGAATCATCCCTGCAAGGTAAAGTACCCAAACAGAGACTTTAACTTTGGGGTACTCAAACCTGGACAACGCCCTTGCAGCGCCCAGAGACCACGTGACGACGGCAGGCTCCAGAGAACACCAAGAGCGAACCCCGAACCCGACCGCTGTTTTGAGTCTAACAAACCTTTTGATTGGTGAGCATGAAGTTCTGACCCCTCATAGCTTAATCTAGTTAGGTATAGGGGGTGGGATAAGGATAAGGGGATTGTTAAGATAGTTGTTTTCCCTCGATGTGCTGTGTGTTCCCCATTCCCTGTATAAGTATAGTTATTCTTCTTTTGTATTTTCGCCTGTAGAAGTATACACTAGTAATTTTTTCCATAAGATTGTATCAAGTTTTCTTCAATAAAATCTTGGTTTTTGTTTACATCCAACCACCTGTCTACTTGCGTCTTCTCTGTACCGCCGCCTTGTACCTGAATCCGGTGTCTTGTAGGGGGGCATCCTTTACCTGGTTTACGGTAATTTACCTGGTCAGGCAGCCTTTTGCCACTGCACTGTGACCAATTCCAATCAGCGGTTTTGAATCGCTAAACCGCCCCCCCCTCCAGTTCTGACTGGAGGAACTTATAATTAATGATATATTAAAAACGGACAAATGGTCTGGATGCAAGAAAGTCAAATTTTATTTAAAACTAAAGAAACTACACCACACGATCAAAGTAATCACGGTAAAATTGCTTAACAGGGGAAGGCAGACAGCAAAAACGAGGGATAAATGGCTACAATGTTAATCTTACAATCTTAGCAACATTTCCCTTAAATTACCACCCCTTTACTTCTCACTAGATTGTCTTGCTAGTGGGTCAGAAGCCTTGCTCACCTGCAGTCCAAAGAGTAAAAGAGAAGAGAGGGGATGATTCTGGGAAGCTATCTTTTATACCCCTTTTTTGGGGCCCGCCCAGATCTGATGTTTCTGGGCTAAAACAAAAGAGATCCAAACTGTCCACTTGTCTGGGATGGGTTTGGATAAAGTTGCAGTTTAAATGTGTCCATTGTCTATGATGGCTTTCGAATAAAGCTGCAGTGGTTTGAATGTGTTCTCCCATTCATTTAAACGGTTCCTCCTCAGTTTGGATGTGTCCACTTGATATACAAACAAATGCTAATAGCATTCAATTGCTTTGTAAACAAAGCATTGTCCTGTGGTCATCTGGAACCGCAACTGATTGACAGTCTTGAGTGCTTAGCAAACAAAGCCCCTTTGTTCATGCTGGCAGTTTCAAGCACTTGATCTTAGAGTCAATTTCAGTGAATGGATGTGTGTAAACAACCCAGTGTGCTTGCTGTCCGATGATTGGCTGATTCAAACGGGCTACTCCCCAGTGTAAACAAACAGCTTGTAGGTTACCGGACCCGCCCAATACCACAGGGTGACTGACAGCTCGGGCTCCATTCAAACCCACTACAGGGCAGCGCTGAGCTTTTTCATATGCTAACAGCCTGTCTGTTTCATATGCTAACAGCCTGTCTGTCCTTTTAAATTCTGTTTCCATGAGGGCTGTTCAGCCATTTTTAACAATCCAAAACTCAAGAGTACATCTTTTAATAAAATGTACAAGCTTAAAGTGTGTGATTTTTTACAAAGTTCATTGATTCCAGTGTCCAAGTGCTGCCCAGCTTACGAGATTTTTAACGCAGCCTTTTGTGGTTCTGGGTATGTTTTAAAACATTGTCCAACCCAGAGACAATTTAAATCACACAGGTCTTCGTCCACGATGTGGATTAATATTTCCCAATCTTCGGGAGCTGAGGGGATTTTGCGACCCCTACAGTCTAGAACCCAGGGGCGTGGGAGCGATTCGAACCGCTCACAAAACAGTCAGGGGCATAACTGACTGGGCATACTGTTGAAGTGCCTTTTTCTTAGCTCTGGGTAATGACTCAATACACTCTTGGATTCGTCAGACGGACAGGCCTTTTATTTCACTTGCAAGGGGAATCAGTACCTCCACTCAAGGGGTGAGGCTACTATTCCAATGATACAGCATTAGCGTTCCATATTTATACAGTGTAACAAACAAGTTTAATTGACATTCCTTTGTTCCTCAATCAGGATACATTTTAGATTAATCATTAGGTCTTATGACATATTGACAGAAGGATCCTGGACATATAAGTCAACCGTTAATCTATAACAGGACATGAATCATGTAACCGGAGGTCCTCTTTAATCTTAATCATGTATCGGGAGGCTAGGTTTGCTTATGGTCGCAAGTTGTCAGGTCACTGGGTACTTCAAACGGAACCCATTGTTTCACTTCTACATTCTCATTAGGTGGGCAGACATCTGTTCTTGGCTGTAATCCAAGTACGTGCAATAGCTCTAGTTACACATCGACTCTTGACCGGTGTCAAGTCTGAAAACTTTTACCCAGCAAGCACCCGAAATTAACCCCTTATATCATGTAGATTTCCTCATTCCCCCCTTTTGTCCTTACTAAGGACAATCTATTTCGCTAAGTTTAAGAAATTCTACATCAAAGGTCTCACCCTTAATATCCTCATATTCAGACATCATTGGTACTGGAGGAGTTGATGTTAATGAGGAAAGGACTTTTGTACACAATAATTTTAATCATACTTCCAAAATTTGCTTTCCTAGTGCTCCTCCCCACCCTGAAATCCAATCCCACATGGACCACTGTTCAGGTTGACGTAGTTTCTCTACGGCCTCCCTTATGTGGTTTACCAGGTTGGTGATATTTTCTGAGCTATCTGGAATATAGGTGCAACATTCGGTTTTTTATGATTGCACATGTGCCCCCTTCTTTTGCCAACAAATAGTCCAGAGCCATGCGGTTTTGTAAAGCAACAGTGCGCAAAGCCACCATTTCTGCGTTTACATCACTAAGAGCATCAGCAGTATCATTGGCTATTTGTTCCAACACTGCTGCCATGTTTATAGATTCTCTTGCTAGCTTCCCTGTTCCATACCAGGGAAATGCTATAGCAAAGAACCTTTCAGTTTCTGTAATGGCTCGTTTTGCTCGTGTCCCAGGGTGGCTATCCAAAGATGAAATATGATGTATATAGGGCACTACATATCCCAAGTAACATGACCCAGTCCAATTTTGTGGTAACCAAGGATATGCTCTATGCCCACAGATGAAATAGGTGTTATTATAGGCTTCAAATTTGTTCCATATCTGGTGCATCATTCCTATTCCTTGTTCTCCTTCCCAGGTTTTTCTACTAGTCAAATTTTGTACTGTGGACAGGTTCCACCGTCCCCAATAGGGCCATTCGACTGCACCCGGTGGTTTAGTAGTAGTTTTAGTCAAAGTGTAGTTACATTTGCACTCACTCCATCCAACCATCAATCCTTCTTCATTGTCGTTTACCAGACAGACTTCTCCTTTTGTATTATTTATGGTTCCCATTGACGTCAGTAATAGACTCTCTGGATTCCTTTGATTATCATATTGGGGATGAAACCATCCTTCGAATTTCATTAGGTTATATCCTGCTCCCTTCCACTCATCTTCTAGTTGTTCTGGATTCAAACTATTTTGGGACACTGTACCAGGGGCATCCTCATTGTTCCAGGTAGTATTAGATTGTAATAACCACCCTACCATCTCCTGCATTCCAAAGGGAATGGGCCGTAGGGGTATTCCACCCTCTGCATGTATAGGGGTGTAACTGCATATCCAGCATTTAGTAAGGTTCTGTCTTTTGGCATACAAATAACTCATGTATAGCCATGCTTGTTTAACAACCTTCTTCCTTTTCTTCCCTGTTTCTTATCTGTCCTATTAAGTTTTCTTTTCCGAGTGGCTAATGTTGAAATAAAGGGCTGTGTAACTGGATTGTTACAAAACATTGGCCTGGCCGTCAGGGCCAGTCCTCCCTTTGGATTACCACTACAGATAACTCCTTCATTCGCAATTCTTTCACTTGGTGACACAGTATCGGGGCATGTAACCCATAGCTTATCAAGCTTCTGTCCACTATCTTCTTCTACTATCTTATTCTGCCTAATCCTAAGACTCAGGGGTTGATACAGGGGTACCTGCATAGTGTGATCCTGAAGCTGAACCTTCATAGTCTCGTTATAGCATATAATATAAAAGAAATCACTGTTTAAAAGTACACATTCTTCTATGCATGGTTTGCCCTTCAGGGGATCTGGGTTGTAGTGTATGTAACCGTTCCACCTTTAAGAGAACTATTTTAAGAGTTGCACTACTTTGTCTTGGCTGCTGTATACTGTAATACCGGTGGTGACCACACCGGTATATAAGTGCTGTGTAATGATTTATTGGGCAGTTCCGCCCTGACCTTCAACTAGTAAAGACCTGTTAAAGTTTACTCTTGTGGTCTGTGTAGTGATTCTCAATATAACACACAGACTTAACATGGGTAAATCAATATGGCAGTTTCAATTATCGTTAACAAAAGGAACAGTCTTATTAGAGTCCAAATCCAGTTCATCTTGACAGTGTATCGTCTTCAACTGATGCCTTCTTACAATGGGACGCGTGTATCCATGTTGGTCGCTCCTTTACTTTTACAGCGGTGTTTGTGGTCAGGAGTACCTGGAAGGGTCCCTCAAATCTGGGTTGAAGGCTATTCTTTCGCTTAAAGATTTTTATGTAGACGTTATCTCCTGGCTCGAAAGTATGGCACTTTCCTTCAGCGGGATCGACCTGGGCTTCCTTCACCTGTTAATGGAAACTAGAAATGCATTTGGTTAGTGCAATACAATAACTCAACATATCTTCCTCCATTTTATGAATGTCCATTTGTTTAGCTGTTAAAGGTGCCGAAAAGGACAATCTCTGTGGTCTTCCCATGACGATCTCGTAAGGCGACAATCCTGTAGTTCTGTTGGTAGCAGGCCGCATTGTCATTAAAGCTATGGGCAACAAATCAACCCATTTAAGTCCAGTTTCTTTACACAGTTTTGCAAGCTTATTTTTCAGCATCCCGTTGTATCTTTCCACTAGTCCAGCCGACTGTGGATGATAACTGCAATGGAGGTGTTGATTAATCTGTAAGGCTTTGCATTGTTCCTTAATCACTGTTCCTGTAAAATGGGACCCATTGTCACTTGACAGTTTTGCTGGTATCCCAAAGCGAGGTACAATGTCCTTCAATAAACATTTAGCAACAGTAGTGGCGTCACTCTTTCTACAAGGAAACGCTTCAATCCATCTTGAAAACATATCAACAATAACTAATACATATTTAAAGCTCATGCACACAGGTAGTTCAATAAAATCCATTTGCAAGTGTACAAAAGGGCCCATGGGGTTTGGGTGGGATGCGGGCTGTACCTTCTTCATTTTCCCTGCATTCATGGTCTGGCAAATAGTACAATTTTCGCATATTTGTTTTGCCAACTTTGAGATTCCTGGTGCATACCAGGTCTTGAGGATATAGTCCGCCATCCCCCCTTTGCCCGCATGGGTGAATTTATGAACACATCGGGCAATTGGTGATAGTAATGATTTGGGTGCCACCATGCGGCCGTCATGATGAACCCATAAGCCGTCAGTGTTTTTAAAACAATGATTAACAACCCATTCCTTTACTTCATCAGAACTGGCCCTATCTTGATGGGTCAGCACATCATCTAAGGACGGGGGCTGCGGTATCGCTGGCTTTTCCCCTAACAGGGAAGGCTGAAACTTGTCGTTCAGTACTTGATATAGCTACTGACTTAGCAGCGCTATCTGCAGCAGCGTTTCCAAGCGCAACCTTGTCCAAATGCCCCGTGTGCGTTTGGTTAATAATGGCAATCTGCTTAGGTCTCTGGATGGCTAATAAAAGGTTTTGAACCTCGTGCATTTTTTTAATTTGGGTTCCTGATGATGTTAAATAACCGCGAATCTTCCAAATCTGTCCATAATCATGAGGTACTCAAAAAGCATATCGAGAGTCAGTATAGATATTTACAGACTGCCACATAAATTCATAGAGACATCTCCTGATAACAGAAAGGAGTGTTCTTCCTCAAATTCTTCTACTTTTACTGTGAGGGGAGTCGATTGATTCAAGCGTTGTAGTATTCCAGCCAATCCAGCTATCAGGGTCTTTTTCCCATTAATAGGCATTCCTTCAGAATATCCTTTCCCTAACACCGAAAAGGTTGTTCCTGTATCTACTAAAATGACATAGGTCTCCCAGCTATTTGCATTTTAATTTGAGGTTCGCTGCGTGAATTTAAAGAAACAACGGGCATTTGGTGGTCTGTGGCGCCTGGGGCTGCTGGTGTCAGTCAGTAATTCTGATCTTCATTTCTCCTAAATCACTGTCCGTTTGTAGAGTAACCTCCTGACTGGTCCGAAAAATTATGGACAGTGAAATTAGGACCTTTATTCTCTAACAGAGGTCCATTATTGGAGGTTTGGTTCTGGCGATTTTTTGCAGGGCATTGGTTTGCCCAATGTCCGGGTTGTCCGCAATTGTAACAATTACCAGATCGTCCATACCCTCTTACTCTACCATGTCTTCCTCTATATTCCCCTCTATTCATCCTTCTATAGTTACCTTGTTATCCTACCATAATAGAGGAGAAAGGTGTTTCTTCGGGGTAATTTTTTTTTTTTCCTGACTCAACAAACATAGAGGCAGTCTTTTTATCTGGCTGCTCTCTATTTCTCTCTTGTCCGTTAAACATTCCTCGAGGCAAGTAATTCTTTCTATGTTAAATGAACCATCTGAGGGAAAGGGTCTAGTCTTATTTACAGTCCATTTGGACCAATTTGGTAGGTGATCAATGGATGATTGACCACAGTTCTTTAACATAAAGGCTGCTGGCGTGCCTTTCTCGGGTGGCTTACTGGTGCTAGCACCCATTTTAGCAGCTTAAATGGTTCACTTAAAACAATCTAAACTCCTGTGACAATCCGTGATCTGCGTTGTACGCCCCTACAGATCAGATTAATAAACTATACATACGTATAAAACTTGAGCGTTCTCAACCCTCGTGGAAGGTATTTCTACCTGGGGAAAATACTGAATCCACAATAGCTTAGTGGATCATGTAAAAGACATCACTATTTTCTCAACAATACATTCCGCCGCGGGACTCACTTCCCCGGCTTGGGTCTTTTCCAACCCCTTCTGCTTTTTTCAGCTTAAATATTTTAGTTAAAACATACAACAATTCCGTAACACTCTATGATCTGCGTGGGACGCCTCTACAGATCAGACATGACTAAACATTAATACATATGACAATAAACAATAAACAATACACTTGTTAAACAACAACCAAAGTGTTACTAAATCCCCAACCTATGCAGCCTTGCTGGGCGAAGTTGATTGATAATAACAAGTAGTTAAATACTCACTCTCATAAACATTAAACATTGACACTGTGTTTCAGACAATCGCCCACTCTTCCTCCCTCTACCCTACTCCCTTTAGCCAAATTTTTAGCAAAAAGGGCCTTCAATTTGTCCCAACTAACTTCAAGCTGGAACCTTGCTAGTTCAATTTCCAATAAATCGCTAGCTCCTTAGTTAAATCAAATTTGTGACTTAACCTTCTCTCTCAGCAAGCTGGAACCCTGCTAGTTCAATTTCCAGTAAATCGCTAGCTCCTTAGTTAATCAAATTCGTGACTTAACCTTCTCTCTCTGGTACCTTTATTTCAGCGCTTCCTACCGTCCTTTTCTGCACGATCCTGTTCGCGGGGCGTCAGCGCCTCATGGCTGATCCTCTGTTCCGTTTCTGAAAGGGAAGCAGTCACAACGGCAGTTTAACCTCCGAACCTTGTGAGTCAATTACCCGATGGCAGTACTGTCCAATGGAATAAACAGACTATGCGCAGCTATGCTTCTGGCAGGGAAAGTCCCAAAAATGTGGCAAAACACCACCTTCGGCCGATGGGATTTTCCTAACCGAGCAACGTACTCGGCGTCTGTTAACTCACCAATTGGTACAGCAAGCCATCTCGGTAGAACCTCCAAATTGTTGAAGTGCCTTTTTCTTAGCTCTGGGTAATGACTCAATACACTCTTGGATTCGTCAGACGGACAGGCCTTTTATTTCACTTGCAAGGGGAATCAGTACCTCCACTCAAGGGGTGAGGCTACTATTCCAATGATACAGCGTTAGCGTTCCATATTTATACAGTGTAACAAACAAGTTTAATTGACATTCCTTTGTTCCTCAATCAGGATACATTTTAGATTAATCATTAGGTCTTATGACATATTGACAGAAGGATCCTGGACATATAAGTCAACCGTTAATCTATAACAGGACATGAATCGTGTAACCAGAGGTCCTCTTTAATCTTAATCATGTATCGGGAGGCTAGGTTTGCTTACGGTCGCAAGTTGTCAGGTCACTGGGTACTTCAAACAGAACCCATTGTTTCACTTCTACATTCTCATTAGGTGGGCAGACATCTGTTCTTGGCTGTAATCCAAGTACGTGCAATAGCTCTAGTTACACATCGACTCTTGACCGGTGTCAAGTCTAAAAACTTTTACCCAGCAAGCACCCGAAATTAACCCCTTATATCATGTAGATTTCCTCATTACATACGCGCCAAACAACACCACCACACGCCACCCCCTACAGTACTAGCTTTTTATTCCAGATTTTATTTAATTAACTGAATTTAAATTCCCCAGCTGCCGTGGTGGGAGTTGAGCTCACGTCTCTGGATCATTAGTCCAGGCCTCTGGATTACTAGCCCAGTGGCATTACCATAAGGTGGGGATGTCATCGGCGGGCATTTTGCGCCAAATTGTCCTGCAAGAAGATAGAGTGAATAAGGGTAAGGCGAGCAGTTGAGGAATGTGTGTGCAAGTGGCATAGGGAAGTTGAAATAGAGATGTGGAGGTATGAGGCTGTTAAAGTGGAGGAAGGGGTTTTAGAGTTGTTCATGTTGGTAATTAATGTGAAGGGAGCTGGATAGCCATAATGCAAGATGCTGAGTTAGAGCCATCCTCTACCAGAGTGCAGTGTGAAGGGTTTATATTTACATATTACTATTGAGTTTAATTTACCATTTGTCTTTATAACCATAACCAACCTAAAGCCTTTCACAAATCTTTAGCTCCTCCCTGCCTACTGCTCCACTAGTTGTAGTGTAAGCTGCAAATTTAACAAGCATTTTGTTAGAACAAAAAGCAAAATACTGCAGATGCTGGAAATCTGAAACAAAAACAGAAAATGCTGGTAACACTCAGGTCAGGCAGCATCTGTGGAGAGAACAAACAAACCTTTAGTTAGTTTCAGTATCCAAATTATTTATTTAGATTAAAAACAAGAGGGATCCAAGCACAGTAACTGTGGCACTCCATTTAACAAGCCGCCCAGTCTGACATTACACCTCTCATCAGTACTCTCTTTTTCTTTCCTTTTTTAATCAGATATTTATCCAGTCCTCTGCTTATCATACATTTCTGTGGTTTTTAGTTTTAATTAGAATTATTTCATGTCAAACTTTGTCAAAAGATTTCTGAAAGTCCAAATAAACTATTTCATAAGGACTGCCGCTATTTAATTTATCTAGTCCCCGTTGGATTGTATGAATCTAGGATCATAGTTTAATGAAACATATCATAAAACATGATGAGGTTATCCATTAAAGCCATATGTTTTAATTGGGTGAGTCGGATTTGGTTCAGTTCACCTCCCAGTCCATTCATCCTTAAGAAAATCAAGTTCAAAAATGACAACCAAGGATCAACTTCTAAGGCATTATAGCCACAAGTGGCATCCGCAGATGGTAATTTGTAGGCTCTTAATACAAATGAGCATTTAAGTAATTTCAGACTTTAGCCTTAGAGGATCCAAAGTTCAGGTAGGAGGCAAATTAACCAAATCACCTTAATTTGACTCCCTTGGGTTTCAGAATTCAATTCACTGCTCATTTCTGTCCCTGAATGCCACATATTAAATAGCATAATCATTACATACCTCATTAATAGTAATGAATGAAATACATTTGTACAATTTGTTAATTAAAATAGTACTTGAAGAAACCGACATGAGGCCATATTAAATTCATGATATTTGATAGATTAGAAGTTATATCCTGTTACATGCAGGACATAACTTCTAATCGGTGGATTATTATAAATTTAAAATTTGTCACATACCATTGAAGATGTGTTACTGAGGATGATGGAATACACTCTGATTTGCTCGTACCAGAATTCTAGTGCATTCTAGAATGGAACTCCTATTTCTGGTACACCAGTGTGTATCCCATTGTCCTCAGTAACATGAGTATGACATACCTTACAACATTCCGTTTCCATCCTTTAAAAGATACACTTTTGAATTTGGGAAATTGCTATCAAGAACAAATTTGTTTTGGTCTTAACATAAATACAATACAAAATCACTTATGTTTATATCATTTCTGGAACTTGCCGCTGCACTGTTGCGATACTGATACTTGGTAATAAATTACTTCTAAAGATGGTTTCAAGTGTTGAAACCTTTAAAACACAACAGAGTAATTTGCTCAAATCTACAGCAAAATCAATTAGTTAGCAGCTAGGATCACCTGAGAGAGATACACAACTCCCTTGCCATATCAGTCAATGCACTGCATTTGCAAAACAAAACTTGTTTACAACAAAAGCGGTTTTGCTTAATCAGGAATTTCGCCCCATTGAAATTAATTGGGCAATTTATAGGTGATTATGTGGCTCTTGAGAACTGCTATTAGTTTCCCATAATAATGCTGGGGGAGTGGTTGAGATCACACTGTTCCCTGCTAAACCCAGGGTGAAATGTGGCTGTAAGTAGGTTAGAAATTCTGAGTCACAGAGAAGGGCAGGGTGGATGCACCAGTAGGGGGATATGGGGGCAAATTAGAGAAGCTGAGGTGCTGGGTGACTAGAATATGATCTAGGAGCACAATAGCCCAGAAGTTGCACCATGTGACTTGCAACAAGTGTGACTTTCAGAAAGAAAATGAATCCATTCTGGAGTATATCTCATAGGGGCTCAAACTGAAGATAAATCTCTTGTCTACAAGTTAACCATTTGTCAAAACGGCCTTTTGCTCCTGGATTATCTGCTCAGTGCTGGCTGGGTAACTTTCCCACTTCAGGTAAAGGGAACAATTTAGGTCTATTCCCACGGTCACTGTGCCCATCTGTACATGCTCCTGCAAATATCAGTGTGTACAGCTTTAAGACTGAGAGTTTCCTGAGGTGAGCCACACAGGCTCCTGATGTCCTATCAGCCATTCTGACACACTGACCAAGCAATGGCCCATCAAAGGTTTTACTCTGACAGTACAAGTGACGAAAATGCTGCAATCAAGTACTTTCAAACTGCAGTGAAATTGGGCAGTTTTAACTGTATTTTATGATCCAGGATTTCATTCTTCCTACTATTCTTCAATTTAATTTGTTTTTCTAATGAGAGAAAATCTCTATATTCTGCAGAATGTCCATCAATTGCTGTGTAACATATTCCTGTGCAAGTTTAGCTCCCAGTTTCACCTGAGAAGCCACCTCTGTAGAGAAAGTGAATGCTAGCACCTCCCTCTACATGACATTATCTTTGACAAAGCAAGGCGGAGAACAAGTCAAGAGCAATTAAAAAACATTCAGCCATTGGATCTTATCTCTTTAGTACCCCGACCTAACCCCCTTAGCAACCAACTGCATCTTGAACTCTCTTAATGTCTATGACTTCAATACCTCACCTGGTAGATTATTCCAAACCTTTGGGGAAATAAATGTTTTCTAAGATCTGTTAGAAATGTACTTTTCACTAATTTAAATGTATACATTTTTGTCAATGTGGTTTAGTTGGTAGCATTCTAATCTATGAGTCTGAAGGTTATGGAGTCAAGCCCCGAAGATTTAATGGACCTGAAATTGCAGTCGGAGGCTTCCCGCGGGCAAATGCCTCCGATTCGCAAGAAAGTTATTTCGGATTTCCAACATCTGCAGTATTTTGCTATCGTAAAAGTACGCACCTACCTGGTGCCTCTGTATCTTCAGACTCTTACAGTCCTGGACCTGCAGGTGTACACCTGCGTAAAGACCCACGTATCCCGGGGCGCATGCGGTTTGCAAGCATCCTTGGGATCACGTCGGCCGGTCCAAGCAATCTCAAACAGAGATTCCCGTTATGCTTATAGGGATTCCATTTATGTACGGAATCCCCATAAGCATAATAGAAATTACATGAAAAACACACTTTCGCACAACCTAAATAAAAATAAATCATCAGGTGCTTAAAATTAATTAAAATATAATTTAATTAAACATTTAAAACAAAAATGTAATTTTTTGAAAAATAAATTTAAACATTTTTAAAGGGGCCAAAAATAACCTAAACTAATTTTAAAGGTTTTTGAATGCTTAAATCATTTGAAAAAATTTATTTTAATATTTATTTAAACCCTTACACTGGTAAAAGGCCCTACTCCTGCTTTTACCAGGCGTAAGAGTTTTGTGGGCATTCACTGGGCAAATAGCCCAGCTGTCCGCCAGTGAATGTCCATCTCCTGCACATGCGGATGATCTGTCAAGCTGCAGCGCAGCGCATGCGAAAACCCGGGACTTGCGGTCATAGGCCCCGTAAAATCTGGGCCAATATATCATTTTGACTGACACTCTAATGAGCAAATGCTGCATTGCCAGAGTGCCTGTCTTCAGATGGGGTGTTAAACTGAGACCCACTGGTTCAGATACATATTAAAGAGCCCAAAATATGATTCTGAAGCTAGCAGCTGGTTTGGGGACTGTGAGTATTCAAAGAAGAGCACAAAGTTCTCCTGGTGTCCAGGGCAACATTCCTCCTCCAATCTACACCACCACAGACAGGTCATTCATCTCATTACTATTTGTGAGATCTTGCTATGTGCAAAACAGCTGTTCTATTTGCCTACATAGAATCATAGAAATTTACGTCACAGAAGCAAACCATTCGGCCCATTGCGTCTGTGCCGGTCGAAAAAGAACTATCCAGCCTAATCCCACTTTCCAGCTCTTGGTCTGTAGCCTTGCAGTTTACGGCATCCCCAGTGCATATCCAAGTACTTTTAAAATGTGATGAGGGCTTCTGCCTCTACCACCCTTTCAGACAGTGAGTTCCAGACCCCTACCACCCTCTGGGTGAAAAAAGTTCTCCTCAACTCCCCTCTAATCCTTCTACCAATTACTATAAATCTATGCCCCTGGTTATTGACCCCTCTGCTAAGAGAAATAGGTGCTTCCTATCCACACTATCTAGGCCCCTCATAATTTTATACACCTCAATTAAGTCTCCCCTCAGCCTCCTCTGTTCCAAAGAAAACAATCCCAGCCTATCCAATCTTTCTTCATAGCTAAAATTCTCCAGTCTCTCTAGTACAATCACATCTTTCCTGTAATGTGGTGACCAGAACTGTACGCAGTACTCTAGCTGTGGCCTAACTAGTTTTATACTGTTCAAGCATAACCTCCCTGCTCTTTTATTCTATGCCTCAGCTAATAAAGGCAAGTATCCCATATGCCTTCTTAACCACCTTATCTACCTGTCGTGCTACCTTCAGGGATCTGTGGACATGCACTCCAAGATCTCTCTGTTCCTCTACATTTCTCAGTATCCTACCATTTATAGTGTATTCCCTTGCCTTGTTAGCCCTTCCCAAATGCATTACCTCACACTTCTTCGGATTGAATTCCATTTGCCACTTTTCTGCCCACCTGATCAGTCCATTGATATCTTCCTGCAGTCTACAGCTTTCTTCCTCACTATCAACCACAATTTTTGTATCATCTGCAAACTTCTTAATCATGCCCCCTACATTGAAGTCTAAATCATTGATATATATCACAAAAAGCAAGGGACCTAGAACTGAGCCCTGCGGAACCCCACTGGAAACAGCCTTCCAGTCACAAAAATACCCGTCGACCATTACCCTTTGCTTCCTGCCACTGAGCCAATTTTGGATCAAACGTGCCACTTTCCCTTGGATCCCATGGGCTTTTACTTTTTTGGCCAACCTGCCATGCGGGACCTTGTCAAAGGCCTTGCTAAAATCCATGTAGAACATAACACCGGTTACTTCCCTTCAGAGTAATTTATTATATGTGAAACACTTTACGACATTTCTGGGAAACAAGATACCATGGAAATGCTAGTTTGTCTTTACTTCTAACTCTTTCTTTCTTTTCCCCCTTTCTCCATGCCTTACAAATCTCATCCTCCATGATTTTGAAATCCCCCTCCATTCCTGACACTTGCAACATGTCTGTTCCCTTCTCTGTTAACCCAGTGTCAACTTCATCTGTACCCTCTGAACAACTCAGCAGCTGTGGGAAGTCAAGATTGGAGGGGCCAAAAGTGGGTTGCACTTTAAAAAAAGTAATTCATTAGATGTGAAGCATTGGGACATCCATGGTAAGATGCCATACAAATGCCAGTTTTATTTTCTTTTCTTTTACTGTCTGTCTGACTTTGATGTAATATTCTGGATTCACCTTATCGGTGCAATTTAATATTTTAAAAGACTTTGAGATCCCTTTTAAACACTTTGGGCCCAAAATTCCAGAGACCCTTTTAAGGGGGCAGAAATGGGGCAGGGTCAACAGTGGCATCTACCAACAGTGGCATCTACCAACAGTGGTGTACTCTTCTGGTTTTTGAGTAAACAAATGGACTGTAACTTAATAAGACATTAAATAAAACTTAACAAATTAAATTAAAATTTGATTGGCAGGAGGACTCCAGTCCCTGCGGCGCCCACCGGTTGCGGAAGGCCTCAAGCATGCCGGCGGACACCGCGTGCTCCATCTCCAGGGCCACCCGGGCGCGAACATGGCCGCGGAAATGAGGCAGGCAATCGGGCCGAACGACCCCCTCGACTGCCCGCTGCCTGGACCAGTTCCAACAGTGGTGTAAAGTCTGAAACTAGCAGTTGGTTTGGGGATTGTGAGTAGTTAATAGACACTAGAACCTCATTGCACCCATTCCCTTGGTAATCCAATCCAGAGCCAAGACTCTATATCAGTTAACTATCTTTATACGATACAGCTGAGGTGTAGTGTATGTACCTTGAAGAAGGAACTATATTCTGCAGCCCCTGTATACTGCAGTACCAGTAGTGACTGCCCCGGTATATAAGCCTGTATAGTAACTTTGTATAGTAGTTCCAGTTTTGTCTCCATTCAGTAAACACCTGTTATAACCAACTTCTGCAGTCCGTGTCTCAATTACACACGGACGTTACATGAGGGCTTGTAGTATTTATTTTTTGGGAGGGGGAGTTGGTGGCTTTTTTCCATTTCTATTTGTTAATTGCAAATTGGGCATTTACAGTTGGCAAAAAACTTTAAAATGTAAATATTGGGATTTATTCAGGTTAACTAACCATTTGTTGTAGTGTTTGTGTTTTTGGCACGCTTGATAAATGCAGTTGTTAAATGCAATTTTAATTTGTACCATGAAAATGTGCTCTGACAGAAGAGAACCACACTTTATTGTTTTTCTCTTTATGTCCTGGTTTAATATTTAAGGGGTAGTGAAGGCCTTCAGACTGATACCTAAATCTCCTCCCTTTCCCCCAGTTCTGATCAAAGGCCAGTTTCCCTTCTTTTCTCACCAAGTTCACAAGACTTGTGACAGAAAATAAAGCCTGAACACTGAGCCATTGCTAACCAGCCAATCACCACCACATTTACCTTCAGTATTTCACCAAACAAAAATCACATTTGTTACTTTCCTCTCTTCTACTCTTTTAATTAATTTTAACTACAGATCAATGGAAGCTGAGCTTACCTTCTGTCCTCCCGCCTCAGCTCTGAGCAATTCCATTGGAGTCAACCAGTACATTGCTATCTTTTTAGTTTAAATAAACCCACCGATTATAAAAGTTGCCCAGGTATTTTCTTTTCGCTTAAAAATTGTTGAATCCAAATCCTATAAGCCCTACAGAGTCAGGTTAGCATTTTTAATGTATTTAGTTCTTACAGCTTTAAATCCGAATTTTTCTTGTATGTGAATTGTTGCTTCAATGGTAAGGTCACAGAGGTGATCATCAGTACTTTTTAAAATCCCACTGAAAACAAAGGGAGTGTCAGTGTGCTTGCAAAACCCATCTTGCCGAGGGCTAGATGTAATTTTCTTGCCTCAGCATGTTCCCATTGTTTTTAATGGACACATCCTCTCACAATCTCAAAAGATACTAGGCGGTAGAAATTGGCTTCAGGCCGATCATGTGGGCACAAAATGGGCACTGCGCTCGGAGAGTGGTGATCACATGAATGTAACTAAAGCCCCAAATTGACCCCCTGATTAATTAAAATAAACTAGGCGGGCTGCCAGAGCTACTTGCAATGTTCATTGGGAAGATGGAAAGCTGATGACCTTCCGCTGAGGGCACTTGAGATAGCTGTGGTGGGTGACCTCGAGGAGCACTGGCCGTTGAGGACCTGGCTGCAAATTGCTGGGACTCGGCTGGGGCAGTCTGGCTCTCAAGCTATAACCATTGGGGAACCACGTGGTAGGAGCACTAAAATCCCTAACTGAGCACACAAAACAGGCACTAGGGCTTTGCACAAAGATGATTTGTAGATAGCCATCAGTCACGTAACCATTTGTCAAATCAGGAATGGAGTCTTTTGGAGTAGTGAAGTAAAGTGTTTTGTTTTGTTTTGGTATTGCTCTTGATTTTCATCATCTTCATGATGTAAAAGAACACCCACGAAGTTGTACTGTTTGAAAGCATTGATATGGTGCGTGTCAGGACTTGGGCAGATGGAAGGAGGGAGTCATGCTCTGGGGAAGGGAGGGATTGTTTAGAAGAATCTCTCCTCAATAATTTATTGCCTTACAGCTTTGACAGCTCGCAGTATTGCTGAGCTAAAGCACTTCCTCTGCATCCTCTGGTGCCTCAACTCTTTCATCATCTTACTCCACTTCTTCCTCCTCATGCAGCTCCAAGTGCAACTCCCTTTTCTACAGCAAGATTGTGGAGCATGCAGCAAATGATAGGGATCTTGACACTTGCTCAAGGATGTACTGAAGAACCCCGCCTGAGCTATTTCAGGACGCCAATTTATTCAATCAAAACCCTTGTTTAGCATGGCTCTCATTATACTGGTGCTTAGACTGTTTCTGGGTTCCTGATGGGAGTCATGATCAGATGATAAGGGGTGAGCACTTGTCCCCCACCCACTAGCCTGAGACCCGATGGTGTGGGTGGAATAGAGGACTAGCGCAATATGAAAGCTAATGAATGATTGATGCCTTGCAAACAGTGCATCAGTGACCTGACGGATTACCATGCACACAGCAAACTGACTGCTGTTGCTGATGTCACCAGAAGCAGTTTAGAAGGAGCACTGCTAGGCTCTAATTCTTGCTCCAACAGGTGGCATAGATAAGGTGGCCCTGTTGAAACACAGCTGCCTTAAATACTGTTCCTCAGTGAGGTCCAGGTATGATGTTCTGTTTCTAAATACCCACATGTTGTAAAGGCTCCTACACCTTTGCCTCCTCTGCCCTCTTCTTGCAACCTGTGCAGGTTACAGTATTTGCTGCCTTTCTTGTTGCTCCTCCTCCTGATTTGGGAGCCTCACTGATAAGCCCAGCAGCATTCCCATATTCATTAACTGAGAACAGTTCTGGACCTCGTCAAACTCATTCTGTGAAACAGTTCCTGCCCTCCACAAACCATAATCAGGGATAAAATTAATTGTCACTTGGAATTAATTAATGACAGCCAAAGTGGATTTGTTAAAGGCAAATTATGTATGACAAATTTGATTGAGGTCTTCGAAGAAATAATGGAAAGCGTTGATGAGGGTAGAGGTTGATGTTGTCTTTATGGACTTTCAAGAGGCATTCAATAAAGTACCACATAATAGATTTGTTAGCAAAATTGAAGCCCATGGGATTAAAGGGGAAGTGGCTGTGTGGATACGAAATTGGCTACGAGACAGAAAGCAGAGAGTAGTGGTGAACTGTTGTTTATCAGACCGGAGGTAAGTGTGCAGTCATGTTCCCCCAGCGGTAGTATTAATTGAGTGGAACGAATTGGGTAGCTCTTTCAAAGAGCTGGCATAGGCATGATAGGCCAAATGGCCTCCTTCTGTGTTGTAAGATTCTGGGATTCTATGAAACTCTGTGAAACATTTGCTGCCCTCCACAAATTCATTCTGCAAAAGTGTCTGGCAGACAAACACTTACCAAAACATCCAAAAACTTGGCCCAAAACAACCCTTGAAGCCAAAAATTACTCGAGACTTACCTTAACAGAGCTGAGGAGCCCTTTAAATATCGCTTGTGAAAGCTGTTTGCTCACTGTTCCCGCCATGATTTACTGGGTTAAGGAAGTGATGTTTCGGGTGTGCACAGATGCCGATTTCACAAAAGGCCCTAATTCAGGTGCAGGACCTTTATGGACATATTAAAATTATGCTTGCATTTAGGAACATAGAAACATATGGACAGGAGTAGGCCATTCAGCCCCTTGAGTCTGTTCCACCATTCAATGAGATCATGGCTGCTTCAGATGGCCGACAGGGATGTCTATCAAGCGTCCAAACCCATATGGCATTGGATGCGCTTCCAGTGCCATTCTGGTGCATAACATTGCGCTGCAGAATTTGACTTCATGGCACCCATTTTGGACCCGGAAGATGTGCAAAACACCATACCAGTTTCTACCCTAGGTGTCCTGCTAATATGTAGAAGAGGGCGTGCAAGTCTCTTACTCAATGTCCCAACTGGCGGGCATCCTGGACTCTAAGTCCAACTCACACCCAGGAAACCTGGAGTCCAGGGTTGCTGGGGACAGACCTTTCAGTTGGGAGGTCTTTTAAAGAGCACATATGCTGAAGGTAAGTGTGTTTAGACTATTTCTGTCATTTTTGTTCTTTTTTTCCTGTGTGCTCCTAGGGCATTTGTGCTGGTTGAGTTAATTCCCCCGCAGCACCATTATTAGTACCAATGGGTTTCCCAATGGAATACCTCTGACATATTTGGAAAAAGAGCAGGAACTATGAAAGGTTAACAAGCAGGCCAGGTTACCTGAGAGGTTCTCTGCCATCCCATCACCATCCACATACCTGCATATGTGGAGAAAGATAAAATTACCACACCTGGCAGATGTAGTGCTCGTGGAGGTCCATTTTTCCAAGGGATGACATCACTATGATAAGTGAATCATTATCTGTTTTGCTGAATGGTTCTTCAGAAGCACCTCGATCACAGTATGTCGTTCTTTTGGTGACACTGCATGAAGGAAAGCATACCAAGGTGATTGTAAGGTTCGAAAATTTCTGCACAATCCCAGAACACAATGATTTTGGGAACATCACAGAAGGAATTTGGAAAAGGGGTAAAAGTGTGGTTGGGCCAAACAGAAGGATTTCAAGGAGTTTAATTTAAGGAAGAGACCTTTTTGGGCTGTTTTAAGAGCTATTGGGCCAAAGGGATTTAAAATAAAAATCCCAGGAAGTTTGGCTGGTTTTAAAAGACATGTTCAGGCTTGCAAAAGGCTGGAACAGCGGGGAGGCGGAGTGGGCCCCTGAGGTTTGGATATTGGACTGTCTAAGGAATGTCCAGGGCCGCCCCAGTTTTACATAAGGACAATGGAGCCTGTTTTCCCGCCAAGCCAGGTATCGGGTAAACAGGACATGTCCCCAGCCATACAAAAGAAAGAACATTTAGCCCTACAGGTCACCATAAACAAACCACAGTCCAAAGTCAATTAAAGAGATTGACAAACGTTTTGCATTTTAAAACTGGTTTCAAGGAAATCCAGAAACCAGTTAAAAGGCCGATTAAGTCGAGATGAACCATCCCCTAAACTCGTTAAGTTTGGATGGGCCATCCCCGAAGCTCGTTAAAGTTTAAAAAAAAACATTAAAAATAACGAGCCCGCCAAATTTAACAAAGGAAACCGAGATTTGGCGGTCAGATAAGCCAGGCCCCAAATTAGTATAATTGAGGCCTGCCTTTTCAGTTCGGCAGTACAGTGCAGTACAGGCAGACCGACGAGACCAGCAGAGACAGTTCAAACGGACAGCCAGTCCGAGCTCAAGTTCAGCCAACCAGCTCAAGAGAGAGATCATATTTGGAGACTTGAAGGAAGAAAGAAGAAACAGAGATCGCGGCAACCAAAGGCCTACAGAAACCAACACCAGCCAATATTACCACCAACCAGGTAATATTGGGCCACCGCGACCAACAAGGAACAACCGCCTAAAAACTCACGAACCAAAGACTTGTTTCCACTCTACAGGCTAGTCTGACTTACCCCTGGGCAAGATTTGGACACAAAAGACTCTAAAACTAGCCCTAACCAAAGAAAATTGGGTACTTACCCGATAGATCCAACAGCGCGACTAACCGCATCAGCGGACCAAACCCAACTGAAGACCCAACGCAGGTGCAGTCTTCTACCACGTCCGAGGTACAGCAGGCCCCAACCGCCACAACTAAAACCAGCGGCAGTTGGGGAGCGGCGGCTGATTCAGCGAACGAGGCCCGACCAGAGCGGACCTGCGAGCGAGCAGCTGAGGAGTTTCAAAAACCGGCGGCAGTTGGGGAGTGGCGGCTGATTCAGTGAACGAGGCGTACCAATTCAACAAGCAGGGGAGAGAGGTAAAAAGTAATCCAAGTGTGACATCACCAGGAAGCAGGTAAGTGATTGGTTGGTGAGTATTTCTTTTATTACAAGCTTAAATTCTGCGGTTTATACTTTCTTGGGTCTCTGTGGTGTAGTGGGGACAGTTGGTAAATAAGCGCCCTAGAGTATATCTTTAACTGGTGGTATTGAATTAATTTAAATTAATTAAAGGAGTAAGTCATGCCAGGAGAGCCCAGCCCCGTGTTATGCTCCTCTTGCTCTATGTGGAAATTCAGGGACGCTGCCAGTGTCCCTGATGACCACGTGTGCCAGAAATGCATCCAGCTGCAGCTACTAACAGGCCGTATTGAGGCGCTGGAGCTGCGGATGGATGGGTTGTGGAGCATTCACGATGCTGAGAGGGTCGTGGATTACACGTATGATGAGTTGGTCACGCCGCAGGGTAGGGCTGCACAGGCAGAAGGGAAATGGGTGACCACCAGGCGGAGCAGTAGAAGCAGGCAGGTAGTGCAGGGGACCCCTGTGGCCATCCCCCTTTCAAACAAGTATACTAATTTGGATACTGTTGAGGGGGATGACTCACCAGAGGAAGGCAGCAGCAGCCAACTTCCTGGCACTGGGGGTGCTTCTGCTGCTCAGGAAGGGAGGAAAAAGAGTGGGAGAGCAATAGTGGTAGGGGATTCTATCGTAAGGGGAACAGATAGACGTTTCTGTGGCCGTAAACGTGACTCCAAGATGGTTTGTTGCCTCCCTGGTGCCAGGGTCAACGATGTCACTGAACGGCTGCAGGGCATTCTGAAGGGGGAGGGTGAACAGGCAGAGGTCGTGGTTCACATTGGGACCAGTGACATAGGTAGGAAGAGGGATGAGGTCCTGCAACAAGAATTTAGGGAGCTAGGTAGCAGATTAAAGAGCAGGACCTCAAAGGTTGTAATCTCTGGATTACTCCCGGTGCCACGTGCTAGTGAGTATAGGAATAGCAGGATAGAGCAGATGAATGCGTGGCTAAAGAGTTGGTGCAGGAGGGAGGGCTTTAGTTTCCTGGATCACTGGGCCTGCTTCTGGGGAAGGTGGGACTTGTACAAGTCGGACGGGTTGCACCTGAACCAGAGCGGGACAAATATCCTTGCGGGGAGGTTTGCTAGCACTGTTCGGGGGGGTTTAAACTAAAATGGCAGGGGGTTGGGAACCTGAGCAGGGAGACAGAGGAAAGGAAAACAGGGATAAAAGCAAAAGATAGCAAGGAGAAAAACAAAAGTGGCAGTCAGAGAAATCAACGGTTTAAATCAAACATGGCCACAGTAAATAATAATTCTAATAGGTCTAAGAGCATTAAAAAAACAAGCCTAAAGGCTTTGTGTCTTAATGCGAGGAGCATTTGTAATAAGGTGGATGAATTGGCTGCGCAAATATAGAGGTAAACGAATATGATTTGGTTGGGATTACGGAAACGTGGCTCAAGGATGGCCAAGACTGGGAACTCAACATCCAGGGGTATTCGATATTCAGGAAAGATAGGCAAAAAGGAAAGGGAGGTGGGGTAGCATTACTGGTTAAAGAAGGGATTAATACAATTGTAATGAAGGATATTAGCTCTGATGATGTGGAATCTGTATGAGTAGAATTGAGAAATACTAAGGGGAAAAATACATTAGTGGGAGTGGTATATAGACCTCCAAACAGTAAGGTGGAGGTTGGGGATGGCATTAAAAGGGAAATTAAAGAAGCGTGCAATAAGGGCACAGCAGTCATCATGGGTGACTTTAATCTACATATAGATTGGGCCAACCAAATGAGTAACAATACTGTGGAGGAGGAATTCCTGGAGTGTTTACGGGATGGTTTCCTGGACCAATATGTCGAGGAACCAACCAGAGATCAGGCCATCTTAGACTGGGTATTATGTAACGAGAAAGGATTAATTAGCAATCTTGTTGTAGGAGGCCCCTTGGGTCGGAGCGATCATAATATGATCGAATTCTTCATTAAGATGGAGAATGAAGTAGTTGACTCAGAGACAAGGGTCCTCAATTTAAATAAAGGAAACTACGATGGTCTGAGGAGCGAGTTGGGTAGGATTGATTGGGGAATGGCGCTCAAAGGGTTGACGGTGGATAGGCAATGGCAAACATTCAAAGACCGAATGGATGAGCTACAGAATTTGTTCATCCCAGTTTGGCATAAAAATAAAACAAAAAAGGTGACTCAACCGTGGCTAACAAGGGAAATTAGGGATAGCATAAGATCCAAGGAGAGGACATATAAATTGGCTAGAAAAAGCAATAATCCTGAGGATTGGGAGCAGTTTAGGAGTCAACAAAGGAGGACAAAGGGATTAATTAAGAAAGGGAAAATAGAATATGAGAGTAAGCTACCAGGGAACATAAAAACTGACTGTAAAAGCTTTTATAGATATGTGAAGAGAAAAAGATTGGTGAAGTCAAGCATAGGTCCCTTACAGTCAGAATCAGGGGAATTTATAATGGGAAACAAGGAAATGGCAGACCAACTGATGTAAAAAAGGAGTCTCACACATCAAGGAACTTTAAAGTAAGCTTTAAGCAACTTATAATTATACTATATACAAGAGCGGTCTTCACCATGCCTCTAGGAGAAGCCCTTTTACCATACTGAGCAGTTCAGTATTTATACTAGTCCAAACACAGGAAGTGACGTATGCACAGGAAGTGATGTATGCACAGAGTTCACAGGAAGTGATGTGCACATAACTTCATCCGGAAGTTTATTATTATTACATTCTTCCCTCCTGCGAGATTAGAAGGCTGTGGTCTTCCTTTTATTCCGCAGCCGCCGAACGAGGAAGAGTCGCACCCGTTTGGGTTCCCGTCGTAGAGGGTCTCTGGTCCGCTTACATGCTGTTGGCCATTGGTCAGAGTCTGTGTGGCCTGGATTACCCTGTGAAGGGTCGGGGAGATCATGGCTTCGTGTACGAGCCCCAATAGGTGCAGAGTTGGTCTGTCTCTGTTCAGAGGGAGGTGCAGAGCTGGTCTGTGGCGGATCAGTACTTTGGTGCGCGGTACTGGGAGGGTCGCAACTTTGAGTACGGGGTTCTACCGGCACCAAGCTAGTTGGCGTCAGATCAGGATTCTGGAGAGGGGTACCCGGTAGGTTCCAAGAGGCTCCTGGTAAAATACCATCACTCGATGTCCCACTATGTCCTGGTGGGCAGGGAGCCAGATCCCGTAATGATACGGTAGATTCTCGGCCGTCGGGATATCGTATGTATGCATAGGTGAGGTTGGCATCGGTTAGTTCGACCTCGTCTACGAGAGGGTCATTTTTAGACAACCGAACGTATCTTCGGAGTAGTACAGGTCCAGGAGTAGTTAGCCATGACGGGAGGGATGTCCCATAAGATGAGCGACGCTGGAATCCAAAGAACCGCTCATGAGGTGTAGTATTTGTGGCTGTAGAAAGAAGGGACCGTATAGAGTGCAATGCATTCGGAAGCACTGCTTCCCATTGCTGGTTTGGTAGGCCCCGAGATCTTAAAGCAAGATGTACGGAATTCCAGATGATACCGTTATACCTCTCTACCTGCCCATTTCCGATGGGATGATATGGCGTCGTTTTGCTTGTAGCAATTCCCCGTTCTGAGAGGTAGTCCTTGAGTTCCCTTGACATAAAGGATGGACCCCGATCCGAGTGAATGTAAGCCGCCATGCCACAGAGAGAAAATACCTGCTCAAGGCAGCAGATTACTGTGGACGCCAGCATATTGGAGCAGGGGAAGGCAAACGGAAAACGTGAATATTCTTCAATCATGGTGAGCAAATATGTGTTCCGACTTGAAGAGGGCACTGGGCCCTTAAAATCGATGCTAAGTCGTTGCATCGGTTGGGTTGCGTGTATGAGCATACCATCTGAGGGGCGGAAGAACTGAGGTTTTAATTCTGCACAAAGCCGGCATTCTGAGCACATTTTCTTTACATCTCCAGTAGAAAAAGGGAGATTCCGTGATCGTACGAAATGTACCATGCGCGTAACGCCAGGATGACACAATCCATTATGGATATCTATGAGAGTAGAGGACGACATAGTGGAGCAGAATGCTCGTGTGAGGGTATCCGGGGCCACATTCTCCTTGCCAGGTCGATAGTGAATGGTGTAACCAAAAGAGGCCAGTTCCATCCTCCAAAGCTGTATTTTATTATTCTTAATTTTGGTTCGGTTTCGATTATCGAGCATGAAGGCGACTGATCGCTGGTCCGTGATTAATGTAAAGTGCTGGCGAGCTAGGAAATGGTTCCACATCCGTACCGCCTCTATGATGGCTGTGGCTTCCTTCTCAACCGGAGGATAATGTAGCTCGGCACCTTGTAAGGTCCTGGACATAAATGCTACAGGACGACCTTCCTGATTTAGAGTAGCCGAGATCGCCACCTCCAAGGCATCACATTCGACTATGAAAGGGAGATTCTCATCGATGGAGTGAAGAGCCGCTTTCTCCAACTGTTTTTTGAGAAGGTTAAAGGCTGCAACAGCCGCTGTTTCCAATGGAAATGATCTAGCATGCAGCAAGGGTTGGATTTTGTCTGAAAAATGAGGAATCCATTTAGCGTAGTATGCAAACAGACCGAGAGCCCGACGTAAAGAAGCCGGATTCTTAGGTGACGGGAGCTCTTGGAGCGGGCGAAGTCTTTCTGGGTCTGGCTTAATGATACCATTGCCTACGCAGTAGCCAAGGATGTTGATGGTCGGTTGCGACTCAACAGATTTAGATTCATTCAAAGTTAAGCTACGGTGATGGAGGGCATCCCGAAATTTTTGGAGGTTGGCGTCGTGTTCCTGTTGATCGTGACCTGCAATAGTAATGTTATCAAGATAGGGAAAAGTGTCCCTTAAGTTTTCCTGCTTAACCAGGCCATCCATTGCCCGTTGGAAGACAGCCACTCCATTAGTAACCCCGAATGGGAGGCGACAAAATTGGTACAGCCGTCCATTAGCCTCAAAGGCCGTGTACTGCTTATCTGAGACCTTCAAGGGTACCTGATAGGCACTTTTTAAATCGTAAGTTGAGAACACTTTGTATTCGGCCAGTTTATTAACCATATCATCAATGCGTGGCAATGGGTAGGCGTCCAAGTCAGTATATTGATTGATGGTTTGCGAATAATCAATGCATAGTCGTTGTTTGTGAGGTTTTAGAGGGTTCTTGACGATGACGACTTGAGCCCGCCAGGGCGACGAACATGGTTCGATGATATCCTCTGCTAAAAGTCGAGAGATTTCAGCCTCAATAAAAGATTGGTCTTCCTGACTAAAGCGCCGCGATTTCGTTATTATTGGTTTGCATCGAGGAGGAATACTGGCAAATAATGAGGGTTCATCAAGTGAAGCTGCTGATAATGCACAAAACGGTAATTTAGACAGTATATTAGAAATAGTAAGTCCAGGTTTGGATCCGCCGAACTCAATGGTGAGTTTCTTATGCTGTTGTTGAAAATCCAGCCCTAAGATGAGATCACTACATAAGTCCTTGAGCACCGAAAGTCGGGTGGAGGGATACATGCGACCATTAAGTGTCATATCAATAATACAAAAGCCGGAGATTCTGGTATTAAGTGATGACTGAGCCATCGCAATTGCCTGGTCCGATGGGAAGATATGTAGTTTCAATTTCGCAACAATCTGTTCTCTAATGAAACTATCAGTACTTCCTGAGTCAATTAAGGCATCTAAGGTATGCCCATTAATTGAAACTTTTGTAGCTGCATGAAACAGGTTCTGTGGGCAAGCAGCTGTAATTGGTGTGGTTGCACAGAGAGTGGCTGAAACTCTAGGTGTGCTTCTTCGGGAGAGAGCTCGAGAGGAAGCTTGATAGGTCCTAGCCGGAGCATCTTGATAGGCCCTAATTGGGGCAGTTCGGTAGGCCTTAGCTGGATAGGCCCTCGTAGAGGCTCTTGATTGGCAAACTTTTGCAAAGTGTCCCTTTTTATCGCAATGACTGCAGATCGCATTGCGAGCAGGGCAGAATTTCCTAGGGTGAAAAGAATCTCCACAAAAGAAGCATTCCTTCCTAGATTGCCAAGAGGCTGCTAAAGTGGGGTCATCCTCCTCTTCTTCATCAGAATTATCATCAGGATTAGATTCCTCCATGATAGGGTACACCTGAGGCCACTTGAATTGTCTGGTTGCAGTTACAGCAGCAGATCGAGATCTGGGCAGCTGATAGAGGTCTGCATTTTTCTTTGCCAAATCCAGAGAACAAGCCAGGTCAAAAGACTTTTGTAGCTCAAGTGTTTTACTTTCTAGTAGACGCTGGCGTATAAATGGAGAGGCAATCCCTCAGATGAAAGCATCACGAATCATTTCTTCGCGGTACAGCTCAGCCGAGGCTGCCTGAAAGTTACAATCTATGCTGAGCCTGCGAAGTTCTTGAAGGAATTTGTTAATCGATTCCCCTGGCCCTTGTCGGGCTGTGGCCAGTAGATGTCTAGCATAGACCTCATTTGCGGTCTTGGCATATAGTGTTTTAAGTGCCCGGATCGCCTCATCGTAATTATCCCATTCATCAACATATTCAAACACTGTTGGGGTCACATAGTTGATAAGTATCCTCAGTTTAGTAGAAGCATTCGCTTTACATTCATCAAGAAAATTCTCAAAAGTACGGTACCAATGCTTCCATACCCTGCCAGCTGCTGGTGCGTTTGGGTCCAAGTCCAGACGAGTAGGTTTAAGGATGTTTTCCATGATGGGTGGTTCCCTGGATCCTTAACTCCGAGTTTGTCCGAAGGTCTAGTATTTGTGAGTGTAAATACTAAGTTGCTTAAATTGATGTAAAAAGGAGTCTCACACATCAAGGAACTTTAAAGTAAGCTTTAAGCAACTTATAATTATACTATATACAAGAGCGGTCTTCACCATGCCTCTAGGAGAAGCCCTTTTACCATACTGAGCAGTTCAATATTTATACTAGTCCAAACACAGGAAGTGACGTATGCACAGGAAGTGATGTATGCACAGTGTTCACAGTTCACAGTTCACAGGAAGTGATGTGCACATAACTTCATCCGGAAGTTATTTATTATTATTACACCAACTAAATACATACTTTGGTTCTGTCTTCACAAAGGAAGACACAAATAACCTCCCAGAGATGCCGGGGAACATAGGGTCTGATGAAAGAGAGGAACTGAAAGAAATCAGTATTTGTAGGAAAATGGTGTTAGGAAAATTGATGGGACTGAAGGCCGATAAATCCCCAGGGCCTGATGGTCTACATCCCAGGGTACTTAAGGAAGTGGCCCTAGAGATAGTAGACGCATTACTGGTCATCTTCCAGAACTCGATAGACTTTGGAACGGTACCCATGGATTGGAGGGTAGCTAATGTTACCCCACTATTCAAAAAAGGTGGTAGAGAAAAAGCGGGGAATTATAGACCGCCTGACATCGGTAGTGGGGAAAATGCTAGAGTCTATTATAAAAGATGTAATAGCAGAGCACTTGGAAAGCAGTGACAGGATCGGACAAAGTCAACATGGATTTACAAAAGGTAAATAATGCGTGACTAATCTACTGGAATTTTTTGAGGATGTAACTGGTAAAATAGATAAGGGAGAACCAGTGGATGTGGTGTATTTGGACTTTCAGAAGGCTTTCGGTAAGGTCCCACATAAGAGATTAGCGTGCAAAATTAAGGCACATGGGATTGGGGGCAAGGTATTGACTTGGATAGAGAACTGGTTGGCGGACAGAAAGCAAAGAGTTGGAATAAACGGGTCGTTTTCCGAGTGGCAGGCAGTGACTAGTGGGGTACCGCAAGGATCGGTCCTAGGACCCCAGCTGTTAACAATATATATTAATGATCTGGACGAGGGAATTGGATGTAATATCTCCAAATTTGCAGATGACACAAAGCTGGGTGGGAGGGTAAGCTGCGAGGAGGATGTCGGGAAACTCCAGTACGATTTGGACATGTTGGGTGATTGGGCAGAAACATGGCAGATGCAGTATAATGTGGATAAATGTGAGGTTATCCACTTTGGTGGCAAAAACAGGAAGGCAGATTATTATTTGAATGGCAATAGATTGGGAGAAGGGGAAGTGCAAAGAGACCTGGGTGTCCTTGTGCACCAGTCGCTGAAGATAAGCATGCAGGTGCAGCAGGCGGTTAAGAAGGCAAATGGTATGTTGGCCTTCGTAGCAAGAGGGTTCGAGTACAGGAACAAGGATGTCTTGCTACAGTTGTACAGGGCCTTGGTGAGACCGCACCTGGAGTATTGTGTGCAGTTTTGGTCACCTTACCTGAGGAAAGACGTTCTTGCCATGGAGGGAGTGCAGCGAAGATTCACCAGGCTGATACCTGGGATGGCAGGAATGACGTATGAGGAGATTGTGTCGATTGGGCTTATACTCGCTGGAGTTTAGAAGAATGAGAGGGGATCTCATCGAAACCTATAAAATTCTGTCAGGTCTGGACAGACTAGATGCAGGAAGGATGTTTCTGATGGCCGGGGAGTTCAGAACCAGGGGTCATAGTCTAAGGATAAGGGGGTAAGCCATTTAGGACTGAAATGAGGATGAATTTCTTCACCCAAAGAGTGGTGAACCTGTGGAATTCTCTGCCACAGAGGGCGGTGGAGGCTAGTTCATTAAATATATTCAAGAGTTGGATATATTTCTTGAGGCTAAAGGGATCAAGGGATATGGGGAAAAGGCAGGGACAGGGTACTGAATTTGGATGATCAGCCATGATCACGTTGAATGGCGGAGCAGGCTCGAAGGGCCGAATGGCCTACTCCTATCTTCTATGTTTCTATGTAACCCCGAAATCGCGAACCTCTACAACTGTCAAGAAAGTCGTTTTTGGTGAGCATTTCCTGGTCCTCTGGATTCCAGCCTAGTTAGTGTAGTGGGGTTGGGAGGGTAAGAGATTTTTGTGCATCGTAATTCTCCCTCGCTTATTCCGTGTGTTCCCCACCCTTTTAAAGTGTAAGTTTTATTGTATTGTATATTTTCCTGTCTCAAAATAAAGATCTGAATTATTTTGACTAACCCAGGTGTCTGTTGCAAGTTTTATTACGACCCCCAAATAAGTCCAAAGTCTAGAACAAAAGGGAGTGGGAGCGATTCGAATCGCTCAAAGGAGTCAGAGGTGAAGCTGACCACACACACCACCCCCTACATGATCAGTAGCCAGTATTACCTGTTTTACTGCACCAACTGTTTCTACAGGCCCTAGTACATCTCTTGGCAAAGACCGTGTGGACTGGAGTCACACGTGGGCTAGGGCAGGTAGGGGTAGCAGGTTCCCTTTCTTAAGGACATTAGTTGGGTCCTGGGGATGCATATTCACAAATCTTTGAAGGTGGCAGGGCAAGTTGATAAGGCGGTTAAGAAAGTGTATGGGATAATTGGCTTTGTTAATAGGGGCACTGAATACAAAAACAAGGATGTCATGCTAAACTTTACAAATCACTGGTTAAGCCTCAGCTGGAGTATTGTGTACAATTCTGTGCACCACACTTTAAGAAGGATGGCAAGCCCTTGGAGAGGGTGCAGAGGCGTTTTACCAGGATGATAGCAGAGATGAGAGAGTTCAGTTATGTGCAGAGATTGGAGAAGCTGGGATTGTTCTCTTTAGAGTAGAGAAGGTTAAGGGGAGACCTAATAGAGGTATTCAAAATTATGAGGCTTTTGATAGTTTCTCCCTACTTGCTCTGTTTCCTCTGGCAAGTGAGTCAGTAACCAGAGGTCACAGATTTAAAATAATTGACAAAAGAACTAAAGGGAAAATTAAGAGAATGTTCTTTTACATAAAGGGTTGTTGAGATCTGGAATGCACTACCTGAAAGAGTGGTGGAAGCAGATCCCATAGTAACTTTCAAAAGGCAATAGGATGTGTACTTGAAGAGGATTAATTTGAAGAGTTATGGGCAAAAGGCTGGGGTGTGGGACTAAATTGAACAGCTCTTTCAAACAGCCGGCTCAGAAATGACAGGCTGAATGGCCTACTTCTGTGCTGTAAGATGGTAATTTCTTCTAGTGCTATCCCACAAATTACCAGATTTATTGAATTCAATGTCATAACTAGCTATGGTGGGATTTGAACTCATGACCTCTGAGTTGCTTGTCCAATAGCACAACCATTGCACTACTGTATCCATGATGCCAAGCTTTGTCATCTGCTGGACAGACCCCTGTGGCTAACTTCCAGCATTGTGCTGGCACATCCATGGACAGTTAACAGTCAGCTTGGACAAAACTTAGCTGCACCTTGTTGCAGCATGCTGCAATGCTGACCTATGGTAATGGCACCATGGAGTGGCACAGAAGGCAACTATCCTCACAGCCATGTTGTGTAGCATCACCTCCACTTCAGTAGCCATCAGAGAATGGGTAGGGTGCTGTGTTGTTGTCACTCATCTGCAGAGTTATGCCTGCGTCTAAGGTTCCTAGGAGTATTATGCCATGCAATGTTAAGCTACGAGTGTGCTTAATGTGGTCTGTCACTTTAATGCCACAAAAATTTAATTTCTATAAATACCAAGGTTGTTAGGCCAATTAGGAATTAATTGGTCTTGGGAAGTAAGTTTGCTGCTTGTCAAATACTTTTTCTTTTTTTATATACTTTTGATAGTCTGAAGTGTGATGTTTAAAGTGTAATAGACACACAATTTCATATATATAATTTTTGATTTGATGCCTAGAATAAAAAATACCTAATCATTTACTTGAATGAATGGAGTTTATTGTAGCCAAGCTGCCTGACAGGTAGGATTAAGTAATATCACTGCATAAAAAAATGAAATGCATCAATCAAATGACTAACATGTTTTTTTGGAGCTGATCAATTATATGCTAGGTACATATAATCCTTTATCAGGTAAAAAAGTTATAAATAAATATTGATCATTCTTGAATAACTAAGTACCTATTAGATCATCTTCTGGCAAAATTGTTTCTATTTAAGGACTGTATTAATATTTTTAAAAGGCTATTGTACAATCTAGATTAATATATTTTGTTGGTTTCTCTACTGACTAATTTGAACCTAGTCACTGAAGTGAGTAGTATCTGTGACCTATCATGATTATATGGAATTGAATCCTAACAACTAAAATCTGCCATAAATAAAATTAACATGCTGAATTTAGTAACTGGTTTTCAGAATTATTTGCCAAAGTAGGTAAGTGATTGGATGTGAACGATAACCAGTCAGAAACCAATATTTTCACTCTTTCCAGGACTTGCAGGTTTAGCTGTGGATGTCATACTTCAACAAATCACTCATTTTATCTTCAGGGCCACTGCAGCAGATTTTCCTGTTGTCCGCAATGATGGCCTGACTTTGACAGGGCGGAACTTCCATTCCAAAGGCTGTGTTGCCTGCTAGGTGCCAGGGTTAAAGATATCTCCTCGCGGCTGGAGAAGAGCTTGGAGTGGGAGGGGAAGGATCCAGTTGTCGTGGTCCACGTAGGAACCAACAATATAGGTAGAACTCAGAATCAGGTTCTGCTGGGAGAGTTTGAGGAGCTAGGGTCAAAATTAAAATGTAGAACCTCACAGGTATTAATTTCTGGATTGTTACCTGAGCCACATGCAAATTGACATAGGGACAAACTGATTAGAACATTAAATGTGTGGCTGAAAGAGTGGTGTGGAGCTCTGGCACCAGTACTGGGGAAAGAGGGAGCTGTCCTGTTGGGACGGGCTCCATTTAAACCAGGCTGGGACCAGTGTCCTGGCGAATCGAATAACTAGGGCGGTAGATAGAGTTTTAAACTAATGAAGTGGGGGTGGGAGGATTCAGGAAAGGGTATATTCAAAAGCAGTAAGATAAATGACAAGGCTGTAGAGCAGAGTAGCGGTTGAGTAAAAATAAGCAGAGTGGGTCAGGAAGGGAGAAAGAGCCTAACAAAGGTAATAGGGCATTAGTGACTAAGGTGACATCAGGAAAAAATAGAAAAAGTTAAAGCTAAAGGCACTATATCTGAATGGGTGAAGAGTCCGAAACAAAATAGATGAATTAATAGCACAGATAGAAATAAATGTGTTTGATCTAATAGCCATTATGGAGACGTGTTTGCAGAGTGACCAAGGTTGGGAACAAAATATTCCAGGGTACTTGACTTTCAGAAGGGATAGGCAAAATGGAAAAGGAGGAGGGTAGCCCTGATTATAAACAATGGGTTAAGGACAGTAGAAAGAAAGGATATTAGCTTGGAAAATCAAGATGTAGAATCACTTTTTGGGTGGAGCTAAGAAACAACAAGGAGCAGAAAACACTGATGGGAGTAGTTTTTAGGCATCCTAACAGTAGTGGTAGTGCCAGGCACAGTATAGATCAGGAAATTAGAAATGCATGAAACAAGGGTAATACAGTAATCATGGGGGACTTTAATTTTCATACAGACTTTGCAAACCAAATTTGTAGTAATAGTGCAGAGGACAAGTTCATGGAGTGCATTCAAGATAGTTTTCTAGATCAGTATGTTGAGGAACCAACTTGGGAACAAGTTATTTTAGATCTAGTATTGTGCAACGAGACAGGGTTAATTAATAACCTTTTAGTAAAGGAGCCTCTAGGGAAGAGTGATCATAATATGATAGGATTTATATTGAGTTTCTGAGTGATTTAGTTAAGTCTGAAACTAGGGCCTTAAATCTGAACAAAGCAAACTACGTAGGTATGAAGGGAGAATTGGCTAAGGTAGATTGGGAAACTACATTTAAAGATATGATGATAGATAAGCAATGGCAAACATTTAAAGAAATAATTCATAATTCGCAACAAATATACATTCCCTTAAAGAATAAAAACCCCATGGGAAAAATGGTCCCACTATGGCTAAAAAGAGAAATTAAAGATAGTATTAGATTAAAGGAAGAAGCTTATAATGTTGCCAAAAAAACTAGTTAACCTAAGGATTGGGAAGATTTTAGAATTCAGCAAAGGATGACCAAGAAATTGATAAAGAGAGAGAAAATAGAATATGACAGTAAACTAGCAAGAGATATAAAAACAGATTGCAAAAGCTTCTATAGGTTTGTAAAAAGGAAGAGATTAGCGAAAATAAATGTGGTTCCCTTACAGGCAGAGACAGGAGAAATTAAAATGGCGAATAAGGAAATGGCAGAGAAATTAAACAAATACTTTGGCCAGAATTTTCTGGGGTGTCAGCCGGCAGGATTGGTGGAGGGTCGGGTGGGAAAGTGTTTTTTTTTGACAGCGGGTCAGAAACCTGCTGTCAACCCGCCGCAGTGTGCCTTTCCAAATGTTGGGTCTGTCAGCGCTGAGCAGAACCGACAGGCAGTGGCGGGAGACCCAATTAATCTGATTATAATGTACATACCAGACCCTTAACAGGCTTTTTTACCTTACTTTTTAACTTTAACTTCATGGCCACAGTAACCATGCTGTTCGGTGACTTTGTGTGTCAACCTGAGGCGGGAGTTCAGTGGCCATTGCTCCAGCTGATTCATTGACAGCTTCAAATGTACAGTAAAAGCTCCCACCTGAGAAAGATCACTTTTCTCAGCCACAATCTGTTCCTCACTGCATTTCCACAAGTCTCCATCCAGTTTCACCTCATTACCTCTCTCACCATTGATATTATTATCTGAATGGCAATAGATTGGGAGAAGGAGAAGTGCAACGAGACCTGGGTGTCCTTGTGCACCAGTCGTTGAAGGTAAGCATGCAGGTGTAGCAGGTGGTTAAGAAGGCAAATGGTATGTTGGCCTTCATAGCGAGAGGGTTTGAGTACAAGAACAAGGATGTCTTGCTGCAGTTGTACAGGGCCTTGGTGAGACCACATCTTGAGTATTGTGTGCAGTTTTGGTCGCCTTATTTGAGGAAGGATATTCTTGCCATGGAAGGAGTTCAGCAAAGATTCACCAGGCTGATACCTGGGATGGCAGGAATGACATATGAGGAGAGATTGGGTCGATTGGGCTTATACTCGCTGGAGTTTAGAAGAATGAGAGGGGATCTCATTGAAACTTATAAAATTCTGGCAGGACTGGACAGACTAGATGCAGGAAGGATGTTCCCGATGGTCGGGGAATCCAGAACCAGGGGTCACAGTCTAAGGATAAGGGGTAGGCCTTTTAGGACAGAAATGAGGAGGAATTTCTTCACCCAGAGAGTGGTGAACCTGTGGAATTCTCTACCACAGAAGGCAGTAGAGGCCAATTCATTAAATATATTCAAGAAGGAGTTGGATATATTTTTTAAGGCTAAAGGGATCAAGGGGTATGGGGAGAAAGCAGGGACCGGGTACTGAACTTGGATGATCAGCCATGATCGCATTGAATGGCGGAGCAGGCTCGAGGGGCTGAATGGCCTACTCCTGCTCCTATCTTCTATGTTTCTATGATAGATCGCTTCTGTCATCTGTGCTTCACCTGCCATCTATTCCATCAACATGGATGCTGTTTATACTGTCTCACCTTGGTCCTCAGAATCCGACCACGATAAACCCCAACACCAGCAGACCAGGCACACCAGCAGCATCAGCAACAGCAGCAACCTTCTCCGCAATCACCTGATGCTGCACAGGACAGAGGGCATCAGCACCCGAGTATATTGCTGCCCGGGAGGTCAGGGATGGCCTCATCATGGCCAGATTTACTTAATTTTACGCTGTACACCCTGGCTACCACATGATGCGCAAGGTTGGCACCACCCCACATCAACACCATATAGCATCCCTACAATGACCAAGCCATTCCTTTTCACACACATCACCATTGCGGGGGGTACCGTTATGTCTCACCATTCACTGCAACTCAATAACCCACTTCCAAAGGTGCACACAAATCTGTCTAAGAACACAAAGTGTTAAAAATAAAGATTTCAATGTTTGACACCACATTAATAGAAGTCTTACATAAACATTGGATAAAACATTCAATGGCTACCCTTGTGCGTTGTTAGTTGGTATGATTGCAGTAGGGTGAGGGTGAGTGTGAGGGGCGGCTAGTGAGATGGGGATGTGATAATGTAGATAGAGAGGGATGGGTGGAGGTGCAAAGTAAGTTGGTAAACATAGAAACATAGAAGATAGGAGCAGGAGTAGGCCATTCGGCCCCTCGAGCCTGCTCTGCCATTCAATGCGATCATGGCTGATCATCTAAATTCAGTACCCGGTCCCTGCTTTCTCCCCATACCCCTTGATCCCTTTAGCCTGAAGAAATAAATCCAACTCCTTCTTCAATATATTTAATGTATTGGCCTCTACTGCCTTCTGTGGTAGAGAATTCCACAGGTTCACCACTCTCTGGGTGAAGAAATTCCTCCTCATTTCTGTCCTAAATGGTCTACCCCTTATCCTTAGGCTGTGACCCCTGGTTCTGGACTCCCCGACCATCGGGAACATCCTTCCTGCATCTAGTCTGTCCAGTCCTGTCAGAATTTTATAAGTTTCAATGAGATCCCCTCTCATTCTTCTAAACTCCAGCGAGTACAAGCCCAATCGATCCAATTTCTCCTCATACATAATTCCTGCCATCCCATGTATCAGCCTGGTGAATCTTCACTGAGCTCCTTCCATGGCAAGAACATCCTTCCTCAGATAAGGCAACCAAAACTGCACACAATACTCAAGATGTGGCCTCACCAAGGCCCTGTACAACTGCAGCAAGACATCCTTGTTCCTGTGCTCAAACCCTCTCGCTACGAAGGCCAACATGCCATTTGCCTTCTTAACCGCCTGCTGCACCTGCATGCTTACCTTCAGCGACTGGTGCACAAGGACACCCAGGTCTCGTTGCACTTCTCCTTCTCCCAATCTATTGCCATTCAGATAATAATCTGCCTTCCTGTTTTTGCCACCAAAGTGGATAACCTCACATTTATCCACGTTATATTGCATCTGCCATGCTTTTGCCCAATCACCCAACCTGTCCAAATCATCCTGGAGTTTCTCGGCATCCTCCTCACAGCACACATGCCCACCCAGCTTTGTGTCGTCTGCAAATTTGGAGATATTACATCTAGTTCCCTTGTCTAGATCATTAATATATATTGTGAATAGTGTAAGGATATGCAGGAGTAGGGAAGGCAGGGTGATGGGGATGTGATGAGAGGCACAGCAGAATGAGGTTGAGTGTGGTGTTGTATTAACGTTTCGTGATCAAATGAGATCATTGAAATGTTTGCGCTACTGCACCCAGGTTCTCCTGACTACATCCCTGCTTGTGCTCTCCTGTGCAATGTGCAACCAGCCTGTGTTGTCCTCCTGGGGAGGTCTCTTCCGCCCATCGGAAGGGAAAAGGACTTTGCTGTGTGCTCTGAATCCCTTCATAAGCATATGGAGGGAGTCATGGGAGAACCTGGGTGCAGCCTTGCACCTCTGAGCAGTGATTGTCAGTGTTTGCAGCACTTCAATGCTGTGGAACACTGACAGCACAAATGTCAAAAGAAAATTGGCCATGGTCCCTATAAGGAAACAGGCTGATGACGCGTCATGAATGACGTCACCAGACCCGCTTCCTCTAATTGGGCTGGGAAATGCGCTAGGTGGGCTTAACAAGCCCTATCAACGTAAATTCATTTTAGGCAGCGGGATGGAGCCTGCAGCGGGGCTGTGACATCACCCGCCCCGGACCTGCTGAGGTAAGGAAAATCCCGGCCTTTGTATCTGTCTTCACGGAAGAAGACACAAAAAACATTCCAGAGAAAGTGGGGAACCAAGAGTCTAGTGAGAATAAGGAACTTAAAGAAATTAGTATTAGTAAAGAAATAGTACTGGAAAAATTAATGGGACTAAAAGCCAACAAATCCCCTGGACCTGATGACCACTATCTAGAGTTTTAAAGAGGTGGCTACAGAGATAGTGGTTGCATTGGTCTTGATCTTCCAGAATTCTCTAGATGCTAGAACGGTCCCCACGGATTGGAAGGTAGCAAATGTAACCCAAGAAAGGCGGGAGAGAGGAAACCGACAACAATAGACCAGTTAGCCTGACATCAGTAGTAGAAAAAATGCTAGAATCTATTATTAGGGACGTGGTAACAGGGCACTTATCATTATAGGATTGGGCAGAGTCAACACGGATTTATGAAAGGGAAATCATATTTGACAAATCTGTTAGAATTTTTTGAGGTTGTAATTAACAGGGTAGATAAGAGGGAACCAATGGATGTAGTTTATTTGGTTTTTCAAAAAGCATTTGATAAGCTGCCACACAAGAGGTTATTACATAAAATTAGGGTCATGGGATTGGGTGTAGTATATTAGCATGGATTGAGGCTTGGTTAACAGACAGAAAACAGAGAGTAGGAACAAACGGCTTATTTTCAGATTGGCAGGCTGTAACTAGTAGGGTGCTGCAAGGATCAGTGCTTGGGCCTCAGCTATTTACAATCTATATCAATGACATAGATGAGGGGACCGAGTGTAATGTATCTAAGTTTGCTGACGATACAATGCTAGATGGGAAAGTAAATCGTGAGGGGGATGCAAAGAGGTTGCAAAGGGATATAGACAGGTTAAGTGAGTGGGCAAGAACATGGCAGATGGAATATAACGTGGAGAAATGTGAAGTTATCCACTTTGGTAGGAAAAATAGAAAAGCAGAATATTTTTTAAATGGTGAGAGATTGGGAAATGTTGGTATTGAGAGGGACGTGGGTGTCCTTGTATATGAATCACTGAAAGTTAACATGCAGGTACAGCAAGCAATTAGGAAAGCAAATGGTATTATTACAAAAGGATTGGAGTATAAGAATAAAGAAGTCTTACTGCAATTATATAGGGCCTTGGTGAGGCCACACCTGGAGTACTGTGTACAATTTTGATCTCCTTACCTAAGGAAGGATATTCTTGCCTTAAAGGGAGCGCAACAAAGGTTCACTGGACTGATTCCTGGGATGGCGTAGGGGATTGACCTATGAGGAGAGATCGAGTAGACGAGGCCTATATTCCCTAGAGTTTAGATGAATGAGAGGTGATTTCATTGAAATGTATAAAATTCTTAAGGGGCTTGACAGGATAGATGCTGGGAGGATGTTTCCCATGGCTGGGGAGTCTAGAACCAGGGGTCACAGTCTCAGAATAAGGAGTCGGCCATTTCGGACTGAGATGAGGAGAAATTTCTTCACCTAAAGGGTTGTGATTCTTTGGAATTCTCTACCACAGAGGGCAGTGGATGCTCAGTCGTTGAGTATATTCAAGACAGAGATCGATAGATTTTTGGATACTAAGGGGACCAAGGGATACGGGGAAATGTGGGAAGGTGGAGTTGAAATGGAAGATCAGCCATGATCTTATTGAATGGTGGAGCAGGCTCGAAGGGCCGAATGGCCTACTCCTGCTCCTAGTTCTTATGTTGAATCCCATGGTTGCTCCTTTAATCTCTGCGGGTCAGTTAGGATAATTAGAATAAATTTGGAACGTTTCCTAGCATGCCCCCACCACTGTTTGCAGCATGGTCCATAATACAACAAAAAATGTACATACCCTTAAGTGACAACATTAATTTAATTTTATCGATCACCTCTTGCTATGGGAGCTGCACCAGTACATGTCTATTTATATAAACGTTTTGAATGCATTCATCACATTCCATATCACAGAATAATTGGGGTAGAAGTTGGACCTCTTTACATCCATTTGATGGGTGTAAAATGGGTGCAACGAGGGCCAATTTCTGGGACCAACGTCCCATGCTCAAAGGACGCCTTAAAGATGTCCAACCAGATATCGGGTCAGGCTATTTTTGGCATACCTGGCAGCTGCCTAAACCAGGCATTAGGCCCTTTGCATATGTAAATGTGAGGCCTGATGCCTGATTCAGGGCTCCGCTGCTCAATTGGATATTACAGAGCAAAGCAGGAGCCGGGTGCGCTCTGCTCTGGGTTCTTCGGCTGTCGCTGGGTGACCACCACAAAAACATAAGTTTTAAAAAGGAAAATGTAAAAAACATTGCCATGGAGCCAAAAGGAGCAGGAATGCTTGCCCATCCCCAGTTTTTATTTTATTTTATTCGTTTTATGGGATCAGGGCATCGCTGGCAATGCCAGCATTTATTGCCCATCCCTAGTTGCCCTTGAGAAGGTGGTGGTGAGCCGCCTTCTTGAACTGCTGCAGTCCGTGTGGTAATGGTACTCCACAGTGCTGTTAGGGAGGGAGTTCCAGGATTTTGACCCAGCGATGATGAAGGATCAGCGATATACTTCTAAATCAGGATGTTGTGTGACTTGGAGGGGAGCTTGGAGGTGGTGGTGTTCCCATGCGCCTGCTGCCCTTGTCCTTCTAGGTGGAATAATCGGGATAAATAAAAACAGAAAATGCTGGAAATACTCAGCAGGTCAGGCAGCATCCGTCGAGCAAGAAACAGAGTTACCATTTCAGGTCGATGACCTTTTGTCAGAATGAAAGACATGCTTTTTTTTTTAACCTAAAGCCAAAGAATTACAAGCATCTAGAAATCACAGAAACCCCACAGTGCAGACAGAGGCCATTTCGGCCCATCGAGCCTGCACCGACACTTACCCCACCCGATCCCCGTAACCCCTGCACCAACACATATCCCACTCCATCCCTGTAACCCCACGTATTTAATCCCCCTAACACTAAGGGTCAATTTATCATAGCCAATCAACCTAACCTGCACATCTTTGGACTGTGGGAGGAAACCGGAGCACCCGGAGGAAACCCACGCAAACACGGGGAGAATGTGCAAACTCCACACAGACAGTCACCCGAGTCCAGATTCGAACCCGGGTCCCTGGCGCTGTGAGGCAACAGTGCTAACCACTATGCCACCGTGCTGCCATACTTTATTCTGCAAACTTTATTCACCAAACTGAAATTACACGTCAGTTGAGCTCAGGACCTATTTAGACACTTCCCCACAGGGTGTAACTGAACAACGGCCTTAAAGGGACATGCCCAGTGAGCAGATAAACATCACAATCATACTTTATGCCCCGGACTACATATTAATAATGCAGTGGGAGATGAGCTAGTGCGAAATGTTTGATTTGATGCCTAAAAAAACATTGAATGAATGCAATTTATTGCAATTATAAGCTCCCACACAGATAAGTACTGTCACGACAGGAAAAGTAAAACGTCTTTGTGACGTAGCCAATGAAAGGCAACAGTCATTGGGCTAACATGACAAGTATTACAAGTTTTTGGAGAAGGGGTTTCGATCCGATGCCAGGATTGAAGTCGGTAAGTGTTTCATTGCCTCAAGAGCAGCATGTGACTTGGCAAGTACATTTATGGAATTCAACATTTTTATTTTATTGATGGGGTGAACCATACTGGCACGAAATATAATTGTGATGACTGGATTTAATGTCACTGTTATACTGCAGTTCTGGTGCCAGTTCAATACTAACATTATAAGTTCATTGGTGCCAAAAGGACAATGTAATGTTACAGGCTGTATCTGTGTAAGATATTACATCACTCTGGCTTCTCGGATACAAAATATGATATTTACTTTATATAAGAAATACTCCTGTGCCATCATTCTGTTTCCATCAACTTTTCTCAGTCAGTGAAACTCACTGAGCAGTTTTACTACTATCATTAAAACAACAATTTGGTTTTAAAGAGAATTTACAATCTTTCTGCCATTCGAAGCATGTTAAATGAGCCAACGTTCTACTCGGTTAGCAGTAATAGCCAAGAACCCTGAGTTAGCATTGTCACTACATAAAAACTAAAATGTTAATCATGAGCTAAATCGATTGTACTTCTGATATTTTTTTCTGTTGGAGATGGAAACACTCCCCCAATTGTCAGCCAGGGTTTTAACATAATGAAGTATGGGTCCAGATTTTGCTGTAGAAATAACGGTGAAGCTAACAGTGTTCACCATTATAAAAGAATAAATCGGACAGCAACCTCCAGCGACCATACATGCGCAGTTAAACATGGAAATCAGGAAGTTGCTGTCCAAGTTGCCCTGCTCCTCTAGAAGCTGCACTATGCCGGTATCTCACCCAGAAAATCGCCATTGAAATGCATGGAATGCGTGAAGTTGCTGTACTTAGGTGATACAGGAAACTTTGGTTTATCCGGAGGTTGTATGTCCGGAATACTCGATCTAACGGCAAAAATCAGGAGCCGTTTTCTATAAGTTTTTTTAGTTCTCGTTCTTTTTTTTTCCCCAGTCAGGTACTGCAAGGTCTGTAGCTATAGCAACAGCTTCAGCTAGAGACGCTTGCAGCTGCAGCCGACTCTTTAGAAGCTGTTGCTAAGCAACAGTGTTTGTTGTCAGATACGGAGATGAAAACCTCCATATGCTTCAACATTAACTTTGCATGTCCGGCAGTTTTGATAGATCGGCAACACGCTGGTCCCGTCGGTGCCGGATATCACAAAGTTTCCTGTAGCTACACACTAAACATGCCAGAAAAAGTTACGGCTTGTCAATTCCAGTGTAAGTAAATTTTTAACAGCGTGATAAACAATGTTCCCTGTAAGCTGCGCTTTGTTCTGCGTGGTCTGTTTCTTTAATGTACGGTCCCTTTAAATTTCTGCGCGTGCGCAATATTTACAGTGTAAAAGCCGGTGAGCTGCCTGCGCGGGACCCTTCTCAGCATGGCCGTGCAGCTGAAAGGGAACATTGGTGATAAGTCTTAATTACTGCCAAACAACCTCTCTGGCACTGAAAATTAACTTTTACAAGTGTGAAGTCTCATTCCTTCAGATTTTAATTATTGTTGGAGATTTTAAAAAATAAAAACATTTATATATTTTTAAAAACAACTTTTCTCTCTTTTATCTCTCTCTCTCTGTCCCATCTTTCTTTCTCTCTCCTTATTTCACTTTTTGTACCTGATTTGACATTGAATTAAATATTCTAACTGCCACTTCCTGGTTCAGACTCTGTGTGCCTCAGTAAGGATTATTCAATCTGATTGGTTAAGATACACAGTTGCTTGCCCTGTTCACACAGGCCCCAGATGCCTTGTAGAGGGCGCTGCACTTTTTGGCTCTCTAATTTACAGTATGTTCCAGTGCAAAGTCCCGTAGAAAGTCTGTGGGTAAGTGTAATGAACGACTGGCAGTTTGCTTGCTGCTGACCGCAAAATCCGGTCCCATTATGAGTAAGTCACTACAAAATATGGGACCAGCTGCACAACGTGCATGGTTGAGGAGGCGAAATACTCTACATCAATATGTTGCATTTTCCTATCCTTGTTGCCCCTATGAAAAATTCTTTATTCACTGCTTCACCTATTAGTTGATATGTAGCTCATACATTCCTAGCCAAAGACATGATCTGGAATGTGGCAAAATAAGTATTCATTTGGTCAAGATCCCTATAGATTTATTATACCAGAGTTGTTGCTGGAGCCAGAATAAACAAGGTGATGTAGCCAAGGGAAATACTGTAAAGCCTGGTATGTAAGTCTTATCTTCACACTTGTTTTTAAGTCCTCCTATTAGTAACCGATATTCCAGTACTGGCTTATACTCACATGGTTTGGATATTTTACACATGGTGAAAGTTTTTTTTTTGGCAGAAATAAATATAAAGAAAAACAGAGAATTATGTTAACTTTATGATTATTTATATCAAATTATGGTAAAGTACACACCAAGGGACAGATCTTGATTTTGTGCAATTGGGTAAAATGGGTGATAGCTATTCGGCAGCTCATTTTATATTTCCATTGAAGTAAATGGGTGCCGACTCATTATCCCCTGTTTTACACTATCGCACAAAGCCAAACTCTACCTCGACAAGTGAGAATAGTCAAATACTATAGATCTAATTCTCACCTGGCATATAATGGGCACACTATGATTTTTTTGACTTGATTTGAAAAACTGAAATATCTAGGCTGCAAAATTCGGCTTCTTAGCGCCTGTTTTTTTCCAGCACTGAGTACCATTTTGGCTATAAAATAGCGTCTACCCTGTGCGTGCACACTTCTGGCGTGAGCCGCGCCAGACGCCATCTTGGTCAGGCTGTTAGTGTGGGAGCAGGCGCCTGAAGTATGTAGAGTAGGCAGACTGTGATGTCAATTAGTGACTAACGCTGATTTGACACCAGCATTGCCATTTTGGAGTTCAACGCGCCAGCTAATTCAGATTATCTGAACGGCAATAGATTGGGAGAAGGGGAAGTGCAATGAGACCTGGGTGTCCTTGTGCACCAGTCGCTGAAGGTAAGCATGCAGGTGCAGCAGGCGGTTAAGGCGGCAAATGGTATGTTGGCCTTCGTAGTGAGAGGGTTCGAGTACAGGAACAAGGATGTCTTGCTGCAGTTGTACAGGGCCTTGGTGAGACCACATCTTGAGTATTGTGTGCAGTTTTGGTCGCCTTATCTGAGGAAGGATGTTCTTGTCATGGAGGGAGTGCAGCGAAGATTCACCAGGCTGATATATGGGATGGCAGGAATGACGTATGAGGAGAGATTGGGTCGATTGGGCTTATACTCGCTGGAGTTTAGAATAATGAGGGGATCTCATTGAAACTTATAAAATTCTAACAGGACTAGACAGACTAGATGCAGGAAGGATGTTCCCGATGGCCGGGAGTCCAGAACCAGGGGTCACAATCTAAGGATAAGGGGTAAGCCATTTAGGACAGAGATGAGGAGGAATTTCTTCACCCAGAGAGTGGTGAACCTGTGGAATTCTCTACCACAGAAGGCAGTGGAGGCCAATTCATTAAATATATTCAAGAAGGAGTTAGATATATTTCTTAAGGCTAAAGGGATCAAGGGATATGGGGAGAAGGCAGGGGCAGGGTACTGAATTTGGATGATCAGCCATGATCTCATTGAATGGCGGAGCAGGCTCGAGGGGCCGAATGGCCTACTCCTGCTCCTATCTTCTATGTTTCTAACGCCCTCCCTTAAGCTTGCACAGCTGAACACACTTTCAGCAGCAGGAAGGACCCCCCACCAGCTCTATTTAAAGGGATCATCAACTACTACAGGTTAGTTGATTAATTTCTCCTGGCTCTTGCTGCATTTGTAGAAGTGTTTGGTGGTTTCTAGAGTTATTTAAAGTTGCTGAAGTCTACAGGGAGTGGTGTGGCAGGTGCTGAAAGACATTGTCCTGGCTTCAAGGATTCTGCCCAGACCACTTGCTCCCAAATACAGGTGCAGTAGTAGGCATTCTACTTGGCCTACAGCATGACAGGGAGAATGGGCAGAGGCAACAGAGCAGGACAAGCTGCTGGGAAAGGGAGGAGGGCTCTCAGGAGGCCATATCCGCCCAGGGCGTTCAGGGAGCAATACAGCAATACTCCTACCTGAACCTCAGCGAGGAACAATTTGACAGACGTCTGCGATTCACCAATGACGTCCTCACTGAAATCTGCCACCTGCTGCAGCCACAACTGCAACCTCAGAGCAAGGAGAGGACCTCATTGCCAGTGGCTATGAAGGTGACGGTGGCGATGAATGTTTATGCATCAAGATCCTTCTAGGCTTGAGCAGGAGATACCTGCAACATCTCCCAGTTTGCTGTCCACTGTTGCATAAGGGAGGTAACTGTGGCTCTGTATTCCAGGAGAGCTGAATACATTTCATTCTCTCTTGCCAGAGAGCAGCAGGTGGAGCGAGCATGCGGCTTTGCAAGGAGTGCAGGTTTCCCCATGGTGCAGGGTGCCATTGACTGCACGCACATTGCTTGGCGGGCCCCACATGTAAACTCTGAGATGTACTGCAACCGAAAGGGATTCCACTCCCTTAATGTCCAGCTGGTGCGCGACCATACTCAGCGAATCACGCAGGTGAATGCCCAGTATCCTGGCAGCAGTTATGGTGCCTTCATTCTGCGGCAGTCCGCTGTGCCATCTGCATTTAAGCCACGACAAACCAGAGGGTGGCTACTGGGCGACAAGGGCTATCCGTTAACATGGCTCATGACTCTGGTGCACAACCCACGCACACGTGGGCAGCATTCATACAACAAAAGCCATGCTGCCACATGAAGTATCACTGAGCACACCATTGGCATGCTGAAGCAAAGCTTCTGCTGCCTGGACCGCTCTAGAGGAGCCCTGCAGTACTCAGCAGAGTGAGTGTCGAGATTCTTGGTGGTCTGCTGCATGCTGCACAACCTCGCCATCATAAGGGCACAGCCCTTGCCACCAGCCATACGGCGACTAGCTGAGGAGCAGGAGGAGAAAGAGAGGAGGCAACCTAGACAGCTCCTTTCTGGTCGGAGTGAAGTGAACAACTCTTCCAGCTGTGGTACCAGTAAACGCAACCCCAATTCTACATTCACTAACAGTCCCACACCTCAACCTTCCTCTGTTACTGACCATCACAGTGTCCGCTTGGCCACAATGCAAAACTTAAAGCCAACACAAAATAAAACATTCCAAACCAAATTTAAAAATCAAACCATGTCATATTGCATACAAACATCAACTAATCACCCTTGGGCATTCCCTTAGTGCCTGTCTTCCGTGTACCTTTGCCTGTTCTAGTGCTCCTACGCAGTGTACACCATTTAAATTAGGTGTCAACGTTAGCTTAGTGGTAGCACGCTCACCTGTGAGTCAGAAGGTTGTGAGTTCAAGTTCAAGCCCCACTGCAGAGACCTGAATGGATAATCTGGGCTGCCATTTCAGTGCAATACTAAGGGAGAGCTACACTGTTGGAGGTGACATTAAAGCAAGGCCCCATCTGTTTTTTCAGATGGATGTAAGATCCCATAGTACTATTTGAAGAAAGGCAGGGGGAGTTGTCCTGGCCAACATTTATCCCTTGACATGTAGCATTAAAAACAGATTACCTGGTCATTTATCTTAATGCTGTTTATGGGACCTTGCTGTGAGCAAATTGGCTGCTGCTTTTCCCTACATTACAATCGTAACTACTTTAAAAGTACTTGGCAGTGCAGTGCTGATGTTGCAGGTATCCTTACAGCAGATGGCAAAACCCTACAATTAGTTCCCTGCTGACCCAGTTAATGGTAGATACATGTTCCCAAGCCTGGAGATATATTTGGTGGCATAATGGCAGCTGTGGCTAGTGTGGCTCAGGTGTGCCTGTTGAGCTGCCTGGCATCTTTAAAATTGTTCCACTTTAACCTAAGGATCAATTTGAACTATGAGGTATTTTTCAGTGTCTCCCAGAGGTATGAACTCTATCTGACTGTCATTTATTGGTCATTTCTCCAGGTAGTTCTATAGAAAGGTCTTATTCTCGGTGGAAAAGTGGAAACCGGCTGTCTTTTTTATGGTGATCTCCAAAACAGTTTTCTTGCCAAATGACTGAACCATCATCAGGTTCTTTGACATTCCAGAGTGGGAATCGTTCATAATGGCAATATCATCAGTCACTATTATCTGTAGGGCCCTTACCCTAAAGAATAGCTTGCAACTAACTTTGAGCTTGCTAACTACTTTCCTCGTGTTAGGGCGCAAGGTGTTACACTCATTAACAAAGGGCTAGTAATTCACTTACAGTTGTTAAACCTGTAAATTTGTATGAATTCATCAAATGTTCAATTTGATGTATCTTATCATTACCATCCAAGAATGTGGAATGACTTTCTTGCAGAACAATGTCAAGCACACACAATCTATTATGTGTTTTTCACTGAAAATCCACTGCATCTCTCCCCCAGCCTGTATCCAGTTACAATACAGCACTATGAAATTTACAAATACAGGTAAGATATATGCTTAAACATTTCAGGAGACAGAATAAATATTACCAGAGCAAAATTCTCTTTTGCCCAGAATTACAAAAAATACCAAAATTAAAATCTAAATGAATTCATGCACAATGCTGAGGAAAGAGTACATGTTCAATGAGACTATGAAGAGGCATTGCAGATTACGAAATAAAGACAAAAAATTATTCTCATTCAACTGTCTTAAAGGACAAAACAGTTTAAGTGATGCAAGGTAAGTGGAAATGATCAACTCAGTGTTCAGAACTGCATTCCCTACTGTGCCTTTGTAAACTGAAACCGCTTAAACACCCACTTTCTCAGCAGAGCATACTAGATTGCTTAAGGCAGGAACTTGTGCAATTTGGGTGAAGTCCTTTTTAAAAGGGAGTCAATTGTTCAATGGATTTGTTAAAGACAGGTGTCTGCTTCATGAACAAATCACTCATTGGGGGAATTTTAACTTTCGGTGATGGTGTTAAACAGGTGGTATCGAATCAAACGGCCATTATACACCCCGGGCAATTTTATAAAAACATAGAAACATAGAAGATAGGAGCAGGAGTCGGCCATTCGGCCCCTCGAGCCTGTTCCGCCATTTAATGAGATCATGGCTGATCATCCAAATTCAGTACCCTGTCCCTGCTTTCTCCCCGTATCCCTTGATCCTTTTAGCCTTAAGAAACATATCTAACTCCTTCTTGAATATATTTAATAAGTTGACCTCAACTGCCTTCTGTGGTAGAGAATTCCACGGGTTCACCACTCTCTGGGTGAAGAAATTCCTCCTCATCTCAGTCCTAAATGGCTTACCCCTTATCCTTAGACTGTGACCCCTGGTTCTGGACTCCCCGCCATCGGGAACATCCTTCCTACATCTAGTCTGTCTAGTCCTGTTAGAATGTTATAAGTTTCAATGAGACCCCCTCTCATTCTTCTAAACTCTAGCGAATAGAAGCCTAATCGACCCAATCTCTCTTCCTACGTCATTCCTGCCATCCCAGGTATCAGTCTGGTGAATCTTTGCTGCACTCCCTCCATGGCAAGAACATCCTTCCTCAGATAAGGCGACCAAAACTGCACACAATGCTCAAGGCGTGGTCTCATCAAGGCCCTGTACAACGGCAGCAAAACATCCTTGCTCCTGTACTCAAATCCTCTCGCTATGAAGACCAACATGCCATTTGCCTTCTTACCCGCCTGCTGCACCTGCATGCTTACCTTCAGCGACTGGTGCACAAGGACACCCAGGTCTCATTGCACTTCCCCTTTTCCCAATCTACTGCCATTCAGATAATAATCTGTCTTCCTGTTTTTGCCACCAAAGTGGATAACCTCACATTTATCCACATTATACTGCATCTGCTATGCATTTGCCCAATCACCCAACCTGTCCATTTTCCTTTCCATTCACTCTTCTTGGTCCCACAAAAATAATTTGAAAGTTACTTTTTGGGTGCCTGTTCTGCTGCACTGAACAGTTTATATCAAAAGGGACTACCACCTGAAACAGGCAGGTTCTCCAGCCACCCAGTGGAAGGGCCTTTCGAGAATGGTAGCAACGGGGTGGTTAGCCATTTTTAGGCCGCTATTGCCCCGTTTTCACTGGGCAGCCAAGTTAAAGTTTAGCCCAAGTTGTTTAATGAAACCAGAGGAAAGTGGCAATTTTTGAGGTTGTGAAAAATCTTCCAAACAGCCAGTACATGGAAAGTTTGGTAGGTGGCCAGTCATACAAATTCTAGGGTAGAAAGTGGATATCTTTGTGCCCGTTTTACAGGTGCAAAACAGGCACAATGAGGGTGTGGTAAACCACTGTATTGTATATTGCCACCTCTGGGTGGCGCTGTGTATGGAGGCATGCCTCAGCTGACTCCACCCACCACTGTGTGGGTTTCGTTCAGACTTGTTCAGTCACTCACGAAGAAGCATGGTCTCTTCTTAGCTAATAAAAGCCTTATTCATCTCTTCTTTCAACTCGTCATCTCTTCTTCGACTCATCACCTTTTATGAAGTAATTGATAAGCGTATCAGAGGGCTAATTTCGGGTACCAACTTTCTACACCTAAAAGACATCTGACCCGATATTGGCCCTTTATATATGTAATTGAGGGGCCCAACACCTGTCTTAGGCCTCCTCTGTAAATTTGGGCAGCGCGGAGCAAAGCATGGACTGGGTCTGCTCCGGTCGGTATTTTAAAGTGATCGCTGGGCTACTGCCACCAAAAGGTATATATTTTTTCAAAATAGAAAGAGCACTGCCGTGTAGCCAGGAGTACTTCCCCGACGCTATAGTATCCCGAGCGGCCCCTTCCATGTTGCTGCTCCACGCACCACACCCGTCCCCCCAACCCGGGAAGGGGTGGCAAGTGGCCCAACATTCACTTCTTCAAATGGGCGAGCTGTCTGTGGAGGCACAACCGGCACCAGCAGTTTATCCAATTACTATTAATGAGGCCGGAGGCCCAATTTTGGGCTGGAATCGGGCCTCCAGGTTCAGGTGCCTGTTGTGGCCATAGCGCCGCCTTTGCGCCTGAAACAGAACGCCGACATATTTCTACCTGAGTGTCTTCTCAGTACAATGCCGATGGAAGCAAAAAAAATCGCTGTACTGAAGAAGATTGTCACAGTAGCGAAGACTAATGGATGCCCACTCAAAGCACGGGGTTGACTATACTATGCATGCATGCATGCATCAAACATTAAGCCTATAATATGCTGCATATCTGCTCGTGAGCGCCAGGCACTCAAATTATTGACGCTGATGAACTTGTTCCCGCTAATCTTTTCGGAGGCGCAGCCCATTCAAGTTACCGCGCATGCGTGTGTTTTTCCCCATTATAATGCCATTGAGCGGCCTGCACGGGATCTGCAGCTCGTTGCGCAGCCACACGGCTGCATAGCTTAACGGAAGCATTGGTCACAGTGATGTGGCACTTTTCATATTGCCTATTTGTTATCATTTTGTTTGCTTACTTAACCACTTGCATTTTTCATCATTCTCCGACGCAGTCCCTCTTAATGTCAGATGAGATTACAGAGGGGAATCTTGGTGACGGAGTAATTGGGTGAAGCAACTTTTAGGTTTTAACTTTAATTTTGCCTTTCTACCTAATCTGGCCTAGTTTATCTTTCCTAAATATATTTTACTGTATAAACTAAGTTTTGCTTACCTTGTTCCTTCTTTCTGTTGGTTTCAACACTCCATTTTGAAGGCGGAACCAAGTTTTGAAAAACTAGTTTTTTATTGGCTCTCACACTCAAGAGCATGGATCCAGTTCAGCAGAAACCTAGGGTTAGAAAATTAGCATGGTCACATGTCAATGTGATCAGGTCATCTTTAATGATTAAAGCTCTTTAATGTTTAACTGTCATCTTTAATGTTTAAAGCTTGAAAAGTTAGCTTTCACTTCCTCTTATGATTTTCCTGCAGGACTCATTCCCCAGCTGCGAGGTGGAAAGGAGCACATTTCCATTATTCTGATTTCCTTCCTTCCATTCCCTGACTGCACTAAGCTTAAGATAATGGCCCAGAAATTCGGGTCGGGGGCTTCCCGCGGGTGCAAGCCCCCAACCTGCACTTACCTTGCGCGCCGGCTGTCGAGCTGTGGGCCCGCGTGGGATTCCAATCCTGGGCCTCCACCATCTGCCGGCGTGCAGTGCTTGCGTATCCAGGGGCGCAGTTAGTTCGATGCGTCCCCTGGTAACACGTGGGCCATGGGCAGCCAATCGGAGCAGGGAATGCTCCATTCATAAGTCTTGACAGGAAGTGCTGTCAAGACTTATAAATACTACGGCCCCAAAATAGCACTAAACCTTCAAATAAATTTTTTTTAAAGTCACATTTTTTAAATAAACTATAAATTACATGAAATAACTATTTTAAACAATTTAAATTTTTGAAAAAGTAATTTTATATTCTAACGGGGCTAAAAATAAACTTACCTTGCTTTAAAGTATTTAAAAATAATAAACCTGTGGAAAAAATGTTTTAATTTTAATTAATTCACCACTTACCTTGTAAAAAGCAGGCCTTGCGACTGCTTTTTATATGTGTAAATACTGCAGACTTAACCTCACGGAAAAACCTGTAAAAAAAAAAAAACCTAAGTTTGATGCGCACGCGCAGCCTCTCCCACGCACGCGTTCGACCTCTGAACCCCTGCTTTCAGAGGAACGGAAGTGCCGGTTTCCCGCGCATGCGCAGTGCATGCAGGAAACCGGCACTTCCATCGGGCCTACGGGTGAGTACCCCGTGCGTACTCACCCATGGAGACCCAAATTTCTAGGAAAAATGGCAGCCATGGACCTACAGTATACCAGTCAATTAAATAAATAGGAAACAAATCTACATTGGAAAGATGTTGGGGTGCTAACTTCACCGGGGCACTACTTTTCAAACAGAGTCAGCATGGTTTTAGGAAAGGGAAATCATGTTTAACAAATTTGCTGGAGCTCTTTGAGGATGTAAAAATCAGGGTGGACAAGGGTGAGCCAGTGGATGTGGTGTATTTGGATTTCCAGAAGGCATTCGATAAGGTGCCACATAAAAGGTTACTGCATAAGATAAGAGCTCACGGAGTTGGGGGTAATATAATGTGCGGGTTAGGTTGATTGGCCATGATAAAAATTGGCCCTTAGTGTTAGGGGGGATTAAATACGTGGGGTTACGGGGATAGGGCTTGGGTGGGATGGCTGTCGGTGTGGGGACCGGGTGCTAGGGTTTGGATGATCAGCCATGATCTCGTTGAATGGCGGAGCAGGCTCGAAGGGCTGAATGGCCTACTCCTGCTCCTATCTTCTATGTTTCTATTAGCATGGATAGAGAATTGGCTAACTAACAGAAAGCAAAGAGTCGGGATAAATGGGTCATTTTCTGGTTGGCAAACGGTAACTAGTGGGGTACCACAAGGATCGGTGCTGGGGCCCCAACTATTTACAATCTACATTAATGACTTGGATGAAAGGATTGAGTGTAATGTAGCCAAGTTTGCGGATGATACAAAGATGGGTGGGAAAGCAAGTTGTGCAGAGGACTCAAAGAACCTGCTAAGGGATATAGACAGGCTAGGTGAGTGGGCAAACATTTGGCAGATGGAGTATAATGTGGGAAAGTGCGAGGTTATCCACTTTGGCAGGAAAAATAAAAAAGCAAATTATTTAAATGGAGAGAGATTACAAAATGCTACAGTTCAGAGGGACCTTGTGCATGAAACACAAAAAGTTAGCATGCAGGTACAGCAAGTAATCAAAAAGGCAAATGGAATGTTGGCCTTTATTTAAAGGGGGTTGGAGTATAAAAGCAGGGAAGTCCTGCACAACTACACAAGGTATTGGTAAGACCACACCTTTAGTACTGCATACAGTTTTGGTCTCCTTATTTAAGGAAGGATATACTTGCATTGGAGGCAGTTCAGAGACAATTCACTAGGTTAATTCCAGAGATGAGGGGGTTGACTTATGAGGAATGGTTGAGCAGCCTGGGCCTATACTCATTGGAATTTAGAAGAATGAGAGATGATCTTATCGAAACATATAAGATACTGAGGGGGCTCAACAAGGTAGATGCAGAGAGGATGTTTCCCCTCATGGGAAAATCTAGAACTCGGGGGCACAGTCTCAGAATAAAGGGTCGCCCTTTTAGAACTGAGATGAGGAGGAACTTCTTCTCTCAGAGGGTCATAAATCTATGGAATTCTCTGCTCCAGAGAGCTGTGGAGGCTGGGTCATTAAATACATTTAAAGTGCAGATAGACAAATTTTTGCAAGATAAGGGAGTGAAGGGTTATGGGGAGTGGGCTGGGAAGTGGCTTTGAGCCCAAGATCAGCCATGATCTTATTGAATGGCGGAGCAGGCTCGAGGGGCCAAGTGGCCTATTCCTGCTCCTATTTCTTATGTTCTTATTAAGATGGTGTCTGATGCGACTCGCACTGGATCTGTGCACATGTGCCGCGGACGCCTTTCTGGAGCCAAGCCAGCACTCGTAGCACCGAAACAGCGGGCGGTAAGGAGCCCAATTTTGCGGCCAAAATGTTCGACTTTACGTTAATAATGTCACAATTTTGGCCAATTTTATTCTTTCAAAATCCTAAGTAGCCTTTTGTTAAAGGAAAAATAATTGCATTGTATAGAAATTACTGAGACGAGGTTGCTGTTTCATTGCAATCCTTTCAGAGCTTGGACCCCTCAAATCATTTGATAATTGCTCTCCCAGTGAATCAATACACCTCCACTTATGGGTGGATAATAGAAGTTTTCAAAACTGGCTGTGAAACTTTCAGAAGTGTGAATGATTTATTAGCAAAGAACGGGATAATTCACTCCAATAAATTAAACAATGCCTCCGCCCAACTGAAATTCTCCTTTTATTACCTATTGGAGCCTACTTGTTATAATTCTGCTTTGTATTGTGAACTGACAACATTTCAAAACCTAAACCCATCTCTCAACTGTTGAAGTAATAATGGGCTCCTTAACCCTTTGCTTCTTAAATTATACTTGGGAATAGAGGATAATTCAACTAGTTGAATGACATGTTGGATTTTACAATTGACTGAACAGCATTTCATTTCTCTAATCACAGAATCTGTGCAACTGGTTGTAGTTTTCCCATCACACATTTTCACATTCACAGTGCTACTGATTCTACCTTCTGTCAGTATCAGGGACACTTTACTTGGCATACACGTGGTGGTTGGGGGTAGCAACACACTATAAAAAGAGTAATCAATTTCAATATTTATATAAAATAATATCTGCCAATCTATTTCCCAGAAGGCTCGACTGGATATTTGCAGGGCACCCTTTATTAATTAGAACCATTAACATCAAGATAATTGTGTGAGATTTATGACCATAAAGAATGAGACAGGTTGTACACATGGAACCTCAAGATATATCAAAATAAATCACCATTTTGAAGTAAAAAGGAGTCCAAATAAGTAAGATGTGACAGGATTGTTCATGATTCAACATTGTAGACATGAGGATATTCTGAATCATCCAATGGTTTCTTGTCAGCTATCAAGGTGTTGCATTCAGCCAAAGCCACATTCTTGATAGTTTAACTGGATGTTAAATATTTTGATTTTTCTTTTTCTTAAAACTATTTTGCAGAGTCATTTGTGTAAGTTTCCGACTTCAGTCTTTATTTTTGCTTTTTTTTAATCTCTTTGTTTGCCAGACCTGATGTCTACAACTAAGATGGCAGCAATACGGCCTGTTCAAATTCTGCTGCCAATGCCTTGTGGCACTGGTCCCAGGAGATGCTAGAGACGTCGCAGCCATGAATATCCTCTCTGATTGTCCCTCCTGCCTGGTGAAAGACACCACATACTCTACTCAGCACAGCTCAGAATGGGAATTCAGAAGAGTAAGAATTCAATCTGCATCTATTCTTGCTCAATGCTATGGCACAGCCCCATTTTGACCAATATTAATAATGTAGGGGTGAAATTCCTCTTATTGATAATATTTGTGGAAAAATTGAGCATGAGTCAAAACTTTAGCCTTTCACTTTGCATTCATGTTAATTTTTTTGGTAACATTTATCAGCAAGAGGAATTCCCTCTCCATCGTCATCATGTAGCCCAGGCTTGCGTTTCTAGATCTACAAATTAAGACCATTAGTAAAATGAATTCGATATTTACTTGATACCTTGATAGTTGACAGTGCCATGTCAATCCCCTGGATGAGCAGCAATGTGGATGTAGATGTGTAGGACTAGCCATTGAATATTCACTGTCCTGTGCAGCTCAGTGCTGAAGGAATGCAGCTGAGATCAGAGTCAGTGCTACAAACATGTATTACATTCGAAATAAATATTAAATATTCTGGAAACACACAGTAGGCCTGTCTATATCTGATTGGAGAACCAGATAGGTTCACATATTGGGCAAGATTCTTTGTCAGAACTAAATTTCATTTGTAAAAATACCAGCAATATTTCTTTGGTGTACTTTTAGCACTATGCCTTGAAATAAAACAAGTTAATGCCTTTGACAAAATAATGGACCAAGAAACTATATACAAATGTTTTAACTATTTCTGTGCTAATATTCACACACTATAATTTCAAGGAAACTTTGCATGGCAAGAGAAAAATGCCTATATCTCTACTGAGGTGAGATTCCAAATACATGATTTTTAAAAACATTTAAAATCTGATTTCATTCAAGTACAAACAAAAGAAAAGCAGCAACATTCAAGGATTTGTTTAAAAGTCCAACAGTACAGACATGGACTGTGACCTTTAAACTTATCTGGAATTAGATTTAGGGTGGGGTTGTTTTTAAAAAATCAGTGTTGGCTTCGAGCCAGGGTTTGAGCTCCTTTCTCCACCCTCTGAAACATTACAATGCTGCTGTCAATATATTTTACTCTATTATCCTAGCCAAAAGAAAAAGCATTTTTCAAATTTAAAAGGTTATTTTCAGCTGGTGTGAAAGAAATTCGAAGAGACATTTCAATTGGTGTGGGAGAAATGTCTCTTTTGAAATTGTTCATAAATATCAGCATGCAAATTATGGTGAATAACTCATCGCATGGCCCTCATTTTCTAAAGCCTCCATCAACCCAGAAATTCCAAACTACTACCTTTAATGATTTCCGTGCAATTCCAAAGAAACCTGCAAAATCCTAATTTCTTAATAAACCTTTGGCTATTTGCACTGTTTTTGAAATGATGGTCGAGGCGGTAAATCCAGCTATGTTCTAAAGTTGTGCTATTTTTCTGAGCTTCACCTAGTATCCCTCCCTCTTATATAATGCCTGACCCATGACTAGAAAGCTACAATCACTCTTAACTACAGTTCATCTTGGACCATCAGAAATATTGTTTGTCAAATATTTTTTATCTATATGCATTACTCTCACTGAGGTGCCCACTTCTGGTATTGATCGGACTGCCAGTCAGAATGTCAACTGCCTACCCACAGATCAATTTTTTTTTTTAAATTTAGCAGACAAGTAATATTGGAGTTCTAGAACTTTCCAAACCTGTTTATCTCCCTACTGTGTATTATACCAACTTTATTTTGTGAGGAAATCCTGTCAATTTATTCTCCTGACCCTTTAAAGGCTGTTAAACTTGGCTCAGTGGTAGCATTTTTGCCTCTTGTGTCAGAAGGTCATAGGTTCAAGCCCTGCTTTAGACCTTGAGCACATAAACTTCATGCTGCCTGGTAATTTTCATGATTGCAGTGTTGAGGTAGCGCTAAATGTGCTGTTCAATGGCTGAGCACCTCAGCCAGAATCCCAACTTCGTGCGAGTCTAGCACCACTTAAAGCTAGTCGGAACTATTTAAAACCAGCCTGCCCCTCTTAAAGGGAAGGTGCATTATGGTTGGAGCAGGTGCTGGAAGTGGCTGGGGAAGAGGTACAGGGGGAGAAATTCGGTTGACAGCGCCTCCAATTAGCGCCTAAAGAGGCCGAGAAGTGGGGCGTTAGCCAATTTTCGGCCGGGCGCAGTGAACCCAGCGCCTCCTCCCATATTGAGTGGGCATTTTGCGCCGGCGCTAAACCTTAGCGCCCGCTCATGGCCGCAGGCAGATCATGACATAATTTCCGTGTGCAACGCCTTTTGGGCGCCCCGGACCGGAAATTCAGTGTTGCGCCCCTCCGTTCCGCCTGGCGCTAATAAGGACTGCTTACCTGGAACGTTCCCCAGTCGCTCTCGGGCTAGGGGGGCGCTCTTTAAAGGGGACTGCACTGGTATAAAAGTGGCAGCCATTTTGGGAGCACAACTTCCTCAAGACTTTCACAGAGTTGCTGAGCTGCACTCTGAGAGCAATTGCACCAGTGAGCCAGCGCTGGCCAGAGGAACTTCAGCCTTCTGACCATCACCTTGCTGCTGGTGAGCATTTACAACGTTTACAATATCTTGTGCGCTATTATTATGGGGGCTGCATTGGAGGGGAATGTCCTGCTGCTGAACCATCTGGAAAGGGCACAGAGACGCAGGGAGAGAGGGGCAGGAATGGCCAGACGGAGGAGGGCCAACAGATGTCGCCACACCAGACCTTACGCTGCCAGGGTTTTCCGACAGCAGTTCTGTTACTTGAACATGTCAGAGGAGCAGTGTCTTAGAAGGCTGCGCTTCAGAAAGGAGGTGGTGACTGAGCTGTGCCACCTGCTTCAGCCAGATCTGCAGCCTCAGATAAGGTGCAGGACCTCTCTGTCGGTGGCTGTCAAGATGACTGTTGCCCTGAATTTCTATGCGAGCGGCTCCTTCCAGGCCGCAACTGGGGACATCGCTAACATATCGCAGTTTGCGGTGCATTGCTGCATCCGTCAACTAACAGATGCCCTATTTAAAAGGAGGCGGCAGTACATCTCCTTCCCTGTGACACTGGAGAAGCAGCGGGAGCGCGCAGAGGGCTTCGCAGCAATAGCGGACTTCCCCATGGTGCACGCACGTGGCTTTGCGGGCGCCTGTTTTGAATCCGGAGGAGTTCCGCAACCGCAAGGGGTTCCATTCCTTGAATGTTCAGCTGGTCTGTGACCACCGACAGCTGATCCTCGCAGTCAATGCGCAGTTCCCTGGCAGCAGCCACGACGCCTTCATCCTGCGCCAGACTTCAGTTGCAGACCTATTCGAGGCCCCAGCTCACCCAGGAGGCTGGCTTCTCGGTGACAAGGGCTATCCTCTGTGCCCATAGCTGATGACATCGCTCCGTTCGCCCAGCACTCCTGCTGAAGAGTGCTTCAATGCGAGCCATCAGGCGACGAGGAACATTGTGGAGCACACAATCAGTGTGCTGAAGCAGCGGTTCCGCTGTCTGGACCATTCCGGAGGCGCCTTGCAGCACTCACCAGAGCGAGTCTCCCACTTTGTCGTAGTCTGTTGCATGCTGCATAACCTCGCCATCCTACGCACCCAGCCAATGCCACCAGCCATTGAAGCACCAGCGGAGGAGGAGGAGGAGGACCAAGATGGGAGGGAGGTACAAACTGGAAGGGCCGTCCGTCAGAGGCTGATAACAAGCCGCTTCTAGGCCCCTCTGATGGAATGCTTGGTACCATTCGATGAGGAGGAATGGAACTGTTCGGATAACCCAAAGCCTATGAAGGGCAGTGAATGTAAATATCAGACATGGTCAATGTAAATTTAAAAAGTTGTTTATTTTGCTAAATGTGCTTCCTTCCAACATGACAAAGCAATGGCAACAGAAAGCAAAACTAACACACTAACACATAAGTGACTCGCACACCCGGGAGACTATCCAAAACATTACTAACATTCAGACCAGCATCCACGGCCTTGATTTCTACAAATAAGACATCTCAGCTGCACCTTCTACTCTTTCCCCCTTGATGGTGATCTACTTCTCTTGCGAGATTGGCCCCTTCCCTCCCTGCAGCTCCTCCGTAATGGGACTCCAGTGGCTGCATCAAGGCTGGGGGAGGCCTGCTGGCTGTCCAAAAGTGCAGATGCCCCTGAGGGACGTCCTGGATGACCTCTGGCCTTGGAGGGCCCGGTTGCTGACTGCTCCAACTGTGCATGGGTGGAAGCAGTCTGTCCTGCAGGTGGTGGCAGCTGCAGTGGAGACGTGCCAGCGGTGGCATCAGGAATGCTGACATCCTGAGAGCAGACAGCAGCTCCCTGGTCGACCGACAAACTGGCACTCTGACGGGGCAGCACCGCAGCATGCGCACCAATCGGCTGGTCCACAGATTGATGCCCTGCTGTGGTGCTGCAAGGGCCCCGGGTAATCCCACCTGATCCAGCGAGAGTGGCAGCAGTCATTGGTCACATGGCCTCAATATGTGTCTGCATGAGACCAGCGAGTGACTGCGTGGCAGCACTCAGCACTTGCGTGGCAGGTGCCAGTGCTTCGGTGAAGCCCTCGACAGTCCTTTCTGGTGCTGCCCCAAAGCCGTGGACAGTCCTTTCCAGTGATGCCCCGAAGTCCTGGACAGTCCTTTCCAGTGATGCCCCGAAGTCCTGGACAGTCCTTTCCAGTGCCGCCCTAAAGTCCTGCGCACTCCTTGCCTGTGCTGCCCGGAAGTCCTGCGCACTCCTTGCCTGTGCTGCCCCGAAGTCCTGCGCACTCCTTGCCTGTGGTGCCCCGAAGTCCTGTGCACTCCTTGCCTGTGCTGCCCCGAAGTTTTGGACACTCCTTGCCAGTGTCTCGATGGATTCAGGCATCCTTGCCACTGCAGCCATGAGCTCAGTGTGCCTGAGCCAAGCCTGAGTGCAGTGAGTCAGGAGCAACCTGACTAGAGCGGGCCTGTGTGGGAACACAGCATCGGCGGCAGTTCAAACCGGTGGCAGTGAGTCAGGAGCAGCCCGACCAAATCAACAGCAGGGGAGAGAGGTAAAAAGTAATCGAAGTGTGACGTCACCAGGAAGCAGGTAAGTGATTGGTTGGTGAGTATTTGGTTGGTGAGTATATCTCTTTTTTTTTAAACTTTAACTCTGGTTTATAGTTTCTAAGGTCTCTCTGGTGTAGCAGGGACTGTTGGTAAACCAGTTAACTGTAGTGTAATTAGTGGGATTGATTGATTTAATTTAAACTCAATTAATTAAAGGGTAAGTCATGGCAGGACAGCCGGGCCCCGTGATCTGCTCCTCCTGCGATATGTGGGAACTCAGGGACACTTCCTGTGTCCCTGACAACTACATGTGCAGGAAGTGCATCCAGCTGCAGCTACTGACAGACCGTATTGCAGCGCTGGAGCTGCGATTGGACACATACTGGAGCGTTCACGATGCTCAGGACAACGTGAATAGCACATTTACGGAGTTGGACACACCGCAGGTAGAGGTTGGACAGGAAGAAAGGGAACGGGTGACCAACAGGCAGAGTACTAGGCGCAGGCAGGTAGTGCAGGGGTCCCCTGTGGCCATCCCCCTCTCCAACAGATACACCACTTTGAGTACTGTTGGGGGGGATGGCTTATCAGAGGAAGGCAGCAGCAGCCAACTTCCTGGCACCAGGGGTGGCTCTGCTGCACAGAATGGAAGGAAAAAGAGGGGTAGAGCTATAGTAATAGGAGATTCAATTGTAAGGGGAATAGATAGGCGTTTCTGCGGCCGCAAACGAGACTCCAGGATGGTGTGTTGCCTCCCTGGTGCAAGGGTCAAGGATGTCTCCGAGCGACTCCAGAACATCTTGGAAGGGGAGGGTGAACAGCCAGTTGTCGTGGTGCATATAGGTACCAACGATATAGGTAAAAAGCGGGATGAGGTCCTAAAAGCGGAGTATAGGGAGTTAGGAGATAAATTAAAAAACAGGACCTCAAAGGTAGTAATCTCAGGATTGCTACCAGTGCCACGTGCTAGTCAGAGTAGAAATAGAAGGATACTTCAGATGAATACGTGGCTAGAGGAATGGTGCCAGGGGGAGGGATTCAAGTTCCTGGGACATTGGAACCGGTACTGGGGGAGGTGGGACCAGTTCAAACCAGACGGTTTGCACCTGGGCAGGGCTGGAACCAATGTCCTAGGGGGAGTGTTTGCTAGTGCTGTGGGGGAGGGTTTAAACTAAAATGGCAGGGGGTTGGGAACCTGAGCAGGGAGACAGAGGAAAGGGAAACAAGGATAAAAGCAAAAGATAGGAAGGAGAAAAACAAAAGTGGCAGTCAGAGAAATCAACGGTTTAAATCAAACATGGCCACAGTAAATAATAATTCTAAGAGCGTTAAAAAAACAAGCCTGAAGGCGTTGTGTCTTAATGCAAGGAGCATTTGTAATAAAGTGGATGAATTGGCTGCGCGAATAGAAGTAAACAAATACGATTTGGTTGGGATTACGGAAACATGGCTCAAGGAAGGCCAGGACTGGGAACTCAACATCCAGGGGTATTCGATATTCAGGAAAGATAGGCAAAAAGGAAAGGGAGGTGGGGTAGCATTACTGGTTAAAGAAGGGATTAACACAATTGTAATGAAGGATATTAGCTCTGATAAGGTGGAATCTGTATGGGTAGAATTGAGAAATACTAAGGGGAAAAAAACGTTAGTGGGAGTGGTTTATAGACCTCCAAACAGTAAGGCGGAGGTTGGGGATGGCATTAAAAGAGAAATTAAAGAAGCGTGCAATAAGGGCACAGCAGTCATCATGGGTGACTTTAATCTACATATAGATTGGGCCAACCAAATGAGTAACAATGCTGCGGAGGAGTAATTCCTGGAGTGTTTACGGGATGGTTTCCTGGACCTATATGTCGAGGAACCAACCAGAGATCAGGCCATCTTAGACTGGGTATTATGTAATGAGAAAGGATTAATTAGCAATCTTGTTGTACGAGGCCCCTTGGGTCGGAGCGATCATAATATGATCGAATTCTTCATTAAGATGGAGAATGAAATAGTTGACTCGGAGACCAGGGTCCTCAATTTAAATAAAGGAAACTATGATGGTCTGAGGAGCGAGTTGGGTAGGATTGATTGGGGAATGGCACTCAAAGGGTTGACGGTGGATAGGCAATGGCAAACATTCAAAGACCGAATGGATGAACTACAGAATTTGTTCATCCCAGTTTGGCATAAAAATAAAACAAAAAAGGTGACCCAACCGTGGCTAACAAGGGAAATTAGGGATAGCATAAGGTCCAAGGAGGGCATATAAATTGGCCAGAAAAAGCAATAACCCTGAGGATTGGGAGCAGTTTAGGATTCAACAAAGGAGGACAAAGGGATTAATTAAGAAAGGGAAAATAGAATATGAGAGTAAGCTTGCAGAGAACATAAAAACTGACTGTAAAAGCTTTTATAGATATGTGAAGAGAAAAAGATTGGTGAAGTCAAGCATAGGTCCCTTGCAGTCAGAATCGGGGGAATTTATAATGGGGAACAAAGAAATGGCAGACCAATTAAATACATATTTTGGTTCTGTCTTCACAAAGGAGGACACAAATAACCTCCCAGAGATGCCGGGGAACATAGGGTCTGATGAAAGGGTGGAACTGAAAGAAATCAGTATTTGTAGGGAAATGGTGTTAGGAAAATTGATGGGACTGAAGGCCGATAAATCCCCAGGGCCTGATAATCTACATCCCAGGGTACTTAAGGAAGTGGCCCGAGAAATGGTAGATGCATTGCTGGTCATCTTCCAGAACTCGATAGACTCTGGAAAGGTACCCATGGATTGGCGGGTAGCTAATGTTACCCAACTATTCAAAAAAGGTGGTAGAGAAAAGGCGGGGAATTATAGACCGGTAAGCTTGACATCGGTAGTGGGGAAAATGCTAGAGTCCATTATAAAAGATGCAATAGCAGAGCACTTGGAAAGCAGTGACTGGATCGGACAAAGTCAACATGGATTTACAAAAGGTAAATCATGCTTGACTAATCTACTGGAATTTTTTGAGGATGTAACTGGTAAAATAGATAAGGGAGAACCAGTGGATGTGGTGTATTTGGACTTTCAGAAGGCTTTCGATAAGCTCCCGCATAAGAGATTAGCGTGCAAAATTAAGGCACATGGGATTGGGGGCAAGGTATTGACTTGGATAGAGAACTGGTTGGCGGACAGAAAGCAAAGAGTTGGAATAAACGGGTCGTTTTCCGAGTGGCAGGCAGTGACTAGTGGGGTACCGCAAGGATCGGTCCTAGGACCCCAGCTGTTCACAATATATATTAATGATCTGGACGAGGGAATTGGATGTAATATCTCCAAATTTGCAGACGACACAAAGCTGGGGGGGAGGGTATGCTGTGAGGAGGATGTCGTGAAACTCCAGCACGATTTGGACAGGTTGGGTGATTGGGCAGAAACATGGCAAATGCACTATAATGTGGATAAATGTGAGGTTATCCACTTTGGTGGCAAAAACAGGAAGGCAGATTATTATTTGAATGGTAATAGATTGGGAGAAGGGGAAGTGCAAAGAGACCTGGGTGTTCTTGTACACCAGTCGCTGAAGGTAAGCATGCAGGTGCAGCAGGCGGTTAAGAAGGCAAATGGTATGTTGGCCTTCGTAGCAAGAGGGTTCGAGTACAAGAACAAGGATGTCTTGCTGCAGTTGTACAGGGCCTTGGTGAGACCACACCTTGAGTATTGTGTGCAGTTTTGGTCGCCTTACCTGAGGAAGGACGTTCTTGCCATGGAAGGAGTGCAGCGAAGATTCACCAGGCTGATACCTGGGATGGCAGGAATGACGTATGAGGAGAGATTGTGTCGATTGGGCTTATACTCACTGGAGTTTAGAAGATTGAGAGGGGATCTCATCGAAACCTATAAAATTCTGTCAGGCCTGGACAGACTAGATGCAGGAAGGATGTTTCTGATGGCCGGGGAGTCCAGAACCAGGGGTCATAGTCTAAGGATAAGGGGTAAGCCATTTAGGACTGAAATGAGGAGGAATTTCTTCACCCAGAGAGTGGTGAACCTGTGGAATTCTCTGCCACAGAGGGCGGTGGAGGCCAGTTCATTAAGTATATTCAAGAAAGAGTTGGATATATTTCTTAAGGCTAAAGGGATCAAGGGATATGGGGAGAAGGCAGGGACCGGGTACTGAATTTGGTTGATCAGCCATGATCTCATTGAATGGCAGAGCAGGCTCGAAGGGCCGAATGGCCTACTGCTGCTCCTGTCTTCTATGTATCTATGTATCTGCGAGGGAACGCACCTCTTCTGCGCTCTGTGACTCGCCCGAGCTTCCCTACCCCCCTTACGTTGCTGTAGCCCGCTGGTTCCTGGAACTGCTTCCTCCTCAGAGCATTCCCCCCCGCTCCCCTCCAGGGAAGTAGTCTCCCCAGTCTGCAGAGGGGCTGGCTCACCTGAGGGTGGCAGGGATGGTCCAGCTTCCTCCTGCTCGTCGCCTCTGGAGGCAGTGGCAGCTTGAGGGCCCGGCTCCCGAGCTGGTGATGCAGCATCTGAAAGCAGGGAGGTTGAAGAGTGGCTTTAGTGAAAGGATAGGGTGGCAGCAAGGGATGCATGAGTGCTGCAATGCTCTGACATGGGTCCAGAGTGAAAAAGCATGCTGGTGGGGGGAAGAAGTGGAAGGAGAGAGTTCAAAAAGGTGATGACCTTACCATCGCTGTGCACAATGGGGTCGGCAGCTCCAGTGGTGACAGGACCAGTCAGCCGGCCTCCAACAATCTGGTGGACTCATTCCTCCAGGTCCGTCAGTGTCTGCAGCTGAGGAGGGCCTCCTCCGGTGCGAAGCTGCTCCCTCCGGTTCCTGGCCAGCTTGACCTGCAGGAGAAAGGACGGGAAGTGATGAAACATGCTGGCCTGAGCTGACATCACATGCCCCCATGGTAGAATAGCCCTTCCATTATGCATTGAGCTAACATCACATGCCCCCCATGGTAGAATAGCCCTTCCATTATGCATTGAGCTAACATCACATGCCCCCCATGGTAGAATAGCCCTTCCATTATGCATTGAGCTGAATGTGCGTGTGTGTTTCCAGAAAGGGCCATGGGTGCTGGCTGACAGATGGCCATTGGGGCTTCGCGGACCCTCTGGCCATAATGTCAGGTGCAGATGGAGGGATGAGGAAGATGGCGAAAAAGGCACTCACCCTAACGACCCGAGTGAGGTCGTTGAACTTCTTCCTGCATTGCACAGGAGTCCTGGCCACCACGCTGGTTGAGGTGACTCTTTGACAAACTTCCCTCCAAGCCCTGCGGTACTCGCTCTGATGAGGCCTCCTGCCATTGTCGGGGTACAGCACAGCTCGCCGGCGCTCCACTTCGCCAACCAAAGCATCCAATGCCCCATCGGTAAAGCGCTCCGCTCTCTGCCTCACCCTCTCCATATGTTCAAAGTTTGGAACGCCACAGAAAGCACAGCGCCGATTTTGAGGCCTACAAGGCGCAGAGTGTGGCTGCTGCTCCTAATTGACCTGCCCCTTTAAGAGCTGGCCCGCGTCAGCATGTCTCGGGGTAATCGATTATTGACAGCACCTGCGCTGCGCCCGGCCGCCGACATATTGAGTAACGCCGCCGGATTAGCGCCTTAAGACTCCCGTGCAGCACCTGAATCAACGCCACAATCACCTTTAGGGGTGCAGCAACCCAATATCGCTTGAGGTGGCGATAAGTTGCGCCTGGCGATAACATTTGCGCAGCGCCAATTCTAACGCCCCAAACGGGGCTATACCCAATTTCTCCCCCACTGACCTGGAAGAATACAGAATTATGGTGCAACAGGGAAGAGAGCGGGCTCCAAAGTTCACAGACGCTGCACTGGAGGCCTTGGTGCAGGAGGTAGACAGGAGGACAGAGGTCTTTGAGCCACAGAGGGCCAGTGGTGGAGGAGCAAGAACTGGAAAAGGAAGAAGGCAGTAATGAAGAAGACACAGCACCATCACTCTATTTCACACTCGCAGCCACCAGCTCAGATACTGACACTCCATGTACTTTAGAGGATAGTTTAGGCGCAGGATCTGCACATGATGAGACACCTGGCATGAGTGGGCTGCAGCCAGGGCAGAGGGCACGGGTTATGCAGGCATCAGCTCCCTCGAGGGTGAGTTTGCACACGAGTTCTGTTGCAGCGGACTCAAATGAGCACTTCGATGGGGCAGGCTATAGAAAAAGTTTGAAAATGCTGGAAATAATCAGCAGGTCAGGCAGTATCTGTGGAGTTTCGGGTCGATGATCATTCGTCAGAGCTGGAAAAAGTTAGAGATGTAACAGATTTTTAAGCAAGTGCAAGGGCTAGGAAAGTGGGGGAGGGGAGGAAAGAACAAAGGGGAAGGTCTGTGATAGGATGGAAGGCAGGAGAGATTAAGAGACAAAAGGGATGATGGTGCAAGTCAAAAGGAGATGGTAATGGGACAAGTTAAGAAACAAAAGACCAGTCTAGATGAAGTGTAAATGGCGATGGCAGAATCATCAACAGCTGCCATGTGAAAAAATAGGGGCAGAGGTTATGGCCTGAAATTTTTGAACTCGATATTGAGTCCAGAAGGCTGTAAAGTGCTTAATCGAAAGATGAGGTGCTGTTCCTCGAGCTTACATTGAGCTTCATTGGAACAGTGTAAGAGGCCAAAGATGGAGAGGTCAAAGTCGGAGTGGAGCAGAGAATTAAAGTGACAGGCGACGGGAAGCTCAGGGTCACGCTTGCGGACTGAGACCAAACGCAGATTGGGTGACCGCTTTGCTATCCACTTGGCCTACTGCATCCGCAGTATTTTGCTTTTGTATAGAAAAAGACTGGTGTGTATGCACAATGAAATGCTTGGTGCATTGGTAGGCCTGCCAGAAAGCCTACATGCAATGTCATGGAGCATGGAGGAGTCCGGCACCAACTTGGCACAGGGCTTTGCGCAGAGCTTGGAGCCCATCCTTTCCAGCATGGAAGCAATGGCCAATCAGGATGCAGCATCTGATGGCCGATGTGTCAGCTTCCATTGCAGCACAAGCAGAAGCCACCCAACGTCTGAGTGCTGCAGTGGAAGCTCAGGTTGCTGTCATTGTGGCTGTGGTCACCAGTGTTCAACGGTGTTGCAGGGTGTCACAGCAGTCCAGCAATCTGTCCTCCAACAGATTACTAGGATTACTGAGGCGACACCCCGGCGGAGTGGCAGTGGCTCCGGGGAGCATCAACCTGCTGTCCTCCCTTGCTCTTGCCTGTCAGCCAGCCAGCCCAGACTGCTGCCACCCATGCCAAGATGGTGCAGTCCGAAGTCGGGCCTATTAGGCCCAGAACTGCTCGAGGTTGCCCTCCAAGGCCATCTGCAGTCTCCTCCACTGAAAGTCAGCAGTCTTCCACCAGCCATGCTGCACCCATTGGGATAGCACTGCATAGGAGCATTAGGACAGGCAATGGTATACGAAAGACAGGCACTAATGGAATGCACAAGAGTATTCAGTTGATGCTTGTATGCAATATGGCATGGTTTGATTTGTAAATTTGATTCAGAATGTTTCTTTTACATTGACTTTTTGCATTGTGGCCAAGCGGACACTGTGATGGTCAGTAACAAAGGTTGAGGTGTGGGACTGTTGGTGAATGTTGAATTGGGTTGTGTTTACTGGTATTGCAGCCAGATGAGCCAGTCGCGGACAGCCCGGCCAGAAATCCCTGCCTGGGTTGCCTCCTCCCTTTCTCTTCCTCCTCCTCCTCCTGCTTCTTCTCTGGTCACCGTATGGCTGGTGGCAAGGGCTGTGCCCGCATGATGGTGAGGTTGTACGGCATGTAGCAGACCACCATGAATCTCGACACCTGCTCTGCCAAGTACTGCAGGGCCCCTCCAGAGCGGTCAAGGCAGCGGAAGCGTTGCTTCAGCACGCCAATGGTGTGCACGATGATGATTTGTGTGGCAGCATGGCTTTCGTTGTATGAATGTTGCCCATGTGTGTAGGATGCACACCAGAGTCATGAGCCATGTTGTTAGTGGATAGCCCACGTCTCCCAGTATCCACCCTCTGGCGGTTATGGTGGCTCAAATGCAGATGGCACAGCGGACTGCCACAGAATAAAAGCATCATGGCTGCTGCCAGGATACCGAGCATTCATCTGCATGATGCGCTGAGTATGGTCGCACACCAGCTGGACACTGGAGTGGAATCCCTTTCGGTTGCAGTGCATCTCAGAGTTGAGATGTGGCGCCCACAAAATGATGTGGGTTTAGTTAATGGCACCCTGCGCCATGGGGAAGCCTGCAATCCTCGCGAAGCTACGTGCTCACTCTGCCTGCTGCTCCCTGGCCAAAAAGAAGGAAATGTATTCAGCTCTTTTAGAATACAAAGCCTCAGTTACCTCCCTCCTGCAACAATGCATGGCAAACCGGGAGATGTTGCAAATATCTCCTGCTCCAGCCCGGAAAGAGCCTGACGCATAAAAGTTCATGGTCACCATGACCTTCACAGCCACTGGTAAAGCAGCCCTCGCCCTGCTGTAAGGTTGCAGTTGTAGCTGCAGCAGGCAGCAGATTTCAGTGAGGACCTCCTTGGTGAAGTGCAGATGTCTGATACACTGTTCCTTGCTGAGGTTCAGGTAGGAGTATTGCTCCCTGAACATCCTGGGCGGATATGGCCTCCTGCTGCGAGCCCTTCTCCCCCGCCTTTTCCCTCTGCCAGCAGTTTGTCCTGCTCTGTGTCGGCTCTGCTCATTCTTCCTATCATGCTGTAGGCCAAGTGGAATGCCTACTATTGCACCCATATCTGGGAGAAAGTGGTCTTTGAAGTCTTTGAAGAATCCTTGAAGTCAAGACAAAGTCCTTCAGCACCTGCCACACAACTCCCTGTAGAATCTAGCAAGTTTAAACAATTGTATAAAGTACCAAACACTTCCACAAACTCAGCAACAGCCAGTAGAAATCAGTCATCAGCTAACTTGTAGGTAGTTGATGATCCCTTTAATTAGCATTGGTGGGAGGTCCTTCCTGCTGCTGAACGCGTTTTCAGATGTGCGTGTTTAAGAGAGGACATTAGTCAGAGCGCTGACCACCAAAATGGCAGCGCTGGCATCAAATCAGCATTACATGCTGATTGATGTCACGATCTGCCTACTCTGCATACTTCCGGCCCATGCTCCCTGTGCCTGCGCTAACTCCCTACCTAAGATGGCATCCAGCACAGCCCACACCAGAAGTGTGAGTGCACGCCACAGATGCCATTTTGGACCCAAATCGGCACCTGTAGTGCCCAAACAATGGGCACTACAGTGCCAAATTTTGCGGCCCCTGTCTTTACTCATTTTAATGAAATATTAGAGGTGAGTAGAAAGTGATATTTGGCTGGAAACAAACTTACTTAACCAGTGTTACTTAGCAGGAATTATGGATTAAATTATTTACAATTATTAACTTTAATATATTTTTTATTCATGTCAAATTTTCCACAAAGGTTAGTGAAGATAGGAATTTCACTTCTCCCAGTTAATAGCCCATTAACTTGTTGCAGTGATTTTAACTGGAATCCTGCAGAGTATTAATATGTGTACTCTCCCTAATCCTCCCCCCCCCCCCCCCCCCCCATGAAGCTGTACAGGTGATACCACATGAATATCTTGCAACAAGTCATAGACCTAGAAATTCTTGTTAGGCACTGTAGCCAATGTTCCTTTTAAGCTGTGTGGCTGCGCAACTCTCTGTCGGTCCCATGCAGCCGGTGAGCCTGCTTTTAAATAGAAAAACCGTGCATGCGCGAAATTTTGAATGCCCCGTGTAGCCCATTAAAGGGGCCACGTGGGCCAAAAAAAAGATTAGAGGGAACATTGACTGTAGCCTCGAAATTACCGTTAGCGATATTAGTGGATGAATGCTTAATATGCTTGTATAATGTTGCTCTATCCACTATTTAATGCAGATGTTTACCCATTTACTTTAAATACTACTTAAATGTAATGTTTAAGATAAATGGGTCGATACCTCTGGTAAAATAGCAGATGAAGGTATGGCCACCGAATGAATGGCCCGGATTTTCCAATCGAAGGCTTCCTGTGTGCGGATGCCTCCAATTTGGAAAAAATCTACGAACTTAGCTGCTGGCTCCGTAGGTCCCAACACTTCCGATTCTGGACTTCTCCTGGTGCGCGCGGGCAGAGGTCCAGGTATCCCAGGGGTGCAGGCAGTTCGCAAGCGTCCCTGGGATCACATGGGCCATGGGGAACCAATCAAAGAAGGGAATCCCCCTTCACACTTTTGACAGGTCTCTCCGCATAGACCTGTCAAAAGTATGAATGGGGATCGCTCAAAAAACACACTAAAACATTAAATAATTTTTTTTTAATCACATATTTAAAATTAGTTAAAATTACATTAAATTAAATAAAATATTTTAAACAAAAATTTAATTAAAAAAAATAATAATTAAAGTTTTTTACGGGGCTAAAAATAAACTTACCTTTTTTAAAGTATTTTAAAATTATAAATGAGTGAAAAAAGATTTATTTTTTTACTTTTTTAAACTCTTATGCTGCTAAAAGCAGGCCTTATGCCTGTTTTTACCAGGCGTAAGATTTTTAAAGGTTCTCAGCAGGCGGAGGTTGTGCAGAAAGCGGAACTCTCTGCCCGCAGAGGCCCTTTCCAGGGCAGGCGGATGATCTGTCAAGAGAATTCGCATGCCTGAAACCGACACTTGTGAGGCTCCTACGGGTGTGTACATGGCTCATACACACCCGTGGGGGGCGGAAAATACGCGCCAATGTGTTAAATGATCCTCCATTAATATTACCAACAGTAATTTCTAAGGTTAGAAATCAGCCAACTGCAATAGTCTAAGAATTCTCAACTGCCTTTTCCTGGATCTACTGCTGCTGTTTCTGTTCTGACCCTTCCACCTGTGCCCATTTAAGTAGCTGATGTTATTCATACTTATGTGGAAGGTTTCATTCCTCACACTTATAAGAACATAAGAAGTAGGAGCAGGAGTAGGCCATACGGCCCCTCGGGCCTGCTCCGCCATTCAATAGGATCATGGCTGATCCGAACTTAGACTCACGTCCACTTCCCTGCCCTCTTCCCGTAACCTCTTATTCCCTTATCAGCTAGGAAACTGTCTATCTCCGTTTTAAATTTATTTAATGTTGCAGCTTCCACAGCTCTCTGAGGTAGCAAATTCCATAGATTTACTACCCTCTGAGTGAAGAAGTTTCTCCTCATCTCAGTTTTGAAAGGGCAGCCCCTTATTCTAAGATTATGCCCCCTAGTTCTAGTCTCACCCATCAGTGGAAACATCCTCACCGCATCCACCCGATCAAGCCCCCTCACAATCTTATATGTTTCGATAAGATCGCCTCTCATTCTTCTGAATTCCAATGAGTAGAGGCCCAACCTACTCAACCTTTCCTCATAAGTCAACCCCCTCATCTCCGGAATCAACCGAGTGAACCTTCTCTGAACTGCCTCGAGAGCAAGTATATCTTTTCTTAAATATGGAAACCAAAACTGTACGCATTATTCCAGGTGTGGCCTCACCAGTACCCTGTATAACTGCAGCAAGACTTCCCTGCTTTTATACTCCATCCCCCTTGCAATAAAAGCCAAGATTCCATTGGCCTTCCTGATCACCTGCTGTACCTGCATACTAACCTTCTGTGTTTCATGCACCAGGACCCCCAGATCCCTTTGTACTGTAGCACTTTGCAGTTTCTCTCCATTTAGATAATAACTTGCTTTTTGATTTTTTCTGCCAAAGTGCATAACCTCACACTTTCCAACATTATATTCCATCTGCCAAATTTTTGCCCACTCACTTAACCTGTCTATGTCCTTTTGCAGGTTTTTTATGTCCTCCTCACACACTGCTTTCCCTCCCATCTTTGTATCATCGGCAAACTTGGATACGTTGCACTCATAGTTTGTAAAGAGTTGGGGTCCCGGCACTGACCCCTGCGGAACACCACTAATTACTGATTGCCAACCCGAGAATGAACCATTTATCCCAACTCTCTGTTTTCTGTTAGATAGCCAATCTTCCACCCATGCCAGTATATTGCCCCCAATCCCGTGATTTTTTATCTTGTGCAGTAATCTTTTGTGTGGCCTTTTGGAAGTCCAAATACACTACATCCACTGGTTCCCCTTTATCCACCCTGTTTGTTACGTCCTCAAAGAATTCAAGCAAATTTGTCAAACATAACTTCCCCTTCGTAAAACCATGCTGACTCTATCCGATTAAATTAAGCTTATCCAAATGTCCTGTTACTGCTTCCTTAAAAATGGACTCCAACATTTTACCAACTACAGATGTTAGGCTAACTGGTCTATAGTTTCCAGCCTTTTGGCTGCCTCCCTTTTTAAATAAGGGCGTTACATTAGCAGTTTTCCAATCTGCTGGGACCTTTCCTGAATCCAGGGAGTTTTGGAAAATTACCACCAATGCATCCACAATCCCTACCGTTACTTCTCTCAAGACACTAGGATGTAAGCCATCAGGTCCAGGGGATTTATCCGCCTTTAGTCCCATTATCTTACCAAGTACCACCTCCTTAGTGATTTTAATCGTGTTTAGCTCCTCCCCCCCTATAGCCCCCTGTTTGTCTAGTGTTGGGATATTTTTAGTGTCCTCTACTGTAAAGACTGATACAAAATATTTGTTCAGCGTTTCTGCCATCTCCATGTTCCCCACCACTAATTTCCCGGTCTCGTCCTCTAAGGGACCAACATTCACTTTAGCCACCCTTTTTCTTTTTATGTAACTGTAACTTTCTATCTGTTTTTAGACTTTGTAACCTTCAAAAACCAAAAGCAATCCTTAATTAGCTGCTCAACAGCTCACCAACAGCAATTTCCGGTCTCTTTTTTTCCTATTTAACTATGTTGAAACATTCATCAAAATATCTTGACATCTTTAGATTCACCACAAATTCTCTGTCAGATTCGTTATGTGGAAAATTAATGTAAAAAGGCAAATGTGTAGGTCATGATGTTAAACATTTTGCTTTGATGTTAATGATATATGTCAAGGTATGCAGAGGGGTACTTACTGGCATTGACACAACTATAACAGCAGCCTCCTTGGGCAACAAAGACCATTATGTACAAACCAATTGCATTTACTTTCTGTCTAATTATTAGCAAACTACTCAGGTCCTTGCCAAGAATTATTATCCATAGATGTTTACTCAAAAATGTTGTTAATCCCTCAATACATGTACTTTGACAGAGTAAAATGCTTTAAACAATAATGTCTCAAAAACAATGTGAAACCCAAACAGGAAAAACAATTCAACCCTCGGCTCAAAGACCAACTATTTGAGTCGGTTGGGTATGTCTGCTTTTTGCCTCAGATTCCTCTGTGTTGAATCAATACTGCTTTCTTTGTGCATTATAAATAGAGAGAGTGGGAATGGCATTGTTTTTTTGAAAAATAAAGAGACTGCGAGCATAGTGACAGATATACAGATCAAACCTAAGGGAATCCAACACAATAAAAGATAAATGCCGGCAATTTCCCAATGACTTCATCTGTCTGGAGTTTCCGCTGAAGGTACCCCCAAGGAAATTCCTGGCGAAAGAATATCTTTGGACACCGTAGCAACCATTTTAAGTTATGTAGCTGTGGTCTAGCAACGTGTGGTGGTTTGTTCTGTCTGGTAATGTTATCACTAGCCACAGTATGGTTCTTTGGCAGTAAACTTACCTTTTGTTGTAATTATCACAACTTTGCAATAGCTGCAGTGAATAAAACACTGCTGTAATATATTACAACCCAATGAAACACCAGTTATTAGAAACAGGACTTGATAAACCAACCCAATCTGCAATTTTTCCATCATTTTTATTATGTAGTAAACACATGCATTACATTCCACAATCAAAGCAGGAATTTAGTGCCTCTAATTCTAATAACCAGAGATTTTCCTAGGTCTGCACCCAGGCGTATTAGATCACCAGGATGCACCAAATATCAGAAAAGTTAGTGAGTCAGAGTGCACACCTGTAAAGGAACCTGCTTGATATTCCTCCATGTAAATTCATGGAAAAATAAATGGGTTGCTTTACAGGTAGCAGCACACAGTTGTATAAAGAAGGTCACTGATGGTATATTCAGCTGGATCTCACTGTTTATTACCTTTTCCATTGAACCTGCAAAACAAAGAGTGTGAACAGTCCAATTCTATAGTTTGGCAGGGTCACCACAGGTGCAAGGAGCATTTGATGGAACACAGACATTGAAAGCCCCATACAACAACTCCCACCAATTTAATCAATTGGAAAGGCTTTCATTCAATAAACATCCAGCTAGTGTACAATGCCAATCACCTTATCATGCACCTTAATGCTTGCTGCCTAGGAAGCTGTCGTAGTGTATCATGCAACAATCCATCATTTACCAAGATGGATGATTGGTGATCAGGGATACACCATGCATTGACGGCTAGTGCCTTCAGTAAGGCATCTTCAGACAGAGGGAGAACAAATATAATGAGGTCCATGGGACTATAAGAGTTTTAATAGAGCAGACCATAGGCATCTTGATGTTTCAATTTATGTCCCTGGATAAATCTGCTGGAGATGTACAGTATAGTCCAGCAAGAGTTTCTAGAATTATTGTTGCATGCTGCATTCCTACATAATATTTCCATGCAGAAAAGATTAATACTTTCTGAAGCTGAAGGGGATAGTGATGATGATGATGAAGAGGTCCTTCATTCCCAAATCGAGAGGAGGAAGCCGATAAAGGAGAGGAGTTGGAGCAGATAAGCCATCAGCCTGCAGCCAAAGAAAGGAGGCAGCACTTATAGCTGAGCACTTTCAGTTAATAAAAGTTGTGAAATGATTAAAATTCCTCCATCTGTACATCTCTCCATTCACAACTGCCTCACAAAGAACTGCATTTCCAAAGGCTTTTGTACCCTGCCTCCATTATACAGATGTCACGTATCATCATCCAAGTTGCAAATATCCACAGAAATGAACTCTGACGTCTATGTAGCCAAATTATTTTTACTTTCCAGCAGAAATGCAACAATTCCAATAAGTTCCTAAACTCTAACTGCACCACTGTTCCTACCCTTTTGCTACACTTACTGCATATCATGTCTCAATTTACACACATACTGTACACTAAAATATTATTTTCTGCAAGAAATCTATCTAATTTACATTTGAATGATGCAACACTGTATGCTTCCATTATCTCCTTAGGGTGCCTGATCTATAGATTTATCACTCACTCACTGAAATAATGGGCCGGATTTTGTTGTGAGCGGCAAATGAATGGCGCCAGCCATTCCTTAGACTTGCAATTGCCCAAAGACATTCTATGGGCTTTTGTACGGCAAGTTACTATCAGCCAAACATCCAAACAGCACATTGCCCTCTACAGGGGATCTGGGACCTGTGTGAACAGGCAAAGCAACTGTGTATCTCCTTAACCAATCAGATTGAAGCATAGTTAATAAGCAGCTCAGAGTCTGAACCAGGAAATGTCAATCAGAATATTTAATTCAATGTCGAATCAGGTACAGAAAGCAAAATAAAGAGAGGGAAAGAAAGATGGGATTATGAGAGAGATAAGAGACAGAAAGAAAAAGTAAAAAAAAATTATTTTAGTTTTGTTTTAAATCTTCAACAATAATTAAAATCCGAAGGAACGGGACTCCACACTTGTAAAAGTTAATTTTCAGTGCCAGAGAGGTTGTTTGGCCATAATTAAGACTTATCACACCACTAAAGAGGTACTTACACTGGAATGAACAAGCCTTAACTTTTCTGGTAACTGTAGTCCATAACTATGAGGTAAATACAGGAACGTCACACCGTTCAATACATTTAAATGGTGAGTCAGACGGCGAGATGCCATTTTCAGAAACCTTACAGAGGAATGTTGCATCTCGGACAGCAACTTCTAGATTTCCATGTGTAACTGTGCATGTGCGCTCGCTAGAAGTTGCTGTCTGATTTTCATATAAATAACGGTAAGCGCTGGTTATTTTCACAACAAAATCTGGCCCAATGTTTTGAATTTACTTTGCTTCAATTGGGCTGCATATTATATAGACTGTTACATATGTAGAAATAGAGATGGTTTCATAAAATAAAACAGAACTCACCAGAATCAGATGATGGATCAGGTCTTTGCTTCAACAAGTGAAATATTTGTGCATTCTTAGTTCTACCCAGATCAGTTTTTTTCTCCTTGGGCACACAAGGGCATTGCATAGTGAGTACATTTTTGTGTTAAATCTCATTCTTTTTTATTGTAAGTGATTGATGTACTTCCTGAAATTTTTACATGTTCAGACAACATTTTCTGGGGCTGTTTTAGCCCAAAATGCAGCAATCATTTTGCTGGCCATCACTTGAAGATGTTTTGATTTTTATGCCTCGCAGGAGTTTTTGTTTAGTTTTGTGAGAAAATTGAGTGCTACAGGTGAAAATTTAAGTTTGCAAGATGTGTCAGAACTCACTGGTATTTAACTCCGTTTCCTACTATATAACATTTAATTGGGCAAGATGGATCACATTTACTAATTAAGGTAGTTATTCTGATTATTTATGGTTCCTTACACATCTACCTCTGATTTAGTGGTAGCATTCCCACCACAAAATCAGAGGAGAAGGGTTGGAGCCCCAGTCTAGACAACCCCGGTGAGTGGAGACTAGAATATGGTATCTAAATACTGGGTATCCAGCTGGGTACCCACATCTGGAGGGAGTGACCACTGGCTCAGTGGTAGTATTCCCACCTCTGAGTCAGAAGGGTTGGATTTGGGCCCCACTCCAGACAACCTCGGAGAGCAGAGCGTGCCAACTCTGGAGACTAGATTGACATCCAGCAGAGGTACTAGCATCCGATAGGTGCAGGTGGGGCCACCCATTGCAACCGGTAGGTAGGGCTCTTTAGCTTTGGTTTCAGCCCACTCAGGAGAAGGCACTCCAAAGATAAAAACTGCGAGGAAGGCAACAGGAAACCATCTCAGCTACTCTTCCCTAGTAAGTGGCTCAAGATAGTCATTTGTGAGACTTGGGTTAGGACCTGCCCTAAGGCAGAACACAACAGATGGAAGGACACAGCTGCGTATATAGAGAGATGATGAAATCTTGAATGAGTTATAAAGTTCTTCCTCACAAGTAAAACTAGAATGGTATTTCACAGTTCCCACTGATTATTTTATGATTGCTGCCAAGCAAATGTAAAATATCCACTTGAAAACTTACCTTACTGTGTAATCAAGGTAAAAGAAACATATAAAGAGCTGGTTTTTGAAGGAGTATTCTGAGTAATTTAGCAGAACCACCTTAATGCTAATATATCAACTAAAGTCGTAGCAATGCACTTTAAGTTAGACAGCTTTTATTCATTCAGGTTTGTTGTGAAGAGTTGAAAGGGAAAAATGTGTGAATAGACCTCTCACCTCTTTTGTTAGTATATGCAAACAATTTAGGATATGATTTCTTTAGAGGTTGGAGTAACAGTGGTTTAACCTGTGTTGCAAAAAATATGCTTTGCCTCCTAAGCTTGACTTTACACACCTTCCAAATAAAAAATAATATTTTGAGGTTTGCTTCCTTGGCAGGAGTAAAAAAATAAAGATTCAATATATTTGCAAACCTTAAGATATAAACATTTTTGGAACAAATATTCAACATCTTTCGATATTGAATATAGGAAAAAATGTCTATATTTTGAAGACTGACTAGACCTTTCAGTGCTCAAAAGATCAATGTGACACATTCTTATAGCTGACAAGCAAAGAACAGAAACCACTTGTGTAAAGTTGAGCAGAAATAAGTACCTAAATTTAATGTTGAAGGACCTTGCACTGATAATGGGCTACTAATGTAGGAGAGCAAATAAAGCTGTCTCTTCCCATCGCACTGCATTGTTATAATATTCATGTAAATCTACTTGTGTGCAGCAAAACTGTTTGCATACACTAACCAAAAATGCAAGAGATCTATTCAAATTTTCCTTTCGAATCTGTGCAGCAAACTATTGAGCAAAGTGTCTAACTCAACGCATAGTGCTGAGTTTTGCTACTACTGTACACTGATGTTAATGTAATCCCTCTAAAGCACAAAAGGCCATTAGCTCTTAAAACCAGCTGCAGTACCTAACCAAAAATACTATAAGGTTATAATCTTGCAATGGAAATAAGATGAAGAGCTGAACTAGTTGGAGTTTGATTAGTATTGATATAGCTGTCCAAAAGCAATATTCTGTAAAAATGTTTAAGAAATGTGGGAACATTTGGAAATATTCAAGAGCAGTCTATAAAATCGAGGTTTGTTAGCAATGTAACAAATACCGTAAGTGCCAGATTTGGACTTGTGGAGTGATCTAAGAAGCAATTCTATGTACCTGCTGTGTATGACATAATTTGCTATTATACATTATACACTAGATAAAATATAGAGTACATGTAATTAGTATACACTACATACTGTGCAACAACTGAGACCAGACCCATGTATCAAATGCTTACTGGATAATGGCTATATCCCATTTGTACAGGGTGCTGTAATTTTGTACCCATCTGAAATCCTTACAAAATTAACCAAAACCATTACCAGCTGCCCCTGGTCTATATGTAAAATTAGACAGTAAGTGTAAGAGGGCTATTCTACATGGAAGTTCTCACACCTAGTATGACCCTATTCTCACCTGACACTTCCACATGCACTTTCCAAAGGAGTCACTGGATAGTGATCAGGAACAGGAGTAGGAACTGTGGCTGATTTGACTTATTCCCCTTCCTTAGTCTAGGGCTTATTACAACCCTTGATTCAGATAACCCAGACCACAGATCAAACTTGGAACCTTTAGGCTTAGTTCCATGCTTAGCAGTCAATTTATCAACTGATCTATGGATAAAGCAGACACATGGGCCGGAATCTTTACCTGAGATTCGGGCGGATGTGTGCAGGACGCGTAACGGGTCACCATCCCGAAGTTTTTAACAGCACATTCTGCACTACGTGTTTAACTCAATTACATCAATTGAAACAGTCATGCAGGTTTCCTGACCCAATTAAATGAAGCGGGTCTGCTGACGTCACCGATGACTCATTCTCAGCTCAGATATTTAAAGCAGCCTTGCACACATCCCAGTTGAAGATTGTTGGAGGAGGCATAAAGGTGGTTGGGAGAGGTGGCAATAATTCAATATAGCAGAGATTTGTGTGGGTCCAAGCAGACATGGAGTCACAGCGGCAGAAGACTACGTCCAGATTCACTGATGCCTCCCTGCACACAGGGAGATCCTGTTTCCTGGGGATGGGTGCAAAAGAGCAGCCAGAGACACCAAAAGGGCATGGCTAGAGGAGATCAGCATGTAGTAAGGCGGTCCTGGATCCAGTGCTGGAAAAGATTTAATGATCTCATGAGGTCAAGAAAGGTGAGTGCAATGCCACATTCAACTGCATCCTGATGTGTGTGTCACCCCAACCCAATCACTCTGCCTTCCCAAGCCTACTCCTACATGTCAATCCTCATACCGGCCTACCTTGCAAGGTGCACCCATCCCTCACGCTCTATGCACCTACTCACATCCCCATCTGACTAACCACCACTGACACTTACCTTCAGCCTAATGCAATCATAGGAGGTCATTTGGCAATGTCACGCCACTCCCGCATAGTCACCCACTATAGATGTAACCCATCCATTCCTTATACTCATTCCATCACTCTCACTCAAAGTTCTCTTCTTTCCCTCTTTGCAGGAGAAGAGAGTCCAGAACAACAGGGAGAGGCAATGAACCGGAGGTGGCCCTCCAATGTACATCAACTTGACTCCAGCAGAAGGGGAGGCTCTACAAATCACTGGAGTTGCAGAGCTGTTTGACGGTGGGAGACGGAGATAGGCCAACCTCCCAGTAACCTGGTGACAGAATTAAATATCTTACAGCCACATGGCATACAATAGTCACTCATGGAGACTTGATGTCAACAGCCAGTGAAATGTCATATAATAGCAAAATACTGCGGATGCTGGAAATCTGAAATAACAATGGAAAATGCTGGAAACACTCAGCAGGTCAGGCAGCATCGAGGAGAGAGAAACAGAGTCAACGTTTCGAGTCAGGGACCCTTCGTCAGAACTGGAAAAGGTTAGAGAAGAGAGATTTCTAAAGAGGGTCAGGGAGGTGGAGAGGAAAGGAAAAGGGAAGGTCTGTGATAGGATGGAAGGCAGGAAAGATTGACTGACAAAAGGGATGATGGTGCAAGGCAAAAGGAGAGGTAATGGGACAAGTTAAGAAACAAAAGATGACTCTAGATGAGGTGTGAATGATGGAGGCAGCAGCATTAACAGCTACCATGTGAGAAAACAAGAGAAAAAAAATAAAGAAGGTTATAGTCTGAAATTGTTGAACTTGATTTTAAGTCCAGAAGGCTGTAAAGTGCCTAATAGAAAGATGAGGTGCTGTTCCTCGAGCTTACGTTGAGCTTCATTGGAACAGTGTAAGAGGCCGAGGATGGAGAGATCAGAGCGGGAGTGGAGGGGAGAATTAAAGTGACAGGCGACCGGAAGCTCACGGTCACGCTTGTGGACTGAACGGAGGTGTGTCGCAAAGCAGTCACCCAATCTTCGTTTGGTCTCCCCAATGTAGAGGAGATTGCATCATGAGCAGCGAATACAGTATACTAAGTACAAGTAAATCGCGGTTTCACCTGGAAGGAGTGTTTGGGGCCCTGGACGGTGGGAAGGGAGGAGGTAAAAGGGCAGGCGTTGCATCTCCTGCACTTGCATGGGAAGGTGCCGGGCGAAGGGGAAGCGGTGTTGGGGGTGATAGAGGAGTGAACCAGGGTGTTGCAGAGGGAGCAGTCCCTTCAGAATGCTGAAAGGGGAGGTGAGGGGAAGATGTGTTTGGTGGTGGGATCACGCTGGAGGTGGTGGAAATGGTGGAGGATGATCCGTTGAATGTGGAGGCTGGTGGGGTGAAATCTGAGGACAAGGGGAACCCTATCGTGGTTCTGGGGGGGAGGGGAAGGGGTGAGAGCAGAAGTGTGGGAAATGTCAGTCACAGTGGAGGGGAATCCTCGATTGAGCAAAAAGGAAGACATACCGGAAGCACTAGTATGGAAGGTGGCATCATCAGAGCAGATGCGACGGAGACGGAGAAACTGGGAGAATGGAATAGAGTCCTTACAGGAAGCGGGGTGGGAGGAAGTGTAGTCCAGGTAGCTGTGGGAGTCAGTGGGCTTATAGTGGATGTTGGTCGATAGCCTATCCCCAGAAATGGAAGCAGAGAAGTCGAGGAAGGGAAGAGACGAGTCGGAGATGGACCATGTGAAGGTGAGGGAAGGGTGGAAATTGGAAGCAAAATTAATGAAATTTTCTAGTTCAGGGCTGGAAACGGCACTGATACAGTCATCAATGTACCGGAAAAAGAGGTGAGGGAGGGGACCTGAGTAGGACTGGAACAAACCGTGTTCCATATCTCCCATGAAGAGGCAGGCATAGCTTTTGTCAGTCAATCTCTCCTGCCTTCCATCCTATCACAAACCTTCCCTTTGTTCTTTCCTCCCCTCCTCCCTGCCCCTGCTTAAAAATCTCTCTTCTCTAACCTTTTCCAGTTCTGACGAAGGTTCCCCGACTCGAAACGTTGACTCTGTTTCTCTCTCCTCGATGCTGCCTGACCTGCTGAGTGTTTTCAACATTTTCTGTTGTTATTTCAGTGTGCATAATAGTAATGCTACACATTCTTATCATAAGACTTCTTATTCATCTCTTTACTCTCCCACAGTGCATCCCCCACTGTCCAGCCGGAGAAGAAAAATGACTCCTCAGAGGAATCTCCAGTCTCTGAGGGCGCACCGTAACCAGACCCATGCGCATCCAGCACCAGCGCAGATACACGCGTCTCGGTGGGTCCAGCGAGACATATAGGCCTAGAAATTCAGTATAGCCACTTTTGGTGCAGTAAAGTCGGGTGGCCGCTAAAGTTTGCGCCACCCTCGCCGATATTCAGTCGCATCGCCCCAAGAGGTTGCTGCTGCGCTAAAACAGGCGATGCACGACTATCTTTAGGCGCTAAGCCGGCGGTGCCGAGCGATACCCCCGAGGCCGGGCGCAGCGCCGGTGCGGCGAGTTGTTGATTGACGGCAGACACTCTGGCGCCGGTCAGCTCTTAAAGGGATTTGTTTGCCTGCCACGCCCTGCACACTGCAGCCCTCAACCTAGGCCTGACCACTTCAGCTTCATCTGCACAACGCCCAGGGCTATGGAGAAGGCCAGGGAGAGAGCGCAGCGCTTCAGCGACGGTGAGCTGAGGGTGCTGGTTGGCAGAGTGGAGCGCAGGCACCATGTTCTGTTCCCAGAAGGTGGCAAGAGGCCGCTGCCCAGCGCCTACCGGAAAGCCTGGAGGGAGGTCTCAAACAGGGTGTCTTCCAACAGCGTGGTTGCCAGGACTCCTGTGCAATGCCGGAAAAAGTTCAACGACCTCACTCGGGTTGTCAGGGTGAGTACCCTTTCCAGTGTCCTCCTCATCCTTGCATGTGCACCTAACTTTATGGGCAAAGGGACCTGAAAGCCCTAATGGCCAGCCCTCATCCAGTAGCTATGGGACTGTCATGAAAATCACTTGCACATTCAGCACTTTACACACTGTACAAGCTATTCGACCATGGGAGGCATTGCAGACAACATCAGGGCTTCACACTGTCAGGGCCAGTCCACCATGGGAGGCATTGCAGACAAGATCAGGGCTTCACACTGTCAGGGCCAGTCCACCATGGGAGGCATTGCAGACAAGATCAGGGCTTCACACTGTACAAGCTATTCGACCATGGGAGGCATTGCAGACAGGATCAGGGCTTCACACTGTACTTAGAGGCCGTCCTTTCTCTTGAAGGCCAAGGTGGTGCACAACCGGCGGAAACGAACTGAGACCGGGGGAGGCCGTCCTGACGTCAAAGAGCTCTCCGACCTCGACCAGCGTGTGGAGCGCATTATGGCAGGCCGGCTGATTGGCCCCGTCGCCAGTGGAGATGCCGACCCTGTTCTGGGCACCAATGGTAAGGGCATCACCTTTTTGACCTCTCTCGTTCCACTTGCGCCTCAGATCAGCATCCTTTGCCACTGTCCGACCAATGCAGTGAATGGCAGCACTCATGCCTCCCTCGCTGCCGCCCTGTCCTCACTCTAAAGCTACTCTTGTGCCTTCCTGCTTTCAGATGGTGAATCGCCAGGTGAGGAGGCGGGCCCTCAAGCTGCCACTGTCAGCGCTTCCGAATTAGAGGAGGAGGAAGAGGAAGCCGGCCCATCAGTGCCACCCTCAGCCGTGCCAGCCCATGGCGATGAAGGGGACACGTCTTCCCTGGAGGGGAGCCGGGGGGAAGGGTCGGAGGAGAGTGAAGCTCCGGGGCCCAGCGGCCTGCAGCAACGCGGGAGGGGTGGGGAAGCTCGGCGGACTTCTCCCCAGAGGGTGAGTGCGGCCTCCAGTCCTGCGACGGTGAGCACAGAGGAGGTGCGGCTCCTGGAGGAAATTGCCGTCCAGGCTGAGCGCAGGCACAATGAGCTCATGGCTGCAGTGGCAAGGATGCCTGACTCCACTGAGTCTTTGTCAAGGAGTGTGCAGCAATTTGGAGCAGCACAGGCCAGGAGTCTACAGGACTTCGCGGCAGCACAGGCGGCTTCGAGCCAAGTGCTCAGTCGTGCCGTCCATTCACTGGCTGTTGTCATGCGGACACAGACCAGGGCCACACGGGCACTAACTGCTGCCACCCTCGCTGGATCAGCCAGGCATCGCCAGGGCACTCGCCGCGCAGCAGCAGCCCAGCAGTCTGTTCTCCAGCTGTTTGCTGTGCATGCTGCAGTGCTGGCCCGTGCGAGTGCCAATGTATCAGGCGACCAGCGAGCACCTGCGATCTGCCAGGTTGGCACCATTCCTGCAGCCGACACTGCCACTCCGCCATTGCAGCTGCCATGAGCCGCTGGACAGACTGCTGCCGCCCAAGCAGAGTTGGAGCAGTCAGCAGCCGGCCCCTCCAGGGCCAGAGCTGGTGCAGGCCGACCCCCAAGGGCATCTGCCGTCTCGCCATCTGACCCTCAGCAGCCTTCCCCCAGCCTTGCTGCAGCCACTGGGCTCCCATTGAGGAGGAGCTGCAGGGCGGGCAGGGGCCAGGCAAGGATGCGAAAGGCGTCGCCCTTGCAGGGCAAAAAGTAGAAGGTCTGCACAAATGCCTGGTGCTTTTTCTAAGGCCGAGACTGGTGTAGTTGTGTTTTTGTAAGGCCGAGACTGGTGTCTTTCTTTGTTTTTGTAAGGCCGAGACTGGTGTCTTTCTTTGTTTTTGTAAGGCCGAGACTGGTGTCTTTCTTTGTTTTTGTAAGGCCGAGACTGGTGTCTTTTTTAGTTTTTGTAAGGCCGAGACTGGTGTCTTTCTTTCTTTTTGTAAGGCCGAGACTGTTAGTTTTGTGTTTTTGGAGGGGGCTTCTCCACATGAGGTTGTAATGTGGGAAGGGCAGAGGTTTGCAATAAATTAATGTTCTTAAATTGCACTGTGCATGGTTTTTATGTCAAGTCCTGGTTGCCCTGCTCGGCTGAGGGCTTGTGGAGCGGCTACATTCATCTGCTGACATTGGCACAAGCCATTCCCTGAGAGGGGGCCTAGAACCGACGTTCAATAAGCTGGCGACGGGCGGCCCTTGCACTTTCTGCCTCCCTCCTGTGCTGGCCCTCCTCCTCCTCCTCCTCCTCCTCCTCCTCCTCCTCCTCCTCCTCCTCCTCCACCTCCACCTCAGGTAGTACTCCAATCTCTGGTGGCAGTGGCTGAGTCCTGTGGATAGCCAGGTTGTGCAGCATGCAGCAAACGACCACGAAATGGGAGACTCGCTCCGGCGAATATTGTAGGGCTCCACCGGAACGATCCAGACAGCGGAACCATTGCTTCAGGACGCCGATTGTTTGCTCAATGATGTTCCTGGTCGCTTGATGGCTATCGTTGTATCCCTCTTCAGCAGGGGTGCTGATCGCACGGAGCGGGGTCATCAGCCAGGTACACAAAGAATAGCCTTTGTCCCCGAGAAGCCATCCTAGTGGGTGAGGCTGGGCCTGGAACATGTCTGCCACAGAAGTCTGGCGCAGGATGAAGGCATCGTGGCTGCTGCCTGGAAAGCGGGCATTGACAGCTAGGATGAGCTGCCTGTGGTCACACACCAGCTGGACGTTGAGCGAATGGTAGCCCTTCCGGTTGCGGTAATCCTCGGAATTCTCCAGAGGTGCCCGCAAAGCCACATGCGTGCAGTCAATGGCGCCCTGCACCATGGGGAAGCCCGCGAATGCTGCAAAGCCCATTGCACGCTGTTGCTGCTTGGCAAGGGCCATGGAGAAAGAGCTAAACTGACGTCTCCTTTTGAAAAGGGCATTGGTCACCTGGTGGATGCAGCAATGCACGGCGAACTGGGAGATGTTGGAAATGTCCCCAGTAGCGGATTGGAAGGAGCCGGTGGCATAGAAGTTGAGAGCCACCGTCACCTTCACTGCCACCGACAGAGACGTCCTGCTCCTCAGCTGTGGCTGCAGATCACCGCCAAGCAGGTGGCAGACCTTTGTGACCACCTCCCTTCGGAATCGCAGCCTCCGAACACACTGCTCTTCAGACATGTTGAGATAGGAGAACTGCTGGCGGTATACCCTGGGTGGGTAAGGCCTCCTTTCCCGACGCCTGTTGCCCCCTTTCCGTCTAGCCAGGGCTGCCACTCTCTCACGACGTCTGTGAGCCCTTTGGATGCAATGGAGAAAGCCAGCGTTTGCACCCATTGCAGCCCCCATAATATGATGGAAACAATGATATGTCAATGAAGGCAAAGACAAGTGGAAAGCTGTGGCCTGAAGCCACAAGTACCTGTCCGAGTGTTGAGCCAAAGCAGAAAGCTCTCTACCTTGGTCTCTCTGCAAAGATCCGTCTCTCAAGAAGGAGTGCTGCGAAATGGCGGCCTTTTATAGTGCAGGAGGAGTGCCCTTTAATTTGCGCCCCCCGCGCCCCGCATCGACTGAGCACCGTTCCACTCTACCAGTCGCTAGGGGCGCCAGGCGCACAATGGGGCATCGCGACTGAATTTCCGGTTGGGGGCGCACAAAGGGTGTTGCACGAGGAAATGACGTCAGGATCTGCGCGCGCAGCTGAGCGCGCGCAAAGACTTTGCGCCGCCGCTAAATTGTGAGTGAAGTTGGGGAGAGGCGCAGATTGCGCTGCGCCCGGCCGCTAGCCGCCTAGCGCCCGACATCTACTCCTCCTAAGGCGCTACCGGCTGGCGCAACCAACTGAATTTCTAGGCCATAGTGTTGCCACCTGGTGTCTCACAGAACACAAGTGAGCAAGAGCAAATGGTGTTGACAGGGACAGCAGTGGAGACTCATCGCCGGAGGGTGCAGGACACTCCCAGCTCTGCTCAGCTGCATGTAGATGCTGAACCTCAGAGGCCATCAAGAAAGAGGGTGATCCTGGAGGAGCAGAAACAATTGCAGGAGGCTTTGGCAGTTTTTGCAACCGCGATCTCAGCAAATGTTCAGAATGGAGGAGTCCATCTCCAACATGAGCACCACCATCTCGCAGGTGATGGCAACAATGTGCTCTTCCATGGAAAGGATGGCCACCTGCATGTGCGCCAGTCCAACAAGAACATGTTTGTTGTGAACAACAGATTACAGACTCTCATTGACATCATCTCCAGGAGGGATACCAACGTAGACTTGGGCGTTCATCGCCCCGCTGATGTGCAGCAAGGTGCTCTCCAGCTCCTTGCTAGCAGGGACGTGTGGGTGGCCCGTGAGAGGGATGATGGTGAGAGGGGACATAGAAGTGGGGGCTCTTCTCAAAGTGCTCCCACTTCTCCCCTGTTGCCGCCCCCTCAGTCAGAGCCCCAGCTGTTTCCTCGGATTGCGATGGCCGAGTCTGCCCCTACACAGTTGCAGGAGGAGCAGTTTTTGACGGGGTCCTCACAGGCTCCAAAACCCAGAGGACGTCTGCCAAAAGTGTCAAAACAGTCATAGCAAGGAAGTGAGCAGCCTGCCTCTACCTCTGCTGAAGCCACAGGAGTTGCACCTCATAGAAGCACGCTGAAAAGTAAAACGACACCATCGTAGATGCACAAGGATATGCACAGGGGTGTTTTCCAAAATGTCAGTGTTAAGTTTCAGTTCTATTTATGACGCACATAAATGTATTCCTTTGCACTACTTTCCCGTCTTGTCCATTTTTGTCTGCTACCTGGGAAGTGGCTTTGTTATTTAGAGTGATTGGTGTGACATTACTTAACCTCGAGCAATGGGGGTTTGGTTGACAGGAATGGCTTGGTCATTGCAGGATTGCTTTGTGGTGTTGTTGGGTGGGGCGGGGGTGGGGGGGGAGGTTGGTACAGCATCTGGGAGTCATATGGGTGCACTGGTGCAAGTTAAGTAAATCAGGCCATCATGAGGCCATCCCGGGCCTCCCGGGCAGCAATGTGCACTGCTGCTGGTGCCATCTCCACCTCAGGTTCCTCCTCCTCCTCGTGTTCTACCTGTTCCGCCTCCTCCTCTGAAGATGCTATGCGGTCTGTGCCTTGCTCCTCCTGTAGCTCCAATCCTCGCTTCTGTGCTATGTTGTGCAGCGCACAGCAAACAATGACGATTCTGGAGACCCTAGCTGGTGCGTACTGAAGGGCTCCTCCAGATCTGTCAAGGCATCTGAAGTGCATCTTCAGCATGCCAATTGCTTGCTCTATGACACATCTGGTGGACATGGGGCTGTTATTATAGCATTCCTCGGCCTCATTGCTTGGCCTCCTCAATGGTGTCATCAACCATGTCTTCCGTGGATAGCCCTCGTCTCGAAGCAGCCTTGTTTGGAGGTGCAAAGAGCTGAGAGAGGGTGGACAGGCGCAGCACAAAAGAGTCATGAAAGCTTCCAGGGAATCTGGCACACACATGCATGATGATCTTTTTATGGTTACAAACGAGCTGCACATTGAGGGAATGGAAGTCCTTGCAGTTCACAAACACTCCTGGTGATGATGGGGTGCCTTGATGGCCACATGTGTGCAGTCGATGACGCCCTGCACCTGTGGGAAGCCAGCCAGAGCCAAAAATCTAAGCACCCGCTCAGTAACACTGGCTTCATCAGTGGCAAAGTTCACATAATTGGCTGACTTGTGAAACCTGGGTGATGCATCTGTGGGCAGCCGACTGCGAGATCCTGCAAATGTCTGCTGCAAATCCCTGGAAGGAGCCTGAGGCGAAGAAGTTGAGGGCGGTGGTGACTTTGACAACCACTGGCAAGGAGTTTCCACCAGATCCTCTGGGCAGCAGATCTTGTTCCAGCAAGCTACAAATGTCTGCGATGACCTGGCGCGATAGCCTGAGCCTCCTGAAGCACTGCTGCTCAGTCATGTCCAGGAAGCTCATCCTCTGCCTGTATACCCTGTGTTGGGGGTATCACCTCCGGCACGGTGCAGCCCTGTGCTGGCCCTCTCCTGCGGAGCATCAGGTCGGTGAGGAGAAGGCTGCTGGTATGGTTGCTGCTGGTGTTGTGGCTGCTGCTGCTGCTGTGGCTGGTGTTGTTGGTGCTGGGGCTAATCTTGGTTCAATTCTGAGGTCTAAGATGAGACAGCATAAGCAGCACCCGTGCTGATCTAATAGATGCCAGGTAAAGCGGAGATCAGAGGCATAATCCTCCAATGTACTGAGAGTGTCTAGCAATGTGGTGAGAGTGGTTTCAGAGGTAGCAGAGATCACCTGCAAACTTCCAGCATTTTCTGTTGTTATTTCGGATTTCCAGCATCTGCAGTATTTTGCTATCGTACTAGTGTTTGGTTCACTGCCACACCTCTTCTAGGAATGCCTACCTTGAAGAAGTTCTGCTCTTCTCTTCGACGGGATCTCCGTTTGACTCTTCAACCTTGTTCATCTTCATTACTTTCAGTTTCCCTTCACGTGTTTGATCAGGTATCTGCCAAGACTCGGTTTCACAGCCACATCATTTTCCTCAGCAACTGTCTCTGGTTCCGAATTATTCCACGTGGATTCCAACTAAACTTCCACCCTTCGTGTTTCGGATCCACCCAGGATTACAAATATCTCCAAGATATTCATCGTTCCTCGAACTACTGCCCTCGCCGCATCCTGAGATCCATGCCATGCGGCGCCACATGAACACTCTCGACCTCTCTCTTCAGCAACACCGGCGCACTCTATCTCAAAGCTGTCCGGGTCCACAGTTCCATTTCATCCTTCGACTCATCCGACGCTTCAACAAAAAACTTTTTTCTTCCTTTCCGATGTCAAGGATCGCAAGCTTCATCAACTCTTGGACACCAACGCCCCTCCGGAACCTTCTTCCTCTTCACTTTCCTCTGACCCCCCTTCTCCCAATCTCACCCCCGCCACGTTTTCACTATCCCCTCTGACCTTCCACTCTCTGACCCCGAACGATCAGTCCTCAGCAAAGGCCTGAGCTTCATCCCCTTACGCCCCCACCTCAATGAATTTCGAGCTCGACACGATGTTGAGCTCTTTTTCCGCTGCCTCCGTCTCCGTGCCCACTTCTTTGGCCAGGAGTCTTCCCCCCGCACGACTGACCCTTTCTCCCGCTTGCAGAATTCCCGTTCTACCTGGACCCCTCCCCCTGGCCTCTTACCCTCTCTAGATCTTTTCATCGCTAACTGCCGCCGTGACATCAGCCGTCTCCATTTCTCTGCTCCCCTCACTCACTCCAATCTACCTCCCTCTGAACTTGCAGCACTCCATTCTCTTAGATCCAACCCTGACATTGTCATTAAACCCGCTGACAAGGGTGGTGCTGTTGTTGTTTGGCGAACTGACCTCTACCTAGCGGAAGCTGAACGCCAACTCTCCGACACCTCCTCCTACCTCCACCTGGACCATGACCCACTACCGAACATCAAATCATCGTTTCCAAGACTGTCACTGACCTCATCTCCTCTGGAGATCTTCCCCCTGCGGCCACCAACCTCATAGTTCCCCAACCCCGCACAGCCCGCTTCTACCTCCTTCCCAAGATCCACAAACAGGACTGCCCTGGTAGGCCCATCGTTTCAGCCTGTTCTTGCCCCATGGAACCTATCTCTTCCTATCTCTGTAGTGTATGTGCTTTAAGTCAGAACTACTTTTTACAGCTCCTGTATACTGTAGTACCGGCAGTAACCACACCGGTATATAAGCTGTGCGCATGCCTCTGTACCCCAGTCTAGAAATTACCCTCCTCCAGTAAAGACCTGTTATTTGTTTATGTACAGCATCCATGTAATTATTTTTCCACTGAACCACGGATCTAACAGTGGCGACGAGTGTTGATGCAAATCTACCTGGAACATAAAAAAAATAAATAGTCGAGTCCAGGAACACGGGCGTCGACCGTGAGCAACCGACCAGCAGTCAGGCAGAGATCCAACTTCGCTGGGGAGGCTGTGGAGAGCCGGGCTTGGTTCCCCAGCCACAACGAACAGTAAGAGACCGACGACAGGTCCAGAGCAGACCCTTCCCGAGCAGCGGCGGCTGGAGCCGACCGACGGCAGAGAGAGAGAGCCGGGCAGCGTCGACGGGGTAAGAAAGAGGGTGAAGAGAGCAGGGCGCAGCCGGGGGTTGATCACCGAGCGGCGTCGAGGAAAAATACTGCAAACCGGAGAGAGAGAGGGTAAGAAACAGCCGGGTTCTAGACTGAGCGGCGTCGACAAATATCAAGAGAAGAACGCGCAGAGCACAGCCAGGGATCACGGGCTGATCAGGGTCCACGGGGCGAAGCAAGGGGAGACGCCATTGAGCCGCGGAGAAGCAGGGAGAGCGCGGGAGGCACCATTGAGCCGCGGAGAAGCAGGGAGAGCACGGGAGGCGCCATTGAGCCGCGGAGAAGATGGAAGAGCGCGGGAGACGCCATTTTGAGAAGCCGCAGCGGAGAAGACGGGTGAGCGTGGGATGGAAGGAAAGCACGGGAGACGCCATTTTGTGCCAACGGAGAAGAAGGGGAAGCGCGGGAGGCGCCATTGGGGGATAGTTAACGCACAACCAAGGATGCCGAAGAGTGGCAGTATCTCTACGTTCGACAATGAAGTCGAAGATTGGGCGACATATGTGGAACGTATTGAGGTGTACTGCAGGGCGAATGAAGTGCCAGATGCTAATAAAGCACTGGTTCTGTTAAATTCCATGAGTGCAAAAACTTATGGGTTACTGCAAAATCTAATAACCCCAGAGAAGCCGGTAAACAAGAATTTTGAAAGCATAGTAGAAATCCTACAGGACCACTTAAACCCCACACCGCTGCTGATAGCAGAACGATTTAAGTTCCATAAAAGGAACCAACACAAAGACAAAAGCAATGCTGAATACCTAACGGAACTGCGCAAGCTATCGAAATACTGCCAGTTTGGAGCAGGACTAGCAGACACGTTAAGGGACAAGTTTGTGTGTGGGCTACAAAGTGAAGGAACCCAGAAGCGGCTTCTATAAGAAAAGGACCTTACGCTGGACAAAGCTTTCAATATGGCAGTATCACACGAAGCAGCCGCAAGGGGCGCTGCAGAGATACAACGGAGACCGCAAGAATACGGCACCAACGAAATGACCTATGGAACAGGGAAGTGCTATCGCTGCGGCAGAACAACACATGACCAGAAAGATTGTTGGTTCAAGGACCAAGTGTGCAGACAGTGTGGGAAAGCAGGACACATAGCAAGAGTCTGCAGGTCTGGGAAGAAAACCAACAGTAAGAAATCTCCACAGGAGAAGTACAAAAAGGTACACCAGGTGATGGACAGTGGTTCAGATGAACAGAAAAGTGACACAGACTCCGGAAGCAAGGAGCTGGGTTGTCTGAAACTACATAATGTAACCGAAATGGAGGATCACCAGACTATCTGGGTTACACTCAAGATAGATGGAGTCCAAGTGGAAATGGAATTGGACACAGGGTCAGCTCTAACAGTCATAAATCAAAGAGACTACAAGCGGCTGTTTTCACACATACCCTTGAAAGCTACAGAGATTGTCTTGAAGACGTATACGGGGCAAAAAGTCTACCCCAAAGGAAAAATAAGGGTGAAAGTGACATATAAAGGTCAGGAAATACCTAAAATGGATATATATGTATTGCCAAATGGAGGACCACCACTGCTAGGACGTGAATGGATCCAGAAGATACATTTAGATTGGCATTCCATACAGGCACTGAAGGTGGAGGCCAAAAAGGATGATGACGTCACACCTGGACGACTGTCAAAAATGCTAACTGATGCAAAAGAAGTGTTCCAGGAGGGACTAGGAACACTAAAAGGAAAAGCAGCAAAAATTAAAATAGAGGATAATGCAAGCCCAAAGTTTCCGAAGGCCAGACCAGTGCCTTATGCGATCAGACCAGCGGTTGAAGCAGAGCTGGAAGGGTTGGAACATTCAGGAGTACTGTCCAAAGTGGACTGGAGCAAGTGGGCTACACCCATCGTTCCTGTAATGAAGAGGTCATTGAGTAATACGCCTGGGGAACCAAAGAAGGTCCGCATCTGTGGGGATTTTAAGGTGACAGTGAACCCAGTCCTTCACACGGTGCAATATCCGCTTCCACGAATTGAGGATATTTTTGCCTCGCTATCTGGTGGTAAACGCTTCACCAAAATTGATCTATCCCAGGCGTACTTGCAAATGGAGGTAGAAGAAGCTTCAAAACATTACCTTACGATCAACACCCATAAAGGTCTCTATCAATACAACCGGCTGGTGTTTGGAGTAGCCTCGGCTCCGGCTTCTGGCAAAGGGCGATGGATCAGGTCCTGCAAGGGATTCCAGGGACCCAGTGTTATTTGGACGACATCTTGGTCACGGGCAAAAATGACGGTGATCACCTCGCTAACTTGGAGAAGGTGCTCGCCAGATTAAAGGAATATGGGCTACGAGCGAATCGCCACAAGTGCAAGTTTTTCCAGAAACAGATCTCGTATTGCGGCCACGTCATTGATGAAGAGGGGTTACATAAGTCCCCTGACAAGATTGAGGCAGTAGTCAAGGCTCCAGCACCGGAAAATGTGTCACAACTGAAGTCGTTCCTCGGGCTCGTAAACTATTACCACAAGTTCTTACCAAATTTGTCTACGGTATTACACCCGCTGAACACCCTACTGCAAACAGGGGTACCATGGAAGTGGGATGACGAACGTAGACGAGCTTTCCAGAAGTGTAAAAAATTGATCACATCAAAAGAGGTGTTGGCCCACTTCAACCCAGCACTACCAATTCGTTTGGCATGTGATGCATCACCCTACGGCATTGGAGCGGTGCTGTCGCACAAATTCCCAGACGGGTTGGAGAGGCCAGTAGCCTTTGCATCTCGGTCACTAACCTCAGCCGAGCGCAACTACGCCCAGATTGACAGGGAGGCCCTCAGCCAATATGGGGAGTAAAAAAATTCAACCATTTTCTTCATGGGCAGAAGTTCACCTTGCTGACTGACCACCAACCACTTGTCTCCATCTTTAATCCTAGGAAGGGCGTGCCAGTAATGACTGCACAACGGTTACAAAGATGGTCCCTGTTTCTAGGGGCGAATCAATATGAAATAGAATATAAAGGCACGAAACAGCATGGGAACGCTGATGGGCTATCGCGCCTGCCACTGCCTACGGTGGAGGAAGCACCAGCAGTGGACCCTATCGAGATATTTTATTCGTCGATAATTGAATGATTGCCAGTAACAAACGCGGATATAGAGAAGGAGACCCGCAATGATCCGACGCTGTCACGGGTATATGAATTGACGGTGAGGGGATGGCCAACACATGGCGACTCACTGTTGCCAGCATTCTCATCCAGAAGAGAACAGCTGTCAGTATGCCAGGGGACAGTGATGTGTGGATCCAGAGTGGTGATTCCACCCAAGTTAAGGGAGAGAGTGCTAAAGGAGCTACATGAAGGTCATCTGGGGGGAGTGAAAATGAAAAGCCTTGCAAGGGCTTATGTGTGGTGGCCGGGAATTGATCAACAAATCGAAGACCTAACTAAGAGCTGCTTAGGATGCCAGAAGGTCCAAAATGCACCACCACATGCCCCTCTACACCCATGGGAGTGGCCCTCCTCTCCATGGCAACGGGTGCACATTGATTTCGCTGGTCCATTCATGGACTCAATGTTCTTAATAGCAGTGGATGCTCATTCAAAGTGGCCTGAGGTGATAAAGATGTCTTCAACCACTACAGAGAAAACGATTGCAGTCCTACGGACCATATTTGCCAGAAACAGTTTGCCAGAGCAGATCTGCTCTGATAATGGACCACAGTTTGTGTCCGACGAGTTCCAAAAATTCATGAAAAGGAATGGGGTAAGGCATTACACATCCACCGCGTATCATCCAGCCACCAATGGATTGGCTGAGAGGTTCGTACAAATCTTTAAGAAGGCGATAAAGGCCATGTGCGATGAGGAAATTCCACTGCAGCATAAGATGGACAATTTCTTATTAGCCTACCGAAACGCGACACATGCAGTTACCAACCAGACCCCGGCCATGATGTTCTTTGACCAAAGGTTGAGATCTCGTCTGGACTTGCTCAGACCAAATGTGCGAAGAAATGTTGAGGACAAACAATTCCAGCACATCAACGAGAAGCCTACAAGGAGCTTCAATGTAGGGCAACCAGTCTTGGCTCGTGACTATCGAACAGAAAAGTGGCAACCCGGAACGATATGTACAAGGCAGGGGCCATTAATGTACACAGTGGATGTCGGGGAGAACATTGTGAGACGCCACGTCGATCAGATCTTAGCGTCACATGAAGGCGTCAACCCCATGTCTCGAGTACCTGGGGATGAACCCGACATACCGGTAGCATCTACTTCAGACCCAGTAGCAGTGGAACCCGATGAACTACCCGATGAAAAGGGGTCAGAATCACCTCTGCACCAAGAACAAGAACCTCCGGAAAGGCGCTATCCCGAAAGGGTCAGGAAGCCGCCCCAAAGACTGAATCTATAAATGGACTTTTGTTATTGAATGTACATGTAAAAATGTAATTGTTATTTGAATATTAAGGGGGTATTATTAATCTAAAAAGGGAGGAGCTGTAGTGTATGTGCTTTAAGTCAGAACAACCTTTTACATCTCCTGTATACTGTAGTACCAGCAGTAACCACACTGGTATATAAGCTGTGCGCATGCCTCTGTACCCTAGTCTAGAAATTACCCTCCTCCAGTAAAGACCTGTTATTTGTTTATGTACAGCATCCGTGTAATTATTTATCCACTGAACCACGGATCTAACAATCTCGACTCTATCTTTTCTCCCCTTGTCCAGTCTCTTCCCACCTACATCCGCGACTCTTCAGACGCCCTCCACCACTTTAACAGTTTCCAGTTTCCTGGCCCCAAACGCTTCCTTTTCACCATGGACGTACAATCCCTCTACACCTCCATCCCCCACCAGGATGGCCTGAGGGCGCTCTGCTTCTTCCTTGAACAGAGGCCTATCCAGTCCCCATCCACCACCACCCTCCTCCGCCTGGCTGAACTTGTTCTCACATTGAACAACTTCTCCTTTAACTCCACTCATTTCCTCCAAATCAAAGGTGTTGCTATGGGTACCCGCATGGGTCCTAGCTATGCCTGCCTTTTTGTGGGATATGTGGAACACTCTTTGTTCCAGTCCTACTCAGGTCCCCTCCCTCACCTCTTTTTCCAATACATTGATGACTGTATCGGTGCCATTTCCTGCTCTCGCCCTGAACTAGACAATTTCATTCACTTTGCCTCCAATTTCCACCCTTCCCTCACCTTCACATGGTCCATCTCTGACTCTTCCCTTCCCTTCCTCGACTTCTCCATCTCCATCTCTGGGGATAGGTTATCGACCAATATTCACTACAAGCCCACTGACTCCCACAGCTACCTGGACTACACTTCCTCCCACCCCGCCTCCTGTAAGGACTCTATTCCATTCTCCCAGTTTCTCCATCTCCGCCGCATCTGCTCTGACGATGCCACCTTCCACACCAGTGCTTCCGACATGTCTTCCTTTTTCCGCAACTGAGGATTCCCCTCTACCATGGTTGACACGGCCCTCGACCATGTCCGTTCTATCTCCCGCACTTCTGCTCTCCTCCCTGCCCCTCCCTCCCGGAACCACGATAGTGTTCCCCTTGTCCTCACCTTTCACCCCACCAGCTTCCACATTCAACGGATCATCCTCCGCCATTTCCGATACCTCCAAAGTGATCCCACCACCAAACGTATCTTCCCCTCCCCTCCCCTTTCAGCATTCCATAGAGACCGCTCCCTCCAAGACACCCTAGTCCACTCCTCTATCACCCCCAACAGCCCTTCCCCTTCACCTGGCATCTTCCCGTGCAAGCGCAGGAGATGTAACACCTGCCCCTATACCTCCTCCCTTCCCACTGTCCAGGGCCCCAAACACCCCTTCCAGGTGAAACAGTGATTTACTTGTACTTCTTGCAATCTAGTATACTGTATTCACTGCTCACGATGCGGTCTCCTCTACATTGGGGAGACCAAACGCAGATTGGGTGATCACTTTGCGGAACACCTCCATTCAGTCTGTAAGGGTGACCTCGAGCTTCCGGTCGCCTGTCATTTTAATTCACCGCTCCATTCCCACTCAGACCTCACCGTCCTTGGCCTCTTGCATTGTACCACGGAAGCTCAACGTAAACTCGAGGAACAGCACCTCATTTTCCGATTAGGCACTTTGCAGCCTTCCGGACTCAATATCGAGTTCAACAATTTCAGATCATAACCTCGGCCCATTACATTTTTACTTATATTTTTTTCCACCCCTTTGTTTGGGTCTTCCCTTCCCCCTGTAGGATTCGCAAAATTGGACTTTGTATTTATAAGGGTCAAATGGCAGAAGAGGCCGTGATTTTAAAGACTGTTTTAAAAGAAGCCCAGAAAAAGGGGCATACAAAATGGCCACCATACCATGTGACCAGCTTATTGGAACACTTTAAAATGGTTCCTGTGAAACCTCAGACAGCTTTGTGGATTCAACCCACAGCAAGTTCTGGAAGCCGTTTCTGAGAGAACGAAACCAGACCCACACATATACATATGGATTAGATGCAGATCCAGTCAAGATCGGCCTGGAGACAGAGGCCATCTAAATGTTGACCCAGACAAAAGGGGGACAATTTCATATTCATGAGAACAGCACCAAGGACTAGATAATGAGATCAGCAGGACATTAAAAACAATGAAGGTCATTCCAGACAAGAGATGGGCCTTTACCGGCCATCGAAAACATTTTAAAATATAATAACTACCCTGCTGTGCTCCCAGCCCGCCAAAACTTAAACAAAGACTAACCTGATTTTGGGCGGGAAGTGGAGACTGCTGAAGAAAGGTATAACTGGAGGGGTTGGAGTTGTACGAGACTCACTCAGAAGAAGCACGCATTCAGAGGACGCAGAGCTCACACAGACACGGGGGAAACTCTGAAGGAGACACCGGAGTTGTAGCTGGAGACAGCAGTGGGTGAAGAGGAGTCGCTTCGGGAGCAGATCAGCAAACTCCTCTCCACCATCGGAAGAGGAAGAAGAATCAAGCCAACATCAAGAAGGCCGTTTCGAAGCCGGCGTCCCGCCCCGAGGAAACACATCGGGAGTTCATCGACCATCCCCGGGCCGTTGCCAGAACGAGAGGCCATCGACCCAACTTAGGAGAAGGAACAAAAAAATAAAGCCCCAAGAGAAGAAACCTTCCAGCCACTCGGGCTCGAAAAGAGACAGTAACCAAGGAAATCTATGGGAGCCAACCCAAGGCTCCTCTGACCAGGGTCGAGCCGACGATGCTCGACCCCACCGACATCCAGGCCCGCCGGTGTCCAGCCACCCCGACCCCCACCTCAGGAGAGAGGTGTGGCACAGCTCGCAGGGGTTCCACGATCCACGAGGAGACGGAGCGCCTGAAGGGATCAAAACACAGACTTGATTTCAAAACCTTGCACTTCCTAGTGAGATTGGTGAGCATGTTTCTGGCCCTTCACAATCAGATCTAGATAGGTTTAATAAGGGGATGGATTTAAGGGTACAATTAACATGAGTTGTTGTCCCTCAATGTTCCGTGTGTTTCCTTATTTCATGATGATCTTTGTAGAGTATAAGATGCCTGTATTAGCCTTAGTTAGTACTGTGTCGTTATGATGTGTTTGTGTCTTTCCCTCCCATGTACTCTCTTGATTTGATAATTTTCCTTATGCAATAAAATTTCATTTTGTTTCATCAAACTTGGTCTACAAGAGTTTTCTCTACATTGTAGTTCTTGCCCCAAAATCCAGAGTATAGAATCTAAGGGGCGAGTGGGTCGAACCACTCAACGTTTTACTGTGCAAGAGAGAAAGGCCTCTAGAGAGGGAAACCTCAGGGACATCTCTCAAGGAAAACCCCTTACAGAAAATGGCAACCATGGCAGGACTCTGGCAGCAGGATTGCAATGTAGTAGATCCAAGTTTGAATGGTCGAAATGCAATGGATGAGAGGATAGCGGATTATGTCTTTGGCAAGGTAAATCTCACTAAACAGTGGATTTCCGATCTCTTGCTGGATGGGCGTCCGGTGGACGCAGCCATCAGGTGGACAGAGAGCAAAGAGCATAAGAAGTCAGTCGAGAAGGCAGTGTGGCTGATGTGTTACAAGAAGCAGGTCCAGATCTTGGACCGGGTCGTTGCAGCACATGCAGCCAAGATCACAACCCAGGCAGCAGAGATAGAGGAAAAGGCCATGGGTGGGGAAAAACTCATCACAGCGCTTCACGCACTGAAGCAGGAACGCCAAGTGGTAGCTAGTCAACATCAGGCTAGGATAGAGTACCTGGAGTGCCAGGTTACTGAGGCAAAGATCAATGAAACGAGGATACGGGAGAAAAACACCCGCCTCGCACAACAGCTAAGAACGCAGGAGGAGAGAGTAGTGGAGGTTAAGGCAGCTTACAAGCTAGCCCTCGAGCATGGGTTTGAGAGCACAGACCATGGCCCCTGCCAAAAGACCATAGAGGACCTAAGAACGGCCCTGGTAAAGGCAAAAGGCATGGTGTGTCTCGTCAGCCCGAAAGCTAGTCACATGGACTTTTTAAAGGAATCAAAACAGCCGATTCCAGCTGAGGTAATTGTGGTACCAGCCACCGAGCCCTCAGCACCGCCGAGCTATAGTGAGACTTGGCCGGAAAAGGAGGGGGTAGTGAAAGAGGAGGTAGCCGAGGTGGAGTGTGAGGAAGAACCACTGGTCGCAAAGCCGGGACCGGCACCAATGTGTCCCGTTTGGCACCAGAGGTTCGGTCCCAACGCTGCCGATGGCAGTATCGGACCCCACCAGAACCAGCTCGTGGTGCCCTACGCTGGCCCGCAATTAAGGTCCATGGTGAGCCACCTCGCACGACTCACAGTAAAGGGAGATCCCTCGCTTCATTTCAGGGAGATAGAGGAAACAGCAGCCATTAATGACTGTGATGATTAGGAACAGGTGAAACTGTTGCTTTTCTCCCTGGATTGCACAATCCTTCAGTGCCTCTCAGAGGATAGTAAGAGTGGACGGAAAGGGTATGCGGATCTCAGGGAGGAAGTTTTAGAAGTAATGGGAGTGGACGACGGTAGTCCGTTCGACCGCGTGGAAGGGACCGTGCAGCTATCTGGAGAACCCCCACGGGTTTTCGCAGAAAGACTGTGGCCGGTGTATCGACGCAGCTGTCCGGGTATGCCTGAACGGGCTGTAATGAGCGACGAACAGCGGGTTCATTGGCTCCGTTGCTTGGTTACCAACAGCTTGCCAGAGATACGGGCCCTAGCCAGATCTTGGTTTGATCCCCAAGGTCCCGGCGTCATTGAGGAGACGGTACTCCGTCAGCTAAATGTGGCGTACAAGAATTGTAGGGGTCAGGAAACACCTCCCCAGAAGGGAAAGGTGCATGAGGCAAAACCCGCAGCCCCAAGCAAGAAGGAGTGGCGTCAGGAGGGGAATCGCCCTGTCCAAGCCAAGCTCAATTGCTACGGGTGTGGGAAGGATGGACATTGGCGCAAGGACTGTAGAAATCCATGGAAGCCCAAGCCCAGACATCTGCCCCAGCACCAGCCCAAATCCAAGCCGTAGCTCCTGCCCCAGCACAAGGAGCTGGTGCAGTTATGGATCCCGCTGCGATTGAATCAATTTTAGAGACAATGCGGTCTCTGATGATTTTTTAGGGGAAAATAGCTGTCACCACTGGTCTTGTCACTCCCGAAACCCCGACCGCTGTGCCCAAGTGACTAGAGTCGGCGCAGCCCGTCTACCTGTGTGCGCTGCGATATGATGTATGGAGACGACCCCTCGTGGAGATGGAGGTGTAGGAGGTGAAGGGAACCTATCTGTTGGATACGGGAGCATCGTGCACCGTAATCCACGCAGATAACCCCACCGCCTCGCCTCTGTCCACCGGGGTCCCATACCTTCTGTCGGGCTTCACGGACGAAGAACAGGCTGGCGCACATTCCCTTCCCCTCTCCATTCGTTTAGGACCACTCTGCACCACGTGGAAGTGTACCCTGATGAAGTGGGTGGTGGGAGGTGGAACGGGAGTCCTGGGGTCTGATTTCTTGGTAGCCCACGGGATCCACGTGGACCTAAGAAATCATTGTCTCTGGGGAGCAGGTACGAGTGTGAAGGAGATAGAGAGTGCTAAGGAAACCCCTACGAAGGCGCGGGTTGGCCGGCGAGAAGTAAAATTCTTGGCTCTAACCCTATGCGCTGGCGAGAGAGCCGTAGACCAGGAGGATAGGCCGGAATCGGTGGAAAATCCACCGGTCTACGCCACTCGCACAGTGGAGGTGTCCCGACGCAACAAATGGTTTCACATCAACCAGTGCAAACTGTTTAAACCGGGTGCAAGAGCATCAGCTACCGAAGCCAGGTCTGAGGGTAAAGATCCTCAGCCTGAGGCGTGCGATGAGTCACAGACCACACAAGCTGGCACTGTAGCCTGCTTGGAAGGAGAAGCTGTCCCGCCCACCTGGGGGGAGCTTTCCCCGATGGCCTGGGCCTCGGACGAGGAGGGGCCCGAACAACAAGGTCCCGCCCTCGACACGATTCTGGAGGAGGTGGAGTCGGAGGACGGAGGTCCCGCCCTCGACTCAAGCGTGGGGGAGGTAGAAATTGGGGGCAGAGATTCTCCACCTGTAGGGACAGGTGAGGAGGAGCCGCCTGCCACAGGCCCAATTCCCAAAGGGGCGGAGCCTGAGGGGAGGAGCCGAAGCCCACAGTCGTGAAGAGCCACGGGCTGTGAGAGCTAAAGTCCCACCCGAAGGTCCACTCGCCAAGGGAGCCTGCCCAAATCCCAAAGGGGCGGAGCCTGAGGGAAGGGAGCCGAAGCCCACAGTCGTGGAAGAGCCACGGACTGTGAGAGCTAAGGTCCCACCTGAAGGTCCACTCGCTATGGGAGCCACGCCCAAAGCACCTTGTCGCAGGTCGACTCGTACGCCTCAGCCTGTAAAACCTTGTCCCGAGTCCCCCCCTCCCAGTAAACGCCGACCTGAGAAATCCTTGACAAAACGCAGTCCCCGATTAACAGCAAAAGGCTGCGGGGAACCCGAGCCACAGGTCACTGCAGCCCCACCATAGGGAGCGATGAGCTGCAGTCCAATCAGGGATTAGGCAAGCCGCCCGGCGACGGTCGGCACTGTACATAAGTTTAGGTTTAAGTTTAAGGTGTGTAAATATTAAGGTGATTAGAGTTTAAGTAATTTTAAATCTGCCCAGTACGTGTGTGTTTTTGGATCGAGGTCGAAAGACCCGATCATGCCGTCACCTAAGCCAGAATCTCTCGGGAGCCTGGCTATATTGTGTGATTTGTTGCAGGAACCAGGAGAAAGATGAGAGGGATCCTCGTCGCATTCATGACGATCGGGTGGATCTGGGCCTATCGGGGCCGCACTAAGGACTCTACCATCTACGGGTGCTCTGGCAACAGAGGCCCCATCACGACTGACGGAACCGGCTCACGGGACGCTGAAGAGACTGCTGCCTACTTCCATGAAGGAAGATGGCCAGGCTGGCTGGGGTCAAACTCTACTGAATACTCCAGCCAGACAGGGTTTGCGTACAGAGAAACATCTCTGATGTGCCCCAGGGTGCAGATCGTTGCACCCAGGATCAGCGTCACCGTGGGCAAGAAGTTTTGCTTGAACTGTCTGGGACATGTACCTTTGGATCGTTGGTGGTGGCTGCGCAAGTTGAGCAGCACCATGAAGAATTCCACTGTGGAATGGGAGAGATTGGGTAATAACACCCATCGGACAATTATGGGAACTCATGGGGGGTTGAGTGTCTGTTGGGACAAATGGTGGGAACCAGATGAGGGGATCTACATCTGTATGTGGGGTTAAGAACGCGCTTGCCCCACAGGCGTTTCCATCTTTTTCCAAAGACAGTGGCAGGACGCTGGACAAGGAATGAGGTGGGACGTCAGCACATGGGCGTGCGGAGTCCCATACTCTCAGATCCCAGTAAACGCCACCGAGCTCATCGCCCGACCCCGCAAGCCCCTGCCCACAGTTCCGGTAGCTAAAGCCCTCAAGGAAGGGTGCCCCACCACGACAAAGGGACCCGGGAACGGATTGGTATTGGTACCCACAGGTCAGGTACTGTACCAAGGGGTCCACTACGTGGTGGCTTCGGTGATTTTAAACCTCACCGAGGTACGATTGCCAGCGTGGTGCCCCAGGGAAACGGAGCAATTATACCAGGTCCTGTTAACAAACATGTTTAAACAGTTTTATGAATTCGACTTTGCCGATGTCGACAGAGCCGAATTGTACACCACACCACATGAGGTCTTGGACAGAGTAGGGAGATAAAGAAGGGGTGCAGTAAATGATATTTTCACAACTTTTAATACAGGAACTTCCGTCATCAACACACTGGATGATGTGGAGCTGCAAACCCAAATCAATGGTTTAAAAACACAGCTAAGAAAGATACTGACTGATGAGAATAAGGTAGTGGGTTCTGAGTTACATGAGGACCAGGCCATGACACTACACTTAAAAGAGATTATAGCTGAGCTGGAGAAACACGCCAGAACGGTAAATGCTCTCATCAGGGAGGATCGGAATGCGTCCGATCAGGCTGCGCAGAACGAAGCTTATGTGCTATATGGGGCGTGATTACTGGGCGAGGGCTGCAGTAATCTGGAGGATTTAAAGCAAGGTTTAGTCCCCTCCTGGATCAGCAACAAGCACCTCGCAGCCCTCTACCCTTTTGAGAATACAATGAGTCCATGCCAGCTCAGACTAGCTTCAGAGGCCTACCCAGTCCCAGTGGACTGTGGACGGTCTAATCACACCATTATGGGTATAGTGGTAAGAATGCCGGTGATGGGAAAGACAGCAAAACCCGCCCCGGCATACAGGGTGGAGAACATTGGAGTCATTCAGGGGGGTGCGCACATTCGCTACACAGGGATCCCACCTTACGTCGTTCGATGGGAGCATGCGATGATGGGTACCGACCTCTCGGGGTGCCGGAGCCGGGGAGCACACATCATCCTGTGTCCCCAGCACTTCAATGCCCATTTAAAACCACAGTGCGGGTTCAGAACTGCTGGCGCGAAGCCTATAAATTGCACCATGGAGGCAATGGCACAAGGCCATGTGCCCCCGCAGGTGGCATATATAGGTGGGACATACTGTGTCACCACTGCAGCGCCCCACTACCAACATGGACAGCACGGTTGGTGTCCAGTTAGTGACAGCAGCTTCTGTTTCAAGCCCAGGGCAGAAGTTCAAGTGGCCCAAGAACGAATTGTCCCCATTCCTGAACCGTCCACTGTTCACATCACTGTTAAAGAGAATTTCACCGATCTGTAGCGATTCGTTGCACATTTTGGATATATCATGCCCCCTCTCCCTGAACACCTCACCAAGATATTAAAAGCCGTTGTTGTTTCACAGAAACACTTCTGCACACTGGAGCAGAAAACTTTAGAGATAGGGGCAGACATATTGGATATAGTGACCCCACCGTGGTGGGACCTGTTCACTAATATAGAAGTCCCTTCATGGATTAGGATAGCCTCCCACATTCTTGTAGTGTGCCAGGTTATCATTGTAGTTTATTTACTGTTTGTACACTGTAAAAGGGTCAAACATTCGCAAAAGTACGAGAATAGAGGGGAATGGAGGGAGCATTATGTGCGGGTAGAAGAAGAGACACCCGTTTAGATTTTGCTGCTTTGTATAAAGATAAAACTTTCCCTCCCTCCTCTGTATTATTTTTGACATGTATTCATGTGCATTGAAAGTTTTGTGTGTGTACTTTATTTTCTCATTGCATTTGAATTAGATGCGATGTTATTATTAGAAGGTATTGTGTATGCACTAGGTGATGTAGGGGTATAAGGCCCCCCTCCATGCCTGGAAGTGAGTTGTTAGATTTTTTAACTCCAAGGTATTGCCATCTAAAAATGCTTAATGTACTCTAGATTTTTCTGAAATGGGAAATGCATGTGTCGTGGGGTCGTAGATAGGTAAATGCTGGGGATGGTTAGATTGTGGAAAGTCAGAAAATTTTGCTCACCCAGAATTATGATACTTCAAGCAAGTTACAGTATCATCAGGGGGGAGTGTAGGATTTGCAAAATTGGACTTTGTATTAATAAGGGTCAAATGGCAGAAGAGGCTGTGATTTTAAAGACTGTTTTAAAAGAAGCCCAGAAAAAGGGGCATACAAAATGGCCACCATACCATGTGACCAGCTTATTGGGACACTTTAAAATGGTTCCTGCGAAACCTCAGACAGCTTTGTGGATTCAACCCACAGCAAGTTCTGGAAGCCATTTCTGAGAGAACGAAACCAGACCCACACATATATATATGGATTAGATGCAGATCCAGTCAAGATCGGCCTGGAGACAGAGGCCATCTAAATGTTGACCCAGACAAAAGGGGGACAATTTCATATTCATGAGAACAGCACCAAGGACTAGATAATGAGATCAGCAGGACATTAAAAACAATGAAGGTCATTCCAGACAAGAGATGGGCCTTTACCGGCCATCGGAAACATTAAAAAATATAATAACTACCCTGCTGTGCTCCCAGCCCGCCAAAACTTAAACAAAGACTAACCTGATTTTGGGCGGGAAGTGGAGACTGCTGAAGAAAGGTATAACTGGAGGGGTTGGAGTTGTACGAGACTCACTCAGAAGAAGCACGCATTCAGAGGACGCAGAGCTCACGCAGACATGGGGGAAACTCTGAAGGAGACACCGGAGTTGTAGCTGAAGACAGCAGTGGGTGAAGAGGAGTCGCTTCGGGAGGAGATCAGCAAATTCCTCTCCACCATCGGAGGAGGAAGAAGAATCAAGCCAACATCAAGAAGGCCGTTTCGAAGCCGGCGTCCCGCCCCGGGGAAACACATCGGGAGATCATCGACCATCCCCGGGCCGTTGCCAGAATGAGAGGCCATCGACCCAACTTGGGAGAAGAAACAAAAAAATAAAGCCCCAAGAGAAGAAACCTTCCAGCCACTCGGGCTCGAAAAGAAACAGTAACCAAGGAAATCTATGGGAGCCAGCCCAAGGCTCCTCTGACCAGGGTCGAGCCGACGATCCTCGACCCCACCGACATCCAGGCCCGCCGGTGTCCAGCCGCCCCGACCCCCACCTCAGGAGAGAGGTGTGGCGCAGCTCGCAGGGGTTCCACGATCCACGAGGAGACGGAGCGCCTGAAGGGATCAAAACACAGACTTGATTTCAAAACCTTGCACTTCCTAGTGGGATTGGTGAGCATGTTTCTGGCCCTTCACAATCAGATCTAGATAGGTTTAATAAGGGGATGGATTTAAGGGTACAATTAACATGAGTTGTTGTCCCTCGATGTTCCGTGTGTTTCCTTTTTTCATGATGATCTTTGTAGAGTATAAGATGCCCGTATTAGCCTTAGTTAGTACTGTGTCGTTATGATGTGTTTGTGTCTTTCCCTCCTATGTACTCTCTTATCTGCTTGCATTTGATTTGATAATTTTCCTTATGCAATAAAATTTCATTTTGTTTCATCAAACTTGGTCAACAAGAGTTTTCTCTACATTGCAGTTCCTGCCCCAAAGTCCAGAGTACAGAATCTAAGGGGCGAGTGGGTCGAACCACTCAAGGTTATACTGTGCAAGAGAGAGAGGCCTCTAGAGAGAGAAACCTCAGGGACATCTCTCAAGGAAAACCCCTTACACCCCCCCACCTTTCCTTTTTTTTCTCTCTTCTCTCTCCCACATGGCAGCTGTCTCTTATCCTGCCAGTACACTTCACACCTAATCTAAGCCGTCTTTTGTCTCCACTGTCCTATTAGCATCTCATCTGGTTTTGAATACCTCTTAATGTCTCTTTTACTTCTTTTGTTCTATTGCAGCCCTGAGTACGATCTATTTTATTTCCTTTCCAGTTTTGAAGAAGGGTTTCGACCCGAAACGTCAACTCTAATTTATCTCCACGGATGTTGCCTGGCCTGCTGAGTTTTTCCAGCATTTTCTGTTGTTATTCCTGAAAGCTAAATCTTTGCACAAAATGGTGTCAGCCAGAACCTTTCCCTTAGATAAGGAAGCAGGTGTAAGGTATGAGTATTTATGTGCTTTTTCCAGCTGTCACTTAATGAACTTACGCAATGGCCACTGAGCTTCCACCTCCCCTTCACAGGCGAGATTCCCGAGGTCCATGAATCCCATGCAAAAGCAGCTAATGTCCAAACCTGACATTAAAAAGGCAGTTAAGGGTCTGTAAACGAGCAGTTAAGTACCACAATGAGGTCGCCCGCCTTTCAAGAGCGGGTCCGTGGCATACCTCGAAACATGCCCCACTGAAAGGCGGAAGTCGGTGAGATGATGGCAGGTTCCCAACACGCTGTCAATTTCCACGCTTTTAACTGCTGACCCGCACCCAAACCTGCTGCTCTCCAATGTGAAAATTCCAGACATATTCTATCAGCCCTTCCTCCCTGGTCCGCCAGCTGCCATTGTTTCTATATAAAGGAATAGAATAGGAAGAAGCAGTTCAGTACAATAAAATTCAGATTGCAACCACGCCTCAAAAAAATACCATTAGCATCACAAACAAATAAATTACACCTCATATTCAGGGAACTTATGATCTACAAAAGGGTGGAATTCATACACTGAGCTTTACATTGCATTGGAATTGTTTGCTTCAGACAGATATCTAATTATCTGGAGCCAAATGTATTTAGAACCTTTTACGAAGGTTCAAATGCAACAACACAATTATACCTTACATTTCCCATCATCTAAGTGAAAGAAACAGAAGTGACTGCTATTGCTCTCCTATGACCAACATGACATTACAGAATTTTTTTTTAACGAACTTTTGTGGTTGGAGGAATATCTCTCAAATAGCCCCGCTTTTATTGAGATGCCCTAATATTAAACAACATTACTGAGACTGTAATGTATATACCGTTAAGGGGGGAACTACTTTTTACAGCTCATGTATACTGTAGTACCGGCAGTGACCACACTTGTATATAGCACTGAGTAGTAATCTGTACAGTCAGTTCCACTGTGAGCCACGTTGAGTAAACACCAGTTGTACCGTTTCTCCTGCAGTCTGTGTCTTATACACGGACACAGCATTGGCGACAAGGCAAGTTCGAACCTACCTGCAACTCTGCATCACCTCCCGGGGATTCGTTCCTGGAGATCAGTGGATTGGAGGTCAAGGCCAGAGACTCAGGCGTCGACCACGGGCAACCGCCCAGTCATCCAGCAGAGACTCGAGAATTGCGGGGGAGGCTGTCGAGAGCCAGGCTTGGCTTTCCAGTCAAGGTGGTCCAGCGAAACGGGCTGGCAACAGGTAGTGCGCAGCCCCTTCCCGGACAGCGGCAGGCTAGAGCCCGACCGAGCGGCACAGCAAAGGGCCGAGCAGCGTCGACGGGGGAGAGAGAGAGAGGGCAGAGTGCACAGGGCGCAGCCGGTGTTCAGGGGCCGAGCAGCGTCGAAGAGAGGGAGAGAGAGACGCACAGAAACCCGCGAGGTGCCGCCATTGCCACGAGGACCGCCGAGAGCGGCGTTGGCAGCAGCGCAGGAGAAGCCCGCGAAACCTACAGGGCACCGCCATTGCCACGAGAACCACCGGGAGCGGCGTTGGCAGCAGCGGGGGAGGAAGGAAAGCGAGGGAGATGCCATTTTAAGCCATTGGGAGACGCCATTTTAAACCACACCCAAAATGCCGAAGAGTGGCAGTATCACCGCATTTGACAATGAAGTCGAAGATTGGACTACATATGTCGAACGAATAGAGGTGTACTGCAAGGCAAATGAGGTGTCAGATGACAAGAAAGCATCGGTATTGTTAAATTTAATGGGTGCAAAGACGTATGGTTTATTACTAAATCTAGTAACCCAACGAAGCCAATGGAAAAGAGTTTTGAAGACATAGTAACGATACTATAGGGACATTTAAACCCCACACCGCTGCTGATAGCAGAAAGATTCCAGTTTCACAAACGGAACCAGCATAAGGATGAAAGTAATGCTGATCATTTAACAGAACTGCGCAAACTATCGAAACACTGCCAGTTTGGAGCGGGACTGGCAGATACCTTAAGGGACAAGTTTGTGTGTGGGCTTCAAAGTGAAGGAACCCAGAAACGGCTTTTGTCTGAAAAGGACCTTACGCTGGAAAAGGCTTTCAGAATTGCGGTATCATATGAAGCAGCAGCACGGGGCGCTGCAGAGATACAACAGAGACCGCAAGAATATGGCACAAACGAAATGTCATATGGAACATATCGCTGCGGCAGAACAACGCACGACCAGAATGATTGCTGGTTCAAAGACAAAGTGTGCAGACAGTGTGGAAAAGTAGGACACATAGCACGAGTCTGCAGGTCAGGAAAGAAAACCAGCAATAAGAAACCGATCAAAGGAAAGTACAAGAAGGTATATAAGATGGCGGAGAATAGTTCAGACGAACAAAAGAGTGATAACAACTCTGAAAGCAGGGAACTGAGTTGTCTGAAACTACATAATGTGATCACAACGGAGGATCACCAAACCATTTGGGTCACTCTCAAGATAGCAGGAGTCCAGGTAAAGATGGAATTGGACACAGGATCAGCCCTAACAGTCATAAACTGACGGGACTACGAGCGGCTATTCTCACACATACCCTTGAGAGACACAAAAATTATTTTGAAGATGTACACGGGGCAAAAAGTCTACCCCAAAGGAAAAATAAGGGTGACCGTTAATATATAACGGTAAGGAAACACCAAAACTAGACCTGTATGTATTGCAAGATGGAGGACCACCATTACTGGTATGTGAATAGATCCGGAAAATACAACTGGATTGGCATTCCATGCAGGCACTGACTGTGGCTGACAAAAAGGATTACGACGTCACACCTGGGCGACTGACAAAGATCCTAACTGACGCGAAAGAAGTGTTCCAGCAGGGACTCGGAACACTAAAAGGCATGACAGTGACGATTAAAATAGAAGAAAATGCAAGTCCAAAATTTTTTAAGGCCAGACCGGTACCTTATGCGATCCGCCCAGCCGTCAAAGCAGAGCTGGAGAGTCTGGAACGTTCAGGTGTACTGTCCAAGGTAGACTGGAGCGAGTGGGCTACACCCATCATCCCTGTGATGAAAAAGTCGTTGAGCAGCACGCCTGGGGAACCAAGGAAGGTTCGCATCTGTGGGAACTTTAAAGTAACAGTGAACCCGGTCCTTCACACCGTACAATATCCACTTCCGCGGATTGAAGATATTTTCGCCTCGCTATCTGGAGGGAAACGCTTCACTAAGATTGATCTGGACAAGGCGTGTCTGCAAATGGAGGTAGAAGAAGCATCAAAAAAATACCTCACAATCAACACCCATAAAGGCCTCTACCAATACAACCGGCTGGTACTCGGGGTAGCATCAGCTCCGGCTATTTGGCAGAGAGCAATGGAACAAGTCCTGCAAGGGATCCCAGGGACCCAGTGTTATTTGGACGACATCCTGGTCACAGGCGAAAATGACAGTGGTCACCTTGCCAACCTGGAGCAGGTGCTCATTAGATTGCAGAAATATGGGCTCCGAGCTAACCGCCCCAAATGCGAGTTTTTTAGAAAACAGATCTCGTATTGTGGCCACGTTATCGATAAAGAGGGGTTACATAAGTCCCCAGAGAAGATTGAGGCAGTAGTCAAGGCTCCAGCACCGGAAAATGTGTCACAACTGAGGTCGTTCCTTGGGCTGGTAAACTACTACCATAAGTTCTTGCCAAATTTGTCTACAATACTACACCCACTGAACACCCTACTGCAAACTGGGGTGCCATGGAAGTGGAGTGACGAATGTAGACGAGCTTTCCAGAAGAGCAAAACACTAATCACATCGAAAGAGGTATTTGTAGTGTCCGTGTGTAGATAAAGACACTGAAGACAGGAGTTGGTTCATAGGTATTTACTAAGCAAGTCTGGAGGGGGGAAGTTCTAAAGGATATACACAATACACAGGCTTATATAGCCCAAGTGGCAATTACCGGCATTACGCACACCTGGGGCTCTTAAAGGCACATACACCACAATTGCTCTTAAAGGCACATACACCACAATTCCTCCCCTTCTAGTTAACCAGTCCATCATATTTTTAAGTAATTATTAATTACATGTTATATGCAAAATAATATACATTGCTGTATTAATTAATTATAAGTTAGTCTCTCAGGAGGCTTCCTGACTCGGTCCGGATAACGCCTCGGGGGTGTAGTAGTTTCTGGTGGTGTAGTAGGTTCTTCTGGCAAAGCTGATTCGGCTTGAAGGCCAGTGTCGGGTTCATCGGGTTCCAGTATCACCGGATCAGAGGTAGATATGGGTATCTCTACTTCATCGTTAGATGTATAGAGTGGTGGTATAGGTTGTCCCTTTCGGATGATTTGATGATTTGGTCAGCATGGCGCCTTATTATGCTTTCTCCGGTGTCCACGGTATACATCAGTGGTCCTAGTCGTGTGCAGATAGTTCCAGGCTGCCATTTCTCGGTACGGTAGTCCCGGGCCAAAACCGGTTGGCCTATCTGGAAGGCCCTAGTTGGCCTTTCATTCATGCCCTGAAACTGCCGGTTCTCCACGTCCCTTCGGATGTTGGGCTTGACCAAATCCAGCCGGCATCTTAGGTTTCTATTGTAGAACATCATGGCGGGAGTTTGGTTGGTAACCATGTGTGTTGCATTCCTGTATGCAAATAAGAAGTTATCCACCTTGTGCTGAAGTTTTATGTCTTCATTACCCATGGCCTTTATGGCCTTCTTGAAGGTCTGGACAAACCTTTCAGCCAATCCATTGGTGGCGGGATGGTATGGGGCGGACGTGTAGTGCTTTACCCCATTGTTCTTTAAGAACTTTCTGAATTCTTCGGACACAAATTGCGGTCCATTATCAGAACATATCTGTTCCGGCAGCCCATTCCTGGCAAATATGGTCCTTAATACTGTGATGGTTTTTTCCGTGGTGGTGGAGGACATCTTTATTACCTCCAGCCACTTGGAGTGTGCATCAACTGCGATTAAGAACATTGAATCCATAAATGGACCAGCAAAGTCGATGTGCACCCTTTGCCAGGGAGATGAGGGCCACTCCCATGGATGTAGAGGGGCCTGTGGCGGAGCATTTTGGACCTTCTGGCATCCTAGGCAGCTCTTGGTCATGTCTTCGATGTCTCCATCGATACCTGGCCACCATACAAACGCTCTAGCTAGGTTCTTCATTTTCACTCCACCCAGATGCCCCTCGTGAAGCTCCTTTAGTACTTTATCCTGGAGTTTGGGTGGAATCACCACTCTGGATCCACACATCAAGGTTCCTCGGCACACTGACAGTTGTTCTCTTCTTTGCGAGAATGCTGGCAACAGTGGTTCGCCATGTGCTGGCCATCCCTTTACTGTTAAATCGTAGACCCGTGAGAGAGTAGGGTCATTTCTTGTCTCCCTTTCAATGGCAGAATTTGTCACCGGTAGACATTCCACTATGGTAGAGTGGAATATCTCTACTGGGTCTACTGTAGGTGCCTCTTCTATCGTTGGCAACGGTAGGCGCGATAACCCGTCAGCATTCCCATGCTGTTTTGACCCTTTGTATTCAATGTTGTATTGGTGTGCCCCTAGAAAAAGGGACCACCTCTGTAATCTTTGTGCTGTCATAATGGGAACACCTTTTTTAGGGTTGAATATGGAGATGAGGGGTTGATGGTCAGTCAGCAAGGTAAATTTTTGTCCGTGTAGTTAATGGTTGAATTTCTTTACTCCCCATACCAGGCTGAGTGCTTCCCTGTCTATTTGGGCATAGTTACGCTCAGCTGAGTTTAATGAGCGTGACGCAAAAGCTATCGGCCGTTCTGAGCCATCAGGGAATTTGTGGGATAATACTGCTCCTATGCCGTAAGGCGATGCATCGCACGCCAGTCTGATTGGTCGTGATGGGTTGTAGTGAGCCAAAACTTTCTCGGATGTGATTAAGTCTTTACATTTATGGAAGGCACGTTTACAGTCTTTGTTCCATTTCCAAATCACTCCTGTCTGTAGAAGGTCATTAAGAGGGTGTAGAATAGTTGATAAGTTCGGTAAAAATTTATGATAGTAATTTATTAATCCCAGGAATGACCTTAATTGTGAAACATTTTCAGGTGCTGGGGCTTTTATAACTGCTTCAATTTTTTCAGGTGACTTATGCAACCCTTCCTTATTAATTATGTGACCACAATATGATATCTGATTTTGGAAAAATTCGCACTTGGGGCGATTTGCTCGTAGGCCCCGTTCTTTCAGCCTAGTGAGCACCTGCTCCAAATTGGCAAGGTGCTCGTTGTCGTTTGCTCCTGTTATAAGGATATCGTCTAGGTAGCATTGAGTCCCCGGAATCCCTTGCAGGACTTGCTCCATAGCTCTTTGCCAGATAGCTGGAGCTGATGCTACTCCAAAAACCAGTCGATTGTACTGGTACAGGCCTTTGTGTGTGTTTATTGTGAGATACTTTTTAGAGGTCTCCTCAACCTCCATCTGTAGATAGGCCTGTGCCAAGTCAATTTTTGTGAAACGTTTCCCTCCGGATAGTGAGGCGAAAATATCTTCTATCCCCGGAAGAGGATACTGTACCGTGTGAAGGACCGGGTTTACAGTCACCTTAAAGTCTCCACAGATGTGAATTTTTCTCTGTTCCTCAGAGTTATTTTTCAATGTTTTTTTTATGACTGGAACGATGGGTGTTGCCCATTCGCTCCAATCTATTTTGGATAATACGCCTGCCTTTTCCAAATTCTCCAGCTCTGCCTCGACCGCCGGATGTATTGCGTATGGTACCGGTCTTGCCTTAAAAAATTTGGGAATTGCTGCATCGTCCACTTTTATTGAGGCGGTGATGCCTTTCAAGGTTCCTAGTTTCTCTTGAAACACTTCTTTGGCGTTGGCCAAGATGTCTTTTAATCGTTCAGGTATGATGTCATCATTGTTTTTTTCCTTACTGGTCACCGTCAGTGCCTGAATGGAGTGCCAGTCTAAACGTATCTTCCTTATCCATTCACGTCCCAACAACGGTGGACCACCATCTTGTAGAATGTATAAATACAACTTTGGTATTTCTTTGCCGTTGTATACCACAGGCACCCTTATTTTTCCTTTGGGGTATACTTTCTGCCCCGTATATGTTTTTAAGACAATGGATGTGTCTTTTAGAGGTATATGCGAAAATAGCCTCTCGTAATCTCGTCGATTTATTACGGTTAGAGCTGATCCTGTATCTAGCTCCATTTTAACTGGGGACCCTGCTATTGTGAGGGTAACCCAAATGGTTTGGTAATCCTCTTTGGCAAGTACATTATGTAATTTGAGACAGCTTAGTCTCTTGTTTCCGGAGTCGCTATCGCTATTCGGGTCTTCGGAGCTATTGTCCGTCATCATTTGTACCTTCCTGTGTTTTTCTTTATTGATTTTTTGTTTTCTGTCCGTGGATTTATTCTGTCCAGATTGGCATACCCGTGCAATGTGTCCAATCTTACCGCATTGCCTGCATGCTTTGCTCTTGAACCAGCAGTCCCTCTGGTTATGGGTGGATCTGCCGCAGCGATAACATCTTCCGAACTCCTGTGTCATTTCATGGGTGCCGAAGTCCTGTGTCTTTTGTTGTATCTCTGCAGCTCCTTTTGCTGCTGCTTCGTATGATATAGCCATACTGAAAGCTTTGTCCAATGTTAAATCTTTTTCAGAAAGCAGTCTTTTTTGTGTTCCTTCACTTAAGAGACCGCAAACGAATTTGTCTCGAAGATAATCCGATAGCCCTGCTCCGAATTGGCAGTACTTTGATAGCTTTCTTAATTCGGTTAGGTAATCAGCGTTACTTTCATTCTTGTGTTGATTTCTCTTGAAGAACTTGAATCGTTCCGCTATCAGCAGCGGTGTTGGGTTTACATGCTCCTGCAGGGTATCCACAATTTCTTTAAAATTCTTGTCCTTTGGTTTGGCTGGAGTGATTAAGTTTCGTAACAGCCCGTATGTCTTTGCGCCCATTAAGTTCAGAAGTACTGAAGCTTTTTTTTCATCTGCTATTCCATTTGCAGTGCAATAAACCTCTACTCTTTCCACGTATGTGGTCCAATCTTCTATTTCGCCATCAAAAGCATCAATATTACCAGATTTAGGCATTTCAGAAAGGATATGGCGCTTCCCGCGCTTTTTTTTTCTGTAGCAACGATATGGCGCTTCCTGCGCTTTCCCGCCGCTGCTACCGATAACAACGTTGTTTTACTGTGGTTTCCGTTTATTCACTGTTGGAGACCCGTTCCCGACGGAGGTCTAAACTCTGACCTGCTTGCCGCGCCGGCCGTCTCCCGAGTGCACCCTCCCAGTCCGTTAATGCTTGCCTCCGATTTCACTGCCTGTCTCAGCTGCTGAGCCCACCGCTGGAGCCCCAGCCTGACGCCCAGGAAGGATTAGCGCAGTACCTGACACCAGCTTGGCCAGCTGGTGAAACCACAGTTTCTCTTACTTCCTTGAGTCTTCTGGACGCTGGAGGAATCCTTGAGGTGCTGCCGAATTGCAGGTAAGTCCGTTTCCACTTCGTCGCCACTGTCGTGTCCGTGTATAGATAAAGACACTGAAGACAGGAGTTGGTTCATAGGTATTTACTAAGCAAGTCTGGGGGGGGGAAGTTCTAAAGGATATACACAATACACAGGCTTATATAGCCCAAGTGGCAATTACCGGCATTACGCACACCTGGGGCTCTTAAAGGCACATACACCACAATTGCTCTTAAAGGCACATACACCACAGTATTGGCCCATTACAACCCAGCATTACCAATTCGGTTGGCATGTGATACGTCACCCTACGGCATTGGAGCGGTGCTGTCGCACAAATTCTCGGACGGCTCAGAGAGGCCAATAGCCTTTGCGTCACGATCACTAACCTCAGCTGAACGTAACTACGCCCAGATTGACAGGGAGGCCCTCAGCCTAGTGTGGGGAGTGAAAAAGTTCAATCACTATCTGCACGGGCAGAAATTCACCTTGCTGACTGATCACCAGCCTCTTGTCTCCATTTTTAATCCGAAGAAGGGCGTTCTGGTGATGACTGCGCAACGACTACAAAGATGGTCACTTTTTCTAGGGACGCACGACTATGAGATTGAATATAAGGGCACGAAACAGCATGGAAATGCTGATGGGCTATCACGCCTGCCACTGCCTACTGCGGAGGAAGCACCAGCAGTGGATCCTGTCGAAATATTCCATTCGACTATAGTTGAATACCTACCGGTAACTCACGCTTGTATCGAAAAGGAAACCCGAAATGTCCCGACACTGTCTCGGGTATATGATTTGACGGTGAAGGGATGGCCAGCACATGGCGACTCACTGTTGCCAGCATTCTCGACAAGGAGAGAACAGCTGTCAGTGTGCCGGGGGACCTTGATGTGTGGATTCCGAGTGGTAATTCCACCCAAGTTAAGGGATAGAGTGCTCAATGAGCTTCATGAGGGTCATCTTGGAGGGGTAAAAATGAAAAGCCTAGCCAAGACTTATGTGTGGTGGCCGGGAATCGATAAACAAATCAAGGACCTGACCAAGAGCTGCTCAGGATGACAGAAAATCCAAAATGCACCACCACAGGCCCCTCTACACCCATGGGAGTGGCCCTCATCTCCATGGCAACGGGTGCATATTGATTTTGCTGGTCCATTCATGGACTCAATGTTTTTAATAGCCATGGATGCGCACTCGAAATGGCCTGAGGTCATCAAAATGTCCTCCACCACCACGGAGAAAACTATTGCAGTCCTACGGATTATTTTTGCCAGGAATGGCTTGCCAGAACAGATTTGCTCCGACAACGGACCACAGTTTGTGTCCGAAGAGTTCCGGAGGTTCTTGAAAAAGAATGGGGTAAGGCATTACACATCCGCCCCGTATCATCCAGCCACAAATGGATTGGCTGAGAGGTTCGTACAAACCTTTAAGAAGGCAATAAAGGCTATGTACAATGACAACATTCTGCTGCAGCACAAGGTGGACAATTTCCTGTTCGCCGACCGGAATGCGACACATGCAGTCACCAACCAGGCCCCAGCCATGATGTTCTTTAACCGAAGGTTAAGATCTCGCCTGGATTTGCTTAGACCAAACGTACGAAGAGATGTTGAGAGTAAGCAATTCCAGCACATCCATGAGAAGCCAACAAGGAGCTTCAATGTAGGGAAACCAATCTTGGCCCGCGACTACCGAACAGAAAAATGGCAGCCAGGAATGATATGCACACGGCAGGGCCCATTAATGTACACAGTGGACGTTGGGGAGAGCATCGTGAGACGCCATGCTGACCAGATCCTAGAGTCACAGGAACAAGTCAACCCCATGCCTCGCCCATATGTACCTGGTGATGAACCCGACGTACAGGTCGCATCTACCCCAGAAACAGTAGCATCAGAAGCTGATGAACCAACCGACGACAGGGGGCCAGAATTGCCTCCGCACCAAGAGCAAGACACTCGGGAAAGGCGCTATCCAGAAAGGATCAGGAAGCCTCCCCAAAGACTGAAATTATAAATAGACTATTTTCAGCTAATGTTGCATGTTAAAAGTGTTAATTGTAATTAGTTTAATATTTAATTGTTAAATGAGTGTTACGGTACTGTTAATCTAAAAGGGGAGGAATTGTAATGTATGTACCTTTAAGGGGGGAACTACTTTTTACAGCTCATGTATACTGTAGTACCGGCAGTGACCACACCTGTATATAGCACTGAGTAGTAATCTGTACAGTCAGTTCCACTGTGAGCCACGTTGAGTAAACACCTGTTGTACCGTTTCTCCTGCAGTCTGTGTCTTATTATACATGGACACAACAGAGACAAGCAGCAGCACCAAGCTGGAAAAATGAACTAATTTTGTATTTCTAGAGAAAAATGGTAATTCCACCGAAGCACTGACCAACATCCTACGCTTTGCAACTTAAGAGGTGTATTTTGAAGCTCATTATTTAATTATATCAACTTTCTTATTATTTTGCAATAAATTATATTTTCAATACATTGATATCGCGACAGGCCGAATGGACTCCTTCTGTGCAGTAAGTAGCTATGATTCTATGATATCAGCTTCCAAAATCTTGACTTGTAAATGTTTTTAATTTGTGAGATTTTGATATATGTTAGGGTTACACAGATGATGCACATAGAATACCAATTGTATGTGTAACACTAATGGCTCCCCCAGCACAAAAGTGTGCCAACCATAAAATAAAACCACCTCATAAAATTTACAGAATCTGAACGGTAATCACGAAGCACAAATGTAGTGGTGGAAGAGAGGATGACAATCAGAAATTGCTTGAGTTTTACGCTCATGTTCTATACCTTTGCAGGAACTCTTCCACTGGATTTCTGCTTACCATTCCTCCCAGGTTTGTATTATTTTCTATATAATTTTCTAAAAGGAGAAGCTTGCCATGTTGAGAAGACAATTTTGAGTTGGTTCTGAAATGGATTTATTTTTCTTCTCTACAATTTTGCTCCTCTTGTCTTGAAAGCAGTGGATCCTTGCTTGGGTATGGCTTTATGGCTCCCTTCAGTACTCTGTCAAGTTATTCAGGTTTGAGCCTTGGTGATGAGCTATTTGGCAACAGCGGACATATGCACTTCCTAAAAGGGGTTGTTGAATAGTGATTAGAAGTGGAAATACGGATGATTTCTCCCTCCCTAACCTTGAAGTGCTGAGTCCAATTGTAACATCCCAGCTGCGGACTCAGCTCAGATCGGGTAACTTAGTACAGACAAGAAATCAAACACTGAAAATCAAAACTGGGACTTCGTCTGTATGGCTCAGCAGCTCATCTCTCTGGTCACATTTCATCAGCTAGTTACTGGATAAATTTATTGAGCCACATATTACTCCGAAGGTCAAAAATAATTAAAACAGTACTCTTATGAATATTAACAGCCATGGTTTTAGGGATTAAATGTTTTTTTTCATTTAATATAAGTTCAAGGGGATCCCCCAACACTTTTGATCTCTGTTCATGGCCAAAAGATGGTTTATGTAAGAAAAGTGTGCCATCTATGATCCACAGCCTTTGTCCTTATATGTGCTGTGTATGGGTTAGCATAGCCACACAACTAACCTCCAGTCATGGTATAACAACAGAAAATGCTGGAAACACTCAGCAGGTAGGGCAGCATCGAGGAGAGAGAAACAAAGTCAATGTTTCGGGTCAAGGGCCCTTCATCCTCAACCTGAAATGTTGACTCTGTTTCTCTCTCCTCGATGCTGCCTGACCTGCTGAGTGTTTCCAGCATTTTCTGTTGTTATTTCAGATTTCCAGCATAGAAGTAGTTATTACACGACAACAACTTGCATTCATATAGAGCTATAATGTAGGAAAACCTCCCAAGGAATATACATAGGTTTGATTTAAAAAATGGACAGCAAGCCAAAGAAAGCAATATTAGGAGGAGTGACCTAAAGGTTGGCTAAAGAGGTAGGTTTTAAGGAAGGTCTTAAAGGAGGAGAGAGAGGTAGAGTGGTAAAGGGGTTTAGGGAGGGTATTTCAGAGCATGAGCCCTAGGCGGCTGAAAACATGGCCGCCAATGGTGATGGGGAGGTGATGTACAAGTGGCCTGAGTCAGAGAATTGGAGAATTTGGGGGCTGGGGGTTGTAGGGCTGGAGAAAGTTACATAGTTAGGGACTTGGATGAGGGTTTCAGCAGCAGATAGGCTCAGGTAGGGGAAGAGGTGGGCAATGATATAGACTTACATGATACATAAGCTGATTCAAAAGTAAAAAAGTCCAAAATCGATGTAGTACTTGTTTGGAGTTTCTGAATAATAGTTTCTGATGAAAGTTACTTAGAAGAAAACCCTCATAATTTGTGTATCCTTTATTTGATTTGAAGGAGGCTTCTTTGATGATTAATTATTAATTTCCCCAAGATTAGGCCATTAAAATATCAATCAGTGTCAGAACGTAAGTAGATGCATGGTGCACTGAAGTTTCCTGAAGTCACCCAATAGTCTGTATTTTGGCACAGTGAACCTGCAAGACTGTTTAGGTCAGTGTTTCTCCAACTGGGGTCCACGGATCCCTGGGGGTCTGTCGAGACTCTCCAGGGGGTCTGCGACCGGAGGTAGCCAGAGGTAATTTCAAGCCTGCTCCTCTTTATACCGACACTGATTCAGTTCTTGTGAATTATTCTTAACGGCTGGGCCTGCCTCCTCTCAGAGGCCCACAGCTCTCACTCACTTTGCAACGAGCGGTCCCTGCCAGTCGAGCCAATTCCTGGCGCCGCGGCCCTGTGCCACCCTCCCGACACGTGATCAGAGCGCCTGTGGGGCCCTTCAAACACGTGCCTGAACGTGTTCACGCAAACACGTACAATCCCACAGTGCAGCTGTTACAGACCATGCCAGTGGGACAGTATGGCGGTGAGTCCTGCTTCCAGCAGCATCCCAGCATGTGTATGGTTGCTCGTGCCCTCACTCACCTTAGCCAGCCTGCTGACGGCTTTAAAAATTGTCCAGAACTAAGTGGTTAATAGTGGCCATCTGATGCTGCGGAGTATCCAGACTTGGTGTGAGAAGCAGGCACACCCATCTCTCTCATATCTGTAACTAAATACCTGTTTTCTTAAAAGCATTATTAAAACACTCTTTACATTCAGCATGTTCATATTATTATGGAGTATTATATTGTATAATTTAGATGGGGGTTTCCATGATTACTAATCCATTTGAAAAGGGGTCCTTCAACCAAAAAAGTTTGAGAACCACTGGTTTAGGCAGAAATGGAATCAACTTTCATCTATTCCACTGCTTGTCAATCTACATTTAGTAACACTTTAAGTATATGGTTCCTGCCACTAAAATTACTTTTAACAAAGGAAGGATTGCTTTAGCAGAGATGCTAGCACCCAGATATTCTGAGATTTTTCCACTCACTTTGGGGCAGTTTCTGGGCGGGTGGGTATGGGATCTGTGGTGGGAAGCTGTTCGGCTCACTCCATAGATCCTGCTTTGCTTCTGGACATATTCAAATTATACACTCAAGTTGGAAATATGTCACCCAAGGTATTTCTGTCATTAATGCCTTAGCAATGCAGACCATCAGGAAAACAGTGGAAGGAGACCATAGACAAGTGCAAATGATCACAGAGTGCTGTGGGAACCAGCAGAAAGTAAAAATAATACTCTTAACCCAGTGTCAGCCACAGCGATTCTCTCTCCTCGCACCTGTGGTGGTAGCCCAGTGGGACCAGAAATACCACAATTTTTATAATTAGCTTGACGCTGGAAAATCCACAGGCAGCAGGGTGGGCAGAGACAGTAAAGCCCAAATCACCACTGAACCAACGGGACTCCCGCCGGATTCGAAAATGCAGGGCAATTCTAGGTTCCTCCATGTTTAATGTTGGAAAAGGAAGAGGGCTTCCATTTTAACTCTCGTTATTTTGAAAAACGTGTAAAATAAAGACAGCAATTTTCCTATTTGTCACAATTACCTCCGTGTCTGTTCTTTCCCATATTTCATCACTTCCCGACACACCTCACTAACCTGAATTTGCACCATAGTCCACTTCATACATTTGTATTGTTGATGCTACTACTATTTAAAAAAAATTGTAACTTTCTTTTACACTGGCTTTAGCTGTCTTACAACAGAATAAATACAGTCACTTCCTTTTAATAGCAAGCTGATACCAACAAGAACGTTCCTTTCAAAGCACTTTCATCAGGAATTCAACATCCCGCTGTTACAAACTGATCCCAAACAAAGCATTATTAAAATTGATGTACGGCTGATGTCAATCTTAAAGGTTTAAATTTCTGTTACCTGAAATGGTGGAATGTACATTTTCTTTGGTTGGGGTGGGGTGGGTGGGGGCGGTGGTGAGTGAAACACTCTGTTTCCACCAAGAAAATAAATCACAATGTGCCTAATCAGCCGACTGGGCTCTTTAGTTCAGATCATATGGGCTCCTGACTTAGAATGTGATCCTTAAAAGCTATATGATCAATATTTTCAGTCATTTCATGTTTGCCTTTGAAGTGGATCTTGCATTTCAGTGCTGTAAAACAACAATATGTTGCAGTAATATAGCACCTTTAATGTAATAGGCATCCCAGAGAATTGTTGGGGGGGGGGCGCGGGGGTTGGTGGACATTGAGCAGTAGTAGGAAAAGAATTAGGAGAGCTGACTGAAGATGTAGTTAAAAAGACAGTTTTTGAAGGTGGGCAGAGAGTTAGCAAGGTGGAGGAGTTTAGCGACAGAGTACCATGCCCTAAAATTCCAATCGTTTGGTAGAGCCTAAACCCTGCTAAAGTATCTGGGTGGGTCAGAATTTGCGGGGGCAGAGAGGTTATATTGGTTTTGCGCCCCATTTAAATTCTGTCCTAAATGCTACCAGAAGTGAAGGATGGTGTAAGATCTACTCGCCCTAGCTAAGGTGCAGTCATGCAAATGATAGGTTTAGGCCAGGATGACATCATCAGTACATCATCGCTGTCTCTGAACTGTCAGACTGCTTGTCCGATTTCTGGCACTGGATGAGCAGAAATTTCCTCCAATTAAATATCAGAAAGACTGAAGCCATTGTCTTCGGTTCCCGCCACAAACTCCGTTGCCTTGCCATCGACTCCTTCCCTCTCCCTGGCAACTGTTTGAGGCTGAACTAGTCTGTTCACAACCTGGGTGTCATATTTGATCCCGAGATGAGCTTCCTACCTCATATCCACGCCATCACTAAGACCACCTATTTCCACCTCCGTAACATCGCCCGTCTCCGCTATTGCCTCAGCTTATCTGCTACTGAAACCCTCATCCATGCCTTTGTTACCTCTAGACTTGACTATTCCATACTTGAGGTCATCCAAAACTCTGCTGCCCGTGTCCTAACTCGCACCAAGTCCCGCTCACCCATCTCCCCTGTGATCGCTGACCTACATTGGCTCTCAGTTAAGCAGCGCCTCGATTTCAAAATTCTCATTCTTGTTTTCAAATCCCTCCATGGCCTCACCCCTCCCTATCTCTGTAATCTCCTCTAGCCCTACAATCCCCCCGAGAACCCTGCATTCCGTCAATTCTGGCCTCTTGAACATCCCCAATTTTAATCGCTCCACCATTGGTGGCTGTGTCTTCAGCTCTGGAATTCCCTCCCTGAACCCCTCCACCTCCCTACCTCTCTCTCCTCCTTTAAGATGCACCTTAAAACCTACCTCTTTGACCAAGCTTTTGATCATCTCTCCTAATATCTCCTTATGTGGCTCGGTGTCAAATTTTGTTTTGATAATGCTCCTGTGAAGCACCTTGGGACATTTTACTATGTTAAAAGTGCTATATAAATGCAATTTGTTGTTGTTGTTCCATCATTTCTGCCCTAGGATCTGTCCATCTTAGTTATACCATTAAAAAACAGGGATAACTTAGAACAGCTCTGGATCAAACAAGTTGCACACTATTAGTTTAGCCATATAACTCAAAGTTCAGGTCGTCATGAGGCAAAAATTGAGGTCAATACTGTACATCAGTCGGCCACCAAATACAGGATTGGAATCCATATCTTCCAATGGATTATCAAGGGTCAGATACACACCAGCAGGAAGCGAGGCATCATCCTGTTCCATATCTTAAAATATTTCTGTATCATAATTTTTTTCATATGAATTTTTAGCTAAGCCAGAGTATTTTAAATGTAACTCTTTGAGCCATGGTCTGAAAGCATCACCTTCGTCTCAGAGCCTGCACTTACAGTAATACATGATACTGTCTGGAGGATGCCTACCAGCTTTTGGGGGCTTATGTTATTATCTATAGATAAAACCTGTTGACTATGCTGCAGCCAATTTGTGAACTAATTTGTGAACAGGTCCCACAAACAGCAATGAGATAAATGACCAGATTATCTGTTTTAGTGATGTTGGTTGAGAGATAAATATTGGCCAGGACACCAGGAGAACCCCCCTGATCTTCTTTGAATAGTGCCATGGGATCTTTTACATCCACCTGAGAGGGGAGATGGGGTTTCGGTCTAGAAATTAATCTGAGCTTGTATCTGGGCCCAGACATGATGCTGCGTAACCAACGTGCATGAACCAAGAGGCCCGAGGATCAATAGAGCAAATACGTCAATGGCAGGCCGCCTGCCTCGCTAGCAGCAGCCCTCGGGTAAGTCCCTGGAAGGGAGAATGGAGCGGGCTACAAGAGGGTCAATTGCAACTTCTGTGGAGTCAGGTCAGCACTGCTGCTCCTCCTGGCTCTACAGGATTGGATTTTTAGCAGAAACATTTTTTTTCAACTTACCTGGTGTTGCCGACCATGGGGGGTGCTGAAGACTGCTGAGCGGGGTATGACTGACGTCTGCCCTCCGCATCACCAACTAATTCCTCAATGTGCTCCTTCAACAGACATAACATCTGTTTTAGGCAACTGCCCAGGACGCCTAAAGAAATGGCCCCACAAATTTAGCAATGGGACCTTCCCCATAGCTAAAACACTGGCTGCCTAGCGGTGGGGGGGGGGGGGAGCGGGGAAGGATTATGGCTGTATCTGCTGGCACAAACCTTTCACTACTCTGAAGTGGCAATGTTTGTTATGCTAAAGTGAAAATATCATCATTTCTTTATTAACAGACTATGATGAATTAATAAATATTCAATGGTTAATGCTGTACTGTAACAACCAGCATTATAAAAAATATTGAAATACACACAGAGAATGATGGAAGTAACACAGTTCATCAATATGACAAAAAAGTGTTAACAGTGTGAAATATTGAACATGAAACGAACACTTGAAATTTTCTGAAAGGAAGATGGAAATTGGCGAAGACAGTTAAAGCATGTAATCACATAGCTTTACTCCAACAGACACTAAACCTTATCCTTGAACCAGAAAAATAGACTTCAGATAAGATGATTTAATCAAAGACTTTTACGATCAATAAACATGTATTTTGCTGCTGTAGCTGTTTATATTAATGTATATTACCACAATCATTATGAATAAACCAGTCGGCCAGTAATTACAATGCACCCCTTTTTATTAATGCTGGTAAACCATGACCTTTGTTACCAACAGAATAATGACTAACCAGTGCTCTGGGCTGAAAAACTGCACAGTTCTGGCTTGTAAAGCTCCAGCAATACCCCTATGTGTGCTTGGTAATCCATGAATCTTGTCTCTACCCAATCTCCTAAAGGAGAGAGAACTTACACTTATATAGCTCCTTTCAGGACCTCAGCACGTTCCAAAGTTCTTCACAGCCAATGAGGTACTTTTTAAATATACTCACTGTTATAACAAGAAATGCAGCAGCCAATTTGTGAACTAATTTGTGAACAGGTCCCACAAACAGCAATGAGATAAATTACCAGATTATCTGTTTTAGTGATGTTGGTTGAGAGATAAATATTGGCCAGGACACCAGGAGAATCCCCCTGATCTTCTTTGAATAGTGCCATGGGATCTTTTACATCCACCTGAGAGGGGAGATGGGACCTCAGTTTAACATCTCTTCCAAAAGGCACCATTTCAGACATTGCAGCACTCCCTCAGTACTACAGAACTTAAACCCACAAGCTTTTGACTCGAGAGTGCTACCACTGAGCCAAGAGTGACACTTCCTAATAAATCTACTGGATTTAGATATTTGGGCTTGTCCCTATAGGGAGAGAGAGAGAGAGCACTCCAGTTTAATTCCATTTATGTTGGTTCTGCAGTAGTTTGTTTTGGGTACTCCAAAGCATGTTGATGGGTTTTGCATATGGGTAAACACCTGGGTGACCAAAAGAAAAACTATTGTCATTTGCAACAAACTTGTTTCTGCATTTAAGTCAGGTGAATCCTAACACAAAAGGAATAATCTACTGCTTCCTTTCATAGCACCAACCCATGCTTCTTTAGCTCTGTCACTAGCAGGGAGATTAAAAGAGTGCCCTGTTACAACTGGATGAAACTTTCTACTTCCCCCTGCATTGGATCTGAGAGTCTGTTTACACCACCGCACCAAGGCAAACATTTTAACCAAAATATACAAAACTCAGCTGAAGGTTGGCATATTTTTTGCCTATTTTCTTCCTTCACATCCTCACCATGTAGGTTCTGGCTGGAGAACTGTTCCACAGGCACCAGTGGCCTTCTGGTACCTCGTCTACTGATCAATTTTTGTGCAAGAGTTTAAGCAATCAGTGTTGACAAGCTATTTAGCCATCACAGCCTATTCTGTCCTTACTCGACTTCTGCACACACATCACTTTCTGGCACGAGTCATTGGATAAAGAAAGAACTTTCATTTTTATAATACCTTATCATATCCAGAGGACATCCCAAAGCACTTCACAGCCAATAGATTATTTCTGAGCTTCAATCGCTATTGTTATGGAGGAGGCAAACATGGCAGCCAATATGCACATAGCCAGGTCTCACAAAGAACAGATCAGTGGTTGACCAGATAACGTTTTTGGTGGATGTGCCAGCCTAAACTATGTGTTCAAGCCTGCATTGGGGATACTAATCAGGAGCGGAAAACCATGCCAATTTTACTGACCCACAGGTATTGAGGCCAGTTGTTGTACTCCAATTGCTGCTGTGACTGAGCAGCTAATTTAGCATCGACCAGACTGGCATTTTCCTGGTAAATGGCTTAATGCTGCAACTTTACCTTCTGGGCCATTGATTTTTTTTAAACATTTTAATAATGTATCTGATTATTAACTATTGCATTTAGCTTTGTCACAGACATCATCACACTTTGTTCCTTTTAATTTTGAAATCACTCCAGAAATATTTATTTTGAAAACATCAATCTTTCAAGATGGAATAAAATCACCCACACATAAAATTCAGGTTGATTTCTGTATGTTTAAAGTCATTTTAGAATTAAAATTTACAATTCCTAATTTCCAGTCTTACAGTTATTTATATGAAAGCAGATAAATCCAAAAAAGTCTTCAAAAGAATAAAATGTATAGATGAGGTTGAAGTAAATGAAGTTACTTAACTTGGATAATGAGCATAGGATGAGACGATCAAAGTTCAAAATTCATAAACCTCAAGTGAGGTTGGAGATTAGAAGATAAATTCCTACAGAGTAGTGGTGCATGGGACAAAGAAGATAGCTGATTCAGGGTCAAAGCAGTTGGATCAATACCTATTGAGAAGCAAGATTGAAGGTTATTGAGATATTTAACAACATTTAGAGAATGTCGTGGAAGGAGTTTGTTTCTGGCTGCACCTGAAAATCTGGATGCAATGTTGAGTGACCCCCCAACAAGCGCAATTGGAGGATGCTGGCGTGTTTGAGATTCGAGGCGTGGCCAGTTTTGTGGGCGGACATTCGTTGGGATGGAAGGTTTAATGGACAGAATCAGCATAACTCACTTAATTTTAAACCACGTAATTTGTTTGCGCTCGGATTACGTGTGTATCTGGGCGCAAATGTGGAGGAAACTCCAGGACTGCATCATTTAATAATGTAGATTACTACATTTATATAAAGTACCTAAAACCTCAGAGTTATGGACACTTTGGGGCTAAGAAGTGTCCATAACTGAAATGGCCATAACTGAAATCTTTCTTTCTCTTTCTTAGGCAGTCCCTCGGAACCGAGGATGACTTGCTTCCACATTAAAAATGAGTTCTCAGGTGACTGATGAGTCCACTGCGGGACCTACAGTCTCTGTCACAGGTGGGGCAGACGGTGGTTGAAGGGGCGGGTGGGTGGGGTGCTTGGGTTGACGTGCGCTCCTTCCGGTGTTTGCGCTTGGCTTCCGCTTGCTCCCAGCGAAGAGACTCGAGGTGTTCGGCGCCTTCCCGGATGCTTCTCCTCCACTTTGTGCGGTCTTGGGCCAGGGATTCCCAGGTGTCGATGGGGATGTTACACTTTTTCAAGGAGGCTTTGAGGGTGTCCTTGAAGCGTTTCCTCTGCCCACCTGGGGCTCTCTTGCCGTGCCGGAGCTCCGAGTAGAGCGCTTGTTTTGGGAGTCTCGTATCGGGCATGCGGACAATGTGACCCGTCCATCGGAGCTGATTGAGCGTGGTCAAAGTTTCGATGCTGGGGATGTTGGCCTGAGCAAGAACACTGACGTTGGTGCACCTATCCTGCCAATGGATTTGCAGGATCTTGCGGAGGTAGCGTTGTTGGTACCTCTCCAGTGCTTTGAGGTGCCTGCTGTACATGGTCCATGTCTCTGAGGCATACAGCAAGGCGGGTATCACTGCTGCTCTGTAGACCATGAGCTTAGTGCCGGGTTTGAGGTCCTGGTCTTCAAACACTCTCTTCCTCAGGTGACCGAAGGCCGCACTGGCACACTGAAGGCAGTGTTGGACTTCGTCGTCGACGTCTGCCCTTGTTGAAAGTAGGCTCCCAAGGTATGGAAAGTGATCCACGTTGTCCAAGGCAAGTTGGTAGAGGACCTTTGTCTTATGGATGTTTAGTGTAAGGCTCATGCTCTCGTACACTTCAGTGAAGGTGTTGACGATGGTTTGGAGTTCGACCTCCGAGAGAGCGCAGACGCAAGCATCGTCTGCATACTGTAATTCGATGACAGAGGATGGGACGACCTTGGATCTGGACTGGAGGCGACGGAGGTTGAACAGTTTCCCGTTTGTTCTGTAAATTAGCTCCACTCCAGTGGGGAGCTTACTGAGGGTGAGATGGAGCATTGCAGCAAGGAGCATTGCAGAAATGGCCATAACTGAAATATCAGTATGTATAAGACTAAAGTAATGAAGAACAGTTTAAATAATTACATATTTCTGTAAACCATGCCCTAAGCCAACAGTACATTACCAAACTTAGGAAATTAAACAAGGAAATACTGTATCAAGCAGACTGTATCTAGCATTCAAACAAACTGCAGCACTATTAACTAAGGAGTTTCCGAATGTGTTTCTAGTGAAAAAGAGTTAATTGCACTGTAATCGCTACAAGTGTGAGGTTATACTGGACTAAAGCTGTTCTTTGGATCAGTTCTCTAACCGTTGGATTGTATAGGAGAATGTTCATTATGAAGAAAGCACACATAATTCTTTCACTGGCTAGTTTCTAGATTGATTGTTTAGTGTCACCTTGACTAGTTTGTAGCACTCTCACCTTTGCATCAGAAGGTAGCAAGTCCTTCCAGAACACAAGCATGTATTCTCGGCTAGCACTCAGATGAGATGTTAAATCGGGCCTTGTCTGCCTGCTCCAGTAGTTCAGGTGGATGTTAAAGACCCCATGCAATATTTGAAGAAAAGCAGAGAGTTTTCTTTGTATCCTGGCCAACAATCCTCTCTAAATCAACAACCCCAAAAGTAAACAGATTAACTCATTGTTATTGTTGAATCTTGTGTGCAAAATATCTGTCACATTTGTCTACATAACAACAGTCACTGCATCCCCCTCAAAGAAATTAATTGTACGTGGAGTAATTTGAGATGGTGCTGAGAGACATGAAAAATGCTATATAACGCAAGTCCTTCTTTCAACTGGTGGGAATAGCAATGTCTGAGCACATTATAGGAATGATTCCATGACCTAGCGCTCCCAGCAGGGACATAATTTCTATCACTGAAAAATGACAAGGTGCCGACTCATAATTTCCACGCAAGCACAGATCCCAGCTGGGAGTGCCAGATAGAGGAATGACCCTTTACAGTCAAAACCATACTATAATAGTGCTTGTTATATTGTGAATTGGGCTCTATGTTTTTTTTCTTTAAATGGGTCTTGAAGTGATAAAGCAGTAGCAAGGAATTTGCTCTGTAGATATACGAGTCAGTCACTGGAGAGTGAAGGGAGTGTTTATGACTGGGAACAGCCTTTGATGCATTAATAAGATACTCTATCCAATTAAAGTGAAACAGTTGTTACTGTCAAGTGGTGTGCCACGTGACTGGAGACAGAGCAGAGCTGTTGAAAGCGATGTGATGCTCCTTCAATCAAAATTAAAATGTCTTGGGTGTTCACTGAATTTATCCAGTGAAGAAACAAAGCTTAATGTTCCCATTGAATTTCCATTCACTTGGGTCCAATGGGAATGCAAATCTGATACTTTATGTCATCTCAGTAATAGTTTTATCTTATTTTCATTGCAAAAGGAAAGTAACATTATTAGAACTCCAGACTAAATTTGCAAAAATGTATTTTAAGAAGTGAAAGATTTAGGAATATATGCCACCAAATATGAGCGCGATGAACCACAAGAGGGAACCAGTGCTGTTTGTTAGCATTTTGATCAAAAGAACCCTTATCAGTTTTCCTGCTGGAACTATTGTGAGGAATCACAAAATCAAAAGTTGGAGGAGTGGTAAAATTAGTTAAACAGTAACACTTTATAATGACTGGATAAGGTAAAGGTCATTTACCGAGCTGGTTTTATTTCTGTCTAGCTCTAAGTAAAGTTGCCACCTTCAAAAATTGTGAACAACTCATCTGAAGATGTTTTGACATGACAGAAGGAAGCTATTTCCCCACTTTAGAGCTGTGCCCAAGACTTTTTTGCATTATAAATTCCTGTGTCTGCATTTATAATGGAAACTGCACCACAGGCAGGTCTGTGTAATTACAGTGTGACTAGTGTAGATAAGTAGTGCCCATTATAAATACAGACATGGGAATTTATAATGGGAATACAAAAAGGACCGAGTTTGTGGTGGGGACTGAAGACATTGGCTTTGGTCTTCCCAATATTTAGTTGGAGGAAATTTATGCTCATCCAGTACTGGATATTGAATAAGCAGTGTGACAAATCAGAAACAGTGGAGGGATCGAGAGAGGTGGTGATGAGATAGAGCTGGAACCTGACACAGTGACCGGAATTTTCCCGTTGCCATGCATGAGGGTTTGGAGACGAATCGGCTGCAAAAATTGCAGAAATAGGCAGCAAGTCGGGAACCGCCGTCATCCCGCCTCCTCGCGCCTTTAACTCGGGCGCGTTTCCCAGCGCGTCACAGACCCGATCAGGAGAGGCAGGCGACCTAATTCAACTCATTAACTGCTTGTTATCAGACCCTTAACAGGTTTTTAACTGCAGCTTCTGAATTTAACGGCATGAGCACGGGAAGCACACAGCTCAGGAACCTCGCCTGTGAAGGGGAGGCGGAAGTTCAGTGGCCATTGTGCGAGTGCATTAATTGACAGCTGGGAATACCACATAAATACACACAGCTTACAGCTCATTAGTTACCTAAGGGAAAGGCTGTTGCTGACTCCATTTTGTGCACAGATTTAGGTTTCTGGAGTTTGCAGGTCATTTCTGCAACCTCAGAACCCACTCTAAGCACACTGCTAATCAGTATTAGAACATTGAGGGATTGGCCCTTTGATCACTACTTGACCTGCCACCTACAACGTCAGCATGGGTGCTGCTAATACTGTCTCACCTTGTCCTCAGAATTGGCCCAAGCTGAACCCCACCACCAACAACTCCAGCCACACGAGCAACAACAGCAGCAAACACAACAACAGCCTTCTCAATGACCTGATGCTCCATAGGAGAGAAGGGGCACCACAGGGCTGCAGTATGCCGGAGGCGATACCCCCAACACAGGGTATACAGGCAGAGGATGAGCTTCCTCAACATGACTGAGTAGCAGTGCCAAAGGAGACTCAGGCTATTGTGCCAGGTCATTGCAGACATTTGTAGCTTGCTGGAACAAGACCTGCTGGCCAGAGGTCCTGGTGGACACTCCTTACCAGTGGCTGTCAAAGTCACCATCGCCGTCAACTTCTTTGTCTTAGGCTCATTCCATGGATCTGCAGCAGACATTTGCGGGATCTCACAGTCAGCCGCCCACAGATGCATCACCCAGTTGACTGATGCCATGTTTGACAAGTCAGCCAATTATGTCAACTTTGCCGCTGATGAAGCCAGTGTTACTGAGTGGGTGGTCAGCTTTGTGGCTCTGGCTGACTTCCCACAGGTGCAGGGCATCATCGACTGCACACATGTGGCCATGAAGGCAAGCCATCATCACCTAGGAGTGTTTGTGAACCGCAAAGGCTTCCACTCCTGTAGTGTATGTAACCGTTTTACCTTTAAGAGAACTATTGTATGTAACCGTCCACCTTTAAGAGAACTATTTTAGGTGTTGCACTACTTTATCTTGGCTGCGGTATACTGTAATACCGGTGGTGACCACACCGGTATATAAGTGCTGTGTAATGAGTGATTGGGCAGATTCGCCCTGACCTTCGAATAGTAAAGTCCTGTTAAAGTTACTCTTGTAGTCTGTGTATTAATTCGCCATATAACACACAGATTTTACAGTGGCGACGAGTTCGACCTTACCCTGCGGCAGCGATACATCCGAAGCAGTTAACGAGCGTCGAGAAGAGGCATCCGCCCTCGTCGTTCTGCTGAGAGAAGACTCGAGTCTGCAGAGCAAGGAAGAAGGAAGAATTCAGACATGAAGCCTTCCATCAGCAACAGGCAGTGACCGTCCCTTCTGCCACGGTGGTGAGTGAGCCGATCAGCCACGAGAAGCAAGTCAGCCACGTTGACTGTGAGTAGGGGGAAAATAAAAAGAAACGGAGGATAAGGGCGGTGAACTCGACCACGGTCAGGGGAAAGGAGCCGGACAGAAGTCGGGGCCAGAGACGCTGAGACTGGGGCAGTGGGGGGCACGGAAGCCGCGGTACAAGTGGGAACGCAGCCGGTGTGAGAGACCGGGCTACAAGCGGGAACGCAGCCGGTGTGAGAGACCGGGCTACAAGCGGGCTGGGAGATGCAACAGCGTCGTGAGACAGCTCAACCGCGACCGGCGTAAAAGGCCGGGCAGCTACCGAGGCCGCGAGGCGCTGCAACCGGGATCGTAAGGCGCGGGAAGAAATAAAAATAAATAAATAAATAACACCGCGGAGAACTCAGCCGCAGCCGGGGGAGGAAAGGACCGGACTGCGAGAGGGCTGGGAGGCGCGATTGGAAGCCGCTGAGGGAGAGACAGAGCCCGAGCGAGCGGGAGAGACAGAGCCCGAGCGAGGGGGAACGGGACCGAGTGAGGGAGACCGAGCGAGATTCCGCCCAGCGGCTGGAACTGTTCGCCGCCAACGGGTTGTCCCCAGCGCCGGTTGCCCTGCCGAGAAAAGGGAACAAGGAACGCACTGAAGCCGGCGCGCAGGCTGCGAACCCCGAAAGCCAGTGGTCGTCGCCCGAGAGCAAAGCTTACCCCTCCCGCCAGGGGAAGAAACGCGGGAAGCCGCCAGTAGGCGGGGAAGAAGACAGGAGCGGGAAACCGCCATTTTGAAAGTGGGCGGGGAAGAAGACAAGCGCGGGAAACCGCCATTTTTGGAAAAAAAAAGTAACGAACAAATTCGTTGTTGTTTCTCAGAAAGATAGTGAAGATGCCTGAGCATGGTAACATCAACGACTTCGATTCCGAGGTGGAAGATTGGGCCACATATGTAGAACGCATCGAGATATATTGTGAGGCCAATAAAATAGCAGATGATGATAAAGCTCTAACCTTACTAAACTCAATGGGGGCGAAGACATACGGGCTATTGAAGCATCTTCTATCACCAGCTAAACCGGCGGATCAGACTTTCGCTAATATTGTTGCTGTCCTGAAGGATCATTTGAACCCCACACCGCTGATGTTGGCGGAACGATTCAAATTTTATGCGAGAACGCAATGGAAAGAGGAAAGCAACGCGGAATACTTGGTTGAACTGCGTAGATTAGCGAAATACTGTCAGTTTGGGGAAAATCTGACAGAGGCATTGAGAGACAAGTTCGTGTGCGGGTTGTCGAAGGAAGGAACACAAAAGCGACTGCTAGAAGAGAACGATCTTACACTTGATAAGGCTGTCCTTATTGCAGCATCGCACGAAGCTGCAGCGAGAGGCACTGCAGAAATGCAGCTGAAGGCAGCGGTACTCAGTGTGGCTCAAATGACTTCGGGTACAACGAAATGTTATCGTTGTGGGAAGACAACACACAACCAGAACCAATGCTGGTTTAAAAACCAGGAATGTAGAAAATGTGGCAAGCTTGGTCACATAGCTAAAGTATGCCGGTCAGGAAAGAAGACCAGCAACAAAAAAAAGTCACCGCAGGAAAAGTACAGCAAGGTACACAAGGTGGCTGAGAAGAGTTCGGATGAACAGAATTCGGATTCAGACCCAAACGGCCAGGAACTGGGTAGTCTGAGAATTCACAATGTGAGTAAGGAAGCTGACCTACAAATTATCTGGGTCATGCTAAAAATAGCCGGAGTCCAAGTAAAAATGGAATTGGACACAGGATCAGCCCTATCAGTCATAAATCGAAGGGATTACAACCGGCTATTCTCACATATACCCTTGAGAGATACCAAGATCGTATTGCAGACATACACGGGGCATAAAGTATACCCCATCGGAAAGATAAAAGTCAAGGTGAGAGACAAGGGCAAAGAACACCAAGGAATGGACTTATATGTACTACCTGAGGGAGGTCCACCACTTCTGGGACGGGAGTGGATCAGGGAAATAAACATGGAATGGCACTACCTAAAAGCAATAACGAGTGAGAACTCGGTGAAGACAATCAGCTCAGACTCTGAAACTGATGACGATAAGACCAGCCCAGGTGCGAAAGACAAGTCTAAAATGGACTTGCTGACTATGGTTGGAAAAACGAAGGAGTGCATAAATGCTTATGCTTCAGAGGAGAACAAAGTTTCAGAACAGAATTCCACTGAACAACAACAACATAGTTTGACAGAGAATTCTGAGTCTGTCCAGTTTACAGACATGCACAATTCTGAGGAACACCGGGCTCGAACTCAACTCCATTTCAAATTACAACAGCAATTAGAACAATTGAGTTGCCATCTTGAGCAAGAGATGAAAGCAATGAAAAAGTTCTTTGACACAGAGTGGGAGAATCTGGAAAGACAACAGAAGCAGCTGATGGAGAAAAGGGAGCAGGAGCACACAAACCGTCTGCGCGAGGAGGCCAAACGAATCAAAGCTGATTCGGTTTCTGAAGGTGCGTGCTCTAATCTGGTGGAGCAAGATGTTCAACAACTGAAGGCGCTTGTTAGCAGGTTGCAGGCAGAAAAGGCTGATTTGGTCGCCATGAATTCCGAGCTCCTACTGAAGTTGGGTGCAGCATCACCGGACGATTCATTTGTGGAAATTCGAATGGTGGAGGCTGCGGATGATGGCGAAGTAGAAACAGCAAAGGAGCCCCAGGGCAAGGTTATAAACATCCCTGCAGCTACTGGGAAACGGATGATGTCAGAAGAGTTAACGGTCAGCCAACTCCTTCATATGCTGAGGGACAAGACTCTGAAATGGGAACAATTTGAACAGAAGCTTAAATCTTCAAAGGAGAGGGGTTTGGAGCTCCCAAAAGTTATTGAAATAGCTGAGGTTGCAACACAGACTGAGAAGATGGCAGCAGAGCAACCTTTGGATGCCAAAAGTACGCTGACTCACGTCAATGTTGAACAACAGAATGCTGAAACAACTGCTCCAGTAGAGGGATTGAATAATACGATCAATCAATCTCCGAATGAAGTTGAAGTATTGAAATCACGAATGAGGTCATTAGTAAAAGACTTGCAGGAAGCCCAGAAAAAGCTGGAGGAAGCTGAACACATGAAGAAGTCTCTTCAGGAGAGATGTTTGGAATTGGAACAAAAGCTGACTAACGTCCAGCTGGGCATGGAGGAAATAAAAGACCCTCTCGCTGGCCTAGCTCAGGACGACACCGATTATTACCACGTCCTGTTGAACGACACCGAGTATAACGATGACCTGTTCTGCCCAGCTTGTGGGGAAATCTTCCGAAGTGCAAAAACCCTGAAGAATCACAAAAAGTCTAAGAAACACCGGGAGATGGTGGCGCTGCTAAGGCAACAGGAGAAAGAGGAGGAGGAACTGTGCATGCGGCTGGCAGCGGAGTACAGTGAGTCTCCAAGAAGCAGGAAAAGAAAAGACGAAACAGAAGAAGATGACCCATCTGAACCATTATCACCCCTACCAGATCACGCACGTGGTCCCTCCGAACGGAACCAAATCAGTTTGGAAGTAGAAAAACTTCCCAAGGTACTCAAGCTTTTAGAAGTCAGCAATGCTGGTTCAGAAGTGACGGAAGTTCAAGCTGTTAAGTCCAGTGAAGGACTATTGGATGAGTCACCCCAGCAAAGTGAACCGACTACACCACAGGGAACTGCTACACCACCGAGGCGTTGTCCAGACCGAGTCAAGAAGCACAGGAGGCGCCTCCACAGAGACTGAATCTGTGAACTGTTTTCCGCAGAGACTGAATCTGTGAACTGTTTTCCGCAGAGACTACATCTGTGAACTGTTTTTACATGAAGTTGGATATATGTTATGATGTTATGTTTAATGGGGAATAAGTATGTTGTAAGCTAAAAAGGGAGGATTGTAGTGTATGTAACCGTTCTACCTTTAAGAGAACTATTGTATGTAACCGTCCACCTTTAAGAGAACTATTTTAGGTGTTGCACTACTTTATCTTGGCTGCGGTATACTGTAATACCGGTGGTGACCACACCGGTATATAAGTGCTGTGTAATGAGTGATTGGGCAGATTCGCCCTGACCTTCGAATAGTAAAGTCCTGTTAAAGTTACTCTTGTAGTCTGTGTATTAATTCGCCATATAACACACAGATTTTACAACTCCCTCAATGTGCAGCTCGTCTGCAACCATAAAAAGATCATCATGCACGTGTGCACCAGATTCCCTGGCAGCTGTCATGACTCTTTCATGATGTGCCTGTCCACCCTCCCTCAGCTCTTCACACCTCCAAACAGACTTACCGGCTGGCTGCTTGGAGACAAGGGCTATCCACTGAAGACGTGGCTCATGACACCCCTGAGGAGGCCAAGTACCGAGGCCGAGGAGCGTTATAATGAAAGCCACATCTCCACCAGATGAGGATTGGAGCTGCAGGAGGAGCATGGCACACAGCACACAACCTCTTCAGAGGATGAAGAGGAGGAGGACGAGCAGGTGGAAGACGAGGAGGAGGAGGAAGCTGAGATGCAGATGCTGCCAGCAGTGGTGCACATTGTTGCCCGGGTCACCCGGGATGGCCTCATCATGGCCAGATTTACTGAACTTGCTCTAATTCAGCCACATGCTGTACTAAGTCCCCCACCACCCCTCAACCCAACAACATCATAAAGCATCCCTACAATGACCAATCCATTGCTCTCACCCAAAGCCCCAATGCTCAAGGTTTGAGGCAAAAGGACAAAACCCGAAAGTGGTGCAAAGAAAAACATTTATGTTTGCAATCAAAACAACTGAAACTTAGCACGAACATCTTTTGATACACCCATTTCTTACCCTTGTGCATCTACTTTTGTGTTATATTTGGTTTGCGAATGCTTATATGACATGCAACCCCTGTGGCTTCCGCAAAGGTAGCTGCAGGCTGCTCACTTCCCTGCTGTGACTGCGTAGACACTTTCGGCTGATGTTCTCTGGGTTTTGAAGCCTGTGATGGCCCCACCAAAAACTGCTCCTCCTGTGATTGTGCAGGGGCAGGCTCGGCCATCGCAATCCGAGGAAACTGTGGTGATAGTTACCCTCCGCCCCGGTAGGGGGCGACGGAGAGTAAACAGAGAAAGGAAATGAATAAAGAAGCCTCGTGTTGATGGCTGAAGGAATACATCCCATATCCGTGTGTTGAGCACATTACATGGTGACAGAAGTGGCAAGTACCCGAAATACCCATGTTAAAGACTGTCCGCATCAATGGAACTAACTTTCCCGGTGAAACCAGTCAGCTCCCGGTGAGTGAAAGTTTATGATACGGCTGTAGCATAGTAGCTAGTTAAGCCAGGATGGAGATAAACAAGAGAGACTGTGAAAAAAAAAAGTGTACTTACCCCACGTTGCTTACTATCATGGCCACTCAAAGTCCTGCATTTTTTCAGATTTCTCCCCCCTCCGAATTTGATTTTACACGGCCGGAAGAGTGGCTGTTGTGGCTCAGCAGATTTGAACGCTTCAGACAGGCTTCAGGCCTTGATAAACAGTCACAGGAAAAACAGGTCAACACGCTATTATATTCCATGGGAGCGGAGGCTGAAGCGATCGTCCAGTGCAGGAATATTACGGCTGATCAACTGAAAAGCTATGACACAGTTAAAACGGAGTTGTCTAATCATTTCATCCCACGGAGGGATTTGATATTCGAACGCACAAGATTCCATAGGCGCGTGCAGGAGAGAGGGGAATCGGGTGATAGCTTCATCAAAGCGCTATATGAGCTCATAGAACACTGAATATGGAGCTATGCGGGACGAACTAATTCGTGACAGATTGGTTGTTGGACTAAGGGATCTTAAACTCTTTGAAAAATTACAGATGGATCCAGACCTCACAGTTGACAAAGCAAAAACACAGGTTTTCCAAAGTGAAGCAATAAAGAAACAGCAATCAATGCTTCAGAAAGATAGTAATGAGGAGGAGGAGTCCATTGAAACCATAAGTGCCCCCCGACAATCAGCCCCCAAAAACATTTTTCTACCAAATCAAGACAAACTGACTCACATGAATATGTACAGAGGCCTCGCACTGGAACTCAAACTGGAACACATTTCCAACCACAAAAGCAGAGTTGCAGATGGTGTGGCTGAGTACACACAATAGACAAATCTGTCCAGCCAAAGATGTTAGCTGCAGGAATTGCCAGAAAAAGGGACATTTTGCTGCAGTTTGCCGATCCACACCTGCGGTTGCTGAAATATCAGAGGACGACGACAATGAGATAGCATTCCTGGGGTCAATTGGAGATGGGCAGGACCAGCTGTGGACCATCACCCTAAGCCTGTGTGGCCACATGACTGAATTCAAAATCGACACAGGGGCTGATGTCACTGTCATCCCGGAGTGTCTCTACAACGACCTAGGTCAAGAGGCTCTTCAGAGCACCACTAAGATTCTTCAGGGGCCTGGTCAAGTCCCGTTGAATGTCAAAGGAAAATTTTCAGCTACCGTGACCCATGGTCCACGGTCTACAAAACAGGACGTGTATGTGGTATGCGGTCTACGAACAGCGCTCCTCGGTCGCCCAGCCATCATTTCCCTGCGTCTGGTGTCCAGGTTGGACCCACAAGTAGCAGAGACAGTATCTATGGACCTCGAATGGGAGGTCAGACAACGGTTCCCTAGACTGTTTCAAGGCATTGGGTGACTGCAAGAGGAGTATCACATTCGCCTCAAGCCGGATGCTAAACCTTTTGCTCTCTCTACACCCCGACGTGGCTCGCTCCCCCTTATGTCCAAAGTTAAGGAGGAACTCACCCACATGGAGCAACTGGGGATAATTGCAAGAGTTGAGGAACCCACAGCCTGGTGTTCCGGAATGGTTGTAGTCCCAAAACCCAACAAAAAAATCAGAATCTGCGTAGACCTAACAAAACTCAATGAAAGTGTCTGTAGAGAGCCGCATCTCTTACCCTGCGTAGAGCACACTCTGGGGCAGCTGAAAGATGCAAAGGTTTTTACAAAGCTTGACGCTCAATCTGGTTTCTGGCAAATACCCTTGTCAGAGGAGTCAAAACGTCTCACCACGTTCATCACGCCATTCGGACGTTACTGTTTCCACAGACTGCCCTTTGGAATATCCTCTGCCCCTGAGCATTTCCAGTGCCGCATGTCCCGCCTCCTTGAGGGACTTGATGGTGTCTTATGCCAAATGGATGATGTGTTGGTGTTTGGTGCAACCCAAGAACAGCACGATCAGCGACTTTTTGCAATTCTCAGTAAACTACAGCAAGCTGGACTTACTCTTAACTCCAAATGTGAATTCGCCAAAATGCAGGTGAAATTTCTCGGCCAGGTCATCGATGGGACCGGTGTCAGAGCAGATCCTGACAAAGTCAAGGCCCTCACACACATGGCCGCGCCAAGGAATGTATCTGAAATACGCCGCTTCATGGGCCTGGTCAATCACTTGGGCAAATACATACCCCATCTAGCCGATAAAACCAAGCCACTCCGGGATCTCCTCAACAGGCAGACCTCATGGTATTGGGGACCCCAGCAGTCCCAAGCTTTCACTGAGATAAAGACGGAGCTAACCACCCCGCCAGGCCTTGCACTGTATGACCCCAATGCACTCACTAAAGTGTCAGCTGATGCTTCATCATTTGGCTTGGGTGCAGTCCTTTTACAAAACAGACCTGACACTGACTGGTGCCCTGTAGCCGATGCTTCATGAGCCCTTTCAAAAACAGAGCAGCGTTATGCGCAGATTGAAAAAGAGGCCCTGGCCATTACATAGGCATGTGAGCGCTATAGAGACATCCTAATAGGCATGACATTCCAGGTCGAAACAGATCACAAGCCCCTCCTTACACTATTGGGATCTAAAAACCTGGACGAGTTGTCCCCCCGCATTCAGCGCTTTCGGATGCGACTCATGCACTTTCACTTCACTATATCACATGTGCCAGGGAAGAGCGTAGCAACTGCCAACGTTCTCTCCAGGGCTCCCTACCAGCCGTCGGTGGATGATTCCCCTGAGGTGCAGTGCATAGAGAATTATGTACACTCAATACTCACTGCACTGCCCATTACCGAGAAACGCCTGGCTGCACTTCGTCAAGAACAGGAAACGGATGAACTACTTCGTCGGGTCTTCACATACTGCCGTGAGGGCTGGCTAGATCATGCGAAACTTGACAATGCTCTTAGACCTTACGCGGCCATTTCAGGTGACCTCACTATTGCAAAAGGATTGCTGCTACAAGGGTGCCGGTTGGTCATTCCAGCATCAATGCAGAAAGACATTCTGGACAAACTGCATGATGGCCATCAAGGGATCACAAAATGCAGAGCACGAGCCAGGTGTTCTGCCTGGTGGCCTGGATTAAGCAGTCAACTACAACATAAAGTACAACAATGCCCAAGCTGCGCCCAAATGAGACAACAACCACCAGAGCCATTGATTCCAGATGACACCCCTGAGGGCCCATGGCAGAAGGTTGGGGCTGATCTATTTCATTTGGATAACTCAACTTACCTGGTAATGTTTGACTAGTTCTCTAAGTTCATTGAAGTTATCAAGCTCCTCTCCACCACCTCACATGCAGTCATTGAATGTATGAAATCCTGCTTTGCCCGCCTAGGGTTCCCCCTGCTGGTCCGAACAGATAATGGCCCCCCATTTGCCTCGGACACCTTTCGCTCATTTGCCGACAGCTGGGACTTCACCCATGTCACATCCAGTCCTCTGTACCCTCAAAGCAATGGGGCTGCCGAGCACGCTGTCCAGACAGCCAAACAACTTTTAAAAAAGTCACCTGACCCATACCGGGCACTCCTTGCATACCGCTCCACACCTCTTTCTAGCGGATTCAGCCCTGCTGAGTTGCTACAAGGCAGAAAACCTCGTACAACCGTGCCAACTATGCCATCACTCCTGACCCCAGGCTGGCCCGACCTCCAGAATTTTACAGACAAGGACAAACAATCTAAACTAAGACAACAGGCCAACTTTAACAGTCGCCACAGAGCTAAGCCCTTGTGTCCACTCCTTCCAGGTGACTATGTGTGGATACGTGACTCCCGCAATAGAGGCATTGTGCAAGGACAGGCCAACACCCCAAGATCGTATCTGGTTGATATCCAGGGCCAGATTGTTCGCAGGAACCGCAGACACCTCGCACTTACCCAGCAGCCCCCAGATGCTGCTGATGAGCCTTCCATTCCCGATGACTACAATGGGGATGCGGGTCCTGGAACTCCTCCACCCACAGGGGATACCCCACCTCCGTCTCCTCCACCCACAGGGGATACCCCACCTCCACCGGGTTCCAGACGATACCCTGAAAGGGTCCGCAATCCTCCTTCATACCTCCAGGACTTTGCAACATGAATTGCTTAAGAACCAAGACACCTCATTGGGTCAGAATAATACCCGAGGTACTTGGTGGAGGGTTCAGGCAGTCACCTTGTCCCTCCAAGCTTACTCTGCTTGCATTATTCGTGTTTCTCTAAAAAAAAAGAAGAGATACGTTGTGCATTAGAGATGTTATGTTTGTTAGAGTTTGTTATTTCTTAAGCACAGTAAAAAAGTAATGATTTGAAAGAAGGTCATTTGAAATGTTAATAGTAAAGGAATAGTATTCAAAGTCTGTTTAGAAAGGGAGATGTGGTGATAGTTACCCTCCGCCCCGGTAGGGGGTGACGGAGAGTAAACAGAGAAAGGAAATGAATAAAGAAGCCTCGTGTTGATGGCTGAAGGAATACATCCCGTGTCCGTGTGTTGAGCACATTACAGAAACAGCTGGGGCTCTGACTGAGGGGGAGGCAATGGGGGAGCACTGGGAGTGCTTTGAGAAGAGCCCCCACTTCCCTGTCCCCTCTCACCATCATCCCTCTCATGGGCCACTTGCACTTCCCTGCTGGCAAGGAACTGGCGAGCACTTTGCTGCACAGCAGTGGAATGATGAAGGCCCAAGTCAATGTTTGCATCCCTCCTTGAGAGGAGGTCTATGAGCCTCTGCCATCTGTTGTCCACAGCTAGCATGTGCTTATGTGAGTGGCGCATTCACTGCTCCATGCAGGTGGTCATCCTTTCCATGGAAGAGCACATCGTTGCCATCGCCTGCGACATGGTGGTGCTCACGTTGGAGATGGACTCCTCCATTCTCTGAACATTTGCAGACATCGCAGGTGCAAAAGATGCCAGGTCCTCATGCAATTTTTTGTGCCCCACCAAGATCACCCTCTTTCTTGATGGCCCCTGAGGCTCAGCGTCTGCACGCAGCTCAGCAGAGCTTGAAATGTTATAATAAGAATGGGTAATGTTTCCATTATGCACATAATGACATTTCTCTGGCTGCTGACATCAGTCACCTTATGTGTGACTGTTGCATACCATATGACTTTTGAGATGTGATTCTGTCACCAGGTTGCTGGGATGTGCCCTTCTCTCCGTCTCCCACCGCCAGCGTCTATTAAGCTCCTGAAATTTCCAGAGCAACCTCCTCTGCTACTGTGAGATGTGCAATCACTGGAGGGCCACCTCCGGTTCTCTCCCTCTCCCTGATGTTGTGGGCTCTCTTCTGCGAGGAGGGAAAGAAGAGAAGTTTGAGTGAAACTGATAGAATGGATGTAAGGAATGGATGGGCAACATCTGTAGAGGGTAACTATGAGGGAGTGGGGAGCCAATACCAAATGGCCTCCTACTGTGGTGTTACTTGCTATGTGCATTAGGATGAGAGTGAGTGTGAGGGGTGGTTAGTCAGAGGGGGATGTGAGTATATACATAGAGAGAGAGGAATGGGTGGACATGCAAGGTATGTTGGTGTGAGGAATGATGTGCAGGAGTAGGTTTGGAAAGGCAGAGTGATGGGGATGTGTTGACAGGCATTTCAGGATGAGGGTGAGTGTGGTATTGCACTCACCCTAGAAATAGTAGATGCATTGCTGGTCATCTTCCAGAACTCGATAGACTCTGGAACAGTACCCATGGATTGGAGGGTAGCTAAGGTTACCCCACTATTCAAAAAAGGTGGTAGAGAAAAAGCAGGGAATTATAGACCGGTAAGCCTGACATCGGTAGTGGGGAAAATGCTAGAGTCCATTATAAAAGATGTAATAGCAGAGCACTTGGAAAGCAGTGACAGGATCGGACAAAGTCAACATGGATTTCCAAAAGGTAAATCATGCTTGACTAATCTACTGGAATTTTTTGAGGATGTAACTGGTAAAATAGATAAGGGAGAACCAGTGGATGTGGTGTATTTGGACTTTCAGAAGGCTTTCGGTAAGGTCCCGCATAAGAGATTAGCATGCAAAATTAAGGCACATGGGATTGGGGGCAAGGCATTGACTTGGATAGAGAACTGGTTGGCGGACAGAAAGCAAAGAGTTGGAATAAACGGGTTGTTTTCCGAGTGGCAGGCAGTGACTAGTGGGGTACCGCAAGGATCGGTTCTAGGACCCCAGCTGTTCACAATATATATTAATGATCTGGACAAGGGAATTGGATGTAATATCTCCAAATTTGCAGATGACACAAAGCTGGGTGGGAGGGTATGCTGTGAGGAGGATGTCGTGAAACTCCAGTACGATTTGGACAGGTTGGGTGATTGGGCAGAAACATGGCAAATGCACTATAATGTGGATAAATGTTAGGTTATCCACTTTGGTGGCAAAAACAGGAAGGCAGATTATTTTTTGAATGGTAATAGATTGGGAGAAGGGGAAGTGCAAAGAGACCTGGGTGTTCTTGTGCACCAGTCGCTAAAGGTAAGCATGCAGGTGCAGCAGGCGGTTAAGAAGGCAAATGGTATGTTGGCCTTCGTAGCAAGAGGATTCGAGTACAGGAACAAGGATGTCTTGCTGCAGTTGTACAGGGCCTTGGTGAGACCGCACCTTGAGTATTGTGTGCAGTTTTGGTCGCCTTATCTGAGGAAGGATGTTCTTGCCATGGAAGGAGTGCAGCGAAGATTCACCAGGCTGATACCTGGGATGGCAGGAATGATGTATGAGGAGAGATTGGGTCGATTGGGCTTATACTCACTGGAGTTTAGAAAATTGAGAGGGGATCTCATCGAAACCTATAAAATTCTGTCAGGCCTGGACAGACTAGATGCAGGAAGGATGTTTCTGATGGCCGGGGAGTCCAGAACCAGGGGTCATAGTCTAAGGATAAGGGGTAAGCCATTTAGGACAGAGATGAGGAGGAATTTCTTCACCCAGAGAGTGGTGAATCTGTGGAATTTTCTGCCACAGAGGGTGGTGGAGGCCAGTTCATTAAATATATTCAAGAAGGAGTTGGATATATTTCTTAAGGCTAAAGGGATCAAGGGATATGGGGAAAAGGCAAGGACAGGGTACTGAATTTGGATGATCAGCCATGATCGCATTGAATGGCGGAGCAGGCTCGAGGGGCCGAATGGCCTACTCCTGCTCCTATCTTCTATGTTTCTATGTTTCTATGAGATCATTGAAGCGCTTCCTGCACTGTATCCAGGACCTCCTGGCCACATCCCTGCTGCTGACCTCCTCAGCCATATCCAGCCAGGCTCTTTTTGTTGCTTGTGGAGGTCTCCTTTGCCTGTCAGCAGGGAAGAGGGCCTCCCTGCATGCTCTGACAGCCTCCACAAGAGCATGCAAGGAAGAATCTGAGAACCGGGGTGCAGCCCTTTGCCTTTGGCTACCCATGTTTGAAAGGTTTTCTCTCTCCTGTGGCCTTTCTTTCACACCTTCCACCCTCCTCTGGAAACCTTCAAGTGAATTCAGTTCAAGGCTGCTTTAAATATGGGGGCTGGAAATGAGTCATCGATGACATCATTAGGCCCGCACCATTAAAAGGGCCGGGAAACGCGCATGACTCTTTCAATTGGGGCCATTAAGTGAAAGCCGGTCTGAGCAGAGTGTTGCTCAGAACATCACGTTCCAGACCCGCTATGCCGCCTGCACGCACCCAACCCGACACAATGGTGAAAATTCTGGCCTATGACTCTAAAAAGGGAACGGAAGTAGGTATTCTCACCCTAGTCCAATTATCCGCTGTCCTCTCATCCAGTTTCACCCAAAGGCTACACTTGATGTTGACTCTCTCTGTGCCACCCCATGGTAGATCAGCTAGTATATATCATTTATTAGTTTTTGTTAATGAGTTGGCTGATTTTGACATTGGTGGACATTGAGCAGATTGTACGCTCACCCTGCCCACTTGATGTCCTTGTTGAGAAGGCCAGATCATTTTGATGATTCAGCATAATGCCAGAGGGCTGCGAATGCTGAACCAGCTCTCGCAGGAAGTTCCCGGTGGCAGGGGCGGGGAGTCGGAAATCTGGCAACTCCTCTGCAGAGCTACTCCGGAAGTTCAGTGTTAAAGGGGTAAGGGGGTGGGAGAGCGGATGGGCCAGCATTGGGCCAGAAGATGTTTTCTCCTCCTGGCCCCACAACACTGTAAAAAGCCTGAAAGGTACTTGGTCTCGGAGTGATCTGCAATGATCCCTTTAAGTACACGCTGCACCCATTGGTCCCTCAAAATTGCATCAGGATCCGATGACACACATAGGACCCCAATTTGCATATTACAAGTAGGCTCCCACCTGAAGCAGGTGGGCATCTGGGCCACCCTTGTGAAGGCCCCAACAGAAATGCCAGTGGGTGGAGTGAGAGCGAGAGCAGGAATGGGGCAAGTTCTGCCCTGTGATTCCCGAAGCACGACTGCCCCAGCAGAGGCTGTGAAAATTGGCCCCAATGATTTTGTTTTTCTTCCAAGTATGACAATCAGAATTAATACACACTAAGAATGTTTTTTAGTTATGCTTCAGTCATATCCGTAACAGCTCTCCTCGGGTCATTGGGTAGTTGATTTAAATTAAAATAGCGCAGAGGCTCCATAAAAAAGAGTTATATTACACCATAAAACATGACATAAAGATTGTATACACCTGCATTTTGATGAAAGAACTTTTAAATAACAAGGCCTTTGAATATAATTCAACCATTTTATTTCCCATGGAACTCTACAGGAGGAGTCTGATCAGATATGATTGAAACATTAATGAAAAAGTTTTATTTTTAGAGTCCATCAGTGTCTGTGTATTTTGATGACATGCTCTATTGCCCATGTATTATGAGAAAAAAAACTTGCATGGCAACAACACAGTGCCACATTCCAGCCTTTGATAGCTCCGAATCCATAATGAACCTCAGAAAATAATGGGGAGCTGGGAATTACTGAAAGGCAGTAAACTCGTTGAACCATTCAGACTACATCACAAACTGAGAGAGTGAAGCTTGAGCTTCAGGTATGTGTTATTTACTCTTTGAAGTATTTTTCTTACTATAGCTGTGTGCCTTTGGCAGTCTTTAGTCTATATGTTGTTGATGTATAATGTCTGATCTGCAGTAAAAGATTGAGATTAATCACTGCATTTTTGTTGAGTATAAAGCTATAGTTGAGTAATTGGAAAAAGATTCAGTCAATACATTGTTTTTAGAATAATAATACACCATGCGTGGGAAAGAGTGCAGAGAAGGAAATATTTGCAGAGCTTTGGGGAAAGAGTGGGGATATGGGACTAATTGGATAGCTCTTTTAAAGTACCAGCACAGGCACGATGAGCTGAATGGCCTACTTATGATGTGAAACACAGAAGAGAATTTTTAGCTATGCACACAGTGACATTTGCCTTTGAAGAAATAGGGCTGAGTGTAAGAGCATTGCAATACTTTGAGAAAGCACATGAAGTTGACGCTACATATGATACCTTTACCAATCTTGTCTTGCCACCTCACCTCCAATCTCACTGTCTCCCACAGCCTCTTCTGTCTGTCTGAAGCAGAGCTTCCTGTTCATGTGGACACAGGGGGCTTAATTCAACTTCATTGCACCCATTTCATGGGCATAAAATGGACACAACGATTCCAAATTTAGCAATGGGATGGCTTGTGCCCAATCTGCATATGCATTGGAGCCACGGCTAAATTTGTCAAGCCCATTTAACAGGCGTCCCTGGCGGCCGCCTAAAACAGATGTTAAGCCCCTTACATATTGAAAGGGAGCCTAACCAATTTCTACCCCCCTTCAGTAATGTTGTTCCTTCCTAGTTGCAGTTCTCTGTCAGTGGCTGTGCACGGCCTTATCCTTTGTGGGAGAGAATGAAATGGGAGTGGCACTGACACTTGTTGCCTCCCATATGAGCACATGCAGCCATGATGATGGGAAATGAACTTGCATTGGGGATGATATTGGTCAATGCCAGTAGCGCAAAACAGGCTGATAGTAAATTGGTGGCCCATGGTACACCACACCCGATTTTCTTTTCCATTGGTTTTTGTAATGTATGTACCTTTAAGGGAGAGAACTACTTTTTACAGCTCCTGTATACTGTAGTACCGGCAGTGACCACACCTCCATATAAAGCCTGAGTAGTGATCTGTACAGTTAGTTCTAGAGTAACCCTCATTCAGTAAACACCTGTTGAATCGTTCCCTGCAGTCTGTTGTCTGATTATTGAAGGACACAACATTAAGATACATGGATCTAACATTGGCGATGAGGCAGATTCGAACCTACCTGCAACTCTGCATCACCTCCCAGGGATTCGCTCCTGGAGTACAGTGGAAGAAGGTCGAGTCCAGAAGCACGGGCGTCGACCACGGGCAACCGCCCAGTCATCCAGCGGAGATTTGAGCATCACAGGGGAGGCTGTCGAGAGCCAGGCTTGGCTTTACAGTCACGGTGGTCCAGCGAAATGGGCTGGCAACAGGTACTGCGCAGACCCTTCCCGGACAGCGACGGGCTAGAGCCCGACCGAGCGGCACAGAAAAAGGCCGAGCAGCGTCAATGGGGGAGAGAGAGAGGGCAGAGCGCACAGGGCGCAGCCGGTGTTCAGGACCGAGCAGTGTCAACGGGGGAGAGAGGCGAGGGAGAGCAGAGCGCAGCCGGTGTTCAAGGGCCGAGCAGCGTCAACGGGGGAGAGAGGCGCGCAGGAAAATGCGAGGCACTGCCATTGCCATGAGGACCGCAGAGAGCGGCGTTGGCAGCAGTGCAGGAGCAGCGCACGAAACCCACAGGGCGTCGCCATTTGCCACGAGGACCGCCGAGAGCGGCGTTGGCAGCAGCGCGGGAGACGCCATTTTAAGCCGCAGCAGGGAAGAAAGGAAAGCGCGGGAGACGCCATTTTAAGCCAGTCTAACCACACCCAAAAATGCCGAAGAGTGGCAGTATCGCAGCGTTCGACAATGAAGTCGAAGATTGGACGACATATGCCGAACGCATAGAAGTATACTGCAAGGCGAATGAAGTGCCAGATGGCAAGAAAGCGCTGGTATTGTTGAATTCAATGGGTGCAAAAACGTATGGCTTACTACGAAACCTAGTAACCCCAGAGAAGCCAGTAGAAAAGGATTTTGAAAACATAGTGTCAATCCTACAAGACCACTTAAATCCCACACCGCTGCTGATAGCAGAAAGATTTAAGTTTCACAAAAGGAACCAGCATAAAGATGAAAGTAATGCTGAGTATTTAACGGAACTGCGCAAGCTATCGGAACACTGCCAGTTTGGAATGGGACTAGCAGATACTTTAAGGGACAAGTTTTGGTGTGGGCTTCAAAGTGAAGGAACCCAGAAACGGCTTTTATCAGAAAAGGATCTTACGCTGGACAAGGCTTTCAGCATTGCAGTATCACACGAAGCAGCAGCACGGGGCGCTGTAGAGATACAACGGAGACCGCAAGAATATGGCACAAATGAAATGTCATATGGAACAGTGAAGTGCTATCGCTGCGGCAGAACAACACATGACCATGATGATTGCTGGTTCAAAGACAAAGTGTGCAGACAGTGTGGAAAAGTAGGACACATAGCAAGAGTCTGCAGGTCGGGAAAGAAAACCAGCAGCAAGAAATCTCCACAGGAGAAGTACAAGAAGGTACATAAGGTGACGGAGAGTAGTTCAGACGAACAGAAGAGTGATACAGACACTGGAAGCAAGAAGCTGGGTTGTCTGAAACTACATAATGTGATCAAAATGGAGGATCACCAAACTATCTGGGTCACGCTCAAGATAGCAGGAGTCCAAGTGAAAATGGAATTGGACACAGGATCAGCCCTAACAGTCATAAACCGAAGGGACTACAAGCGGCTATTCTCACATATACCCTTGAGAGATACAAAGATTGTCTTGAAGACATACACGGGGTGAAAAGTCTACCCCAAAGGAAAAATAAGGGTGAACGTTATATATAACGGCAAGGAAACACCAAAAATGGACCCATATGTATTGCCAGATGGAGGACCACCACTACAAGGACGTGAATGGATCCGGAAGATACAGCTAGATTGGCATTCCATACAAGCACTGACTGTAGATGCCAAAAAGGATGACGACATCACACCTGGACGACTGTCAAAAATGCTAACTGACGCACAAGAAGTGTTCCAGCAGGGACTCGGAGCACTAAAAGGCATAACAGCGATGATCAAAATAGAGGAAAATGCAAGCCCAAAGTTTTTTAAGGCCAGACCGGTACCTTATGCGATCCGCCCAGCCGTCGAAGCAGAGCTGGAAGGTTTGGAATGTTCAGGAGTACCGTCCAAAGTGGACTGGAGTGTGTGGGCTACACCCATCGTTCCTGTAATGAAGAGGTCGTTGAGTAATACGCCTGGGGAACCAAAGAAGGTTCGCATCTGTGGGGACTTTAAGGTAACAGTGAACCCAGTCCTTCACACTGTACAATATCCGCTTCTGCAGATTGAAGATATTTTCGCCTCGCTATCTGGAGGGAAACTCTTCACTAAGATTGATCTGGCCCAGGCGTACCTGCAAATGGAGGTAGAAGAAGCCTCGAAACAGTACCTCACGATCAACACTCATAAAGGTCTCTACCAATACAACCGGCTGGTGTTCAGGGTAGCATCAGCTCTGGCTATTTGGCAAAGGGCAATGGAACAAGTCCTGCAAGGGATTCCAGGGACCCAGTGTTATTTGGACGACATCCTGGTCACGGGCGAAAATGACAGTGATCACCTCGCCAACCTGGAGCAGGTGCTCACTAGATTGAAGGAATATGGGCTCCGAGCTAATCGCCACAAATGCGAGTTTTTCCAGAAGCAGATCTCGTATTGTGGCCACGTTATTGATAAAGAGGGGTTACATAAGTCCCCTGAAAAGATTGAGGCAGTAGTCAAGGCTACAGCACCGGAAAATGTGTCACAACTGAGGTCGTTCCTCGGGCTGGTGAACTACTACCATAAGTTCTTGCTGAATTTGTCTACCGTACTACACCCACTGAACACCCTACTGCAAACGGGGGTACCATGGAAGTGGAGTGACGAATGTAAACGAGCTTTCCAGAAGAGCAAAGCATTGATCACATCAAAAGAGGTGTTGGCTCATTTAAACCCAGCACTACCAATTCGGTTGGCGTGTGATGCATCACCCTATGGCATTGGAGCGGTGCTGTCGCACAAATTCCCGGACGGCTCGGAGAGGCCAGTAGCCTTTGCGTCTCGGTCACTAACATCAGCTGAGCGTAACTACACCCAGACTGACAGGAAGGCCCTCAGCCTAGTGTGGGGAGTGAAAAAGTTCAATCACTATCTGCACGGGCAGAAGTTCACCTTGCTGACTGACCACAAACCACTTGTCTCCATCTTTAATCCAAAGAAGGGCGTTCCGGTGATGACTGCGCAACGGCTACAAAGATTGTCCCTTTTTCTAGGGGCGCACCAATATGAAATCGAGTATAAGGGCACGAAACAGCATGGAAACGCCGATGGGCTATCACACCTGCCACTGCCTACTGCGGAGGAAGCACCAGCAGTGGATCCTGTTGAAATATTTCATTCGACTATAATTGAATGCTTGCCAGTAACTAACGCTGGTATAGAGAAGGCGACCCGAAATGACCCGACACTGTCTCGGGTATATGATTTGACGGTGAAGGGAGGGCCAGCACATGGTGACTCACTGTTGCCAGCATTCTCATCCAGAAGAGAACAGCTGTCAGTATGCCAGGGGACCTTGATGTGTGGATCCCGAGTGGTAATTCCACCCAAGTTAAGGGAGAGAGTGCTCAATGAACTTCACGAAGGTCATCTGGGAGGGGTGAAAATGAAAAGCCTTGCTAGGGCTTATGTGTGGTGGCCGGGGATCGATCAGCAAATCGAGACAAAGAGCTGCTCAGGATGCCAGAAGGTCCAAAATGCACCACCACATGCCCCTCTACACCCATGGGAGTGGCCCTCATCTCCATGGCAACGGGTGCATATTGATTTTGCTGGTCCATTCATGGACTCAATGTTTTTAATAGCCATGGATGCGCACTCGAAATGGCCTGAGGTGATCAAAATATCCTCCACCACCACGGAGAAAACTATTGCAGTCCTACGGACCATTTTTGCCAGGAATGGCTTGCAAGAACAGATTTGCTCTGATAACGGACCACAGTTTGTGTCCGAAGAGTTTCGAAGATTTATGAAAAGGAATGGGGTAAGGCATTACACATCCGCCCCGTATCATCCAGCCACAAATGGATTGGCTAAGAGGTTCGTACAAACCTTTAAGAAGGCAATAAAGGCCATGTACGATGACGACATTCCACTGCAGCATAAGGTGGACAATTTCCTGTTAGCCTACAGAAATGCGACACATGCAGTCACCAACCAAGCCCCAGCCATGATGTTCTTTAACCGAAGGTTAAGATCTCGCCTGGATTTGCTCAGACCAAACGTACGAAGAGATGTTGAGAGTAAGCAATTCCAGCACATCCATGAGAAGCCAACAAGGAGCTTCAATGTAAGGCAACCAGTCTTGGCCCGCGACTACCGAACAGAGAAATGGCAACCAGGAACAATATGCACACGGCAGGGGCCTCTAATGTACACAGTGGATGTTGGGGAGAACATTGTGAGATGCCATGCCGACCAGATCCTAGAGTCACAGGAACGAGTCAACCCCATGTCTCGGCCATACGTACCTGGTGAGGAACCCGATGTACAGGTAGCATCTACCCCAGAAACAGTAGCATCGGAAGCTGATGAACCAACCGACGACAAGGGGCCAGAATCGCCTCCGCACCAAGAGCAAGACACTCGGGAAAGGCACTATCCAGAAAGGACCAGGAAGTCTCCCCAAAGGCTGAATTTATAAATAGACTATTTTCAGCTAATATTGCATGTTAAAAGTGTTAATTGTAATTAGTTTGATATTTAATTGTTAAATGAGTGTTATGGTACTGTTAATCTAAAAGGGGAGGAATTGTAATGTATGTACCTTTAAGGGAGAGAACTACTTTTTACAGCTCCTGTATACTGTAGTACTGGCAGTGACCACACCTGTATATAAACCCTGAGTAGTGATCTGTACAATTAGTTCTAGAGTAACCCTCATTCAGTAAACGCCTGTTGAATCATTCCCTGCAGTCTGTTGTATGATTATTGAAGGACACAACATTAAGATACACGGATCTAACAGTTTTCATCACTAATTATTTTTTAGTTTATTTAATAGACATTTTATTCATCCCCTCAAAAATAGTTTTTTTTGTGTAAAATATAAAGTGTAGCATTTGTTTTTTTGCTCATTTATCTTTTGCATCATACCAATTGTATTACTTCACTGAAGAATGTAATGGAAGAATGTGGCTCCATTGTGAATGACATTTGGTGACATTTATGTTTTCATATGTTTTCAAAACAATGTTTTGGCAAAACTTATTTTCCCATTTGACACCGCTCTGTGTATTGCTTTTTAAAATGGAATTATTGCTATTAAAAGTTTCTTGCAGGCTAAATTTGTATGAAAGAGTATTCAATGACACGATGTGACAAAACATGCCTACTGTTAGGAATTTTTACTATAGCTCATGAAAACAAATAAAAATATAACTGGTTAATGAAAGCTCTTGCAGCAACAGCTGCAGCACCTGCTATCAGATTCTCCCTGCGATCAGTAACTTATCCTGTTGGAAAATTGACAAGCATAATTCTGACTTGGCCATTGCTCACCACTTTGATTCCCATCTCCCATTTGAACTTTCTGTCTTTGACTCCTACTATGCTCTAATAAACCCAAGTCAAATTTCAGGTCAATATCTCACTGTATTCCTTGGCACTCTAGCCTGAATCTTAATGTTATCAATATCAGACATTAGCAGTCCACCCCATTTCTCTTCCATCCACATTCCACTTTATTCTATTCTATTTTGGAGCTGTTTCACTTCAGCTTTGTGTTTCTGTTGACTTTTGACTGCCTGATTGAGCTATTTTAACTAACCTTTTACCTTTCTGGTGCCCTTTCACTGCTTGAATGAGACGGTCTTTGTACTGTTCATCGTGCAGCACTCTTGCACCTTTTTTTGGCTTTTGCTTTTAAAGTGTGCATGAGCTATTAAACCCATTAAGTGCTACTTTGTGATAGTAGTCAGCATATCTGACTTTTACTTGTTGTTCACATGATCACAAAATAAATACAGACATGGATGACTATCGGATCTATCAAAGCTCGTGTATCCAGAAATAAAAATCTACAGTCCAGCATTGCACAATGCAACTGGCTCCTGAATGACTGTAAGGGGTTTTGTTTTTACTACCATACCCAGGTGTCAACTCCAAGTATTAATAACCCTTTCTGTGTTTGACTTTACTTCCCCTTTTCCTATTGTCATGGTCCAACTTGAAGAACAGCTCCAGAATTTCCTTTTCTATACGATTTAATATCTTATATACTTCCATAAAATCCCCACTCAGTCACCTTGTTTCAAGGTTAAAGATCCCTTGAGCTAGAAGTTCCAGCAGTGCCATTGCACCACTGTAAACTGTAGGCTGAGGTCATATAAATAGTGAGACGCTGTGCAAATCCAATCCCTGATGGGGGCGGGGGGCGGAGAAGGGCCTGAAAATACATGGGAAGCAGAGATAAATGTTACAAATGCCCCTTGAGGGAGTGGGGAGGGCAAGAAATCAGTGTGGAAGAGGTGGAGACCTGGTGCAGCAGCAGGATATAAAACCTACTGCTGTTTAAAGAGGCACTGGAGGAAGAAAGCTGAAGTTCAATGATGGAAGGGAGACCCAAGAAATGAGCCTCAACCATCAGGACCTCTGACCTGGATGTCAACAGCAATAAATACTTGAATTTATATAGTGCATTTAACATCGTAAAACATCCCAAGGGGATTCACAGGAGCGTTATCAAACAAAATTTGACTACGAGTAACATAAGGAGTAATTAGGACAGACGACTAATAGCTTGGTCAAAGAAATAGGTTTTAAGGAGCGTCATAGAGGAGGAGAGAGAGGTAGATAGGTGGAGAGGTTTAGGGCGGGAATTCCTCAGCTTAGGGCCTAGGCAGCTGAAGGCACGGCCACCAATGGTGGATTGATTAAGATCAGGGATACACAAGAGGTCAAGAGAAGCGCAGAGATCTTGGAGCATTGTAGGGCTGGAGGAAGTTACAGAGATAGGGAGGGACGAGGCCATATAGGGATTTGAAAATAAGGATGAGAATTTTAAAATTGAGGCATTGCCAGGCCGATTACCGATGTACATCAGCGAGCACAATGGTGATGGGTGAACGGGACCTGGTGCGAGTTAGGATACAGGCAGCAGAGTTTTGGATGAGTTCAAGCTTATGTAGGGTGGAAGATGGGAGCCCGGCCAGGAAAGTATTGGAATAGAGGTAACAAAGGCATGGATGAGGTTTTCAGCAGCAGATATTTTTTTTATCATTCACGAGATGTGGGCATCGCTGACAAGACTGGCATTTATTGTCCATCCCTACTTGCCCTTGAGAAGGTGGTGGTGAGCTGCAGTCTGTCGGGTGATGCTTCTTTGTAGCAATTTGGTACGACTGAGTGGCTTGCTAAGCCATTTCAGAGGGCAGTTAAGAATCAACCACATTGCTGTGGGCCTGGAGTCACATATAGGCCAGACCGCGCAAGGACGGCAGATTTCCTTCCCTAAAGGACATTAGTGAACCAATGGGTTTTTTGACAATCCGATAGTTTCATGGTCACTACTACTGATTTTAGCTTTTGTATTCCAGATTTATTTAATTAACTGAATTTAAAACCCCCAGCTGCCATGATGGGATTTGAACTCATGTCCCCAGATTATTAGTCCAGTAAGATAACCACTATGATACCGGCTATGAGCTGAGGCAGGAGCAGAGTCAGACGATGTTACAGAGATGGAAGTAGACGGGCTTGGTGATGGAGCAGATATTTGGTCGCAAGCATATCTCGGGGTTAAGCAGACCAAGTTTGCGAATGGTCTGGTTCAGCCTCAGATAGTTACTAGAGAGAAGGATGGAGTTGATTTCTAAGGAGCAGAGTTTGTGGCGGGTACCGAAGACATTGGCCGGAATTTTCAGAGGTAAGAATGGATGGGTTGGAGGTGCGGGGGAAGTGAAAGTTGAAAAAATGTAACATTCGCACCACACAAGTGCCAGACAATGACCATCTCCAACAAGTGAAACTCTAACCATCTCCCCTTGACATTCAATGGCATTACCATCGCTGAATCCCCCACTATCAACATCCTGGGGGTTACCATTGATCAGAAACTGAACTGGACCAGCCATATAAATACTGTGGCTACAAGAGCAGGCCAGAGGCTGGGAATTCTGTGGCGAGTGTCTCACCTCCTGACTCCCCAAAGCCTTTCCACCATCTACAAGGCACAAGTCAGGAGTGTGATGGAAAGTCTCCACTTGCCTGGATGAGTGCAGCTCCAACAACACTCAAGAAGATCGACACCATTCAGGATAAAGCAGCCCGCTTGATTGGCACTCCATCCACCACCTTCAACATTCACTCCCTCCACCACCGGCGCACTGTGGCTGCAGTGTGTACCATCTACAAGATGCACTGCAGCAACTCGCCAAAGCTCCTTCAACAGCACCTTCCAATCCCACGACCTCTACCACTTAGAAGGATAAGGGCAGCAGACGCATGGGAACATCACCACCTACAAGTTCCCCTCCAAGCCACACACCATCCTGACTTGGACCTGTATCGCCGTTCCTTCACTGTCGCTGGGCCAAAATCCTGGAACTCCCTTCCTAACAGCATTGTGGGTGTACCTACACCATATGGACTGCAGCGGTTCAAGAAGGTGGCTCACCACCATCTTCTCAAGGGCAATTAGGGATGGGCACTAAATGCAGGCCGAGCCAGCAATGCCCACATCCCATCAATGAATAAAATTAAACCCGCCCACTTTCACCTTTAACTCAGAAGGGACGGTGGGAACGGGGTGCCAACCTGCTGCCAAGAGGCGGGTTGGCAATTAACATATTATAATGCCCCCTGAAGCCTCTACTTTACCCTGATTTGCAGGTTTTACTGCAGGCGGTCGGGGACCCCTAAGCTCCCCCACCATCAGTCCGCAACCCCAAGATTGGGGATCTGAACTCCCCCCCAACTCCCCCTGCCATGGGATCGGACCTGTTGGGCATGCAGTGAGTAGCTGGTGAGTGTTTGTTATCTGGATCAGATTAGGGACAAGTCTTAAGTTTATTTCTGGTATGTTTAGATAGTAGTCTGATAAATAGAGGCACTTAAAAATGTTTCCAGTGTTTTAGTGCTTAGTGCAAGTTAGTGTGTAAAGAAAGAAAAAAGAAACTTAAGTAGATATAAATAATATAAATAATCTAGACTAAGATATGGCAGAGCAGGTTGTGTGTCTGGATTGCAGTGTGTGGGAGTTTGTGGACAGCGAGACTGTCCCGAGCAAACACATCTGCAGTAGATGTCTCTGTCTCAAATCTCTCAGGCTCAGAGGGAGCGATTTTCCCACTGGAGGTGAGATGGAGGCGGGTTTCAGTTTGGGTGGGTTTGAAACCCGCCTCCACTGATAGGTTTAAAAAAATTGCGGTTTTCCCCTGATTGGCCACTTGATTTCAGAGGTGTGGGATGCCCTTGCTCAATTAGTGTTTTGGGACTGAAACCCGCCTCTGTTGACAGCACTTTTCCAGCCTGATTTTATGGCTTCTTGCTCCCTTGGCTCATCTCACAGCATTTCTGCATCTCCTGAATCACCTCCAACATCTTTTGAGAAACCACTATGTCCAATTCCAAGGCAAGGGCCTACCCGAGGTTCTTGGATGAGGTGCTGCAAATGTTGTTTGAGGGGGTGACAGCTAGCATGGAGGTGCTCTTCTACTCATCTCGGAGGAAGAGGCCTGCCAAAGAAACCAAGGCTGTGTGGGAACAGCTGGCAAGGGATATAACCTCCAGATCTGTGTGTAGATTGGGAGACTGTTTCTGTGTATTGATGAAATGCCAGCCCTGTTGGAAAGCATTAAAATGATTTGAAGCCAAAATGTTGGCGTTATGCTCTCTGTTCATTCGCCTTAGGCAACTCCACATTGCGGGCACCGCCACACTTGCGTTGTCAGGTTGGTGGCCTGAGTGAAAGGAGGCCCGAGAGTCCATTGTCAATGATGTCCTAGGATGGAGCAAAGGACATGTGCCAACTTGGGCAACGTATGCAAATCTGGCCATGATATGTTCATCCCTTGCATCCTGGGCTCTGACCTCCTCCTCCTCCAGATCCTCCTCCTCCTCCTTCTCCTCATCTGAGGTCCATGCAGAAAGAAAATGAATGGTTCCCATGCTGCTTGTAGATGCCTCCTTTGGGGAAGCGCTCATTGCAAGCGGGGAGAGGGTCTTCCAAGGAGGATCCACAGTGGATGGGGTCATGCTGCAGCACCTCCAACTTCAGAAGGCCTTCTAAAAGTGCTCAGAGACCTTTTAAAGCCAAGGTCTGGCTCCTGCAAGTAATCCTTGCTGCAATAAACGATGTCTTGTTAGACCTGCAGCAGTGAGTCAACCCACCAGGTTTACCTGGCGTGGTTTAGGAGGTGGATGGATCACGCAGAAAAGCTGAAAAAATCACGAGGGCCTCTCAAAATAGGCTTAGAGAGGCCCTTCACGAGTATTTAAGGATGTTAAATAGCGCAATGGCCTGCTGGAGGCGGGAGCATTTCCCGACCTCAAAAACCGGCACCGGCAAAATCCCACGGAGGTGGGTTCTGTAGTGTATGTGCCTTTAAGTCAGAACTACTTTTACAGCTCTTGTATACTGTAGTACCGGCAGTGACCACACCTGTATATAAGCTTTGCGCATGCCTCTGTACCCCCAGTCTTGACACTACCCTCCTCCAGTGAATACCTGTTTATTGTTAATGTACAGCATCCGTGTGATTATTTAATAACAGCATATCCACTGAACCACGGATCCAACAGTGGCGACGAGTGTCGATTCGAATCTCCCTGCAACATAAAAAAAATATATATATATAGTCGAGGCTAGGAACATGGGCGTCGACCACGAGCAACCGCCCAGCAGTCAGGCAGAGATTGAACTTCGCAGGGGAGGCTGTGGAGAGCCGGGCTTGGTTCCCCAGCCACGACGAGCAGCAAGAGACCGAAGGCAGGTCCAGCGCAGACCCTTCCCGAGCAGCGGCGGCTGGAGTCGACCGACGGCGGAGAAAAAGCCGAGCAGCGTCGACGGGGTAAGACAGAGGGTGAAGAGCGCAGGGCATAGCCGGGGCTTGAACACCGAGCGGCGTCGAGAAAAAGAAAACAAACCGGAGAGAGAGAGGGTAGAGAAACAGCGGAGAAGAAGGGGAAGCGCGGGAGGCGCCATTTTTGACAATTAACTCACACCCAAGGATGCCGAAGAGTGGCAGTATCTCTACGTTCGACAATGAAGTCGAAGATTGGGTGACATATGTGGAACGTATTGAGGTGCACTGCAGGGCAAATGAAGTGCCAGATGCTAATAAAGCACTGGTTCTGTTAAATTCCACGGGTGCAAAAACTTATGGGTTACTGCGAAATCTAATAACCCCAGAGAAGCCGGTAAACAAGAATTTTGAAAGCATAGTAGAAATCCTACAGGACCACTTAAACCAAACACCGCTGCTGATAGCAGAACGATTTAAGTTCCATTAAAGGAACCAACACAAAGATGAAAGCAATGCTGAGTACCTAACGGAACTGTGCAAGCTATCGAAACACTGCCAGTTTGGAGCGGGACTAGCAGATACGTTAAGGGACAAGTTTGTGTGTGGGCTACAAAGTGAAGGAACCCAGAAACGGCTTCTATCAGAAAAGGACCTTACGCTGGACAAAGCTTTCAGTATGGCAGTATCACATGAAGCAGCCGCAAGGGGCGCTGCAGAGATACAGCGGAGACCGCAAGAATATGGCACCAATGAAATGTCCTATGGAACAGGGAAGTGCTATCGCTGCGGCAGAACAACACATGACCAGAAAGATTGTTGGTTCAAGGACCAAGTGTGCAGACAGTGTGGGAAAGCAGGACACATAGCAAGAGTCTGCAGGTCTGGGAAGAAAACCAACAGTAAGAAATCTCCACAGGAGAAGTACAAAAAGGTACACCAGGTGATGGACAGTGGTTCAGACGAACAGAAAAGTGACACAGACTCCGGAATCAAGGAGCTGGGTTGTCTGAAACTACATAAGGTAACAGAAATGGAGGATCACCAGACTATCTGGGTTACACTCAAGATAGATGGAGTCAAAGTGAAAATGGAATTGGACACAGGGTCAGCGCTAACAGTCATAAATCAAAGAGACTACAAGCGGCTATTTTCACACATACCCTTGAAAGCTACAGAGATTGTCTTGAAGATGTATATGGGGCAAAAAGTCTACCCCAAAGGAAAAATAAGGGTGAAAGTGACATATAAAGGCCAGGAAATACCTAAAATGGATATATATGTATTGCCAGATGGAGGACCACCACTGCTAGGACGTGAATGGATCCGGAAGATACAATTAGATTGGCATTCCATACAGGCACTGAAGGTTGAGGCCAAAAAGGATGACGACGTCACACCTGGACGACTGTCAAAAATGCTAACTGATGCAAAAGAAGTGTTCCAGGAGGGCCTAGGAACACTAAAAGGAATAACAGCAATGATTAAAATAGAGGAAAATGCAAGCCCAAAGTTTCTGAAGGCCAGCCCAGTGCCTTATGCGATCAGACCAGCTGTTGAAGCAGAGCTGGAAGGGTTGGAACATTCAGGAGTACTGTCCAAAGTGGACTGGAGCGAGTGGGCTACACCCATCATTCCTGTAATGAAGAGGTCGTTGAGTAATACGCCTGGGGAACCAAAGAAGGTCCGCATCTGTGGGGATTTTAAGGTGACAGTGAACCCACTCCTTCACACGGTACAATATCTGCTTCCACGAATTGAGGATATTTTCGCCTCGCTATCTGGAGGTAAACGCTTCACCAAAATTGATCTAGCCCAGGCGTACTTGCAAATGGAGGTAGATGAAGCTTCGAAACAATACCTTACGATCAACACTCATAAAGGTCTCTACCAATACAACCGGCTGGTGTTTGGAGTAGCCTCGGCTCCGGCTATCTGGCAAAGGGCGATGGATCAGGTCCTGCAAGGGATTCCAGGGACCCAGTGTTATTTGGACGACATCTTGGTCACAGGCGAAAATGACGGTGATCACCTTGCCAACTTGGAGAAGGTGCTCACCAGATTAAAGGAGCATGGGCTATGAGCTAATCGCCACAAGTGCGAGTTTTTCCAGAAACAGATCTCGTATTGTGGCCACGTCATCGATGAAGAGGGGTTACATAAGTCCCCTGACAAGATAGAGGCAGTAGTCAAGGCTCCAGCACCGGAAAATGTGTCACAACTGAGGTCGTTCCTCGGGCTGGTAAACTATTACCACAAGTTGTTACCAAATTTTTCTACGGTATTACACCTGCTGAACACCCTACTGCAAACAGGAGTACCATGGAAGTGGGATGACGAACGTAGACGAGCTTTCCAGAAGTGTAAAGAATTGATCACATCAAAAGAGGTGTTGGCCCATTTCAACCCAGCACTACCAATTCGTTTGGCATGTGATGCATCACCCTATGGTATTGGAGCGGTGATGTCGCACAAATTCCCTGACGGGTTGGAGAGGCCAGTAGCCTTTGCATCTCGGTCACTAACCTCAGCCGAGCGCAAGTACGCCCAGATTGACAGGGAGGCCCTCAGCCTAGTATGGGGAGTAAAAAAATTCAACCACTACCTGCATGGGCAGAAGTTCACCTTGCTGACTGACCACCAACCACTTGTCTCCATCTTTAATCCTAAGAAGGGCGTTCCAGTGATGACTGCACAGCAGTTACAAAGATGGTCCCTGTTTCTAGGGGTGACTCAATATGAAATAGAATATAAAGGCACGAAACAGCATGGGAACGCTGATGGGCTATCGCGCCTGCCACTGCCTACTGTGGAGGAAGCACCAGCAGTGGACCCTATCGAGATATTTTATTCGTCAATAATTGAACGATTGCCAGTAACGAACGCAGATATAGAGAAGGAGATCCGCAATGATCCGACGCTGTCTCGGGTATATGAATTGACGGTGAGGAGATGGCCAACTCAAAGAGTGCTGTGAGTTTGGGTAAGTGTGAGTTAGGGTAAGTGGGGTGTTAGGTGCTCTTTTCAAACTTTAACTCTGTAGGATGTAGTTAATAAGGCCTTTCTGGTGCAGAGTGACTGTTGGTAAACCATTTAACTGGTGTAACTAGAGGGATTGATTTAATTTAAATCCAATTAATTAAAGGGGATACTAGCATCTAAAATCGGGCAGAGGGTGTCCATAACTAACAATAAAAAATTTAATTAATTACATAGAATGGAGCAGGTGATGTGTTACTGTTGCGAGATGTGGGAGCCGGTCAACCCCATTGAGGCTCACGGTGATTACGTCTGTGACAATTGTCTGCTGCTACAGGAACTCCAGCTCCGTGTTGATGAGCTGGAGTCTGAGCTTCAGACACTGCGACACATCAGGGAGGGGGAGAAGTACCTGGACTCTATGTATCAGGAGGTGGTCACACCTATGAAGTTAATTAATTCAGATGTAGCCCATGGTCAGGGACAGGACAGTATGACTACGAGTGAGGCAGGTACGGGGATCCAGGAGGTAGAGCTGGAGGAGCCGCAGCCCTTGCTCTTGTCCAACAGGTTCGAAGTTCTTACTCCCTGTGGGGACAGGAGCAGGGACTGCAGGGAGGATGAGCAGCCTGGCCACAGCACCATGGAACAGGGGGCCATTCAAGAGGGGGGAGTAAATAGAAATGTTGTAGTGGTAGGGGATAGTATTATTAGGGGGATAGATAGAGTTCTCTGCAGCCGAGAGCGAGAGCCCCAAAGGCTGTGTTGCCTACCCGGTGCCAGGGTTAAGGACATCTCCTCTGGGCTGGAAAGAAACTTGCAGTGGGAGGGGGTGGATCCAGTTGTCGTGGTCCATGTTGGTACAAACGAAGTAGATAGGACTAGGAAGCTGGTTCTGTTAAAGGAGTATGAGCAGCTAGGGGTCAAACTAAAAAACAGAACCTCAAGGGTAATAATCTCTGGATTATTACCTGAGCCACGAGCGAATTTGGCTAGGACAAATAAAATTAGAGAGTTAAATGCGTGGCTCAAAGACTGGTGTGGGAGAAATGGGATTTGCTTCCTGGGACACTGGCACCAGAAGTGGGGCAGGAGGGAGCTGTTCCGTTGGGACGGGTTTCACTTGGCCAGTGCTGGGACTAGAGTCCTGGCGGATCATATAACTAGGGCTGTAGAGAGGGCTTTAAACTAACTAGTGGGGGGGAGGTTCCTAGAGAGCAAATAATAAAAAGGACAACAGAGAAGGTCATAGACTTAGGTAGCAGTGGGGAAATTAAAAACCAGAGCGTGTCAGGAAGGGGCAGAAGGTATGGAGTAAAAGGTAAAGTAATAAAAAGGGCAAAAGCAGGAACTAAGTGTCACAAAACATATTTGAAAGTTCTCTATCTGAATGCACGTAGCATTCGTAACAAAATAGGCGAGTTAATGGCACAAATAACTACATATGGGTATGATCTTGTGGCCATTACAGAAACATGGCTACAGGGTGACAATGCCTGGGAATTAAACATACCAGGTTATTTAACGATCAGGAAGGACAGGCAGGAAGGAAGGGGAGGTGGGGTGACTATTTTAATAAAGGAAGGAATCACTGTAATACAGAGAAAAGATATTGGGTCAAAAGATCAGGATAATGAAACAGTTTGGGTGGAGGTAAGGAATAATAAGGGGAAAAAAACACTAGTGGGCGTAGCCTATAGGCCTCCGAGCAGTTGCAACACTGTTGGACGGAGTATCAATCAGGAAATAGTTGAGGCTTGTAATAAGGGAACATCAATAATTATGGGGGATTTTAACTATCATATTAATTGGACAAATCAAATTGGGCAGGGCTGCCTTGAGGATGAGTTCATTGAGTGTATTACAGATGGGTTTCTTGAGCAGTATGTTACTGAACTGACCAGGGGGCAAGCAACCTTAGATCTGGTCCTGTGTAACGAGACAGGATTAATTAAAAATGTCCTAGTAAAGGATCCCCTTTGAATGAGTGACCATAACATGGTTGAATTCCATATTCAATTAGAGGGTGAGAAGGTTCGATCTCAAACAAGCGTGCTAAGCTTGAATAAAGGAGACTATCAAGGTATGAGTGCGGAATTGAGTAGAGTGGATTGGGAAAATAGATTAAAGGGTAAGACGATACATGATCAGTGGTGTACATTTAAGGAGTTATTTTACAACTTCCAAAAAAAATATATTCCACTGAGAAGAAAAGGGTGTAAAAGAAAAGACAGCCATCCGTGGCTAAGTAAAGAAATTAAGGAGAGTATTCAACTAAAAACAAGGGCAGATAAGGTAGCCAAATCTAGTGGGAGGATAGAGCATTGAGAAAACTTTAAAAGACAGCAAAAAATAACAAAAAGATTGATTAAGAAAGGGAAGATAGATTATGAAAGTAAATTAGCAAAAAATATAAAAACAGGTAGTAAGAGTTTTTATAGTTATATAAAAAGAAAAAGGGTGGCTAAAGTAAATGTTGGTCCCTTACAGGATGAGACCAGGAAATTAATGGTGGGAAATATGGAGATGGCAAAAACACTGAATGAATATTTTGTATCAGTCTTTACAGTAGAGGACACTAAGAATATCCCAACACTGGACAAACAGGGGGCTATAGGGGGGGAGGAGCTAAACACGATCAAAATCACTAAGGAAGTGGTACTCAGTAAAATAATGGGACTCAAGGCGGATAAATCACCTGGAACTGATGGCTTACATCCTAGGGTCTTGAGGGAAGTGGCGGTAGGGATTGTGGATGCATTGGTAATAATTTTCCAAAACTCCCTGGACTCAGCAAAGGTCCCGGCAGACTGGAAAACTGCTAATGTAACACCCTTATTTAAAAAGGGCAGTAGACAGAAGACTGGAAACTATAGACGGGTTAGCCTAACATCTGTGGTAGGTAAAATTTTGGAGTCCATTATTAAGGAGACAGTAACAGGACATTTGGATAATCATAATTTAATAGGACAAAGTCAGCATGGTTTTATGAAGGGGAAGTCATGTTTGACAAATTTTCTGGAGTTCTTTGAGGAAGTAACATATAGGGTGGATAAAGGGGAACCAGTGGACATAGTGTATTTAGACTTCCAAAAGGCATTTGACAAGGTGCCACACAAAAGATTATTGCTTAAGATAAAAAATCACGGGATTGGGGGTAATATTCTGGCATGGATAGAGGATTGGCTATCTAACAGAAGGCAGAGAGTTGGGATAAATGGTTCATTCTCAGACTGGCAATCAGTAACTAGTGGTGTTCCATAGGGGTCAGTGCTGGGTCCCCAACTCTTTACAATCTATATTGACGATTTGGAGGAGGGGACCGAGTGTAACATATCAAAGTTTGCAGATGATACTAAGATGGGAGGGAAAATGGTGAGTGAGGAGCACATAAAAAACCTGCAAGGGGACATAGACAGGCTAAGTAAGTGGGCAGAGATTTGGCAGATGGAATTCAATACTGGAAAGTGTGAGGTTATGGACTTCGGCAGGAAAAATCGTAGAGCAAGTTATTATCTTAATGGCAAGAAACTGGAAAATACTGAGGTACAAAGGGATCTGGGGGTCCTGGTGCACGAAACTCAAAAGGTTAGTATGCAGGTGCAGCAAGTGATTAAGAAGGCCAATGGAATGTTGGCTTTCATTGCTAGGGGGATAGAATATAAAAATAGGGAGGTATTGCTTCAGTTGTACAAGGTATTGGTGAGACCGCACCTGGAATATTGCATATAGTTTTGGTGTCCATACTTAAGAAAAGACATACTTGCTCTCGAGTCAGTACAAAGAAGGTTCATTCGGTTAGTCCCGGGGATGAGGGGATGGACATATGAGGAGAGGTTGAGTAGATTGGGACTCTACTCATTGGAGTTCAGAAGAATGAGAGGCGATCTTATTGAAACATATAAGATTGTGAAGGGGTTGGATTGGGTGGATGCGGGGAGGATGTTCCTGATGATGGGTGAAACTAGAACTAGGGGGCATAGTCTTAGAATAAGGGGCTGCTCTTTCAAAACTGAGATGAGGAGGAACTACTTCACTCAGAGGGTGGTAGGTCCATGGAATATGCTGCCCCAAAAAGCTGTAGAAGCTACATCATTGCATAAATTTAAAACAGAAATAGACAGTTTCCTAGAAGTAAAGGGAATTAAGGGTTACGGGGAACGGGCAGGAATTTGGACATGAGTCTAGGTTCGGATCGGTCATGGCCCTGTGGGTTTCGGAGCGGGCCCAGGGGCCGTGTAGCTTGATCCTGCTCCTATTTCATGTGTCTAATTCTGTTAGATTCAGGAGATGGTTCTGTGATATTGGATTGGCGGTTAGGATCAAATCAGCCATGATCTTATTGAATGCCGGAGCAGGCTCGAGGGGCCGATTGGCCTACTCCTGCTCCTATTTCTTATATTCTTATGTTCTTATGTTCTTATGGCGACTCACTGTTGCCAGCATTCTCATCCAGAAGAAAACAGCTGTCAGTATGCCAGGGGACAGTGATGTGTGGATCCAGAGTGGTGATTCCACCCAAGTTAAGGGAAAGAGTGCTAAATGAGCTACATGAAGGTCATCTGGGGGGAGTGAAAATGAAAAGCCTTGCTAGGGCTTATGTGTGGTGGCTGGGAATCGATCAACAAATCGAAGACCTAACTAAGAGCTGCTTAGGATGCCAGAAGGTCCAAAATGCACCACCACATGCCCCTCTACACCCATGGGAGTGGCCCTCCTCTCCATGGCAACGGGTGCATATTGATTTCGCTGGTCCATTCATGGATTCAATGTTCTTAATAGCAGTGGATGCTCATTCAAAGTGGCCTGAGGTGATAAAAAATGTCTTCAACCAATACAGAGAAAATGATTGCAGTCCTACGGACGATATTTGCCAGAAACGCTTTGCCAGAGCAGGTTTGCTCTGATAATGGACCACAGTTTGTGTCCGACGAGTTCCAAAAATTTATGAGAAGGAATGGGGTAAGGCATTACACATCCGCCCCGTATCATCCAGCCACAAATGGATTGGCTGAGAGGTTCGTACAAACCTTTAAGAAGGTGATAAAGGCCATGTGCAATGATGAAATTCCACTACAGCATAAGATGGACAATTTCTTATTAGCCTACCAAAACGCGACACATGCATTTACCAACCAGACCCCGGCCATGATGTTCTTTAACCGAAGGTTGAGATCTCGTCTGGACTTGCTCAGACCAAATGTGCGAAGAAATGTTGAGGACAAACAATTCCAGCACATCAATGAGAAGCCGACAAGGAGCTTCAATGTAGGGCAACCAGTCTTGGCCAGTGACTATCGAACAGAGAAATGGCATCCCGGAACGATATGTACAAGACAGGGGCCATTAATGTACACAGTGGATGTCGGGAAGAACATTGTGAGACGCCACGTCGATCAGATCTTAGCGTCACAGGAAGGCGTCAACCCCATGTCTCGAGTACCTGGGGATGAACCCGACATACCGGTAGCATCTACCTCAGACCCAGTAGCAGTGGAACCCGATGAACTACCCGATGAAAAGGGGTCAGAATCGCCTCTACACCAAGAACAAGAACCTCCGGAAAGGCGCTATCCCAAAAGGGTCAGGAAGCCGCCCCAAAGACTGAATCTATAAATGGACTTTTGTAGTTTAATGTACATGTTGAAATGTTCATTGTTATTTGAATATTAGGGGTACTACTAATCTAAAAGGGGAGGAATTGTAGTGTATGTGCCTTTAAGTCAGAACTACTTTTACAGCTCCTGTATACTGTAGTACCGGCAGTGACCACACCTGTATATAAGCTTTGCGCATGCCTCTGTACCCCCAGTCTTGAGACTACCCTCCTCCAGTAAAAACCTGTTTATTTTAAATGTACAGCATCCGTGTGATTATTTAATAACAGCATATCCACTGAACCACGGATCCAACAGTTTCCGAACCCGACCTCTTTGAGTCTGATTTTCCCGCCTTTCCTGCCTCCAAACCCGCCTCCTCCGACATCAGAAAATCGCCCCAGAGTCTTTGAGCTGGAGTGCGAGTTGGAGACACTCTGACACATAAGGAAGGGGAGGAGTATCTGGACAGTTTGCTCCAGACTTCGGTCACACCTCGTAGAGTGGTGCAGGTTCAGAATGGGGTTGGTGTGACCGATAGTGTGCAGAGTAAGGGGAACCCAGGTGTACGGATAACCATAGTTGTCGTAAAGACAGCGGGGTTTGAGTGACAGCTGGTTGACGGTTGACGTCATATCCGGGGGTGGGATCCGACGCCATCTTGGCCATGCTTGAGGTACTGTACTGGAGACACAGAGTCAGGACTGAATAAATGGCACTCCACTACAACTGCTTGGGAGACTCGTAATTACGTTATTAAGATAACATTACATGGTACCAGGATTTATAGAACTCGCGATAAGGACATACTACAACAATGGAAGGAATAAAACCTCCGGCTAGCCTGCAACTAGAAGGAAATGTGGATGAAAATGGGCTTGTCTTCAAGCAACGCTTTCTTCTCTACCTCACAGCGATTGATGCTTCGACTAGCTCTGGAACACGTAAAGTAGCTTTGTTGCTAACAGTGGCTGGCTCGCAGGCAATCGAGCTGTTTAACACATTTATGTTTGCAGCCAAAGATGATAAAAATGATCTGGACAAGGTGATAGAATGGTTCGACGAATACTGCACTCCAAAAAAGAATGAAACGTATGAGAGATTCATGTTTCGCTCCCGCGTGCAAAAGCAAGGAGAATCCTTTGATTTTTTTTGATGGACTTGAAAATAAAAGCACAAACATGCAACTTTAGGGACCTGAAGGAATCGATGATACGTGATCAAGTCATTTTTGGAATACTCGACAAGAAGGTGAGGGAGAGAATGCTTAGAGACAATGACCTAAATTTGGATGCAGCAGTGAAAATATGTCATGCTAGTGAACTCTCAGCCATGCACACGAAAACTTTCGAAGGGAGCAGCACAGCAGCGGGCAGGAGCACCCTGGGGCTGAAAAACCTGCTGGTGGATGTGGTACACAAAAGGGACACAAGAGGGCCCACGGCGTTCAAGACGATGACGCCTTACGAATGCAGACGGTGCGGTAATAAACACGTAGCCAGACAGTGTCCTGCTTATGGGAAGAACTGTGCAAAATGTAAAGGCAGGAATCACTTTGCCAAGATGTGTTTTTGGGAAGAGAAAACTGAAGGTAAAAAGACAGTGCATGCTATTGAGACTGAAGAGGCAGGAGCAGAGACTTTGTTTGTTGGAATGGTGCAAAATGAGTCAAAACAGGGCAAAAATGCTAATGAAGTGCACTCTGTAGAACCAAAGACTGAAGTTTGGATAACTCCCTTGCTGGTAAATGGCACCATTGTTCCCTTTAAGCTAGATACAGGTGCTAAGGCAAACCTCATAAGTTGGAGTGATGCACGGAATCTCAAAGTGCGACCTAAAATACTGAACAAGACAATGTCTTTGAAGGCATACAATGGACAAAGCATTGAAACAAAAGGAACGTGTATGCTGAATGTTAAGGTAAAAAATCACATTCACCCTTTGACCTTTGTTATAGTGCCTGAAGGACATGAGTCACTGTTGGGGGATAAGGCCTGTGTGGATTTGGGCTTGGTAAAACGAGTCTATACTATCAATGAACTGAACTGTGTGCAGAGTGCCCCCCAAGATAGTACAAATCTGACTCATGAGACTATAGCACACAAATATGCAGATATATTTCAGGGTTTCGGAGCACTGCCCTTTACATACTCCATCAAACTGAGAGAGGATGCACAACCTGTGATTCATGCACCCAGGAGAGTTCCAGTGGCTCTCCAGGAAAAACTGAGGAAAGAGCTAGACCGCATGGTGGGACTAGCTGTCATAAGGAAGATTGAGGAACCGACTGACTGGGTAAATTCCATGGTCTGCGTCAATTCAAAGAAAACTGATAAATTGCGTGTTTGCATGGATCCCAAGGACCTTAACGCCAATATCAAAAGAGAGCACTACCAAATTCCAAAGAGAGAGGAAATAGTCAGCGAAATGACAGAAGCGAAAGTCTTCTCCAAGATGGATGCCTCGCATGGTTTCTGGCAGTTGAAACTTGATGAAGAAAGTGCTAAGCTGTGCAGTTTTAACAGCCCGTTTGGTCGATACTCCTACCAGCGTCTGCCCTTTGGTATTAGCTCCGCCCCAGAAATCTTTCACAGAGCAATGGAGCAAATCATTGAGGGCCTGGAGGAAGTGCGGGTGTATGTAGATGATCTGGTAGTATGGGGCTCCACTCAGGGGGAGCACGACACCAGACTGGAGAAAACACTTCAGAGAATACAGCAGTATGGACTCAAACTAAATAAAGACAAATGTCAGTTCAGTGTCAATGAAATCACATTCCTCGGAGACAAGGTCTCTACAGAGGGGATTCAACCAGTCAAAGGTAAAGGCTATACATGACATGGAGAAACCAAAGGACAAGAAAGGGGTTCAACGGGCCCTTGGTATGGTTAACTACCTAGGAAAATTAATTCCAAATCTAGCAGTGAAAACTGTTCATCTGAGAAAACTGCTGCACCAAGAGACAGAGTTCCAATGGGGACATGAACATGAGAGAGAATGGAAGGGGCTGCTACACATTCTAGCAAGTGAACCCCTACTGAAGCTCTTGTGCCCTAAAAAGAGGACAAAATTGTCCAACGATGCCTCTAAGAATGGAATAGGGGCTGTCCTTCTACAGGAAGATGAAGGAGAATGGCGACCAGTGGTGTATGCGTCACGCTCCATGACGGCTACAGAGTGCCGGTACATGCAAATCGAGAAGGCGTGCCTTGGCTTGGCATTTGGGTGTGAAAAATTTCATACCTACATCTATGGTCTTCCCAAGGTTATTCTAGAAACGGACCATAAGCCACTGCTAGGGATCGCAAAGAAGAATCTGTGTGACATGTCACCACGGATACAACACCTAATGATGAGAGTTCAACGTTACGATTTTGAGCTAACATATGTGCCAGGGAAACAAATGTTCATTGCAGACACACTATCCAGGGCTGCGCCTTACGCCACACAAAACAGTGAATCAGAAGAGGATGTGGCTTGTAGTGTCCGCGTATCAATAATACATGGAGTGCAGGAGAACAATAATAACAGGTATTTACTGAACAGAGGGTAAGTTTAAACTGAAAGTACAGAAGCCTGCTATGGCTTTTTAGACAGGTGTGGTCACTGCCGGTACTACAGTATAAAGTCAGTTCTCTCTTAAAGGTACATACACAACAATTCCTCCCCTTTTAGATAAACAGTACATAACATTCATTTAACAATTAAATAATAACTAATTACAATTACAATTTTCTTATATACATCAACTGAAATAATCATTTATAAGTTCAGTCTTTGAGGAGGCTTCCTGATCCTGACTGGATAGCGCCTTTCTCGAGTATCCTGTTCTTGCGGCGGAGTCGATTCTGGCTCATTCTCATTGGTTGGTTCGTCAGCTTCCAAAACCACTGATTCTGAGGTAGACGCAATCTGTACTTTGGGTTCATTACCAGGTGCACATGCTCGTGGTATGGGTTTGGCTTGTTCCTGTGACTCTAGAATCTGGTCAGCATGGCGTCTCACGATGCTCTCTCCAACGTCCACTGTGTACATTAGTGGTCCCTGCTGTGTGCATATCGTTCCTGGCTGCCATTTTTCTGTTCAGTAGTCGCGGGCCAAGACTGGTTGCCCTATCTTGAAGCTCCTGGTTGGCTTCTCATTGATGTGCTGGAATTGCTTATCCTCAACATCTCGTCTTATGTTTGGTTTGAGCAAATCCAGGCGACATCTTAGCCTTCAGTTGAAGAACATTATGGCTGGAGCTTGGTTGGTAACTGCATGTGTCGCATTCCGGTAAGCAAACAAGTAATTATCCACCTTGTGTTGCAGTGGTATGTCATCATTATGCATCGCCTTTATTGCCTTTTTAAAGGTCTGAACAAATCTCTCAGCCAATCCATTTGTGGCTGGATGATATGGGGCAGATGTGTAATGTTTCACCCCATTATTCTTCAGAAACCTCCGGAAATCCTTGGACACAAACTGTGGCCCATTGTCGGAGCAAATCTGTTCTGGCAAGCCATTCCTGGCGAAGATGGTCCGTAGGACTGCAATAGTTTTCTCCGTGGTGGTGGAGGACATTTTGATGACCTCTGGCCATTTCGAATGGGCATCCACGGCGATTAGAAACATTGAGTCCATAAATGGACCAGCAAAATCAATGTGTACCCGTTGTCATGGAGATGAGGGCCACTCCCATTGGTGTAGCGTGGCCTGTGGTGGAGCGTTTTGGACTTTCTGGCATCCTGTGCATCTCTTGGTCATATCCTCAATTTCTTTATCGATTCCCGGCCACCACACAAATGCCCTGGCTAGGCTCTTCATTTTTACCCCTCCCAGATGACCCTCATGAAGCTCATTGAGCACTCCATCTCTCAACTTGGGTGGAATTACCACTCGGGATCCACACATCAAGGTCCCCCGGCACACTGACAGCTGTTCTCTCCTTGGCGAGAATGCTGGCAACAGTGAGTCGCCATGTGCTGGCCATCCCTTCACCGTCAAGTCATAGACCCGAGAGAGTGTCGGGTCATTTCGGGTTTCCTTCTCTATACTTGAGTTTGTAACAGGTAGACATTCGACTATGGTCGAATGGAATATCTCAACAGGGTCCACTGCAGGTGCTTCCTCCACCATAGGCAACGGTAGGTGCGACAGCCCATCAGCGTTTCCATGCTGTTTCGTACCCTTGTACTCTATGTCGTACTGATGTGCCCCTAGAAAAAGTGACCACCATTGCAGCCATTGCGCCGTCATCACCGGAACGCCCTTCTTTGGGTTAAAAATGGAGACCAGAGGCTGATGATGTCAGTAGGGTGAATTTCTGCCCGTGCAGATAGTGATTGAACTTCTTCACCCCCCACACAAGGCTGAGGGTCTCCCTGTCAATCTGGGCGTAGTTACGCTCGGCTGAGGTTAACGAGCGCAATGCAAAGGCTATTGGCCTCTCTGAACCATCAAGGAATTTGTGTGACAGCACCGCTCCAATGCCGTAGGGAGACGCATCACATGCCAACCGAATCGGTAGTGTTGGATTGTAGTGGGCCAATACTTCTTTTGAAGTGATTAGGCATTTACTTTTCTGAAAGGCACGCTTACACTCATCACTCCATTTCCATGTTACTCCAGTTTGCAGCAGGGCGTTCAGTGGGTGCAGAATTGTAGATAAATTCGGCAAGAACTTATGATAGTAGTTCACCAACCCGAGGAACGACCTCAGTTGCGACACATTTTCCGGTGCTGGAGCCTTGACTACTGCCTCAATCTTGTCTGGGGACTTATGCAACCCTTCCTCATCAATCATGTGGCCACAATACGAGATTTGTCTCCTGAAGAACTCACATTTGGGGCGGTTGGCTCGTAGCCCATATTCTTGTAATCTAGTGAGCACCTGCTCCAGGTTGGCAAGGTGTTCACTGTCATTTTTGCCCGTAACCAGGATGTCATCCAAATAACACTGGGTCCCCAGGATCCCTTGCAGGACTTGTTCCATCACCCTCTGCCAAATAGCCGGGGCTGATGCTACCTCGAATACTAGTTGGTTGTACTGGTAAAGACCTTTGTGAGTGTTTATCGTGAGGTATTTCCTAGATGCTTCTTCCACCTCCATTTGTAGATAAACTTGGGCCAGATCAATCTTCGTAAAGCGTTTCCCTCCAGATAGTGAGGCGAAAATATCTTCTATCCGTGGAAGTGGATATTGTACTGTGTGCAGGACTCGGCTCAAAGTTACCTTGAAGTCCCCACAGATGCGAACCTTCTTCGGCTCCCCAGGCGTGCTGCTCAATGATTTCTTCATTACATGAATGATGGGTGTGGCCCACTCGCTCCAGTCCACCTTGGACAGCACACCCAAACGCTCCAGACTCTCCAGCTCTGCTTCAACGGCTGGGCGGATCGCGTATGGTACCGGTCTGGCCTTAAAAAAATTTGGGTTTGCGTTATCTTCAATTTTTATCATTGCCGTTACTCCTTTTAGAGTCCCAAGTCCTTGTTGGAACACCTCTTTCATGTCAGTTAGAATTTTTGACAGTCGTCCAGGTGTGACGTTGTCATCCTTTTTGTCAGTCACAGTTAGCGCCTGAATGGAATGCCAATCCAATTGTATTTTTCGGATCCATTCACGTCCCAATAATGGTGGTCCTCCATCTTGTAGTATATATAGATACAGTTTCTGTGTTTCCTTGCTGTTGTATTTAACTGGCACCCTTATTTTTCCTCTGGGGTAGACTTTTTACCCCGTGTATGTCTTCAATACAATGGATTTGTCCTTCAAGGGTATGTGTGAGAATAGCCGCTCATAGTCTCATCGATTCATGACAGTTGGGCTGATCCTGTGTCCAATTCCATCTTTACTTGGGACTCTGCTATCATGAGGGTGACCCAAATGGTTCGGTGATCCTCCTTTGCGATCACGTTGTGTAACTTTAGACAACTTAGTCTCCTGCTCCCAGAGTCATTATCACTCTCCTGACCTTCTGAACTACTGTCTGTCATTTTTTTTACTTTCTTGTACTTTTCCTTAGTAGTTCTTTTAGTGTTGGTTTTCTTTCCCGACCTGCAGACTCTTGTTATGTGTCCCATTTTCCCACATTACCTGCATACTTTGTCCTTAAACCAGCAGTCCTTCTGATCATGGGTTGTTCTGCCGCAGCGATAGCACTTTTCTGCTCCATACGCCATTTCGTTAGCACTGTATTCTTGTGGTTTCTGTTGTATTTCCGCAGCTCCCCATGCTGCTGCTTCGTAGGATACTGCCACGCTGAAAGCCTGTTCTAGCGTCAGGTCCTTTTCCGAAAGTAGTCGTTTCTGGGTTCCTTCACTCTGGAGCCCGCAGACAAACTTATCCCTTAAGGTGTCTGCCAGTCCTGCTCCGAACTGGCAGTGCTTCGATAACTTGCATATTTCCGTAAGATAGTCAGCATTGCTCTCATCTTTGTGCTGGTTTCTTTTATGGAACTTGAATCTTTCTGCTATTAGCAGCGTTGTAGGGTTTAGGTGTTCCTGTAAGATATTAACAATCTCTTCAAAACTTTTCTCCATTGGTTTAGCTGGGGTAATTAAATTCCGCAATAGGCCGTACGTTCTCGCGCCCATCAAATTTAATAATACCGACGCCTTCTTTCCATCGGCCACCTTATTTGCTTTGCAGTACACTTCAATTCTTTCCACATACGTGGTCCAGTCTTCTACCTCGTTGTCGAAAGCAGTGATACTGCCACTCTTTGGCATCTTGGGTGGTTTAAAATGGTGCCTCCCGTGCTTTTTCTTCTTCCCCAATGGATTAAAATGGCGCCTCCCGTGCTTTTCCTTCTTCCCCTTGCTGCCACACTGCTCCTAGCATTCTACAGGGTAATGGCGGCGACCCGCGGCTTCGGCGCATCTCACTTTACCTTCTCCTCGTTTTATTTTCTCTACGCTGCCCAGTTCTTGAGCACCGACCGCGCCCTGTGCGCTCCACCCTCTCTCTCTCTCTTTTCCTCCCGACGACACTGCACGGCCCCTTTGCAGAGCCGCTCGATCGAGCTCGAGCCCGCCGCAGTCCGGAAGGGTCAGCGCACTACCTGCTACCAGCATGATTTGCTGGAACACCTTGACTGGGGAGCCAAGCCCAGCTCTCCACAGCCTCCCCTGCAATTCTCCGAACTCCGATGGATCCATGGGCGGTTGCCCGCGGTCGACGCCCGTTGCTCTGACTTCGACCTCCAAGAAGCTTCTTTTCAGGGAAAGATCCCCGTGAGGTGATGCAGTACTGCAGGTGAGTTCGAACCTGCTCGTCGCCAGTGTCGTGTCCGCATATCAATAATACACGGACTGCAGGAGAACAATAATAACAGGTATTTACTGAACAGGGGGTAAGTTTAAACTGAAAGTACAGAAGCCTGCTATGGCTTTTTATACAGGTGTGGTCACTGCTGGTACTACAGTATAAAGTCAGTTCTCTCTTAAAGGTACATACACAACATGACTCTTCATGCAACTACACTGTTGAACTAATTGCAGGTAGGTATAAACCTACTGTAAACAGTTAATGGACTCCTGAGTGTGGGTAAGGTTTATACCTACCTGCAATTAGTTCAACGGTGTAGTTACACTGACTGTTTCTATACGATGTTAACAAGTGTTCTATGTGTTATGTTATGTTATGTTGTTACTGTGTTATGTCTTCATTGAAGGGGGAAGATGTACGGATAACCGTAGCTGTCATAAAGACAGCGGGGTTTGATTGACAGCTGGTTGAGGGCTGACGTCATATCCGGGGGCGGGATCCGACGCCATCTTGGCCATGCTTGAGGTACTGTGCTGGAGACACAGAGTCAGGGCTGAATAAATGGCACTCCACTACAACTGCTTGGGAGACTCGTAATTACATTATTAAGATAACATTACACCAGGTGAGATAGAAAACAAGGATTCGCAGAAACTGATTCAACAAGTACAATGTACTTGCTACCTGTGAGGATAAGGATAAAGACTGTCGGAAGGACAACCAGAATGCGGGCCATGGCACTTTGGAGCAGGAGGCTGTCCTAAGGGGAGAGGAGGAGGAGGAGAGGAAGTGTAATGTGGTAGTTGTAGGGGATTCAATAATTAGGGTGACAGATAGCATCCATTTGTAAGCAAGATTTAAAGTCCCTCACCCTGCTTGCCTACCTGGTGCCAGGGTGAGGGACACCTCGAACCGGCTTGAAAGGATATTGAAAATGGAGGGGGAGGACCCAGTCACTGTGGCCCATGTTGGGACCAACAACAAAGGGAAGAGTAGGCAAGAGGTCCTGTTTGGGGAGTATCAGGAACTAGGAGCTAAATTAAACAGCAGGACATCCAGGGTTATAATCTCTGGATTATTACCTGAGCCATGTGCAAATTAGCGTAGGGATAAGTGGATTAGGGAGTTGAAGACTGTTGTGTCGGTACCTTTCTACCTAGACACAATTTAGGACTCAGAACTCAGAGATTCAAACATGAAGTGCTTTATTGGAAGGAAAGGAAGTTCTGGCAAGTTCCGAACAAAGAGAGCTAAACTTAACAGAGAACACCCAACCATTTATCTCCTGTGACAGCGCCACCACAGGTGGGAGGAGAACACACAATACATAACAAAGACGTGGGTAATGGAATAGTGTGGGAAAGAGGGGTTCCATTCATGGGTCACTGGCACCAGTATTGGGACAGGAAGGAACAGTACCGTTGGGATGGGCTCCACCTGAACCGGTCTAGGACCAGGGTCCAAGCAGAAAGGATAAATAGGGCAGTCACAAGGACTTTAAACTAGTAAATGTGGGGCAGGGCTCAGCTGGAACATGTAGTATAAATAATAGTTCAAAAACAAACAACAGGGAAGAGAGTAGAGTAACAGCCAGAAATTGTGCTTGAGGCACTACAAGGGAAAACTAAAAGATGTAAAGTGATTAAACCAGGAGAGAAAAATAAGAAACATGTGAGTAAAACATTAGAGCTGAAGGACAGGCTAGAGGTGTGTAGCCCTATGCGTTCTTTATACAAATGCAGGGAGTATAAGGAATCAATTGAATGAACTGCAGGCACAAATTCAGATTGGAGGGTATGACATGGTAGCCATTACTGAGACATGGCTGCAAGACAGTCAGGACTGGGAACTAAATATACCAGGTTATAAGGTCTACAGGACAGAAAGGGAAAATGGCAGAGGGGGAGGAGTAGCCTTTGTGATTAAGGATGAAATCACTTCAACGATAAGAGAGGATATAACAAGAGGTAAGCAGGTAGTGGAGACTTTAAGGGTAGAATTAAGAAATAGGAAAGGATTTAAGACTGTAGTGGGAGTTGTGTATAGGCCCCTGGTAGCAGCTGTGAAGTGCTAGATTGTATAACTGCAGAGTTTAAACAAGCGTGTAGTAAAGGCAGTGTGGTTTTAATGGGGATTTTAACTTTCATTTTGATTGGGATAAGCAGACTCTAGCACCTGTCAGAAAGGTAGTGAATTTCTTGAGTGTGTCCGGGATAGTTTTCTGCAACACAATGTCCTAGAACCAACAAGGGGGCATGCCATATTAGATTTAGTAATGAGTAATGAGCAAGATTTAGTTAACAGGCTGAATCTAATAGCAATCATAACGTGATCAAGTTCAACGCAACGTTTGAAAGGGAGAAACGTGAAACAGCTGTTAAGATCCTAGATTTAGGCAAGGCTGACTTCAACGGGATGAGGTAAAGGCTGTCCACAGTAAACTGGGCAAATCTGTTAATGGGTAAAATGACAGAAAATCAGTGGGAGGTGTCCAAAAAAAAATTAACGTGATGCAGAGCCAGTTTCTACCCCTGAGGGGCAAGAGCTCTACATGCCAAAAAAAACAGCCATCGATGACTGAAGAGGTAAGGGACAACATAAAACTAAAAGAAAAAGCACACAAAAATGCAAAAAATAGCACAGATCCTGGCAAATGGGAAAGATACAAAGAACAGCAAAGGGTGACAAAACAGATAGTAAGAGCTACAAAAAGGGAGTATGAAAAGAAATTTGCAAAATCAACACAAATTTTTTTACAATTATATTAGGAAAAAGAGGGCTAGAAATTCATCTATTTACTGCCACTCCGTAGTGCCATGAAATGGCGATAAAGTGGCAGCTACCGCTCTTTTGCCAGCTGGTGGCGGGTCCCACGGTGACCGCCATATTGCTCTCTCCCTTTGTGCTGCTGGTAACTGGCAGCGCCCTGTAAAAAAAAGCGGTGATGGCAATCGGTTAACCTGGCATGCAAGCAGGCTGAGAGTGGTGATGTCAGCAGCTCTTAAAGGGACACATACATCATTAAGGTAAATTTGAATTTAAGGGTTTGGACTGTTTTTTTTTGATTTTATTGAAGTGGTGGCTTGCTGCAATAGATGCAAAACGTTTTTTAAGTGTGTAGGGAGTGCTGCTGGATGCTTGCAAGGGCTCGGATGGTAAATGAAAGCCTTTGAGAAGACAGAACATGCTGCGAATACCCAGCAGGGCACACTACATCCGTGGAGAGAAAAACAGAGTTCACGTCTCATGTCGACGTGCTGCCTGACCAACTGAGTATTTCCAGCATTTTATGCTGTCATTTCACATTTATAGCATCCGCTTGCAGAGGGAAGAAGAAAATGCAGAAGAGGAAGCCGAAGAGGAGGAAGCCGAAAAGGAAGAATCAGACAGAAGGATGCACCCTAGACAGCATATTTGTGGCCAGGATATCCGGGATGGAATCATCTGCCTGCGGTCCCACTGGCTGGGCAGGCTGCATTTCTTGGGTATGTGAAATGAGGAAGGCACAAGGGTGAAAGTGAGGTGAGGGGAGGGTGGAAAAGCGAGAGGTGCATGTCAGAAGGTAACGTACGAGGATACCTGCATCATGTGTCCTTTCAGCCCCACCACTGGCCAAGGGCTCAGCCATGCCCCTGCCAAGAATGGCCTGCACCATCTCCTCCAAGGGGGTTAGGTGAGGCTAGGAATGGGAGATGTGCCTCATCATTGGTGCAGATTTGTTGGTAGGTGAGCGATTGGGATTTGTGCATTGAGCAGTGTGTGAGGCTAGCAGTGCAGTTGTTAGAAGACGGCTTTTGAAGATGCATTCACTGAAGTTGGCCAGTGGTCTGAGGTCATGAAGCTTCTTTGGGCACTGGAGCCAGGTTGGGGGGGTGGGCGCGGGGTGACACTGCTGGCAGTGACGGCCTTAGAGATGTACTTCCGCATCGTTCTTTCTGGAGGGCCTCCTGGCCCTGTGAGTAGAGGGCCACTCTTAGTGTGTTGACCCCCTGCACAAAGCTGGAGTGCTGCGTGTGAAACCCTCGGTGCCCCTTCGCTGGCTTTGTGTTAGTGCTGAGGCAGTTTTCCTGTTTGTTGAGGTTAGGAAGGTAATTCAGCTTTAACAGCTGAATATTCATTTTTGGAGCTTTTAAATATTGAATATTTCTTAAAAGGCAGAAAGGGCTGAAAATGTATTGATTCACTGCATTTTATTTTGTATTGCTTCAGTGTGCATGGCCCCTTTAATACTCAGACCTCTTCATTGCCCACAATTCCTTGCGAGCTTCGCAGCTTTGCTCACAGAGGCTATGAGAAGCTGCAATGCCGCACCTGGAGAGAAACTTCATCCCAGATCCCTCCAGCAATGCCACCAGGACGGCTTTGCATGGCAGGTGAGTGCTGCACCACCTATCTCCATGCTCCCCAAACCAATTTCACTCGGTTAGCATTGCGGCCATTTCCAGTGGCCGTTATCTGCAGTTGCTGGTGAACACAAATTTTTCCCCCAGAGAGTGGTCAGGAGCAATGTTGGCCCCTGGAAAACTGATAACGGTGATATTGTCAATGATAATAAGGAAATGGTGAACATGTTAAATAATTACTCTGTGTCAGTACTTACAGTAGAGGAAGAGGGTAGCATGCCAGAAATCTCAAGGAGACTAATATTGAATCAGGAACAGTGACTCAACAGAATAGCAGTAATGAAGAAAATAATGGCACTAAAGAGCGACAAATCCCCAGAACCAGACGGTTTCCATACCAGGGTTTTAAAGGAAGTAGGTGAGCACATTGTAGGTGCCTTAACTATAATCTTCCAAAGCTCTCTCGATTCATGAACCGTTCCTTTAGATTGGAAAATCACGCATGTCACTCTGCTATTTAAGAATGGTGAGAGAGGGAAACCAGGGAACTATAAACATCTGCTGTCGGGAAATTATAGACCAGAATCTATAATTAAGGATAGAGTCACCGAACACCTTGAAAATTTTCAGCTGATCAGAGAGAGCCAGCATGGATTTGTAAAGGGTTGATCATGCCTGACGAACCTGATTGAATTTTTTGAAGAGATGACTAAAGTAGTGAACAGGGGAATGTCTATGGATGTTGTTTATATGGATTTCCAAAAGGCATTTGATAAAGTCCCTCATAAGAGACTGTTAGCTATAATTGAAACTCATGGAATTGAAGGCAAATTATTGACCTGGTTTGGAAAATGGCTGAACGGTAGGAGACAGAGAGTAGGGATAATGGGCAGGTACTCCAATTAGCAGGAAGTAACTCATGCTGTCCTGCTGGGATCTGTGTTGAGGCCTCAACTATTCACCATATTTATTAATGACTTAGATGATGGGATAGAAAACCACATATCCAAATTTGTCGATGACACAAAGATAGGCAGCATTGTAGGCAGTATAGAAGAAAGTATAAAATTACAAAGAGATATTAATAGATTAAGTGAATAGGCAAAACTGTGGCAAATGGATTTCAATGTAGGCCTAAAAAGGATAGAACAGGATACTTTCTAAATGGTGAAAAGCTAAAAACAGTGGAGGTCCAAAGAGACTTGGGGGCCCAGGTACATCGATAATTAAAATGTCATGAACAGGTACAGAGAATAATCAAAAGGGCCAATGGAATGATGGCCTTTATATACAGAGGATTAGAATACAAGAGGGTAGAAGTTATGCTGTTATACAAAGCCCTGGTTAGACCACACCTGGATTACTCTGAGCAGTTCTGGGCACCACACCTTAGGAAGGATATATTGGCCTTGGAGGGAGTGCAGCGTAGGTTTACCAGAATGATATCCAGACTCCAGGGGTTAAATTACGAGGTGAGATTACACAAATTAGGGTTGTATTCCCTGGAATTTAGAAAGTTAAGGAGTGATTTGATCGAAGTTTTCAAGATATTAAGGGGCACAGATAGGGTAGATAGAGAGAAACTATTTCCGCTTGTTGGGGAGTCTCGGTCTAGAGGGCATAGTCTTAAAATTAGAGCCAGACCTTTCAGGAGTGAAATTAGGAAACACTTCTACATGCAAAGGATGGGAGAAGTTTGGAACTCTCTTCCGCAAATGGCAATTGATGCTAGATCAATTGTTAATTTTAAATCTGAGTTTGGCAGATTTTTGTTAACCAAAAGTATTAAGGGATATGGGGCAAAGGCGGGTATATGGAGTTAGGTCCCAGATTAGCCATGATCTCATTGAATGGCGGAACAGGCTCGAGGGGCTAAATGGCCTGCTCCTGTTCCTTTGTGGGAGTTGGCTGCAGCAGTGAGTGCCACCTCCTTGAACCCAGAACTTCTTTGCAGTGCAGAAAGAAGTTTACCAACCTTGCCACAGCAGCCAAGGCAAGCTCCTACTCCCCCCGACACTTCCTTGCAAGCATTCATTCATTCATTATCCTCACGGTGAACCAGGATTGTACTCTGAACCACTGAACCTTATTCTTATTATAGCTATATAGTGAAAAGCTGAATCCCCAGTACAGATCCCTGGGGGACAACACTAGTCACATCCTGCCAATTTGAGTACAGTCCTATTATTCCTGCTCTCTGTCTCCTACCAATTCCCTATCCAAACCAATAAGTTACTTTCAATTCTATGTTCTTTCATTTTAGTTAACAATCTCTTATGTGGAACCTTATCGAATACCTCATGGAAGTTCATATAAATAACATGCATAGACACTCTGTTATCTACCACTTTGTTACCTCCTCAAAAAAATTATATTGAATCTAGTTAGTTCCTCCACTTTATTTATTTTTAGTTTTCCTTGTATCTCTGGTACTTTATCCTCATCCTCTACTGTGAAGACCGATACAAAGTAGCTATTTAGTCTGCCGTTTCCTGATTTATAATTATAATGACACCTGTATCTGTCTTTAAGAGGCCCATATTACTCTTAGCCACCCTCTTTCTCGTAATATATTTGTATAAATCTTTAGTGTTGTCCTTGATATCCTCACAAGCTTTCTCCTGTATTCGTTTTTGCAGATCTTACTTTGTATCACTTTGCTGTTCTTTATATCGCTCCCAAAATGTGGGATTTCTACTGTTCTTTGCTTTCGATTAAGCCCTTTCCTTTAGTTCCATTCCATCTCTCACTTCTCTTGTTGACCAAGATTGTTTAATTTCACAAGTAGAGCTCTTGCCCTTTAGGGGTATGTACAGGTCTTGTATTCTACCACATACTTTTTTGAACACCTCCCACTGTTCATCTGTAGTTTTATCCATTAATAGTTCTGCGCAGTCTATTGTGGTCAATTCCTACCTCATTCCTCCACAGTCAGTCTTACTTAAATTTAAAACGTTTATTAGTGACTCACCCTTCACCCTCTCAAACCTAATATCAAATTCTATCACATTATGGTCACTGTTAGTTAGATATTCCCTTATCATTAAATTATTGACTAATTCAGGCTCATTACTCATCACTAAATCAAATATGGCCCGTTCTCTTGTTATAAATGCAAGTCCTTTCTTTCTACAATCACTTTTTTTTTTCTTTTCTTCTCTCTTACAGGAGAAGGTGGACCATAATGCTTGTAAAAGATTTAATAGCCTACTCCTGTTGATCTGTTACTGTCAGTAAAAAATATATGAGAATGCCCATAATGAATCCATGGTAAGGGCTCCATGTTGAAGGTGGGAAGCAAAGGATTTCCCTGCGTGAAACTGCTGAAAGGCAGCTTGCAAAATTCTTTCTTAGCAGCCCAGCTGAAAACAATTTTTCTAATCGTTTCAGTCAAAGCTGACGTTTCAACCAAGTGTTGAGGATAGTCAAAAGCCTGTGAACTCAACCACTTCCTGGTTTGGCAAGTTATACAGGTACAGAATTCAATTTCGCCAGATACAATTCTGGCTTAAATAACGCAATTTCTGTCAGATCAGGTTTTGTCCTCATTATCCTGTCATTCATCCATCACTTTGGGATGTCTACTGGAATTTAGCACATAATTTAGAAGGGGTGTAACACACATATATCTGACTTGTACCCCAAATTCTGACCTCCGAGGCCAGAAATACCTCACATTTTCCTCAAACAGTTTGCAGCATTTCTAGCCGATAGATTCTCCAATCTTTCCTCACAGCGCAATCTTCGAATCTCTGGGATCAGTCTTGGAATCATATATGGGGGAAAAATTCGGTTGATTTGCGCCTCCCGTTAGCGCCCTAAGAGGGCGATAATGGGGGGGAAAAGCAACGAGCGCCCGGGCACGGCGATGTTTGCACTGCTCGCAAAATTGACCAGACATTTTGCGGCGGCATTAAACACTACCGCCACGATCTCCTGCGCCCGCAGATCATGACATCATTCAAGCGTGCAACGCCCTGGTAGCGCCCCGGACTGGATATTGAGTCGTGCCCCCTGCCTTTCCGCCTGCCACTAGCAACAACAGGTAGAGGGGAACGTTTTGCAGTCGGGAAGGGGCTGGGGGAGCGCTATTTAAAGGCAGCCGCTTCCTGCCTTTTTTTGTCGGTGACATTTTTGCACCACGCATTCTGAGAGAGAGAGAGAGAGAGACACTTCTGGAGAGATTCAACGCTGTGTGAAGGAGTTTTGGGTACTGAGCAGCAATTTGCAGGTTCATTTTAATTTGACCTTCATTGCAGCAATTTAGAAGAGACTATGGGGGCTACACTGAATTGGGGCGTCGTCCTGCACCTGCAGAATCGGAGGCAGCAGAGACACAGAGAGAGTGGCAAACATGGCCAGAAGGAGGAGGGCCAACAGGCCTCTGCACAGGAGGCCTTACCCTCCCAGGATATTCCGGGAGCAGTTCTCATACCTTCATTTATCTGAGGAGCAGTGTTTGCGCAGGCTGCGCTTCAGCAAGGAGGTGGTCACTGAGCTCTGCCACCTGCTGCAACCAGATCTGCAGCCTCAACTGAGGACCAGGACGTCTCTGTCGGTGGCAGTGAAGGTGACAGTGGCTCTGAATTTTTATGCCAGCGGCTCCTTTCAAGCTTCTACTGGGGACATAGCGAATATCTCCCAGTTCGCAGTCCATTGTTGTATCTGGGAGGTGACAAATGCTTCCCCATGGTGCAGGGTGCCATTGACTGCACGCATGTGGCATTGCGGGCACCGCATGAAAATGCAGAGGTATTCTGAAACTGCAAGGGCTACCGCTCCTTAAATGTCCAGTTGGTCTGTGACCACACACAGCTCATACTCGCTGTCAATGCCCGCTATCCTGGCAGCAGCCACGATGCTTTCATCCTGCTCCAGACTAGTGTGCCAGGCCTTTTCCAGGCACCACATCACCCAAGTAGATGGCTCCTCGGGGACAAGGGTTATCCAATCTCCACCTGGCTGATGACACTGCTCATCCCCGCCGAGCTGCGGTATAATAAGAGCCACCAGGAACATAATTGAGCAGACAATCGGCATGCAGAAGCAATGGTTCCACTGTCTGGATCGCTCAGGAGGAACCCTGCAGTACTCTCCTGAGCGAGTCTCCCTGTTCATAGTTGTGTGCTGCATGCTTCACAGCCTGGCAATCCTGAGGACCCAGTCAATGTCACCAGGGATTGGTGCACCATCTGAGGAGGAGGAGGAGGATCAGCAGCAGCACCAATGTGGGAGGGAGGCGCACAATGTTTGACACTGCAAGGGCCGTCCGTGAACGGCTGATAAGAAGCCACTTCTAGGCCTCTACTCAGAAGATGGCTTCTGGCATGGAGAACAACATCATGGAAAGCAACCTGCACCCCCCTATTGCCGGCCAAAGCTGGAATGATTGCAAAGGTCAAAATTGTACATTTTGAAGACAACAACATTTTTCTTTAACAAACTCTGTGTATGTCATTTATTCAGGACAAACAATTAGAAACAAACACAACAAATCATGAACTAACAGAACTGGTTCTCACAAGATGGAGATAAACAGCAAAACAGTAAACAAATGCAATCACATGAACCTCAACCTTTATTACAAACATTCCCACCATTTATTTAGACCTCCTACTGTTTGCACTTCGAGGGTGATCTCCATCCCCTGCGCACTTTCCCCCTTCCCACCCTACTGCTTCTCCGTAATGGGGCCCCAGTGGCTGCAGCAAGGCTGGTGGAAGGCTACTGAATGTCAGATGCAGAGACTACAGATGCCCTTGAAGGATGCCCTCAACTAGCTCTGGGCCTGGAGGGGCCGGCTGCAGACTGCACCAACTCTGCATGGGCGGCAGCAGTCTGGGCTGGCTGTGTTGCAGGCGGTGGCAAGTGCAATGGGGAAGTGCCAGTGGTGGGAGCAGGAATGCTGTCATCCTGAGAGTTGTCAGCACCTTCCTGCTCGACCAACACACTGGCACTCCCATGTGCTCGAGCACAGATTGCTGGCCTGCTGTGGCACCGTGAGAGCCCCGAGGCAATGTGGCCGACCCAGCGAGGATGGCAGCAGTCAATGCTTGCGTGACATCAATCTGAGACTGCATGAGAGCAGTCTGAGACTGGATGGCACTAGCCAATGACTGAATTGCAGCACTAAGCCGTTACGTTGCGTCGGCCTGTGCTGCAGTGGACTGCTCTACACTCCTAGCCAGTCCATCCATGCCATTGCACCCATGAGCTCAGTGTGCATGCTCAAGGCCTGGCTATTCATGGCCGCGATGACGCGGTCCTCTTCTGAGTCCAATGCAGCAGGGCTCACTTGCCTACTCGCCCTCCGGGGAGATGGCCCCCGAGCTTCCCTATCCCCATGGCGTTGCTGCAGCCTGCTGGGTCTCGGAGCTGCACCCTCATCAGACCCTACCCCCGTGCTCCAGGGAAGGCGTGGTCCCAGTGTCGGCATAGGCTCCCTCAGGAGACGCAGGCGGTGAGGCTCCAGCTTCCTCTTCCTCCTCGCCTGGGGCGTCGCTGCCACTGGTTGGTTGAGAGACAGGCTGGTCAGTTGATGGTTCACTATCTGAAAGCAGGGAGGTACAAGAGTGGTTTTAGCGTCAGGACAGGGGGGCATTAAGGGAGCAAGGACTGGAGACATTTAGTAAGTTGGATTGAAAGTGTGAAAGGCTGGTGTTGTGAGCGGAGAGAAAGCTGATGAACATACTGTAGTGTATGTGCCTTTAAGACAGAACTACTTTTACAGCTCCTGTATACTGTAGTACCGGCAGTGACCACACCTGTATATAAGCTTTGTGCATGCCTCTGTACCCCCAGTCTTGAGACTACCCTCCTCCAGTAAATACCTGTTTATTGTTAAGTTACAGCATCCGTGTGGTTATTGAAAAACAGCATACTCTCAGAATCACGGATCTAACACATACCATTGCTGTCCCCAAGGGGGTCGACCTCTCCAGCGGCCACGGCACCTATGACCTGGCTGGCAACGATCCTGTGCACGCGCGCCTCCAAATCGCTGAGGGTGTGTTGGTCAGCCGGTCCTCCACCCGTGCGTTGCTGCTGGTGCCTGTTATGAGATAGTTTGGCCTGCAAGAAAAAGGGTGGCATCTGAGTGAATGTGCAGCCATGTGCTTGCCTGATGTGCCTCCCATAGTTGAATAGCCCTTACTGTATGCAAGGTGTGGAATGTGCGTGTGTGTTTTATGAGATGGCCATAGGTCTTGGATGAGTGTTGAGCATTTGGGGTTTTTAAATCCTCTGGGCACAGTGAAGTTGAGATGGAGGGATGGAGAAGTATTGAAAAGCAGCCACTTACCCTGACCACCCGAGTGAGGTCGCTGAACTTCTTCTGACTTTGGGTGTGGGTCCTGGGCACCAGGCTCCTCGAGGAGACATGCTGAGCCACCTCCCTCCAGACTCTCCTGTATTCACGGGGCAATGGCCTCCTGCCACTCTGTGGGTAGAGCACTGCCCGTCGCCGCTCCACAGTGCCAACCAGAACCACCAAGGCCCGGTCGCTGAAGCGCCGAGCTCTTTCCCTGGGACTCTCCATTGGTGGTTCCAGCACAATTGATGTACAGGTCTCTCCAGGCCGAGATTCAAGGCTGCAATGAGCAGGGTGTGGCTGGACAGCAAGATCGACCCTCCCCTTTAAGAACTGACCGGCGCCAGTCTGTCTGTGTTCCATTGCTAACTGACAACACCTGAGCTTCACCAGCGCTCTGAGGTAGCGCCTCACTCCTCGGCGTTAGCACCTTAAGAGAGGTGTGTAGCGCCTGATTTAGCGCTCCAATCACCTCCAGGGGCGATAGAGGCCAAGTTTGCAGTTGGAGGCGATATTTAGCACCGGGCGCTAAACTTTGTGCCCGGCCGATAATAGCGCCCAAACGGGGCGATACCGAATTTCTCCCCCTATATAGAATCTTACAGCACAGCAAGAAGCCATTCGGCCCATCACGCCCATGCCAGCTCTTTGAAAGAGCTGTCCAGTTTTTTCCCCATAAACCTGCAAATTAGTGCTCCTCAAGTACATGTCCAATTGACCTTTAAAATTTCCTATGGAATCGGATTCCACCACCCTTTCAGGTAGTGTGTTGCAGATCTTAACAACCCTTTGTGTGAAGAAATTTCTCCTCATTTCCCCTTTTAGTTCTTTTGCCAAATATTTTAAATCTATGGGCGGAGAAATTGAGTATAGCCCCGTTTGCGGCGCCAGCCTCGCCAGGGCGCTAAAAGTAGCGCCCCGGAAACATTCGCGCCAGCGCACCGGAAATTGAGTTGTTACACCCCAAAGGGAAGCGCGGCGCTACTGGAGGCGCCCCGCAGCCCTCTTGGGGCGCTGCGAGTGAATATCGTGGCGCTATGTGCTGCAGCACCACACGCTGCGGCATGTCACGCTGCGGTATTGCAGGCCTTCCTCCTCTCCTTAAAGGGGAGGGGCCTTGTGCAGCGCGATCTGGGGCTCAGCTGGGCCCCCGAGGATCGGGAGTGCAGGCAAAAGAGCCCAGCACCGAGGAGAAGTGCCAGGCTCTTGGAGTGCAGCCGGCACTCCGCGGGGGGGGTGGTTCAGGAGGCCAGGGACGGGAGCGCAGGCAGGTGCTGGCAGGCGGCCAACAACAAAAATGGCCGCCCCGCACCTCGCCTTTAATTTGCGCCTCCCCGGCCGCAGGTAGGCCCCCCTGAACCGGTCGGACATAGCGTCCGGCGGTAAATCAGGGGGCGCTGCCAAATATCATGGCCGGTTAGCGCCACCACTAACGTCCCGCGGAATTTAGCGGGAGGCGTGGGCAGTGCCACGCCCGGGCGCCAGTTGGCGTGCGACCCACTTAGCGCCCTCTTAAGGCGCTAACGGGTGGCGCAACCTACTGAATTTCTCCCCCATGGTCTCTGGTTACCGACTCACTTTCCAGAGGAAATACTTTCTCCCTACTTGCTCTATCAAAACCCCTTATTATTTTTAATACCTCTATTCGGTCTCCCTTTAACCTTCTCTGCTTGAAGAAGAACAATCCCAGCTTCTCAAATCTCTCCATATAACTGAACTCCTCATCCCTGGTATCATCTTGGTAAAACCCCTCTGTACCCAGTCCAAGGCCTTGACATACTTCTTACCCAGAATTGTACCCAAAACTCCAGCTGAGGCCTAAGCAGTGATTTGTAAAGGTTTAGCATGACTTCCTTGTTTTTGTATTCAATACCCCTATTTACAAAGCCAAGTATCCTATACGCTTTCTTAATTGCCTTATCAACTTGCCCTACCACTTTCAAAGATTTGTGAATATGCACCCCCAGGTCCCTCTGTTATTGCACTCCACTCAAAATAGTACGATTTAGATTATACTGCCTCTCTATGTTGTTTCTTCCAAAGTGCATCACTTCACACTTATCCACATTAAATTGCATCTACCACATGTCAGCCTATCTCACCAGTCTGCCCATCTCCTCCTGAAGTCTGCTACTATCATGTTCACTATTTACTATGTTGGCAAGTTTTGTATCATCAGCAAACTTTGAAATTGTACTCCCTATATCCAAGTCCAGGTCATTTATATATAACAAGACAAGCAATGGTCCTAATAGTGACCTCTGGGGACTCTACTGCATACTTCTGTCCAGTCAGAAAACATCCATTCTCCACTACTCTCTGCCTCCTGTCACTTAGCCAATTTTGGACCCAAGTTACCACCGTCCCTTTAATACCATGTGCTTCAATTTTCTGAATAAGTTTGTTACAAGGTACTTTATCAAATGTCTTTTGAGAGTCCACATGGCCTAGAAATTCGGGGGTTTAGCGCTGCCCATAAATGCCAGATTCAGGTGAAGAAATAGTGGCGGCCGCATTATCGCCAGCTGCCAGCGGGACCCGCAGCAGCCGCCATTTTCAAATGGTTGGCAGCAATGCCGATGTCTGCGATCTCTAAAATTATGTAGATGATGCAGAGTGTGACATCAGTCAGTGTGCAACGCTCACTTGACACCCGATCTCTGAGTTTGGAGTTCGCCATTCAACTTATTGGCATGTCTTAATTGCGACGAGCCGAGCAAGCGTTGACAAGCAAGGAGGAGGCTCCAGCAATGGTATTTAAAGGGATCATCATTAACTACTTGCACCTGACTTGTTTCTGCAGTTTGACTGGCTCTGTGCAACTTTCTGCAACTCCAGCAGCTTTATAAACTTCTTTCAATGTACAGGTACTAAGGTAGCAGGGAGTGTTGTTGCAAGTGGAGAACACCTTCATTCTTATTTAAAGGCTTCTGTTCACAACACTTGCTCACAGTCATGGGGACTCTTTTGACTCGAGTATCTTCGGGAGAGGGAGCAGAAGCAGCAAAGAAGACGAGAAGATGTGCAGAGGGAGGAGAAGGGCCAGGAGGGCTCTCAACAGGAAGCCTTACCTACTGAGGGTCTTCCGAGAGCACTTCTCTTATATTCATTTATAAGCGAGAAGCAGTGTATTAGGAGGCTACACTTCACCAAGGAGATGGTCACAGAACTCTGCCACCTCCTGCAACTGGACATGCAGCCTGACAGCAGGGCAAACATGGCTCTCCCAGTGGCAGTCAAGGTCACCGTGGCCCTCAATTTCTTCACTAGTGGATCCTTCCAGTCTGCAGCAAGAGACATAGCTAACGTCTGCCAGTTCGCTGTCCATCACTGTACCCGGGAGGTCACAGAGACTCTCTACACCAACTAGTGGGGTACCGCAAGGATCAGTGCTTGGGCCTCAGATATTCACAATCTACATCAATGATTTGGATGAGTGGGCCAAATGGAATATATCCAAGTTTGCTGATGATACAAAACTGAGTAGGAATGTAAGTTGTGAGGAGGATTCAAGGAGGCTTCAAGGGGATATAGACAGGCTAAGTGAGTGGGCAAGAACTTGGCAAATGGAATATAGTGTGGTGAAATGTGAAGTTATCCACTTTGGTAGGAAAAGTAGAAAAGCAGAGTTTTTTTTTAAATGGTGAGAGATTGGGAAATGTTGGTGTTCAAAGGGACCTGGGTGTCCTTGTACACAAATCACTGATAGTTAACATTCAGGTACAGCAAGCAATTAAGAAAACAAATGGTATGTTGGCCTTTATTACAAGTAGATTTGAGTATAAGAGTAAAGAGGTCTGACTGCAATTATATAGGGCCCTGGTGGGACCACACCTGGAGTATTGTGCACAGTTTTGGTCTCCTTACCTAAGGAAGGATATACTTGCCAATGAAGGTTCACCAGACTGGTTCCTGGGATGGGGGGGATTGTCCTATGAGGAGAGATTGAGTAGACTAGGCCTATATTCTCTAGAGTTTAGAAGAATGAGAGGTGATCTCATTGAAACATACAAAATTCTTACGGGGCTCGACAGGGTAGATACAGGGAGGATGTTTCCCCTGGCTGGGGAGTCTAGAACCAGGGATCACAGTCTCAGAAATAAGGGGTCGGCCATTTAGGACTGAGATAAGGAGAAATTTCTTCACTCAGAGGGTGGTGAATCTTTGGAATTCTCCTGTACACATTTTAGGAATTCTTCACCCTCTTTGCCCTTTACTGTTTTTTCCCCCAGTCTATATTAGGGTAATTATTAGGTAACATTCACGCCACAAAAGTGCCAGGCAATGACTATCTCCAACAAGCGAGAATCTAACCACCGCCCTTGACATTCAACGGCATTACCATCACTGAATCCCTCAACATCCTGGGGGTCACCATTGACCAGAAACTTAACTGGACCAGCCACATAAATACTGTGGCAAGAAGAGCAGGTCAGAGGCTGGGTATTCTGCGGCGAGCGTCTCACCTCCTGACTCCCCAAAGCCTTTCCACCATCTACAAGGCACAAGTAAGGAGTGTGATGGAATACTCTCCACTTGCCTGGAAGAGTGCAGCTACAACAACACTCAAGAAGCTCGACACCATCCAGGACAAAGCAGCCCCTTTCATTGGCACCCCATCCACCACCTTAAACATTCACTCTCTCCACCATCGGCGCACCGTGGCTGCAGTGTATACCATGTACAAGATGCACTGCAGCAACTCGCCAAGGCTTCTTCGGCAGCACCTCCCAAACCCGCGACCTCTTCCACCTAGAAGGACAAGGGCAGCAGGCGCTTGAGAACACCACCTCCTCCAAGTTCCCCTCCAAGTCACACACCATCCTGACTTAGAAGTATATCGCCGATCCTTCATCGTCGCTGGGTCAAAATCCTGGAACTCCCTACCTAACAGCATTGTGGGAGTACCTTCACCACACGGACTGCAGCGGTTCAAGAAGGTGGCTCACCACCACCTTCTCAAGGGCAATTAGGGATGGGCAATAAATGCTGGCCTTGCCAGTGACGCCTACATTCCATAAGCGAATTTAAAAAAATGGAAATCCCCTGTTATTACTGCTCTATTTACAATTAGATTTGCTTCTCAATCTCCTTCTCACTATTTGGGGTCTATAGTAAACACCCACCAATGTAACTGCTCCTTTTCTGTTCCTTAATTCTAACCAAATAGATTCAGTCTTTGAACCCTTTATTACATTGTCCCTCTGTAGGACTGTAATATTATTATTGATCAATACTACCACCGCACCCCTCCCTTTCTTTTTCCCTTCCCTTTTGCACCTGAATACATTATAGCCAGAAATGTTTAGTTCCCATTCCTACCCATGTTTAAGCCAGGTCTCCATTATAGCCACTGCATGATAACCACACATGGCAACTTGCTCCTGTAGCTCGTCAACCTTATTTGTAATACTTCTCACATTAACACACATGCATCCCAACACCATGCTAGCCTGCTTTGCTTTATTTCTCCATCTAATTCCTACATTATTCTTTGTTCTGTCACTGTTTGTCCCTCCTAGTTTTCTATGCACCTTGTTTCTTCTCTCTGCTGCTGCATGCTAGTGCCCCCTCCCCCTGCCAAATTAGTTTAAACCCTCCCCCACAGCACCAGTTAACCTCCCCGTGAGGACAATGGTCCCTGTCTTTTTCAGGTGCAACACATTTGGCTTGTACAGGTCCCTCCTGCCCCAGAATTGGTGCCAATGCCCCAGGAATCTGAAGCCCTCCCTCCTGCGCCACTTTGTCAGCCTTGCATTCACCTGCACTATCTTCATGTGGCACTGGGAGTAATCCTGAGATTACAATGTTTGAGGTCCGGTTATTTCATCTTTTTCCTAACTTCTGAACCTCTGCTTGTTGGGTGTCAACCCTTTTCTTGCCTACGTCATTGGTTCCAATATGGACCATGACTTCTGGCTGTTCCCCTTCCCCTTGCAGAATGTCCTGCACCCGTTCACTGACATCCTTTACCCTGGCACCAGGAAGGCAACACACCAATCAGGACTCATGTCTGCGGTTGCAGGAACACCTGTCTATTCCCTTATCTAATCCCCTATAACACTTGCTGTGCTTTCTTGTGCCTCATTGTTCTTCATTGGCTGTAAAGTGCTTTGAGACATCCGGTGTTCGTGAAAGGCGCTATATAAAAGCAAGTCTTTCTTTCTTCTTTTCTCCCTGTGCAGTCGAGTTTCCCGCAGTGCCGTGGATTTACTTCTGACTGCACTCCCCCGAGGTGTCATTACCCTCACTGGTAATTGTGAGTGCCACACTCCCAGGGGATTCCAGCACTGCCTGCCTTTTCCTCCTAGTCTGCCTGGTGGTCATCCACTCTGTCTCCCCCAAACTCTCTGTAGCTGTGGGGTGACCACTTCCTGAAATGTGCTATCCACAAAACTCTCAGCTTCCCATATGCACTGTAGTGCCACCAGCCGCCCCTCAAGCTCAGAAATTCTCAGCTCAAGCAGTTGGTGGCACTTCCTGCATATGTGGTTTTCCAGGACACACAAAGTGATCTGGAGTTTCCACTCATCACAGGATGCAAGCTGTCCTGCCAGGTTAGCTAACAGTTATTTAAAATTGTTTGTTTTGCTTTAAAGCTATTTAACTGTTTAGCTAACCCATAAACACTGCAAAACTCGAACCACGAAAAGCACTAACTAATAAACGAAATATTAAATCTAACAACACTAACCAACCAATACTTATCCTAAATACTTATCTGTAATTCCTCAGGTTCTATCCTCTGCTCTGGTTGTGACTTCACTTCTTCAGTTTTTCTCCCTGTGGTTGTTTTGCGATGCTCTCTGCCGCTCTCGGGCCTCCTGTGATGCTCTGATTATTTACTTATTTACTGTTGTTGTTAGATCGGTGATTCTGAGAGTATGATGTTTTCAAATAACTACACGGATGCTGTAACTTAACAATCAACAGGTGTTTACTGGAGTAGGGTAGTCTCAAGACTGGGGGTAGAGGCATGCTCAAGGCTTATATACAGGTGTGGTCACTGCCGGTACTACAGTATACAGGAGCTGTGAAAGTAGTTCTCTCTTAAAGGTACATACACTACAATTCCTCCCCTTTTAGATTAGCAGTACCCATAATATTCAAATAACAATTAATACTTTAACATGCACATTAAACAAAAATAGTCCATTTATAGATTCAGTCTTTGGGGCGGCTTCCTGATCCTTTCTGGATAGCGCCTTTCCTGAGGTTCTTGTTCTTGGTGCGGAGGCGATTCTGGCCCCTTTTCGTCGGTTAGTTCATCAGTTTCCACTGCTACTGGTTCTGAGGTAGATGCTACCGGTATGTCGGGTTCATCCCCAGGTACTCGAAACATGGGGTTGACTCGTTCCTGTGACGCTAAGATCTGATCGACGTGGCATCTCACAATGTTCTCCCCGACATCCACTGTGTACATTAATGGCCCCTGCCTTGTGCATATCGTTCCGGGTTGCCATTTCTCTGTTCGGTAGTCAGGGCCAAGGCTGGTTGTCCTACATTGAAGCTCCTTGTCGGCTGCTCATTGATGTGCTGGAATTGTTTATCCTCAACATTTCTTCGCACATTTGGTCTGAGCAAATCCAGACGAGATCTCAACCTTCGGTTAAAGAACATCATGGCCGGGGTCTGGTTGGTAACTGCATGTGTCGCATTTCTGTAGGCTAATAGGAAATTGTCCACCTTATGCTGTAGTGGAATTTCATCGTCGCACATGGCCTTTATCGCCTTCTTAAAGGTTTGTACGAACCTCTCAGCCAATCCATTTGTGGCTGGATGATACGGGGCGGATGTGTAATGCCTTACCCCATTCCTTCTCATAAATTTCCGAAACTCTTCGGACACAAACTGTGGTCCATTATCAGAGCAAATCTGCTCTGGCAAGATGTTCCTGGCAAATATGGTCCGTAGGACTGCAATCGTTTTCTCTGTAGTGGTTGAGGACATTTTTATCACCTCAGGCCATTTCGAGTGAGCATCCACTGCTATTAAGAACATTGAGTCCATGAATGGACCAGCAAAATCAATATGCACCCGTTGCCATGGAGAGGAGGGCCACTCCCATGGGTGTAGAGGGGTATGTGGTGGTGCATTTTGGACCTTCTGGCATCCTGAGCAGCTCTTGGTTAGGTCCTCGATTTGTTGATCGATCCCCGGCCACCACACATAAGCCCTAGCAAGGCTTTTCATTTTCACCCCTCCCAGATGACCTTCATGAAGCTCATTTAGCACTCTCTCCCTTAACTTGGGTGGAATCACCACTCGGGATCCACACATCACTGTCCCCTGGCATACTGACAGCTGTTCTCTTCTGGATGAGAATGCTGGCAACAGTGAGTCGCCATGTGTTGGCCATCCCCTCACCGCCAAATCATATACCCAAGACAGTGTCAGATCATTGCGGGTCTCCTTCTCTATATCCGTGTTAGTTACTGGCAATCGTTCAATTATTGACGAATAAAATATCTCAATAGGGTCCACTGCTGGTGCTTCCTCCACAGTAGGCAGTGGCAAGCGTGATAGCCCATCAGCGTTTCCATGCTGTTTCGTGCCTTTATATTCTATTTCACATTGGTTCGCCCTTAGAAAAAGGGACCATCTTTGTAACCGTTGTGCAGTCATCACCGGATCGCCCTTCTTTGGATTAAAGATGGAGACAAGTGGTTGGTGGTCAGTCAGCAAGGTGAACTTCTGCCCATGCAGATAGTGGTTGAATTTTTTTACTCCCCACACTAGGCTGAGGGCCTCCCTGTCAATCTGGGCGTAGTTGCGCTCGGCTGAGGTTAGTGACCGAGACGCAAAGGCTACTGGCCTCTCCAACCCGTCTGGGAATTTGTGCGACAGCACCGCTCCAATACCGTAGGGTGATGCATCACATGCCAAACGAATTGGCAGTGCTGGGTTGAAATGAGCCAACACCTCTTTTGATGTGATCAATTCTTTGCACTTCTGGAAAGCTCGTTTACGTTCATCATTCCACTTCCATGGTACCCCCGTTTGCAGTAGGGTGTTCAGTGGGTGTAATACCGTAGACAAATTTGGCAAGAACTTATGGTAGTAGTTTACCAGCCGGAGGAACGACCTCAGTTGTGACACATTTTCCGGTGCTGGAGCCTTGACTACTGCCTCAATCTTTTCAGGGGACTTATGTAACCCCTCTTCATCGATGACGTGGCCGCAATATGAGATCTGCTTCTGGAAAAACTCGCACTTGTGGCGATTAGCTCGTAGCCCATATTCCTTTAATCTAGTGAGTACCTTCTCCAGGTTGGCGAGGTGATCACTGTCATTTTCGCCCGTGACCAGGATGTCGTCCAAATAACACTGGGTCCCTGGAATCCCTTGCAGGACTTGATCCATCGCCCTTTGCCAAATAGCCGGAGCCGATGCTACCCCGAACACCAGCCAGTTGTATTGGTAGAGACCTTTATGAGTGTTGATTGTGAGGTATTGTTTCGAGGCTTCTTCTACCTCCATTTGCAAGTACACCTGGTCTAGATCAATTTTGGTGAAGTGTTTACCTCCAGATAGCGAGGCGAAAATATCATCAATTCGTGGAAGCGGATATTGTACCGTGTGAAGGACTGGGTTCACTGTCACCTTAAAATCCCCACAGATGCGGACCTTCTTTGGTTCCCCAGGCGTATTACTCAACGACCTCTTCATTACAGGAACGATGGGTGTAGCCCACTCACTCCAGTCTACTTTGGACAGTACTCCTGAATGTTCCAACCCTTCCAGCTCTGCTTCGACGGCTGGGCGGATCGCATAAGGCACTGGTCTGGCCTTCAGAAACTTTGGGCTTGCATTTTCCTATATTTTAATCGTTGCTGTTATGCCTTTTAGTGTTCCGAGTCCCTCCTGGAACACTTCTTTTGCATCAGTTAGCATTTTTGACAGTCGTCCAGGTGTGACGTCGTCATCCTTTTTGGTCTCAACCTTCAGTGCCTGTATGGAATGCCAATCTAATTGTATCTTCCGGATCCATTCACGTCCTAGTAGTGGTGGTCCTCCATCTGGCAATACATATAGGTCCATTTTAGGTATTTCCTGGCCTTTGTATATCACTTCCACCCTTATTTTTCCTTTGGGGTAGACTTTTTGCCCCGTGTACGTCTTCAAGACAATCTCTGTAGCTTTCAAGGGTATGTGTGAAAATAGCCGCTTGTAGTCCCTTTGGTTTATGACTGTTAGGGCTGATCCTGTGTCCAATTCCATTTTCACTTGGACTCCGTCTATCTTGAGTGTGACCCAGATAGTCTGGTGATCCTCCATTTTGGTTACCTTATGTAGTTTCAGACAACCCAGCTCCTTGCTTCTGGAGTCTGTATCACTTTTCTGTTCGTCTGAACTACTGTCCATCACCTTATGTACCTTTTTGTACTTCTCCTGTGGAGATTTCTTGCTGTTGGTTTTCTTCCCTGACCTGCAGACTCTTGCTATGTGTCCTGCTTTTCCACACTGTCTGCACACTTGGTCCTTGAACCAACAATCCTTCTGGTCATGTGTTGTTCTGCCGCAGCAATAACACTTCCCTGTTCCATATGACATTTCATTGGTGCCATATTCTTGTGGTCTCCATTGTATCTCTGCAGCGCCCCTTGTGGCTGCTTTGTGTGATACTGCCATGCTGAAAGCCTTGTCCAGTGTAAGATCCTTTTCTGATAGAAGCCGTTTCTGGGTTCCTTCACTTTGAAGCCCACACACAAACTTGTCCTTTAACGTATCTGCTAGTTCCACTCCAAACTGGCAGTGTTTCGATAGCTTGCGCAGTTCCGTTAAGTACTCAGTATTACTTTTGTCTTTATGCTGGTTCCTTTTGTTGAACTTTCTTTCTGCTATCAGCAGCGGTGTGGGGTTTAAGTGGTCCTGCAGGATTTCTACTATGCTTTTGAAATTCTTATTCACGGGCTTCTCTGGGGTTATTAGGTTTCGCAGTAAGCCATAAGTTTTTGCACCCATGGAATTTAACAAAACCAGTGCTTTCCTAGCATCTGGCACTTCATTCGCCCTGCAGTACACCTCAATACGTTCCACATATGTCGCCCAGTCTTTGACTTCATTGTCGAACGTAAAGATACTGCTACTCTTCGGCATCCCTGGGTGTGATTTAACTGTCAACAATGGCGTCTCCCGCGCTCTCCCTTCTTCTCCGCTGGCAGAAAATGGTGTCTCCCGCGCTTCCCTTTCTTCCCGCGCTCGCCCTTCTTCTCCGCTGCAGCTTCTAAAAATGGCATCTCCCATGCTCTTCCTTCTTCTCCGCGGCTCAATGGCATCTCCCGCGCTCTCCCTTCTCCCCGCGGACACTGTTCAGCCCTTGAGCCCTGGCTGTGCTCTGCGCGTTCTTTTTTTTTGTGCGCCTTCCCCATTTCCGCCGCTCGGTCCTGAACCCAGCTGCTGCTTTACCCTCTTTATCTCCGTTTTGTTTTTCCTCGACGCCGCTCGGTTTTCAACCCCCGGCTGCGCCCTGTGCACTTCACCCTCTCTCTTACCCCGTCGACGCTGCTCGGCTTTTTCTCTGCCGTCGGTCGGCTCCAGCCGCCGCTGTCCGGGAAGGGTCTGCACTGTACCTGTTGTCAGTCTGTTGCTGGATCGTCGTGGCTGGGGAACCAAGCCCGGCTCTCAACAGCCTCCCCTGCGATGTTCACTCTCTGCCGGATGACTGGGCGGTTGCTCGTGGTCGACGCCCGTGCTTCTGGCCTCGACTTTCTTCCACCGCCCTCCCAGAGCGAATCCTTGAAGGGAAATGCAGAGTTGCAGGTAGATTCGAATCGACACTCGTCGCCACTGTTAGATCCGTGATTCTGAGAGTATGATGTTTTCAAATAACTACACGGATGCTGTAACTTAACAATCAACAGGTGTTTACTGGAGTAGGGTAGTCTCAAGACTGGCAGTACAGAGGCATGCTCAAGGCTTACATACAGGTGTGGTCACTGCCGGTACTACAGTATACAGGAGCTGTAAAAGTAGTTCTCTCTTAAAGGTACATACACTACAGTTGTCCCTTGGTTTAAATTACTTAGCACCTCCTTCCCCCCTCTGCACTGAATTCCCACTCTCTCCAAATTCCCATTGCCACTCCATTTAATAGATTCTCCCAGCTCTGTGCACACATTCTGGCTCTTCTCTGCAGCATCCCCAGGGCTTGAATACACTTGTGTTTTTATAACCAAAACTGAACTTAGTACTTAAGAGTGCAGATTTTCTAGGTGCAATTTACACTTAATGGTAAGGAATGGGTTTTGCACTGCCACTTGAACTCACATTGCTGAGATCAGTAGTTATAATTATTTAGAGCTCCTGGTGCAGATTTGGACATGAGCTGAGAGACACTTACGGCGGGAGCAAAAAACTGCATGTAAGTTGAATTTAAAGGGTTAAGGACAATTAAAGGAAACTGTCAAAATAGTGTGACAAAAATTCTGAAATCCTCTAATAAGCCTCAAAAGACTTTTTCCCCATTGGCAACCTTGGCCACAGCTGAAAGTTGGCGAGGGAGCAAGGTGCGAGGAATAAGAAGTGATGGGCAAAAGTAAAGGGAAAGGAAACTCACGGTACAGGCAAGTGACGGAGCAACCTTGGGCCCAACCCCCTGTTCGTAGACTGCTGAAGTGGAGGTGGTGCTTTAAGAGGTGGTTGCGAGGAAGGTTGACTTTGTACCACTCTACACCACCATTGGTCACCACTTCAGCATGCCTGCAATAACTTGCAGCAAGTTTCAGGCTACAACTGACTGTTGCTGTTACTGAATTAGCCAGCCACCTGCTACATGAGAGCTGCAGATGTCCTTGCAACAGTTGATACAGCTCTGCATCTGGCTCTGTAATGAACTGTACCATTAGAATACAGTTTCTCACCATTGTTAGGTAGATGTGCCAGGGTCTCCAGGAATGGTTGGTGGTATCTTGGCAGGTGTCAAGCAGGATAACACTGGCTATTGGCCTTCTGGCATGCCTTCTTTTATGCAGTGCCACATGTCACAATTAGAGTGCTTCTGAGGCATTCACATATCTCAACTGTGGAAAAGGTCAGCTGTCCTAGCTTCCTTGGGAATAGGAGACTAATGCATTCATGTATGCACTGATTGGCTACCAAAGTGAGAGATGTTCATTGTTGTCTGCAGATTCAGTCAGCATCTCTCATATGGTCTGACCTGCATGACATTTCTGTTGTTCCTCCTCTTATTCTTCCAAACATGTCAGATAGAGGAATTCCCATTGGGAAACTCATGGATGCCAGTAATGGTGTTTGACTAAAAATATCTAAGGACAATTGGTGCAAAGGCTCAAGAGAGCCAAAGTGACAGACAGAAAAACAATTAAGAAAAACAGTTAAGACCAATGTTCCCTCTTATTTCTTTTTGGTGCACGGTTCCTTTAAATGGCTGCATGGCCCATTCACATTTTTGCTCAGGCGCGGTTTCTCCCATACAAAAGCCAGTGAGCGGACTGTGCAGGACCCCCAGACCGTGTGGCCGCACAGCTTAGCGGGATCATTGGTTAAGACATATCTGAAAAACATGTTAATATTACTGTGTCCTTTCCAGCCTTTCGTATACTTATCAGTATTTAGCAACCCTGGACTCTCACCTCACATGTGTGATTTAGAATCTACATGCTAAATGCCAAGACAGTCAGGAAATGGCATGCAAGATGTCCCTCCCAGCCCTTAAATCAATATTTCAAAGAAGCTCCCCCTCAAAATCATGCGACACATGGTGATAGAGATCTGGGGGTCGATTTTAACTCAGCCGTGAGGCGGGCTTTGAGGCGTGTGGGAGGTTAAAATCGCAAAATCTGGGGGTCGGGACCACCCCCCCCTGCCTGGTTCCCGACCCCGAGCCATTTTAACCCAGGCGTGTCTGATGGTCCCGAATCAGTCCCGCCTCCAACAGGCGGGACTGGTCTTTAAGGCCCTTAATCAGCAATAATTGGCCTTTATAATCCCATTTCAACAGGCCCTTGCATTTTTAACACTTTTCCCCACGTAAAACATGCCTGGTGGGGATCACGGCTGTGAAACCTGGCGTGAGCACTATTGGCTTGCTGAATATCAGCTGCATTTCAACCATTAAAGAGGAGATTTGATCAGTCATCATTTGCAGGTGGCAGGACTTGGTTGTTTCAGGCCTGGGGCAACTTTTACCAGGCTTAACCACACCTGTGGAAGGTTGGAGCCTCACACACATCTCCAGTGTGACCTCCTGGGAAACCCCGCTCACCACCTTCACTCAGTGCTTCCTCAACGGAGGCATATACCAGAAGCATGGGAGCCATTTATTTCCTTCCTTTCTGGGCATTAGATGAGCTCGAACGCCAGCCACGGCACCAGGAACAACAGCAGCAGCAACAGGAGCGCCAGGCTGCTGCTCATCCACCTGAAGCTGCACAGGCCAGAAGGGGCCAGCGCTTGGAAGTGGCTTGAGAGCACCTTGCTGCACATCAGGGGGCCATGGGGACCCGTATCTGCACTGGCAGTCCTACTCAGAAGGATTTCCATGAAGGTCTGGTTTCTCTGTTTAATAGATGCCCATCGCTCCTCAAGAGATGTCATTCTATTATGAACACTCACCATGTTTTCCATACCCTGGCGACTTATCTCCTCCATGGATGTTGCCATCCTTTCCATGGTGATGCGTTCATGCGCGAATGACTCCACAAAGGCTCTGCTCATGTTTGTTATGGACTCCTCCATTCGCTCCACACTCACATCGACCCTGGAGACAAAACCTGCCAGAGACTCCTGCATCTGTTCCTGGAGTTCCAGCCCCGCTGATCTTATGGATGGACCCAGAGGCAGAGGGTCGACATGCAGCTGAGCCAAGCTGGCAGAGTCCTGCGCCCTCCGACTAGCACTCTCCACTGCTGTCCCTGTCTCCACAATCTGCTGATGCTCACTTGTGAGCTGTGATACACCAGGTGACAACACAACTCTATGTCCCGAAGGTCCCACCGAGGTGTGAGTGTCTGCGCTGGTGCTGGGTGCGCTGAATTCTGCTGACGCTGCGCCCTCAGAGGTTGCAGATTCCTCTGAGGAGTCTGGAAGCTCAGGCTCTTCCTCCTGGACAGTGGGGACAGGGGCTCTCGATGGTCCTGTGGGGGAGCAAAGGAAAGAGTTAGAGGTGTGAGGTCAAGGTTACATGCACATTGCATTTTGCAGATGATCATAACTCCATATGATGTAGCTTCAGAATCATTATCAGCGACTCATGCAATGTCAATGAGAGAGATGGAAAACTATTCTGTCACCAGCTTGCTGTGATGCACCCGTCTGTCCATCCCCCACTTGCGCCTCATCCTCCACTCCTACGCTCTCCAGGTCCGCCTCCTCCCAGGGGGTCAGGTGGGCTACTGATGGTGGTCCTCCTCCTGTCCTCGCGCATTCTCTTTTATTGTGAGCTCTCTTTTCCTGCAATGAGGGAAACAAGTGGAGTTTGAGTGAGAATGAAGGAGTGAGTGTAGAGAATCCATAACATAGTTGCTTAGAAGGAGACAAAGATGGAGTGAGGTGGCAAGACCAAGGGCCCTCCCTGTGTGTTGTCAGTTGTTTCCATCGCATCAGAGTGATAGGGAGTGTGAGGGCTGCACAGTCGAATAGTTAGGTGAATGTGAGCATAGAGAGAGAGGGAATGGGTAAGGGTGCATGGATGTCAGTGTCAAGTGGGATGTGGAGGAAGAGATTGCTAAAGCTGAGTGCTGGTGAGGAGAGGCAATGGAGATCAGATTGAGAGTGATGGTAACTTCATACTCACTTTTCCAGTGTGCTGAAGGACATGAAATCTCTTCCTGCACTGTATCCAGGTTCTGTGGGTAGCCGATAAGGAGTTGACCTCCTCTGCCACTTGCAGCCATGCAGCCTTTGTCTGCTGGGGAGGCATCTTCTTCCCTGATGAAGGGAAGAGCACCTCCTTGTGAGCTCTTGCTCCCTCCACTAAAGCCTGCAGGGCAATGTCGTCAAAACCGGGTGCAGACCTCGGTCTTTCTCTTGCCATTCTGCTTCCAGCTCAGTGTATCAGCAAATGCCAAAAGGTTGGCAGCCTGCAGAAGAAGCAAGGCTTGTTGCAGACCCTAAATGCAGCAGCAATAATGACGTCATATTATGCGACTTTGACTGGAAATACTCATTTGCCAAGGGTTCCCACATGTTGGAAAGCAATTGGCCAATTGAGTTAAAATTGCATCAATCTCACACACCCATTTAGATTCGTGTGGGAAACACCAAATTCGGGGAACCGGACAATTCCCCGCACCCGAGTTAAAATCGACACCTGGTCTATCCAATCTTGGGCCTCCTATTTAAATCTTATTAGAAAATCTTAACTAAGGTGCTGTCTGAGAAGGGCACATTCTTTCAACATGTGAGAAATGTTGACTCTGACTCGTATTCTACAGAATTTGCATTATTGCTTAACATATATGTTTTATTGATGCCAATTGATAATTAGTGCCAAGTTGCCAAAATACCAGGTATCAGGTGGATCTGGGGCAGTTAAGTGGGTAAAAAATTAACTAAGGATGCAATCTGCTGGCTCACAGCCAATAACCACTACTTCAAGCATTTTTCGCTTGAAGTAATTATGGTTCCTTAATAGACCAACCCAAATATGGGTGGGTGTATTCAAATTGTGCAATAATAATGAAATGACATCTTACAACGTATTTCCTGTGATTACTGCCACAGCAAAACTGAACACAAAGGATGCCAGTATGTTACTGCATCTAGCATTGCTATGGAAATTAAACCCCCTCCCCCCAGAGAGTGATAACAATCATATGGTGATCAATTACACTCCAAAACGCCACAAAATTTATAACTGAACAAGTTAAAAGGTCCTCTTCATTGCACCAGAGGTAGCTGGGGCTGCTCCACGAGCCAGAGTCCAGCAACAGTGGTTTTCATTTCCTCTGCCACCATCAACGCACCGCCCCCCCCCCAACCCCCGAAGCAAACTCTGCAGCGTAAACAGAAATCCTGCTGGAATCCTGCTTAAGTTATTATAATTAGGTTGACCTAGGTCAATTTGCCAAGCAGTGACAACCAAATCAAAGCACGTCCTGCCAACTTTACACCAGATTCCTGCCTATGTGGAAAATCCCAGCTTTGGTCACGACCTGAAATGTTAACTTATTGGGCTGGAGCTTGCTGGAAAATAACATGGGTTAACGATGTACGCCGTTATTAATGTGAAAATTGGCCAGCAAGTTCAGGGGATTAAGAGATACACAGTGTGTTGCGAATCTCCAGAACTTGCTGGTCGAGTTACAATGATAATTGTTAATGCGGTGCCAATCAACTTCTCTCGCCCAGAAATTGACCAATTTAAATAGTGGAGTCTCATTCCTTCAGGTGGTAAATTGTTCTTAGAGATTTTAGAAAATGTCAAATTTTTCATTTTTAATTTGTTGTCTTACTTTTCCTTTCTGCCTCTTATTTTTTCTATCTTTCTCTTAATCCATCTTTCTTTCCCTCTTTATTTCTCTTTCTGTACCTGATTTGATTCTAATTCACCCTCTTTCCCAGTCCTTCCTCTGTTTCTTTCTCAATCCTGAAATCTCATTATTTGCGGAGATACACTGTTGGTCCTGTCATTCCCTGAGGTCCCAGGTGTCCCGTTGCCCTCTGCTATCAGCTCGCAGTTATGGTAGAAAAAAATTTTGAGCTGAAGAGTGCTGCAAAAAGTCTAACTAACAGGTGAGATGTCCTACTCCAGCAAGATTGTAATAACCCAATGTTTTTTCATTTTAAATGCTGATGCATCTGGCTCATCTTTCCAGCATTCAGATTTAAAGCAATTACATTTCTTTCGTGCTTATGAAATCATTATTTTCCTTGGGAACATTCAAGCGTGACATTTAATAATGCCCATCTCTAACTGTTCTCAAGTAGCATAAGATAGCTTGCCATCTGGAAATCTATCAAATCCCAGGGTTTAGTGCTCAAAAGCCTATTAATCTCTCCAAATGTTAACACCATTACTTGAAAAATGGCAGTTTCTTCATCTCCATCAGGCTTGTACCCATGGCTTTCAAACAAAAGAGTGAAATTGGTATATGGCCTGTCCTTCTCCATTGCTTTCCATTTGCTCTACTAGCACCTTGCAGTTTGCACAATCATAACCATTTGATCAGGAGGGAAAAGAAAACTTTCACCTGCTACATCATCTGTTAAATCCTCACACTGCTCCGGCAATGTTGTGAGACTGTGCACCAGTCTGCTATATTAAACTTTGTGCCCTTATATCTAAAGTTCATTGTGAATGTTTTGAGCTTTCATATGGAAACAAAAGATTCCATTCCAGAATATTAGATACACTGCAATTGAAAAGCACAAAGCACCGATGATCAAATTGTGAATGTGGAGTACTTTAGACACCACAGACTGTACTGCTTTTCTCACTTGTACTTTTGAAGTAGGAGCAATGGTCTTCTGATAGTCTTGCAGAAATGTGTTAAAGGTTGAGCCACTTTTAATTGTGAGAGTTCAGAAGCCATGTAATCCAGAAACATATTGCCAGATCTTGCTGAAAAAATAACGGTGTGTTAACGATGCCCACCATTATTAATGTGTAATTCGGCCAGCGTTTTCAGGGGATTAAGAGATACGCCATGAGTTGCGAATCTTCAAAACTGGCTGGTTGATTTACAATCCTCCACTGTTTGTTTCACACAAACATCTTGCCCTTAGCCTCCCCGTTATTTTTAAGAACTTGCTGGATTTGCACATTAATTAGCCATTAAACTCACCACAGAAAGTTAAGTCTGGTAATTAATATCGTAAGTACCTTTTAATGATGTGATAATTGTTAATGACTGCCAATTAACCTCTCTGGCACAAAAAGAGAACAATTGAAACTGCGGAGTCATTCCTTCAGGTAGTGAATTGTTCTTGGAGATTTTTTAAATGTCTTTTTTTTTCTTACTTTTCCTTTCTGTCTCTTTTTCTCTTTTAAACCAATCTTTCTCTCTATTTCTCTTTCTGTAATTTTTGACTCTAATTCACCCCATTTCGTTCTCCATTGTTCCTCTGTTTCTTTCTCAATCCTTAAATCTCACTGGTTAAGGAGATAGACTGTTGGTCCCACCGTTCACGAAGGTTCGAGATTCCCTGTTGCCTTCGCCATGCCGTCATCAGCAAGATATGGCGCAAAACATTTTTGAGCTGAAGGGTGCAGGAAAAAGTCCAACAGTGTACACCGTGAGATGCCCTACCCCAGCAAGTTCTGGCCCAATATACCTTGCATTCCTCTTGAAGTAAAATGTCAATCACTAGTAACTGAACCTCATCATGCATTGTTATCCAACAGATCGGCAACATGGCAGGAATAGAGGATGTTGCAGATGCATGGACCTTTCTTTCTGAACTGCTGCAGTGAGCCATTTGCTTTACTGATACTCAATCTTCTTCTTAGGCAGTCCCTCGGAACCGAGGATGACTTGCTTCCACATTAAAAATGAGTTCGCAGGTGACTGATGAGTCCAATGTGGGACCTACAGTCTCTGTCACAGGTGGGGCAAATGGTGGTTGAAGGGGCGGGTGGGTGGGGTGCTTGGGTTGACGTGCGCTCCTTGCGCTGCCTGCGCTTGGCTTCTGCTTGCTCCCGGCGAAGAGACTCGAGGTGTTCGGCGCCTTCCCAGATGCTTCTCCTCCACTTTGTGCGGTCTTGGGCCAGGGATTCCCAGGTGTCGGTGGGGATGTTACACAATTTCAAGGAGGCTTTGAGGGTGTCCTTGAAGCGTTTCCTCTGCCCACCTGGGGCTCTCTTGCTGTGCCGGAGCTCTGAGTAGAGTGCTTGTTTTGGGAGTCTCGTATTGGGCATGCGGACAATGTGACCCATCCATCAGAGCTGATTGAGTGTGGTCAAAGCTTCGATGCTGGGGATGTTGACCTGAGCAAGAACACTGACGTTGATGCGCCTATCCTGCCAATGGATTTGCAGGATCTTGCGGAGGCAGCGTTGGTGGTACCTCTCCAGTGCTTTTAGGTGCCTGCTGTACATGGTCCATGTCGCTGAGGCATACAGCAGGGTGGGTATCACTGCTGCCCTGTAGACCATGAGCTTAGTGCCAGGTTTGAGGTCCTGGTCTTCAAACACTCTCTTCCTCAGGCGAGCGAAGGCTGCACTGGCACACTGAAGGCGGTGTTGGACTTCGTCATCGACGTCTGCCCTTGTTGACAGTAGGCTCCCGAGGTATGGAAAGTGGTCCACGTTGTCCAAGGCCTTGTCGTGGATTTTGATAATCGGGGGGCAGCACTGTGTGGCGGGGGCAGGTTGGTAGAGGACCTTTGTCTTACGGATGTTTAATGTAAGGCCCATGCTCTCATACGCTTCAGTGAAGGTGTTGACGATGGTTTGGGGTTCGACCTCCGAGTGAGCGCAGACGCAAGCATCATCTGCATACTGTAATTCAACGACAGAGGATGGGACGACCTTAGATCTGGACTGGAGGCGACGGAGGGTGAACAATTTCCCGTTTGTTCTGTAAATTAGCTCCACTCCAGTGGGGAGCTTACTGAGAGTGAGATGGAGCATTGCAGCAAGGAAGATCGAGAAGAGTGTTGGTGCGATGACACAGCCTTGCTTGACCCCGGTTTGTACGTGAATTGGGCCTGTGGTGGAACCGTTGGTCAGGATGACAACTTGCATGTCGTCGTGAAGCAGGTGGAGGATAGTGACAAACTTTTGAGGGCAGCTGAATTTTAGGAGGACACTCCATAATCCCTCATGGTTGATAGTGTCGAAGTCCTTTGTGAGATCAAAGAAGGCCATGTACACTGGTTGGTGCTGTTCCCTGCATTTCTCTTGTAATTGATGTGCGGTGAAGATCATGTCCATTGTGCCCCTTAGTGGGCGGAATCCGCATTGCGATTCTGGGAGGAGCTCTTTGGCCACTGGGAGAAGGCAATTGAGGAGGATTCTTGCGATGACTTTCCCTTTTCCTGATACTCAATATGGATACACTATTAACAGTTACTGCGTCCTTCATTAGTTTACTAATATCACCAGACAGCTGCAATATCACAGGCTGAATATTTCAGAGGTAAGGGGATGTGAGATTTGTAAACAAGGAGAAAAACAGCCAAAATCAAGGGTGCCTTATTTTGGATCATTTGTCCAACACTTCTAAGATCCATGACCCCTCCTGTCTGGTTAATAGGTTGAAAGATATGATTTTAAATTAAACTGTGAGAGTAGATGTAGGGGATGCAGATTCAAACTAGAGAAGAGTATTTTTAGGACTGAAAGCAGGAAATTATTCTTCACACCAAGAGTGAGCAACATGTGGAATACATTTCAAAATAGAGTAGTGGAGGCACAAACCCTGAAATCATTAGGACCTCTCTGAATGGATGAGTCAAATGGGCCGTAATTATAATGGCCCAGAAATTCGGCTCTCCATGGGTGAGTACGCATGGGTACTCACCCGTAGGCCGAATGGAAGTGCGGGTTTCCTGCATGCAAAGCGCATGTGCGGGAAACCGGCACTTCCGATCCTCTGAACGAAGGGGTTCATAGGTCGAACGCGTGCAGGAGAGGCTGCGCGTGCGCTTTGAACTTAGGTTTTTTTTGCAGGTTTTCACGCGAGGTTAAGCCTGTAGGATTTACACATCTAAAAAGCAGGCATAAGGCCTGCTTTTTACAAGGTACATGGTCAATTAATTAAAATTAAAACATTTTTTCCACAGGTTTATTATTTTTAAATACTTTAAAGCAAGGTAAGTTTATTTTTAGCCCTGTTTTTTTATTAAATTATTTTTTTCAAAAATTTAAATTATTGTTTAAAATAGTTATTTAATGTAATTTGTAGTTTATTGAAAAAGTGTGGTTTTTAAAAAAAATTATTTGAAGGTTTAATGCTATTTTGAAGCCCGTATTATTCATAAGTTTAGACAGGTCTTCCTGTCAATCTTATGAATGGGCTTTTCCCTCCTCCGATTGGCTGCCCATGGCTCACGTGATCCCAGGGGATGCATCGCAGTAACTACGCCCCTGGGACATGCAAGCACAGCGCGCCGGCAGCTGGGCCAGGCCCCGGATCGGAATTCCACGGGGCCCTACAGCTCAACTGCCGGCGCGCAAGGTAAGTGCAGGTCGGGGGCTTGCACCCGCGGGAAGCCCCCGATCCGAATTTCTGGGCCAATGTGATCTTGTGATCATTGGTGTTTCTGAAGTTTTCATTATCAAACATTTGATCTTCTGTTGTGACCTGGCAGACTGGCTGTTCCAGTTGTGTTTGTCCAGTTCTTCTAAAATGTCCTTTCCTTATTTAGATCAAGAGTGGTTCAAAAATGTGACAGAGATGAAACATTTCAAAAAATGGTCCATCTTTTACACACATGTATACCTGACACTTACAATAAAGTTCTAGACCTACCTGTCTGTATCCGAATAAAGGCCCCTCTATTAACTCAGAGACGCGTTGGGAACGGTGGGGGTGCTGCAGATATTGCGTGGGAGTTAAGTTCAGCACGTCTATCAGTGGCACTTTAACACAGGCAGCTCATTAACATTTTACTTCTGAGTTTGCCGTTGAATGCGCAGCAGCGGGCGTGATGAGGACCCGCATAGTGCAATCTCAACTCAACTCATTTAAAGGAACAATCCGAAGATGGAATTTGGAGGAGTTTGGATTGGAAGCAAGAGAAGACAAGGTGTAACAATGGATTCAGGATGCTCAATGGCTGTGCCCCGCTTCAATGACACCTCCCTTGATGTACTGCTGGGGGCTGTGAGGAGCCGGAGATGCTCTTCCCCAGCAATGGGAGGAAAAAACCTACTGTTGCCACAAAGAAGGCATGGCTAGAGGTAGCCCAGGAGGTCAGCAGCAGGAGCATTGTGCCCACTCCTGGATTCAATGCATGAAGCGTATTAATATTTTTTTTATTCGTTTATGGAATGTGGGCGTCGCTGGCAAGGCCAGCATTTATTGCCCATCCAAGTCAGGAAAGGTGAGTGCATTTGCACATTCAGCTACATCCTGGTGTGCACATCACTGTATTGATTTCTTTGTGGGTTCAATGATGAGACATTTATGAAAGAGAATGTCTTTTAATCTAAAGCTTGTTCAACTCTTTTTAACAGCATTTACAGGAGACACCATGCTAGTGATGCATCTAGAACGAAACTGAAACTAAACTAAACTGCCTTGCTTGTCTCGGTCACATGCCCTCTGCTGGTCAGGCACAAGCAATCAATACCTGCAAACATGCTGGTAAGGCATCATAATCAAACAGGCAAATACCATCTCTATTTGCTGATATCATTACATCTCCTTTTCTTAAAACAAAAGTATTTTACTTTTAACTAACAACATGTTTTCTTTGTATTAATCTGCATTTTAACTGTAACACTTAATGAACTTACATTATCATTATCATGATCAAGGTTTTTTAACCTTGCTTTGTGTGTTCACATGAAATATGTCAATACACTAGAACTTGAAGAAAGAATAAGATAACATTACTTCCTTCTATAACAATAGTCCTTAAATTTGCTCAATGAATCTCTCAGGAGGCTTCACGTGTCTTGAGGATTTTCTGATTGATTGTCCTTGAATCTGAGTTGTTGCCTCAGATGATTGTTTCTCAGCTGTGTGATCAGGTTGTTCAACAGTATCAGTCTCTTGACCTGCTGTGGCTGGTCCCATGAGAAGATCTCGACGATTTCTTCTCAGAACAGCACCCTCATCTGTCTGAATGGTGTATGATCTTGGTTGAACTTCACTCAGGACAGTTCCCTTCTGAGTCCATGTGTTTGTTTTGTCTTTGAACCTTACTTGGTCACCAGTGTGGAGTTCAGGTAGGTTTTGTGTTCCTCTGTCATAGTAGTACTTTTGCTTTTCTTTCTGTTGTTCTTTGAACTTCCTCACTTTCTCCCCCTCTTTTGTTTTCAGGAGGTTCTCTGGGATGGGTAGGTTTGACCTTAGCCGACGTCCCATCAGGAGTTGGGCTGGTGACATACCACACTCGAGTGGCGTTGTGTGGTATACAAGCATGCTCTGGTAGAAGTCAGTTCCACTGTCTTTTGCCTTGTACATCAGTCAACAGCTCTGGACAACGTGTCTGCTGTATACATCAGTTTACCCGGTGTGTACGCAACATTCAGTTCATCATAGACTGTCTCTCCTTCACTTTCCACAACGAGGACTCTCTTTACCAGGTTCAGTCTCTCACAGGCTTTTAAACCTAGTATGGCTTGCACATCCTTTGACACCACGATTAATGCTAGCGTGTGCTCTCTGTCCTTGTGTGTTACTTTGACAATGCATCTTCCTTTCACTGGTATATCAGTACCTGAGTATCCTGTCACTTTCACTTTTATTCCATGTATCTTTGGTCTGGGTCTAATTTTCTTAAAATCAGTCTCTGATATCACATTAACTTGTGCTCCAGTATCCAATTTAAATGGAATGTATATGTCATTCACTTTTAGTGTCAACATCCAGTCTCTTTCTTCTTTTTTGTTTTCAGACACAACATCTACATAGAACTCCTCTATGTCGCTTTCATCTACTGCATGGACCTTGCTTTGTTGCATTTGGTTCTTACAGCAACGGGCATAATGGTTGTTCTTGTTGCAACTATTGCATGTTTTACCATATGCTGGACACTTTCTTGGTGGATGCTGTGTACCGCATCGACTACATGACTTTCGATTGTCCCTTTCATTTTTGTTCGCTGGCCACGCCTCTTTTTTCACATTGGCGCTCTTTTTGTTAAACGGTTTGTGTCCGTTCTTACTCACTGCATCCACGTTGCAGCTCTTGTCACTGAACAGCTCTTTTGCCTGCAACTTCACAGTCTCTGTAGCCCTACACAGTGCTATGGCTTTTCCCAGGTCTAGATCTTGCTCTCTTAGCAGTCTTTCCCTTAGACCATTATCTGGAATACCGCACACCAGTCTGTCTTTTATCAGCGAGTCTGTCAGTCCCCCAAATTCACACGATTTGCTTCTGTTTCTCAGTTCAGTCACATACTGATCAATAGTCTCACCTGTTTTCTGTACACATGTGAAAAATCTGTGCCTCTCAAACGTCACGTTACGTTTAGGTATGCAGTAGGCCTCAAACTGTTCCATTGTTTTATCTAACTTCATTTTGTCTCCATCAGCAGCGAATGTGAAGTTATTATACACCTCCAGTGCTTTATCACCCACGACATGTAAGAACAGTGACGCTTTCATTTTATCACCTTTCTCGTCAGCTCCGATTGCTGATAAATACAACCCCAAACATTGTTTGAACCTCCTCCAATTTTCAGCCACATTACCTGTCAACTGAAGCATCGCTGGTGGGTGTAAACCTTCCATTTTTTCACTTCGTTAGCTATTCTCCAATGGTAAGCAACGATGTTCTCTTTTGGCTTGCTAATTTGTGGAGAGCTGATTTAACTTCAGATTTTTTCTCTTCATCTCTTTCAATCACTTCTGACACCATGTATTGATTTCTTTGTGGGTTCAATGACGAGACATTTATGAAAGAGAATGTCTTTTAATCTAAAGCTTGTTCAACTCTTTTTAACAGCATTTACAGGAGACACCATGCTAGTGATGCATCTAGAATGAAACTGAAACTAAACTAAACTGCCTTGCTTGTCTCGGTCACATGCCCTCTGCTGGTCAGGCACAAGCAATCAATACCTACAAACATGCTGGTAAGGCATCATAATCAAACAGGCAAATACCATCTCTATTTGCTGATATCATTACAATCACCACCCCCCTCGCTCTGCCTTGTCAAACCTACTCCATCACATCACTCCTCACACCCACTTAGCTTGCAAGCTCGCCCATCCTTCTCTTTCTATGCACTTCCTCAAATCCCCAACTATCCATTCCCCACTGCCACTCACTTTCATCTTTGTGCAATTTCATGCCTCTCCCTTATAATCACCCTCACCAAATGCACTGCATCCATCGGATGAACACATGCCATTCAGTCACTCATAGGTCTGTTCTTTCCCCCATTGCAGAGGAAGAGAGCACAGAACACTAGTGAAAGGGAGAGAATCAAAGTTGGTTCTTCACAGATTTCCCAGCTCACAACCGCAGAGTAGGAGGTGCTGGAGATCAGTGGTGTCGCAGCATCCCTGGCCATCGGAGATGGGGGAGATGGGGACCTTCCAGCTACCTGGTGACAATTAAATATCAGTGACCCATGTCATACAACACTCAGTCATGTTTACTTGATTTCAACAGCAAGTGAAATATGATCACCTTCAGGATGATAAGTTGCAACATACTTACCTTGCCATGACTAATTAGACGCGACTGCTGCCAACGAACCAGAAGCTGCGTAAAAGCGTTCTGCACATGCGTGCGTCCGGCTCGTTACGGGAGCAGGCTCGTTAAAACAAATGTAAAATATGCCGGGGAGGGAGTGGACTCTGGGGAAAAGTGCCAGGGAGGGAGCAGGCTCGGGGAAAAAAAAAAACAGAAACATCATGCTTCCAGTTCCAGATTAATGTGCAGTATGCTCCTGCGCAGCTTCCAGTCATTGGCAGCAGTCACTCCGTTACTAATAATTCATATCTTTTCTCTCCGCCAGGGCCTTTACGCATCCATGGATGCGCAAATGATGAATCCTAAGAGGAGCTGATTCCTTCTGAGGGTGCGCCATCACAGGACTCATGCTCACCATGCACCAGCCCAGATAATTACACTTTGGTGGGACCACTTAGGCAGATATTGGGTTTTCACCTGGTGACTCACACTTCACAAGTGAGCAAGAGCAGATGGTGGTGACAGGGACAGCTATGAAGAGTCTGCGTCAGATTGCACAGCACTCTCCAAGCTCTGCTCAGCTGGACACAAGTGCTGTACCCCGGGGGCCATCGATGAAAAGGAGAATTATGGAGCAGCCGCAGAGAATGTGCGATGCACTGACAGGCCTTCCAAGCACACTGACAAGGGATTGCAGAAAATGGAACAGTCCGCCACAAGCATGAATGGGATGATATCACACGGCCATGTGATGATGTATTCTTGCATGGATAGAGTGGCCAGCTCCATGGAACATCAAATGTGGTAATCAAATGAATCCATCCACACCTGTGCAGACTTTGGATGCCAACATGTCTGCCACCTTAAATAGGACGACAGATACCTTAGCCTTACAGCGCCATAGTGATCTACACCAAAGTGCTCTCTAGCAGAGTGGTAGCAGTAAAGTGTGGCTGGCCCATGAGAGAGATGATGGCGAAAGGGGACGTGGAAGTGGGACTCCACTCAAAGCGCCTCCACTTCTCACCCATAGCTCCACGCACCCCCCCCCACCCCCCCAGTCAATACCCAACATGCTGCCTCGTGTCCCGATGGGCAAGTCTGCCCCATCACAAATGCAGGTGGAGCAGTCTTTGGCAGGGCCCTCATGGGCTCCAAAACCCAGAGGTCATCGCCCAAGAGCATCTCAGAAGTCAGAGCAGGGTTCTGAGCAGCCTGACTCTACCTCTGCCGAAGCCACAGGGGTTGCACCACCTAGGAGCTGTAAGATTCGCGAAATTTTCATAAGTAATCACGCAAGAAGTTAGGGTTAATAAAACAGCTTTATTGACCAAAAGAAGCTTGTACAGAGAAACCTTTGATAAAAGGGCACACAAAATGGCCGCCAGACCTCGTGACCAGCTTCTGGGACCATTTGAATTTCTGTTACTGCAAGCCAGACAGGCTTGTGGATTAAGGACATTAAAGCCCGCGAAAACCAGTTTCGGGAAACCGAAACTCATGGAACTGAGTATACATATTGATTAGATTATAAGTACAGGACAGATTTGGGTAGCAGGATGAGGCCCATCAGGAAATGGGCGGACAATTGAATGAACACTTTAACCCATTTACTGTACAAAGAGAAGCCATTTAACAGCCATCAAGGGCCATCTCCAGACCGATCAATATACAAGCCGAGTTACGGTGACAAAGCAAAGACATTATCGGCCCAGGAAGGCCAGTTAAGCTATCACCAACTCCCGTTATGAAGACAAAACACCCATGCAGAGAGTTCTGCCCGCCAAAATTATTACAAAGACAGGACTATGATTTGGCGGGAGATAAGAATGTTCCAAAAGGGTATAACTGTGGATTGAAGAAGTCCATCAGTGGCTTCACTTGAGCTTCACTTCTTGGGCGCTTCAGAAACGCTTCGGGACAGACTCTTCGGTTAGACAGCACTTCGGTTGCGGAACGTGTTCGGTGTTCGGGCAGGCAAGGCCCGGCCACGACGGGAAGACGACGAGGGTGGCCCGGGTACTTTGTCGACGACCCAGGCCGAAGAAGAAGACACCCTCAGAAGGACAATCATGACTGTATAAAGAAAGCTTATTGGGACCAGCGTCCCGCCCCGGAGAAGACCATCGGGAGATCGACGACCCAGGCTGGAGAAGAAGACACTCAGGGCCCGGCACTCCAGTGTCTCAACATCACATCGGTAATGGATTCACCCATGTGCATCCAGTTCTTAAAGTCACGTCGGTAACGGATTCATCCGTGGCGAGCGCTCACCAAGGCTGTATCGGCTGCCTCATCGCAGGAGAACCAAGAGGAAAACAAGTTGCGCCAGAACTTTCCAAACCCACGTGACGACGGAAAGCTGTGTCGAAAGGCTGCAAACCCCTTTTCGCAATTCTTAAAGTGGTGAGCATGATCCCGAGTTCCTCAAATCGAAACTTAGTTAGGTCTAGGGGAGGGGGTTAAGGGTAGTTGTAATGTGTTACCCCTTTTACGATGTGCCGTGTGTTCCCCATTTCCCTAGAGTTAAGTTTATAGATGTGTGCATGCTTGTAGTTGCTTTAATCTGTGCATATGACATGTATTTTACAATGCTGCAAACTGTTCAATAAAGGCATCCATTTCGTGCTATTCGACCTGGTCTATTGAGTTTTTCTGCACTACAGCTCCCTGCACCTAATCCCAAGGTCGAGAACCGTAGGGGCGAGTGGGTCGAACCACTCACGGGTAATTATTGCAAGAAGCCTGGCAGGAGACCAGAGCAAGCAAGAGAAACCCCCTACAGAGCAGTGGGAAAAGAGTAACATTTTTGTAGTTGCACATGGGTATGCACATGTGTGTATGAGAAAATGGTATGTTGGGAAGTTTTCGTTCTTTAGTAGAATCACATAAATGTTATTAGTTTGCACCAATTTCCTGTGTTGTCCATTCTTGGTTGCTGGGTGGCAAGTCGCCTTTTAACTTGCTTGATGATGAATGGGAAGACAAGAATTGATGGGGACCAATGGTGGGATGTGCAAAGGGTGGTTGGTTGTTTGCAGGACTGTTTTTTGCCAGTGGGATTGGTGGGGTTGGGTGGGGGGGAGAGGCGGGCGAGAAGAGTGGTCGTTGCATGCGCTTCTGTCCTCGGTCCACTGGTGCAACCTAAGTGAACCTTGCATGTTGAGGGTGGTGGTGACAGCCACTGGTAACACATGACCACCAGGTCAAGCAGGCAGCAGATCTTCTTCTAGGAGGCTGCAGATGTCAACCACCACCAGACACAACAACCTGAGCCTTCTGAGACACTGCTGTTCCGACATGTCAAGGAATCTCAGCCTGTATTCCCTGTGTTGTGGGTAGTGCCTCCTGCGAGCTGTCACCTCTGCTGCCCAGCTGCAGGTCTGTCAATAGCAGGTTGCTGCTGCAGCTAGTAGTGGTCATATTGCTCCTTGTCCGAGCTCCAATCTAAGGCAGCCAGACGCCACCCATCCTGATGTAATTTGGAAACTTCCAAAATTTAGAAAGTAAACTCTCAACAAAAGTACTGTAAACAAACCCTTTCCCACTAGTAGGTAAGAAAGCAGCAGTGAGTACTGAGTATTTATTGCAGTACAGGTAGACTACCCTTTATCCGGACTTCCGAAAACCGAAACCCTCTAAAAACCGAAGGTTTTATCGTTCAGCGTAAGTCGTGCGTACGAACGAAAAAACCTTCGGTTTTTAGAGGGTTCCGGTTTTGGAAGTTCGGATAAAGGGTAAGTCGTGCACACGACCCCCCGCCGAACCCCCCGCGGACCCCGCCGGCCCCGACAACCGCCGACCCCGCCAGCCCCGACAACCGCCGACCCCCCCGCGTACCCTGCCGGCCCCGACAACCGCCGACCCCGCCAGCCCCGACAACCGCCGACCCCCCCGCGTACCCCGCCGGCCCCGACCCCCGCCGACCCTGACTGACTTACGCTGAGCGTCAGCGTAAGTCGTGCGCACGACCCCCCGCCGACCCCCCCGCGGACCCCCGCCGACCCACCTTCCGAAATCCGAAATTCTCCTTTATCCGAAACTCGGCTGGTCCCGAGGTTTTCGGATAAAGGATAGTCTACCTGTATTTCCATGAGTTTGAATACTGCTGTATTCTTGCCTTGCTTTCAGTGGCGAGTTTCAGGAAACCCGGAAAACCCGTGGATGCGATGTTAAACTTAAAACTATGTTGAAATATCACTCTAATTGAGCAATTGGCATATGTTAATAGTCAACCCGCCTCTTCCGAGGGGGTTGCACGCAACCAGCATAACGTGTTTGAGTGAAATGCAGGAGTTGGCAGGTCGGAGCCAGCTTCCCGACGCACTCGAATTTTTGCTAGATTTAACCCCCTATCCGCACCCAAATCCACACGCTCCTCCAAGTTAAAATTCCTGCCAAAGTGTTCAGTTGGCCAACCTGAATAGAATGGCACTTAGGCAGAAAGGTGCCAGGAAATGCTTCTTAAGAACAATGCATCTAGAATGACTCTTTTTTACATCACAGACTGTAAAGTATATTCACTGAAAAAAATCAGCTAGCAGTAACCAATTTAACCTTGTATGTGACTAGCAAGAAAGAGTCCAATAAATAGAATCATAGAATGATTCTGCACAGAAGGAGGCTATTCAGCTCATTGTGCTCTTTGAAAGAGCGATCCAAATTAGTCCTAGATATTGATAGAATGGAAGCCCTGTTGGTTTATATAGGCCATGGGGTTGGTGTGAGGGGGACAGTTAAATGTTCTGTTCCCTATCCATCTGATACTTCCTTTCTACAGGAAAAGTGAAGATCCATGTATAGTTTGCCAACTAACTAGCTTGCAGTATGTCACCAATAGTGGTTTGGACAGATCTTGTGGTGTTAAACCTTAATACAATGGTGATTTTCACAGTCACAGGAATACCAATCCCTATGGCATCAGTTGTCTGCAAGTGAACCTCAGAAGATAGTAAAACTCTGTGATAACCTGTCTTGTGCAGTGAAGGCCTTGAAGACATTCTCCTCTGACATGCCCAGGTAGCCTTGTCTGCTTCTGAAAATGGAGGTTGTGGGGTACATATATATTTATATATACACGTGAGGTGTAATCATATCTGTGTTTCTTGTTCCCTTATCTACTGATATTTCTCCTCCAAATCTTTGAACCGTCAAAGGAATTCCCATTGTGCCCACTTTTCTTGCTGTTCGTTGCATTCAGAACAAAAGAATAAAATGGGGCTGAACAACAATAGTAAGTAATGCACTAATCAAAATCTAGTAACCCTCTGTCCCAATTCTGAAATGTGCCCCCTTCCAATGAAGCTCCATTCTGGAGGAGAACCCTTGCAAAATTGGTCATTATTTCTTTTTCTCTTTTGAAACTAAAATATATAGGGCACGAAATTCCGTAGCGTCCCATTTCGGGGCGGTAACGCTGGCGAGGCAGGACATCCTGTGCCCGGTGAGGAAGTCTCGCTCCGGCCGCGAAATTCACTTTATCACCCCACCCAAGTGGAGCACAATGCCGGGTGCTCCACTTCCTGGTGGGGCGATAACCGAGGCGATGTCGGCACCTCTGGGGCGATAACCCCCCTGAGGTGCTAACGGCAGGCGCAAAGGAGCCAAAATTCGCCCCCAATGGAGTTTGTCAGCACTGTGGGTAATTTCTCTAGTTAATGATGACTTTGGCACTTTATCCATTTCCAACAGGCAACTGGAAATAGTTCAGGCGCATTCTTAAGCCATCATACATTGCAAGATACCAACTTGTTATTTTCCCTTACATCTGAAGTATGTAAATCCGAGCTAAAGAATAAATTACAGGGGCCTTTGAAGTAGGCCATATGAAGCAGTTCAAGAGATAATTATCTAAGTTTATGGCGAGAAGATATGGTTGGAAGATGGATAGGTGAGATTCATCTATAAAAAAATAGACATTTTTCTGTTCCTGAAAATGATTATGTTTGTATATATGTAATTATACAGCCTGGCACATGACACAATATCATCTGTGTTCAACTTACGTTACTTATTTACTCAAAATAGCCTTTCTTGCACTAGACTAATTAAAAAAGGATATTAGGGTCAAGCTCTATGAATGGCTTTAAGGATAAGATGCACTTCACACTTTATGTAAATTACCCCAACAAAGGCTTCTTTTCACTAACAGTTTGGAGTTTTCAGCATTTATTTATATTTTACCTGATGATGTTGCTAAATGCAGAATATTGCTGATTATCTACAGCAATGGACATGAAAATCACATATAGATAGCAGCTCTGCTCGAATTCCAGGCCATAGGGAGCATCGTTTGGCTGCGATCAGCATTAATGCTGAAGCTGTCAATACTGCAGAAATAGAACAGATGTTACAGTTGGTTCCCATTTCAGAGATTGACAGCTTTTTCATGACAAAATTTAACATCCCAGTTTGTCAGCCACCTAAACAGATCAAATAAACTTGGGTTTAATATCTTGCCCAGAAGGGAGCTGCATTACATTGTGATATGTGACATGATTTTCTTTCCATGGAGGGAGCAGAAAGGTTTATTGACCAAGAATGTCACAAGGCAATGTTTCAATGTCTTTGCCCATAAATATTGGGACTCCAAGAAAATGTAAGACAATGGGGAAAATTTTAATCTAAAAAAACGGGTGGGTTTGGAGCGTGGAGGCAGTTAAATTGTTAAAAATGGGACTCCCGAGCTGATCCCGCCTCTAACCCGCCCACTGACAGTTTTAACGGAGGCGGGACAGGAAGCAGGACGGGGGGGGGGGGAGGGTGACCAACCCGCTCCCAGGGGCGGAACGTCAAGTTAAATATTATAATGAGGCCGGAAGCCTCTTTTTAACCTCCATTTTGTTTTTAACAGCATGTGGACGAGTTTCACACAATTCGTGAAACCCAGCAATTACAGCAAGGCAGGGACTACTGCATCCAGGAGGTAAGTGCCTTTAAACCTACCTCCTGGATCCAGGGTCCCTGCCTAACCCAGCATCTGGGATCGGAGACCACCCTCACGAGGCTTCCCCCCAACCCCCACCAATGATGCTGAGGCCGGCCATGATGTTCTCTTCACCCATCCCGATCATCCAGCCCTGATCTCTGCCCAACCCCACCACCCAATCTCTGCCCGACCCCCCGACCCTTTTAACGGCACGGCCCGATCCATGACCAGACCCCTCCACATCCTTTCCCTGGCCTGATCGTCTCTGCAGCCACCCCCCCACCCCTTATGCCTCCCCCGCCCGATCCTCTGCCTAACCTCCTCTCCTCTACCCACCGCGCCCCCCCCTCGATCTATTTAACGGCCCGACCCTCACACAAACTCTTCCTCACTCCTCTGTTCAGCTGAAGGCCTACACACCCGCAGCCAGCCTCAATCTGGCTGGCTACGGGCAGGAAACCGAGGCCTCGCATGCAAATCAGGCCCTGCCGTTAAAGTCGGCTGGGCCTGTGGGAAACCCGGCCTCCCAGGTTTCCCAACTGCCTCGGGGGCCTCCGCCCCAACCTGCCTTCCTCCACAAAATTCCGGCCAATGATACTGACAGTAATAGAAATTACATCTGTTGTTTTTATGGAGTTTAAAGTTTTAGCTCAAACTTAATAATGCACATTAGGCAAATCAACTATGGTGGTCACAAAGATTATCTACAAAGGTGTTGAGTTATGTAATTATTCTCTATTACATTATTTTATTATTGCATTTTTCTTGCTGATTTATACAAAATTCCAAAGGTGTACAAATGAAATTCGCTACTCAAAAGTGGGCGACAGTGATGGTGGGCGACAATGATGGTGGGCGAGAGTGATGGTGGGCGACAGTGGTGGTGGGCGAGAGTGATGGTGGGCGAGAGTGATGGTGGGCGAGAGTGGTGGTGGGCGACAGTGGTGGTGGGCGAGAGTGGTGGTGGGCGAGAGTGGTGGTGGGCGAGAGTGATGGTCGGCGAGAGTGATGGTGGGCGAGAGTGATGGTGGGCGAGAGTGATGGTGGGTGAGAATGATGGATTTTTCATATAAGCCCTGGGGATTTAAATGGTCAGGCCTCTTGCTGAGCTCTCTAGGAGGGTTACCCTCTTGCCTTGCACCTTTGCCTACCCCGAATGCACCCAGAGTTAAAAAATCGACCTCATACTGAAGGACATGAGTGAATCAGTTAGGTTTTTCTAATAATCCAGGAGATTTTGTGATCATTTTCTGGTGTTAGCCTACAAATTGCTAGATTTTTTCAATTCAATTTCACAACTTGCCATGGTTGGATTTGAACTCGCAACTTTTAGGCTACCAGGAACCGTATCAGAACCACTGGGCTACCATACCCATAATCCAAAAAATAACAATTACAATATTAAATAATAAAATGTACTTGTGTGCGTTTCTGTATTTCTATTTAGAATATTACGCAAATAAATCAACTACATTTACACAAATGTCAATCGCAAGGCTTGATAGTTCAGTGTTCCTCTTCAGATGTATGGTCAGTGCCTTTTGATCCTTATGCTGTTGATGCAGTACTTGCTTTAACAGCAGGCTACACTGCTTTGAGCTCTGGTAAAGTAGAGCTCTACTGTCTGCTTGCGGGTGCTGAGAAATCTCCCTCCTGGCCCTCACCTTCCTCCACCAGGTCCTCCAGGGAGGCACCAGAAAAGCAGGAGTTTGTCTCTGCGGACAACAAGTCTTCCGCAGTAGTTCCAGTAAGAAGTGCAAACAGGGATGCAACCTTACTTTAAGAGGTGCATCCCCACTTTAAATAGGCTTTGGGAAACGTGCTGGAAATTGCGTGTGCTAGGTCCATGGGCTGCCTGATTCTGGAAGCAATCGGGAGGACAGCCCATCCTTCAAATGTGAATGAGGCTCAGGAGTTAAAATGGCCCTAGCCTCATGCTAACAGCATGATGAGGATTTGCCCTCCTGTCCACCTGATTGCTGCCCGAGTTAAAATCAACCCTTTTAATTTTAGAGGTTAAAAAGTAGTAATTATTCTGCAAACATGTGATGCCAGAGAGACTTCAGACTCCCTCTCCAGATAGTTTCACATTCACTTCTGCTAAAAAATGATTTGCATTTAGATCGATTGCCTTAAACTGGAGTTATACTGTGGCTCTTGCATTGGTGTGACATGAAAAGCAGATCAAATCAGTACCTAATCTGCAGTACTTCTAGCCCATGACAATGAAGTGAATGCGGCTTCTCCTTCTTTGGCACATTGCATTGCAGAGTGTCAGCTTGGCTCAGTGGTAGCAGTCCTGTCTCTGAGTCAGAAGTTAAAGATTCACAGTCCCATTGCAGGAACTTGAGAACATATGCCCAGAAATTAGACAGTGGTTCTTCCCAATCCCCTGTTATGTCTTTGGAGTAAATGACCATTGCTCCAGGGTCCTGCTGAAATGACAGTGGAAGTCTATCTCTTGATCCCAGCTGATGCTTCAGTGCAGTACTCAGGGAGTGCTGTGTTGCTGGAGGTGCCACCTTTTGGGTGGAATGTTAAACTTGTTCAGGTGGACGTAAAAGGTCTGATAGTACTATTCAAAGAAATTCTCCTGGTGTCCTGGTCAACATTTATCCTTCAATCACCACTTCTAAAAACAGATTAATTGGCCATTTATCTCAGTGTTGTCTGTGGGACAATGTTGCATGCAAATTGGCTGCTGCATTTGCCTCAACTAGAGCTATCTAATCCCATTTCTCTGTCCTTTCCCCGTATTCTTTAATAGTCTTCCTTCTCAAATACTTAACCAATTCCCTTTTAAATATTATAATTACTGCTTCAAAGTAAACAATTTGGAGTCACTATCAGGGTTAAACACTAATTCCAAATTAAAAAGCAAAATTAGAATGTTTGCAAATGTTTCAACTTTTGGTCCAATTTAGGGCAAATGAAGCAGATGTCACTTAAATAAAATGAATTTGGGCATGTGCTGAGAGATAATTAGAGTGTCTGTATCCCTTTTGCACATACACATCACCATTTTATGCCCCAAATTTGTCCCTATGGGGTAAGAGATTACTCTGAATGCTTTTTTTTGATGAATTACTTAACACACTCATGTAAAATTTCTGGTGCGCTATTTTAATTAAATCATTAATCTGTTTAAGATAAATGGGTTAACAACCTTATTAATATAGCACACTTAGGAATTTGACAAGTGTATGTGATCCAATTCATTAAAAGTACACTCAGAGTCATTTCTACCACTATATGTTTTTAGCAAGTAGGAACTGGTAGCTGGAAAAGATTGTCTGGAAGCAGCTATGTGTTATACTTTTGAAATTATATCCCCTGGAGGTCCAATGGATATGTATTCATCTGAGTTTCTTGGTGGTCTTATTTGTGTTTAAGCCCATGTGGGGGTGGAGGGTGGGTGAGGCTATTTTGGAGCTACTTGGTGGTCTAATGAAAAGAACCCCATCCATGATTCCTAGTCTATATCTTCAAATAAACAAAGCATAAATGTAAGAATAGCTTTTTGAAAGAACAGGATTATACAGTGCAATATTTTTATAGTTCATTCACAGTTAATTCACTGAACAATCTCTACAAAAAGGTACTTAAATGTACAGACAATAGTGTGATGCCTTAAATCTAACTTTGTGTTTCATTGATGTTTTAACAGTTATAGTATGCAATGATGTTTGTTCATTAAAGATGCATAATTTGCATATTATTTATAGAATGCAGCCAGACTGAACTCTTCCCATTAAAGTTTTTATAGTCTGCACTGTGCCATTAAGTTGAACAGACATTACCTGTTACCTAGTAGCAGTACTGTTTCTTTGAAACTCCTGTGTTTGTGTTGTAGTTGTCTACAGTGTTGATGACAGATTGAGGAGTTGATCCACAGCCGCCTTTACATCTTAGCAGGAAAAGTAGGTGCACACATGGGCCCTTGTTATGGCTGGTTCTATGCTGATAAAATCCAGAAGGATAATAGCTTAAAGAAAACAAAGAACACTGCCATTTTCTCATGTCTGTGCTGGGCCATCAAATGCAATCTTGATTCCATTTGTGTAACTGGATTAAAAAGCAAATTTTATTAGTTTGACCAAGCTCTAGTCAAAGAGTGTATAGGCATCTAAACAATGAGAATTTAAAACATGTTAATATGTATTTATTTGCAATAAAAATCCTCAAAAACTGGCAGGAGTGACATTAGGACCAGCGGGAAGGAGCAGAAATTGTGTTGGGAGCCCAAGGACTCGTTGCAAAGCCCAGGGAGCACTCCACACTTGTACTAGGAAGGAATGAGACTCCACACTTGTAATAGTTAATGTTCAGTGCCAGAGAGGTTGACTGACAGTAATTAACACTTATCACACCGTTAAAAGGGTACTTAGACTGAAATGGACAAGCCCTAATTTTCTGTGGCGAGTGTAGCTCATATCTACCGTGCAAATAAAGGAACTTCACCCCCCCTCAATGTGTTTGAATGGTGAGTCAGTCAGCGAGATGCCGTTTTCGCAAGGCTAACGATGGAGCAGCGCATCTTGGGCAGCAACTTTTGGATTTCCGCGCTTAACTGCACAACTGCCCGCATCTGAAGTTGCTGTGGTATTTGTGCATAAATACTGGCGAGCGCTATTAGCCTCACCATTATTTTGACAGCAATTTTTGGACAAAATTATCATGAGCATTCAGCTTGTGTAATGCTAATAAGCTCTAGGTTCAAGGATTTCAGTTATTACTTATCACATGTTAATAACCATATGAAATGAACTCTGTTTTCTTGCATAACTCATTTTTCAGATTGTTTGAAGTCATAAATATGAATCAGTGTACGGTTGGTTTGTGCTATGACTAACTGTGGTTAACTCAATGCATACCTGTCACGTATCTTGGCAGAATGCCTAGCTCAGCTAGAGCTGAATTACGACAGCAAGAGCGGATATGGTGCCCATAAAATGTGGTGTTGACCATATTAGGTGTTGCTTAGGCTGTGCACTTCATGACCTAATGTGTACTCTAAGCAGATTGTGAATGCCAGAGGAAGTGATTATAGCAATAGATGTTGCCAATATCTTTTACAATATAAAACAAAAGTAAATAAAGTGAGGAATTGCAAATATGCTTGTGCAAGCTTAAATTTTGATCAATAAAATAGGAACAAATGTGAAACAGAAATTAAAGTACTGTATATCTCTTTTCATAAAGTGGATTAGAATGTTTATTCTTTAGCATTGTTAGGTGCTCTTAGCAACCCCCAATCAAGCTCATTCCAATTTACATATTAAGGGTATTCAAACATTGGACTACTGATTAATTACAACAGGATTTGTAGTAAAGTGACAACAGGAAATAAGCTAAAATTACTAGAAACTATGTTCTATAACCTTTGCAAATTATAGCCATCTGGCATTCCTAGCAGGGCCAAGTGTAAAATAATCTGTCAGCATAATTGTACATTACTTCACAGATTATCATCACTCTGTATGTTACTGCTTAGGACAGCTATACATGTGGTAGGACATGGGAGAAAGGTGATCACCCTTATGAGCCAGTCAATCATAACCAGGCTCACTGTGGACACAAGACTTTGCTCTCCCTTCTGTCAACTCTCACAGCTATCAGTCTGTTGTCGCTCTTCCACTTAAGCCCTCCCATACGTAGCACCCACCCCCCGCCCTGATCTTTTCCCATCTAGGCCTCCAGGATCCTTCTGAGTCATACAGTGCATTTATCCTAATATTGCAATCTTCTTGCTGTTACTCAGGTGCAACTATTCTAGCCAATTCATTCTGTATTAGTAACTTGGAATTAATATAGAATATTGTGGCGGAGACCACATAGGGACAGTAACACAATTCACTATGTTTAGCCAATGTTGTTATCGCTCCACATTATGTACGGAACTTGGTTGGGTTATCGGGGCAGGGTCCCTTTAAGAGTCGTCGATTGTGTGATGACGCCATAGCCCTGCGACGAGGCCGAGTCCCTCAGTCCATGCGGAGAGTTAATAAAGCTAACTCGCATTTTTCTTTGCTGCTACGAAAGTCTCGCAGTCTGTTGATTTCCAGCGACTCCTACATTGGTGGCCCCATTTCTCTTTTGGACGTTTCCAAAGACTTTATCCAAAATGGCGACAAACGCCGTTTTTCTCAAATTACCAGAGTTTTGGGAACGACAGGCTGCCGCTTGGTTCGCCCAGGCCGAGGCTCGGTTTGCACTCCGGGACATCACCGCGGACGACACGAAGTATTATTACGTCGTCTCTGCTCTCGGCAGCTCCACCGCGGCCAGAGTCGTGAGCCTGCTCGAGGACCCCCCGGAGCACCACAAATTTGCGACACTGAGAACGCACCTCCTAGAGACTTTTGGACTAACTGAACCCGAGCGCGCACGCCAGCTTCCCTGTCTACCCGGGCTTGGCGACTCCAAGCCCTCAGAACTGATGGACCACATGTTAACCCTCCTGGGCAAGCACAAGCCGTGCTTCCTCTTCAGAGAACTGTTCCTACAACAGCTGCCCGGGCAGGTATGGTCAGCTTTAGCCAACTCTGATATTAGTGATTTCCACGACCTGGCCAAGGAGGCCAACAAATTTTTCTCCGCCGGGCAACAGTACTGCACGGCCATGCGGGGCCCTGCCCCCACTGCCACAGCCCAACGGCGGCAGCCCCCAAGCATGTGCTTCTACCATGCGCAATTCGGCCCCAAAGCTAAGAAGTGCCGGCCCCCGTGCAGCTTTACCGCATCGGGAAACGCGAAGGCCCACTCATTAGCTACCATGGCTGTCGGCTGTTCAGGTAGTCTGTTATTCATTACGGACACTGACTCTGGACGTCGTTTCCTCTGCGACATGGGTGCCCAGGTGAACGTCCTGCCCGTGGCCCCGCCCTTGAAGCCGCCAACGGCAGTTCCATCCGTACCTTTGGGAAATGGAGCGTGGTGCTGTGTTTTGGCAGGCAGCGTTTCGCTTGGGACTTTGTTACAGCGAAAGAGTCCACCCCCCTTCTCGGCGCTGACTTCCTCTGCGCAAATGGCCTTTTGGTGGACGTCAAGAACTGACGTCTCGCCCATGCTGAGACTTTCAGTTCGCTCCCGTGTTCGCTCAGTGGTTCCAGCATGACGAAGATGTCCACTTTAGAGAAAACAACTTTCCCAGCCAGGCCTCAACGACGTTACGACCCCCGACCACTACCCGATTCCACACATCCAGGACTTTTCCGCCCGCCTGGCCGGGAAAGTTGTTTTCTCTAAAGTGGACCTCGTTCGGGGTTACCACCAGGTCCCCGTCCGGCCGCAGGACGTCCCGAAAACCGCGGTGATCACCCCGTTCGGGCTGTTCGAATTCCTCCGTATGCCATTCAGTCTCAAAAACGCCACTCAGGCTTTTCAACGCCTAATGGACACCGTGTTACGGGACCTGCCATTCCTGTTCGTCTACCTGGATGACATTCTCATCGCCAGCACCTCCAGGATGGAGCATGTGTCCCACCTCCGGACTCTCTTCGAACGCCTCAGCCAGCACAGCCTAATCGTCAATCCGGCTAAGTGCCAGTTTGGGCTGTCCTCGATCGACTTTCTTGGGCACCGCATCACGAAGGACGGGGCGGTGCCACTGCCGTCGAAAGTGGCAGGCCGTGAAGGATTTTCCGCGACCCCTCACCGTAAAGGCCCTGCAGGAGTTTTTGGGCATGGTGAACTTTTATCATCGCTTCGTTCCCCGGGCAGCCCAGCTTATGCGACCCCTTTACGAGGCCCTCAAAGGCAAGCCCGCCAAGCTCGCCGTCGACTGGTCCGAGGAGATGGCCAATTCTTTCACGGACACGAAAAGGGCCCTGGCTAACGCGACCATGCTGGCGCATCCGTTGCCCGATGCGCCGATCGCTCTCACCACTGATGCTTCGGACTATGCTGTCGGCGCTATCCACAAACAGTGGGTCAATGGCACCTGGCAGCCGCTCGCCTTCTTCAGCCGGCAGTTCCGCCCCAATGTGCGGAAGTACAGCACCTTCGATCATGAGCTTCTCGGCCTCTACCTCGCCGTCCGACACTTCCATTTCCTGCTGGAGGCCCGCCCGTTCACGGCGTTCATGGACCACAAGCCGTTGACCTTTGACATGGCCAAAGTTTCCGAGCCGTGGTCAGCCCGTCAGCAGCGCCAGCTTTCCTTCGTCTCCGAGTTCACGACAGACATCCAGCATGTGGCTGGGAAAGACAACCCCTTCGCCGACTGTCTCTCCCGGGCAGTCGCCAGCGCCGTACACCTCGGCATCGACTACACCCGCGTGGCGGCCGACCAGGCCTCCGACCCGGACGTCCAGGCCTACAGGACGGCTGTCATGGGCCTTCAGTTAGCGGACGTCGCGTTTGGCGATGCCAGCATCATTCTCCTGTGCGACGTCTCCGCTGGGCAGCCATGCCCCGTCATGCCCGACGGGTGGAGACGGCAGGTTTTCGACGCCATCCATAGCCTTTCCCACCCGGGCAGGAAGCCATCACAGAAGCTGGTGGCGGCTAAGTTCGTCTGGCACGGGCTCAAGAAGGATGTTCGCGACTGGGCCAATACCTGCGTGGTATGCCAGCGCACAAAAGTGCATCGCCATACTAAGGCCCCGTTGGCGCCTTTCGCGGTGCCCGAGAGGCAGTTTGACCATGGTAATGTGGACCTGGTGGGGCCCCTGCCACCCTCCCGCGGGTTCACCCACCTCCTCACGATGGTCGACAGAACCACCCGATGGCCGGAAGCTGTCCCGCTGTCGTCAACAACGTCCGCCAATGTGGCTCGGGTGTTCATCAACACTTGGGTCGCCCGGTTCGGCGCCCCATCTGACGTCTCCTCCGACCGGGGGCCCCAGTTCACATCGGAGCTCTGGAACGCTGTCGCCCAAGGCCTCGGGTTGAGACTCCACCGCACCACCGCATATCACCCTCAGGCTAACGGACTGTGCGAACGGTTTCATCGCTCCATGAAGGCCGTGCTCCGGGCCAGCCTCCGAGGCGACAGTTGGATCGACAGACTCCCGTGGGTCATGCTGGGACTCAGGACCACCCCCAAGGAGGACCTCCAGTCCTCGTCCGCTGAGCTCGTCTACAGGCAGCCGCTGTGGGTTCCCGGGGATTTCGTCCTCAACGCCACGGACCCTTGGTCCGCAGCCCATCAGCGGTCCGCCCTCCTGGACAACGCCAAGGTTTTCACGCCAGTGCCCATGTCGCAGCACGGTCTCCCTCAGTCCCACGTTCCGCCCGACCTTCGTGCGGCGGAGTACGTTTTCGTCTGCCACAACGCCCACTGGGGACCTCTTCACCCACCCTACGACGGACCATTCCGCGTCCTGGAAGCCGGGGACAAGGCCTTCATGGTGGATGTCAGCGGTAAGCCGGACTACATTTCCGTGGACCGTCTTAAGCCGGCCCACCTGGATCTGGACCGACCCGTTGGGTTGGCTCAGCCCCCGCGGCGGGGCCGACCTCCTGCTTCTGCACCCTCAGTCCACCACCGAGCGCCCGGGAACCCTCCGGCGACCCCCCCGGTCCCCGCCCGGACTTAAGGAGCCGTTTCGGCCGTGCGATCCGGGCCCCTCAACGACTGACATTTCCAGTTCTAGTGAATTCTGGGGGGACGTATGTGGCGGAGACCACATAGGGACAGTAACACAATTCACTATGTTTAGCCAATGTTGTTATCGCTCCACGTTATGTACGGAATTTGGTTGGATTATCGGGGCAGGGTCCCTTTAAGAGTCGTCGATTGTGTGATGACGTCATAGCCCTGCGATGAGGCCGAGTCCCTCAGTCCATGCGGAGAGTTAATAAAGCTAACACACGTTTTTCTTTGCTGCTACGAAAGTCTCGCAGTCTGTTGATTTCCAGCGACTCCGACAATATCTTATTTGGACTGTGCATTCTAAAAGTATCCAACCTTTGCTTCTTTGCATTCATCAACATCTAGTTCTCGGATGTGACCACTGGAGAGTACCTCATTCACTCTCACCTTCACATCCTATGACATGCCTCTGCTCCTCTAGAGTAACTAGCCCATCAAAACACCTCCAGCCAGAGCAGTGTGCCTTCTCGACTCTTCCTCACATTATCTTCACCAAGCGTTTGATTTCCCAGGTATATAAACATGTTTACCATCATCTCATCATCATCGAAGTCCTTTTCTTCATTCTTTCTCATATTTCTCTGCTTTTGTTCATACTATGGACATTGTCATTGGAAAGTTGATGTTGACCGCCCCTCCAACACGTTATTTTCCTTCAATGCCCAATAATTTTCATGATGATACAAATCAAGGATCAAGGGAGAATGGCAACATCATCAGCCTATTCCAAGTCCGAGGATCCGATTGTAACTCCAGGTCAGATTTGGGTGGGTGAGGTTTGGTCTCAGTTTAAAACTCAGCCACTGCAGCCGAAATCAGACACAGGGTATTTTAACCTCACCATTATAATCTCACCAGTGGGTTTCCCACAGAATTGGCTGACCCGATTAGAAACCTGCCCACTTCTAGGGAGCAATTTCTGAGGGTCAAACAGAGGTTAAGGGTACGGTTGCATAGTGTTTATGCTACTGGACTTCTAATCCAGAGATGTGAGTTCAAATCCCACCATGGCAACTGGGGGAATTTAAATTCAGTTAATTAAGTAAACTTGGAATTAAAAAGCTAGTATCAGTAATGGTGACCATGAAACTACTGGATTGTCGGAAAAACCCAACTGGTTCACTAATGTCCTTTAGGGAAGGAAACCTGCCATCCTCTCCCAATCTGGCCTACATGTGACTCCAGACCCACAGCAATGTGGTTGACTCTTAACTGCCCTCTGAAATGGCCTAGCAAGCCAATTGTACCAAACTGCTACGACAAAGTCAGCACTGTGGGAGTACCTTCACCACAAGGACTGCAGCGGTTCAAGGCGGAGGCTAACCACCACCTTATCAAGGGAAATTAGGGATGGGAAATAAATGCTGGCCTTGCCAGCGACGCCCGCATCCCGTGAACGAATACATTTAAAAAAGGTCCATTTAAAGTGGGAATGCTCTTCTTAAATGGCGGCTGCATGCCCTTCTGCTGCCTTTTGTTTCCATGGTACTAGAAGAAGAATCTTCTACGAAATGAGAGGGAACGCAAGCCCTCAGGTTCTGGAGGTACTTGTGGAAGAGGTGAGAGTGAGGAGTGAACTCTTGTTCCCCAACAGTGCCAGACAGAGTGCCAAACACTTTGTCACCAAGCATGGAGAGAAATTTCAGAGGTTGTCAGCTCCAGAAGTGTCACCCCCAGGACCTGGATACAGTGTAGGAAGCGCTTCAATGACCTCACTATAGTAACAAGGTTGAGTATTGCTGTTCATTTATCCTTCTCTCACTACAATACATGGCAACAATCCCTCACCCGCCCTCTCCCAGCACTGTCGAGAATTTCCTTCCCTCCACACTTTCTACACCACCCAACACAAGGCCGCACTACACCATTCTTCTTATTTTCGTTGTAAAACACACACGCTCCTCTACCTCATTCCCTTTACACCAGCCATTAACAGCATTCTCTTATCAAGTTGTAGCTTTTGCACAATCACCAACTTCTCTCAGAACTCCATCCTCACTTCACACAACTGGTTCCCATTCAACACCTTCTCATCCGCTTGCCTCTTGCTGCTCCTCTCTCTCCGCATATGCACTACCAGCAAAATCCCCATGTATCTGCACTCTCCTTTCAGTAGCCACTCACTAACTCTCGCCCTCTCTTTCTGAAGGATGTAATGGCAGAAAATATTTACTAGATGAGCAAGACCAGGGGAGAACCACCCAACCTCATGATCCTCAGGAAGCTGGAGCAGCAGGCCATTGAATTTTGTAGGCCTGCGAGATGTGTGCATCAGCTATTTTGAGGCTGGGGGCTTCACTGAACAGGATCACTGACAATTACTTGTACCCCTACATTAAACACTGGAAAGCTCACATTCAGCCAGCTTGACCACATTAAATTACATTGTGATGCATGTCTTCTGTAAATGCACAGTCTCCCAATGCCATCCTAACTTTTATGCCTTTCTCTTTCTTCTAGATCCTTCTCAACAGCAAGAGCCCCCTGAAGAAGACACCTCAGAGGAGGAGAGTCCTTCTGAAAAGGTAACATCATGTGCTCCATCACTCCCAAGCACCAGCACAGAGACTGGCACCGCGGCTGGGTTGAGAGTGAGATATAGGGGTCCGCATGCTGTGATACACCTAGCACTAGTGCGTGGTGGCAAGGACCACCCAGGAGACAGCTCACTGGAGAGCAATGTCCTCTCCCAGCTTTGACTTCAAGGGAAAAGAAAATCAGTTGGATTGTAAAACGGGCTGTCGATTCACTATCACCCATTGTGCGCTACTGTCCAAGACCAATTTCACCCCTATTGGTTGATCACTTGGTGTCAAGAGATTTTAGTTCAATCTTCTGCTGGTAATTAATTCATCACATTCACATTTTGGGTTTGATGTATGGTCACTTTTCATTGTAGCTGGTTAGTCTGTATTGTCAACATGCCTAGGAACAGTAGCATAGTGGTTATATTACTGGACTAGTAATCCAAAGTTCTGGACTAATGATCCGGAGACCCATCTGGTTCACTAATGTCCTTTAGGGAAGGAAATCTACCATCCTTACCTCTTCTGGCCTATATGTGACTCCAGACACACAGCAATGTGGTTGCCTCTTAACTGCCCTCTGAAATAGCCTAGCAAGCCGCTCAGTTGTACACAACCACTACAAAAAACAATAATAAGAATAAAACTGGACAGACCACCCAGCATCGACTTGGGCACCAGCTTCGGTCACGACAATGGCACACCCAGCCAGTCGACCTGGCAAAGTCCTCCTCACTAATATCTGGGGACTTGTGCCAAAATTGGGAAAGCTGTCCCACAGACTAGTCAAGCCTGACAGTCATACACACAGAATCATACATTTCAGCCAATGTCCCAGATTCCTCTATCACCATCCCTAGGTATGTCCTGTCCCACCGGCATGACGGACTCACCAGGGGTGGTGGCACAGTGGTATATAGTCAGGAATGAGTGGCCCTGGGAGTCCTCAGCATTGACTCCGGACCCCATGAAATCTCAAGGCAGCTGATGAATCAGTACTCCTCCATGTTGAACACCACTTGGAAGAAGCGCTGAGAGTAGCAAGGGCACAGAATGTACTCTGGGTGGGGGACTTCAATGTCCATCACCAAGAGTGGCACCGCTACTCACCGAGCTGGTCGAGTCCTGAAAGACATAGCTGCCAGACTACCTGTCGCAGATGCATCTGTCCAGACAGCATTGGTAGCAGTGACAACCGCACAGCCCTCGTGGAGACGAAATCTCATCTTCACACTGAGGACACCCTCCATTGTGTTGTGTGGCACTACCACCGTGCTAAATGGGATAGATTCAGAACAGATCTAGCAGCTCAAAACTGGGCATCCATGAGGCACTGTGGGCCATCAGCAGCAGCAGAACTGCATTCCACCACAATCTGTAACGTCATGGCCCGGCATATCCCTCACTCTACCATTACCATCAAGCCAGGGGACTAACTTTGGTCAATCAGGGGTGCAGGAGAGCACGCCAGGAGCAGCACCAGGCGTACCTAAAAATGAGGTGCCAACCTGGGGAAGCTGCAACACAGGACTACATGCATGCTAAACAGCGGAAGCAGCATGCTATAGACAGAGCTAAGCGATCCCACAATCAACAGATCAGATCAAAGCTCTGTAGTCCTGCCACATCCAGTCGTGAATGATGGTGGACAATTAAACATCTAACGGGAGGACGAGACTCCAAGAATATTCCCACCCTCAATGATGGTGGAGCCCAGCACGTGAGTGCAAAAGACAAGGCTGAAGCGTGTGCAACCATCTTCAGCCAGAAGTGCCGAGTGGATGATCCATATCGGCCTCCTCCTGAGGTCCCCACCATCACAGAAGCCAGTATTCAGCCAATTCAATTCACTCCACGTGATATCAAGTAACGGCTGAGCGTACTGGATACAGCAAAGGCTATGGGCCCTGACAACATCCCGGCTGTCGTGCTGAAGACTTGTGCTCCAGAACTAGCTGTACCTCTAGCCAAGCTGTCCCAGTACAGCTACAACACTGGCATCTACATGACAATGTGGAAAACAGGCATGTCCTGTGTGGTAAACCACTTTTATCGTTCACTATCGTTACACTATGGTTATCACTGTTATATCGTTACACTATGGTTATCACTGTTTACACTGTTGTATCACTACACGAGGTCGCCTCTTGTCACGCTGCTATACCTGGGCTGACCACTGCTGACTCCGCCCATGGCTCCACCTACTTGCCCAGGTATAAAGGTGGTCGACTGGCTGGTATTCCTCCTTGTTGGATCCGATCACCCACGAGGGTGGGCTCTGTTATTTAGCCAATAAAAACCTATAGTTACTGTCTTAACTCGTCACTTTTCATTGGATGAATTGATAGGTACATCAATTTTATTGGCTAAATTTTGAAATGTCTTTAATGGAGCAGCCAAACGACCAGTCAGACGCCCAGCTACAACAGCCACAGCAGCCGGCCTGGCTGCGAGCCCTCCGACCGCCGTACCTGGATCTAAACCCACAGGCAGCAAACTCAGCCCTCGACTTCAAACACTGGCTGAGCTGTTTCGAATCCTACCTGGGAGAATCCAGCATGCCTCAGAGATCCAAACTAAGAGTTCTGACCGCCCAAGTGAGCCCTAAAGTATTTGCACTCATCCAGGACCTTACTACATATGAGGCCGCCCTCAACCTGCTGAAAGAGCAGTACCGGAGCCCGGTAAATTCTATGTATGCCAGACATCTCCTAAGATCCCGCCCGCAACAGCCAGGAGAGTCTGTAGATGAATTTTTACGGGCGCTACAAACACTCGGCAGGGACTGTGACTTTAAAGTTGTAACGGCTGCAGAAAATACTGAAGAGAATATCCGCGATGCCTTCGTGAAAGGCCTTCGGTCCGACTACTCACGGCAAAGACTGCTCGAATCAAAGGACCTCGACCTGAACACAGCTGCAGCCCTCGCTCGCTCTCTGGAAGTGGCCCATCGGGACCTCGAGGCGTATTCCAGGTACTGTGCTGCGCGACCCTGGGACTCGGGCCCGACCCCGACTGCAATACCCCTCGCACCGCCGCCTCTGGGACCTACCTCAGCGTCGGCGTCCCGGACCCGATCGGGACCGCCACCCCCGGTACCGGCTGCGACATCGGAGCCCCGCGATCGGGCCGCCGGCTGCTTTTTTTGTGGCCAGGCGAAACACCCGAGGGCGCGCTGCCCTGCAAGAAACACGACCTGCTCCGACTGCCACAAGAAAGGCCACTTCGCGAAGGCCTGCAGGGGGAAAGCCACAGACGCCAGCAGTGCCTCATGCGAGTTGTGGGGGCGGCCATCTTTCATCAAGGCCACAGATGCCAGTATCCCCTCGTGTGAGTCGTGGGGGTGGCCATCTTTGATCAAGGCCACCGACACCGGCAGTGCCTCATGTGAGTTGTGGGGGCGGCCATCTTCTCCGCCATTTTATGCAACGTCATGGGCACCGCCATTTTGTTCACCACACTCGACTGCCACCTTGTCTCCAGACCCGACCACAGCCTCACCCGCAGACTACAGCAGCTCACTCAGCCATACACTAGCCTCCGTCACACTGGACCCAGCTCGCCCGCATCACCTGTCCAAGTCCATGATGGACATCAAAGTAAACGGCCACGCCACGACCTGCCTGTTCGACAGCGGAAGCACGGAGAGTTTCATCCATCCAGACACGGTGAGCCACTACTCCCTCACTGTCCAGCCAACGCGCAACCGGATCTCGATGGCGTCGAGGTCCCATTCAACAGACATCAGCGGATACTGTGTTGTGACCCTGTCGGTTAGGGGCATGGAGTATAAAAATTTTAAACTTCTCGTCCTGCCCCAACTCTGCGCTGCCGTCCTACTAGGGCTGGATTTCCAATCACACCTTCAAAGTGTCACTTTGGCATACGGTGGACCCCTCCCCCCACTCACAGTCGACAACCAACAGCCTTTAAACTGCCCACCGCGTACCACCTGCGGCCTATCCACCCTCAGGGTTCCGCCCCCCTCCCTGTTCGCTAACCTCACCCGCGACTGTAAACCCATCGCTACCAAGAGCAGGCGGTACAGCGCCGGGGACAGAGCTTTTATTAGCTCTGAGGTGCAGCGTCTCCTGAAAGAGGGCATCATCGAGAGGAGCAACAGCCCCTGGCGTGCCCAGGTCGTAGTCGTTAAGACCGGCGATAAAAACCGCCTAGTCATCGACTACAGCCAAACCATAAACCGGTACACCCAGCTGGACACATACCCACTTCCCCGCATATCTGATATGGTCAATCAGATTGCACAGTACCGAGTATTCTCTACCATCGACCTTAAGTCGGCCTACCACCAACTCCCTATCCGCCCTGAGGACCGCCAGTATACCGCCTTCGAGGCGAATGGCCGCCTCTACCACTTCCTTAGGGTTCCCTTCGGCGTCACCAACGGGGTTTCGGTCTTCCAAAGGGAGATGGACCGGATGGTTGACCAGAACGGGCTGCAAGCCACGTTCCCCTATCTAGATAACGTCACCATCTGCGGCCGCGACCGGCAGGACCATGATGTTAATCTGGAGAGATTCCTCCGTACGGCCCAACGGCTGAACCTCACCTACAATAAGGAGAAATGTGTGTTTAACACCTCGCGCCTTGCCATCCTCGGCTGCGTAGTAGAGAACGGAGTCATCGGCCCCGACCCCGAAAGAATGCGCCCCCTCATGGAGCTTCCACTCCCCCACTGTCCAAAGGCGCTGAAGAGGACCCTGGGGCTCTTCGCCTACTATGCCCAATGGGTGCCGAATTATGCGGACAAAGCCAGACCCCTCATGAAGTCCGCCTCCTTCCCCCTGACGGCAGAAGCGTGCGCAGCCTTCTCCCTCATTAAGGGAGACATTGCTAAGGCCACAATGCACGCGGTGGATGAGTCTATCCCTTTCCAAGTGGAGAGCGATGCATCCGACTTCGCCCTAGCCGCAACCCTTAACCAGGAGGGGAGACCGGTGGCCTTCTTCTCAAGGACCCTCCAGGGCCCTGAGATCCGACACTCCTCGGTCAAGAAGGAGGCCCAGGCGATCGTGGAGGCTGTACGACGCTGGAGGCATTACCTGGCAGGCAAACGATTTACCCTCCTCACCGACCAGCGTTCGGTCGCTTTTATGTTTAATAACAAGCTGAGGGGCAAAATCAAGAACGACAAGATCTTGAGGTGGAGAATCGAGCTCTCCACCTATGATTATGAGATCTTGTACCGGCCTGGTAAACTGAACGAACCCCCAGATGCTCTATCACGAAGTACATGCGCCAACGCACAAATTGATAGACTGCAGACCCTCCACAACGACCTCTGCCACCCCGGAGTCACCAGACTCTACCACTTCATTAAGGCCCGCAACCTGCCCTACTCCATCGAGGAGGTCAGGACCATGACCAGGAACTGCCAAACCTGTGCCGAATGCAAACCGCATTTCTTTAGGCCGGACAGAGCAAGCCTGATCAAGGCCACCCGCCCCTTCGAGCGCTTGAACATCGATTTTAAGGGGCCCCTCCCGTCCTCTGACTGTAATGTGTACTTCCTCAATATCATTGACGAGTACTCCCGTTTCCCCTTTGCCTTCCCCTGCCAAGACATGACCAGTACCACGGTCATCAAATGCCTGAACGACCTCTTCGCCGTGTTCAGGTTCCCGAACTATATACATAGCGACCGGGGCTCCTCCTTCATGAGCGAGGAACTTCGCCAGTTCCTACTAGCGAGAGGTATTGCTGCAAGCAGGACCACCAGCTACAACCCCCGAGGGAACGGCCAGGTGGAAAGAGAGAACGCGACTGTCTGGAAGGCCGTTCTCTTAGCCTTAATGTCCAAGGGCCTCCCAACCTCTCGCTGGCAGGAAGTCCTCCCGGCAGCGCTGCATTCCATCCGGTCACTGCTTTGCACTGCCATTAACATCACCCCCCATGAACGAATGTTTGTTTTCCCCAGGAAGTCAACTACGGGAACCACGCTACCAACTTGGCTGACCTCTCCGGGGCCCGTCTTGCTGCGAAAGCACGCGAGGGCCCATAAAATGGACCCCCTGGTCGAGAGGGTGGACCTCCTGCACGCCAACCCCCAGTACGCCTATGTGGCATACCCAGACGGGCGGGAGGACACAGTCTCCTTATGAGACCTCGCACCCTCGGGCATCCCTGAGACACCACCGTTACCCCCCACCACCCCCCCAAATCCAGCCCAGGTAGACGGCATGCCGGAACCCCACGAGCCTTCACCGACCACGCAGACACCAGCATTAACATCGGATACTGCATCACCGCCGCCGCTGCTGCGATGATCGGAAAGGCTTACGAGGCCTCCGGACAGACTGACATACCCGAACTGGTAGTACACTTCACCCCGCCGGACTCAAATCTAAACAAGGGGTGAATGTGGTAAACCATTTTTATCGTTCACTATCGTTACACTATGGTTATCACTGTTATATCGTTACACTATGGTTATCACTGTTTACACTGTTGTATCACTACACGAGGTCGCCTCTTGTCACGCTGCTATACCTGGGCTGACCACTGCTGACTCCGCCCATGGCTCCACCTACTTGCCCAGGTATAAAGGTGGTCGACTGGCCGGTATTCCTCCTTGTTGGATCTGATCACCCACGAGGGTGGGCTCTGTTATTTAGCCAATAAAAACCTATAGTTACTGTCTTAACTCGTCGCTTTTCATTGGATGAATTGATAGGTATATCATCCTGTCCACAAAAAGCAGGACAAATCCAATCTGGCCAATTACCGCCCCATAAGTCTACTCTCAATCATCAGCAAAGTGATGGAAGCTGTCATCGAGAGTGCTATCAAGCGACACTTACTTACCAATAACCTGCTCACCGATGCTCAGTTTGGGTTCCGCCAGGACCACTCAGCTCCAGATCTCATTACAGCCTTGGTCCAAACATGGACAAAAGAGCTGAATTCCAGAGGTGAGGTGAGAGTGACTGCCCTTGACAACAAGGCAGCATTTGACCAAGTGTGGCATCAAGGAGCCCGAGTAAAATAGATGTCAATGGGAGTCAGGGGGAAAACTCTCCACTGGCTGGAGTCATACCTAGCACAAAGGAAGATGGTTGTAGTTGTTGGAGGTCAATCATCACAGCCCCAGGACATCGCTGCAGGAGTTCCTCAGGGCAGTGGCTTGGGCCCAACCATTTTCAGCTGCTTCATCAATGACCTTCCCTCCATTATAAGGTCAGAAGTGGGGATGTTTGCTGATGATTGTACAGTGTTCAGTTCCATTCGCAACTCCTCAGATAATGAAGCAGTCCATGCTCACATGCAGCAAGACCTGGACAATATTCAGGCTTGGGCTGATAAGTGGCAAGTAACATTCGCGCCACACAAGTGCAAGGCAATGACTATCTCTAACAAGCCAGAATCTAACCACCGCCCCTTGACATTCAATGGCATTACCATCGCCGCATCCCCCACCCTCAACATCCTGGGGGTCACCATTGACCAGAAATTTAACTGGACCAGCCACATAAATACTGTGGCAACAAGAGCAGGTCAGAGGCTGGGTATTCTGCGGTGAGTGTCTCACCTCCTGACTCCCCAAAGCCTTTCCACCATCTACAAGGAACAAGTCAGGAGTGTGATGGAATACTGTCCACTTGCCTGGATAAGTGCAGCTGCAACAACACTCAAGAAGCTCGACACCATCCAGGACAAAGCAGCCCACTTGATTGGCACCCCTTAAATATTCACTCGATCTACCACTGGCGCAATGTGTCTGCAGTGTGTACCATCTGCAAGATGCACTGCAGCAACTTGCCAAGGCTTCTTCGGCAGCACCTCCCAAACCTGCAACCTCTTCCACCTAGAAGGACAAGGGCAGCAGGCGTATGGGAGCACCATCACCTGCATGTTCCCCATCAAGTTACACACCACCCTGACTTGGAAATATATCACTGCTTCTTCAATGTCGTTGGATCAGAATCCTGAAACTCCCTCCCTAACAGCACTGTAGGAGTACCTTCACCACAAGGACTGCAGCAGTTGAAGAAGGCGGCTCACCACCACCTTCTCAAGGACAATTAGGGATGGGCAATAAATGCTGGTCTTGCCAGCAATGCCCACATCCAAGGAACGAATAAAAAAAAGAGGTTGGCTGAATGCTTGGACAGTTCTTTAATGTAGAATGGATTGGTGAAGTATATAACAAGGGCTGTTAATGCTGAGGAACTTCGTGTCACTTTTCAGCTTAGTGAATTAAGCAGGTCAATGAAAGCGCTGAGATATCAACTGCTCCGGCATCTCTGCCCCTTCTACTTCCGATTCTCCCTCACCTTCACTCAATTCTTCATTGTCGGATGATGCCTCTTGCTATTGCTGTGCCTCCTCCAACTCCAATCCTAGAGTCTCTGTGGGCTCGGTGAAGCCTCTATGAGCAGCTCCTCTTACCTGCTATCTTCTAATAGGCGCAGCGACTGCTCATCCTGGTTGCTGATGCTGTTGCTGCTGCTCTTCCTCCAACTGTTCATTCATCCATCCAGAGGAAAAAAGCAAAAATGGCACCCATGATCAACTGAAAATGCTTAGTCAGGGTCAGTAAGACAAACAAATGAAAAAGAAGCAATCTCCAAGCTCTTAAATGCCTTGGCAATGCAGTAAACTGAAAAACAAAGAAATCCTATTAATCCAAATGAATGTCAGTCAGTTTCCGAGACCAATCTAGCGAGGATTACTGAGCAGGTTGGCCACTGGGTGGGTTCCGTTCCACCCAGTTAAAATAGTAGTGGGGTACCAATGACATCATGGAACTCTCATTTAAATATAATCATCGAGCACCCACTGGTTTTCGGTGGGTACATTTCTGAACTGACTCAGTTGCTCCATAAAACTCCCAATCATTCAGTTCACGGCGGGGTCAAGGTGGTAAATGGATTGCCCCCATTTTAACCGCTCACTCACCCCATTCTTGCCGTGTGGGTTAGGTAAAGTCGTGGCCCTAATCTATTTATGCATCTTCAGCCTGACATTTGGAATCTCAATTTCCTATTAACTTATCTTGTTATGGTGTGTGACAATTTTGAACAATGTGGGAAAGAAGATGCAGCCCAGACAAACTCTTGTCTTCACTGTAATTTAATCTTGGCCTACTTAATGGGCCTGACCTGGCAGCACCGCAGCAGGAGATGATTATTGGAGCAAGTCAACACGTTTCTCGTGTAAGATTCGCAAAATTTCCACATTTCCCCCAAGGTTATTATTGGTAAAAGGGACCCTGCATGGACATTTTAAAAAGGGTACCCAAAGATGGCGTCCGCACCTCGTGACCAAAAGCCTGCAAAATTTTAAAAGCTTGGACTCTGTGGCACAAGCAGCTTTTGGGGAAATCAAAACCTAAAATGCAGTTTCTGTGAAGAAGGACTTTGTATTTTGGAAAGCAGACAGGACTCTGAATATGCATTAAGCCAAATCGTAGACAGACCAAAACCAGTTTGGCCTATACTTGAGGCCATCAAGTTGTTTGCATAAATAATCAGAAACAGCTTAAGGAAGCCATCGAGGCTGGACAGGCCGATTAAAATGCATTAATAACAATACAGCTCAGACATCAGGACATTAGGTGCGATCAACGGCCATCTAAAAAACAGTTAGTTTAGATTGCTACAATTATTTAAACTAGCCCGCCAAGATTGGGACAATGAACTAACCTGGTTTGGTGTGCAGATAAGGGTTTTCGTGAGGAGTACAACTGAAGGCCCCGGGTAGCAATCACTCTCTTCCCGCTCTTGCTCCTGGCTCTTGCTCTGCTCTCGTGGCTCCGGCCTCTTGGGCTGCCACTCATACTCGTGCCCTGGCCTCGTGGTGGGTTCTCTCCCCGTAGCAGATTTTCAGTAACCAGTTACACCATACCAACAGCAGGGGAGGGGAATGAGACCCAAGTCCATAGCCATCCAGGACGCCCAGGCTGCAGAAAGGGGCGAGACGAAGTTGAGCAGGTAGCCCAGGACTTGTATAGTAGTCCGGCGAGACGAGACGAGTAGAGACGAAGAAGATGATAACAACTCGATAAGGGCAGAGCAGGGCAGCGAAAAAGGTATCGATAAAGACCAAGCGCCTAGTTATAAGCTGCCGCTTGGGAAGACAGGCATCTCGTTGAACACTGCAAAAACGCAGGTGGCCACGCCACGACGAATAGACTGGCATTCTTAAGCTTGGGTAGGAAAATCTAGGCAGTTAAAACTGCCAACTGCCCTGCAGGCACGACAGTGCCGCTGACGACCGCCCGAGGGAGAAGAAGAGGAGAACCCATCGCGACGAGACGACGATGGCAGCGGAGGGGAGAAGGTGTGTCTCAGTCACAGATCCAGCACCACGCCCCTGAAGACCACGTGGCGACGGGGTACCTAGAAGGACCAGAGACCAGACTTCAAAACTCGCACTCGTTAACAGTTGGCTTTAATTTGGATTGGTGAGCATGAATTCTGGCCCCTCATAGCTTAATCTAGTTAGGTATAAGGGGTGGGATAAGGATAAGGGGATTGTTAAGATAGTTTATTTTCCCTCGATGTGCCGTGTGTTCCCCATTCCCTGTATAATTATAGTTATTTTGTATTTGCCTGTAATTTTATACTAGTAACTTCTCATAAGATTGTGTTAATTTCTATTTTAATAAAATCTTGGTTTTCTTACATCCAATCCACCTGTCTATTCGAGTCTTTTCTGTATCACCGCCTGTACCTAAGTCCGGTGTCTAGAACCCAGGGGCATGGGAGCGATTCGAACCACTCACAAACAGTCAGGGGCATAACTGACTGGGCGCACGCGCCAACCACACCACCCCCTACACTCGGTGTGCAGCCATATTTTCTTCTATCACTTCAGGCTACCTAGGACTAATCCCCACTTGAGTTGTACAAATAAACATAATGCAACAAAACAGGTTTATACTACTCATGTAGGAGTGCTAAACCACTGAATAACCTTTTTGCTACTCAAATATAAATCTGATAAAAATCTTTAGGTTTGTAGACTGAAACTAACAAGTTATATTTTCATTCTCCATAAGTGCCTTAGCTAACCCTATGAAAATTGTGTACTGCAATAATTTTGTCACAGTGCTAGTCTAAACCTATACCTTGGTGACTCCTTAGCATTGTAAATCTTTGTATAGTTTAGCCTTTAGATTGCTGTATATTCTTATATTTATGCCCCCGCTTTCTGACCCATTGTAACATAAAATCCTAATTTTGCTAAATTATGCATAATTTAGCAATTACTCGCCATATTGCAATAAATGAGGTAGTAAAATAAAGGCCTTGAGCTTAATTTTATGCATAAATAAATGTACTTATTAGTTGTGTTTTCAAGCTGTAAACCATAAAACACCACAACTTAGTCATACATTTAAGCATGGCTAAGCCATTTATGTTTTTCGTCAAAGTAACATTAAGTAAAAACATTTTCAGAACCTGCCTTTGGTTGGCAGCCACAGAAGATTCTTGAGTGGAGTAGGCCCTGACCCCTGACCCCTGACCCGCTTATCGGAAACAAATTTCTAAAAGGGGTCCTCAACAGGCCTGAGGTTCCTCATTTACACATTCAGAGGGCCTAATGCCTGTTTGAGGGGTCCACCCAGGATGCCTAAAAAATAGGCCTCACAAATCTTGCAGTGGGACTAACACCTGTGCAAATTTTTCTAACCATCCCTCCTGAAGAAACTCTTTGCCAAGGTATAGTTTTGTGTGGCCATTATTAATGTGTAAGCTTTTATCAGTGAATATGGGGCAGCACCACAGCTGAACCTAATCCTGTCTCACATTCACACACATGCACTTCCAGCAGGGATCGCTGGAAAGCCCGGGCTGATTTTTCCCAACATAACTCAGTGACGCTGAATTGCAGCACAACTAGCAAAACACCAGCTGAGATCAGCTAACTCCAGGATCTAACCTGGGATCTTCCTGGTCTTTGAGAGTTCAGTTACTCAGCAGATAAAATGGCTCAGCCAACAGGTGAGTGTTACACACACCTGGTTAAAGGGCAGCATTGAAAAGGCAAAGAAACAAATTTCCTGCCCATTATCTGAATCAGACAAATACGTGCAGAGAACCTAGCAGGCCACCTACCTGGCCAAAGCAGTGAAGTAACCATGACCCACTCCTACGTTTATAGGAACATTCCTCAAGACTAGTCTGTGAGCGAAATATCTTTGGAAAATTAGGCCCAAAAGTGTTTTTCTACCCTCCAGTGCCTCAGAATAAAATTTTGATTCTGTCATTGTTATGCAATTGTTCGAACTTCACGAGGGCCTCTTACACACAGAATATCTTCAATCATGAGTTGTCTTACAGTGTGTTATATTGCATAGAATTACACAGCACAGAAACAGGCCAATCAGCCCAACAGGTCAATGCCGGTGTTTATGCTGCACATGTGCCTCCTCCTTAAAAACTGTCCATTACTCTGTGTGTATGTATGTGAGCCATGAGCAAAGAGTACTAAATACTGATCGGCAGAGAGGGGGTAGGGAAAGCCAACTCCAACGGTACCCTCCTCCTGTCGAAGTGCTTAGAATATGGCCTTGTCATAACCAACACCTTGTTCCATCAGAGAGACAAGTACAAGGCTTCATGGCAGCACCCTCGCTCTAAGCACTGGCACCTGCTGGACTACGTCATTGTCCAAGCAAGGGACCGCAAGGACATCCGCGTCACCCGCGCCATGACAGGAGCTGACGACTGCTGGACAGACCACTGCCTAATCTGCTCTGTCATCTCCATCAATGTAGCCCCAAAACAGCAGCGGCAAAAGAAACAATGCCGCAGGAAAATTAACGCGGGAGCACTCAAGGACCCCGCTAAGAAAGCCCTATTCAGCCTGCGCCTCACAAACAACCTGACGACTCCCAGTGATGCAGAGACACAGAGTGCCCACAGCGCCTGGTCTGCACTCAAGGCCTCCATAATCAGCACCTGTGAAGAGACGCTTGGTCACTCGACCAGGAAACACCAAGACTGGTTCGACAAGAACGACCGGGAGATCCAGGAGCTAATAAGCCACAAGCGCAAGGCATTCCTGATCTGGAAACAGCAACAGAACTCGAGAGCAAGAAAGCAGCTCCACAGACGCCTGAAGGCCTAGGTCCAACAAAAAACTCGCAACCTAAAGAACAGATGGTGGGTGGAGAAAGCGCAGGAGATCCAGCAGCTAGCTGACAACCATGACGTGCGTGAATTCTTTAGCGCAGTCAAGACCACCTACGGCCCAAGCACCCAAGGCCCTACCCCACTGCGGGCCAAGAACGGAGAGGTACTCATCAAGGACAGAGAGACAGTCAGTGCCCGCAGGAAGGAGCACTTCAAAGATCTCCTTAACCGTGACTCTGTCTTCAACGCGAATGTCCTCAAATCCATCCCGCAGCATGATACCCGCCACCATCTCAGCACAACCCCAGCCTGGCATGAGGTTGAAAAGGCCATCCGACAACTGAAGAACAACAAGGCCTCAGGAGCAGATGAAATCCCCGCCGAGGCGCTAAAGCATGGCAGAGAAGCACTACTGGCGCAAATTCATGAACTAACTTCCCTTATCCGGAAGGAGGAGAGCATGACAGGGAATCTCAGAGACGCGGTAATTGTGACCATCATCAAGAAAGGTGACAAGTCCGATTGCGGTAATTACAGAGGAGTTTCCCTGCTGTCTGCCACAGGGAAAGTCATCGCAAGAATCCAGTCAACACCTTCACCAAAGCGTACGAGAGCATGGGCCTTACACTAAACATTCGTAAGACAAAGGTCCTCTACCAACCTGCCGCCGCCACACAGTACTGCCCCCCGATTATCAAAATCCACGACAAAGCCTTGGACAACGTGGACCACTTTCCATACCTTGGGAGCCTACAGTCAACAAGGGCAGACGTCGCCGACGAAGTCCAACACTGCCTTCAGTGTGCCAGTGCAGCCTTCGGTCACCTGAGGAAGAGAGTGTATGAAGACCAGGACCTCAAACCCGACACTAAGCTCATGGTCTACAGAGCAGCAGCGATACCCGCCCTGCTGTGTGCCTCAGAGACATGGACCATGCACAACAGGCACCTCAAAGCACTGGAGAGGTATTACCAACGCTGCCTCCGCAAAATCCTGCAAATCCATTGGCAGGATAGATGCACCAACGTCGGTGTTCTTGCTCAGGTCAACATCCCAAGCATTGAAGCTTTGACCACGCTCGATCAGCTCTGATGGGCGGGTCACATTGTCCGCATGCCCGATACGAGACTCCCAAAACAAGCGCTCTACTCGGAGCTCCGGCACGGCAAGAGAGCCCCAGGTGGGCAGAGGAAACGCTTCAAGGACACCCTCAAAGCCTCCTTGAAAAAGTGTAACATCCCCACCGACACCTGGGAATCCCTGGCCAAGACCGCACAAAGTGCAGGAGAAGCATCCGGGAAGGCGCCGAACACCTTGGGGTCGATTTTAACTCAGGTGCGGGGAATTGTCCGGTTCCCCGAATTTGGTGTTTCCCACACGAATCTAAATGGGTGTGTGAGATTGATGCAATTTTAACTCAATTGGCCAATTGATTTCCAACGTGTGGGAACCCTTGGCAAATGAGTATTTCCAGTCAGAAAGTCGCATAATATGACGTCATTATTGCTGCTGCATTTAGGGTCTGCAACAAGCCTTGCTTCTTCTGCAGGCTGCCAACCTTTTGGCATTTGCTGATACACTGAGCTGGAAGCAGAATGGCAAGAGAAAGACCGAGGTCTGCACCCCATTTTGACGACGTTGCCCTGCAGGCTTTAGTAGAGGGAGCAAGAGCTCACAAGGAGATGCTCTTCCCTTCATCAGGGAGGAAGGTGCCACCCCAGCAGACAAAGGCTGTGTGGCTGCAAGTGGCAGAGGAGGTCAACTCCTTATCGGTTACCCGCTGGATACTGTGCAGGAAGAGATTTCATGACCTTCAGCACACTGGAAAAATGAATATGAAGTTCTCATCACTCTCAATCTGACCTCCATTGCCTCTCCTCACCAGCACTCAGCTTTAGCAACCTCTTCCTCCACATCCCACTTGACACTGACATCCATGCACCCTTACCCATTCCCTCTCTCTCTATGCTCACATTCACCTAACTATTCAACTATGCAGCCCTCACACTCCCTATCACTCTGATGCTATGAAAACAACTGACAACACACAGGGAGGGCCCTTGGTCTTGCCACCTCACTCCATCTTTGTCTCCTTCTAAGCATCTATGCTATGGATTTTCTACACTCACTCCTTCATTCTCACTCAAACTCCACTTGTCTCCCTCATTGCAGGAAAAGAGAGCTCACAATAAAAGAGAACGAGAGAGGACAGGAGGAGGGCCACCATCAGTAGCCCACCTCACCCCCTGGGAGGAGGCGGTCCTGGAGATCGTAGGACTGGAGGATGAGGCGCAAGTGGGGGACGGACAGACGGGTGCATCACAGCAAGCTGGTGACAGAATAGTTTTCCAGCTCTCTCATTGACATTGCATGAGTCGCTGATAATGATTCTGAAGCTATAACAGATGGACCTATGATCATCTGCAGTATGCAATGTGCATGTAACCTTGACCTCACATCTCTAACTCTTTCCTTTACTCCCCCACAGGACCATCGAGAGCCCCCGTCCCCACTGACCAGGAGGAAGAGCCTGAGCTTCCAGACTCCTCAGAGGAATCTGCAACCTCTGAGGGCGCAGCGTCAGCAGAATTCAGCGCACCCAGCACCAGCGCAGACACTCACACCTCAGTGGGACCTTCGGGACATAGAGTAGTGTTGTCACCTGGTGTATTACAGCTCACAAGTGAGCATCAGCAGATTGTGGAGACAGGGACAGCAGTGGAGAGTGCTAGTCGGAGGGCACAGGACTCTGCCAGCTCGGCTCAGCTGCATGTCGACCCTCTGCCTCTGAGTCCATCTATAAGAACAGCGGGGCTGGAACTCCAGGAACAGATGCAGGAGTCTCTGGCAGGTTTTGTCTCCAGGGTCGATGTGAGTGTGGAGCGAATGGAGGAGTCCATAGCGAACATGAGCAGAGCCTTTGTGGAGTCATTGGCGCATGAACGCATCACGATGGAAAGGATGGCAACCTCCATGGAGGAGCTAAGTCGCCAGGGTATGGAAAACATGGTGAATGTTCATAATAGAATGACATCTCTTGAGGAGCGATGGGTATCTATTGAACAGAGAAACCAGACCTTCATGGAAGTCCTTCTGAGTAGGACTGCCAGTGCAGACACAGGTCCCCATGGCCCCCTGATGTGCAGCAAGGTGCTCTCAAGCCACTTCCAAGCGCTGGCCCCTTCTGGCCTGTGCAGCTTCAGGTGGGTGAGCAGCAGCCTGGTGCTCCTGTTGCTGCTGCTGTTGTTCCTGGTTCTGCTGGTGCCGCGGCTGGTGTTCGAGCTCATCTAATGCCCAGAAGGGAAGGAAATAAATGGCTCCCATGCTTCTGGTATATGCCTCCGTTGAGGAAGCGCTGAGTGAAGATGGCGAGCGGGGTTTCCCAGGAGGTCACACTGGAAATGTGTGTGAGGCTCCAACCTTCCACAGGTGTGGTTAAGCCTGGTAAAAGTTGCCCCAGGCCTGAAACAACAAATCCTGCCACCTGCAAATGATGACTAATCAAATCTCCTCTTTAATGGTTGAAATGCAGTTGATAGTCAGCAAGCCAATAGTGCTCACACCAGGTTTCACAGGCATGATCCCCACCAGGCATGTTTTACGTGGGAAAAGGGTTAAAAATGCAAGAGTCTGTTGAAATGGGATTATAAAGCCAATTATTGCTGATTAAGGGCCTGAAAGACCAGTCCCGCCTGTTGGAGGCGGAACTCATTCGGGACCATCAGACACGCCTGGGTTAAAATGGCTTGGGGTCGGGAACCAGGCGGGGGGGGTCCCGACCCCCAGTTTTTGCGATTTTAACCCCCCACACGCCTCAAAGCCCGCCTGACAGCTGAGTTAAAATCGACCCCCTTGAGTCTCTTCACCGGGAGCAAGCGAAAGCCAAGCGCAGGCAGTGCAAGGAGCGCACGTCAACTCAAGCACCACACCCACCCGCCCCTTCAACCACCGTCTGCCCCACCTGTGACAGAGACTGTAGGTCCCGCATTGGACTCATCAGTCACCATAGAACTCATTTTTAATGTGGAAGCAAGTCATCCTCGGTTCCGAGGGACTGCCTAAGAAGAAGATGTGAGCCATGAGCAAAGAGTACTAAATACTGAGGTACAGTACTGTACAAAACACATAGGAAAGTAAAAGGCAGTCAATGAGTATGTCAGACTTTCTTCAGTGGTGGCACTTGTGCCTCTGAGTCAGAAGGTTGTTTGTTCAAATCTCACTCCAGAGATTTGAGCGCATAATGTAGACTGACACTTCAGGGCAGCACTGAGAGACTGCTGTATTTTCTGAGGTGCTGTCTTTCAGATGAGATATTAAATCAAGACTCTGTCTGTCCTCTCAGGTAGATCTCACAGCAATGTTCCCTCTTAGTTTGTTTTAGGGTGTAGCCCATTCAAAATACTGTGCAGGCGAGCTTTTCACATTGGAAAGCTGGCAAGCCAACTGTGCGGGAGGTCCTGAGAGCTGCACGGCCGCAAAGGGAACATTGGTCACAGATCGCATGGCATTATTTGAAGAACAGCAGGAGAGTTCTCCTGGTGTCCTGGCCAGTATTTATACCTCAACCAACATCACCACAGCAGATTATCTGGTCATTTATTTCATTGTTATAATAATAATAATAATAATAATCAACTTTATTGTCATTGTTAGTGCACAAATGCAGTACACGAAATGTAGGCTTGCAGCTCCCGAGAGTGTACATTTAGATTAAGACATTTAAACATTCAACATACATTTGGCTTGTAATACATTAACATAAACATAACCATAATAAAGTGCATTGGCAGATGTGCAGGCTTTAGAGTTTATTTGTGGAGTTCAGTAGGATGACAGCTCTGGGAAAGAAGCTGTTCCTAAATCTGGTCGTACGGGTGCGAATGCATCTGTAGCGTCTCCCAGATGGCAGGAGGGCGAACAGACTGTGGCTGGGGTGGGGAGGATCTTTGATGATGGTCCGTGACCTCCGTAAACAGCGTTTCTGGTATATGTGCACAAAGTAGCTCCCGCATTGGTCTATATTGCAACAATGACTACACTTCCAAAGTATTTCATTAGTTGTGAAGTGCTTTCGGATGTGAAAGGAGGTAAATAAGTGCAAGTTCTTGCATTCCTTGGTTTTTTTATTTTAATGTAGGTTAATGCCTCTGCTAAAATAATGATTAAGAGAGAGTCTTAGGAAGATATGAAGCTAATATTGCCAACAGTAAATTTCTAGGAAGTGCACCAGAATAATTATACCTCAAGCTGTTCAACTAATGTCATACATTTTGACTGTTTGACTGGTCTATCACTGTTATCTAACCTCTGGGATATATTAAATTCTTTAAGCATGCTCTCCAGTCTGTGTTATTCTGTATAATATGTAGAATTGTGGCATTTGCGTAGGTTTTAGTCTGCTTTTGTTTAGAGTTTTTTGTTAACACCTATTTGGTGTCATGCAGGCCAGATTTTGATCATTTGATCTGGTGACCTGCTTGAGGAACTTGTGCACTGCAGATTCGGAGATGCGGGAAGGAGCCTGAGGCAAAGAAGTTAAGGACGCTGATGACTTTGATAGCCACAGGTAAAGCATAGCCACCTAGGCCAACAGGCAGCAGGTCTTGTTGCAGGACACTGCATAAATCAGTGACAGCCAGCTTGGAGAAGGTAGACTCCTCATACACTGTTTCTCAGAGAGATCCAGGAAAGTGACTCAGCCTATAGATCGTGAGGGCTGAGTAAGACCTTCTAAGAGCAGCCCCTTTCACCATGGGGCAGCTGGAGAAGGCAGACGCAGTCTGTTCACTTGATAGAAAATGAAATCCAAGCCAGAATAGATCAGATTTTCAGCAACTTGGAACAACTTGAAAATGACCGGCAAAGAGTCTCCAAACAGGTGGAAGGAGGCCAGACTCCAAGTTGATAAAATGAAAATGGACAGTATGGCTTTGAAATTATACTCTTAGAACATTAGTCTATTCCTTTGTTCTCTATTTTGATGGAAACATTATAAGATTTTAAGTGAACAGATCAGCAGCTCAGTTAAAATAGAGAACTAAGGAATTTCATCTGAATCCATTAAGTGTTTGTACAGTAATCTTTGCACAGTATAATCATAGTACATCAATGCATTTGATGACATGAAGCACTATTTCACACCAGGAGTTATTTCCCAGAAGCCTTGCCCGATTTTATAATGACAGTCACTTTGTTCCCAGGCTATCTATTCTTTTCAGTACCTAGATCTGCTAATGTCAGCGATCTGTAGTGTTTCTAAGGCACCTAACAAACCAGGGAGCCAAGGTAAGCCTGCAACACAAAGAGGCATGTTTAGACTGCACTGTGCATTTTCTTAATTGAGTGACCTTTAAAAGTTTTTGTCTGTTGACAAAACAAGTAAATTAAAAAAGGAAAAATTCTTAAATGTTCTATTCATTCATTGCATGTAGGTGTCTGCCCTTCTGTTTGTTTTCTCCCATAGATGTTGAGCCTGGGGAAAAATCTCTGAAATTTAAATTGTACACTTTTTTTGGCAACTTAAAGAATTAAACACTGACAGATATTCTTGTCCAGATATGAATGGCTGTGCGCTACCTGTCATTCAAATGTTTGTCTCCTATTGTATTTGGCCAACTGAATCAGACTGTGTGGGGGAGGCAGGAACTGTTGTATAGAATTACATAGAATTTACAACACAGAAACAGGGCACTCGGCCCAACTGGTCGATGCCGCCGTTTATTCTCTACACGCGCCTCCTCCCACCACTCTTTATCTAATGTTCATAATGCACAGTACATAAAAAATATATATTGCATGCACTGAAACAAAGTTAAATTAATGCACTTTCACGATATGTTACAGTCCCTCATTCTTTTGTTTTGCAGAAAGGAAGGCATTGCTAGCAAAATGGAAGACTCCTGTGACATCCCCTTGTCGTTAACAGTGAAGTCGTTAACATTAAAGATAGGTAAACTTCACTGCCACTGTTAATGCATGGTAGATGTTTGTCATTGCAAGTTTTTGTGGAACAGGTGACACACCTTAGAACAGCCTCTCTATCGAGTCTGAACCTCCTCCACACTTCGGTTCAGGACTCTTTATACCCCACTAATTAGCATCACACTTGTGCATTCTGATCTAAAACTGATATACACTGTGCACTTATGCCACTGATAGGCCCAAATCTTCCTGTTCATTCACCTCACTAATTTCAGTCTAAAAAGAAGTAAAACATTTTTAATTTGACTGTGCAGCTCTGGAATCCTGCACTAGTTCACCATTAACCATCTTAACGAGGCCTTAAGGGGCACAATGGATTTTTTCCCAAACTTTTTTGCTAATATTCATCATTCCTTCTTTGGAGAGGTAGAATACTCAGAGATAAACTAACCATGGCTGAATAGTTCATTGTTATTTCCTACCAGTAGTACGTCATTGTTTAATGCAAGTTGATGTTCTTACCAAAATTAGCCCCCCAGTTTCCCCAAATTCCTTCTTTAAATGAGAAGTGATCTATTCAGATTTAGTCTTATATAGATTGTTCTATATTATTCGAGGTCAAGGACTGAATTCTTTAACCAAAAAAAAAATACATTCATGAACAGGATTGCACGAAAGTGATTCTGTAATATTTTTGAAGTTTTTTTACTTTATTTTTAAATGTCAAGATTTTTTTTAACATCCATGTGTCAGACTACTATCGCACTCCCTATGTCCCAGAGTTTTCACTTGCCTAGATATCTAAATAGGTTTGTAATATGCCCAGAGGTAAGAGAACCATTTTCAGTTCATTCGGCTGCTGGTTTTATCTTTTTCCTTCACTTGACCCTCATTTTCAGTCAAAATGTGGTAGAATAACAGATCACTAGACATTGGGCCCGATTTTTGGCTTGTGTGGGAAATGGTCGGGTTTCCCCGAATGTGGGGTTTCTGACGCACAAAGAAATGTGTCAGCCAGCTCCACGCAATTTTCTCTCAAGTGGCCAATTAATTCCCAGCATGTGGGCAGCCTTGCTAATTGTCCAATTCGTGTCAGAAAGCCCCACAGTATGATGTCATCATTCGTGGTGCTTTCAAAGTGTCCAGCAAGCTTCTCCACCTCTGCAGGCTTCTCAACCACTCTTGCACAATGGCAGAGGAGCCTGCACCAGCTGCTGCCAGTGGCAGAGGCCGAGCTGCGGCCAAATTCAACGAGACGTCATTGCAGACCTTGGTGGATGGGGTAAGGGCCCACAGGGAGGTCCTCTACCCTCGCTCAGGGAGGAAGAGGCCTCCCAAAGAGTCCACGGCTGCCTGGATGGAGGTGGCAGCAGAGGTAAACTCTCTGGGTGTCACCCGTCGCACCTGGCTGCAGTGCAGGAAGCGCTTCCATGACCTTCACCGCACAGGGAAAGCAAGTATGAAGTTTCCATCACCCTCAACCTCATCCCCATTGCCTTTCCCCAACAGCACTCAGCTTCAGCAATCTCTTCTTCCACATCCCACTTCACAGTCACATCCATGCACCCTTACCCATTCCGTCTCTCTCTATGCTCACATTCACATAACTATTCCACCATCCAGTCTTGTAAATAGTTTTAATGCCATCATTTTCCTTTACATAAAAAATCTGGTGTCAGCTGCTGCAGTTATGGCGTCTGTCATTTGGCGAATGGGGATGTCACATAGAGGCCTTAGGATAACTTGCAGATGACTGCAAGCTGGTCAAAGTTGTTGGAAAGTGCAGGCATGGGCCACTGTCCATGGTCAGTTAAGAAGCAGTGAGGCTGCAGTGTTTGATGTACCAGGCTACGCAAATCTGCCCAGGATGAGTGCGTTCCTTGCATTCCGCCCAGTAATGTTCTCACGCACTGGTGCCGCTGGTTGGCGGGCCTCTGCAGGATGCTCATTTCTGTCCTCCTCCTCCTCCTCAGCATCATCCTCATCCGAGGTGGCTCTGTGAGGAGCCTCTTGGTCCTGCGGAATCGGCAAGCCACGACGCTGTGCCATGTTGTGAAGCACACAGCATACCACAACGATTTTGGAGACCCTGGCTGATGAGTACTGTAGGGCTCCACCTGATCTATCGAGGCATCTGAAGCGCATCTTCAGCAATCCGATGGTTTACTCGATAATGGATCTGGTGGTAATGTGGCTGGAGTTGTAGCGCTCCTCAGCTTCGCTGGCTGGTCTCAACGGCATCATTATCCAAGAGCCATCCTTGAAGTTCGTTTGGCGGACTGAATAGCGGAGGCACAGTAGACTGGCACAGTATGAAGGAGTCATGGCAGCTGCCAGGGAACCTGGCACAAACATGCAAAATCACCTTCTTGTGGTCACACACCAGCTGAACGTTAAGGGAGTGGAAGCCCTTGCGGTTGACAAAAACTCCTGGATTGTGGTGGGGTGCCCTAAGGGCCGCATGTGTGCAGTCAATGACGCCCTGTACCCTTGGAAAGTCTGCCAGCTGAGCGAATCCACGCGCTCGCGCCCTAACTCTTGCGCGATCCCTGGTGAAATGGATGTGATTGTGCGCGATGGCAAAGAGGGCATCAGTTACCTGCATGATGCATGTGTTTGCGGCAGCCTGGGAGATGCCGCTGATGTCTGTTGCTGATCCCTGGAAGGAGCCTGAGGCATAAAGGTTGAGTGCGGTGGTGACTTTGATGGCCACTGGCAAGTAGTGCGGACCTGTTGCTCTGGGCTCCAGGTCTTGCCGCAGCATTGCGCAGATGTCAGTCACAACCTCTCGCGAAAGTCGGAGCCACCTCTGGCACTGCTGCTCAGTCATGTTGAGGCAGCTGATCCTGTGTCTGTATACCCTGTTTGGGGGGTATCTCCTGCGCCGACGGCCTTCCATGCACTGACCCCTTCTGGCCTGTGCGGCCTCAGGTGGGTGAGCCGCAGCCTGCCGCTCCTGCTGGTGCTGCTGGTATTGCTGGTGATGCTGTTGCTGGAGTTGCTCCAGCCTCCTCTGCTGTTGGAGATCCTCTAATGCCAGGAAGGGAAGGTACCAAAGGCCTCTGTAATGTATATACCTTTAAGGGGGGAACTACTTTTTACAGCTCATGTATACTGTAGTACCGGCAGTGACCACACCTGTATATAGCACTGAGTAGTAATCTGTATAGTCAGTTCCAGAGTGAGCCACGTTGAGTAAACACCTGTTGTACCGTTCTCCTGCAGTCTGTGTCTTACTACTGACGGACACAACAGCCTCCCATGCTTCTGGCAGATGCCTCCGTTGAGGAGGCGCTGAGTTAGGGTGGTGAGAGGGGCTTCCCAGGAGCTCACACTGGAGAAGTGTGTGAGGCTCCAACTTTCTACAGCTGTGCCTAAGCCTTCAAAAAGTTCCCCCAAGCCTTGATCAACAAGGTCCTGCAGCCTGCAAATGCTGCCTGTTTAAATCTCTTCAGTCCTCATTGACCTGCAGCTGAAAGCAAGCAAGCCAGCTGTTTTCACGCCAGGTCTCATCAGCGGGGTTCCCTACAGGCGTGTTTCATGTGGGGAAAGCCCCAAAATCACAACGGCCCCTCAAAATCTACTTAAACAAGGTAATAATTGGTGATTTGTGTTCCGACGGCCAGTCCCGCCAGCGGCGGGCGGGACTGAAGCGGGTCGTGGAGAAACGGCGGTCTGAAAGTCGGGCGGGGCGGGGAATCAGGCGGGGGGGTCGCGACCCACTTTTTGGGCGATTTTCGGCCCCCGGCCGCCTGGAAAGCCGCCCGACGGCTGGCAGAAAATCGGGGCCATTGTCTTAGGCTGTAATGGCCAAGCCAATATATTTAATAGTAAAAGAAAAAGCAAAAAGTAGCAGTAATTAATCATAAATTTTTACAATAGCTTGTAAACTTAACTATCTCCGCGTATAATAGAAAACAAAAAGTTTTCAACTGCTCTGCTAAGTAATATAGGTAATGTTTTACTGTAGTAGTTCTTTTCCTTTTCTCACCATATATGGAAGCTATCTGACCTGACCACCTCTCTTCCCAGGTGACTGATAAACTCTACAATTTGAAAAAGGCTGATGAATAGCTTTAATAAAGTGACCAGGGCCGAGGTGAATTTAAATAATTGTCTGTTAAATTCAGAAAATGCTGCCAACCAAAGGCATATTTGAAGATATCCCAAAAGATGCTTGTATTGAAATTAATATCTTGGCTCCTCCCTCAGCCACCTTATGGATGTCACTGTGGTGACTTTATCTGTTGCATTGTATTACAGGATTGGAGTTCAAATGCCTGCAATTTGTCCCAGATTAATTTGTTCCGAGAGAGACAGTTATATGCTGGAAGTGGGGCAAAGAAGAGGCATGAGGCTGATCCCCAGGTGTCAGAGGATTGAGTAATGCAGAGAAAATTCATCCTTGAAAGTGACTGAGAAAGGACTTTATACAGGTAAATTAAATGGTATAGAAAAGGTAAATACAAAACATTAGGTTGTTTTGTTTCCAGCCCATTGTGCCTGTGCTGGTTCTACTCCATGCTCCTCCGGGCCCTACAAGGGTGCCTTGGGCCTCCAATGGCCCAGGTTTCCCCCACTCCCCGAATCACAAACTTTATTGATCCTCATCCCTCTTCCTCACTTACCTTGTCAGGGTAAGTGCCCAGCGGCAGCCTGACCCTTCGTGAATTCCCACTCCCATCCTTAGGCATTGACATTAGCCCCGCCAGCTTCAAGCATGAGTCTGTCGGGGCAATTGATTGAGGACTTTAAATCTAGCGAGAATGAGGAACTGAAAGAAATTAGTATTAGTAAAAAAATAGTACTGGAGAAATTAATGGGACTGAAAGCTAATAAATCCCCTGGACCTGATGGTCTACATCCTAGGGTTTTGAACGAGGTGGTTATAGAGATAGTGGATACATTGGTGGTCATCTTCCAAAATTCCATTGATTCTAGAATGGTTCCTGCGGATTGGAAGGTAGCAAATATAACCGCACTATTTAAGACAGGCGGGAGAGAGAAAACGGGTAACTACAGATCAGTTACCTTGACAATCAGTAGTAGGTAAAATGCTAGAATCTATTATTAAGGACGTGGTAACAGGGCACTTAGAAAATACTAATAGGATTGGGCAGAGTCAACACAGATTTACAAAAGGGAAGTCATGTTTGACGAATCTGCTAGAGTTTTTTTGAGGTTGTAACTGGTGAATAGATAAGGGGGAACCAGTGGCTGTGGTGTATTTGGATTTTCAGAGGGCATTCGATAAGGTGCCACACAAGAGGTTATTAAACAAAATTAGGGCTCATGGGATTGGGGGTAATATACTTACATGGATTGAGGATTGGTTAACGGACAGAAAACAGAGAGTAGGAATAAACGGGTCATTTTCGGGTTGGCAGGCTGTAACTAGTGGGGTACCGCAAGGATCAGTGCTGGGCCTCAGCTATTCACAATCTATATCAATGATTTGGATGAGGGGACCAAATGTAATATATCCAAGTTTGTTGTGTATGTAACCGTTTACCTTTAAGGGAACTATAGAATGTAACCGTTCGCCTTTAAGAGCACTACTTTAGGGTGGCACTATTTATTGGCTCATGTATACTGTAATACCGATAGTGACCACACCAGTATATAAGGGTTGGAATACGTTAACTAGGGCAGGAATCGCCCGAGCCTCTGAATAGTAAAGACGTGTTTTATTTTGTTAACCGTGGAGTCTGTGATTATTTATAATACAACCCACAGACTTAACACTGGCGACGAGTCGGTTCGAACCCTGCGGCAGTTATTCCATGGCGGCTTCGTCCAAAGACAGGACGTTGAAGAGAGGTTCCAGTCCTCAACACCCCACTGAAAACTGAAGGGCAGCAGAAATCCTGACAGCTTCCAGCGACTGGAAGTGACAGGCATTAGGACCCTGAAGCCTCCATAACCTCGTGGGTAAGCCAGAGCCCGGGAGGGCGCGAGCGGGTAAGCCAGAGCCCGGGAGGGAGCGAGCAAGAGCCGCCGAGCGGGTGAGCCAGAGGCCGGGAGCCGCTTCAAGCGGGAGGCGCTTAGCGGGCCAGCGATCGCACCGGTGATAAGGGCTGAGAAACGTTTCGGGCGGGCGGCGCACCAGCGATCGCACAGGAGATAAGAGCCGCAGTCGGGCTGAAAGTCAGCGACGAGAAGCGCGGGAAAACCGCCATTGAAGTGGGCAGGGAGAGCGAGAAGCGCGGGAAAGCCGCCATTTTTCACGGGAAAACCGCTGGGGAAGAAGGCAGAAGCGGGAAACCGCCATCTTAGAAAATTAATAAGAATTTTCAGAAACAAGAAAATTAATAATAAGTAAAGAAATACTTGTGTTGTTCTCGAGAAGAGAAGAAGATGCCTAAACGAGGTAATATCACCAAATGCTATCGTTGTGGGAAGTCAACACACGACCAAAAGCAATGCTGGGGTAAAAACCAGGAATGCTGGAAATGTGGCAAGATCGGGCACATAGCTAAAGTGTGCCGGTCAGGAACGACGTGCAACAATAATGAGTCCTCACAAAAATGGGACAGAAAGGTACATGACGCAAATAGGAAGAGTCTGAAGGAACAGAAGTCGGACACACACGCCAAAGGCAGAGGACTGGACGGTCTAAGAATTCACAACTTGAGCAATGAAGCCGACCGGCAAACTATTTGGATAACGCTACCGATTGAAAAGGTCCCAGTAAAAATGGAAGTGGACACCGGATCGGCGTTGACGGTCATGAATAAGCATGACTATCAAAAGTTTTTCAAGCATATTCCACTACGGGATGCGGATCTGATACTGAAGACATACACGGGGCAAAAAGTATTCCCCATCGGGAAGATAGAGGTCAAGGTGAAATACAAAGATAAAGTTCACCACCGGTTGGAGCTGTATGTGTTGTCTGAGGGAGGCCCACCACTTCTGGGACGGGAGTGGATCCGGAAAATAAAGATGGATTGGCATGCACTAAACACCATGACGGTGGAGCCCGAAAAAGAGGACGTCAAACCTGAACGGTTGGCCAGAATATTAGACGAAGCTAAAGAGGTATTCCAGCAAGGACTGGGAAAGCTACGAGGTATTAAAGCAAAGGTCAAGATTTCAGAACATGCAAGCCCAAAGTTTTGTAAGGCCAGGTCGGTACCGTATGCAATACGACCAGCAGTGGAGGCAGAACTAGAAGAACTTGAACGATCAGGGGTTCTGTCAAAAGTAGACCACAGTGAGTGGGCCACGGCCATTGTACCCGTCATGAAATCCTCACCAAGTAGTAAGCCAGGGGGACCGGGGAAGGTCCGTATCTGCGGGGATTTCAAGATCACAGTGAACCCGGTACTTCAGTCGGTACAATACCCGCTGCCAAGGATTGAAGATATTTTCGCTTCGTTGGCTGGAGGAAAACACTTCACGAAGATAGACCTAGCTCAGGCATATTTACAGATGGAGGTTGAGGAAGAGTCACGCCAATACCTAACTATCAATACCCACAGAGGGTTGTACCGTTATAACAGACTGGTCTTTGGAGTGGCTTCGGCACCAGCAATTTGGCAGAGGGCCATGGAACAGGTGTTACAAGGAATTCCAAGCACGCAGTGCTATTTGGATGATATCCTAATCACGGGAATGGATGAAGAGGAACACCTCACGAATTTGAAACTGGTACTCACCAGGTTAAAGGAGTATGGCCTTAGGGTTAACCGCAGTAAGTGTGAGTTTTTCCAAAAACGAATCTCATACTGCGGTCATATCATTGACCGCGAGGGACGACATAAATCACCGGAGAAGATAGAAGCAGTCGTGAAGGCTCCCGCTCCAGGGAACGTGTCACAGTTAAGATCATTCTTGGGGTTAATCAATTACTACCACAAGTTCCTACCAAATTTGTCCACGGTGCTGCATCCACTGAATGAGCTGTTGCGAAAGGAGACACCATGGAAGTGGAGTGAGGAGTGCAAAAAGGCTTTTCGCAGAAGCAAGGAGTTGATTACCTCTGAAGAAGTGTTGGCTCATTTCAACCCAGCGTTACCCCTTCGGCTGGCGTGTGATGCTTCACCGTACGGAATTGGAGCAGTACTTTCGCACAGGCTACCAAATGGCTCGGAAAGGCCAGTGGCTTTTGCGTCCCGATCTTTGACACCCGCGGAGCGAAATTACGCCCAGATAGACAGGGAGGCCCTCAGTCTTGTGTGGGGCGTGAAGAAATTCAACCATTACTTGCAATGTAAGAGGTTCACATTGCTGACAGACCACCAGCCGTTGGTGTCCATATTTAACCCGAACAAGGCCGTGTCCAACATGACAGCACAAAGGCTACAAAGATGGTCAGTCTTACTTGGGGCACACCAGTATGATATTGAATACAAACGGTCCAAGCAACATGGAAACGCTGATGGGCTATCACACTTGCCATTGCCAATGGTAGAAGAAGCGAGGACAGTAGACCCAGTAGAGTTGTTCCACTCATCAATAGTGGAGTGTTTGCCGATCACGAACTCAATGATCGAAAATGAGACAAGGAATGACCCGACTCTTTCACGAGTCTATGACTTAACGATGGAGGGATGGCCAGCGCAGTGCGAACCAACACTGCAAGCATTCGCACAGAGGAAAGAACAACTATCTGTGTGTCGAGGAACCCTGATGTGTGGGTCTAGAGTGGTGATTCCACCCAAACTCCAAAAGAAAATACTCAAGGAGCTGCACGAAGGACACCTGGGGGGCGTAAAGATGAAGAACCTAGCTAGGGCGTTTGTGTGGTGGCCAGGCATCGATGGGGACATAGAGGAGATAACGAAGAATTGCCTAGGATGTCAGAGGGTTCAGAACGCGCCACCACAGGCTCCTCTGCACCCATGGGAGTGGCCCTCATCTCCCTGGCAAAGAGTACACATCGACTTTGCGGGCCCTTTCATGGACTCGATGTTCTTAATAGCGGTAGATGCCCACTCCAAGTGGCCGGAAGTAATTAAGATGACCACCACCACGACGGAAAAAACCATTACGGTGCTAAGGACAATGTTTGCGCGGAATGGTCTGCCAGAACAGGTCTGTTCCGATAATGGGCCGCAATTTGTGTCTGAGGAATTTAAGAAATTTCTAAAAAGCAATGGGGTTAAACATTACACATCAGCCCCATACCATCCCGCCTCCAATGGACTGGCTGAAAGATTTGTCCAGACCTTCAAGAAGGCCATAAAGGCCATGAGTAATGAAGACATAAGTTTACAGCATAAGGTAGATAGCTTTTTGTTGGCCTATCGAAATGCAACACATGCGGTCACGAATCAAACTCCCGCAATGATGTTTTGCAATAGACGCCTAAGATGCCGGCTGGATTTGCTCAAACCAAATGTAAGAAGGGACGTAGAGAACCGGCAATTCCAGGGCATGAATAAAAGGGCCACCAGATCTTTCCAGATGGGGCAACAAGTTTTGGCCCGGGACTACCGTACGGAGAAATGGCAGCCTGGAACTATTAAAAAAAGGCTAGGACCATTGATGTACACGGTGGACATTGGGGACAAGGTAATAAGGCGCCATGTTGACCAGATCATAGGGTCCGCCACAAATGAGCAGCCGACTTCACCACCTTACCCGAGTAATGTTGAAACTGAAGTACCCAGAACACCTACTTCTGATCTAGTAATACTAGAATCAGATAAACCTGACACTGTTGTTCCAGCTGAATCGACTTTACCGGAGACACCTACTGGACCGCTGGGAATGACGACACCACTGCAGCGTTATCCGGACAGAATCCGGAAACCTCCACAGAGACTGAACCTGTAAACTGTTTCCACTAAGAGTATGTTGCAACTGTTCCTACGGAGACTGAATCTGTGATCTGTTTTGACATGAAGTTATATATGTTATTATGTTATGTTAAACATGAAGTTATATGACGTTGACTCCATCGAGAGTATATCTGCAAACTGTCTATATAAGTTGAAGATTGTATGTTTATCGGGATTCTGTAAGTAATAAGCTAGAAAGGGAGGAGTGTTGTGTATGTAACCGTTTACCTTTAAGGGAACTATAGAATGTAACCGTTCGCCTTTAAGAGCACTACTTTAGGGTGGCACTATTTATTGGCTCATGTATACTGTAATACCGATAGTGACCACACCAGTATATAAGGGTTGGAATACGTTAACTAGGGCAGGAATCGCCCGAGCCTCTGAATAGTAAAGACGTGTTTTATTTTGTTAACCGTGGAGTCTGTGATTATTTATAATACAACCCACAGACTTAACAAAGTTTGCTACAAAGGTGAGAATGTAAGTTGTGAGGAGGATGCAAAGAGGCTTCAAGGGGATATAGACAGGCTAAGTGAGTGGGCAAAAACTTGGCAAATGGAATATAGTGTGGTGAAATGTGAAGTTATCCACTTTGGTAGGAAAAGTAGAAAAGCAGAGTTTTTTTTTTAAATGGTGAGAGATTGGGAAATGTTGGTGTTCAGAGGGACCTGGGTGTCCTCGTACACAAATCACTGAAAGTTAACATGTAGGTACAGCAAGCAATTAAGAAAACAAATGGCCTTTATTACAAGAGGATTTGAGTATAAGAGTAAAGAGGTCTTACTGCAATTATATAGGGCCCTGGTGAGACCACACCTGGAGTTTGGTCTCCTTACCTAAGGAAGGATATACTTGCCATAGAGGGAGTGCAACGAAGGCTCACCAGACTGATTCCTGGGTTGGGGGATTGTCCTATGAGGAGAGATTGAGTAGACTAGGCTTATATTCTCTGGAGTTTAGAAGAATGAGAGATTATCTCATTGAAACATACAAAATTCTTACAGGGCTTGACAGGGTAGCTGCAGGGAGGATGTATCCCCTGGCTAGGGAGTCTAGAACCAGAGGTCACAGTCTCAGAATAAGAGGTTGGCTATTTAGGACTAAGGTGAGGAGAAATTTCTTCACTCAGAGGGTGGTGAATCTTTGGAATTCTCTACCCCAGAGGCCTGTGGAGGCTCAGTCATTGAGTATATTCAAGACAGAGATAGATTTTTGGATATTAAGGGAATCAAGGGATATGGGGATAGTGCAGGAAAGTGTAGTTGAGGTAGAAGATCAACCATGATCTTATTGAATGGCGGAGCAGGCTCGAGGGGCCATATGGCCTACTCATGCTCCTATTTCTTATGTTCTTATCTCGCGGGCCTCACACTTTGGATCACCGCCTGCTTTGGTTCCCACACCCCAGTTTTCTGTCCCGTATTAAAATAGAACCTCAAGCATTTGCCCACAACTGAAATTGACAAATTGCCCATAGTTACCTAGTTTATCCTCTCTCCCTTGGTCAACTTCAAGGTAAACTTTGACAGGCGAGCAGTCACAGGTTTAAACTGGTGAAAGGAAATTGTTGAACAGATATCAGGAAGTTCTTCTTCACACAAAGGGCCATCAATGCTTGGATTGAATTTCTGAGTACGATAGTGGAGGGAAGAACTTTGGAGTCCCTTAAGAAACAATTGGCAGCTATGATTGGGGGACTATGGGTTTTTCCAAATGGCATTCTTCAGCTTGTCAAGTATTGCAACTCTCAATAAGACTACTATATCTCAACATGGAAAATGGACATCAGATTTATCAGAATTCATCTATGAATACTATACCCATTCTACTGCTTATTGGATCTATCTGTTTATGCAAATCAACAAATAGATAACAAATTAACTCGCCTGGTGGGAAACCGCCTGATTTACTTTCTGTGGTTCAATGTGCTCAGTTTAGATCTAGATCTTCTGACATGTGAGAATTTGCTATGATTTGTACATTAGTAATAAGATTTTAGCATAGTTGTGATTTAAGCCTGGGATCCCAATATACAAAACCACTTCTCAGTATAATTACCCTTGTTAAACTGCCCTTGCAAGGCTGAAACAGCTCTGGATTATCTCTGAAAGTGTCAAAAATTATTTTCCCAAGCACAGTATAATCACAGATTTGTTCTTGAATTAGTCAGGAGGGAATAACAATTGGTTGCAATTATAGCTGAAGGAAGGTTTGACTTCCAAATTGTGTGTCCCTGAATGTGATACACAACTACACATGTAGGCCGGAATTTTGATTACCAGGGCGGGTCGGGTGCAGGCGGTCGGTGTGGCGGGTCGGAACCCCGTTCTTCTTTTCATCCCATTCCTCAGAGCAACTTTCCCTTAATGGCGCCTATTAAGGCAGGCCTGCGTGTTTCCCGGCCCTATTAAATGGTGTGGGTCTGATGATGTCATCAATGACTCATTTCCAGCCAGGATATTTAAAGCAGCCTTGGCCACATTGCATTTGAAGGTTCATCTAGGAGTGTGCAGGCAGTTTATATCACCATCTGGTTAGTGCTCAGCCTTGCACAGATGGCTTCACAGAGACATAGGGCTGCACCCAGATTTTCAGATGACTCCCTACATATTCTTGTGGAGGGAGTCAGAGAACGCAGGGAAGTCCTCTTCCATGCTAATGGGCGGAAGAGTCCTCCCCAGTGTAATGTATGTACCTTTAAGGGGAGAACTACTTTTTACAGCTCCTGTATACTGTAGTACCGGCAGTGACCACACCTGTATATAAACCCTGAGTAGTGATCTATATAGTTAGTTCTAGTGTAACCTTCATTCAGTAAACACCTGTTGAATCGTTCCCTGCAGTCTTGTTGTCTAATTATTGAAGGACACAACATCAAGATACACGGATCTAACATTGGCGACGAGCAGATTCGAACCTACCTGCAACTCTGCATCACCTCCCAGGGATTCGCTCCTGGAGAACAGTGGAAGAAGGCCGAGTCCAGAAGCACGGGCGTCAACCACGGGCAACCCCCCAGTCATCCAGCGGAGATTTGAACATCGCAGGGGAGGCTGTCGAGAGCCAGGCTTGGCTTTCCAGTCACAATGGTCCAGCGAAACGGGCTGCCAACAGGTACTGCGCAGACCCTTCCCGGACAGCGGCGGCTAGAGCCGACCGGGCGGCACAGAAAAAGGCCGAGCAGCGTCGACGGGGGAGAGAGAGAGGGTACAGCGCACAGGGCGCAGCCAGTGTTCAGGACTGAGCGGCGTGAACGAGGGAGAGAGGCGAGAGAGAGCAGAGCGCAGCCGGTGTTCAAGGGCTGAGCAGCGTCAACGGGGGAGAGAGGCGCACAGGAAAACACGAGGCGCTGCCATTGCCACAAGGGCCGCAGAGAACGGCATTGGCAGCAGCGCTGGGGCAGTGCACGAAACCCACAGGGTGTCGCCATTTGCCACGAGGACCACCGAGAGCGGCGTTGGCAGCAGCGCGGGAGATGCCATTTTAAGCCGCAGCGGGGAAGAAAGGAAAGCGCGGGAGACGCCATTTAAGCTGCAGCGGGGAAGAAAGGAAAGCGCGGGAGACGCCATTTTAAGCCAGTCTAACCACACCCAAAAATGCCGAAGAGTGGCAGTATCACAGCGTTCGACAATGAAGTCGAAGATTGGACGACATATGTCGAACGCATAGAAGTATACTGCAAGGCGAATGAAGTGCCAGATGACAAGAAAGCGCTGGTATTGTTGAATTCAATGGGTGCAAAAATATATGGCTTACTACGAAACCTAGTAACACCAGAGAAGCCAGTAGAAAAGGATTTTGAAAACATAGTGTCAATCCTACAGGACCACTTAAACCCCACACCGCTGCTGATAGCAGAAAGATTTAAGTTTCACAAAAGGAACCAGCATAAAGATGAAAGTAATGCTGAGTATTTAACGGAACTGCACAAGCTATCGAAACACTGCCAGTTTGGAACAGGACTAGCAGATACTTTAAGGGACAAGTTTTGGTGTGGGCTTCAAAATGAAGGAACCCAGAAACGGCTTCTATCAGAAAAGGATCTTACGCTGGACAAGGCTTTCAGCATTGCAGTATCACACGAAGCAGCCGCACGGGGCGCTGCAGAGATACAACAGATACCGCAAGAATATGGCACAAATGAAATGTCACACGAAACAGTGAAGTGGCATCGCTGCGGCAGAACAACACATGACCATAATGATTGCTGGTTCAAGGACAAAGTGTGCAGACAGTGTGGAAAAGTAGGACACATAGCAAGAGTCTGCAGGTCGGAAAAGAAAACCAGCAGCAAGAAACCTCCACAGGAGAAGTACAAGAAGATACATAAGGTGACAGAGAGTAGTCCAGACGAACAGAAAAGTGATGCAGACTCCGGAAGCAAGGAGCTGGGTTGTCTGAAACTACATAATGTGATCAAAATGGAGGATCACCAAACTATCTGGGTCACGCTCAAGATAGCAGGAGTCCAAGTGAAAATGGAATTGGACACAGGATCAGCCCTAACAGTCATAAACCGAAGGGACTACAAGCGGCTATTCTCACATATACCCTTGAGAGATACAAAGATTGCCTTGAAGACGTACACGGGGCAAAAAGTCTACCCCAAAGGAAAAATAAGGGTGAACGTTACATATAATGGCAAGGAAACACCAAAAATGGACCTATATGTATTGCCAGATGGAGGATCCCCACTACTAGGACGTGAATGGATCCGGAAGATACAGCTAGATTGGCATTCCATACAAGCACTGACTGTAGATGCCAAAAAGGATGATGACGTCACACCTGGACGACTGTCAAAAATGCTAACTGACGCACAAGAAGTGTTCCAGCAGGGACTCGGAACACTAAAAGGCATAACAGCGACGATCAAAATAGAGGAAAATGCAAGCCCAAAGTTTTTTAAGGCCAGACCGGTACCTTATGCGATCCGCCCAGCCGTCGAAGCAGAGCTGGAAGGTTTGGAATGTTCAGGAGTACTGTCCAAAGTGGACTGGAGTGAGTGGGCTACACCCATCGTTCCTGTAATGAAGAGGTCATTGAGTAATACGCCTGAGGAATCAAAGAAGGTTCGCATCTGTGGGGACTTTAAGGTGACAGTGAACCCAGTCCTTCACACTGTACAATATCCGCTTCCGCGGATTGAAGATATTTTCACCTCACTATCTGGAGGGAAACGCTTCACTAAGATTGGTCTGGCCCAGGCGTACCTGCAAATGGAGGTAGAAGAAGCCTCGAAACAGTACCTCACGATCAACACTCATAAAGGTCTCTACCAATACAATCGGCTGGTGTTCGGGGTAGCATCAGCTCCGGCTATTTGGCAAAGGGCAATGGAACAAGTCCTGCAAGGGATTCCAGGGACCCAGTGTTATTTGGACGACATCCTGGTCACGGGCGAAAATGACAGTGATCACCTCGCCAACCTGGAGCAGGTGCTCACTAGATTGAAGGAATATGGGCTCCGAGCTAATCGCCACAAATGCGAGTTTTTCCAGAAGCAGATCTCGTATTGTGGCCACGTTATTGATAAGGAGGGGTTACATAAGTCCCCTGAAAAGATTGAGGCAGTAGTCAAGGCTCCAGCACCGGAAAATGTGTCACAACTGAGGTCGTTCCTCGGGCTGGTGAACTACAACCATAAGTTCTTGCCGAATTTGTCTACCGTACTACACCCACTGAACACCCTACTGCAAACGGGGGTACCATGGAAGTGGAGTGACGAATGTAAACGAGCTTTCCAGAAGAGCAAAGCATTGATCACATTAAAAGAGGTGTTGGCTCATTTCAACCCAGCACTACCAATTCGGTTGGCGTGTGATGCATCGCCCTATGGCATTGGAGCGGTGCTGTCGCACAAATTCCCGGACGGCTCGGAGAGGCCAGTAGCCTTTGTGTCTCGGTCACTAACCTCAGCCGAGCGTAACTACGCCCAGATTGACAGGGAGGCCCTCAGCCTAGTGTGGGGAGTGAAATAGTTCAATCACTATCTGCACGGGCAGAAGTTCACCTTGCTGACTGACCACCAACCACTTGTCTCCATCTTTAATCCAAAGAAGGGCATTCCGGTGATGACTGCGCAACGGCTACAAAGATGGTCCCTTTTTCTAGGGGCGCACCAATATGAAATCGAGTATAAGGGCACGAAACAGCATGGAAACGCTGATGGGCTAGCACGCCTGCCACTGCCTACTGCGGAGGAAGCACCAGCAGTGGATCCTGTCGAAATATTTCATTCGACTATAATTGAATGCTTGCCAGTAACTAACGCTGGTATAGAGAAGGAGACCCGAAATGACCCGACACTGTCTCGGGTATATGATTTGACGGTGAAGGGATGGCCAGCACATGGCGACTCACTGTTGCCAGCATTCTCATCCAGAAGAGAGCAGCTGTCAGTATGCCAGGGGACCTTGATGTGTGGATGCCGAGTGGTAATTCCACCCAAGTTAAGGGAGAGATTGCTCAATGAGCTTCATGAAGGTCATCTGGGAGGGGTGAAAATGAAAAGCCTTGCTAGGGCTTATGTGTGGTGGCCGGGGATCGATCAGCAAATCGAGGACCTGACAAAGAGCTGCTCAGGATGCCAGAAGGTCCAAAATGCACCACCACATGCCCCTCTACACCCATGGGAGTGGCCCTCATCTCCATGGCAACGGGTGCATATTGATTTTGCTGGTCCATTCATGGACTCAATGTTTTTAATAGCCGTGGATGCGCACTCGAAATGGCCTGAGTTGCTCAAAATGTCCTCCACCACCACGGAGAAAACTATTGCTGTCCTACGGACCATTTTTGCCAGGAACGGCTTGCCAGAGCAGATTTGCTCTGATAACGGACCACAGTTTGTGTCCGAAGAGTTTCGAAGATTTATGAAAAGGAATGGGGTAAGGCATTACACATCCGCCCCGTATCATCCAGCCACAAATGGATTGGCTGAGAGGTTCGTACAAACCTTTAAAAAAGCAGTAAAGGCCATGTGCGATGACGACATTCCACTGCAGCATAAGGTGGACAATTTCCTGTTCACCTACCGGAATGCGACACATGCAGTCACCAACCAGGCCCTGGCCATGATGTTCTTTAACCGAAGGTTGAGATCTCGTCTGGATTTGCTCAGACCAAATGTATGAAGAGATGTTGAGAGTAAGCAATTCCAGCACATCAATGAGAAGCCGACAAGGAGCTTCAATGTAGGGCAACCAGTCTTGGCCCGCGACTACCGAACAGAGAAATGGCAACCAGGAACGATATGGACACGGCAGGGGCCACTAATGTACACAGTGGATGTTGGGGAGAACATTGTGAGATGCCATGCCGACCAGATCCTAGAGTCACAGGAACGAGTCAACCCCATGTCTCGGCCATACGTACCTGTTGAGGAACCCGACGTACAGGTCGCATCTACCTCAGAAACAATAGCATTGGAAGCTGATGAATCAACTGACGACAGACTGTTAGAATCGCCTCCGCACCAAGAGCGAGACACTCGGGAAAGGCGTTATCCAGAAAAAATCAGGAAGCCTCCCGAAAGACTGAATTTATAAATAGACTATTTTCAGTTAATGTTGCATGTTAAAAATGTTAATTGTAATTAGTTTGATATTTAATTGTTAAATGAGTGTTGTGGTACTGTTAATCTAAAAGGGGAGGAATTGTAACATATGTACCTTTAAGGGGTGAACTACTTTTTACAGCTCCTGTATACTGTAGTACCGGCAGTGACCACACCTGTATATAAACCCTGAGTAGTGATCTGTACAGTTAGTTCTAGAGTATCCCTCATTCAGTAAACACCCGTTGAATCATTCCCTGCAGTCTTGTTGTCTAATTATTGAAGGACACAACATCAAGATACACGGATCTAACACCCAGGAGACTAAAAGTGCCTGGCTCCAAATAACAGAGGAGGTGAACAGCAGAGTTATGGTGAGCGGGACTTGGGTGCAGTGCTGGAAGCACTTCAATGATCTCATGAGATCAGGAAAGGTCAGTGCAAAGCCACACTCACATTCATTCTGCTGTGCCTCTCATCACATCCCCATCACTCTACCTTCACAAAGTCTGCTCCTGCACATCATTACTCACACCAACATACCTTGCACATCCACCCATCCTCTCTCTATCTACATACTCACATCCCCATCTGACTAACCACCCCTCATACTCACCCTCATCCTAATGCAATCAGACTAACTAACACCACACAAGGAGGGCACTTGGCATCGGCACTTTGGCATTAGCACCACACTCCCTCATAGTCACCCTCTAAAGATGTAGCCCACACATTCCTTACACACATGCCATCACTCTCACTCAAACTTCTCTTCTTTCCCTCCTTGCAGGAGAAAAAAGCCCACAATAACAGCGAGAGGGCGAGAACCAGAGGTGGCCGGCAGTGGAGACACATCTCAGGAGAGCGCAAGATGCTCCCAGCTCTGCTTAGCTGCATGCAGACGCTCAGCCTTGGGGGCCACCGAGAAAGAAGGTGATTCTGGAGGTGCAGGAAGAAGTGCAGGAGGCTCTGACAGGTTTTGTGACCGCGATGTCTGCAAATGTGCAAAGAATGGAAAAGTCTATCTCCAACATGAGCACCACCATGTCGCAAGCGATGGCGATGGTAGGCTCTTCCATGGAAAGGATGGCCATCTTCATGGAGCAGCTAATGCGCCACTCACATAAGCACATGCTATCTATGGAGAACAGATGGCAGAAGCTCATAGACCTCCACTCTAGGAGGGATGTAAACGTAGACTTGGGTCCTCATGGCTCCACTGATGTGCTGCAAGGTGCTCTCCAGCTCCTTGCTAGCAGGGAAGTGTGGGTGGCCCATGAGAGGGATGATGGTGAGAGGGGACATGGAAGTGGGGGCTCCTCTCAAAGCGCTCACACTTCTTCCCCGTTGCCTCCCCCTCAGTCAGAGCCCCAAATGCCTGGTCGGATCACGATGGCCGAATCTAGCCCTGCACAGTCGCTGGAGGAGCAAACTTTGGCGGGGTCATCAGAGGCTCCAAAACCCAGAGGACGTCTGCCAAAAATGTCTACGCAGTTGCAGCAGGGAAGTGAGCAGGCTGCCTCTACCTCTGCTGAAGCCACAGGGGTTGCACCTCATAGAAGCACGTGTAAGCGAACAATGACACAGAAGTAGATGCACAAGGGTAAGCACATGGGTGTTTAAAGAAGTTGTTGAGTCTGTGTGTCCCAGTTATGTTTAGGATCAATCACTGACACAGACAACAAGAATAACTTTAACAGGTCTTTACTATTCGGAGGTCAGGGCTGAACTGCCCAGCAAATCCTTACACAACACTTATATACCGGTGTGGTCACCACCGGTATTACAGTATACAGCAGCCAAGAGAAAGTAGTACATCTCTTAAAGTAGTTCTCTTAAGGTGGAACAGGTTACATACACCACAATCCTCCCTTTTTAGCTTAACAGTTATATCCCCATTTAACATAACACAATAACATATATACAACTTCATGCAAAACAGTTCAAAGATTCAGTCTCTGAGGAGGCCTCCTGCTTCGAGTTGGATAACGCCTTTCAGGGGTCTCTGATTCTCGTTGTTGGGGTGACTCATCTAGTTGGTCTCTTATGGATTGGATATCATCATCGGGTACATTCACTTCTGAGGTAGATGCTTCAGGTTCACTAACTTCTTCCACGGTTGTCTCTGCCGTAACCATGGGTTCGACCCTTGTTCTCGATTCTACCAGTTGGTCAGCATGACGCCGTATTACATTTTCACCAACATCTACCGTGTACATCAGGGGTCCTTGTCTGGCCCGAATTGTTCCAGATTGCCATTTCTCGTTTTTATAATCCCGGGCTAACACTGGTTGTCCTATTTCGAAACTCCGAGTGGTCTTGTTATTTATATGCTGGAACTGTTTGTTTTCAACTTCCCTCCGCACATTTGGTTTTAACAAGTCCAACCTGGACCGCAACCTCCTGTTATAGAACATCATGGCAGGACTTTGGTTTGTCACTGCATGGGTGGCGTTTCGATATGCCAGTAGGAATTTGTCCACCTTGTGTTGTAGTGGAACCTGATCTTCGCTCATGGCCTTTATCGCTTTTTTGAACGTTTGTACAAATCTCTCAGCCAACCCGTTTGTAGCCGGATGATATGGGGCAGAGGTATAATGTTTCACCCCATTCTTCTTCATGAATCCCTGGAATTCTTCTGACATGAACTGCGGTCCGTTGTCTGAACATATTTGTTCTGGCAATCCATTTCTTGCAAATATCGTTCTGAACACCGCGATCGTCTTTTCCGAGGTAGTGGTAGTCATCTTAATCACTTCTGGCCATTTAGAATGTGCGTCCACCGCAATTAAAAACATGGAGTCCATGAAAGGACCAGCAAAGTCAATATGTACACGTTGCCATGGGGTTGAAGGCCATTCCCATGGATGCAGCGGTGCAATCGGAGGTGCATTTTGCACTTTTTGGCACCCTGAGCAGCTTTTCGTCAGCTCCTCTATCTGTTGGTCGATACCCGGCCACCACACATAAGCCCTAGCAAGGCTTTTCATCTTGACTCCCCCCAGATGACCTTCATGCAGTTCCTTTAGAACTCTCTCTCTTAACTTAGGAGGAATAATCACCCTTGTTCCATACATCAATGTTCCTTGACAGACGGACAGCTGTTCTCGTCTTGCTGAGAATGCCGGTAACAGTGGATCACCATGTGCTGGCCATCCCTTCACTGTCACTTCGTAGACCCTGGACAGTGTCGGGTCGTTCCTGGTTTCTCTTTCAATACTTGCATTGGTGACTGGTAAACATTCGATGATGGTCGAGTGAAATAACTCAACAGGGTCAACCGTCGGTGCCTCCTCCTCTGTAGGTAGTGGCAGGCGCGACAGCCCATCAGCATTACCATGCTGCTTTGTACCTTTGAATTCTATCTGATATTGATGTGCCCCTAGGAAAAGGGACCATCTCTGGAGTCTCTGTGCTGTCATCACCGAAACACCCTTCTTAGGGTTAAAAATGGATACCAACAGCTGGTGGTCTGTCAGAAGCGTAAACTTTTGGCCCTGCAGGTAATGATTAAACTTCTTTACTCCCCACACAAGGCTGAGAGCCTCCCTATCTATCTGAGCATAGTTGCGCTCAGCGGAGGTCAATGATCTGGATGCAAACACAACTGGCCTCTCCTGGCCATTTGGCAACTTGTGTGAGAGTACTGCCCCAATACCATATGGAGAAGCATCACAAGCCAAACGAAAAGGCAGCGTTAGGTTGAAGTGAGCCAACACTTCCTCTGAGGTGATCAATGCTTTGCTTTCGCGAAAGGCCCTCTTACAGTCCTCACTCCACTTCCATGGTACTCCCTTCTGCAAAAGAGCGTTCAGCGGGTGCAGCACCGTGGATAAATTTGGCAGAAACTTATGGTAATAGTTAATCAACCCTAGAAACGACCTCAATTGGGATACATTATCCGGAGCGGGAGCCTTCACAACAGCTTCGATCTTGTCAGGAGACTTATGAAGCCCCTCCTGGTCAATGACATGACCACAGTACGAGATCCGCTTCTGAAAGAATTCACATTTCTGGCGATTAACTCGAAGACCATATTCTTTCAATCTGGTGAGCACCAGTTCCAAGTTTGCAAGGTGTTCCTCGTCATCATCTCCTGTAATCAGAATATCGTCCAGGTAACATTGTGTACCTGGAATTCCCTGTAATACCTGCTCCATGGCCCTCTGCCAAATTGCCGGAGCCGATGCCACTCCAAAAACCAGTCTATTATACCGGTACAAGCCTCTATGCGTGTTGATCGTGAGATACTGGCGTGACTCTTCCTCAACTTCCATTTGTAAGTACGCCTGCGCCAGGTCTATCTTGGTGAAGTGTTTCCCGCCAGACAACGAAGCGAAGATATCCTCAATCCGCGGAAGCGGATACTGCACCGTGTGAAGCACCGGATTAACAGTGATCTTGAAATCTCCACAGATGCGAACCTTCCCCGGTTCCCCCGGCTTGTTGCTCGATGAACGCATCATGACGGGGACAATGGGCGTGGCCCACTCACTCCAGTCTACCTTAGACAGTACTCCTGAACGTTCTAGCCCTTCCAGCTCAGCTTCCACAGCAGGTCGTATTGCATAAGGTACCGGTCTGGCTTTGAAAAATTTCGGGTTTGCATGTTCTTCAACCTTGATGTTTGCCGTAATTCCTCTCAGTGTTCCCAGTCCCTGTTGGAACACCTCTTCAGCATCGTCCAATATTCTGGACAATCGTTTAGGTTTGACATCTTTTGTACCGGAATCTACCGTTAGTGCTTTTAAGGAATGCCAGTCCATATTCATTTTCCTAATCCACTCTCGTCCCAGTAGTGGTGGACCTCCCTCAGGTAGCACATATAAGTCCATTCCTCGGCTTTCTTTGCCCTTGTGGACCACCTTTACCTCTATCTTCCCGATGGGGTATACTCTTTGCCCCGTGTATGTTTTCAATACAATCTCCGTATCCCGTAGGGGAATATGTGGGAATAACCTTTTGTAATCTTTCTTATTCATGACCGTCAATGCCGATCCAGTGTCCAATTCCATCTTCACTTGGACTCCTGCTATCTGAAGTGTGACCCAAATTGTTTGGAGGTCTGCTTCATTACCAACATTGTGTACTCTTAGACTACCCAGTTCATTACTGCTGGAGTCTGAATCTGACTTCTGTTCGTTCGAACTGTTCTCTGTCACCTTGTGTACCTTTCTGTACTTTTCCTGCGGTGACTTTTTGTTGCTGGTCTTCTTTCCTGACCGGCATACTTTAACTATGTGACCAAGCCTGCCACATTTTCTGCATTCCTGATTTTTGAACCAGCACTGGTTCTGATCGTGCGTTGTCTTTCCACAACGATAACATTTTACTGTACTCAAGACCATTTGATTGGTGCTGAGTTCCGGTGACCGTAGCTGCATTTCCGCAGTGCCTCTCGCTGCGGCTTCATGCGATGCTGCAATAGTGACAGCTTTATCAAGCGTAAGCTCATTCTCCTCAAGCAGTCGCTTTTGTGTTCCTTCTTTTAACAATCCACACACAAATTTATCTCTCAGCGCATCTGCTAGTCCTGTTCTAAACTGACAGTACTTTGCTAGCTTACGCAGTTCAATTAAAAATTCAGCGTTGCTTTCGTCTTTCAGCTGCGTTCTTCTGTAAAATTTAAATCGTTCCGCGATCATCAGCGGCGTGGGGTTTAAATGATCTTTCAGGACAGTAACAATATTCGTGAAAGTCTGATCCGCCGGTTTATTTGGTGATAGAAGGTGCTTCAATAGCCCGTATGTTTTCGCACCCATTGAGCTTAATAAGGTTAGTGCTTTCTCATCATTTGGTACCTTATTTGCTTTACAATACACTTCCATGCGTTCTACATACATGGTCCAATCTTCGATATCGCTATCAAAGGTATTAATGCTCCCATGTTTAGGCATCCTTGCAATATTTTTTTTTCAAAATGGCGGCTTCCCGCGCTTGTCTTCTTCCCCCGCCTACTAAAATGGCGGCTTCCCGCGCTTGGCGGTCTTTCCCGCGCTCGTCTTCTTCCCCCGCTGACTACAATGGCGGATTCCCGTGTTTGCCTTCTTTCCCCGCTGGCTGCAATGGCGATTGCCTTGCTGCTGCCGTTCTCGCCTCCCCAGCGGTTCTCACTCCCCGATGCTGCTTTGCCTCGCAGCCCCGCTTGCAGCCCGGTCCTTTACACCGGCTGCGTTTGAATTCTCCGCGGCTCTCGTGCCTTAAGCTTCTCAACTCCCCGACGCTGCTTTGCCTCGCAGCCCCGCTTGCAGCCCGGTCCTGTACACCGGCTGCGTTTGAGTTCTCCGCGGCTCCCGAGCCTTAAGCTGCCCCAGTCGCTGCGCCTCTCGGCCTCGATTGCAGCCCGGCCCTTTCTACCGGCCGTGGTCGAGCTCTCCGCCCTTATTCCTACGTTTTCCCTCCCCTACTCCGCAGCCAATGCGGCCGACTTTCTGCTCGTGTCGCTGATCGGCTTACCCACCATCATGGTAGAAGGGATGATCACTGCCTGTCGCTGATGGAGGGCTTCGTGGTCAGAATTCTTTTTCTTTTTAACCCGGGTTCTCGATGCCTCCCGTGCGATGGTGCTCAGCAGGATGATGAGGGCGGATGCCTCTTCTCGACGCCCGTTCTGAGGACGAAGCTGCCTTGGATGTAAAACTGCCGCAGGGTAAGATCGGACTCGTCGCCACTGTTGAGTCTGTGTGTCCCAGTTATGTTTAGGATCAATCACTGACACAGACAACAAGAATAACTTTTAACAGGTCTTTACTATTCGGAGGTGAGGGCTGAACTGCCCAGCAAATCCTTACACAACACTTATATACCGGTGTGGTCACCACCGGTATTACAGTATACAGCAGCCAAGAGAAAGTAGTACATCTCTTAAAGTAGTTCTCTTAAGGTGGAACAGGTTACATACACCACAGAAGTGTTTTTGCTAAGATTCCGTTACTGTAATGTTACATATAAAGCTGTTTATTTTCACCACTTTCCAGTCATGCCCATTTTTGAGTGCTACTTTGGAAGTGGCTGAGTGAATTGGAGTGAATGGTGAGACATAGGGGTTGATTTTAACTCAGGTGCGGGGAATTGCCGGGTTCCCCGAATTTCGTTTTTCCCACACGAATCTAAATGGGTCTGTGAGATTGATGCAATTTTAACTCAATTGGCCAGTTGATTTCCAACGTGTGGGAACCCTTGGCAATTGAGTATTTCCAGTCAGAAAGTTGCAGAATATGACGTCATCATTGCTGCTGCTTTTAAGGTCCACAGCAAGCCTTGCTTCTTCTGCAGGCTTCCAAGCTTTCCCATTATGATGGCACAGGAGCCTGCAGGAGCAATGGCCAGCGGGAGGGCAAGAGCTGCCCCAAAATTTGATGAGGAATCACTACAGGCATTGCTGGATGGAGCTAGGGCCCACAGGGAGGTCTTGTTCCCTTCTTCAGGGAGGAAGAGGCCTCCCAGCCACACCAAGGCAGTTTGGCAACAGGTGGCTGAGGAAGTCAACTCCTTGGGGCTCACACGAAGAATGTGGATTCAGTGCCGGAAAAGATTCCATGACCTTCATTGCACTGGAAAAGTAAGTACTGTATGAAGTTTCCATCACCCTCAATCTGATCCCCATTGCCTTTCTTCACCAGCACTCAGCTTTAGCAATCTCTTCCTCCACATCCCACTTGACACTCACATCCATGCACCCTTACCCATTCCCTCTCTCTCTATGCTCACATTCACGTAACTATTCCACCATGCAGCCCTCACACTCCCTCTCACTCTGATGCTTTGATCACAACTGACAACACACAGGGAGGGCTCTTGGTCTTGCAACCTCACTCCATCTTTGTCACCTTCTAAGAATCTATGCTATGCAATCTCTACACTCACTCCTTCATTCTCACTCAACCTCCACTTGTCTCCCTCATTGCAGGAGAAGAGAGCTCACAACAAAAGAGAGCGAGCCAGGACAGGAGGAGGGCCACCCTCAATAGCCCACCTGACCCCCTGGGAGGAAACCGTCCTGGAGATAGTCGGGGCTGATGCAGATGTGGATGTTGGGGAAGGACAGACAGGTGCATCCCTGCAAGCTGGTGACAGAATAGTTTTCCATCTCTCTCATTGACATTGCATGAGTTGCTGATAATGATTCTGAAGCTACATCATATGGAGTTATGATCATCTGCAAAATGCAATGTGCATGTAACCTTGGCATCACATCGCTAACTCTTTCCATTACTCCCCCACAGGACCATCGGGAGCCCCCGTCCCCACTGTGCAGGAGGAAGAGCCTGAGATTCCAGACTCCTCAGAGGAATCTGCAACATCTGAGGGCGCAGCGTCAACAGAAATAAGCGTACACAGCACCAGCGCAGACACTCACACCTTGGGGGCACCTTCGGGACATAGAGTAGTGTTGTCACCTGGTGTATCACAGCTCACAAGTGAGCATCAGCAGATTGTGGAGACAGGGACAGCAGTGGAGAGTCCTCGTCGGAGGGCGCAGGACTCTGCCAGCTCAGCTCAGCTGCATGTCAACCCTCTGCCTCTGGGTCCATCCATAAGATCAGAGGTGATGGAACTCCATGCACAGATGCAGGAGTCTCTGGCAGGTTTTGTCTCCAGGGTCGCTGCGAGTGTGGAGCGAATTGAGGAGTCCATAGCGAACATGAGCAGACCCTTTGTGTAGTCAGTGGTGCATGAACGCATCAACACGGAAAGGATGGCTACCTACGTGGAAATGATTGCTGCCTCCGTGGTAAGGCTGGCTATCGTAGAGGAGAGGATGGCTATGGTAGAGGAGAGGAGGGCTACGTTAGAGGAGAGGAGGGCTACGGCCATAGAAGAGGTTAGTCGCCAGGGTATGGAAAACATGGTGAGTGTTCAGAATAGAATGACATCTCTTGAGGAGCGATGGGCATCTACTGAACAGAGAAACCAGACCTTCATGGAAGTCCTTCTGAGTAGGACTGCCATTGCAGATACGGGTCCCCATGGCCCCCCTGATGTGCAGCAAAGTGCTCTCAAGCCACTTGCAGGCGCTGAGGGGGACCTGACCCATGAGAGGGAGGTTGATGGCAGACCTCAAGGAAGTGGGGGCTCCTCTCCAAGCACTCACACTTCCATGCCACTGCAGAGCCCTTGCTCAGAGCCCCGCTGGAGTCCACACCCAAGTGAGATAGACATCTCAACCCCTGTACAGCCGCAGGAGCAGCAGACTGCTGACGAGCCCTCACAGGCTCGCCACCCCAGAGGATGCCCGCCAAAGGTGTTGAGACAGGAGCAGCAGGAAAGTGAGCAAGGGGCCTCCACATCTGCTGAAGCCACAGGTGAACCACTATGTAGGAGCATGCATAAGAGGAAAATAAAGCACAATAGTCACAAGGGTAGTCACTTGGGTGAAATGTTGTGTATTTTGTAAAAATGCCATCAGTTGTTTGTTTTCCATAAAAATTCTGATGGCAAATGCTGCAGTTCTGGCGTGTGTCATTTCACGAATGGGGCTTTCACACTGAGGGCTTAGGATTACTTGCAGTTGTCAGGATGCTGGTCAAATAGCTAGGAATCCGCAGGGTTTGGCCATTGTCGATGCTCAGGTTAAAGTGTTTGATGTACTAGGCTAAGCAAATCTGGCCAGGATGAGTGCGTTCCTTGCATCTCAGGCAGCAATGCTCTCGCGTAAAGCTGCCGCTGGTTGATGGTCCTCTGCAGGATGCTCATTTTCGCCCTCCTCCTCCTCCTCCTCCCCCTCCTCCTCCTCATCATCATCATCTGAGGAGGGTAATTGAGGAGCCACTTGGTCCTCAGGAATCTGCAAGCCATGACACTGTGCCATGTTGTGAAGTGCACAGCAAACCATGACAATTCTGCAGACCCTGGCTGCTGAGTACTGTAGGGCTCCACCTGATCTATCCAGGCATCTGAAGTGCATCTTCAGCAAGCCGATTGTTTGCTCAATAATGGATCTGGTGGAAATGTGGCTGGAGTTGTAGCGCTCCTCAGCTTCGTTGGCTGGCCTCCTCAACGGCGTCATTAGCCAAGTCCTCAGGGGATAGCCATTGTCTCCAAGTAGCCATCCGTGAAGTTCGTCTGGCAGCCTGAATATCGGAGGCACACTAGACTGGCGCAGTATGAAGGAATCATGGCAACTGCCAGGGTACTTGGCACAAACATGCAAAATCTCCTTCTTGTGGTCACACACCAGCTGAACGTTAAAGGAATGGGAGCCCTTGCGGTTGACAAAAATACCTGGATTGCGATGGGGTGCCCTAAGGGCCACATGTGTGCAGTCAATGACGCCCTGCACCCTTGGAAAGTCTGCCAGATTAGCTAATCCAACCGCTCGCGCCGTCATACTTGCGCGATCCTTGGTGAAATGGAAGTGATTGTGCACGAGGGCAAAGAGGCCATCGGTTACCTGCGTGATGCAAGTGTGTGTGGCCGCCTGGGAAATGCCGCTGATGTCTGCTGATGATCCCTGGAATGAGCCTGAGGCAAAAAAGTTGAGTGCGGTGGTGACTTTGATGGCCACTGGTAAGGAGTGTCCATCTGGTCCTCTGGGCAGCAGGTCTTGCTGTAGCATTGCGCAGATGTCAGTCACTACCTGTTGCGAAAGTCGGAGCCGTCTTTGGCACTGCTGCTCAGTCATGTTGAGGTAGCTGACCCTATGTCTATAGACCCTGTTTGGGACCTGTGTGATGCATCTGTGGGTGGCATAGAAACATAGAAGATAGGAGCAGGAGTAGGCCATTCGGCCCCTCGAGCCTGCTCCGCCATTCAATAAGATCATGGCTGATCATCCAAACTCAGTACCCTGTCCCTGCTTTCTCCCCATATCCCTTGATCCATTTAACCTTAAAAAAAAAATTCTAATTCCTTCTTGAATATATTTAATGAATTGGCCTCAGCTGCCTTCGTGGTGGAGAATTCCACAGGTTCACCACTCTCTGGGTGAAGAAATTCCTCCTCATCTCTGTCCTAAATGGCTTACCCCTTATCCTTAGACTGTGACCCCTGGTTCTGGACCCCCCCGCCATCGGGAACATCCTTCCTGCATCTAGTCTGTCCAGTCCTGTTAGAATTTTATAAGATTCAATGAGATCCCCTCTCATTCTTCTAAACTCCAGCGAGTATAAGCTCAATCGATCCAATCTCTCCTCATACATCATTCCTGCCATCCCAGGTATCAGTCTGGTGAATCTTCGCTGCACTCCCTCCATGGCAAGAACATCCTTCCTCAAATAGGGTGACCAAAACTGCACACAATACTTAAGGTGTGGTCTCACCAAGGCCCTGTACAACTGCAGCAAGACATCCTTGTTCCTGTACTCGAACCCTCTCGCTACGAAGGCCAACATACCATTTGCCTTCTTAACTGTCTGCTGCACCTGCATACCTACCTTCAGCGACTGGTGCACAAGGACACCCAGGTCTCGTTGCACTTCCCCTTCTCCCAATCTATTGCCATTCAGATAATAATCTGCCTTCCTGTTTTTGCTACCAAAGTGGATAACCTCGCAGTTATCCACATTATACTGCATCTGTCATGCATCCGCCCAATCATCCAACCTGTCCAAATCATACTGGAGTTTCTCAGCATCCTCCTCACAGCACACATGCCCACCTAGCTTTGTGTCATCTGCAAACTTGGAGATATTACATCTAGTTCCCTCGTCTAGATCATTAATATATATTGTGAATAGCTGGGGTCCTAGGACCGATCCCTGCGGTACCCTACTAGTCACTGCCTGCCACTCGGAAAAAGACCCGTTTATTCCAACTCTTTGCTTCCTGTCTGCCAACCAGTTCTCTATCCAAGTCAGTACCTTGCCCCCAATCCCATGTGCCTTAACTTTACACGCTAATCTCTTATGCGGCACCTTATCGAAACCCTTCTGAAAGTCCAAATAAACCACATCCACTGGTTCTCCCTTATCTATTCTACCAGTTACATCCTCAAAAAATTCCAGTAGATTAGTCAAGCACGATTTACCTTTTGTAAATCCATGTTGACTTTGTCCGATCCTGTCACTGTTTTCCAAGTTCTCTGCTATTACATCTTTTATAATGGACTCTAGCATTTTCCCCACTACCAATGTCAGGCTTACCGGTCTATAATTCCCCATTTTCTCTCTACCACCTTTTTTGAATAGTGGGATAACATTAGCTATCCTCCAATCCATGGGAACTGTTCCAGAGTCTATAAAATTTTGGAAGATGACCAGCAATGCATCTACTATTTCTAGGGCCACTTCCATAAGTACCCTACGATGTAGATTATCAGGCCCTGGGGATTTATCAGCCTTCAATCCCATCAATTTCCCTGACACTATTTCCCTACAAATATTGATATCATTAGTTCCTCCCTCTCAATAGACCCTATGTTCCCCAACATCTCTGGGAGGTTATTTGTGTCCTCCTTTGTGAAGACAGAACCAAAGTATGTATTTAATTGGTCAGCCATTTCTTTGTTCTCCATTATAATTCCCCTGATTCTGACTGCAAGGCACCTACGCTTGACTTCACCAATCTTTTTCTCTTCACATATCTATAGAAGCTTTTACAGTCAGTTTTTATGTTCTCTGCAAGCTTACTCTCATACTCTATTTCTCCCTCATAATTAATCCCTTTGTCCTCCTTTGTTGAATCCTAAACTGCTCCCAATCCTCAGGTTTGCTGCTTTTTCTGGCCAATTTATATGTCCTCTCCTTGGATCTTATGCTATCCCTAATTGCTCTTGTTAGCCATAGTTGAGTCACCTTTTTTGTTTTATTTTTATGCCAAACGGGGATGACTAATTCTGTAGTTCATCCATGCGATCTTTAAATGTTTGCCATTGCCTATCCACCGTCAACCCTTTGAGTAACATTCCCCAATCAATCCTACCCAACTCGCGCCTCATACCATCGTAGTTTCCTTTATTTAAATTCAGGACCCTAGCCTCTGAGTCAAATACTTCACTCTCCATCTTAATGAAGAATTCTATCATATTATGATCGCTCCGCCCCAAGGGGCCTCGCACAACAAGATTGCTAATTATTCCTTTCTCATTACATAATAGTAATTATTCCTTTCGCATTACATACTGCGAGATGCCACAAATGTCTGCTGCAGATCCCTGGAAGGAGCCTGAGGCGAAGAAGTTGAGGGCGCTGGTGACTTTGATAGCCACTGCTATGGCATGTCCACTGGCTCCTCTGGGCTGGAGATGTAGCTTCAGCAATCTGCGATGACCTGGCACGATAGCCTGAGCCTCCTGAAGCACTGCTGCTCCATCATGTTGAGGAAGCTCATCCTTTGCCTGTATACCCTGTGTTGGGGGTATCGCCTCCAGCGCAGTGCAGCCCTGCGCTGATGCCCTCTGTCCTGTGGAACATCAGGTCATTGAGGAGAAGGTTGTTGGTGATGTTGCTGCTGGTGTGCCTGCTGCTGCTGGTGTTGGGGTTCATTCTGGTCTGATTCTGAGGACCAAGTTGAGACAGTACAAATGGCACCCATGCTGATGTAATAGCAGTTTTGAAAAAGGGTTCACCCGAAACGTCAACTGTAATTTCTCTCCACGGATGTTGCCTGGCCTGCTGAGTTTTTCCAGCATTTTCTATTGTTATTTCGGATTTCCAGCATCTGCAGTATTTTGCTATCGTCCTGATATAATAGATGACAGGTCAAGTAGCGATCAGAGTAGCAATCTGTCAATGGTGTGATAGGCAGTAGCAATGAGGTGAGAGTGGCTTCCAAATTTGCAGAAAAGATGTTCAAACTGTAGACTCCTAAATCTGTGTTCAAAATCCACTCAGCAAGAGCCTTTCCCTTCGGCAAGTAAGCAGGTATCATGTGGCAGTATTTATTGTGCTTTCTGTGCTCTGCTGTAATTACCAAAAGGCCTGGTTAAAAACACGGTTAAGGGTCTGACAAGTTATTAATGAGGTCGCCAGCCTCTGCCATTCGGGTCCGTGCCGCACTGGCAAATGCACCCGAGTTAAAGGCGAGAGGAAGCGGGATCCCGATGCGCTCCCATTTTTTTTGAATTTTACTCCTGACCCGCCTCCAATCCCGCACGCACTGCAGAATGAAAATTCTGGCCATGATCTCCTGTGCAGTGCATTCTGGAGCTTTGAGCATGTACACCATTACATTTGTAAATATTATAATGGAGCCAGTATCTCCAGTTTGGATTTCTGACTTACGCTTTTGTACATTCAAAACCTCTAAGTCCACTATAGCATGCTTGGAATGTTAAATTTACAATTCTGCTCTAAACATAAGGCATTTTTTTTAAATTGGGAAAACTGGCAAATGCTCATGACCCATAGTGCAAAACATTACCATTGTTACAAAAGCAAAATACTGCAGATGCAGGAAATATGAATAAAAACAGAAAATGCTGGAAACACTCAGCCGGTCAGGCAGCATCTGTGGAGAGAGAAACAGAGTTAATGGTTCAGGTCGATGGCCTTTCAACAGAACTGGAAAAAGTTAGCGATGTAACAGGTTTTAAGCAAGTATAGATTCAGGGAGAGTGGGGCAGGGGAGGAAAGAACAAAAGGGAAGGTCTGTGATAGGGTGGAAGGCAGGAGAGATTACATGACTAGCATTGTTAAACAGAGAGAAGGAAATCAAGAAGTAGTGATTAAATAATGCCAAGCTTGAATTTAAAAGTCTGAAGATTGTAGAAAGGAAAGACTTAAGATGGTAAGTAATTAATTAGTTTTGCGTCCTAGAATAGAAGACGTTGCAATGGATTTGGGTGTCTGATTATTAATAGCCAAACTATTCAATGTTAAATATTATCAGGAAACAATTACAAATTTTATAAATCTAACCACTTTGTGTAAAATATGCTTTTCTTAAGTTTTATTTTTTGCTTCGACTGAATTAAGCTAATGATTAAATGTGCTGCTTGGCTATTTTTAGTGTATACAAACCATGATTCAGGCGTAACCTTGCTTGAGCTGTACAATATCTTGTCAAAGTAATCAGATGTTTATCAAGATCCACCTGTGTATGTGAAAAAAGCAAAGCAAAAAATAAACCCAGACATAACAATCTGTTATGAAGGTAACCTGATACATTTTATTTGTACCTTCCGAGAACAGCCATCCTGAGGCATTCGTTGTGTGAATCTGGATCACTCATGGCAATTAGTCAGGCGAAAGGACAAAATAGTGCAAGGTCGCCCTTGACCGCAGACGCCCTCTTTATATTATGGGACCACTTCAAGTAGAAGTGGTTCCATAAAAGCTTTAGTTCCCAATGCAAAGGAATCTGTCTCCTGATATAAATGGGGAAGATTCCACAGTACTGACAGAAATAAACAAAACAGCTGCAATACATGCAGGCTTGTGTAAGTCCAGTTGTTTGAAGGTCGCAATTTACAACTTCATTTCTGGTTGCTGGACCTTATCCAGCGGCTGGGGATTTTGATAAAGGCAAGCGGTGGGAAATCTGTTTTACCACTCTGTATAGGTCAGATGAATGTTCAGCTTAAATAGTAACAGAAAATGCTGGAGACACTCAGCAGGTCAGGCAGCATCTGTGAAGAGAGAAACAGAGTTAACGTTTCAGGTCGATGACCTTTCGTCAGAACTGGAAAAAAAGTAGGAAATGGAACAGATTTTAAAGCAAGTTTAGGGGCTGGGAAATGGGGGAGCGGATGAAAGAACAAAACACTCTTTGTTCCAGTCCTACTCGGGTCCCCTCCCTCACCTCTCTTTTGACAACATTGATGACTGTATCGGTGCTGTTTCCTGCTCTCACCCTGAACTAGATCATTTCATTCACTTCGCTTCCAATTTCCACCCTTCCCTCACCTTCACATGGTCCATCGCCGACTCTTCCCTTCCCTTCCTCGACTTCTCCGTCTCCATCTCTGGGGATAGGTTATTGACAAACATTCACTACAAGCCCACTGACTCCCACAGCTACCTGGACTACACTTCCTCCCACCCCGCCTCCTGTAAGGACTCTATTCCATTCTCCCAGTTTCTCCGTTTCCGCTGCATCTGCCCTGACAATGCCACCTTCCACACCAGTGCTTCCGACATGTCTTCCTTTTTCCTCAACCGAGGATTCCCCTCCACAGTGGTTGACATGGCCTTCGACCGTGTCCGTTCTATCTCCCGCAGTTCCGCCCTCACCCCTGCCCCTCCCTCCCGGAACCACAATAGAGTTCCCCTTGTCCTCACCTTTCACCCCACCAGCCTCCACATTCAACGGATCATCCTCCACCATTTCCGCCACCTCCAGCATGATCCCACCACCAAGCGCATCTTCCCCTCACCTCCCCTTTCAGCATTCTGTAGGGACGCTCCCTCTGTGACACTCTAGTCCACTCCTCTATCACCTCCAGCAGCCCTTCCCCTTCGCCCGGCACCTTCCCGTGCAAGCGCAGGAGATGCAACACATGCCCTTATACCTCCCCCCTTTCCACTGTCCAGGGCCCCAAACATCCCTTCCAGGTGAAACAGCAATTTACTTGTACTTCTTGCAATTTAGTATACTGTATTCGCTGCTCACGATGTGGTCTCCTCTACATTGGGGAGACCAAACGCAGATTGGGTGACCGCTTTGCGGAACACCTCCGTTCAGTCCGTAAGGGGGACCCCGAGCTTTCGGCCGCTTGTCACTTTAATTCTTCGCACCACTCCCACTCAGACCTCACCATCCTCGGCCTCTTGCATTGTTCCACGGAAGCTCAGCGTAAGCTCGAGGAACAGCACCTCATCTTTCGATTAGGCACTTTACAGCCCTCTGGACTCAATATAGAGTTCAACAATTTCAGATCATAACCTCGGCCCCTATCATATATATATATTTTATCCACACTTTTTGTTTGTGCCTTTTGTTCTTCTCTCCCACATGGCAGCTGTCTTTCATTCTGCCAGCGCAATTCACACATCATCTAGAGCCATCATTTGTTTCTTAATCTGTCCCATCACCATCTCCTTTTGCCTTGAATATCTCTTAATGTCTCTTCAATCTCTCTTGCCTTTTATCCTATCACAGACCTTCCCTTTTGTTCTTTCATCCCCTCCCCCATTTCCCCGCCGCTAAACTTGCTTTAAAATCTGTTCCATTTCCGGATTTTTTCTAGTTCTGACGAAAGCTCATCAACCTAAAACATTAACTCTGTTTCTCTCTTCACAGATGCTGCCTGCCCTGCTGACTGTCTCCAGCATTTTCTGTTTTTACTTCAGATTTCCAGCATCTGCAGTATTTTCTTTTTGTATGAATGTTCAGCTTGCCTGCAGTCAGGGAAATTGCATCTGCATCAGCAAGCTGCACTTCTATTTGTCAGCAGAGGTGCGATTGGGAAAGTACTGGGGAAAGCTACCTTTCCAGGTGGGTTCCAGTGCCTCGAGTGGCAGTCGAGCCACCTCATTTAATTTACATTACTCCTGCCAAAGTAGTGGCCTTGCTGGAAGGTAAATGCAGAGGAGGTGATCATCCTGTTGCAAATTTTTAATTTTTCAGAATTTTGAACAGTTGAAATGGGAATTTAATTTTGATAAAAGGTGGCAATCAACATCTCACTCTTGCTATTTGACCTGCTTTTCTTTGGCTCCCAAAATTTTTTGCAATTGTTGGCCCTGTTTTTCAGGGGGCGGGGGGAGGGAGTGTTGAACTGCAAATTTTAAACTGCAAAAGCTTAGCCTTTGTTATTAGTGACAGGATCTGCTGTTGTAGTTAATCGCTTTTAACTTTTTGTTATTTAACACTTTTCCTGAAAGTGGAATATAGTTTAATGCATGGGGATTAATTTGAAGCATCGGAACTGTTTTCAGCACAATCCTTTCATGCAGCTCATGATCATTCATACATTTTACCAGAGTAAGATTGCAGATAATGCGACACAAAACTCACAAACCTGTGACAGGCACGTTTGTATTAGAGTGCAGCCGACTCCAGATTTGTGCTTTTCATGCCATCTATTGTGTTCCTAAATGTAAATAACTTGACCTGCAGGGAACTGATGGCCTTCTAGACCAATGAAACTATTGGCTCGATTTTACCAGGCCCGAGGAGGCGGGAACGGAGGCGTGTGGGGTGTTAAAATTGCAAAAAGTGGCGGGCAGGCCCGACCCCGCGTCCATCCCGCCTCCAAGCAATTTTCCCAAATGCGTGGTTTCTGATCCCGTCTCCGTCCCGCCTCCAAGAGGCAGGATAGGCCCTTAAGGCCCTTAACAAACACTGAAGTGCCTCTATAATCCCATTTTGAGAGGCCTTTCTGATTTTAACCCTTTTCCCACGTAATGCACGCCTCCTCTGAAACACGACGGTGAAACCTGGCGGTAGCACAATTGGATTACTGACTATCAGCTGCAGCTCCACTATCAAAAAGGAGATTTGATCAGTCATCATTTGCAGGTGGCAGGACTTTGTTGTCTCAGGTCTGGGGGAACATTTAGCAGGCATAACCATAGCTGTGGAAGTTTGGAGCCTGACACCCATCTCCAGTGTGACCTCCTGGGAAACCCTTCTCGCCACATTGCTGCCCGGGATGCAAGGAACGCACTCATCTTGGCCAGATTTGCTTAGCCTAGCCAATCAAGCACTTTTACCTCGCAGCTTCTTACCAGCGCATCGACAATGGCCAAGAACCAACGGATTCCTAGCATTCTGACCACCATACTGACAATTGCAAGTAATTGGAAGCTGCGAGGTAAAAGTGCTTGATTAGCTAGGCTAAGCAAATCTGGCCAAGATGAGTGCGTTCCTTGCATCCCGGGCAGCAATGTGGCGAGAAGGGTTTCCCAGGAGGTCACACTGGAGATGGGTGTCAGGCTCCAAACTTCCACAGCTATGGTTATGCCTGCTCAATGTGGAAGTCCCATTTACAAAATGACACACACCACAACTGCAACAGTTGCCATCAGAATTTTTATTTACAATAACCAACTGATGGCATTTTAAAAATAAACACAACATTTCACCCAAGTGACTACCCTTGTGACTATTTATGCAGTATCTTTCTCTTACGCGTGCTCCTACGTGGTGCTACCCCTGTGGCTTCAGCAGATGCGGAGGCCCCTTGCTCACTTTCTTGCTGCTCCTGTCTTGACACCGTTGGCGGGCATCCTCTGGGGTTGCGAACCTGTGAGGGCTCGGCAACAGTCTGCTGCTCCTGCGGCTGTGCAGGGGTTGAGACGCCAATCTCAGTTGGGTGTGGATTCTGGTGGGGCTCTGACCGAGGACTTGGCAGTGGCATGGAAGTGTGAGCACTTGGAGAGGAGCCCCCACTTCCTTGTTCTCTGCCACCAACATCCCTCTCATGGATCAGGTCCACCTCAGCGCTTGCAAGTGGCTTGAGAGCACCTTGCTGCACATCAGGGGGGGCATGGGGACCCGTATCTGCACTGGCAGTCCTACTCAGAAGGACTTCCATGAAGGTCTGGTTTCTCTGTTCAATAGCTGACCATCGCTCCTCCAGAGATGTCAGTCAATTCTGAACACTCACCATGTTTTCTACACTCTGGCGACTTAGCTCCTCCATGGACATAGCCATCCTCTCATCTACTGTAGCCATCCATTCCACGGAGGTTGCCATCCTTTCTGTGGTGCTGCGTTCATGCGCCAATGACTCCACAAAGGCTCTGCTCATGTTCGCGATGGACTCCTTCATTCGCTCCACACTCGCAGCGACCCTGGAGACAAAACCTGCCAGAGACTCCAGCACCTGTTCCTGGAGTTCCAGCACCGCTGTTCTTCTGGATGGACCCAGAGGCAGAGGGTCGACATGCAGCTGAGCCGAGCTGGGAGAGTCCTGCGCCCCCCGACTAGGACTCTCCACTGCTGTCCCTGTCTCCACGATCTGCTGATGCTCACTTGTGAGCTGTGATACACAAGGTGACAACACTACTCTATCTTGCGATGGTCCCACCGAGGCGTGAGTGTCTGCGCTGGTGCTGGGTTGGCTGAATTCTGCTGACGCTGCACCCTCAGAGGTTGCAGCTTCCTCTGAGGAGTCTGGAGACTCAGGCTGTTCCACCTGGATAGTGGGGACGGGTGCTTGCGATGGTCCTGTGAAAAGAGTCAGAGATGTGAGGCCAAGGTTACATGCACATTGCATATTGCAGGTGATCATAAGTCTATCTGTTAGAGCTTCAGAATCATCATCAGCGACTCATGCAATGTCAATGAGAGTTGAAAAACTATTCTGTCATCAGCTTTCTCTGATGCACCCGTCTGTCCGTCCCCCACTTGCGCATTGTCCTTGAGTCCCACGATCTCCAGGACTGCTTCTTCCCAAGGGGTGAGGTGGGCAACTGAGGGTGGCCCTCCTCCTGTCCTCGTTCTTTCCCTCTTATTGTGAGTTCTCTTTTCCTGCAATGAGGGAGACAAGTGGAGTTTGAGTGAGAATGAAGGAGTGAGTGTAGAGAATCCAGAGCATAGATGCTTAGAAGGAGACAAAGATGGAGTGAGTTGGCAAGACCAAGGGCCCTCCCTTTGTTTTGTAAGTTGTTTTCATAGCATCACAGTGATAGGAAGTGTGAGGGCTGCATAGTCGAATAGTTAGGTGAATGTGACCATAGAGAGAGAGGGAATAGGTAAGGGTGCAGGGATGTCAGTGTCAAGTGGGATGTGGAGGAAGAGGTTGCTAAAGCTGAGTGCTGGTGAGGAGAGGCAATGGGGATCAGATTGATCAAAGTCATACTCACTTTTCCAGTGCACAGAAGGTCATGAAACCTCTTCCTGCACTGAAGCCAGGTTCTGCGGATGAGGGACAACGAGTTGACCTCCTGGGCCACCTGGACCCACACAGCCTTCGTCTGCTGGGGAGGATTTTTCCTCCCTGAAGAAAGGAAGAGCACCTCCTTACTAGCTCTTGCTCCCTCCACCAAAGCTTGCAGGGCAACGTCATCAAATCTGGGAGCAGACTTAGGTCTCCCGCTGCTCATTCTGCCTCCAGGTCCCTCTCACTGCAAAGGCCAAAAGGTTGGCAGTCTGCAGAAGAAGCAAGGCTTTTTGCAGACCTTAAATGCAGCAGCAATGATGGCATCATTGGAGGCGAGTTTCAGACTGAAAAAACTAATTGGGCCATGGGTTCCCACACGCTGGAACTCAATTGCCCAATTATGTGAAAATCACATCAATCTCCCACATTGATTTGGAATCAGGTGGATAACACGAAAAGCAGATGACACGACCCCAGCCCGCCCCAATGACAAAATCCAGCCCTATGGGTCTATGAATCTGCCGTCAGATCAAGTCCCCCTTGTCGTGCAAGCTAAAAGCAGCAAACCAATCCCACATGGTTGCACTCTTCTACAATCATCTCTACTTATTGCATAGTGGAGCTCAGCAGGCTTACAGAGAACAGCACCTAATGTCAAATGTAAACAGGGGACAGCAATGCAGAGAGATTCTAACAAATAAGAGCACTCTGAGAATGCTGACAGCAACAAATTGTGGATAGATTAAATTTTGGAGCCAGAGTGAAAGGAATTGAAAATCCCTAAATTTAGACCTTCTAATTTATGCAGTGAACCTGCCTATACAAAACAGATGTACTGCTGACTCACGTTTACAGGGTTTCTGTGATTTTATTAATAAAGTAGTGAATTATTATTTATAATACAATTTATAAATCATCAAGGTGAGTGGTGCTAAATTGTTTACTTGTCAACACAATTATTATTTGTACAGACTTGAATGCCATAAAAGAACAGCTTCTGAGGCGCTAGAGGGACTAGCGCCAGAGTTATGGCCAGTTTAAAAATTCCCTGGGGCCCTAAATCGGCGTTGCACCGGTAGCGCTGCGCCGGCACCGATGACGTCATCGGTGTGCGCAGCGTCCCGGTTGCCATGCCGACGGGCCCTAGCGCCGAAATTCAGTTGCGGCCGCCTCGCCCGTGGCAGCCGCAACTAAGGCCTAGAAATTGGGTTTTGGCTTAGCCAGGGCTTTAGCGCCGGAAGTTAGTGCCGGCGCTAAGTCCCCCTGCGCGCGGCAAAAATTCAGCAGGGCCGCGCCCAAACGGCTGCCGGCGCTACTGAAGGGTCTTTGCGGCGGTAAATCGGCGCTAACTGCCGTTTCGCGCCGCAATTCCGGCGCTGCGGCACCCGATGCGGTGCGGCAGGCTCGGGAAGTGCAGGCCTCCTCCTTCCGTTAAGGAGGAGCTGCCTGCACCCGGCCGCGGCCCGCGCAAATCTGTCTAAAAATGAGCCCGGCACCTCGGACAAGTGCCGGGCTTGCATCTGTTCCGGGGGGTGGGGGGGAGAAGTCCGGGGAGGGAGCTGCGGGCAGGCGGCCGGCGGGAAAGCGGCCGGCCGCCGCGGGGCCTTTAATGCGCCGGCGCAAACTCATGCAAGACTCTGTTGCCAGAGTCTTAGTTGCGGCTGCCACGGGCGAGGCGGCCGCAACTGAATTTCGGCGCTAGGGCCCGTCGGCATGGCAACCGGGACGCTGCGCACACCGATGACGTCATCGGTGCCGGCGCAGCGCTACCGGTGCAACGCCGATTTAGGGCCCCAGGGAATTTTTAAACTGGCCATAACTCTGGCGCTAGTCCCTCTAGCGCCTCAAAAGCGGCGCTAAGGCAACTGAATTTCTAGGCCTAAGACTCTGGCAACAGAGTCTTGCATGAGTTTGCGCCGGCGCATTAAAGGCCCCGCGGCGGCCGGCCGCTTTCCCGCCGGCCGCCTGCCCGCAGCTCCCTCCCCGGACTTCTCCCCCCCACCCCCCGGAACAGATGCAAGCCCGGCACTTGTCCGAGGTGCCGGGCTCATTTTTAGACAGATTTGCGCGGGCCGCGGCCGGGTGCAGGCAGCTCCTCCTTAACGGAAGGAGGAGGCCTGCACTTCCCGAGCCTGCCGCACCGCATCGGGTGCCGCAGCGCCGGAATTGCGGCGCGAAACGGCAGTTAGCGCCGATTTACCGCCGCAAAGACCCTTCAGTAGCGCCGGCAGCCGTTTGGGCGCGGCCCTGCTGAATTTTTGGCGCGCGCAGGGGGACTTAGCGCCGGCACTAACTTCCGGCGCTAAAGCCCTGGCTAAGCCAAAACCCAATTTCTAGGCCCATGTGTCTTTCACATCCTCAGACATCCCAAAGTGCTTCACAGCTAAAGAATTACTTTTGAAGTGTAATCGCTGTTGCTACGCAAACATGCTGGCGGATTTGTGCTTAGCAAGGTCCGCCAAACAGAAAATGAGAAAAATGGCCAAAAAAGTGTTTTTTGGTGGTGTGGGTTGAGGGAGGAATATTGTTCAGAACACTGGGACACTTTACTCTTCTTCAAAATAGGGCTATGGGATCTTACATAGGCGCAGACAGGTCCTCAGTTTAACAACTTATCTGAATGAGGGCATTTCCAACAATACAGCACTCCCTCAGTACCACACTGCAATGTCATAAGAACATAAGAACATAAGAAATAGGAGCAGGAGTAGGCCAATCGGCCCCTCGAGCCTGCTCCGCCATTCAATAAGATCATGGCTGATCTGATCCTAACCGCCAATCTACTATCACAGAACCATCTCCTGAATCTAACAGAATTAGACACACGAAATAGGAGCAGGATCAGGCTACACGGCCCCTGGGCCCGCTCCGCTACCCACAGGGCCATGTCCGATCCGAACCTAGACTCATGTCCAAATTCCTACCTGCTCCCCGTAACCCTTAATTCCCTTTACTTCTAGGAAACTGTCAATTTCTGTTTCAAATTTATGTAATGATGTAGCTTCTACAGCTTTTTGGGGCAGCATATTCCATGGACCTACCACCCTCTGAGTGAAGTAGTTCCTCCTCATCTCAGTTTTGAAAGAGCAGCCCCTTATTCTAAGACTATGCCCCCTAGTTCTAGTTTCACCCATCATCGGGAACATCCTCCCCGCATCCACCCGATCCAACCCCTTCACAATCTTATATGTTTCAATAAGATCGCCTCTCATTCTTCTGAACTCCAATGAGTAGAGTCCCAATCTACTCAACCTCTCCTCATATGTACATCCCCTCATCCCCGGGATTAACCGAGTGAACCTTCTTTGTACTGACTCGAGAGCAAGTATGTCTTTTCTTAAGTATGGACACCAAAACTGTATGCAGTATTCCAGGTGCAGTCTCACCAATACCTTGTACAACTGAAGCAATACCTCCCTATTTTTATATTCTATCCCCCTAGCAATGAAAGCCAACATTCCATTGGCCTTCTTAATCACTTGCTGCACCTGCATACTAACCTTTTGAGTTTCGTGCAACAGGATCCCCAGATCCCTTTGTACTTCAGCACTTTCCAGTTTCTTGCCATTAAGATAATAACTTGCTCTACGATTTTTCCTGCCAAAGTGCATAACCTCACACTTTCCAGTATTGTATTCCATCTGCCAAATCTCTGCCCACTTACTTAGCCTGTCTATGTCCCCTTGCAGGTTTTTTATGTCCTCCTCACTCACTACTTTCCCTCCCATCTTAGTATCATCTGCAAACTTTGATATGTTACACTCGGTCCCCTCCTCCAAATCGTTAATATAGATTGTAAAGAGTTGGGGACCCAGCACTGACCCCTGCGGAACACCACTAGTTACTGATTGCCAGTCTGAGAATGAACCATTTATCCCAACTCTCTGCCTTCTGTTAGATAGCCAATCCTCTATCCATGCCAGAATATTACCCCCAACCCCGTGATTTTTTATCTTAAGCAATAATCTTTTGTGTGGCACCTTGTCAAATGCCTTTTGGAAGTCTAAATACACTACGTCCACTGGTTCCCCTTTATCCACCCTATATGTTACTTCCTCAAAGAACTCCAGCAAATTTGTCAAACATGACTTCCCCTTCATAAAACCATGCTGACTTTGTCCTATTAAATTATGATTATCCAAATGTCCTGTTACTGTCTCCTTAATAATGGACTCCAAAATTTTACCTACCACAGATGTTAGGCTAACCGGTCTATAGTTTCCAGCCTTCTGTCTACTGCCCTTTTTAAATAAGGGTGTTACATCAGAAGTTTTTCAGTCTGCCGGGACCTTTGCTGAGTCCAGGGAGTTTTGGAAAATTATTACCAATGCATCCACAATCCCTACCGCCACTTCCCTCAAGACCCTAGGATGTAAGTCATCAGGTCCAGGTGATTTATCCGCCTTGAGTCCCATTATTTTACCGAGTGCCACTTCCTTAGTGATTTTGATCGTGTTTAGCTCCTCCCCCCCTATCGCCCCCTGTTTGTCCAGTGTTGGGATATTCTTAGTGTCCTCTACTGTAAAGACTGATACAAAATATTCATTCAGTGTTTTTGCCATCTCCATATTTCCCACCATTAATTTCCCGGTCTCATCCTCTAAGGGACCAACATTTACTTTAGCCACCCTTTTTCTTTTTATATAACTATAAAAACTCTTACTATCTGTTTTTATATTTTTTGCTAATTTACTTTCATAATCTATCTTCCCTTTCTTAATCAATCTTTTTGTTATTTTTTGCTGTCTTTTAAAGTTTTCCCAATCCTCTATCCTCCCACTAGATTTGGCTACCTTATATGCCCTTGTTTTTAGTCGAATACTATCCTTAATTTCTTTACTTAGCCACGGATGGCTGTCTTTTTTTTTACACCCTTTTCTTCTCAGTGGAATATTTTTTTTTTGGAAGTTGTAAAATAACTCCTTAACTGTACACCACTGATCATGTATCGTCTTACCCTTTAATCTATTTTCCCAATCCACTGTACTTAATTCCGCTCTCATACCTTCATAGTCTCCTTTATTCAAGCTTAGCACGCTTGTTTGAGATCCAACCTTCTCACCCTCTAATTGAATATGGAATTCAACCATGTTATGGTCACTCATTCCAAGGGGATCCTTTACTGGGACATTTTTTATTAATCCTGTCTCGTTACACAGGACCAGATCTAAGGTTGCTTGCCCCCTGGTCGGTTCAGTTACATACTGCTCAAGAAACCCATCCCTAATACACTCAATGAACTCATCCTCAAGGCAGCCCTGCCCAATTTCATTTGTCCAATTAATATGATAGTTAATATCCCCATTATAGATGTTCCCTTATTACAAGCCTCAACTATTTCCTGATTGATACTCCGTCCAACAGAGTTGCAACTGTTCGGCGGCCTATAGACTACGCCCACTAGTGTTTTTTCCCCTTATTATTCCTTACCTAGATTATGTGCTCAAATCCTGGAGTGGGGCTTCAACCCACAATCCTCTGACTCAAAGGTAAGAGTGCTGCAACTGATTTAAGCCAACATTTGAGCTTGAATGTTTTCTCACCAAATATTCCTACATGTAAACATTGCTCATTCTGCTCAACTTCTTACTTTCTCTGACAATGGTGTACTGTTAATTAAAAAATTGATTTGTGAAGTGAAACTGGTAATATATTGTGTTGTGTGTGTACCTTTAAGAGAATAACTGGTCTCAGACTGCAGTACCGGCAGTGACCACCCCTGTATAAAAGAGCCTCTGTAGTTTCAGATTCCCAATTGACTCCTATCAGTAAAGACTTGTTTTGTTCAACTCCTGCTGTCCGTGTCTCAATCATACACGGACATAATACTGGCAACGAGCAGATACGAACTTACCTACAGTCTGCACCACCTCCTGGGATCCATTCCTGAAGCGAAGTGAGCAGAGGTGGAGGCCAGAAGGAAGAAAGAAGCAGTAGAAACGGGCGTCGACCGTGGGCATCTGCCCCTGAGTCAGCAGAGTTGAAGATTGCTGGAGAAGCTGTCGAAAGTGGGGCCTGGTTCCTGTCGACAGTGCTTCAGCTAATCGGGCTGGTGGCAGGTAGTACACTGATCCTTCCTGGGCTGCGGCGGTCGCGAACTCGAGCGGGTGGCTTGCAACGGGGCCGAGCAGCGTTGTCGGGAAGAGGAGAGAGAGAGGGTGGAGCACACAGGACGCGGCCAGTGCTACGAAGCCGGGCTGCGTACAGACCCGAGAAGAGGGAGGCAAGAGTCCCACAGGGTTGTTCCACAACGGGAAAATAATAAAAAAAGAAATATTAAACACGCAGGAAACCGCGAGGAGCTGCAGGTTACAACGGAAACCACGGAAAGCAGCGCTAGCAACAGCGGGGAAGAAGGCAAAGCGCGGGAGGCGCCATCTTAATCAGCGGGGAAGAAGGCAAAGCGCGGGAGGCACCATTTTGTTAAATCAGGGAAGAAGGCAAAGCGCGGGAGGCGCCATTTTAGATTTTCAAGATGCCGAAGACTGGCTGTATCACTGCCTTTGATAATACAATAGAGGACTGGACCACGTATGTGGAAAGAGTCGAGGTATATTGTGAGGCAAACGAAATAGCCGATGAGAAAAAGGCATCGGTATTGCTAAACTTAATGGGCGCTAGAACGTACGGCCTATTGCGGGACGTGATTACTCCAGCCAAACCGAAGGCGAAGAGTTTTAACAAAATTGTTGCTGTCCTACAGGAACACCTAAACCCTGCACCGCTGCTGATAGCAGAAAGATTTAAATTCCACAGGAGAACTCAGCATAAAGATGAGAGCAATGCTGAGTACCTTACGGAACTACGCAAGCTATCAAAGCACTGCCAGTTCAGAGCAGGACTGGCAGATACCCTACGGGACAAATTTGTCTGTGGACTCCTGAGTGAAGGAACACAGAAGAAGTTACTCTCAGAGAAAGAGCTGACGCTAGATAAGGCTTTCAGCATGGCAGTAGCGTACGAAGCAGCAGCCAGGGGAGCTGCGGAAATACAACAAAAGCCACAGGAATATGGCACCCACGCAATGATACGGGGATTTGCAAAATGTTATCGCTGCGGCAGAACTAACCATGACCAGAAGGACTGCTGGTCCCAGGACAAAATATGCAGGCAATGCGGAAAGATGGGACACATTGCACGAGTTTGCAGGTCTTTGAAGAAGACCAGCGACAACAAAAAGGCGACTAAGGAACCGTACAAGAAAGTACAAAAGATGACGGACAGTAGTTCCGAAGACCAGATGAGCGATAGTGAATCAGGGAACAAGAGACTAAGCTGTCTCAAACTTCACAATGTAATCGCAAAAGAGGATCACCGAACCATTTGGGTCACCCTCACGATAGCAGGGTCCCAAGTTAAAATGGAATTGGATACAGGATCAGCGCTAACCGTCATGAATCGATGAGACTATGAGCGGCTATTCTCACACATACCCTTGAGAGAGACATCCATCGTCTTGACGACGTATACGGGGCAAAAAGTATACCCCAGAGGAAAAATAAGGGTGCCTGTCGAATACAACGGCAAGAAAATACGGAAATTGTATCTCTACATACTGCAAAATGGTGGACCACCATTATTGGGACATGAATGGATCAGGAAGATAAGCTTAGATTGGCACTCCATTCATGCAATGACGGTGGATGGTAAAAAAGATGAAGACACCACTCCTGGACGATTGTCAACAATCTTAGCTAACGCCAAAGAGGTATTTCAACAAGAACTGGGCACTCTTAAAGGCGTAACCGCCTTGAGGCAGAGCTGGAGAATCTGGAGAAGGCAGGCGTGTTGTCTAAGGTCGACTGGAGCGAGTGGGCGACACCCATCGTTCCTGTCATGAAGAAAACGTTAAGCAATAAGTCTGAGGAGCCAAGGAAGGTTTGCATCTGTGGGGATTTCAAGGTGACGGTGAACCCAGTCCTTCACACAGTACAATATCCTCTTCCAAGGATAGAAGACATCTTCGCCTCACTGTCTGGAGGGAAGCGTTTTACAAAAATTGACCTAGCACAAGCATATTTGCAGATGGAGGTTGAAGAATCCTCTAGGAAGTATCTCACGATAAACACTCACAAAGGTCTTTACCAGTATCATCGATTGGTATTCGGAGTAGCATCGGCTCCGGCGATATGGCAAGGAGCGATGGAACAAGTCCTGCAAGGGATTCCGGGGACTCAGTGTTACTTGGACGACATCCTTGTGACAGGTGAAGATGACAGTGAACACCTTAACAACCTAGAACAGGTGCTCACTAGACTACGGGAACATGGGCTACGAGCCAACCGCCCCAAGTGCGAGTTTTTTAAGAAACAGATATCGTATTGTGGCCACGTGATTGATGAAGAGGGGTTACATAAGTCCCCTGACAAAATTGAAGCGGTTGTTAAGGCCCCAGCGCCTGAAAATGTGGCGCAACTGAGGTCATTCCTCAGATTGGTGAATTACTACCATAAGTTTTTGCCGAATTTGTCGACAATCCTGCACCCACTGAACGCCCTGCTACGAACGGGAGTAGCATGGAAATGGAGCAATGACTGTAAGCAGGCCTTTCAGAAGAGTAAGTACTTGATCACTTCAAGAGACGTATTGGCTCACTACAACCCAGCACTGCCGATCAGACTGGCGTGTGATGCGTCTCCCTATGGCATTGGGGCGGTACTGTCACATAAATTCCTTGATGGTTTAGTGAGGCCGATAGCTTTTGCGTCACGCTCGTTAACTTCTGCCGAGTGTAACTACGCCCAGATTGACAGAGAAGCCCTCAGCCTAGTGTGGGGGGTGAAGAAGTTCAATCACTACCTGCATGGTCAAAAATTTACTCTATTAACCGATCATCAACCTCTTGTCTCCATTTTCAACCCTCAGAAGGGCGTACCGATAATGACAGCGCAACGGCTGCAGAGGTGGTCCCTTTTCCTAGGGGCACACCAATATGACATCGAGTACAAAGGAACTAAACAGCATGGGAATGCTGATGGATTGTCACGCCTACCGTTGCCGACGGTGGAAGAAGAAGACCTTGTAGTGGATCCAATGGAGTTATTCCACTCGACCATAGTCGAATGTCTCCCTGTGACGAATACAAACATAGAAAAGGAAACACGGAATGACCCGACACTATCACGGGTCTATGATTTAATGGTGAAGGGATGGCCAGCACATGGCGAACCACTGCTGCCAGCATTCTCGCCGAGAAGAGAACAGCTGTCAGTGTGCAGAGGAACCTTGATGTGTGGATCCAGAGTAGTAATTCCACCTAAGTTGATGGATAGAGTGCTCAATGAGCTTCATGAGGGTCATCTGGGTGGGGTAAAAATGAAGAACTTAGCCAGAGCGTTTGTGTGGTGGCCGGGAATCGATAGAGAAATCGAAGAGATGACCAAGAGCTGTGCAGGATGCCAGAAAGTCCAAAACGCCCCACCACAAGCTCCTCTACATCCATGGGAGTGGCCCTCATCTCCATGGCAAAGGGTGCACATTGATTTTGCTGGTCCCTTCATGGACTCGATGTTTTTAATTGCGGTAGATGCACATTCAAAGTGGCCAGAGGAAATAAAAATGTCCTCAACCACCACGGAAAAAACTATCACAGTTTTACGAACCATATTCACCAGGAATGGGCTGCCTGAACAGATTTGCTCTGACAATGGACCACAGTTTGTGTCTGAAGAGTTCCAGAGGTTCTTAAAGAACAATGGTGTTAAGCATTACACATCTGCCCCATGTCATCCAGCCACTAATGGATTGGCCGAGAGGTTTGTTCAAACATTCAAGAAGGCTATCAAGGCAATGTGTAATGAAGATATACCCCTACAACACAAGGTGGACAACTTCTTGTTTGCCTACCGGAATGCGACACATGCGGTTACCAACCAAACTCCAGCCATGATGTTCTTCAATCGAAGACTACGATGCCGCTTGGATTTGGTTAAGCCAAACGTCCGAAGAGATGTGGAGAACAGGCAGTTTCAGAATATGAATGAAAGGCCGACCAGGAGTTTTAAGATAGGTCAACCAGTTTTGGCCCGGGACTACCGCACTGAGAAATGGCAGCCAGGAACGATTTGTACATAGCAAGGACCTCTCATGTATACCGTGGACATTGGAGAGAGCATTGTAAGACGCCATGCTGACCAGATTCTAGAGTCACTGGAAAACGTCAACTCCACACCACGATCTGATACACCTGGTAATGAAATCGACGTACCAATTGCAGCTACCGCAGAATCGGTGATATTGGAAGCAGATGAACCAAACAACGACATTGATCCCAACTCAACCTTGCCAGAGGAACCTGATACCCCAAAGAGGCGTTATCCAGACAGAATCAGGAAGCCTCCTCAAAGACTGAACTTATAATTGCTTAAACTTAACCAATGTATCTAGCAACCGTAATTGTGATTGTAATTAGTTATCATTTAGTTGTTAAATGAATGTTATGTACTGTTTATCTAAAAGGGGAGGAATTGTGTATGTACCTTTAAGAGAATAACTGGTCTCAGACTGCAGTACCGGCAGTGACCACCCCTGTATAAAAGGCACTAGTAAGCCTCTGTAGTTTCAGTTTCCCGATTGACTCCTATCAGTAAAGACTTGGTTTGTTCCACTCCTGCTGTCCATGTCTCAATCATACACAGACATAATATATTGCATAGTAATTTTGTGAGGAATAATTACTTGGGTAGCTTTGTGGGGAACTAAATTGGTGCGTTAATATCCTGTTATCAATTCCCTAATCCTGATTGGGTCATTGGGGGGAAGTGTCAAGTGGAATCCAGGGACTCCTCTGGAGAATAGGGATGATCAAACTGTAATGATTTCTTGTATACTTCATAATAACTTATCACAGCCACCTATAGGTGGTATGGGACAATGATAAAGGAGGGAGAAAGTACAACTAAAAAGGAAGTTGGGAAAGACTATAATTTTTTTTAAATCAAGCACTCAATGTAAATAAACCATATGATTATTTCCAGTAAGATAAATGTCTGTGTTTATCTGGAATAGATAAATATCTACATTGAATAATACCTTCTAATGTAGTTGTAAGCAGCATTCATTAGGCACTGCAATGCAAGTGTCATTGTTTCTCTGGTGTAACAATTTCTACCCAAATTTTCATTGAATTCAATGGAAATAAAAATCTGGATAGATGTAACAAGCAGTGCTGAATTGCTAGCACCCATTTTACACAATCGTACAAAATCAAAATGACCCCCTATGACCTTAGAGCTGTGATCATCACACATGTTCCAATGGATACATTAAGCTTAGGCTTTTAAAAAAAATATTATATGGCCACTTTTCAAATTTTGCACAAAATACAAACTAATTATCATCACATTTCAAATAACAAGTAAAATGTATTAGCCATTAACCCAAGTGAATTTTTCCACAGGGGAGATCTTTCCTGCAGTCACAGCCTTTCCCTTGCTGGTTATACTACATTCCAGGCACATTTTTTCCTAAATGCACAATTATGGTCAATTGTGTGGTGATTATTCACTATCTGTGAAAAACCAGACTCTGAACTGAGGCTTGACATTCCTCTTTTAACTAAAAAAGGGAGTGTCTGTTCTTTGCTGTAATTAATGCCTCACTAACAAAGTTGTGAGAATGTGTGGAGTTTTTTGGTGTGTCCAGGAGGAGCAAAAAAATGTTTTTTAATTTTCTGGGCCTTTTTAGTAGCGACATCCAGGGTTGCTTTTAAGGATTGCTGGTTATAGGCGTTCAGCGTTGCTCCCCCCATTTGCACCTCAAAATTGCAACCAGGGTACAGTACAATGTACATCATAAGACCACGATTTGTATACTGCAAGGACACTACCCAAGATGACAGCAGGTGGAGCGAGTTAAAATCAGCTGCTGGAATTTTGACAGGAAAGAGTGGGTTGGGAGTGGGTGGATGGTTAAATGCGCTAAAATTGATAGCACGTCGGGAAGCCGGCTTCAACCCACCGGCTTCTGCATTTCACTCGAGCGCGTTCGGCTGCAAGTGAGAAACCCCCTCAGGAGAGGCGGGTTACCAAATTAAAGCAATTAAGAACTAGTTAAGAGGTTATTAAGAGCATTTTTTACATGGGTTTTCAAATTTAACTGTGTGCACGGGATTCCGAGCTTCCTGGACCTCACCAGTGAAAGCAAGGCGAGAGCACAGCGGCAATTGAGGGGGCTGAATAATAATAGTAATAATAATAATCAACTTTATTGTCATTGTTAGTGCACAAGTGCAGTACAACGAAATGTAGGCTTGCGGCTCCCGAGAGTGTACATTTAGATTAAGACATTTAAACATTCAACATACATTTGGCTTGTAATACATTAACATAAACATAACCATAATAAAGTGCATTGGCAGATGTGCAGGCTTTAGAGTTTATTTGTGGAGTTCAGTAGGATGATAGCCCTGGGAAAGAAGCTGTTCCTAAATCTGGTCATACGGGTGCGAATGCATCTGTAGTGTCTCCCAGATGGCAGGAGGGCGAACAGACTGTGGCTGGGGTGGGTAGAGTCTTTGATGATGGTCCGTGACCTCCGTAAACAGCGTTTCTGGTATATGTGCTCTATGGTCGGTAGCCGGGTGCCGGTAATGCGTTGGGCAGTTTTGACTACCCGCTGCAGGGCTTTCCGGTCATAGTAGCTACAGCTGTCATACCATAGTGTGATACAGTTCGTCAGGATGCTCTCTATTGTGCAGCGGCAAAAGTTAGAGAGGATCAGGGGTGACAGGTTACATCCCTTCAGCCTCCTTAGGAAATATAGGCGCTGCTGGGCCTTCTTCGCCAGAGAGGAGGTATTGAGGGACCAGGAGAGGTCTTCCGTGATGTGGACAGGCAAAAAAAATCACATAAGTACTGAGATCTTACACCTCTTTCCTTGCCTAAGTGAAAGGCTTTTGCTCACACCACTTGGTTCTGAGAGTTTGATTTCTACACTTTGCAGGTTACTTTCACTACACTGGAGGTCACTCTCACTACGTTGGAGGTCACTCTCACTACATTGGAGGTCACTCTCACTACGTTGGAGGTCACTCTCACTACGTTGGAGGTCACTCTCACTATGTTGGAGGTCACTCTCACTACGTTGGAGGTCACTCTCACTACATTGGAGGTTTATGCATCTGATCTCCATTTTACCTCTGTCATATATCATATCAGTATGGATGCCACTTATGCTGGTTCTCCTTGGACCTCCGATGAGGATGAAGATGAGCACCAGCAGCACCAGCAGGAGCAGCAGCAGCCTTCTCCTCAGTGACCTGCCGCTCCACAGGAGAAAGGGAATGAGCACAGGGGTGCAACTCGCAGGAGACGATACCCCCAACACAGGGTATATAGGCCGAGGATCAGCTTCCTGGACATGACTGAACACCAGTGCCTCAGGAGGCTCAGGCCATCACGTCAGGTAGTGACAGATATTTGTAGCCTGCTGGAAGGAGAATTGCTGCCAAGTGGACCTGGTGGACATACGCTACCAATGCCTGTCAAAGTCACCTCTGCCCTCAACTTCTTTGCCTCAGGCTCCTAACAGGGATCTGCAGGAGATACTTGCAGGATTTTGCAGTCGGCCACCCACAAATGCATCACCAAGGTGACTGATGCCATGTTTGCCAGGGAAGGCACTTATGTACACTTTGCCACCAATGAAGCCAGACAGAATGAGTGGTGCTCGGGTTTGCGGCTCTGGTTGGCTTCCCACAGGTACAGGGCATCATCGACTGCACACGTGGCCATCAAGGCACCCCCACATCACCCAGGAGTGTTCGTGATCCATAAGAGCTTCCACTGCATCAATGTGCAGCTCGGCTGCAATCACAAAACGACCATCATGCAGGTGTCTGCCAGATTCCCAGTGAGCTGTCATGATTCATTCCTCCTGCGCCAGTCCACCCTCCCTCAGCTCTTCGCACCTCCAACCAGACTTTGGAGACAAGGGGTATCCACTGAAGATGTGGCTGGTGACACCTTTGAGGAGGCCAAACAATAAGGCCAAAGAGCGCTACAATCAAAGCCAAATGACGATGAGATGTGTAATAGAGCAAGCATTCGGGATGCTGAAGATGTGCTTCAGATGCCTGGACAGAGCTGGAGGAGCTCTTCAATACGCACCAGCCAGGGTCTCCAGAATGATTGTGATATGCTGCGCTCTGCACAACATAGCACAACAATGAGGATTGGAGCTGCAGGAGGAGGAAGGCGCAGAGCCTCTTCGTTGGAGGAGGAACAGGAGGAACTTGATGTGGACACGGCACCAGCACACATTGCTGCCCGGGATGGCCTCATAATGGCACGATTTAGTTAGGTTGCACCAGTGCACACAGCTGGCACCCAGATTCTGAACTCACTTTCCACCCACCAACCACAAAGCAGTCCTACAATGACCAAACCATTCCTTTCGCAGACACCAATTGCTTGCAGTTAAATCAGTCTTACCATTCATTACAAGTGACATGGCAACATGCCAGGCTGCAGGCAAAAATAGGCAAGACGGGAAAGTGATGCAAAGAAATAATTTTATGTGCTTCAAAATTTAAATATAAGCTTCACAGTGCAACATTGGCTAACACGCTCATGTGCATACCCTTGTGCAACTAGAATTCTTCCATCTTCCTCTTCCTACCACTTCTACGTTCCTACGTTGTGCAACCCCTGTGGCTTCAGCAGAGGTAGAGGCAGGGTGCTCACTTTCCTGCTCTGTCTGCTTAGATGCTCTTGGTCAACATCCTCTGGGTTTTGGAGCCCGTGAGGGCCCCACCACAGACTGTGTTCCTCCTGCACCTGTGCAGGGGCAGGCTTGGCCATCAGGACACAAGGCAGCATGTGGGGCTCTGACTGAGGGGGGAAGGGGCAACAGGTGAGAAGTAGAAGCACTATGAACAGAATCCCCACTTCTAAGTCCCCCTTTCGCCATCATCCATCTCATGGCCCACCTGCACTTCCCTGCTAGCAATAAGCTGGAGAGCACTTTGCTGCACATCAGTGGGGCAATGAACAGCCAAGTCTAGGTTTTGATCCATCCTAGTTAAGATGGCATTCAGTGTGCAAGCTGTTGGTGAGGGCAAGGATGCACTCATTTGACTGCCACGTTTGATGCTCCATGCAGGTGGCCACCCTTTCCATGGATGCACACATCATAACTAAGGCCCGTGACATCATGCCAGTTATGCTTGTGATGGACTCCTCCATTCTCTCTGCAAGCGTGCACATTGCAGCTGGAAATACTGTCAGAGCCTCATGCATTTTTTGCTGCTCCTCCAGAATCATCTGCTTTGTCGGCGGCTCCTGAGGTTCAGCATCTACGTCCAGCTGAGCAGAGCTTGGAGCATCCTACACTCTCTGACGAGGACTCTCCACTGTTGTCCCTGTCTGCACCATCTGCTCTTGCTCACATGCGATTTGTGAGACACCAGGTGACAACACAACTCTCTGATTTGATGGTCCCACCGATGTATGTGTATCTGCGCTGTGCATGGTGTGCATGCGTCCTGAGACGGTCCACGCTTAGAGTTAGCGACCTCCTCTGAGGAGTCTTCTTCCTCCTCTGGCTCCACTTCCTCTTGGACAATTGATGGGCCTGTAGGAGAGCAAAGACATGAATTAGAACTGTCATGGTAAGAAAGCTTTAAGTGAACATTATGCACATGATCATTTTTCACTGGCTGCTGACATCAGATCAGCATGAGTGACTGTTGTATGCCATGTGGCTATGTGATATTTAATTCTGTCATCGGGTAGCTGGGAGCTTCCCATCTCTCCATCTCCCACTGCCATAAATGCTGATGCTCCACTTAGCTCCAATGCCTCCTCCTCTGCAGCAGTCAGCGTGTCTATGAGTGGAGGGCCACCTCCGGTTCTCTGCCTCTCCCTGGTGTTCTGTGCTCTCTTCTCCTGCAAGGAGGGAAACAAGGGACCTTTGAGTGAGAGAAATGGAATGAGTGGAACGGATGGATAGGCAACATCTGTAGAAAGTGACTATGAGGGAGAGGTGTGACATTGCATTAGGTTGAGGGTGAGTGTCAGTGATGGATGGTCAGATGGGGATGTGAGTAAGTGCATAGACAGAGAGGGATGGGTGCACTTCCAAGGTAGGTTGGTGTGAGGAATGATGTGCAGGAGTAGACTTGGGAAGGCAGAGTGAGGGGGTTGGGGTGACACTCACATCAGGATGTAGTTGAATGTGGCATTGTACTCACCTTTCCTGACCTCATGAGGTTATTAAAGTGCTTCTTGCACTGGATCCATGACCTGGCTACCATATGCCAGCTGCTCACTTCTGCCGAGATCTCCGGCCATGCCTTCTTGGTCTTGGCAGCTGGCCTCTTCCTCCCATCAGCAGGGAACAGAACATCCCTGCGGACCCTAACTCCTTGGAGCAGGAGTTCCAGGGAGGCATCACTGAATCTTGGGGCAGCTTTTTTGCTTTAAGCCTGCATTTTTTATTATACAGCAATATAAATTACTTTACCAACAAGCAACTCAGCATTACAATCCACTCTCCCCCCAACAACCTCTCTTGTACCTCCACCGACCTTCAACTGTCATCTGTGGATTGCTCCTTTAAATAGCTCAGCTGAATTGGAGTCATACGTGATGTCATCACGCCCGCTCCCGTTAATTGGCCGGGAAACGCAGAAGTCTGATTCAATTGCAGTAGCTTCGTTAAAAAGCCACTGCAAAATGCACCTCTCCAACTTTTGGGTCCCGACGTGATCCAGGGCTCCCCTGCTGCCAGCGCGTCTGGAATGTAAACATTCCGGTGTAAGATTCTAGATTTAGGTAAGGCTGACTTCAACGGGTTGAGACAGAGGGGGCGATTTTCAAAGCCCGAGGAGGTGGGTTTGGCGGCGGGACAGTTGGCAAAATCGCAAAAAGTGAGGGTGGGTTCGGAATCTGCCTCCGCGCAATTTGATCGTGGGCTGCTGTGCACTGCACAACATGGCACAGCATCGTGGCTTGCAGCTTCCTGATGAGCAAATGGCTCAGTTCATAGCCTCCTCAGATGAGGAGGTGGACCGAACGGCAGCGTATCTGCCAGCAGCAGCGGCAGCACGCGAGCACATGGCTGCTCGTGATGCAAGGGATGCACTCATCCTGGCCAGATTTGCATAGGTTGCCCATTGTGGCACATGTGCTTGGCTCCTTCTTAACACATGATAGACAATGGACATGACCCTCTGGCCTCCTTTCACTCTGACCACCAACCTGACCATGCAAGTGTCGCGGAGCCCGCAATGTGGAGCTGCCTAAGCTGAAATAACAGTTGCCATCATGCCAACAGTTTGCCATCACCTAATACATTCACACAGGAATGGCATTTCATCAATAAACAGAAACAATCACCCAATCTGCACACAGATCTGGAGGTTATATCCCTTGTCAGCTGGACCTATACAGCCTTGGTTTCTTTGGGAGGCCTCTTCCTCTCAGATGAGGGGAAGAGCACCTCCCTGCTAGCTCTCGCCCCATCAACCAGCATACCCAGCGCCTCATCTGAGAACCTCGGGGAGGCCCTTGACTTGGAGCTGGCCATTCTTCAAGGAGATAAAAGTTTGGAGGTGGTGCAGCATCGACCAACAACCAGTGGAATGAGCCAAGGCAGCAAGCAGCCCTTAAATGAAGCTGGGTAAGTGAGGTCAGCAGAGGCGAGTTTCAGTCCCAAAAGACTAATTGGCCCAGGGGAGCCCACACCTCTGAAATTAACTGGCCAATTAGGGGAAAATCGCAAATTTTTCCCACCTCACAGTGGAGGCAGGTTTGGAACCCACCCAAACCAAAAGCCGCCTCCAACCTGCCTCCAATGGGAAAATTGCTCCCAGAGACTGTCCACAGTAATAAAAACAGAAAATGCTGGAAATACTGAGCCGATCAGGCAGCATCTGTGGAGAGAGAAACAGAGTTAATGTTTCAGGTCGATGACCTTTCATCAGAACTGGAAAAAGTTGGAGATGGAACAGGTTTTTAAGCAAGTGTAGGGGCAGGGAAAGGGGGAGGTGAGGAAAGAACAAAAGGGAAGGTCTGTCCACAGTAAACTGGGCAAACCTGTTAATGGGTAAAATGACAGAAGATCAGTGGGAGGTGTTCAAAAAATAATTCAATGTGATACAGAGCCAGTTTATACCCCTAAGGGGCAAGAGCCATTTCTAAACGGTGAAAAACTAGAAACAGTGGAGGTCCAAAGAGACTTAGGTGTCTAGGTACATGGATCATTAAAATGTCATGGACAGGTAGAGAAAATAATCAAAAAGACTAATGGAATGCTGGGCTTTATATCTAGAGGACTAGAATACAAGTCAGTAGAAGTTATGCTACAGCTATACAAAGCCCTGGTTAGACCACACCTGGAGGACTGCGTTCAGTTCTGGGCACCACAACTTAGGAAGGATATATTAGCCTTGGAGAGAGTGCAGCGTAGGTTTACCAGAATGATACCTGGACTCCAAGGGTTAAATTATGAGGAGAAATTACACAAACTAGGGTTGTATTTCCTGGTATTTAGAAGGTTACGGTGTGATTTGATCGAAGTTTTCAAGATATTAAGGGGAACTGGTAGCGTAGATAGAGAGAAACTATTTCCGTTGGTTGGCGATTCTAGGACTAGGAGACATAATCTAAAAATTAGAGCCAGGCTTTTCAGGAGTGAAGCTAGGAAACCCTTCTACACAAAGGGTGGCTGAAGTTTGGAACTCCCTTCCGCAAACGACAGTTGATGCTAGATCAATTGTTAATTTTAAATCTGAGATTGATAGATTTTTGTTAACCAAAGGTATTAAGGGATATGGGGCAAAGGTGGGTCTATGGAGTTAGGTCACAAATCAGCCATGATCCCACTGAATGGTGGAACAGGCTCGAGGTGTTAAATATCCTACACCTGCTCCTATGTTCCTATTGTGTGCTGCCTTTTCTGCAAGAAGAATTCAACATGTATTGAATGAGTAGATATTTTGTCCTGTACTTTTAAGCTGCAGCAGAGTTTTATGGCCTTATGCATTGTTTATTGTAAGATATCTTGCCATCAGAAAGTTTGAGAGAATCTTTAAAAACATATTGGCCCAGAAATTCGGCTCTCCACGGGTGAGTACGCACAGGGTACTCACCCGTAGGCTGAATGGAAGTGCCGGTTTCCTGCATGCACTGCGCATGCGCGGGAAACCGGCACTCCCGATCCTCTGAACGAAGGGGTTCAGAGGTCGAACGCGCGCGCAGGGGAGGCTGCGCGTGCGCTTTGAACTTAGGTTTTTTTTACAGGTTTTCCCGGGAGGGTAAGCCTGCAGGATTTACACATTTAAAAAGCAGGCGTAAGGCCTGCTTTTTGCAAGATAAGTGGTCAATTAATTAAAATTAAAACATTTTTTCCACAGGTTTATTATTTTTAAATACTTTAAAGCAAAGTTTATTTTTAGCCCCGTTAGAATATAAAATTATTTTTTTCAAAAATTTAAATTATTGTTTAAAATAGTTATTTAATGTAATTTATAGTTTATTTAAAAAGTGTGATTTAAAAAAAAAATTATTTGAAGGTTTACTGCTATTTTGGGGCCCGTAGTATTTATAAGTTTTGACAGGTCTTCCTGTCAATCTTATGAATGGGCTTTTCCCTCCTCCGATTGGCTGCCCATGGCTCACGTGATCCCAGGGGACGCATCGCACTAACTACGCCCCGGGACACGCAAGCACAGCGCGCCGGCAGCTGGACCAGGCCCCGGAGCGGAATTCCATGGGGCCCTACAGCTCAACTGCCGGCGCGCAAGGTAAGTGCAGGTCGGGGGCTTACACCCGCGGGAAGCCCCCGACCCAAATTTCTGGGCCATTATAATTATAGTCAGTCTCCAATCTTTCTAAGTCAGTGGTGACCAATTAATGCTTTGTGAGCCACAAGTAACTCTTCTGTTGCTGAAATGCTGCTCTTTCCACCCATCCACAGTTTCAATTCTGATTCAAGAGATGCAGCACTACATTAAAACAGGCAGCATTGCTTTCATTCTGATTCAGCCAAGCAATATGTATGGATTAGTCACAATATAAACTAACTAACTTTAGCCCATAATGCAGGGTTTGCTGTGCACACTTGACTCTTAAATAAGAAACCAGCCTGGAGCCAGCAAGGGAGCAAATAGGAAGAAACTTTCTTGCTGTATCCAACATAAACCTTCAGCAACACCAACATCTCCACCAGAAAAGGAGCCAGACACTGTTTCCGACAGCAGAGGCACTGCTCGGGGTTTATGGGGCAAAGGAACCATCTCTGATACCAATGAGAGGAAGGAATGGAATCAGAGCTCAAAAACAACTAGAGGAAGTGCAATGAGGGAGAGGGGAATGAGAGAAAGAGAGGAAGAAATAGTGGAATTGGCTAGGGGACTGGGCTGGGGAGAAGAAGGGAATGGGAGAAAGGAAAAAAGAGAGAGGGCATGAGAGAGCACAATCCAGATTTCAAGCAAATAGTTAGCAGCAGATCATGTCAGAGGTCACAGTGATGGGTTAGGGGTCAAAATTTTTTGTATGGTGTAGTTGTACTAGTTATACTTACACTGAGAATCTTAGTGAACATACTTTGGTATAACTTGCAGCTCTGTATACAAATTCTTCTTCTGGATCTTGTGCTTTAACCAGTTGACTGCTTCTGTTCTATGTTTTTTTGGGGCTGCTGTACTAGTTCTCAACTATATTCATTATTTCCCTTTGTGTCACAATAACAGTAGGCTGCAGGATTAAATCGGGATAAGTATGTTAATGTATACAAGCAAACGCGACTGACACCTGATACTTTTCTCAAGTCAGACGCCTTTTTGTGGATATCCCTCAACTTCTCCTGGTGCATGATTCTGCTTTTACCGTCAGGCCTGTAAGATTTGCAAAATTTCCACATTTCTCCCAAGGCTATTATTAATAAAAGGGACCTTGCATGGACATTTAAAAAAAAAGGGTACCCAAAGATGGCGTCCGCACCTCGTGACCAAAAGCCTGCAAGATTTTAAAAGCTTGGACTCTGTGGCACAAGCAGCTTTTGGGGAAATCGAAACCTAAAATGCAGTTTCTGTGAAGAAGGACTTTGTATTTTGGAAAGCAGACAGAACTTTGAATATGCATTGAGCCAATTCGTAGACAGACCAAAACCAGTTCGGCCTATACTTGAGGCCATCAAGTTGTTTGTATAAATAATCAGAAACAGCTTAAGGAAGCCATCGAGGCTGGACAGGCCGATTACGATGCATTAATAACAATGCAGCTCAGACATCAGGCCATTAGGTACGATCAACGGCCATCTAAAAAACAGTTAGTTTAGATTGCTACAATTATTTAAACTAGCCCGCCAAGATTGGGACAATGAACTAACCTGATTTGGTGCGCAGATAAGTGTTTTCGTGAGGAGTATAACTGAAGGCCCCGGGTAGCAATCACTGGCTGCTCTTCCCGCTCTTGCTCTTGGCTCTTGCTCTGCTCTCGTGCCTCCGGCCTCTTGGGCTGCCGCTCTTATTTGTGCCCTGGCCTCGTGGCGCGTTCTCTCCCCGTAGCAGATTTTCAGTAACCAGTTACACCATACCAACAGCAGGGGAGGGGAACGAGACCCAAGTCCATAGCCATCCAGGACGCCCAGGCCGCAGAAAGGGGCGAGACGAAGTCGAGCAGGTAGCCCAGGACTTGTATAGTAGTCCGGTGAGACAAGACAAGTAGAGACGAAGAAGACGATAACAACTCGATAAGGGCAGAGCAGGGCAGCAAAAAAGGTGTCGATAAAGACCAAACGCCTAGTTATAAGCTGGTGCTTGGGAAGACAAGCATCTCGTTGAACACTGCGAAAACGCAGGTGCCCATGCCACGATGAATAGACTGGTGTTCTTAAGCTAGGGTAGGAAAATCTAGGCAGTTAAAACTGCCAACTGCCCTGTAGGCACAACGTTGCCGACGATGACCGCCCGAGGGAGAAGAAGAGGAGAACCCATGGCGCCGAGACGACTTCGGTGGAGGGGAAGAAGGTGTGTCGCAGCAGCAGATCCAGCACCGCACCCCTGAAGACCACATTGTTGTATCTGTGTATAAAAAGACAGAGGCTGCAGGAGAAACGGTACAACAGGTGTTTACTGAATGAGGGTTACTCTAGAACTAACTGTACAGATCACTACTCAGGGTTTATATACAGGTGTGGTCACTGCCGGTACTACAGTATACAGGAGCTATAAAAAGTAGTTCTCTCCCTTAAAGGTACATACATTACAATTCCTCCCCTTTTAGATTAACAGTACCATAACACTCATTAAACAATTAAATATCAAACTAATTACAATTAACACTTTTAACATGCAACATTAGCTGAAAATAGTCTATTTATAAATTCAGTCTTTGGGGAGGCTTCCTGATTCTTTCTGGATAACGCCTTTCCCGAGTGTCTCGCTCTTGGTGTGGAGGCGATTCTAGCACCCTGTCGTCAGTTGATTCATCAGCTTCCAATGCTATTGTTTCTGAGGTAGATGCGACCTGTACATCGGGTTCCTCACCAGGTACGTATGGCCGAGACATGGGGTTGACTCGTTCCTGTGACTCTAGGATCTGGTCAGCATGGCATCTCACAATGTTCTCCCCAACATCCACTGTGTACATTAGTGGCCCCTGCCGTGTGCATATCGTTCCTGGTTGCCATTTCTCTGTTCGGTAGTCGCGGGCCAAGACTGGTTGCCCTACATTGAAGCTCCTTGTCGGCTTCTCATTGATGTGCTGGAATTGCTTACTCTCAACATCTCTTCGTACACTTGGTCTGAGCAAATCCAGACGAGATCTCAACCTTCGGTTAAAGAACATCATGGCCGGGGCCTGGTTGGTGATTGCATGTGTCGCATTTCTGTAGGTTAACAGGAAATTGTCCACCTTATGCTGCAGTGGAATGTCGTCATCGCACATGGCCTTTACTGCTTTTTTAAAGGTTTGTACGAACCTCTCAGCCAATCCATTTGTGGCTGGATGATACGGTGCGGATGTGTAATGCCTTACCCCATTCCTTTTCATAAATCTTCGAAACTCTTCGGACACAAACTGTGGTCCGTTATCAGAGCAAATCTGCTCTGGCAAGCCGTTCCTGGCAAAAATGGTCCGTAGGACTGCAATAGTTTTCTCCGTGGTGGTGGAGGACATTTTGATCACCTCAGGCCATTTCGAGTGCACATCCACGGCTATTAAAAACATTGGCCCCGATTTTCGGCTTGTGTGGGAAATGGTCGGGTTTCCCCAAATGTGGGGTTTCTGACACACATAAAAAAGTGTCAGCCAGCCCCATGCAATTTTCCCTCAATTGGCCAATTAATTCCCAGCTTGTGGGAAGCCTTGCTAATTATCTAAATCGAGTCAGAAATCCCCACAGTATGATGTCATCATTCGTGGTGCTTTCAAGGTCCATGGCAAGCACTGCATCCTCTGAAGGCTTCCAAATGAACCATACAGGATGGCAGAGGAGCCTGCAGCAGCTGTGGCCAGTGCCAGACCCCGAGCTGCCTTCAAATTCGATGAGGCTTCACTGCAGGCATTATTGGATGCGGTTAGGGCCCACAGGGAGGTCCTCTTCCCTAGGTCAGGGAGGAAGAGGCCTCCCACTGAGACCAATGCTGCATGGATGCAGGTGTCAGCAGATGCCAACTCGCTGGGAGTCACAGAGGAACCTTGGCATTACATCTGTAACTCCTTCCTTTACTCCCCCACAGTACCATCCAGAGCCCCCGTCCTCACTGTGGAGGAGGAAGAGGCTGTGCAGCCAGACTCCTCAGAGGAAGCTCCAACCTCTGAGGGCACAGTGTCAGCAGAAGTAAGCGCACCCAGCACCAGCGCAGACACTCACACCTTGGGGGGACCTTCGGGACATAGAGTAGTGTTCTCACCTGGTGTTTCACAGCTCACAAGTGAGTCTCAGCAGATTCTGGAGACAGGGACAGCAGTGGAGAGTCCTCATCGGAGGGCGCAGGACTCTGCCAGCTCAGCTCAGCTGCGCTGCATGTCGACCCTCTGCCTCTGGGTCCATCCGCAAGAGAAGAGGTGATGGATCTCCATGCACAGATGCAGGAGTCTCTGGCAGGTTTTGTCTCCAGGGTCGCTGCGAGTGTGGAGCGAATGGAGGAGTCCATAGTGACCATGAGCAGAGCCTTTGTGGAGTCATTGGTGCATGAATGCAGCACCATGGAAAGGTTGGCAACCTCCATGGAGGAGATAACTCGCCAGCATACGGAAAACATGGTGAGTGCTCATAAGAGAATGACATCTCTTGAGGAGCGTTGGCCATCTGTTGAACAGAGAAACCAGATCTTCATGGAAGTCCTTCTGAGTAGGACTGCCAGTGCAGAGACGGGTCCCACCGGCCCCCTAAAGCGCAGCAAGGTGCTCTTAAGCCACTTCTAAGCGTTGGCCCCTTCTGGCTTGTGCAGCTTCAGGTGAGTGAGCAGCAGCCTGGTGCTCCTGGTAATCATCCTGCTGTTCCTGGTTCTGCTGCTGCCACCTCTGCTGTTGGAGATCCTCTAATGCCAGGAAGGGAATGTGCCAAAGGCCTCCCATGCTTCTAGCAGATGCCTCGGTTGAGGAGGTCCTGAGTTAGGGTGGTGAGAGGGGCTTCCCAGGAGCTCACACTGAAGAAGTGTGTGAGGCTCCAACTTCCTGCAGCTGCTCCTAAGGCTTCAAATAGTTCCCCGAAGCCTTGATCAACAAGGTCCTGCAGCCTGCAAATGCTGCCTCTTTAAATCTTTTCAGCCTCAGCGACCTGCTGCTGCAAGCAAGCAAGCCAGCTGTTTTCATGCCAGCTCTCATTGGCGGGGTTCCCCGCAGGCGGGTTTCAGGTGGGGAAAGCCCCAAAGTTGCAACGGCATGGGAAAATCGTCCTCAACAAGGTGATCATTGGTGAGTAGTGCTCCGACGAGCAGTCCCGCCAGCGGCGGGCGGGACTGAAGCGGGGCGCGTGGAAACGGCGGTCCGAAAGTCGGACGGGGCGGGGAATCAGGCGGGGGGGGTCCGACGCGCTTTTTCCGCGATTTTCGGACCACGGCCACATGAAAAGCCGCCCGACAGCTGCCCTAAAATCGGGGCCATTGAGTCCATGAATGGACCAGCAAAATCAATATGCACCCATTGCCATGGAGATGAGGGCCACTCCCATGGGTGTAGAGGGGCATGTGGTGGTGCATTTTGGACCTTCTGGCATCCTGAGCAGCTCTTTGTCAGGTCCTCGATTTGCTGATCGATCCCCGGCCACCACACATAAGCCCTAGCAAGGCTTTTCATTTTCACCCCTCCCAGATGGCCTTCGTGAAGCACATTGAGCACTCTCTCCCTTAACTTGGGTGGAATTACCACTCGGCATCCACACATCAAGGTCCCCTGGCATACTGACAGCTGTTCTCTTCTGGATGAGAATGCTGGCAACAGTGAGTCGCCATGTGCTGGCCATCCCTTCACCGTCAAATCATATACCCGAGACAGTGTCGGGCCATTTCGGGTCTCCTTCTCTATACCAGTGTTAGTTACTGGCAAGCATTCAATTATAGTCGATTGAAATATTTCGACAGGATCCACTGCTGGTGCTTCCTCCGCAGTAGGCAGTGGCAGGCGTGCTAGCCCATCAGCGTTTCCATGCTGTTTCATGCCCTTATACTCGATTTCATATTGGTGCGCCCCTAGAAAAAGGGACCATCTTTGTAGCCGTTGCGCAGTCATCACCGGAACGCCTTTCTTTGGATTAAAGATGGAGACAAGTGGTTGGTGGTCAGTCAGCAAGGTGAACTTCTGCCCGTGCAGATAGTGATTGAACTTTTTCACTCCCCACACTAGACTGAGGGCCTCCCTGTCAATCTGGGCGTAGTTACGCTCGGCTGAGGTTAGTGACAGAGACGCAAAGGCTACTGGTCTCTCCGAGCCATCCGGGAATTTGTGCGACAGCACCGCTCCAATGCCATAGGGTGATGCATCACACGCCAACCGAATTGGTAGTGCTGGGTTGAAATGAGCCAACACCTCTTTTGATGCAATCAATGTTTTGCTCTTCTGGAAAGCTCGCTTACATTCGTCACTCCACTTCCATGGTACCCCCGTTTGCAGTAGGGTGTTCAGTGGGTGTAGTACTGCAGGCAAATTCGGCAAGAACTTATGGTAGTAGTTCACCAGCCCGAGGAACGACCTCAGTTGTGACATATTTTCCGGTGCTGGAGTCTTGACTACTGCCTCAATCTTTTCAGGGGACTTATGTAACCCCTCTTTATCAATAACGTGGCCACAATATGAGATCTGCTTCTGGAAAAACTCGCATTTGTGGCGATTAGCTCGGAGCCCATATTCCTTCAATCTAGTGAGCACCTGCTCCAGGTTGGCGAGGTGATCACTGTCATTTTCGCCCGTGACCAGGATGTCGTCCAAATAACACTGGGTCCCTGGAATCCCTTGCAGGACTTGTTCCATTGCCCTTTGCCAAATAGCCGGAGCTGATGCTACCCCGAACACCAGCCGGTTGTATTGGTAGAGACCTTTATGAGTGTTGATCATGAGGTACTGTTTCGAGGATTCTTCTACCTCCATTTGCAGGTACGCCTGGGCCACATCAATCTTAGTGAAGCGTTTCCCTCCAGATAGCGAGGCAAAAATATCTTCAATCCGCGGAAGCGGATATTGTACAGTGTGAAGGACTGAGTTCACTGTCACCTTAAAGTCCCCACAGAAGCGAACCTTCTTTGGTTCCCCAGGCGTATTACTCAACGACCTCTTCATTACAGGAATGATGGGTGTAGCCCACTCACTCCAGTCCACTTTGGACAGTACTCCTGAACGTTCCAAACCTTCCAGCTCTGCTTCGACGGCTGGGCGGATCGCATAAGGTACCGGTCTGGCCTTAAAAAACTTTGGGCTTGCATTTTCCTCTATTTTGATTGTCGCTGTTATGCCTTTTAGTGTTCCGAGTCCCTGCTGGAACACTTCTTGTGCGTCAGTTAGCATTTTTGACAGTCGTCCAGGTGTGACGTTGTCATCCTTTTTGGCATCGACAGTCAGTGCTTGTATGGAATGCCAATCTAGCTGTATCTTCCGGATCCATTCACGTCCTAGTAGTGGTGGTCCTCCATCTGGCAGTACATATAGGTCCATTTTTGGTGTTTCCTTGCCGTTATATATAACGTTCACCCTTATTTTTCCTTTGGGGTAGACTTTTTGCCCCGTGTACGTCTTCAAGACAATCTTTGTATCTCTCAAGGGTATATGTGAGAATAGCCGCTTGTAGTCCCTTCGGTTTATGACTGTTAGGGCTGATCCTGTGTCCAATTCCATTTTCACTTGGACTCCTACTATCTTGAGCATGACCCAGATAGTTTGGTGATCCTCCATTTTGATCACATTATGTAGTTTCAGACAACCCAGCTCCTTGCTTCCGGAGTCTGTATCACTTTTCTGTTTGTCTGAACTACTCTCCGTCACCTTATGTACCTTCTTGAACTTCTCCTGTGGAGATTTCTTGCTGCTGGTTTTCTTTCCCGACCTGCAGACTCTTGCTATGTGTCCTACTTTTCCACACTGTCTGCACACTTTGTCCTTGAACCAGCAATCGTTATGGTCGTGTGTTGTTCTGCCGCAGCGATAGCACTTCACTGTTCCGTATGACATTTCATTTGTGCCATATTCTTGCGGTCTCCATTGTATCTCTGCAGAGCCCCGTGCTGCTGCTTCGTGTGATACTGCAATGCTGAAAGCCTTGTCCAGCGTAAGATCCTTTTCTGATAGAAGCCGTTTCTGGGTCCCTTCAATTTGAAGCCCACACACAAACTTGTCTCTTAAAGTATCTGCTAGTCCCATTCCAAACTGGCAGTGTTTCGATAGCTTGCACAGTTCCGTTAAATACTCAGCATTACTTTCATCTTTATGCTGGTCCCTTTTGTGAAACTTAAATCTTTCTGCTATCAGCAGCGGTGTGGGGTTTAAGTGGTCCTGTAGGATTGACACTATGTTTTCAAAATCCTTTTCTACTGGCTTCTCTGGGGTTACTAGGTTTCGTAGTAAGCCATACATTTTTGCACCCCTTGAATTCAACAATACCAGCACTTTCTTGTCATCTGGCACTTCATTCGCCTTGCAGTATACTTCTATGCGTTCGACATATGTCGTCCAATCTTCAACTTCATTGTCGAAAGCTGTGATACTGCCACTCTTCGGCATTTTTGGATGTGGTTAGACTGGCTTAAAATGGCGTCTCCCGCGCTTTCCTTTCTTCCACGCTGCGGCTTAAAATGGCGTCTCCCGCGCTTTCCTTTCTTCCCCGCCGCGACTTAAAATGGCGTCTCCCGCGCTGCTGCCAACGCCGCTCTCGGCGGTCCTCGTGGCAAATGGCGACGCCCTGTGGTTTTCGTGCGCTGCTCCTGTGCTGCTACCAATGCCGCTCTCTGCGGTCCTCGTGGCAATGGCAGCGCCTCGCGTTTTCCTGCGTGCCTCTCTCCCCGTTGACGCTGCTCGGCCCTTGAACACCGGCTGCGCTCTGCTCTCTCTCGTCTCTCTCCCCGTTGACGCCGCTCGGTCCTGAACACCGGCTGCGCCCTGTGCGCTCTGCCCTCTCTCTCTCCCCCGTCAATGCTGCTTGGCCTTTTTCTGTGCCGCTCGGTCGGCTCTAGCCGCCGCTGTCCGGGAAGGGTCTGCGCAGTACCTGTTGCCAGCCCGTTTCGCTGGACCACCGTGACTGGAAAGCCAAGCCTGGCTCTCGACAGCCTCCCCTGCGATGCTCAAATCTCCGCTGGATGACTGGGGGGTTGCCCATGGTCGACGCCCGTGCTTCTGGACTCGACCTCCTTCTACTGTTCTCCAGGAGCAAATCCCTGGGAGGTGATTCAGAGTTGCAGGTAGGTTCGAATCTGCTCGTCGCCAATGTTGTGTCTGTGTATGATAAGACACAGACTGCAGGAGAAACGGTACAACAGGTGTTTACTGAATGAGAGTTACTCTAGAACTAACAGTACAGATCACTACTCAGGGTTTATATACAGGTGTGGTCACTGCCGGTACTACAGTATACAGGAGCTGTAAAAAGTAGTTCTCTCCCTTAAAGGTACATACATTACACACGTGGCGACGGGGTACCTAGAAGGACCAAAAACCAGACCTCAAAACTCGCACTCGCTAACAGTTGGCTTTATTTTGGATTGGTGAGCATGAATTCTGGCCCCTCTGATGTGCCTCAATAAGTTCCGAGACTCGATGTTAGCGAAACAAAATAAGGCTTTTATTAACTTAGAAAGTAACACGTAAAAGAGAGAGATGTCTTCCTTCTGGAGGCTGAGGCCACACTGAGCCAGCTTACAAAAGGGGCCAGGTATGGGCGGAGCCCTGCACACAGCACATTCCAGCACATTCCAATACATAATACAATGAGGACTGGGGGAAGGGAAATGACACTGAAACCGACCACAGTCACAGGCAGTGATGAATGGAATATATTTCATCACATTCACCCCTTCTATAGATTTAGTCTGTTCGGGGGTTTGATAGTCCTCTGCGACCGACGTGGTGCCGCGGGTGTCGGCTGGGTGTCCCCGGTAGCCTCCTGGGTCTCTGCCGAGGGTGCCGCCAGGGTTGTTGAAGGGGTAGTTGGTGGGGGTGCCGTTGGTCGATGTTCTTCCGGGGGTGATGAAAGAGTAGTGGGTGGGTAAGGGTTGCTGTGATCGTTGAAAAGAGTAGTGGGTGGGTAAGAATTGCTATGATCGTTGTCGCTGCTATTGCCGTGGTTGTTGTCGATGCCGGCTGGGGCGACGTCTTTTATGGACACGGTGTCCTCCCTTCCGTCGGCGTGCCGGACATATGCGTATTGGGGGTTGGCGTGGAGTAGGTGTACTGGCTCCACGAGAGGGTCCGTCTTGTGGCCCCTCACATGCCTTCGCACGAGTACCGGACCTGGGGTGGAGAGCCATGACGGCATGGATACACCTGAGGTGGATTTCCGGGGAAAGACAAACATACGTTCATGAGGCGTGGCATTAGTGGCCGTACACAATAGCGACCGTATCGAATGGAGCACATCCGAGAGGACTTCCTGCCAGCGGGACATAGGGAGGCCCTTGGTCCATAGAGCTAGAGTGACTGCTTTCCACACTGTCCCGTTCTCTCGCTCCACCTGGCCGTTACCCCGGGGGTTGTAGCTGGTGGTACGGCTCGTGGCGATCCCCTTGGACAGCATGTACTGGCGTAGCTCTTCACTCATGAAGGACGCCCCCCTATCCGTATGGATGTAGCTCGGCATACCGAACAGGCAGAACAGGCTGTTGAGGCATTTAATGACCGTGGCGCTGGTCATGTCTGGGCAGGGGAAGGCGAATGGGAACCGGGAGTATTCGTCCACAATGTTCAGGAAGTAAACATTGCGGTCGACGGACGGGAGGGGGCCCTTGAAATCTAAGCTGAGCCGCTCAAAGGGCCGTGTAGCTTTGATTAAGTGGGCTCTATCTGGGCGGTAGAACCGAGGCTTGCACTCAGCGCAAGTGCGGCAGTTCCTGGTCAGAGACCGAACTTCCTCAATCGAGTAGGGTAAGTTACGGGACTTTATGAAGTGGAACAGCCGCGTGACCCCTGGGTGGCAGAGGTCGTTGTGGAGGGTCTGTAGCCGATCCCCGGTGGCGCTGGCACACATCCCTCGTGAGAGGGTGTCAGGGGATTCGTTAAGGGCCCCTGGCCGGTAAATGATGTCGTACTCGAAGGTGGAGAGCTCGATCCGCCACCTAAGAATCTTATCATTTTTAATCTTCCCCCTCTGTTTATTGTTGAACATAAACGCTACCGACCGCTGGTCGGTAAGTAGGGTGAAGCGTTTGCTGGCTAGGTAGTGGCGCCAGTGGCGCACTGCCTCCACGATGGCTTGGGCCTCCTTTTCCACGGAGGAGTGTCTGATCTCGGGCCCTTGGAAGGTCCTCGAGAAGAAAGCTACGGGCCGCCCCGCCTGGTTAAGGGTGGCCGCCAAGGCGAAGTCAGGCGCATCACTTTCCACTTGAAATGGAGTGTTCTCGTCCACTGCCTGTAGCGTGGCTCGCTCAATATCCTGCTTAATGCTTTTGAAGGCGGCGTGGGCCTCAGCAGAGAGCGGAAAAGAGGATGCTTTCAAGAGGGGGCGGGCTTTGTCGGAGTAGTTGGGGACCCATTGGGAATAATAAGAAAATAACCCCAGGCACCTTTTCAGGGCTTTGGGAGTGTTGGGCAGGGGCAGCTCCCGTAGGGGGCGCAATCGGTCGGGGTCTGGTCCGATTTCCCCATTCTCCACCACGCTGCCTAGTATGCAGAGGCGCGTGGTGTTGAAAACGCACTTGTCCTCGTTGTAGGTGAGGTTGAGTTTTTGTGCGGTTTCCAGGAAACTCTCGAGGTTCGAATCGTGATCCTGCTGATTGTGGCCGCAGATGGTGACGTTGTCGAGGTAGGGGAAGGTTGCCTGCAAGTGGTGGTCATCGACCATGCGGTCCATCTCCCTCTGAAAGACCGAGACCCCATTCGTCACCCCAAAGGGGACTCTGAGGAATTGGTAGAGGCGTCCGTTCGCCTCGAAGGCGGTGTACGGGCGGTCCTCTGGCCTGATAGGGAGCTGGTGGTATGCTGACTTGAGGTCGATGGTGGAGAACACCCGGTATTGGGCGATTTGGTTCACCATTTCTGATATGCGGGGTAGCGGGTAGGCGTCTAGTTGGGTGTACCTGTTGATCGTTTGACTATAGTCGATCACCATCCGTTTCTTCTCGCTACCCCTTACCACTACCACTTGGGCGCGCCACGGGCTGTTGCTGCGTTCAATAATGCGCTCTTTCAGGAGCCTGTCCACCTCGGTCGCGATAAACCGCCTGTCCTCCCAGCTGTACCTCCTGCTTTTGGTCGCTATTGGCCGGCAGTTAGGGGTAAGGTTCGCGAATAGCGAAGGTGGCTTTACCTTCAGGGTAGCCAGACCGCACACTGTGAGGGGCGGCTGGGACCCACCGTACTTGAGCGTGATGCTTTGGTGGTTGCACTGGAAATCCAGGCCCAAGATCACGCTCGCACATAGGTTCTTCACGATTAACACTTTAAAATTATCATATACAGTTCCGTTAACACCCAATTGTACCGTGCAGTAACCCAGAATGGTCGATGTCTGGGTTTTATCAGCCATAGAGATGGTACCCTGAGTAGGGACCACCTTTAGGGAGAGTTGCTGTGCCAGTTCAGGGTGGATAAAACTCTCCGTGCTTCCACTGTCAATTAAGCATTTAACCCGGCACCCGTTTACCTCGATGTCCACCATTGATTTGGATAGCGGGTGCGGCCTGGCCTGGTCCACTGTGACCGATGCCACTGTAGGGCCCTGATCGATACAAGATGGCGTCCACGCTGTCTGCTCATAAGATGGCGGACCCCACGAGGTCGGGCAAAATGGCGTCCAAGATGGCCGCTCCCACGGCGCACACGCGGCGGTTGCGGGTTTTCCGGCGTTTGGTTTTCCGGCGGGGTTCCCTCTGCACACCTTCCCGAAGTGCCCCTTCTTACCGCACTTAAAGCAGGTGGTGCCTTTCGCCGGGCACAGGTTTCTGCTGTGCTTTGGCTGCCCGCAGAAGTAGCAGTTGGGTCCCTGACGCGTCGCGGCTGTCATAGGGCTTCTGGGGGGAGAGCTGGGCCCCGCCGGTGTCGGGCTGCCGGGCGGGGAAGATGCCTTCCAAGATGGCGGCACCCTCGGTGTGCACGTGGCGGCGTGGACGGCGCTGGCTGAAGAGTAGGCGTCCGAGTTTCTCTGGGCCACATCCAGGGACCGCGCGGTGTCCGCAGCCTGTTTCAGGTCCAACCCCGTTTTTTCCAGCAGTCTTTGCCGGATGTAAGTGGAGCCGAGGCCTGTGATAAAGGCATCGCGAACAAGCTCGTCGGTGTACACTGCGGCTTTTACATCTCGGCACTTACAGTCTTTGCCAAGCATTTTCAGGATGCTTAGGAACTCCTCCACCGATTCCCCAGGTCGCTGTGCGCGAGTAGCGAGTAGATGCCTAGCATACACCTCATTCGTAGGCTGCTGGAAATGCGCCTTTAAGATGTCGCAGGCGGCCAGGTACGTATCGGCGTCTTGGATGAGGGGGTAAACCCGGTGGCTTACCCAATTCCGCAGAATTCCGAGTCTCATCCTCGCAGCGTCCGTAGCGTCTTTGACGGCTGCGGAATTGTCCAGGAAGAATTCCATACACTCAAACCAGTGTCCGAAGCGTGCTGATGCGTCCAGAGCATGTTGATCCAAATCCAATCGTTCGGGTTTCAGGAGTTGGTCCATAGTGTTGAAAAATAAGTTAATAAAATTGATGTGCCTCAATAAGTTCCGAGACTCGATGTTAGCGAAACAAAATAAGGCTTTTATTAACTTAGAAAGTAACACGTAAAAGAGAGAGATGTCTTCCTTCTGGAGGCTGAGGCCTCACTGAGCCAGCTTACAAAAGGGGCCAGGTATGGGCGGAGCCCTACACACAGCACATTCCAGCACATTCCAATACATAATACAATGAGGACTGGGGGAAGGGAAATGATACTGAAACCGACCACAGTCACAGGCAGTGATGAATGGAATATATTTCATCACACCCTCATAACTTAATCTAGTTAGGTATAAGGGGTGGGATAAGGATAAGGGGATTGTTAAGATAGTTTGTTTTCCCTCGATGTGTGCCGTGTGTTCCCCATTCCCTGTATAAGTATAGTTATTTTGTATTTGCCTGTAATTTTATACTAGTAACTTCTCATAAGATTGTGTTAATTTCTATTTTAAAAAAATCTTGATTTTCTTACATCCAAACCACCTGTCTACTCGAGTCTTTTCTGTATCGCCGCCTGTCCCTAAGTCCGGTGTCTAGAACCCAGGGGCGTGGGAGCGATTCGAACCGCTCACAAACAGTCAGGGGCATAACTGACTGGGCGCACGCGCCACACCCAACCACCCCCTACAGACCAATGGTCTCCAATGGCTGCTTGACCCTCCGGTTGTTAGTGGATTGCACCATGCAGAGCAGTCCTCCTCATCTTCACTCCATTGACTGACCTTGTTGTAGATCTTCACCCGTAAATTTTAGTTTTCGCTGTCTGTTCTGTCTCTCTACTTGTCCCAGAAATCTCACACTCCAGAACTGAACTGGTTCACAGTGTGATATTTATACCAGTTAAGCGTTACTTTTAATACACGTTAATACATCGGAGCTTGGATTCGTAATAATGCATTTTCAACCCACATACATTTGTAAATGAAAAGGATTTGCCTTATACAGTACTATTAATAAAGGTAGTCTCCTTTAAAGGGAGATAGCTGATACTACAGTAAGCCTAATAAAATACATCATCGGGGCAGGTATGAACCTTTTGTTAAATATTGAGCCTGTATGGCACGATGTATGGCTAGTATGGTATAGCTCTGCTGAATCATGCAGCACCCTGACTAATCTCCTGAACGTATTGCTCTTCAATGGCATTTTGAATGTATGGCAATTTTTCTGCTCACAGCTCGGATGATTTGTTCCAGTTTCACATTGCATTTCACATTACTCTCAAGCTGTAATTATTGATTCTTAGCAATGCTTGTTGTCAATGCCTCAATGTCGCCAAAATACATTTTTTTGAACTTGAGTAATCTTTTAACTGCACATACATGAATAATTTTCAAGAAAGGCTTGACTGGGTTGTATTTATTTAGCAGTGTATCATATTGCTCAGAAACTTGTCAAAGAACTTCATGTACAATGGATTGCTTTTTAAGTGCAGTGACTGTTATTATGTAAGCAAATACAGCAGTCATTTGGTTCACAATAAGATCCTGTTGGCAACAATTAGATGACTCACCCATTAATCCAGTGTTGGTTGATGGAATTTATTTTGGCCAGGATACCAAAAAACCTCCTGTTCTTCTTTAAACAGTGCCATGTGGTCTTTAATGCCCCCTGAATCCCAGAGCAGGCTGACAGGACCTCGATTTCATGTTCACCTGAAGGACAGCACCTCAAACACTTTTTCAGTACTGCACTGGTCAGAGTCTAGAATATGAGCTCAAGCCCAAGAAAAAGGTTTCCATTTGCACTCAAATTAATAAAATAGTGCAAAATCCTAGGGCTAGAAATTCAGTTGCTTTGCGCCTCCTGTTAGCACCTGCGGGGGTTGGTAACGGGGCGCTTAAGGGGGTTACCGACCAGGCACGGTGAATTCAGTGACGCCCACGAACTTCCCTGGCAGTTTTGCGCTAGCATTAACACTTACCGCCTTGGTCTCTAGCGCCCCGCAGATCGTGATGTCATCAAGTGTGCTGCGCCCCTTTACCGCCCCGGATGTGAAATTCGCTCCCGCCCACTGCTGCATCGTCGGGCGTCAGCAACGGCAGCAACAGGAAGCGCTGTCACCTCAGCTGGCCGCTTAGGGAGCAATATTTAAAGGCAGTGGTGGTCAGGTGGGCCAAACTTTATTCTTCGCACCAGTCTGCTGCCTGCTGAAAGTTTTTGAAGCCTCATTGCCGCGCGGTGCCTAAGCCCTCCACTCTCCGAGAGTGATTAAGGCTGTAATGGAAGTCGCGCAAGTCCCCTGGCCCCACAGATCTAAGAAGAAGAATGTTGCAAACCATCATTGGCCTTCCCTTTAAGCGAGGGAAGGAGCCTCTGATGCTGGTAGCACTGCACTGCACATTCTTCAGTGCTCTGCCGCTCCTCTCACACACTTTAGCGCCCTAAGAGAAGTGGTTAGCACTTGATTTAGCGCTCCACTTCCCTCTTGGAGCGCTAAAGCGGAAGTTCCCGGAATCAAAAAAGGATTATCGCCTGCCGATAATTTTCTCAGATTTCAAAAGTTATCGCGCCAAACGGGGCACAACGGAATTTCTAGCCCCTAATGTTTTACATTTCTTAAGATTGTTTGTTGTACTCACCATCATCTATTGGGGTCCTGGAGTCTTAACTTATAATACTAAATGTAAAATTGCATTGTTTGCTATTATTAAACAATTTGTATAAAAAAATATTTTTACATATATATTAATCCCATTTGTCATATCTCTGGCTCTGCACCCTAGACTTTAGCAAACCATGGCTCACCACAAATGCTACTTTGAGCCTGAAAGGCAAAAGTACTAATTTTTCTTGCTCACCTCATCAATAAACAACTTTATTCAAATCAGCAGATTGCCATTTGGCAAATGCATGACAAATGCAAATGCCAGTAGAGACTGGGATTCAAGCCTATCTTTCCTTGTACACTAATGCCACTAGTGTTTTATTACATTTCCTGATCTGCCTGTGATAGAGTCATGGGGCCAATTTTTCACTTAGAGATCATCAGCCTTTCACTTGAATGGCAGCTGTGGCTCAGTGGAAGCACTCTCTACTTCTGCGTCAGAAGGTTGTGAGTTCAAGCCCCACTCCAGGAACTTGAGCCGAAAATCTAGGCTAACACTCCAGTGCAGTACTGAGGGGTGTTAAATCCCTGCTGTCCTCTCAGGTGGACGTAAAAGATCCCATGTAACTATTTCAAATAAGAGCAGGGGAGTTCCCATTGGTGTCCTAGCCAATATTTATCCCTCAACCAACATCACTAAAATAAATTATCTGGTTATTATCACATTTCTGTTTGTGGGACCTTGCTGTGCATGAATTGGCTGCCATGTGTCCTACATTACAACAGTGTACAAGTACAACACTTCAAAAGTACTTAATTGGCTGTAAAGCACTTTGGGACGTCCAGAGGTCACAAAAGACGCCATATAAATGCAAGTTCTTTCTTTCTTGAACTAATTTTCTGCAGAAATTATTCAATTAATTAATTTAAGATCCCCACTATTAAAATTAAACAATTTGCACATGAAATTATGTTTCCTTCTGATACTGACAGCATTGCTTCAACAGGCTATGTTGGAGTTTATTCCATTGAAATCAATGTTTCATAAAAGGAGCTGATCTGCTCTGCCAGATTACCAACCATATGGTAAAGATGAAAATTTATCCCATCTTGTTTAAGCCAAGTAGGATGATCTACTGATGTGGAGAAGCGCGTAGCATGTTCTTAATTTGGTATTATTATGCAACCATAAGTTATACTGATTGAATTAAGTGTGTCTGATCACAAATGCTGTTCTGTATGTTCACCTTACTTTGAAATAAAACATCTTATGATTCACATCAAGCCTTGTGTCACCAGGTGTTTCTTTGGTCCACCTTCAGAGGCATTAAAGAAGTACATGTACGAAAGAGATGAATATCCAATCCATGGCACAGGGTCTCGCGAACGTGGTGGGGATTGGGTGGGGGAAGCCCAAGGCGGCAGCAGCACATACTTTCTTTGTGGAGCTTGGAGAAGCATTTCTGCTCCTTCTGACCCTACCAAAAAAATGTTATACTTACCTGTAAAGGCTTCCACTTCTTACCTGCCAGGTTTTATTGAGCGGAGCTTTCACGGCAGATACTCTGCCCAGTAGACCATTAAAATAGTTTCAGGGTTCTATGTACATCATAGGACCCTAATTTGTATGTATTCATGAGGCTCTCGCCCGAGTTAGGCAGGCGCCTCAACCGGCCAAGAAAATGGCAGCCCTAAAATGACCGCGGGGTGGTAAAAGAGCAGGAAATTGCTTGGATTTATCTCCTGTTCCATTCGGTTTCTGCCAGGCGAAGGGAATTAAAGTTCCCGTAAATTTCATCTGGAAAATAGTGAGCTGTTTTGTGCTGTGACTCCTCAATATTGGGTTAAAACTGCCCAACCCCATTTCACATAGGACTCTTCTCGCTGTGGCATTTCTGAGGAAGGGGGAGAGAAAATCAGAGGGAGAGTCACATCTATGCAGTTCCTGATAGCTGGTTAAAGCGGACATTGGCAGCAGTGTGGTGGGAAGTTTTGAACCTGCCCTCTTCATTTGTCAGCATCAATGCAAGTGGATGATGAAAGGGGATAAAATACAAATGAAGGGAAACTTAGCCAAATGCCCCATATTAGAGTAAAAAGCCTCCAAATAATATATATAAAATATCAAAAAACTTCTATCAGAAGGTGGCGGTTTATAATGTCATCTGAACTTCTCAACTGGAGTACCATTTTTTAATTTCTGCCGTAATTGCTCTTTAGGCAGTATAACTGCAGGCACACCTACAGGCATACTAGAGATGCAGGCACTAAACTGGACAAACAGTACAATGTTACGGTTCTACTCCCACACTTTTTCCTGTATTGCTAAACACACACAGGTATTAACTCTCACATTTGTACTAGGGTCAAACCTTGGATTTAAGTGCCATGTTGTTCTCCTGATCCATTTTCATCTGACATTATGACATTCATATCAAGACATTGCAATCACCCACACAATATGTGGTCAGACTTTATGCTGATTATCGCCAGGGAAAAGGAAATGCCTATGGTGCGATATGGGCTGGTACAGCATCATCTTTCCTAGAAATTCACAGTTCGACACCGAAATTCCTCAGGACTTTATTATCTTTGATGTCTCCAGAATTATGCCATCCAGTGTCATTCTGGATGCAAATGCAATTCTACCTTTTATTGAGCATTACCAGCCACCTGATAACATCAGGCCAAAGATAACATCAGCCTTGACAAGTTTGTGATATTATCAAGCATGAGATTGCAGTAAAATAATAAATGGACATTATAGAATGTATTTGCATTTTTTCCTAATATTTCATTCACTTAAAAATTTGTTGATAAAATAAAGTGCATTTTATAGGCTATGATAAATTTTCTTTACAGCGGTTGCCTTACAAGAAAGTTCTATTCAAAGAAGTAATATAATTTCTGCTTGAAGAGGAATGGTACAGAAAGCCCACGCAGTTCACGTATCCAAGAGCAGAATGTGTAACAAAGGAAGGGAGAGCACTCACGTCAGCAATGCAACTCAGCGTGCTAATAGGTTGAATGAGTTCACCTGACTCTTTGATGCACTTCAAGACTTAAGTCTTTGTTTGCACAACATGTTGAGCTTAGACCTGTACTTGATTACGACATCTACTTTTTAAAGAATGAGCTAAAAGGCTAATGACCATAAAAGGCAAAAGGAAATGCTGGCATTCTTGTAGTGCAGGTGTAGTACTCTGTCATTATCCTGTCTGCACAGGTGGATGGTTAACACTATAAGCTCATTGCAAGGTTTGATCTACACCTGTTTCCCAATGTTCCCCTTTCACCCCATATGCAAATAAAGTAGGTTCTATTTCTGGTCAGCATTACTAATATATGGGCAGTATTCCTCTTTAATGAATTGCATAAACTAGTTTTATAAGTTTTGCTTAGTCAGTGTAAGTTACAGACAGCAACCACGTGAAGTCAAGAATAGAGTTATAGGTTGACTGAGGTGGAAAATAGGGGCAAAAAGGACATAAGAACATAAGAAGTAGGAGCAGGAATAGGCCACTTGGCCCCTCGAGCCTGCTCCGCCATTCAATAAGATCATGGGTGATCTTGGGCTCAAAGCCACTTCCCTGCCCACTCCCCATAACCCTTCACTCCCTTATCTTGCAAAAATGTGTCTATCTCCACCTTAAATGTATTTAATGACCCAGCCTCCACAGCTCTCTGGGGCAGAGAATTCCACAGATTTACAACTCTCTGAGAGAAGAAATTCCTCCTCACCTCAGTTCTAAAAGGGCGACCCTTTATTCTAAAACTGTGCCCCCGCATTCTAGATTTCCCCATGAGGGGAAACATCCTCTCTGCATCTACCTTGTCATGCCCCCTTAGTATCTTATATGTTTCAATAAGATCACCTCTCATTCTTCTAAATTCCAATGAGTATAGACCTAGCCTGCTCAACCTTTCCTCATAAGTCAACCCCCTCATCTCTGGAATTAACCTGGTGAATCGTCTCTGAACTGCCTCCAATGCAAGTATATCCTTCCTTAAATAAGGAGACCAAAACTGTACGCAGTACTCAAGGTGTGGTCTCACCAATACCTTGTACAGTTGTAGCAGGACTTCCCTGCTTTTATACTTTAACCCCTTTGAAATAAAGGCCAACATTCCATTTGCCTTTTTGATTACTTGCTGTACCTGCATGCTAACTTTTTGTGTTTCATGCACAAGGAGCCCCAGGTCTCTCTGAACTGTAGCATTTTGTAATCTCTCTCCATTTAAATAATTTGCTTTTTTATTTTTCCTGCCAAAGTGTATAACCTCGCACTTTCCCACATTATACTCCATCTGCCAAATGTTTGCCCACTCACTTAGCCTGTCTATATCCCTTTGTGGGTTCTTTGAGTCCTCTGCACAACTTGCTTTCCCACCCATCTTTGTATCATCTGCAAACTTGGCTACATTACACTCGGTCCCTTCATCCAAGTCATTAATGTAGATTGTAAAGTTGATGCCCCAGCACTGATCCCTGTGGCACCCCACTAGTTACCATTTGCCAACCGAAAAATGACCCATTTATCCCAACTCTCTGCTTTCTGTTAGTTAGCCAATTCTCTATCCATGCTAATATATTACCCCCAATTCCGAGAGCTCTTATCTTATGCAGTAACTTTTTATGTGGCACCTTATCGAATGCCTTCTGGAAATCCAAATACACCACATCCACTGGTTCACCTTTGTCCACCCTGCTCGTTACCTCCTCAAAGAACTCCAGCAAGTTTGTTAAACATGGTTTACCTTTTATAAAACCATGCTGACTCTGCTTGACTGCATTATGATTTTCCAAATGCTCTGCTACTGCTTCCTCAATGAAGGACTCCGGCATTTTCCCAACGACAGATGTTAGGCTAACTGGTCTATAGTTTCCTGCTTTCTGTCTCCCTCCTTTCTTAAATAGGGGTGTTACATTTGCGGTTTTCCAATCCGCTGGGACCTCTCCAGAGTCCAGGGATGTTTGGTATATTGCAACCAATGCATCCACTATCTCTGCAGCCACTTCTTTTAAGACCCTGGGATGCAGGCCATCTGGTCCAGGGGACTTGTCATCTTTTAGTCCCATTATATTACCAAGTACTATTTCCTTAGTGATAGTGATTGTCTTTAGTTCCCCCTCCCTGTGGCCCCTTGATTATCTATTATTGGGATGTTGTTAGTGTCCTCGATACAAAACATTTGATCAAAGTCTCTGCCATTTCCCCGTTCCCCATTATTAATTCCCCAGTCTCATCCTCTAAGGGACCAACATTTACTTTAGCTACCCTCTTCCTTTTTATATACCTGTAGAAGCTCTTACTATTTGTTTTAATGTTCCTTGCCAGTTTACTCTCATAATTCATCTTCGCTCTCTTTATTATTTTTTTAGTCATCCTTTGCTGGTTTTTAAAAATTTCCCAATCCTCTGGTCGCCCACCAATCTTGGCAACATTGTATGCCTTCGTTTTCAATTTGATATCATCCTTTACTTCCTTAGTTAGCCACGGATGGTGCTCCCTTCTCTTAAAATCTTTCTTTTTCACTGGAATATATTTTTGTTGAGACTTATGAAATATCTCCTTAAATGTCCGCCACTGCATTTCAACTCTCTTACCCTTTAATTTATTTTTCCAGCCCACTTTAGCCAGTTCTGCCCTCATGCCACTGTAATTGCCTTTGTTTAAGATCAGGACACTGGTTTGAGATACAACTTTCTCACCCTCCAGCTGAATTTGAAATTCAACCATGCTATGATCACTTTCCTAGAGGATCCTTTACTATGAGATCATTTATTAATTCTGTCTCATTACATAGTACCAGATCCAAGATAGCCTGCTCCCTGGTTGGTTCCATTACATACTGTTCTAGGAAACCATCCCGGATGCACTCTATGAACTCCTCCTTAAGGATTTGTTCAATCAATATGGAGATTAAAATCACCCATGATTATTACCATACCAGGACAGGTTGGCTTGGCTTGGCTTGGCTTAAAACCAAATTTACTATAATGAGTAAATGAAAATTGTCTCCAAAAATTATTCCATAATTAAATATTACTAAAAATATCAGAGATTGGAAAACATGGCTTGTATTCCCTTGAGATGAGAGGTGAGCTAATTGAGCTCTTCAAATTGTAAAGGGATTCAATAAGGTAGATACAGAGAAATTACTTCCTGTGATAGAGGAAACAAGAACAAGAGGGCAGAATCTTAAAATAAGAGCTAGGCCATTTAGGAGTGAAATCAGGAAGCACTTTGTCACATAAAGGGTAGTGGAAATATGGAATTTTCTCTCCCCAAATGCAACTGAAATTTTCAAGCCTGAGATCGATAAATTTTTGTTAGGTAAGGGTATCAATTGATATGGTGCGAATGCGGATAAATGGAGTCATGATCTCATTGAATGGTGGAACAGGCTGGAAGGCTGAATGACCTGCTCCTGTTCCTATAAGCTATATAGACCAAGATGATCCCAGGCTCGATCCCCAGTCTATGATGAGTTAGAGCCACAATTAAGTGCTGAAATTTGCCTCAGTACACTAGAGTTAGGCAATTCCTCCATGGTGGGGGGTAGAGCTAAGCAGAGTCTCTTTGAGGTTGATGTGGATCTAAGATGACACTCCTGTCAATGGAAGCCAGAATCAAGTCAACCCTCTGTGGTAGACTCAGTAAACTGATACTTGAGCCAGGCAGGTTTGCAGTGCTCTTGAAAACTGCTAATCATTGACCAGTCTGCCTAGCTCTCCAATAGAACTTGGAAGGTTTGACTTGTCACTGGGAGGTCCATCTCACTGTTCCAAAAAACCTTGGAAGCCTTTGCACTAATGGGGAGAGTGGAGCCAGCTAGACAAGCAGCAGGAAATTTTTCAGTGCTCTGTGCAGTGAAACCTAGCAGTGCTCCATAGAATCCTGGAATATTTTTTGGCTCCTTTCCTGCATCTGACCCTTTCTTCTGTCTCCAGCCTTCACTATCCACTGAACTCCTCCCTCAGGCTGCTCGCCTTGCCTCAATCATTTCATCAAGAACTGCCACCATCATACCAACTATCTCAGTTTTTCCACTCACTCTAATCTATTTCTCTCAATTCCTCAGTTCTAATCCTGACATCATCATCAAACCTGCTGACAAAAGGAGTGGCATTGTTATATGGCCCAAAGGACCTCTACCTAGCTGAGGCCAAACTCCAGCTCTCTGATGACAACTCCTAACCCCATCTGGACTATGACCCTACTGTCAAACACCAAACTGTTAGCGATCTCTTCTGGAGATCTTTTCCCCCACTGCCTCTAACCTCATAGTTCCCAATCCTGCACAACCCATTTCTACCTTCCCCCCAAGATACACAAACAGGACTGTCCTCATAGGCCAATCGTTTCAGCTTGCCCCTGTCCCACTGAACTAATTTCCTATTATCTTAATGCTCTTCTTTCCATCCCCCCGCCCCTGTCCAGTCTTAACCCATCTTCTGCCATTTTAATGTTTTCATATACTCTGACCCCAATCCTCTTTTTGACGTGGATGCATGGTCCCTCTATACCTCCATCCCTCACCAGAACGGACTATGTGCCCTCTGCCTCTTCCTTGAACAGTGACCCAACCGCTCCCCATCCAGTGGCGTCCTTCCCATCTGGCTGAATACAGAAATGTAGACTTTCTGCTCTTTCCATAGGTGCTGATTGATCTGCTTTGTGTTCCCAGCTTTTATCTTTCTATTTTTGTTCCTATTGTTGATTCCTGCTCGAAAACAATTGAGTGTATGGGGATACTTTTAAGGACAAAAAGCAGGTGGTTTGGGGTCGGGTGGGATGTTAAAATCTCAAACCCAACCCCCCCACGTCCGGTTTTAATGCAGTCAGGACGGGGGGTGGGGTGGACAACTAACCCGCTCCCAGGAGGCGGGTTGGCTATTTAAATATTATAATGAGGCTGCATGCCTCATATTTAATCTGTCTTCCAGGTTTAACCCTTGAAGGCCTGGTTTCCCGGGCCTCGGAAAACCCAGCAGCTGAAGGGAAGAGAGGACTGCTTTGTGGAAAAGGTAAGTGTCTTGTGGGCCAGGAGTAGCAGGAGTGCTTCCCCCCAGACGACCAAGCTTATCTTCTTCCCTGCCCACCATCGGACCCGCCGCCCACCATCAGACCCCCCACCCCATCCAAAGACCCCTGTGCAATGGGACACCCCCCCCTCAACCCGGGATCGGGAAGAGGACCCCACCCCACCCACCGTGATCACGGATTGGACCCCCACTTCAAGATCCAGACCGGACCCCCCCCTTCAAGATCCAGACCAGCACCCCCCACCCCCCCACGCTCCCACTAATCCATGAGCAGGCTCCCTACCTGTTCCTGAGGCTGCAGCATCCTCCAGAGGATTCCTCACCCAACAGGGAGCCAAGCCTGTCAATCAGGTTGGCTTCAGGGTGGGGAACCTGCTTGAAAAAAAGACTGATGCTATGGAGTCAAAACTCCACTTCCTCCCTCTTCCCACCACCGCGCCCACCGCCGCCGCTCACAAAACCCACCCCAGGCAATATGGGGGCCTCGATGTGTATTGGGTGAAAAAAGGATCGGGCTCTGTTGTGACATTCTCAAAATCCATATAGCCTGCACATAAAGAATGTATGACTCACTGTCTACACATGAAGAATGGCTACCTGGAGAAGATACTGGAATGTTACTAATGTCGCAGCCAAAACCTTCAACAAAGAAGAGCAAAAAGGGGAGAAAACAGGGAATGTAAGTGAATTCTAGTAATCTAGAAAAATATGGCCTACAACCAGAGCACGTCAGCTTAGTGCTAGTAACTGAAATACTGAATTTAAAACAGAAATGTGGTCACAAATACATTTAAGAGCTCATTTTGAAATAGTGCATCAATCAAATAAAAAAAATATTCCATTATGCATTTATAATAGAAGGTTTCAGATGTGTCACAACATGTACCTTAGATTATCATCAATGTTTATCTGGTATCCCTATGCTACTAAAGCAAAGCAGGATGTGAGTTACTGAACTGAATCATTTGATAATAAACAAAAGGGCACTATGACTTTTTGACATATCAGTTTTGGCATATTAATGGACTGCGCTCATCATATACCTATGCCATTAACAATAAGGAAAAACTTATAACTGATACTGAAAATGCTGGAAACGTTCAGCAGTCCATCAACACTTGAAAAGAGAAAAGGCACCTCAGCGTTTTAGGTGGATATCCTGAAATCTGAATGGAAAAGTGTCTTTCCATTCTTGTTTGTAGTTACTTATGTAACATGCTTCATACAAAATTAAAGGCTATGGCCTAGAAATTGGTCTGCGCAGCACCTGTTTTTCAGACGCTACATGGACTGCTAAGCTCCGGATATGGTGGGCAGGAAGCGTGAGCCCATTTCTGTCTGGAAGTGCACCAGCCGCCATATTGGTTAAGGACAAAAAATATGCATTCTTTACACATGCCTGAAACTGCCATTATGTCCTTTGCATATGCAAATAACGTCCCTAATGTCTGTTTAAGGCTTAAAAACGGTGAGGACTGGGCACTGTAGCTTAAAAACAGTGAGGACTGGGCACTGTAGCTTAAAAACGGTGAGGACTGGGCACTGTAGCTTAAAAACGGTGAGGGCTGGGCACTGTAGCTTCAAAACGGCGAGGACTGGGCACTGTAGCTTAAAAACAGTGAGGACTGGGCACTGTAGCTTCAAAATGGCGACGACTGGGCACTGTAGCTTAAAAACAGTGAGGACTGGGCACTGTAGCTTCAAAATGGCGAGGACTGGGCACTGTAGTTTAAAAACAGTGAGGACTGGGCACTGTAGCTTAAAAACGGTGAGGACTGTGTTGTGTATGTAATATGTGTGCTACTTTGAACCTATGGACAGGACTGCACTACTTGTTGGGCGTAGTGATACGCAGTACCACTCCTGGCCATAGGGGTATAAATAGTACTGTGGGTACTGATCTCCCCTCAGTTCCCGCCTGTGGGCATGAAGTAAAGACCTACGTATAGTCCCTACCTCCAACCAGTAAAGACCTGTTTGAGTTATACGTTTAAGTCTTTGTGTTAATTGTTCAATACAATACACATACTTAACACTGGCGACGAGTCAGGTTCTTACCCTGCGGCAGTTGAAGAGAGGTTTCAAACATCACCACCCCACTAGAAGCGACAGGCTTTAGGACTCTGAAGCCTCCATCAGCGACTGAGCACTGGAGTGCAGCAAACATCCTGACAGCTTCCAGCGACTGACAGAAGTCTTTCTGCAGTTTCCTTGTTCAACCTAGGTGGTGGGGTAAGCCGTGCAGTGTTGGCTGCAAAGACAGGGCTGGGGAAGTTGGAGAAGATAAGGGCGATCGCAATCCCTGATAAGAGCCGCGGTGAAACGCGCGAGCGGGTGAGCCAGAGGCCGGGAGCCGCTTCAAGTGCGAGGCGCAGCGCGGGCCAGCGATCGGAACCAAAGATAAGGGCCGCACTCGGACTGAAAGGCGCGGCGGCTGCAGAAGCTCAAGGTGCGAGAGCCGCGGTGCACAGCGTGGGCTATCGATCGCAGCGAAGATAAGGGCCGCACTCGGGGGCTGAAGGGAGACGGCGTCGGGGGACGGGTGAAGACCGCCAAGCGCGGGAAAACCGCCATTTTGTGGGCGGAGGACGACGGCAAGAGCGGGAAGCCGCCATCTTTGATAACAAGTAAACAAAATAAAATCTGAGAAATTGCAAATCTACAATGCCTAAACACGGGAATATTAGCACCTTTGATAGTGACCTCGAAGATTGGGCCATATATGTTGAAAGAGTAAAAAATTATTGTAAGGCCAATAAAGTTCGTGACCAAGATAAAGCTCTAACATTATTAAATTTAATGGGTGCGAAGACATACGGGCAATTGAAACACCTGTTATCACCAGATGAACCGGCGGATAAGACGTTCGATGAGATTGTTACTGTCCTGAAAGATCATCTAAACCCCACGCCGCTGATGCTAGCGGAACGATTTAAATTTTACGACAGAAGGCAGCTACAGCATGAAAGCAATGCTGAATATTTGCTGGAATTGCGTAAATTAGCGAAATATTGCCAGTTTCGAACGGGACTGACAGATGCACTACGAGACAAATTTGTGTGTGGTTTATTTAAACAGGATACACAAAAGCGACTGCTCGAGGAGAATGAGCTGACGCTTGAGAAGGCGGTCACTATGGCAGCAGCACACGAAGCCGCAGCGAGAGGCACGGCAGTAATGCAGCTACGGTCACCGGAGCTCAGTGCACACAAATTGGGTGTGAGTTCTGGCAAATTTTATCGTTGTGGAAAGACAACGCATGATCAGAACCAGTGTTGGTTTAAAAACCAAGAATGTAGAACTTGTGGTAGGCTTGGACATATAGCTAGAGTATGCAGGTCAGGGAAGAAGACCAGCAACAAGAAGTCACCGCAAGGGAAATACGCAAAGGTACACAAGGTGGCCGAACAGGAGTCCGATTCAGACGCAAGCAGTATTGAACTGGCTAGCTTAAGGGTACTCAACGTTGGTAAGGGTGCAGACCTCCAGACAATTTGGGTTACTCTTCAGATAGAAGGAGTCCAAGTAAAAATGGAATTGGACACTGGATCGGCATTGTCGGTCATGAATAAGAAAGATTACAGAAGGTTATTCCAACATATTCCCCTACAGGATACGGAGATTATATTGACAACCTACACGGGGCAGAGAGTGTACCCCATCGGGACAATAAAGGTTGCAGTGGCCAACAAGGGCGAAGGAAGTCAAATAATGGACTTATATGTGCTACCGGAGGGAGGTCCACCACTACTAGGCCGGGAGTGGTTTAGAAACATAAATATAGACTGGCATTCGCTAAAAGCCATAAAGAGTGAGAACTCGGTGCAGATAATCAGCCCAGACTCTAGAACTGATGATGGTAAGACCAACCCATGTGCAAAAGACAAAGTTTCAGCACAGAATTCCACTGAGCAACAACAACATAGTTTAACAGTGAATTCTGAGTCTGTCAAGTCGACTGATATGCACATTTTTGAGGGACACTGGGCTCGAACTCAACTCCATTTCAAACTACAACAGCAATTAGAACAAATGATTCGCCGTTTTGAGCAAGAGATGAATGAAATAAAAAAGTTCTTTGTTACAGAGTGGGAGAATCTGGAAAGGCAACAGAAGCAACTGATGGAGAAAATGGAGCAGGAGCACACCAACCATCTGCGCGAGGAGGCCGAACGAATCAAAGCTGATTCAGGTTCTGAAGGTGCGTGCCATAATCTGGTGTCAGAAGAGTTAACGGTCAGCCAACTCCTTCATATGCTGAGGGACAAGACTCTGAAATGGGAAAAACTTGAACACGAGCTGCGATCTTCAAAGGAAAAGGGTTCGGAGCTCTCAAAAGTCATTGAGATGGCTGATGTGACGACACAGACTGAAACGACTGCAACAGAGCAGCCATTGGATGCCAAAAGTACGCTGACTCACGTCAATGTAGAACAACAGACCGCTGAAACAGTTGCTCCGGTAGAGGGACTGCATAGTCCGAGCAATCAATCTCCAAAGGAAGTTGAAGTATTAAAATCACAAATGAGGTCACTAGTAAACGACTTGCTGAAAGCCCAGAAAAAGCTGGATGCAGAGGTACACATGAAGAAGTCTCTTCAGGAAAGATGTCTGGATTTGGAACAAGAGCTGGCTAATGTCCAGCTGGGTATGGAGGAAATAGACGACCCTCTCGCTGGCCTAGCTCAGGACGACACCGAATATTACCATGACCTGTCGGACGACTCCGAATATTACGATGTCCTGTCCTGCCCAGCTTGTAACTTCGACCCCCAAAGTGCAGAAATCATGGAGGAGCACCAAAAGTCTATGGAACATCGGAAGAAGGTGGCTCTACTACGGGAAGTAAGAGAGATAGAGAAGGAACAGCAGTCGGATAGCGTCCAGTTGGGTAAGGAAGAAGTAGAAGGGCCTCTCGACCTGTTGAGTGATAGTGAATACTACGAGGATGTGGTATGCCCAAATTGTGATGGAAACTCCCAAAGTGCTGAAATCCGGAGGAAGCACTTAAGGTCTAAAGAACATAGAGAGTTGGTAGCATTACAGCTGTCCGCCGAGAAGATGGGAACGACAAGAGTTGTAAAAAGGCAGAAAAGAAAAAGAAGAGGCCGAAAATAATAATTGTTTAAAATATTGTTACTTCTACTACCTCCGGCCGAACACTACGAAAAGATGCTGTCTGGAACGAATTAAGATCAGAGACTGAATTTACGAACTGTTCCCACAGAGACTGAACCTGTAAACTGTTCCCACTAAGAGTATGTTGCAACTGTTTGTAGAGATTGAATCTGTGATCTGTTTTGACATGAAGTTATCTATGTATCTATGTTATTCTGTTATGTAAACCTGAAGTTATATATGTATATATGTTATTACGTTATGTTAAATGGGGAGATGACTGTAAAGCTAGGAAGGGAGGAATGTTGTGTATGTAATATGTGTGCTACTTTGAACCTATGGACAGGACTGCACTACTTGTTGGGCGTAGTGATACGCAGTACCACTCCTGGCCATAGGGGTATAAATAGTACTGTGGGTACTGATCTCCCCTCAGTTCCCGCCTGTGGGCATGAAGTAAAGACCTACGTATAGTCCCTACCTCCAACCAGTAAAGACCTGTTTGAGTTATACGTTTAAGTCTTTGTGTTAATTGTTCAATACAATACACATACTTAACAGACTGGGCACTGTAGCTTAAGAACGGCGAGGGCTGGGCACTGTAGCATAAAAACGGTGAGGACTGGGCACTGTAGCTTAAAAATGGTGAGGACTGGGCACTGTAGCATAAAAACGGTGAGGGCTGGGCACTGTAGCTTAAAAACGGTGAGGACTGGGCACAGTAGCTTAAAAACGGTGAGGACTGGGCACTGTAGCTTATAAACAGTGAGGACTGGGCACTGTAGCATAAAAACGGCGAGGACTGGGCACTGTAGCTTAAAAATGGTGAGGACTGGGCACAGTAGCTTAAAAACGGTGAGGACTGGGCACTGTACCTTATAAACAGTGAGGACTGGGCACTGTAGCATAAAAACGGTGAGGGCTGGGCACTGTAGCTTAAAAACGGTGAGGACTGGGCACTGTAACTTAAAAACGGTGAGGGCTGGGCACTGTAGCTTAAAAACGGTGAGGACTGGGCACTGTAGCTTAAAAACCGCAAGGACTGGGCACTGTAGCTTAAAAACGGTGAGGACTGGGCACAGTAGCTTAAAAACGGTGAGGACTGGGCACTGTACTTTATAAACAGTGAGGACTGGGCACTGTAGCTTAAAAACGGCGAGGACTGGGCACTGTAGCTTAAAAACAGTGAGGACTGGGCACTGTAGCTTCAAAACGGCGAGGACTGTGATGTGCCTCAATAATTCCGAGACTCGAAGTTAGCAGAACAAAAACAAGGCTTTTATTAACTTAGAAAGTAACACGTAAGAGAGAGAGATGTCTTCCTTCTGGAGACTGAGGCCAGACTGAAGCTAGCTTACAAACGGGGCCAGGTATGGGCAGAGCCCTACACACAGCACATTCCAGTATACAATACAGCACATTCCAGTACACAATACAATGAGGTCTGGGGGAAGGGAAATGACACTGAAACCGATCTCAGTCACAGGCAGTGGTGAATGGAATATTTCATCACATTCACCCCTTCTATAGATTTAGTCTGTTCGGGGGTTTGATAGTCCTCTGCGACCGACGTGGCTGTTGCGGTGCCGCGGGTGTCGGCTGGGTGTCCCCGGTAGCCTCCTGGGTCTCTGCCGGGGGTGCCGCCAGGGTTGTTGGAGGGGTAGTTGGTGGGGGTGCCGTTGGTCGGTGTTCTTCCGGGGGTGATGAGAGAGTAGTGGGTGGGTAAGAGTTGCTGTGATCGTCATTGCCGCTATTGCCGTGGTTGTTGTCGATGCCGGCTGGGGCGACGTCTTTTATGGACACGGTGTCCTCCCTTCGGTCGGCGTGCCGGACATATGCGTATTGGGGGTTGGCGTGGAGTAGGTGTACTGGCTCCACGAGAGGGTCCGTCTTGTGGCCCCTCACATGCCTTCGCACGAGTACCGGACCTGGGGTGGAGAGCCATGACGGCATGGATACGCCTGAGGTGGATTTCCGGGGAAAGACAAACATTCGTTCATGAGGCGTGGTATTAGTGGCCGTACACAATAGCGACCGTATCGAATGGAGCACATCCGAGAGGACTTCCTGCCAGCGGGAGATAGGGAGGCCCTTGGTCCTTAGAGCTAGAGTGACTGCTTTACATACTGTCCCGTTCTCTCGCTCCACTTGGCCGTTACCCCGGGGGTTGTAGCTGGTGGTACGGCTCGTGGCGATCCCCTTGGACAGCATGTACTGGCGTAGCTCTTCACTCATGAAGGACGCCCCCCTATCCGTATGGATGTAGCTCGGCATACCGAACAGGCAGAACAGGCTGTTGAGGCATTTAATGACCGTGGTGCTGGTCATGTCTGGGCAGGGGAAGGCGAATGGGAACCGGGAGTATTCGTCCACAATGTTCAGGAAGTAAACATTGCGGTCGACGGACGGGAGGGGGCCCTTGAAATCTAAGCTGAGCCGCTCAAAGGGCCGTGTAGCTTTGATTAAGTGGGCTCTATCTGGGCGGTAGAACCGAGGCTTGCACTCAGCGCAAGTGCGGCAGTTCCTGGTCAAGGACCGAACTTCCTCAATCGAGTAGGGTAAGTTACGGGACTTTATGAAGTGGAACAGCCGCGTGACCCCTGGGTGGCAGAGGTCGTTGTGGAGGGTCTGTAGCCGATCCCCGGTGGCGCTGGCACACATCCCTCGTGAGAGGGCGTCAGGGGATTTGTTAAGGGCCCCTGGCCGGTAAATGATGTCGTACTCGAAGGTGGAGAGCTCGATCCGCCACCTAAGAATCTTATCATTTTTAATCTTCCCCCTCTGTTTATTATTGAACATAAACGCTACCGACCGCTGGTCGGTAAGTAGGGTGAAGCGTTTGCCGGCTAGGTAGTGGCGCCAGTGGCGCACTGCCTCCACGATGGCTTGGGCCTCCTTTTCCACGGAGGAGTGTCTGATCTCGGGCCCTTGGAGGGTCCTCGAGAAGAAAGCTACGGGCCGCCCCGCCTGGTTGAGGGTGGCCGCCAAGGCGAAGTCAGACGCATCACTTTCCACTTGAAATGGAGTGTTCTCGTCCACTGCCTGTAGCGTGGCCCGCTCAATATCCTGCTTAATGCTTTTGAAGGCGGCGTGGGCCTCAGCAGAGAGCGGGAAAGAGGATGCTTTCAAGAGGGGGCGGGCTTTGTCGGAGTAGTTGGGGACCCATTGGGAATAATAAGAAAATAACCCCAGGCACCTTTTCAGGGCTTTGGGAGTGTTGGGCAGGGGCAGCTCCCGTAGGGGGCGCAATCGGTCGGGGTCTGGCCCGATTTCCCCATTCTCCACCACGCTGCCTAGTATGCAGAGGCGCGTGGTGTTGTAAACGCACTTGTCCTCGTTGTAGGTGAGGTTGAGTTTTTGTGCGGTTTTCAGGAACCTCTCGAGGTTCGAGTCGTGATCCTGCTGGTTGCGACCGCAGATGGTGACGTTGTCGAGGTAGGGGAAGGTTGCCTGCAAGTGGTGGTCATCGACCATGCGGTCCATCTCCCTCTGGAAGACCGAGACCCCATTCGTCACCCCAAAGGGGACTCTGAGGAATTGGTAGAGGTGTCCGTTCGCCTCGAAGGCGGTGTACGGGCGGTCCTCTGGTCTGATAGGGAGCTGGTGGTACGCTGACTTGAGGTCGATGGTGGAGAACACCCGGTATTGGGCGATTTGGTTCACCATTTCTGATATGCGGGGTAGCGGGTAGGCGTCTAGTAGGGTGTACCTGTTGATCGTTTGACTATAGTCGATCACCATCCGTTTCTTCTCGCTACCCCTTACCACTACCACTTGGGCACGCCACGGGCTGTTGCTGCGTTCAATAATGCGCTCTTTCAGGAGCCTGTCTACCTCGGTCGCGATAAACCGCCTGTCCTCCCAGCTGTACCTCCTGCTTTTGGTCGCTATTGGCCGGCAGTTAGGGGTAAGGTTCGCGAATAGCGAAGGCGGCTTTACCTTCAGGGTAGCCAGACCGCACACTGTGAGGGGCGGCTGGGACCCACCGTACTTGAGCGTGATGTTTGGTGGTTGCACTGGAAATCCAGGCCCAAGATCACGCTCGCACATAGGTTCTTCATGATTAATACTTTAAAATTATCATATACAGTTCCGTTAACGCACAATTGTACCGTGCAGTAACCCAGAATGGTCGATGTCTGGGTTTTATCAGCCATAGAGATGGTACCCTGAGTAGGGACCACCTTTAGGGAGAGTTGTTGTGCCAGTTCTCGGTGGATAAAGCTCTCCGTGCTTCCACTGTCAATTAAGCATTTAACCCGGCACCCGTTTACCTCGATGTCCACCATTGATCTGGATAGCGGGTGCGGCCTGGTCTGGTCCACTGTGACCGATGCCACTGTAGGGCCCTGATCGATACAAGATGGCATCCACGCTGTCTGCTTACAAGATGGCGGACCCCACGAGGTCGGGCAAGATGGCGTCCAAGATGGCCGCTCCCACGGCGCACACGCGGCGGTGGCGGGTTTTCCAGCGGTTGGTTTTCCGGTGGGGTTCCCTCTGCACACCTTCCCGAAGTGCCCCTTCTTACCGCACTTAAAGCAGGTGGTGCCTTTCGCCGGGCACAGGTTTCTGGTGTGCTTTGACTGCCCGCAGAAGTAGCAGTTGGGTCCCTGACGCGTCGCGGCTGTCGTAGGGCTTCTGGGGGGAGAGCGGGGCCCAGCCGGTGTCGGGCTGTCGGGCGGGGAAGATGCCTTCCAAGATGGCGGCGCCCTCGGTGCACACGTGGCGGCGTGGACGGCGCGGGCTGAAGAGTAGGCGTCCGAGTTTCTCTGGGCCACATCCAGGGATCGCGCGGTGTCCGCAGCCTGTTTCAGGTCCAACCCCGTTTTTTCCAGCAGTCTTTGCCGGGTGTAAGTGGAGCTGAGGCCTGTGATGAAGGCATCGCGAACAAGCTCGTCAGTGTACACTGCGGCTTTTACATCTCGGCACTTGCAGTCTTTGCCAAGCATTTTCAGGGTGCTTAGGAACTCCTCCACCAATTCCCCAGGTCGCTGTGCACGGGTAGCGAGCAGGTGCCTAGCATACACCTCATTCGTAGGCTGCTGGTAATGCGCCTTTAAGATGTCGCAGGCGGCCAGGTACGTCTCGGCGTCTTGGATGAGGGGGTAAACCCGGTGGCTTACCCAATTCCGCAGAATTCCGAGTCTCATCCTCGCAGCGTCCGTAGCGTCTTTGACGGCTGCGGAATTGTCCAGGAAGAATTCCATACACTCAAACCAGTGTCCGAAGCATGCTGATGCATCCAGAGCATGTTGATCCAAATCCAAACGTTCGGGTTTCAGGAGTTGATCCATAGTGTTGAAAAATAAGTTAATAAAATTGATGTGCCTCAATAATTCCGAGACTCGAAGTTAGCAGAACAAAAACAAGGCTTTTATTAACTTAGAAAGTAACACGTAAGAGAGAGAGATGTCTTCCTTCTGGAGACTGAGGCCAGACTGAAGCTAGCTTACAAACGAGGCCAGGTATGGGCGGAGCCCTACACACAGCACATTCCAGCACATTCCAGTATACAATACAGCACATTCCAGTACACAATACAATGAGGTCTGGGGGAAGGGAAATGACACTGAAGCCGATCTCAGTCACAGGCAGTGGTGAATGGAATATTTCATCACAGACTGGGCACTGTAGCTTAAAAACAGTGAGGACTGGGCACTGTAGCTTCAAAACGGCGAGGACTGGGCACTGTAGCTTAAAAACAGTGAGGACTGGGCACTGTAGCTTAAAAACGGTGAGGACTGGGCACTGTAGTTTAAGAACGGTGAGGGCTGGGCACTGTAGCATAAAAACGGTGAGGACTGGGCACTGTAGCTTAAAAACGGTGAGGACTGGGCACTGTAGCATAAAAACGGTGAGGACTGGGCACTGTAGCTTAAAAACGGTGAGGACTGGGCACTGTAGCTTAAAAACGGTGAGGACTGGGCACTGCAGCTTAAAAACGGTGAGGGCTGGGCACTGTAGCTCAAAAACGGTGAGGACTGGGCACTGTAGCATAAAAACAGTGAGGACTGGGCACTGTAGCTTAAAAATGGCGAGGACTGGGCACTGTAGCTTAAAAACGGTGAGGACTGGGCACTGTAGCTTAAAAACGGTGAGGACTGGGCACTGTAGCTTAAAAACGGCGAGGACTGGGCACTGTAGCTTAAAAACAGTGAGGACTGGGCACTGTAGCTTAAAAACGGTGAGGACTGGTCACTGTAGCTTAAAAACGGTGAGGACTGGGCACTGTAGTTTAAAAACGGTGAGGACTGGTCACTGCAGCTTAAAAACGGTGAGGACTGGGCACTGTAGCTTAAAAACGGTGAGGGCTGGGCACTGTAGCTTAAAAACGGTGAGGGCTGGGCACTGTAGCTTAAAAACGGTGAGAACTGGGCACTGTAGCTTAAAAACGGTGAGGACTGGGCACTGTAGCATAAAAATGGTGAGGACTGGACACTGTAGCTTAAAAACGGCGAGGACTGGGCACTTTAGCTTAAAAACGGTGAGGACTGGGCACTGTAGCTTAAAAACGGCGAGGACTGGGCACTTTAGCTTAAAAACGGTGAGGACTGGGCACTGTAGCTTAAAAACGGTGAGGACTGGGCACTGTAGCTTAAAAACGGCGAGGACTGGGCACTGTAGCTTAAAAACGGTGAGTACTGGGCACTGTAGCTTAAAAACGGCGAGGACTGTGCACTGTAGCTTAAAAACGGTGAGGACTGGTCACTGTAGCTTAAAAACGGTGAGGACTGGGCACTGTAGCTTAAAAACGGTGAGGACTGGTCACTGTAGCTTAAAAACGGTGAGGACTGGTCACTGTAGCTTAAAAACGGTGAGGACTGGGCACTGTAGCTTAAAAACAGTGAGGACTGGGCACTGTAGCTTAAAAACGGTGAGGACTGGGCACTGTAGCTTAAAAACGGTGAGGACTGGGCACTGTAGCATAAAAACGGTGAGGACTGGGCACTGTAGCTTAAAAACGGCGAGGACTGGGCACTGTAGCTTAAAAACAGTGAGGACTGGGCACTGTAGCTTAAAAACGGTGAGGACTGGGCACTGTAGCTTAAAAATGGTGTGGACTGGGCACTGTACCTTATAAACGGTGAGGACTGGGCACAGTAGCTTTAAAACGGTGAGGACTGGGCACTGTAGCTTAAAAACGGTGAGGACTGGGCACTGTAGCTTAAAAACGGTGAGGACTGGGCACTGTAGCTTAAAAACGGCGAGGACTGGGCACTGTAGCTTAAAAATGGTGAGGACTGGGCACTGTAGATTGAAAACGGTGAGGACTGGGCACTGTAGCTTAAAAACGGTGAGGACTGGGCACTGTAGCTTAAAAACGGTGAGGACTGGGCACTGTAGCTTAAAAACGGCGAGGACTGGGCACTGTAGCTTAAAAACGGTGAGGACTGGGCACTGTAGATTGAAAACGGTGAGGACTGGGCACTGTAGCTTAAAAACAGTGAGGACTGGGCACTTAATATTCAAGGGTACAACGTGTTTGGAAAAGATAGGGAAGGAAAAAAGGGAGGTGGGGTGGCTGTGCTGATTAAGGAAGACATTGTATTGTTGGAAAGGGAGGATGTTCTTGAGGAGACAAGGACAGAAACCATTTATTTAGAGTTGAGGAGCAAAAAGGGTATTATCACACTATTGGGGGTATTCTATCGGCCTCCAAATAGTGAGAGGGAGGTAGAGGAGCAAATCTGCAGGGAAATTGCAGAGATATGCAAGAGCAAGAGAGTGGTGATATTGGGGGAAAGGAGGGGGAGAAATTTCTGAAATATGTTCAGGAGAATTTCCTTGACCAGTATGTTCTTCGCCCAACTAGGAAGGAGGCATTGCTGGATCTGGTGCTGGGGAATGAGGTGGGCCAGGTCGACCAAGTGTCTGTGGAAAAACACTTGGGTACGAGTGATCATCGTGTCATAAGATTTAGATTAGCATTGGAAAGGAGCAAGGAACAATCTAGAGTGTAACTTCTAAACTGGAATCAATGGGATGCGAAAGGATCTAGCCAGGGTAAAAAGAAAGCAGATGTTCCAAGTACAGGCTAAGTACATTCCAACAAGAGGGAAGGGTAAGGGAAACAAAGCAAGAGCTCCTTGGATGACGAGGGAGACAGGGAAGATGATGAAACAAAAAAAGAGGCTGTATGATGCATGTCAGGTGAATTCTTCAAGGGAGAACCAGACCAAATACAATAAGATGAGAGGGGAAGTGGAGATGAAAATAAGATTGGCAAAGAGAGAATATGAGAGTAGAATGGCAGTTAACATAAAAGGGAACCCAAAAATCTTCTGCCGGCATGTAAACAATAAGCGGGTAGTAAGAGGTGGGGTGCGGCTTATTAGCAACAAAGAAGGTGTTATATGCTTAGAGGCGTAGAGCAAGGCTAGTATACTCATTGAGTACTTTGTATCGGTGTAAGGTATAAGGAGGTGGATGCGGACAAAATATAGGTAGCAGTGGACAAGGTAGAAGCAATGGAAGGGGTGAAAATTGATCGACAGGATGTACTACAAAGGCTGGGTATGCTTAGAGGGGATAAGTCACCTGGTCCAGATGGCTTGCATCCCAGATTGCTAAGGGAATTGGGGGAGGATATAGCGGAAGGGCTTGCCATAATTTTCCAATCTTCCCTAAATGCGGGGGAAGTGCCTGAGGATTGGAAAGTGCCAAATGTGACACCATTGTTCAAGAAAGGTGTAAGGACAATTCTAGTAACTACAGGCTGGTCAGTTTAACATCAGTGGTGGGTAAAGTTTTAGAAACAATAATCAAGGAAAAAAATAACAGGCACTTGGCGAGGTTTAAGCTAATTAAGGATTTGTAAAAGGCAGATCAAGTTTGACAAATCTAATTGAATTTTTTGATGAAGTAACAGGGAGGATCGATGAAGGGAATGCAATGGATGGTGTCCACATGGATTTTAGGAAGGCGTTTGACGAAGCACCACATAGAAACAGAGAAGAGAGGAGCAGGAGTAGGCCATTCGGCCCCTCGAGCCTGTTCCACTATTTAATGAGATCATGGCCCTGCCTTCGATCTAATTTCTTTTCTTTCCAGTTTTGAAGAAGGGTTCGACCCGAAACGTCAACTCAAATTTCTCTCCACGGATGTTGCTGACCTGCTGAGTTTTTCCAGCATTTTCTGTTGTTATATCCAAATTCAATACCCTGTCCCTGCTTTCTCACCATATCCCTTGATCCCTTTAGCCTTAAGAAATATATCTAACTCCTTCTAGAATATATTTAATAAAAGTTGGCCTCAACTGCCTTCTGTGATAGAGAATTCCACAGGTTCACCACTCTCTGGGTGAAGAAATTCCTCCTCATCTCAGTCCTAAATGGCTTACCCCTTATCCTTAGACTGTGACCCCTGGTTCTGGACTGCCCCGCCATCGGGAACAGCCTTCCTGCATCTAGTCTGTCTAGTCCTGTTAGAATTTTATAAGTTTCAATGAGATCCCCTCATTCTTCTAAACTCTAACAAATATAAGCCTAATCGACCCAATCTCTCTTCATACGTCATCCCTGCCATCCCAGGTATCAGTCTGGTGAATCTTCACTGCACTTTGTCCATGGCAAGAACATCCTTCCTCAGATAAGGTGACCAAAACTGCACACAATATTCAAGGTGTGGTCCCAGCAAGATACTGTACAACTGCAGCAAGACACCCTTGCTCCTGTACTCAAATCCTCTTGCTATGAAGGCCAACATACCATTAACCTTCAAAACAACCTGCTGCACCTGCATGCTTACCTTCAGCGACTGCTGCACAAGGACACACAGGTCTCATTGCACTTCCCCTTTTCCCAATCTATTGCCGTTCAGATAATAAACTGTCTTCTTGTTTTTGCCACCAAAGTGGATAACCTCGCATTTATCCACATTATACTGCATCTGCCATGCACCTGCCCAATCACACAACCTGTCCAAATCATACTGGAGTTTCTCTGCATCCTCCTCACAGCACACACGCCCACCCAGCTTTGTGTCATCTGCAAATTTGGAGATATTACATCTAGTTCCCTCGTCTAGATCATTAATATATATTGTGAATATCTGGGGTCCTAGCATCGATCCCTGCGGTACCCCACTAGTCACTGCCTGCCACTCGGAAAAAGACCGGTTTATTCCAACTCTTTGCTTCCTGTCTGCCAACCAGTTCTCTATCCAAGCCAGTACCTTATCCCCATCCCATGTGCTTAAATTTGCACGCCAATCTCTTATGCGGGATCTTATCGAAAGCCTTCTGAAAGTCCAAATACACCACATCCACTGGTTCTCCCTTATCTATTCTACCAGTTACATCCACAAAAAATTCCAGGAGATTATTAAAGCATGATTTACCTTTTGTAAATCCATGTTGACTTTGTCCGATCCTGTCACTGTTTTCCAAGTGCTCTGCTATTACATCTTTTATAATGGACTCTAACATTTTCCCCACTACCGATGTCAGGCTTACCGGTCTATAATTCCCCGTTTTCTCTCTACCAGCTTTTTTTAATAGTGGGGTTACATTAGCTACCCTCCAATCCATGAGAACTATTCCAGAGTCTATAGAATTTTGGAAGATGACCAGCAATGCATCTACTATTTCTAGGGCCACTTCCTTAAGTACCATAGAATGTAGATTATCAGGCCCTGGGGATTTATCGGCCTTCAATCCCATCAATTTCCTTAACACCATTTACCTACAAATATTGATTTCATTCAATTCCTCCCTCTCATTAGACCCTATATTCCCCGAAATCTCTGGAAGGTTATTTGTGTCCTCCTTTATGAAGACAGAACCAAAGTATGTATTTAATTGGTCAGTCATTTCTTTGTTCCCCATTATAAATTACCCTGATTCTGACTACAAGGGACCTACGCTTGACTTCACCAATCTTTTTCTCTTCACATAACTATAGAAGCTTTTACAGTCAGTTTTTATGTTCCCTGAAAGCTTACTCTCATATTCTAGTTTCCCCCTCTTAATTAATCCCTTTGTCCTCTTTTGCTGAATCCTAAACTGCTCCAAATCCTCAGTTTTGCTGCTTTTTCTGGTCAATTTATATGTCCTCTACTTGGATCTTATGCTATCCCTAATTTCCCTTGTTAGCCACGGTTGAGTCGCCTTTTTTGTTTTATTTTTATGCCAAACTGGGATGAACAAATTCTATAGTTCATCCATGCGATCTTTAAATATTTGCCATTGCCTATCCACCGTCAACCCTTTAAGTAATGTTCCCCAATCCATCCTAGCAAACTCACGCCTCATACCATCGTAGTTTCCTTTATTTAAATTCAGAACCCTAGCCTCTGAGTCAACTACTTCACTCTCCATCTTAATGAAGAATTCCATCATATTATGATCGCTCCTCCCCAAGGGGCCTCGCACAACAACATTGCTAATTAATCCTTTCTCATTACATAATACCCAGTCTAAGATGGCCTGATCTCTAGTTGGTTCCTCGACATGTTGGTCCATGAAACCATCCCATATACATTCTAGGAATTCCCCCTCCACAGTATTGTTACTAATTTGGTTACCCAATCTATAAGTAGATTAAAGTCACCCATGATAACTGCTGTGCCCTTATTGTACGCATCTCTACTTTCCCATTTAATGCCATCCCCAACCTCAGCATTACTGTTTGTGGGTCTGTATACAACTCCTACTAACGTTTTCTGCCCCTTGGTATTTCTCAGCTCTACCCATACAGATTCCACATCATCAGAGCTAATATCCTTCCTTACTATTGTGTTAATCTCCTCTTTAACCAGCAATGCTACCCCACCTCCTTTTCCTTTTTGGCTGTCCTTCCTGAATATTGAATACCCCTGGATGTTGAATTCCCAGCCTTGGTCACCCTGGAGCCATGTCATCATATCCATTTACATCTATTTGCGCAGCTAATTCATCCACCTTATTAAGAATGCTCCTCGCATTAAGACACAAAGCCTTCAGGCTTGTTTTTTTAACATTCTTATAATTATTTTTTAGTGTAGCCCTGTTTGATTTACACCCTTGATTTCTCTGCCTTCCACTTTTGCTTTTCTCCTTCCTGTCTTTTGTTTCTATCCTTGCTTCCCTTTCCTCTGTCTCCCTGCACAGTTTCCCAACCCCCTGCCATTTTAGTTTAAACCCTCCCCAACAGCACTAGCAAACATTCCGCCTAGGACATCGGTTCCGGTCCCGCCCAGGTGCAAACCACCTCCCCCAGAACCGGTTCCAATGTCCTAGGAATTTGAATCCCCCCCCTTGCACCATTCCTCTAGCCATGTATTCATCTGAAATATCCTTCTATTTCTACACTGACTAGCACGTGGCACTGGTAGCAATCCTGAGATTACTACCTTTGAGGTCCTATTTTTTAATTTACCTCCTAACTCCCTATATTCAGCTTTTAGGACCTCATCCCATTTTTTACCTATATCGTTGGTACCTATATGCACCACGACAACTGGCTGGTCACCTTCCCCCTCCAGAATGCCCTGCAGCCGCCCCGAGACATCCTTGACCCTTGCACCAGGGAGGCAACATACTATCCTGGAGTCTTGTTTGCGGCTGCAGAAACGCCTATCTATTCCCCTTACAATAGAATCCCCTATCACTATAGCTCTCCCAGTCTTTTTCCTCCCATCCTGTGCAGCAGAACCACCCATGGTGCCAGGATGTTGGCTGCTGCTTCCTTTCCCCGATAAGCCATCTCTCTCAACAATATCCAAAGTGATATATCTGTTTGAGAGGGGGATGGCCACATGGATTTTAGGAAGGCGTTTGATGAAGTATCACATAGAAGGTTGGTTAACAAAATTGAGGCTCATGGAATAGGTGGGTCAGTGGCAGCTTGGATAAGGAATTGGCTTAAGGACAGAAAACAGCGAGTTGTGGTAAATGGCTGTTTTTCAGACTGGAGGATAGTAGACAGTGGTGTTCCCCAACAGTCAGTGCTGGGGCCACTGCTTTTTTTGATATATAAATTACCTGGATATTGGAATAAAAAGTAGAATTTCTAAATTTGCCGATGACACCAAACTTGGGGGTGTGGCAAATAGTGAGGAAGTTACCAATCGACTGCAACAGGACATAGAAAGGCTATCAGAATGGGCAGACAAGTGGCAGATGGAATTTAATACAGAGAAGTGTGAGGTGATGCATTTTGGCAGAAGGAAGCAGGAGAGGCAATATACACTTAATAGCAGTTTTAAAGAGTGTGCAGGGACAGAGGGACCTGGGAGTTAATGTGCATAGGTCCCTGAAGGTGGTTAGCAAAGCATATGGGATCTTGGGTTTCATAAATAGAGGTATTGAGTACAAAAGTAGAGAAGTTATGCTGAACCTTTATAAAGTGCTGGTTAGGTCACAACTGGAGTATTGCATCCAGTTCTGGTCACCACACTTTAGGAAGGATGTGAAGGCCCTTGAGAGGGTGCAAAGGAGATTTACCAGAATGGTTCTGGGGATGGGGGATCTTCGCTACAAGGACAGGTTGGAGAAGCTGGATTTGTTTTCATTAGAGCAAAGGAGGTTGAGGGGTGATTTGATACAGGTGTACAAGATTATGATGGGTTACATAGAAGATAGGAACAGGAGTAGGCCATTCGGCCCCTCAAGCCCGCTCCGCCATTTAATGAGATCATGGCTGATCATCCAAATCTTTGGATAGGCTAGACGGGGAAAGGCTGTTCCCACTAGTTGATGGTACAAGGACTAGAGGACACCGATTTAAGGTTTTGGGCAAGAGATACAGGAGGGAATGTAAGGAAAAAATGTTTACGCAACGAGTGGTGAGGACCTGGTACTCGTTGCCGACGGAAGTGGTGGAAGTGGATACACTCAATGTTTTCAATGGGAGACTGGATAGGCACTTGAGGGAAATATATACTTGCAGGGCTACGGGGATAGAGCGGGGGAATGGGACTGACTGGATTGCTCTGCAGAGAGCCGGCACAGAATTGATGGGCCAAATGGCCTCCTTCTGTGTCGTTATGATTCGACTCTATTCTCCAAGACTGGTTTGCCATGAGGTAGCTGGTGCCTGCTAGGCCCAACCAAGAAGGTCAATAACTTACCTAAATGTCGAGCCACGAGGTGCAGGGGTGCTCCTCCCGACCCTACATTAAAAGGAAGCTATCGCCGCTGTCGCTCACCCCCCATCACCACCTCTCCTGACCCCGATCCTGGACCATCCTCTGGATCCACTTACCCGACAGTTACTGTGACGCTAGCAGTGGCCCGATCTTGCACTCCTCTTCTCACTCTACCTGTTCCATTGAATTGAGGCCAGAGGCCCAATATCGGGGCAACCTACGCACCCCTCCCCTCCACCACCGCGCACCAAACAGCGGGCCCGCCCGAATGTCTGGGCCATAATAAATGGGTGGAAAGATATATCTTGCATATCTGCATAGTTTGAATACTTGCTGAAAAGACAAAACCTGGATATATATAAAAAAATACTAATTATTTCTGTTTTGTGGTTGCAAAGAATGAGCAGATTCAGAAAGAGATTGATAATGTTCTCCAGGGGTTCGATGAACGTGTCACTTGTACTCCAGTCGCCTTCTGGGGAGGCTCCATAATTTAAATATTTTTCATGTCCTCAATGAGCCATGCACAGATTTTGTGCGTAAGTTCCCAGCAGTCTTTTCATCATAGGCCTAAAGTCTCTGTATCCAATAATACAGGGCACAGGCCATCACATTATCAGATCCCGACCAATGGTCCCTCTAAACTGCACGCGTGTACGGCAGCGCAGTCATCTGGAAGGTACCACGCAGGCTGCTCTCAAGCTTTTCCATCTGAAATACCGCGCATGCGCAGAAAATTTAAAGGGACTGCGCACTGAAATAAACAGGCAGCGTACAATACAGACAATTTAGAGGAACATTGGTCCCAACCATCTGTAACTATCCATTTGTTCACATACAGTCAAAGAAAAGTTATTTAAAATAAATAAACTTTTTCTTAAAAAGAAAGATATATTTTTTACATTCTTTAGTCCCCATCCTCCCCTGAAAGTAATAACTTGCACTGGGGTATGGCTACAAGAGTACCCAGGTAGCCCTTTTCATTTTTTAGAATTTATTTCCTTGTCCAAACTTCCTCGCTTCCTTTCCTGACTTTAGTGGAGGTTTAGTTCCACAGTCACTGGCAACCCTCCTCTTCCTCGCCCAAGTCCCCATTCTTGATGTTCAATGTTTGATCGTGAATGTCAGCAGGTTGTGGAAGGCATCACGACCAAGCCCACTCTTGTCCTCACCCAATGTCCACAGGTGTTTTCTGCCGACAGGTTGCCACTGACGGGTTTCCGATAACCTTCTGTCAAAGCTAGAGCAGCGGAGCAGGAAAAGCTCTGAGGAAGTTCACCCACTAGGAATTCACCCACTAGGAAGCTTCTTGCTGGCTTTGTATCTATGCATTTTTAGTAACCCAAAATAAATTAGATCAGTTTCACAACTCCTGTTGACTACAGAAAGTATTACATTGGATTTAATTGGCAAGATGGTAATTTATAGCATCAAAAATAAATATTTGGGCTTCCCTCACTGGCTGACTAAATGTAGCTCTTGGTGCTGTACTGATAAAGAAGTTCTCAGGTTTGATACTGTGTGGAGTTAGCTGATATCTATTAGAGCAGGAGTTAGGGCTCTACAATGTAGCTTCATGACCCCGTGCTAAAGCGGAGTCAATTTACTGTAGTCAGGGTTCCTATTCTTGACCACAGTCTAGAGACCCCTGCAGGAAAGTGTGCATGTCGGGACATCGGTTGAGGACTGGATTGGGCTTGGCTATGATGCCCCTCACAGTTGAATATACTAACACTCACTGTCTAGACTCACATGAAGAATGGACACTCAGTGAGGTAAAAGGTACAAGAGAGCAGCCAGCACCTGCGGAGCCAGACCCTAGCAAAGGTCAACGATGTCAGGAGATGAGGAAAGGTTTAGTCGTAAACATCTGTCAAATGCTGTGTTTCAGACATTTCCATAACTTTCATATTGACTATTGTTTGAGATTAGTTTATATTGAAAGGATATCAAGGAAGATTTCTCCAGAATATGGAGAAGCATTATATACTGATTATAATTGGCCCGTAATTTCCGATAGGAGGCTTCCTGTGTGCGGATACCTCCTATTGGAAAAGAATCTACTCCCTTACCTGAGGGCTCCCGAGGTGCGGCCATTTCCGATCCTGGGCCGCTCCACAGTCGAAATGCGCAGGACCCAGGTATCCCAGGGGCGCATGTGGTTCGCAAGCGTCCCTGGGATCACGTGGGCCAGGCGAGCCAATAGGAGACAGAATCTCAAGTTTTTTACGGGGCTAAAAATAAACTTACCTTTTTTAAAAGTATTTTTAAATTATAAATGAGTGAAAATTTTTAAAAATCTTTTTAAAACTCTTATGCTGGTAAAAGCAGGCCTTACACCTGCTTTTACCAGGCGTAAAATTTTTAAGTGTTTTCAGCAGGCGGAGGTTCTGCAGATAGCGGAACTCTACTCCCACAGAGGCCCTTCTCCCGGGCAGGCATCCAATCCGTCGAAGAGGATTCTTGACAGATCGAAAATGCTGGTTTTCAGCGCATGCACTTCGCATGCCTGAAACCGGTATTTCCGATGTTCCTACAGGTGTGTACACAGCGCGTACACACCCGTAGACATCAGAAAATATGGGCCATTGTATGACATTAATATTTATGATATAATAGTGTTTATGGCATGGCTTAAGGAAAATTGTTTTATGGTTTGGTTGATATTTTTATAGGTTCATTATTTCTCACGTGTGAAAATCAAAAGCTGATGAGTCACACCTTCAAAGTGCCACTCGATAGTCAGCAATAGCAGCATCATAGGCATGCCAAACTTGATTTAAATCCTTTCCGGGAATCAAATATCTACTGAGTGAATAAACTATCTCATGATTGAGGATAGGTTCCTGTGATTCTTTTCAGTTCTACATTAAACTAATGCAACTCACTCGTATTGGTGTAGCTTGTGTCCAAGGGGTATTTCACGCCTGTGCTTAACTGACTGATTGTGGAAGTAAATGAATGTGGAACATCTTTGCCAATATTTCATAACAATCAGGCTATATACTAATTCATATGTGTAAGATAAACAAATAACTCATAATCACCGCATACGTTAAAATTAAACCACTGCACTGGCATCATCTCCTTAATCTTTATTACATATTCTCCTCCCCACGATAGTCCATTCTCCTCCTTTCCACTATTAACTTTAGAAACTGTTATCATTTAAGTTAAAAGTACACACTGCCCTCATTGTAAGATTCTAGATGCTAAGGCTATCAGTCTCTTCCACTGTGTCTCTTCATTTATTTTATTTTACCTGTTATGCTATGGTAAATTTGCTGTAGTACTTATTTTGTTAGAACAGGAAAATGTTTTAATTCCATGAACTATGTTCCGTGAAGGTGGCATGTAATTGATAGCACATGTTAAAAAATAAAATTGGTATGATTGCTGAAAGGTAACTACATTTTGAAATTATGTGATCCTATACTATTTTCTGGCGAGGTGGTACTGTTATTTATCTACAAATAATGGGCAGCACGGTGGCATAGTGGTTAGCACTGTTGCCTCACAGCGCCAGGGACCCGGGTTCGAATCCGGCCTCGGGTGACTGTCTGTGTGGAGTTTGCACATTCTCCCCGTGTTTGCGTGGGTTTCCTCCGGGTGCTCCGGTTTCCTCCCACAGTCCAAAGATGTGCGGGTTAGGTTGATTGGCTATGATAAATTGACCCTTAGTGTTAGGGGGATTAAATACGTGGGGTTACGGGGATAGGGTGGGATATGTGTCGGTGCAGGCTCGATGGAGCGAAATGGCCTCTATCTGCATTGTGGGGTTTCTGTGATTCTGTGATTCTGTGAATTCTCCTCATTGACTGTCTTCAGATCATAAAACAGGGAAGCTAGCTTTAAATTCCTTCAAAACTTTGAAACAAATGCTTTTCCACATCAAGCGACATGAGAAGTATTATTCCTTTCTGTAAGGTAAAATAACCTGCAACAGTGGGACATCCAAATTTTGTCAAAGACCAGCCACATTCATGAGCAAACTGGGTAATAGTCATGACTGATCTAAGTGCCAAGAATCACTAGGTTACAAACCTAAAACTACCCCAAATGTTGCAAAATAATTCCTATTAATTACAATATATATGGATTAGATAAATTATAGATCACTTTTTGGATACCAGATACATAAAAACATATGCCATTAATTTCCGTGAGAGATCCTCCGAATCGCCCACCGTAACTTTGAAAAAGATCCATGGAAACGGCAAAAACACGATTTAATGTTTTTTCTCTGGGGTTTCCACAGATCTTCCATCAAAGTTATGATAGACAATTGGGAGAACTCCCAGGGAAATTCAACCTCCTAAAATATAGGAACAGGAAATGGCCATTAGATCAAAAAACCTTTACCTTTTTAATAAATCTGAGCTCCCACCATTTATCTGTCTTCTCATCATAATCCTCAATCTCTTCAGAAATGCATCTAATTTGGTCTTGAACCCATTTATACTCTTCACTTCAATAACCTTCAGTGGTAGCTTATTCAACAAGTCTAAAACCCACTGGCCCAGAATTTGCGATCAGCAGCGATGTGAAGGCGTTCGCTGTTGGCCCCAAAGTAATTCCTGTGTCGAGAACTTTGGGTTTCCCGACCTTGAATTCAATTCAACAGAATTTAATGGGGATCCTCTTGTGCGAAGTGCTATGACGTCAACAGGCTGTCTAAGCAGCCAATCAAAAGGCAGAGTTCTCACAGATAGCAAACAAGGAAGTGGGTAAGCCCTTAGAGGGAGCAAAAGAAAGATTGGGGTTCTCACATAGGGAAAAGGAAAACCTAAACTAAAGATGCACAAACTTAAAAATAAATTCTAAAATATTTTTTGAAGTTTCTTAAAAATTCTAATTTTTATTAAAATGGACAAATTTCACACTGCACAAAATTAAAATTGGTTTTCCAGGCCCTTAACTTTTGTTTAGCAGTCAATACGTTGTTAAAACCCCAGTTACACCTAATCCCTTTGGGTCTAACTTTTAGTGGGGAATTTAACAGTGTACTTACTGTGGAAGCGCCAAAGTTTTCATCAGTTTCATTGCTTTATGAGATTTCACTGATTGCCGGCTCTGGGGGTGGGGAGGAGGGGCATTGACAGACCGCAACTTCAGGATTTCCACATGTGCTTACGCATGGGCCAAATCTCGAAGTTGCTGTCAGTTTCAAAGGCGGTATGATGGCGTATTCTGAGGCCGTGATTTTGCCGGCGCTCAGAGGGTGGGTTCGGAAGCGGGTCAGGGGTTAAATCCAAAATGATTGCTGGCAGGTTGGGAACCCGCCTCCACGCCACTTTCCCAAGTGTCGGGTCTGCGATTTAAAAACAGACCCAACACCAAGCGGTAGGTAAGGGATTAAAGGCACTTAACTGCTTGTTAAGTGCTTGTTTAGAGCTATTTTGACACCATTTTTCAATTTTCCAAGTTTTGGGCCAGGTTTCATGACGTTCGGAGAACACGCCAGGCAAGTGTGTCGTGAACACCCACGAGCTAGAAACTTCACAGCTGCAACTGCAGTCTAAGAGCTGCACTCTCAAATCTGGTCAGTTTCAAATGTCAGAGGTTGGTGATTGAATAATTTGGGAGACACATTCCGTGTTTAGGCTGCAAGTATGTGGTGTTAACTCTATTTCCACTGTCACCTGCATTGCTGGACATAGAAGGCGCCCTCACCCTTCACTGTGCCTCCTCAAATTGTCAGCACACAAATGGCAACGATGTCAAATGTTCATTACAAGATTAAATAATTTCAACATAATAAAAGATGAGAAACTTAACATTGATGTGCAGATTGCATTCACTTGGGTGTTCTGAGAGAATTCATTGTTAGGTTTCTGTGTGTTTATTATGTTGGCTATCAGATGAACACACCTGCACCTTGTGCTGAAGGCGGGTAACCCACACGACGGACTTAATTAGCCCAATTAAACCAAAATTGTGCCAGTAGGCCGGCTGGAGCCGGCAGCGGGTCCGGGACCCGCCGAGCTCCGTTCCTGATGCCAACCCACCTCCACGAACAGAATCATGGCCTGAGAGTACACCGTCATATCGACCACAAATTCAGGGCCATTGCATTAAAAAAGTTTTGCCTGATGTCACTTCTTACTCCAAACTTCCTAATTTTAACTCCTACCTGCTGGTCTTTCAACGTTTCACGATAGCGAACAATTTAACTGAATCAGTATTGCCAATCCGTCTAATAATTTTGAAAACATCAATCAGGTCAGCTCACTGTCACCTCTAATACAGAAAAAATAAGCCCAATTCCTTTAGCCTTTCCAGCATTAATATCGTTTCTCCAGAGTTTCTGCGGATCTTCCGCTCAAGTTACGGCAGACAATTGGGAAAATCCCCTGCATAAATTCAACCTCAATGCTTCTATTGTAGATCCTGTTACCACTCTCACTTTGAGTAAACTATAAAACTGTTTACCATCAGTTATTCAAATCTATATTTAATGCATGTCAAGCTTTACTCGTCAGGGTTTTACATCTCAACGGCAAACCGTTCCTTCCAAATTTGCATAATTTTAGCTACATGCAGTAGTGTTTTATTGATATCCTGATGTAAATCAGAATGGATTAGTCAGAACAGGGTAAGAGTTTATAAATATTAAGGAGTTAGCATTCAGCCTTATTATTTTTCATGGAAGAATTAAACTTTTCTTTAAAATTCTGTAGTGACCTAGAATTTCTTTTGCCTTGATAAATATTTCATAAAATACTTGCTATATTTGGATTAAACATACGATGGTGGGTAGAACTGCCGTAGTCACTATGTTAGTGATATATTAGTTAGCAACATATAGCAACCAGAGCAATTCTTCCGCCATTGTTGGGAAAGAATTGGGCTGACAAGCGACAGGTAACATTCACGCCATATATGTACCAGATAATGACCATCTTGAATAAGAGAAAGCCCAGCCACCTCACCTTGACCTTCAACGCTCACAAGCTGGATATTTTATATCATTTGTCTACAACATGTTGCTCTAAGAAACAAAGAATAATTGCGCAGGCAAATGTGAATGAGACTGGGATTGGAACCTTACAATGTGGATAATGGAGTCAAATCAATGGAGGCAATCATGAAACATCAAAACTTGTTAGCATCTCCTTCAGGATGCTGATCTGTGACAGAGATTACTGAATATCAGACAGTACTTCAGGAATTTATCATTCACTCAAGATTATGCCATAATTTTCCAAGCTTGCACATACACAAGCATCAGGTTTTAATACATATTCTCCTGATGTTAGATTATTATCTACTTCCCCAGGATGATAAGATTTATATCACTGATAATGAGTATTACCCATTATGCACTCTAGACCTAGAGGCCCAGAAATTTGGCTTCGTCGCTACGTGCGCCATTTTGAGTCCAAAATGGAGACTGCGCCGTGCGCACAGAATTCTGGTGCGAGTTGCGTAGGATGCCATTTTGGTAAGGGCCAAACAAAAGGTGTCGTTTACCCATGTCTAAAGCAAGTGTTAGGGCATTAACATATTCAACAAAAGGGCCTAACACCTGCTTCTACGCCCTCTTGCAAATTTGGTTTGCATCTGAGGCAGCCAGCGCCAGCGCTGATTGCCTCTGGGAAAACCAACGCTAAACAGCACGGAATTTTTAAAAAAAAGTAAGTACTTACCATTATCACCGCCACTCCCGGTCCCGAGATCTCCAACCTCACTTCCGACATTGACCTCCAGGCTCCCCCCAACATCACTGCCGACCCCCCAACAATACTGCATGCCCCTCCCGATCTTCCTCCGACAGCGGCCCCAACCTCCTAGCCCCCGCCCGCCAGGAACCAGGAGTACCCACTCTGACTCCACATACTTGCTGTTGCCCCTTCAACCTCCCTCCCCTGGGACTTACGTTAGGGTTGCTGCGCTGTCAGTGATGCAAGGGGCCCTAAATTCATCCGGTTAAAATGGGTGAGCTGCCTGTGCACAAGTCTTCAGCATGATAGCCGGGATGTTGTCAGAGCCCATAGCCTTTGCTGCATCCAGTGTGCTCAGCCATTTCTTGATATCACGTGGAGTGAATCGAATTGGCTGAAGACTGACTTCTGTGATGGTGGGGACCTCAGGAGGAAGCCAATGTGGATCATCCGTTCGACACTTCTCGCTGAAGATGGTTGCAAATGCTTCAGCCTTGTCTTTTGCACTCACGTGCTGGGCGCCACCATCATTGAGGATGGGGATATTCATGGAGCCTCCTCCTCCCGTTAGTTGTTTAATGGTCCACCGCCATTCACGACTGGATGTGGCAGGACTGCAGAGCTTTGATCTGATCTGTTGATTGTGGGATCGCTTAGCCCTGTCTATAGGAGGCCCTCTTCCCCTCAAATAAACCTTTTTTTGGGAAGGAAGAAAAATCCCTCATCTTTTAAGGGTCTAGGCTGCATCCTGGACCCACTCAGGTGGAGCCCACATGCCCTTCTAAAGGTCAGTAAGCATAATGGCCTCCAAACATATGCCAGGTCACATATGGCTGCTGAATTCCTGCCCCCACCCCACGCCCCATTCCTTCCACATCAGTGGTCGTATAAGGGGCGGACAGAGGCTCTTCCCTTACAACGTTGACCAGGAAATCCCAGCATAGCTCAGAACCCGGTGTATCCTGGTCCCGGCCTAGTTCCATGCCATTCTTCTGGATCCCCACTGCAGTTATAGTGGGAGTCTGCTGGAATGGCTGCTTGAATTCAACCCCGTAGTCTTTAGTCTCGGAGCATGCCTCTGGGTTTGCCTCTGATCTTATTTACAGCCTTTCATAGTAGTGAAAGAGTATCAGGATCTCAAATTTACTGACAAGAGAAGTGAGCTCTCATCCCAGTGGCAGTATGGCCAAGGACATTTTGAAAGCTGCTCATCAGTCATGGCAATGGCCTTACGATGATCTTTTATGCGAGTAAAAGAAGCTCGGCAAAGTACTGTTGATGACATGAGGTATATTTATTTTCTAGGTGTATTTTGAAATATGCTGCCCAATATTGGCCATCAAGTGATAACTAAAATCAGTCAGATATCGTTATTTGTTTTCGCCACAGTTACTTATTACTTTACACAGCAATCAAGACATTACAAGCCCAGACAGTAAACAGAGGCCATTGCACCAATAGCAGCACATTGGGGTGGGGGTGGGGTGGTATTTAATTCATGTCATAAATACAAATGAATAACAACTTCTATCTCATGAGTAAATCAGCATAACAAGGCACCAAAACCCACATAGCATTCTAGTGATTATAGATATATCAATGATTTAACCAAGAAACAAAAAAGCACATTAATATATTTCACATTCATTCTTTTAAACAACTTTGATGATTTAAGATTGTAGGGGAGTCACATTATAGCGAGGGGAAGATTTCCTCTGATCACAATTTCCAGCAAAATGTTAAAGGTGTGCCTTTAGAATGCTGTTATTATTTTGCTAGAGATAGCAAACATAGTGACATTGGAAACATACCGGGGGAAGATTACCTAACACATGGTTACCATGGAAACCTTTTCCCCGTGAGTACCTCTTCTCCCACTGGTTAGTGATTCTGAAGCAGTGTGCTCAGCAACTATTTTTTCACATATCGCTGTAATGGAAAACTAATGGGGGTGGGTTGGGTAGGGGGAGAACTGTGAAGAGAGCATTGACAGTCATAAAATAAATTCTGTTTAAGGGTGTGCATCACCTAATCAAATCTCATCTGTTGATTCCCTAAAGCTGCTCAATGATAAGTATATTGTCAACATGTGTGAATTCTTTATCTTGTGAGTAACAAAATTATCAAACCAAAGGAGTAATGAAAGATAACTTCAACTTCCAATGTACAATTTAGCTCAATGAATAGATTGTCTAGTTGATATTACAGGAACAGGCTTGTTATTGTGGCTTAAATAAGTAAATTAAAAGGCTAAAATATGCAAATGAGAGTGCTGTGTTGGTGGTAATGGTACCACCCAGGTAACATCTATAGTAGAGTGCTCATTTGTGAAGACTAATGTGAATAATTAATTTCACACAACTGTCATTTCCTGATCTTTATCCTTGAATGCCTGTTGCTGTTATAGGAGCATAGGAACAGGAGTACGCCATTCAGCCCCTGGAGTCTGTTCTCCCATTCAATGATGTGGAGATGCCGGAGTTGGACTGGGGTGGACAAATGTAAGAAGTCACACAACACCAGGTTATAGTCCAACAGCTTTATTTGAAATCACAAACTTTCGGAGCGCTGCTCCTTCGTCAGGTGAAGTCCATGGCTGATCTATATCCTAACTCCATCCACTCGCCTTGGCTCCATATCCCTTAATACCCTTGGTAAGCAAAAATCTATCGATCTCAGGTTCAAATTATTAATTGAACTAGTATCTACTGCTTTTTGTGGGAGAGAGTTTGACACTTCTGCCGCCCTTTGTGTGAAGAAGTGTTTCCTATCTTCTCTCCTGAATGGCCTGGCTCTGATGTAAAGATTCATTCACCAGCAGAAAAGTTTTTCTCTATCTACCCTATAAATTTCTAAAATAGCCTAAAAACCTCAATCAAATCACCAGTTAACCTTCTGCATTTCAGGGAATAGAGGCCTAGGTGATGTAATCTCTCATGACTAAATACTTTGAGCCCTGCTAACATTCTGGTGAACCTGCGCTGTATGCCTTCCAAAGCCAATATCTCCTTTCTAAGGTGCGGTGCCCAGAACTGCACACAGTACTCCAGATGTGGTCTAACGACAACTTTGTACAGCTGTAGCAAAACTTCCTCCCCTTTATCTTCTAGCCCTCTGGTTATAAAGGCTAACATTCCATTATCCCTTTGTTAGATCCGTGTATCTTAATGTTGTGTCCTTCAATAATCAGACAATGACTGCAGGGAACGATTCAACAGGTGTTTACTGAATGAGGGTTACTCTAGAACTAACTGTACAGATCACTACTCAGGGTTTATATACAGGTGTGGTCACTGCCGGTACTACAGTATACAGGAGCTGTAAAAAGTAGTTCTCCCCTTAAAGGTACATACATTACACCCTTTTGATTATTTTTTGTATCTGACTACATTATGTTAGTGATCCGTGTACATGGGCCCCTAAATCTCTTTGGACTACCATTGTTCCTAACTTTTCAACATTTAAAAAATACTCATCTTGTAGGAATTAACGAATTCCTACGAATAACGGAGATCGACACAAGAGAACAATTAAACAGGTCTTTACTCAACGGAGATGCCACGAGGACTGCCTGGGCAGCCCCGTGGTTTGCAACGTGATGTCATCGTGTTTGCCCGCATTTTCCCACGCTCTTAAAGGGGCCACGCCCCGTACATGCAAACTCTATATATAAAACACAGTAATGCCTAACACAATGGTACAGGTTTAGGCTGGTGTTAGAACATCATTAAAGAGAATTATATACAGTTAGCCAGAGTCATTCAGTGGTTCTGCCAGATGCACCCCCCCAGAATTCGCTTTAACAGACAAAGTCAAACGGGGAGGGGGTCTGATGAGCCTGTCAGAACGGCTCCTGTACTCTCGAGGCAGAGGCTGCTGGTCGGCTGGCGGTCTGGCGGGCGGTCGCACTCGGTCTGCCATAACGACGATGGGTGGCCGACCCCGTCTCGGCGGTTGTGCTGTCTCGATGGGGCGGTCGAGGTCTAAATGTGCTGGCTTTAAGTGGTCGACCGAAATGTGGTCCGGTTTACCACCGACAGCTACCGTGAAGGTTTTGTCCCCTGCTTCCAACATGTGGAAGGGACCGGTATATGGGGCCTTGAGCGGATCCCTATGTGCGTCATGGCGAATAAAAACGTATTCAGCCTTGTGAAGCTCTGTGGGAACGTGTGACCTCTGCAGCCCGTGGTGCGAAGTGGGCACCGGTGCGAAACATCTGGCCACCTCTTGGTGACTAGCAAGCTGGGCAGACGTGGACCATGGCTCCGTCGATGTTGGTAGGAAGTCCCCTGGGGCTCGCAGCGGCTGACCATACATAAGCTCTGCTGATGAAGAGTGAAGGTCTTCTTTGGGGGCCATGCGAAGGCCCAGCAGGACCCACGGTAGCTTGTCTGCCCATCCAGCGTCCTGGAGGCTGGCCCTCAGGGTGGCTTTCATTGACCGGTGGAAGTGTTCACAGAGGCCATTCGCCTGTGGGTGGTAGGCTGTGGTGCGGTGTAATTTGACACCGAGTCCTTGGGCCACTGCATTCCAGAGTTCGGAGGAAAACTGCGGTCCCCTGTCTGACAACATATCTGCGGGCACTCCGAAACGGGCGATCCAGGAGGAAATGAACGCCCTGGCCATGTCCGCCGAAGTAGTGGATGACAGGGGGACCGCCTCCGGCCATCTGGTGGTGCGGTCAACCATGGTCAGGATGTGTGAAAAACCATGGGAGGGTGGGAGTGGTCCTACCAGGTCCACGTTGACATGGTCAAAATGTCGCTCCAGGACTGTGAAGGTGGCCAACGGAGCTTTGATGTGGCGCTGTACCTTGGCCTTTTGGCAGACCACGCAGGTGTTGGCCCAGTCGCGGACATCTTTATGCATGCCATGCCATACAAATTTCGCTGACATCAGTTTCTGAGAGGCCTTCATTCCTGGGTGTGACAACCCATGTATGGCGTCGAACACTTTGCGGTGCCAGACGACCGGCACGACAGGGCGAGGATCCTGTACGGAGACGTCACACAACAGCGTGGTACCTGCCGAATCGAACTTGACATCGGCCAACTGGAGGCCAGTGATAGCCGTTCTGTAAGCTTGGACTTCCGGGTCTGAGGCTTGGTCTGCTGCCATGAGGGTGTAGTCGATGCCCAAATAAACCGTATTGACAATCGCGCGGGAGAGGCAGTCTGCCACCAGGTTGTCCTTACTGGCCATGTGCTGTACATCCGTGGTGAATTTGGATATGTAGGTCAGTTGACACTGCTGTCGGGCTGACCACGGTTCGGCGGTCTTGGCCATTGCAAAGGTTAGCGGCTTATGGTCCACAAAGGCGGTGAAAGGACGTCCTTCCAGTAGGAACCGAAAATGGCAGATGACCAGAAAAGGGACGAGCAACTCCCAGTCGAACGTGCTGTATGCTCTCTCATTCTGCCGTAGTTGACGGCTGAAGAATGCCAACGGCTGCCACGTCCCGTTCACTCACTGCTGTTGCACGGCACCGACTGCGTAGTCCGACGCGTCGGTGGTGAGGGCAATGGTGGCTCCTGGCAGCGGGTGCACCAGCATAGTCGCGTTGGCTAAGGCGCTTTTGGTGTCGGCGAACGCTCGGGCCATGTCATCCGTCCAGTCTACCGGGTTCTTGCCAGTCATGCCCTTGAGGGCCTCGTACAGGGGCTGCATGAGTAGTGCCGCCTTAGGCACGAAACAGTGGTAAAAGTTTATCATGCCTAGGAATTCCTGCAGGGCCTTTACGTTCTGCAGGCGTGGAAAGGATGTCACCGCCTCTACTTTTGAAGGTAAAGGAACCGCTCCCCCTGAGGTGATGCGATGCCCCAGGAAGTCAATTTGGTGCAGGCCAAACTGACACTTGGCCAGGTTGATAATCAGGCCGTGTTGGCTGAGGCGTCGAGAAAGGGTGCATAGGTGACAGGTATGTTCTTCCTTAGTAGGACTGGCAATTAGAATATCATCTAGGTAGACGAAGAGGAACTTGAGGTCCCGCAGCACAGAGTCCATCAGGCGTTGGAAAGCCTGGGCGGCGTTCTTTAACCCAAATGGCATTCGTAAAAACTCGAAGAGGCCGAATGGGGTGATGACTGTGGTCTTCTGGACGTCTTGTGGATGAACTGGGACCTGGTGGTAGCCCCGGACGACGTCGACTTTTGAGAACACGGAGTTCCCTGCCAAATGGGCAGAGAAATCCTGAATGTGGGGGATCGGGTACCGATCAGGAGTTGTGATGTCGTTTAGGTATCGATAGTCGCCGCATGGCCGCCATCCGCCGCCAGGCTTCGGAACGATATGGAGGGGTGAAGACCAGGGACTATTTGACTGGTGAATAGTCCCTAACCGTTCCATGGTTGCGAACTCCGCCTTTGCGACCGCCAGCTTGCCAGGTTCCAGGCGCCGGGCCCACGCATAGACCGGGGGGCCGTTGATGGTGATGTGGTGTTCCACACCGTGTTTCGTGGCTGTGGAGGAGAACGTGGGTCTTGTCAGGTCGGGGAATTCGCCGAGCAGACGAGCGAACTCATCAGGAGTCGGGAACGCACAGGAGACGGTGCGCGACGTAGTGTTACTGCGGTAACACGGAAGAGAATTAAAAATTGCTGCGTTGATCAGCCACCAGTTCCTAACGACAACCAGGAGGCTGTTGGTGCACAGGAAATCCGTGCCGAGGAGGGGCTGGGAAATTTTGGCCATAACAAACTCCCAGTGAAAACGTTGCCCCCCGAGGCACACCTCCACTCGCCGTCTGCCGAAGGTCCGAATTGTTCTGCCATTGGCCGCTTCAAGGGTGGGGCCGTGATTCCCCGTCTGCACATCGAGGGCGGACGCGGGTAAAATGCTGCACTGCGCTCCGGTGTCGCACAGAAAACGACGACCGGAGAGAGTATCAGTGATGAACAGCAATTTTCCCGCATTGCCGATCGCCATCGCGGCCGCGAGGTGCCCGTTAGACCCGTTCCTCGGTGGTCGCAGTGTCAGTTGTTGTTTGTTTTGTTGGGGGAAAACTGCAGGGAGGGTGGCAACGCTTCGCCTTCGCGCCGAACTGCGCGTGGTAGAAACACAGCCCAGCAGGCTGACGAGCTGGGGCGGCGTCTGCGGGGGATGGGTGCCTCGTGGCGGTGCAGTGCTGCCGAGTTACAGCGAAAATTTTGTCAGCCTCCGCAGCAAGTATTGCGCAGTCTTCAATTTCAGATCTTTCCAGGGCAGCTTGTACCTGTTCAGGCAGTTGGCTGAGGAAAATCTCGCGGAATAGGAAACATTCCCGGTCTGAGCCCAGGAGTGTGAGCATTTGGCTCATCAACTCTGAAGGCTTGGAGTCCCCGAGCCCGGGCATAGCGAGTAATCGACGGGCGCGCTCCGATTCTGTGGGCCCGAAAACCTGCAGTAACCGCGCTTTGAGGGTTTCATACTTGCGCTCCGTTGGGGGGTTTTCGAGGAGGCTGACGATCCGAGAGGCGGTAGAGCTGTCGAGTGTGGAGACCACATAAAGGTACTTGGTCTGATCCACATCGATGTTCCTCAGGGCGAACTGGGCCTCAACCTGAATAAACCACGAGGGCGCTTGCTGCTCCCAGAACTGCGGTAGCTTTAGCGAAACGGCGTTTGCTTCCATGCTGTGCTCTTCTTTTGTGAAAACGTTCACAATAACGGGGTCACCAATGTAGGAATTAACGAATTCCTACGAATAACGGAGATCGACGCAAGAGAACAATTAAACAGGTCTTTACTCAACGGAGATGCCACGAGGACTGCCTGGGCAGCCCCGTGGTTTGCGACGTGACGTCATTGCGTTTGCCCGCATTTTCCCCTGCTCTTAAAGGGGCCACGCCCCGTACATGCAAACTCTATATACAAAACACAGTAATGCCTAACACAATGGTATAGGTTTAGGCTGGCGTTAGAACATCGTTAAAGAGAATTATATATAGTTAGCCAGAGTCATTCAGTGGTTCTGCCACAATCTATCCTTTTTTGGTCCAAAATGGATGACTTCACACTTACCTGCATTGAAATCCATCTGCCACAGTTTTGCCCACTCACTTAATCTATCAATGTCTCTTTGTAATTTTATGCTCTTGTCTACACTACTTACTATGCCACCGGCTTAGTGTCATCGGCAAACTTGGATATATGGCTCTCTATTATGTTATCTATCTATGTTATCATTAATAAATATGGTGAATATTTGAGGCCCCAGCAGAGATCCTTGTGGGACACCACTAGTCACTTCCTTCCAATTCAAGTACATGCATGAATTGGGATAGAAATTGAACCTTGTTGTGCCCGTAAAACAAAATCAGTGCCCCAAGGGTGCCTGAAAAATGTCAGACCCGAAATTGAATTGGGCGCTTTAATCACTTAAATATGTAAATGAGGGGCCTAATGCTTGTGTTCGTTCACCTTGCAGAAATTCTATTACTATGAGCAGGGCAGGCGTTGGGCCCACCATGCTCAGGCTTCTTAAGTGGCCGGAAATTCAAAGCTAGATTTTGAAAATTCTCTTTTAAAAAACCTTCCTGTGAAGTCAGAAGGAGCAAGAGTGTTTTCCCGACTCCACAACCATCACAATCGCATCTGCCTCCCCTCACGAGCTGCCTGCTCCAAACCTCGTACGAAAACGTACCACCGAGGCAAGCGGCCCGACATTTGTGCTGCTCAAATGGATGTGGGCAAAATGTTAATAAGGCTTGAGGCCCAATTTTGGACCGGCCTCGGGACTCTCGGTAGGGACGCGCTGCCAATGCAGCGCTGAGTCTGAGCCCAGATGCGGGCTCAGATAAATTTCTACCCAGTGATGAGCAGTATGCCTCAATATGTGCATAATTACATAGTTATTACCTTTAAACTAGCCTAACAACCACAGACGATGAGAACATCAGAAGTAAATGGGAGCTTACAAGCATCATAAATAAATTAGGCCCTTAACTGCTGACTCTTGTAAGACTTTTTTTTGTTTAATGCTGTTCCCTATTCCTTAAACCATTTATTATCCATTTTATTTCAGTGCAGTGTTTCTTGTCACAAACCCAAAGCATTTGCAAGGTAAGAGAAATACCTCTCATAATAACTATCTCATCGTCGCAAAAAGCCAAGTCTTAACATTTCTGTAGAGATCAAAAACATTTCACTGTAATTTTGAAGATTATCAGCACTAAAAGATAACCAGTAGCATTGGAGTTAAGGACCAAGGAATATAGAGATGAGAAGATGGGGGTGGGGTGGGGGGTGGTGCAGGTGCTGGGATATGGGACCACTGAGAGCTAGTGAAGTACTGGGGTAAGTGTACTGGAGAGAGACTGAGTGTGGAGCACTTAAGGGGAGCAGGGAACACTCAGGTAAAATTGGGACTGGGAGCAGTGAGGTGGTCTGGGAACACTGAGGGGGGAAGATCGAATTGTTGGTGTTGGGTTAGATGCAGCCCACTGCACACTATCAGACCTTAAGCATAGATCCTACTCCCAATTTCAGAGCCAGGCGTGGCACTGGAGCTACAGAGATCGGAGCACAGGAATTATCCCGCAGTACAATAGAAGAGCCACATTGAAGAGAAAGAGCTGCAATACCCATTGAGCAAGAGGCATAGTGGAAGAGGCTTTGAAGATGTCTTTAGATGAAGGGCAGGCCAAAGGTGCAGTGGGGGGAGATAAGCATGATTAAACTGTGTTCACAACATCTCTTAGGCGAGCCAAGGGATGGGTATAACTCATTTTGTTGGAGAAAAATTACTGAAGCTATTGATCAAAATATTTTCTTTTCATATTTTAAGCCCACCTTTGTTTGTAGCTCACTTAAGCAATATGACCATGTCTAGCATGATCACCAACATAAATATGGTGGTGTACAACTTCTGTCTGCCTCACTGAACCTGGAAAGTTTCCCAGGTCAGCCTCATTTAAATTATTTTGGCAATCTTCTGGTGATATTCCTGTCTCTGATTGGGAGTTCATGACTATTGTAATGTATGTACCTTTAAGGGGAGAACTACTTTTTACAGCTCCTGTATACTGTAGTACCGGCAGTGACCACACCTGTATATAAACCCTGAATAGGGATCTGTACAATTAGTTTTAGAGTAACCCTCATCCAGTAAACACCTGTTGATTGTTCCCTGCAGTCTCTTGTCTAATTATTGAAGGACACAACATCAAGATACATGGATCTAACATTGGCGACGAGAAGATTCAAACTTACCTGCTCTGCATCACCTCCCAGGGATTCGCTCCTGGAGAACAGTGAAAGAAGAAGGCCGAGTCCAGAAGCACGGGCGTCGACCACAGGAAACCACCCAGTCATCCAGCGGAGATTTGAGCATCGCAGGGGAGGCTGTCGAGAGCCGGGCTTGGTTCTCCAGTCACGGTGGTCCAGCGAAACGGGCTGGCAACAGATACGGCGCAGACCCTTCCCGGACAGCGGCGGCTAGAGCCGACCGACAGCACAGAAAAAGGCCGAGCAGCGTCGACAGGAGAAGAGAGAGGGTAGAGCGCACAGGGCGCAGCCGGTGTTCAGGACCGAGCGGCATCAACGGGAGAAGAGAGAGGGTAGAGCGCACAGGGCGCAGCCGGTGTTCAGGACCGAGTGGCATCAACGAGAGAGAGCAGAGCGCAGCCGGTGTTCAAGGACCGAGCAGCGTCAACGAGAGAGAGAGGCGCGCAGGAAAACGCGCAGAGCGCAGCCGGTGTTCAAGGGCCGAGCAGCGTCAGCGGGGAAGAAAGGAAAGCGCAGGAGATGCCATTTCGAGCCGCAGCGGAGAACAAGGGAGAGCGCGGGAGATGCCATTTTGAGCCAGTCTAACCACACCCAGGGATGCCGAAGAGTGGCAGTGTCACAGCGTTCGACAATGAAGTCGAAGATTGCACGACATATGTTGAACGCATAGAAGTGTACTGCAAGGCGAATGAAGTGCCAGATGACAGGAAAGCGCTGGTATTGTTGAATTCAATGGGTGCAAAAACGTATGGCTTACTGCGAAACCTAGTAACCCCAGAGAAGCTAGTGGAAAAGGATTTTGAAAACATAGTGTCAATCCTACAGGACCACTTAAACCCCACACTGCTGCTGATAGCAGAAAGATTTAAGTTTCACAAAAGGAACCAGCATAAAGATGAAAGTAATGCTGAGTTTTTAACGGAACTGCGCAAGCTATCGAAACACTGCCAGTTTGGAACGGAACTAGCAGATACTTTAAGGGATAAGTTTGTGTGTGGGCTTCAAAGTGAAGGAACCCAGAAACGGCTTCTATCAGAAAAGGATCTTACGCTGGACAAGGCTTTCAGCATTGCAGTATCACACGAAGCAGCAGCACGGGGCGTGGCAGAGATACAACGGAGACAGCAAGAATATGGCACAAATGAAATGTCATACGGAACAGTGAAGTGCTTTCACTGCGGCAGAACAACACACGACCATAAGGTTTGCTGGTTCAAGGACAAAGTGTGCAGACAGTGTGGAAAAGTAGGACACATAGCAAGAGTCTGCAGGTCGGGAAAGAAAACCAGCAGCAAGAAATCTCCACAGGAGAAGTACAAGGAGGTACATAAGGTGACGGAGAGTAGTTCAGATGAACAGAAAAGTGATACAGACTCCGGAAGCAAGGAGCTGGGTTGTCTGAAACTACACAATGTGACCAAAACGGAGGATCACCAAACTATCTGGGTCACGCTCAAGATAGCCGGAGTCTAAGTGAAAATGGAATTGGACACAGGATCAGCCCTAACAGTCATAAACCGAAGGGACTACAAGCGGCTATTCTCACATATACCCTTGAGAGATACAGAGATTGTCTTGAAGACGTACACGGGGCAAAAAGTCTACCCCAAAGGAAAAATAAGGGTGAACGTTATATATAACGGCAAGGAAACACCAAAAATGGACCTATATGTATTGCCAGATGGAGGACCACCACTACGAGGACGTGAATAGATCCGGAAGATACAGCTAGATTGGCATTCCATACAAGCACTGACTGTAGATGCCAAAAAGGATGACGACGTCACACCTGGACGACTGTCAAAAATGCTAACTGACGCACAAGAAGTGTTCCAGCAGGGACTCGGAGCACTAAAAGGCATAACAGCGACAATCAAAATAAAGGAAAATGCAAGCCCAAAGTTTTTTAAGGCCAGACCGGTGCCTTATGCGATCCGCCCAGCCGTCGAAGCAGAGCTGGAAGGTTTGGAATGTTCAGGAGTACTATTCAAAGTGGACTGGAGTGAGTGGGCTACAACCATCATTCCTGTAATGAAGAGGTCGTTGAGTAATACGCCTGGGGAACCAAAGAAGGTTCGCATCTGTGGGGACTTTAAGGTGACAGTGAACCCAGTCCTTCACACGGTACAATATCCGCTTCCGCGGATTGAAGATATTTTCGCCTCGCTATCTGGAGGGAAACGCTTCACTAAGATTGATCTGGCCCAGGCGTACCTGCAAATGGAGGTAGAAGAAGCCTCAAAACACTACCTCACGATCAACACTCATAAAGGTCTCTACCAATACAACCGGCTGGTGTTTGGGGTAGCATCAGCTCCGGCTATTTGGCAAAGGGCAATGGATCTAGTCCTGCAAGGGATTCCAGGGACCCAGTGTTATTTGAACGACATCCTGGTCACGGGTGAAAATGACAGTGATCACCTCGCCAACCTGCAGCAGGTGCTCACTAGATTGAAGGAATATGGGCTCTGAGCTAATCGCCACAAATGCGAGTTTTTCCAGAAGCAGATCTCGTATTGTGGCCACGTTATTGATGAAGAGGGGTTACATAAGTCCCCTGAAAAGATTGAGGCAGTAGCCAAGGCTCCAGCACCGGAAAATGTGTCACAACTGAGGTCGTTCCTTGGGCTGGTGAACTACTACCATAAGTTCTTGCCGAATTTGTCTACAGTTCTACACCCACTGAACACCCTACTGCAAACGGGGTTACCATGGAAGTGGAGTGACGAATGTAAACGAGCTTTCCAGAAGGACAAACCGTTGATCACATCAAAAGAGGTGTTGGCTTATTTCAACCCAGCACGACCAATTTGGTTGGCGTGTGATGCATCACCCTATGGCATTTGAGCGGTGCTGTCGCACAAATTCCCGGACGGCTCGGAGAGGCCAGTAGCCTTTGCGTCTCGGTCACTAACCTCAGCCGAGCATAATGACGCCCAGATTGACAGGGAGGCCCTCAGCCTAGTGTGGGGAGTGAAAAAGTTCAATCACTATCTGCACGGGCAGAATTTCACCTTGCTGACTGACCACCAGCCACTTATCTCCATCTTTAATCCAAAGAAGGGCGTTCCGGTGATGACTGCGCAATGGCTACAAAGATGGTCCCTTTTTCTAGGGGTGAACCAATATGAAATCGAGTATAAGGGCACGAAACAGCATGGAAATGCTGATGGGCTATCACGCCTGCCACTGCCTACTGCGGAGGAAGCACCAGCAGTGGACCCTGTCGAAATATTTCATTCGACTATAATTGAACGCTTGCCAGTAACTAACGCTGATATAGAGAAGGAGACCCGAAATGACCCGACACTGTCTCGGGTATATAACTTGATGGTGAAGGGATGGCCAACGCATGTCGACTCACTGTTGCCAGCATTCTCATCCAGAAGAGAACAGCTGTCAGTATGCCAGGGGACCTTGATGTGTGGATCCCGAGTGGTAATTCCACCCAAGTTAAGGGAGAGAGTGCTCAATGAGCTTCACGAAGGCCATCTGGGAGGGGTGAAAATGAAAAGCCTTGCTAGGGCTTGTGTGTGGTGGCCGGGGATCGATCAGCAAATCGAGGACCTGACAAAGAGCTGCTCAGGATGCCAGAAGGTCCAAAATGCACCACCACATGCCCCTCTACACCCATGGGAGTAGCCCTCATCTCCATGGCAACGGGTGCATATTGATTTTGCTGGTCCATTCATGGACTCAATGTTTTTAATAGCCGTGGATGCGCACTCGAAATGGCCTGAGGTGATCAAAATGTCCTCCACCACCACGGAGAAAACTATTGCAGTCCTACGAACCATATTTGCCAGGAACGGCTTGCCAGAGCAGATTTGCTCTGATAACGGACCACAGTTTGTGTCCGAAGAGTTTCAAAGATTTATGAAAAGGAATTGGGTAAGGCATTACACATCCGCCCCGTATCATCCAGCCACAAATGGATTGGCTGGGAGGTTCGTACGAACCTTTAAAAAAGCAGTAAGGGCCATGTGCGATGACAACATTCCACTGCAGCATAAGGTGGACAATTTCTTGTTAGCCTACAGAAATGCGACACATGCAGTCACCAACCAGACCCCGGCCATGATGTTCTTTAACCGAAGGTTGAGATCTCGTCTGGATTTGCTCAGACCAAACGTACGAAGAGATGTTGAGAATAAGCAATTCCAGCACATCAATGAGAAGCCGACAAGGAGCTTCAATGTAGGGCAACCAGTCTTGGCCCGCGACTACCGAACAGAGAAATGGCAACCAGGAACGATATGCACACGGCAAGGGCCACTAATGTACACAGTGGATGTTGGGGAGAACATTGTGAGACGCCATATTGACCAGATCCTAGAGTCACAGGAACGAGTCAACCCCATGTCTCGCGTACCTGGTGATGAACCCAACATACAGGTAGCATCTATCCCAGAAACAGTAGCATCGGCAGCTGATGAACCAACCGACGACAGGGGGCCAGAATCGCCTCTGCACCAAGAGCAAGACACTCAGGAAAGGCGCTATCCCGAAAGGATCAGGAAGCCTCCCCAAAGACTGAATTTATAAATAGACTATTTTCAGTTAATGTTGCATGTTAAAAGGGTTAATTGTAATTAGTTGATATTTAATTGTTAAATGAATGTTATGGTACTGTTAATCTAAAAGGGGAGGAATTTTAATGTATGTACCTTTAAGGGGAGAACTACTTTTTACAGCTCCTGTATACTGTAGTACCGGCAGTGACCACACCTGTATGTAAACCCTGAGTAGGGATCTGTACAGTTAGTTTTAGAGTAACCCTCATCCAGTAAACACCTGTTGATTGTTCCCTGCAGTCTCTTGTCTAATTATTGAAGGACACAACATCAAGATACACGGATCTAACAACTATGGTGGTAGGAAATGGTTGCTGCACCAGTTTAAAGGGCCAAATAGATTTGTAACATTTTAGATATTTGAATTGTGAAAATGTGTCTGAGACTTCAATTAAAGTTCAGTGAAGAAGAAGACTCTGTTTGGCACACAGGAGAAAAGGGTACTGTTGTGTATTTTGAATGTGTATTAGAATTGTCCCACATGGGATACCGTAGTGGTGATTTAATCATAATCATAATCATAATCAACTTTATTGTCATTGTTAGTGCACAAGTGCAGTACAACGAAATGTAGGCTTGCGGCTCCCGAGAGTGTACATTTAGATTAAGACATTTAAACATTCAACATACATTTGGCTTGTAATACATTAACATAAACATAACCATAATAAAGTGCATTGGCAGATGTGCAGGCTTTAGAGTTTATTTGTGGAGTTCAGTAGGATGACAGCCCTGGGAAAGAAGCTGTTCCTAAATCTGGTCGTACGGGTGCGAATGCATCTGTAGCGTCTCCCAGATGGCAGGAGGGCGAACAGACTGTGGCTGGGGTGGGTAGGGTCTTTGATGATAGACCGTGACCTCTGTAAACAGCGTTTCTGGTATATGTGCTCTATGGTCGGTAGCCGGGTGCCGGTAATGCGTTGGGCAGTTTTGACTACCCGCTGCAGGGCTTTCCGGTCATAGTAGCTACAGCTGCCATACCATACAGTGATACAGTTCATCAGGATGCTCTCTATTGTGCATCGGTAAAATTTAGAGAGGATCAGGGGTGACAGGTTACATCTCTTCAGCCTCCTTAGGAAATATAGGCGCTGCTGGGCCTTCTTCACCAGAGAGGAGGTATTGAGGGACCAGGAGAGGTCTTCCGTGATGTGGACTCCGAGGAACTTAAAGCTGTCCACCCTTTCCACCACAGCCCCATTGATGTGGATGGGGGTGTGACTTCCGCCTTTAGACTTCCTGAAGTCCACAATGATTTCTTTGGTTTTCTTGATGTTAAGGGCAAGGTTGCTATCGGCGCACCACTTCACGAGATGCTGGACCTCCTCCCTGTAGGCTGACTCATCGTTGTTGGTGATCTGGCCTACTACCGTGGTATCATCCGCAAACTTGTTGATGGTGTTGGAACCATGAACAGCCACACAGTCGTGGGTGAAGAGGGAGTTTCAGATTTTTCGTGACTGCAATGCACTATGGGAAATGTAGTGCATTGAGTGAAGAAGCACATTGTAAATAAAATGGCCGTTAACTAAACTCTCCACCCCGGAGTCCTTCTTAATTGTTATATAGGTAAGGGTATAAAACGCCTTGAGACACAACAAAACTGGCGACGAGGACGACGGACTTGCGCATCACTTTGCACTGGAAATGGTGGAGCAATGGAGTGCTTATACAGAGCGTTTCGGATTTTTCATGACTGCAAATGGCATTAAAGATGACGTGAAAGTGGCGACGTTCCTCAGTGTGATCGGAGCAAAAACATTTGGCTTGTTACGGAGTTTGATGCACCCGGATAAGCCCGGCACTAAGACATATGATCAGATTGTGGAAGTTTTGGAAACACATTTCGCACCCAAGCCGCTGCTGATTGCCGAGAGGTTCAGGTTTCACAAACGAAACCAAGGGGAGGGTGAGTCCATAGCCGAATATGTTGCAGTGCTAAAGAAGCTAACTGAGCATTGTGAGTTTGGTGAAACTCTAAATCACACTGTCCATGATAGGTTTGTGTGTGGATTAAGATGTGAAGCAACACAGAAGCGCTTGCTCACGACTGACAAACTGACGCTTAAATCATCAGTGGAGCTCGCTGTGTCTATGGAGTTAGCAGCTAAAGATGCACAGCTGTTGGGGGCTGCAACAAGAGTGCACAGGGTAGCAGCTACACCGGATAAGCATGCAAGGGGCGCCAGAGAGTGTTACAGATGTGGAAGGTCAGGTCATCAGCCATCTGACTGCTGGTGTCAAGACCTGACCTGTCGGAAATGTGAAAAGAAAGGACACATTGAACGTGTGTGTAAAGGGCAAAGCAAACAATCCTACACAGAGACACACAAAAACAAACAAGGAAACACATCCAACTGGCGTTCTAAAAAGAAAAACCTACACATGGTGAAACAAGAACAGGAAGACAGTGACACAGACTCTGATGGGGAGCTGAATCTCCATGTGTTAACGGTGAATGGAGGCTCATCAGGCTATGGAGTCACTCCACTACTAGAGGGAATACCGGTCAAAATGGAGCTGGATACGGGGGCCGCTGTCTCCTTGATTTCAGAGAAGCTATTCAAAGAAAAACTGAACCACCTATCACTGACGCCAGCCAAGCTCATCTTAAAGACCTACACTGGGGAAACAGTCCCAATGCTGGGTAAGACGGAGGTCAAGGTGGAGCTTAATGGACAAACCATGATGCTGCCAGTTTACGTGGTCAAGGGTGACTATCCATCCCTGATGGACAGGCCATGGTTGGAGAAAATTCATCTGGATTGGAAAACAGTGAATGCGGTGTCAGTCGAAGAGGCGGGGCTAGCGGCAGTGTTGACAAAGCATGCGGCTGTCTTTGATGGAGAATTGGGGAGTATGAAGGGGATTACGGTCAAACTCAAGGTGAAGCCTGACAGCCAGCCACGATTCCTGAAGGCCAGGAACGTTCCCTACGCCCTCAGACCAAAGCTGGAGGCTGACCTGGAGCGTCTGGTCAAGATAGGGGTCCTGGTGCCGCTTTCGCACAGTGAGTGGGCCACGCCCGTGGTACCAGTGATGAAGAGTGACGGCGTGGTTCACTTATGTGGAGATTTCAAAGTAACAGTGAATCCTGTGCTCTCAGCTGAATAGTACCCCCTCCCCATCATTGAAGATCTTTTCACGGGTCTAGCAGGCGGTCAGAAGTTTTGCAAGATTGATCTATGCCAAGCCTACTTGCAGATGCATGTAGAAGAGGAGTCACAGAAGTACCTCACCATCACCACCCACAAGGGCCTCTAAAGGTACTGCCGCCTACCCTTTAGTATAACGTCAGCACCAGCATTGTTTCAGTGGGCTATGGACCAGATCTTAAGCGGCATTCCAGGGGTACAATGTTATCTCGACGATATCCTTGTCACAGGAAAGGACGACAACGAGCATCTGCAGAACCTGATGAAGACACTGGGAAGACTTGAAGAATATGGCTTATGCGTTTGCAAGGACAAATGCGAATTTTTCAAGCCATCAGTGGAGTACCTAGGCCATGTCATCGACATGGACGGCCTACACGCAGCACCGTCGAAAGTGAAAGCCATTGCCGACGCTCCTGCACCTACAAATGTCGGCCAGCTGCGGTCAGTCTTAGGTCTCCTGAACTATTACGGAAAGTTTATTCCACAGCTGGCATCACAGTTGAAGCCATTACATGAGTTACTGTGTCAGGGCAAGGCCTGGGCGTGGACGAAGGAGTGCGAAGCTGCATTCAAGAAAGCCAAAGCAGCTTTGACTGAACCCAGAGTGTTGACACACTTTGACCCGTCGTTGCAGATTCAGCTGGCCTGTGACGCGTCGCCTTATGGCGTCGGTGCGGTCGTGTTCCACATCTTTCCCTCAGGCAAAGAGAAGCCGATTGCATTCGTGTCAAGGTCCCTGAGCAAGGCAGAGCTGAAATACCCGCAGATCGAAAAAGAGGCTTTGGGCATCATCTTTGGAATCAAAAAGTTCCATCACTACTTGTTCGGAAGGAAATTCACCTTGCTGACGGATCATCGTCCTCTGACATCGATCTTTGGTCCACACACAGGAATACCCTCCCTGGCAGCGTGCAGGATGCAGCGCTGGGTGCTGATGTTAAGCGCTCACAATTACAACATCAAATACCGGAGGTCAGCAGCACATGGCAATGCGGACGGATTGTCAAGACTTCCGCTGCCTGTGCCCTCTGAAGGCTGTGAGCAGAAGATTTTCTACTTTGACATGGTGAGCAATGCCCCTGTCACGGCCTGGCAGGTCAAGAAAGAGACCAGAGTGGACCCTACACTATCCAAGGTGCTGGATCGGGTGATGCGAGGAGACGGATCACGGGTGTCAGACGCACCACCTGAGCTCCTACCTTACCTGTCAAGAGGGAAGGAGTTGTCTGTCACGTCAGGATGCCTCCTTTGGGGCATGCGAGTGATCATACCACCAAAGCTGCGGAAACATGTCCTCAACGAGCTGCACTCAGGACATTGTGGTATTGTCCGGATGAAGGAGCTGGCACGAAGCTACTTCTGGTGGCCCGGTCTGGATCATGAAATTGAAGTTGAAGCGAAATCATGCCCATCATGCGAGACAACCAGGGATACGCCAAGAGCAGCGCCACTGCATCCATGGGAATGGCCGGCGACACCATGGCAACGGATCCATCTGGACTTCGCGGGACCAGTGGAAGGAGCGATGTTCCTGGTCGCGGTGGACTCCCATTCCAAATGGCCAGAGGTTGCAGTAATGTCCACTACCACTACAGAGAAAACCATCGAGACTCTGAGAGAGATGTTCGGGCGATTTGGTCTGCCGGAGCAGATCGTAACCGACAATGGAACACAGTTCACATCCCAGGAGATGGAGGAGTTCCTCAAGAGCAATGGAATCCAGCACACATTCTCTGCGCCTTATCATCCAACCACGAATGGATTGGCGGAGAGATTTGTCAGAACGCTGAAATACACGTTGAAAGCTGCAAGAAGTGATACTCCTCTAAAGCAGCGCCTGAATGCTTTCTTGCTGAAATACCGAAACACGCCTCATGCTACGACTGGAGCATCTCCTGCTTACCTACTCATGGGAAGGCAGCTACGGACACGCCTTGACCTGCTGAGGCCATCATCCACAGAAGCAGTGGTGCACGCCAATCAGCAGGATCAAGTCAGCAGACGAGCTCAGAGGTCCAAAGAACGACACTTTGTGGTGGGGGGCAAAGTCCTAGCGCGTAACTACACCACCCCGGAGCGGTGGGTCCCAGCTACGGTCATTCAAAAGACGGGCCCCGTTTCATACCGAGTCCGCACCGGAGATGACCGAACATGGAGATGGCATGTAGACCAATTACTGCCAAGACAGTCGCCACAGGTAACCCAAGAAACAGAGGATCAAGGACCTGCTGGGGGCTCCAGCAGGGACTGGTCACCCGACCCTGAGATGGTGGCACCATCCACTCTTGTGCCATTGAGGGAGGAAGCCACGCCTGCAGGGTCACGCGAGAGTCAGCCAGAGCCTACTTCTGAGACTAGGCGTTACCCCCAAAGAGAAAGGCAGCCTCCAGAGCACCTTAGTTACAGTTAGTGCTAACCTGTGTGCATGGGGCAGAATAATCCCCAGGGTTAGTAAAGGCAGTCCACCCTCTATTCCAAAGTTATAGTCATTTTCAGTTATTCTGTTTTGTGGACATTCTATTTTAAGGGGGAGGAAATATGTTGTGTATTTTGAATGTGTATTAGAATTGTCCCACATGGGATACCGTAGTGGTGATTTGCAATGCACTATGGGAAATGTAGTGCATTGAGTGAAGAAGCACATTGTAAATAAAATGGCCGTTAACTAAACTCTCCACCCCGGACTCCTTCTTAATTGTTATATAGGTAAGGGTATAAAACGCCTTGAGACACAACAGGTACCAAAGGGAACAGTCAAACCCAAAGGAAGGAGATGACCCCAGCAGTAAAGACCGTTGCATGGCTACTCAGTGCTGTAAGATGTTTACCAGGTCAGGAAAGCAAGGAAGAGTCAGCCACATCATGTAACAGAGAAACATAGAAGATAGGAGCAGGAGTAGGCCATTCGGCCCTTCGAGCCTGTTCCGCCATTTAATGAGATTATGGCTGATCATTCCTCCTCATCTCAGTCCTAAATGGCTCACCCCTTACCCTTAGACTGTGACCCCTGGTTCTGGACTCCCCCGCCATCGGGAACATCTTTCCTGCATCTAGTCTGTCTAGTCCTGTTAGAATTTTATAAGTTTCAATGTGATCCCCTCTCATTCTTCTAAACTATAGTGAATATAAGCCTAATCGACCCAATCTCTCTTCATATGTCATTCCTGCCATCCCAGGTGTCAGTCTGGTGAATCTTCGCTGCACTCCCTCCATGGCAAGAACATGTTTCCTCAGATAAGGAGACCAAAACTGCACACAATACTCAAGGTGTGGTCTTACCAAGGCCCTGTACAACTGCAGCAAGACATCCTTGCTCCTGTACTTGAATCCTCTCGCTATGAAGGCCAACATACCATTTGCCTTCTTAACCGCCTGCTGCACCTGCATGCTTACCTTCAATGACTGGTGCACAAGGACACCCAGGTCTCGTTGCACTTCCCCTTTTCCCAATCTATTGCCGTTCAGATAATAATCTGTCTTCCTGTTTTTGCCACCAAAGTGGATAACCTCGCATTGATCCACATTATACTGCATCTGCCATGCATCTGCCTAATCACCCAACCTGTCCAAATCATTCTGGAGTTTCTCTGCATCCTCCTCACAGCACACACGCCCACCCAGCTTTGTGTCGTCTGCAAACTTGGAGATATTACATCTAGTTCCCTTGTCTAGATCATTAATATATATTGTGAATAGCTGGGGTCCTAGCACCGATCCCTGTGGTACTCCACTAGTCATTGCCTGCCACTCGGAAAAAGACCCATTTATTCCAACTCTTTACTTCCTCTCTGCCAACCAGTTCTCTATCCAAGATAGTACCTTACCCCCAATGTAAGAATGCACTTGCAACTGTCCTCCCCTTATCATGTTCAAGGGCTTCAAGAGCTTACCATTAACATCCAGGAGGATCCAAGGAGTCCTAATCTTCATCTGCATGTATGCTTTCACTGCATGCATCCTGCTAAAAGCTTCATATGGTACATAATTGCTTTTTTCATGCACCTTTCATCACCCCTGTTATGATCTGCCTGCTGATACTGAGGTTAAACTGTATCTTGTGGCAACCAAAGGGCATTTACGCTGCCTGCAGTCGTCTTAAAGGAAGAGACAGTCCATAATGCAAGAGAGAGATTGACTCCCCTCAAACTTAGCTTTTTGATGCCCTAGAGGAGGAAGCTTTGGAGCTCCTGGGAAGGCACACAGGAGAGATGGGGAAGTTGAAGGGTAGATGACAACTGCAGGTACATAAGAACATAAGAAATAGGAGCAGGAGTAGGCCATTCGGCCCCTCGAGCCTGCTCTGCCATTTAATGAGATCATGGCTGATCATCCAAATTCAGTACCCTGTCCCTGCCTTCTCCCCATATCCCTTGATCCCTTTAGCCTTAAGAAATATATCTAACTCCTTCTTGAATATATTTAATAAATTGGCCTCAACTGCTTTCTGTGGTAGAGAATTCCACAGGTTCACCACTCTCTGGGTGAAGAAATTCCTCCTCATCTCTGTCCTAAATGGCTTACCCCTTATCTTTAGACTGTGACCCCTGGTTCTGGACTCCCCTGCCATCGGGAACATCCTTCCTGCATCTAGTCTGTCTAGTCCTGTTAGAATTTTATAAGTTTCAATGAGATCCCCTCTCATTCTTCTAAACTCCAGCGAATATAAGCCCAATCGACCCAATCTCTCCTCATACGTCATTCCTGCCATCCCAGGTATCAGTCTGGTGAATCTTCGCTGCACTCCCTCCATGGCAAGAACATCCTTCCTCAGATAAGGTGACCAAAACTGCACACAATACTCAAGGTGTGGTCTCACCAAGGCCCTGTACAACTGCAGCAAGATATCCTTGCTCTTGTACTTGAATCCTCTCGCTATGAAGGCCAACATACCATTTGCCATTTGCCTTCTTAACCGCCTGCTGCACCTGCGTGCTTACCTTCACCGACTGGCGCACAAGAACACCCAGGTCTCGTTGCACTTCCCCTTCTCCCAATCTATTGCCATTTAGATAATAATCTGTCTTCCTGTTTTTGCCACCAATGTGGATAACCTCGCATTTATCCACATTATACTGCATCTGCCATGCATCTGCCCAATCACCTACCCTGTCCAAATCATACTGGAGTTTCTCGGCATCCTCCTCACAGCACACACACCCACTCAGCTTTGTGTCGTCTGCAAACATCTGAAGACATAGGTGCTAGAGGCTCCTGGCAAACTGGTAACACCTAGGAGGGGCACAAGGCTAAGCTTAAGAGTTCACATGTCACACATTGGCACTGTGTTACAAAGCATTAGGCATATTCACCGACTAGGATTAATACAAAATAATGGTAACTCTGTGTTGTGTATTTTGAATGTTGTATTTGAATTGTCCCACATAGCTTACCATAGTTGTGATGTGCAATGCACTATGGGAAATAGAGTGCATGGAATTGAGAAGATTCTCTGGAAAGTGATGGCTGTTAACTGAACTCTGTCTCCTGTGTACTCTTTTAATTCTTATACAAGGAAGGTTATTAAACTCTTGAGATTTAACACTCTGAGGTTACTGTGCATGGCAAGACTGAGAAGTGTCTTGAATAGGAGCCATGTGAGTTAAAATGCACAGAGTAAGGTGTGAAGAAAATGTCATCTTTTTAGTGGGAAGGGGATTGATGTAGACAGGACCGTTGATGATATGGTGATCAAACATTTGTCTCCCGTGTCAGATTGGCATGAATATCTCTTGCAGCTGACAATGGATCATGTTTCTGCTGCTCATCTGCCTAAATCCCTTGCTACACTTGGGCACCTTTCTCTGCAGGACCTCCATTAGGAGACATCTTTGTAAACCAAAGTTATGCAGCACCAGCACACTAGAACTAGCCAAGCTGGACTACACACAGCACCCCAGACTGATCCAGGCATCAGAAGCATCTCTTCAAAATTTCAATTGTCTACAATGACTCTGTTGGCAGAGTGAACCTTGTAATAATAGCACTCATCTGGTGCCCTGGGAAAGTGCACAGGTGTCATCAGCCACTGTTGTCATGGATAGCCTTGGTTTCCCAGGAACCCGACAAACACTTACATTTCTGGCTGAAAAAGCAAGAAAGCACTGTGGACTGCCTTAAAATGAAGATATTGTACAGTTTTCAGGAAAAGAAGCATTCTCTTGCATGATGTTGTTATGCTAGTCACAAATAAGCTAAACACCGAGCAAGTATTTTTTTAATGTAGTCTCTTATGTTCATTAATAAATAGACATTCTTATTATGAACACAGCTAGCTTTTGCTAGACACTTTTATTGAGCACATGTGGACTAGGTACAGTATCTGTAGAGGCATCCATCTTGACTGCCACCTTGTGGGTAGCCTAGTGCCTCATGGGTAATGTAGTCTTAATATACATACAGCTGGGTAGTGTAGTCTTATATACATTCAGCTATATACAGCTCTACACAGCTCTACGGCTCCACCTAGTGTCCACTATAGAATGACATGTTATTGACCATTACATCCTCCTTTCTTTGAGGTTTAACAAAATCAATATCAATCAACTTTCAAGAAAACAATAAAGATAATATCAGTAACACTTTTGTTAGTGCTCTATAAATATAAACATTTTCAAAACAGTCAACACATTTTCAAAGCTTTACATTGTAGTCAAAGATTAAGTCTATCAGGCTTTTTATTTCACGTGTGGATCTTCTCAACATGGGTAAGTCTGATGTGTCTTCATGAGATTGTTCTGGCGGTGAATGACAAGATGCAGTTGCGGCATTGTCATCAATCTGGTCTTGAATAGTCTCTTGTGTTTTTAGGAGGGAACGGCGGTTCCTCCTGAGAGTCTGTCCTTCCTCAGTTCTAACAGTGTATGACCTTGGTCCTACTTCCTCAAGAATTGTAGCTTTCCTGTTCCATGCATCTGGATCCTCAATCCTGACAACATCATCCCTTGTCAATGGTTTTAGAGTTTTGGATGACTTGTCATAGTATGATTTCTGTTTCAGCTTTAACAGTTGAAGTCTCTGTCTCAGTTCCTCACTTTGCTGTTCTTTTGCACAGCAGGGTAGCGCGGTGCGCAACTTGCGACCCATTAGTAGTTCAGCAGGTGAAGAACCACAGTCTAAAGGTGAGGCTCGGTAGCTCAGCAGGGCGAGATAAGGATCAGACTTGCTTTCTGTCGTTTTCTTCAGTAGCTGCTTGAGAACTTGAACACCTTTCTCTGCCTTACCATTTGACTGAGCATACAAAGGACTGGATGTGATGTGCTGAAAGTCATAATGTGCTGCAAACTGTTGCCACTCCTTACAGTTGAAGCACAGACCATTGTCGCTAACGGCAATCCTGGGAATTCCATGTCTGGCGAAGATGGATTTCACATGCATTATGACACTGCTTGCTGATGTGCTTGAGAGCAGCGCCATCTCAGGATAGTTAGAATAGTAGTCAATCACTATTAGATAGTCTTTACCATTCAAATGAAAAAGGTCCATACCAACCTTTTGCCATGGTGCTGTTGGTATGTCAGCTACTATCATTGGTTCCTTTGCTTGTTTGTTTTGGTGTTTCTGACATGTCTCACATTTGCCTATCATGTACTCAATGTCCTTATTTATGCCAGGCCAATAAACAGTGTCTCTTGCCCTCCTTTTGCATTTTTCAATTCCGAGGTGTCCCTCATGAATCCTTTTGAGCATGTCTTGACGTAGAGCCTGTGGAATGACTATTCTGTTCTGTTTTAGTAATAGTCCACTTGTGACACTCAATTCTGACCTTATGTGAAAATATTTTGGATAGGAACCTTTTGGCCAACCATGATGAATGTTCTCTATTACTGTTTGTAATACTATATCTTTTACTGTTCTGCAAACTAATCTTGCCAACCTCCTCCCTGTCCCTCCCTGCTCTGCCCCTCTGGACTCCGTCAGTAAATTAGGTATCATCGCTCCTCTCCACATTTCCCTTCAAAATGTACGTTCACTTGTAAATAAGGGCCTTGTCATCCATGACCTTATTGTGGACGATCAAATTGACATCATGGCATTGACGGAGACATGGTTGAGGGGTGATGACACCTTTCCCCTTAATGAAGCTTCCCCACCTGGCAATACTTTCCATCTGGCTATACATTCCACCATATTCCACGCCTAAACTGCCGTGGTGTTGGTGTAGCCCTTATATCTAAACCTCACCTTGGTCTGTCTCCTTACTCCTCCAGCAACTTCTCCTTTGAGCATCTTACCTTGATCCACCCAGGGAATGGTAGCATAGTGGTTATGTTGCTGGACTAGTAATCTATAGGCCTGGACTAATGATCAGGAGACATGAATTCAAATCCCACCACTGGGTAATTTAAATTCAGTTAATTAAATAAATCTGGAATAAAAAACAAATCATAAAAACCCATCAGGTTCACTAATGTCCTGTAGAGAAAGAAATCTGCTGTTCTTACCTGATCTGTCCTACATGTGACTCCAGACCCACAGCATATGTGGTTGGCTATAAAACACCATACAGACTGCAGTGGGTCAAGAAAGCAGGTCACCACCACCTTCTCAAGGGCAATTAGGGATGGGCAATAAATGCTGGCCTTGCCAGTGATTCCCAGGAACAAATGAATTTTTAAAAAACCCTCATGTCTCTCTTTTAAAATCCTTATTCTGTACCGTCCACCCAAATACCACACCAATTTTCTCAATGAGATTCTTCACTGCTTTCCTGCCTCTGTACCGAGCAACTTCTCAACCTCTAGCTCAACTCATCTTGCTCCCTCTCCTCTGAGTTCACTGCCCTCCTTTCCTCCCTTAATCTCACCCTTCATGCCAACTCCCCCAGCCATATACATGGCCACCCCCTCGATTTTATCATCTCATGAGGCCTCGCTATCTGCTCCGAAACCATCACTGATAAGGCAAAATCTCCGATCATTTCCTTATATCACTCTCTATCCATATTCAACTTCCCCTTCCTAAACACACTTCTTATCGTATCCGCCCCGGAAAAAACTCTCCCTCAAGTTCCTTACCTCTGCACTTTCTAATTCGCAACCACTTAGCCTTTGGCCCACTATTCTCCATGACATTGCTGCAGCCACTGATTCACTAAATCACACCCTCTCCACCACCTTTGATGCCCTTGTCCCCACTAAAATCATTACACTCATACGTCATTCCTGCCATCCCAGGTATCAGCCTGATGAATCTTCGCTGAACTCCTTCCATGGCAAGAATATCCTTCCTCAGATAAGGCGACCAAAACTGCACACAATACTCAAGATGTGGTCTCACCAAGGCCCTGTACAACTGCAGCAAGACATCCTTGTTCTTGTACTCAAACCCTCTCGCTATGAAGGCCAACATACCATTTGCCTTCTTAACCGCCTGTTGCATCTGCCATGCTTCTGCCCAATCACCCAACCTGTCCAAATCATCCTGTAGTTTCTCGGCATCCTCCTCACAGCACACACGCCCACCCAGCTTTGTGTTGTCTGCAAATTTGGAGATATTACATCTAGTTCCCTTGTCTAGATCATTAATATATATTGTGAATAGCTGGGGTCCAAGGACCGATCCCTGCGGTACCCCACTAATCACTGCCTGCCACTCGGAAAAAGACCCGTTTATTCCAACTCTTTGCTTTCTATCTGCCAACCAGTTCTCTATCCAAGTCAATACCTTGCCCCCAATCCCATGCTAACTTTACATGCTAATCTCTTATGTGGGACCTTACCATAGTCGTTCCCCTTGGTATACCTCTCATCTCCCCTTAAGTCCAATGGACGGAGACTTGAACGTCTTTGGCAGACATCTGGTCTAATCATCCATCACCAGATTTGGCTAGATCATATAAAGCACTACCGGCTCTCCATCACTAAAACCATCCACTATTCTAAGATCATCCAGGTTTCTCTTCTCCACCACTAACCATCTTCTCAAACCACCTTCCCCTGCCTCATCCTCCCTCACCGCTAACAAAATATGTGAGGAGCTCATGGACTTATTTGTTAAAAAGTTTGACAACATCCGTTCAACTGCTTCTGCTTTCAATTCCTTCCCTTCCCTTAGCCCACTGGACCTTACTTCCTCTTCATTTTCCCCCTGCCCTAACCCTAAATTTGCATATTTCTCTAATTTCTCTCCTGTCTCCCCTCTTGCCCTTTCAAAGCTCATCTTGTCCATGAGCCCACCCTCCTGCTCTCTCGACCTTATTCCTACTAAATTGCTGACAACCCAACTTTCCTTCCTGGCTCCCATGTTAGCGGATATTGTTAACAGTTCTCTCTCCTCAGCTATTGACCCCCTTTCCTTCACATCTGCTGTCATCACCCCTCTCCTCAAAAAACCAACCCTCAACCCCTCCGGCCTTGCAAACTATCACCCCATCTCCAACCTCCCTTTCCTCTCCAAAGTTCTTGACCGTGTTGCTGTCTCCCAAATCCGTGCACATCTTTCCCAGAACTCCTTGTTTGAATCCCTCCAATCAGGCTTCCGCCCCTGCTACAGTACTAAAACTGCTCTTACCAAGGTCACAAATGACATCCTAATTGACTGCGAAAAAGATTATCTATTCCATCTTGTCCTTCTGGACCTGCCTTCAGCCTTTGACACGGTTGACCGCAAAGTTCTGCTCCAATGCCTCTCCATCATTGTCCAGCTGGACGTGACTGCACTTGCTTAGTTCCGTTCCTATCTTTCCGTAACCATAGAATCACCTGCAATGGCTTCTCTTCCCAATCCTGCACTGTCACCTCTGGTGTTCCCCAAGGATCTATCCTTGGCCCCTTCCTATTTCTCATCGACATGCTGCCCCTCGGTGACATTATCCGGCAACACAACATCAGTTTTCATAAGTACGCTGATGATAACCAGCTCTACCTCTCCTCCACCTCTCTCGAACCCACCAACATCTCTATACTATCAGACTGCTTGTCCGACATCCAGCACTGGATGAGTAGAAATTTCCTCCAATTAAATATTGGGAAGACCGAAGCCATTGTCCTTGGTTCATGCCACAAACTCCATTCCCTTCCCACTGATTTGATCTCTCTCCACGGCAACTGTCTAAGGCTGACCAAGCCTGTTTGCAACCTTGGTGTCATAACTTGATCACGAATTGAGCTTCCTACCTCATATCCGTTCTATCACTTCGTAATATCACCCATCTCTGCCCTTACCTCAACTTATAGAAATATAGAAGATAGGAGCAGGAGTAGGCTATTTGGCCCCTCGAGCCTGCTCCACCATTCAATGCGATCATGGCTGATCATCCAAGTTCAGTACCCGGTCCCTGCTTTCTCCCCATACCCCTTGATCCCTTTAGCCTTAAGAAATATATCCAACTCCTTCTTGAATATATTTAATGAATTGGCCTCTACTGCCTTCTGTGGTAGAGAATTCCACAGGTTCACCACTCTCTGGGTGAAGAAATTCCTCCTCATTTCTGTCCTAAAAGGCCTACCCCTTATCCTTAGACTGTGACCCCTGGTTCTGGATTCCCCAACCATCGGGAACATCCTCCCTGCATCTAGTCTGTCCAGTCCTGCCAGAATTTTATAAATTTCAATGAGATCCCCTCTCATTCTTCTAAACTCCAGCGAGTACAAGCCCAATCGACCCAATCTCTCCTCATACGTCATTCCTGCCATCCCAGGTATCAGCCTGGTGAATCTTCGCTGAACTCCTTCCATGGCAAGAATATCCTTCCTCAGATAAGGCGACCAAAACGGCACACAATACTCAAGATGTGGTCTCACCAAGGCCCTGTACAACTGTAGCAAGACATCCTTGTTCCTGTACTCAAACCCTCTTGCTATGAAGGCCAACATACCATTTGCCTTCTTAACCGCCTGCTGCACCTGCATGCTTACCTTCAGCGACTGGTGCACAAGGATACCCAGGTCTCGTTGCACTTCCCCTTCTCCCAATCTATTGCCATTCAGATAATAATCTACCTTCCTGTTTTTGACACCAAAGTGGATAACCTCACATTTATCCACGTTATATTGCATCTGCCATGCTTCTGCCCAATCACCCAACCTGTTCAAATCACCCTGTAGTTTTTTGACATCCTCCTCACAGCACACACGCCCACCCAGCTTTGTGTCATCTGCAAATTTGGAGATATTACATCTAGTTCCCTTGTCTAGATCATTAATATATATTGTGAATAGCTGGGGTCCAAGGACCGATCCCTGCGGTACCCCACTAGTCACTGCCTGCCACTCGGAAAAAGACCCATTTATCTGCTGCTGAAACCCTTATCTATGCCTTTATCACCTCTAGACTTGACTATTCTAATGCACTCCTGACCAGCTTCCCTAGTTCTCCCCTCCATAAACTTGACATCCAAAATGCTGCCACCCGTGCGCTAACTTGCACCAAGTCCCACTCACTCATCTCCCCTGTGCTTGCTGACCTACATTGGCTCCCAGTTAAGCAACGCCTTGATTTCAAAATTCTCATCCTTGTTTTCAAATCCCCCCATGACCTCGCCCCTCCCTATCTCTGTAATCTCCTGCAGCCCCAATATCCCCCTAGAGCTCTCCGCTCCACCTATTCTGGCCTTTTGAACATCCCCGATTTTAAATGCTCCACCATTAGTGTTTGTGCCTTCAGCTGCCTAGGTCCTAAGCTCTGGTATTTCCTCCCTTAATCTCTCTGCCTCTCTAATTCTCTTTCCTCCTTTAAGATGCTCCTTAAAACTTACCTCTTCAATCAAGCTTTTGGTCATCTGCCTTAACATCTCCTTATATGGCTCGGTGTCAAAAAAATCTTTTTGATAACTCCTGAGAAGCGCCTTGGGATGTTTTATTATGTTAAAGGCACTATATAAATATAAGTTGCTATTGAATCCCTCATTCATGCCTCTATCACCTCCAGATTCATCTCTTCCAATGCTCTGCTGACCAGCTTCCCAAATTCTACCCTCTGTAAACCTCAGCTCATCCATCTGTAGCCTATCTCGCACCATGTCCTGCTCCCACATCGTACCTTGCTGACCTACGCTGACTCCCAGCCCACCAACACCTCCAATTTAAAATTCTTGTATTTGAATGGCCTCATCTCTCCTTATCTCTCTACTCTCTTCCACTGCAACACTCCAAGCCGCCCCCAACCCACCAAACTCTTCACTCCTCTGACTCGGGTCTCTTGTGTTTCCCTTTGCCTCACCATTGGTAGCCATGCTTTTAGCTGCCTAGGCCCCACATTCTGCAATTCCCTCCCTAAACCCTTCTATCTCTCCACCTCCATTGCCTCCTTTAAGACTCTCCCTAAAAGCCAGATCTTTGACCAGGTTTTTAGTCCTCCAAATATCTCAATACTTTGGTTCAGTATCCATCCTACACCTCTGTGAAGGTTTTCTACATTAAAGATAATGCAAGTTGTTATTGCTACACATTCTCTGACAGCCCTTGCTCTTCCCCACTTGTGGTGAGCGTTTCATCCAATGCTCCCTCGTCAAACTTACTACTTAAATGCTACATGATGCTTGGATCGGCGATGATGTTTATACTAGGTGGACTGTGTGACACAACTTCCAATGAAGTACTCAGGTCCTCACTGCAACCAGATGATATCCTGTCATCTTGGGAAGACCCTAGAAGACAAAAGGAAAATGTGATCCAAGAGTTTCAGGATAGAATGCCTTCTAGGAGACATAAGTTACCAATATATTGTATGCCATGCTACTGTTGTGCAACGTATGCCTCTGTGTTACTGAGTGAAAGAGTGAGTGAGGGTAACAATGAGACAAAGAAAGATGGTACTTATTTGGCAGTGGCATCAAATCTCCCCTACTCTCCCTCCATTACTCCTTCCATAGACTCCAGGCAAAAATACTGAGTGGCATCTCCTCAAATCTTGACAGCGTCTACAAATTGGGAGGACCTCTGCCAATGTCTGCACTCATGGTGATTGTGACCAGCCTTCTCCTGGAAGCACACACAAAACGTCCCGGTGTTGGAAATTTGCTGAGCTCCCAGACAGCACTTGCAGCTAGTCCATGTGAGTGTAATTCAACACGTTTTGCATGTAGCTTTTAGTGGCAGTGCTGGTTCAAAGCACATCTTTCAATAATTATGTATCGCAATGCAAGCTATTTGTGTGTCCCACAAAAAGTGCACCCTTCAGCTTTTCTGCAAGAAAGTATATAGAAAAGGGGAAAGGTTGCTTCCATTCATCGCATGCACCCTCCTTGAGAATGCCGCAGCTCAAAATTTTGGTTTGTGCCATGCATACTATACCACAATAGTAAAATAATGTGTGCAAAGGTACTCCTGATCCTGCAAAACTTTTGACTCATTTATTCCTGGATTTTGCACATTTGTGAGACTCCATTCATTCCTTTGGCAACTTATATTCAAGCAACTTGCGCCTCTGTTTTCACAGGAGGATGGTCTTCTCCTTCAAACAGGGCCACACTCTTTTCATACACCTGCTGCAATATGATCTCCAAGTTGACACCCTCAAAAAGGGTGTCCCTCTTTCTTGCATCTTAGGAAATTGACATTTCAGCCAGCAAAAAAAGGCATTCCCCTTTAATTGCAAAAAATATCCCTTTAAGAGTTGCTACCTTGTCAAATTCTCTCTCCCTTCCCCATGCCCCCTTCCCCCACCTCAGCCAATCATGCTGCTGCCAGATTCTCTGCACCAATTCTCCATGTGCTGTGAGCGTCTTAAAATTAGGGGAGGTTAGGCTCACAAAATTCAGCAAGATTACATTGTGGCGGAGCCACCAGGGGGACTCTGATCTAATGTACATAATTATCTTTAACAAATTATTAGCTACAGAATGAATCTGTATCTTTGTTCATATCATTGCATGTACATAGCGCGGTCCCTTTAAGAATGAGACCAAACGCGATGACATCATCACGTTGATCACGTGATCCTCCAGCGGTGGGAAAATGTGATGATGTCATGACGTCAGGCTGGGGAGCCGCCCTAGCCAGTCCTCGTGGAGCCAGCAAAGAGTACAGACCTGTAATGTAGTTCTCCTGTGTTTTCATTTTAAACTCTGTTGATTAGTATTAAACATCATTTGTTTGATAGACTGACTCGACCTTAGTCCTTTAGTTAGGAATCTAGCCATTCCTACAACATCACCTTTCTACCAGAGTAGGCCCATCCACATTACAGGCAGGTGCAGCTGCTATTTTGCTGACAATTTAAAATCAGGGCTTATTTCTAAGTAATAATTATGAATTTCCACTCCTGGCACCAACCTTCATCTGCCAGGAGCATATATTAGAAATTTGAGCACATGCCTTTCCGCCCAACCTGCCATGTGCTCACAGCAGACTAAGCTCCGCACCAGGAAAGTAATTTTGTAATACGATCCCTCTAATAGTGCTAAACCTCCATGCCAAAATATCACCAAAACATGTTACGAAAGTTTCATGAAGAATGTTGGCTAGTACATAATGTTTGGCTTTACCACTTTTATCATATCTATAAGTCTTTTGTGGAAAGCAAACTTTGAAAAATTTCCAAATCCTTGCTGTCTTTGATTCACAGTGCATCCTTTGTCTGAGGTAAGTTTAAGCTCAAATCCTCCAATCAATATGAATCTACCCACACAGAAAAAAATTGCATTCCTAAATGTAAGCCAAAAATATTAAGCCAACCTGCATATAGGTGTTATTGTTCCACCCAGTTTAGCAGAGGCCCAAAGGCATGGGCAAAGGCCCAGAAAATGTACTGTCCACCCTCAGATTTGACAAAAAAAAACAAGTAATTGTGGGATAGCTTGCCATTGTAACTCATGAATACAGCACTGTTTTGGTATTTCTTAATTGTGAGGAAAGACTTGTGCGAGCAGCATTGTAGCATTACGATAGAGTTTGCACTACTGAACTAGTACAGCTAATGGAACTAGAGGAGCCATTGCTAGAGGAGGGAATAAATAATGAGGCATCTGACAACATTTATTTTGGTTAGACATGGACAGAATGAGCAGAATAATTTTCAGTGGTGATTTGAGTTAAAGCGAATAATGTTCAGAGAAACAAAGCTAGAATTGGCAACTGCCAAGTTAAACTGAATAGGGTCGAAATTGGTATGTGTTGCGCCTGTTTTCGGGCGTAAAACCAGTGCAAAACATACCAGTTTAGCAGTGAAACGGGCTGCGCCCAATCTACACAGGCATTGGTCCCACTGTTAAATTCGTGGGGTCCAGTGTTTTTGCACCTTGAACTGGTGCTAGGCCCATTGTATATGTTAATGATATGTTAACATAACGCCTGTTGAAGGACACCTTTTTAAAATTAGTCAGCGATGAACTGGGCATGCATCAGTCCTGCCCCTTTCAGGATTCTTCAGCAGCTGCCAACGACAGGTAAGTGTAAACATTTTTGTTTTTAAAAAAAAACCTTCCTGTGGAGCCAGGAGGAGCAGGGGAGCCCCGCCCCACCCCATCCCCTGACACTGCCCCGCCCCGCCCTGTCTTGTTTTGCACACTTTGTACAAAAATAATAAATTGCAGGACAACGGAGTATTACAGTTTAAACTCTTTAATGAAGCATCAGGTCTGTGCTTACTCATATCAGTACAGCACCGTGTGGACAAAATGGAGTCAGGACCCTGGTCCTCCAAAACAATAGCAGTCCTTACAGATGCCTGCAGGCCAATGACAACTCAGCATGTGATCACATGTGAATATAATAGGTATTCCTTACAGATGCCTGCGGGCCAATGATAAATCAATATGCAAATGTTACATCCCCTTTCTTTTAAAAGAAAAATGTTATGCATTACTTTTGAACCTTTCTTCTACATAATGTTCTCAGTAGCATCAACATATAAGTAAACTCAACATTTAACTAGCACTGAAAACATCTCAATGTTTCAATAACGATGTACAGTTTTTTTTAGGGCAGCGATCCGCCTACACCCTTTGACAGTTCTCAAGTCAAGGATAACTCTAGGCTTGACCTCTCATCGGAATGACGGTGTTGTTCCTTGGTGTTCAGGAGGTGCCTACGATTGTGGCAGTACACCTGTCCTTCTGGGGTGCGGATGTGATACGATCGCTCAGTGGCAGCTGCCTGGATGACGACTGCAGGCTTCCAGTAGCCATGCTCCTGGATTCTGACGGATTCTCCATTGTGCAGCGGCGGCAGTAGTCTAGCTGACCTGTCATAGTACTCTTTTGGTGTTGCTATCCATGTACATGTTTTGCATGCACTTGCTTGCAGCTGACGACCTGCCAGGGCCTGTCTGGGATACGGTGAGGTATCATGGTCTCTTTGACATTTGATGGGCGGCGTTCTAGACAAATGGAACATTTTCTGACAATGTTCACAATGTGTTTAGACATTCCGGGCCAAAACATAATGGCCCAGAAATTCGGGTCAGGGGCATCCCCGCGGGTGCAAGCCCCCGACCTACACTTACCTAGCGTGCTGGCATGTTGACCTCTTGGCCTGCGTGGAATTCCTCTCCGAGGCCTGTCCTAGAGGCCGGTGCGCTATGCTGGTGTGTCCCAGGGGCGTAATTAGTGCGAAGCGTCCCCTGGGATCACGTGAGCAACAGGCAGCCAATCGGAGCAGGGAATGCTCCATTCATAAGTCTTGACAGATAGACCTGTCAAAACGTATAAATGCTGAGGCTGTAAAACTGTACTTTACCTTCAAATAATTTTTTTTTTAAATCACACTTTGTAAATAAACTATAAATGACATTAAATAACTATTTTAAACAAAAATTTAAATTTTTGAAAAAATAATTTTATAAAAAAACGGAGCTAAAAATAAACTTACCTTGCTTTAAAGTATTTAAAAGTTAAAAACCTGTGGAAAAAATGTTTTAATTTTAAATAATTGACCACTTACCTTTGAAAATGAAGTCCTTACGGCTGCTTTTTGCATTTCTAAAATGTACAGACTTACCCGCACGTTAAAACCTGAAAAAAATAGGAAGTCCAACGCGCACGCGCAGACTCCCGTGCGCACGTGTTCGACCTCTGAACCCCTTGGATCAGAGGATCGGAAGTGCCGGTTTCCCGCGCATGTGTAGTGCATGCAAGATTCCGGCACTTCCATCGGGTCCACGCGTGAGTACTCCGTCCGTACTCACGCGTTGGGACCTGAATTTCTGGGCCATTGTCACGTGCTCTTTGTTTGCATTTTTCCATGCCCATGTGTTTAGCATCAATTTTTGTCAACATCTCTTCTCTGAGACTGGTAGGAATGATGATTTTCTCCCCTTTGAAGACGATTCCGTTGATTTGTGACAGTTCGTCTCTGTGGTTCCAGAATACAGATATGCTCTGAGGGCATTTCCTCCTTTCCTCAGGCCATCCTTCGTGTATGACTTTGCTCAGCAGTGTGAGTTGTGCATCTTTCTCTGTTTCTGCTCGGATCTCCTTCAGCTTTGAGTCACTCACAGGTAAGCTGTTGTACACCATGTGCACCTGCCCATCCATGCCTTCACTGAGACTGCTGTCCTGGTAGCTAAGAGACTTTCTGGAGAGCGTGTCTGCGACAGGAATGTCTTTGCCTGGACGGTGAATGATTGTGAAGTCGCACTTCTGTAGCTGAAGGATCATTCTCTGTAGCCTTGGTGGGGCTGCAGCTAGTGGTTTCCTCATGATTGACTCGAGGGGCTTGTGGTTGGATTCCACAATGACTTGTCGGCCATAGACGTACTGGTGGAAACACTTACATCCAAACAGAATTACATATAGCTCTTTCTCAATTTGAGCATAGTTGATTTCACTGTCTGAGAGAGATCTGGAAGCGTAGCTGATGGGCTTTCCTTCTTGCAGTAATACTGTGCCTAGTCTGTACTTTGACGCGTCCACTTGTTGGGGTCGAAGTAGGCAAGAACTGGTCCTGGTTCTCTGGTGATTAGGTCTTTCATTTTCTGAAATGCTGTGTTATGTTTGTCCCACAGGAACTCATTGGATTGTTTCAGCAACTGACGCATGGGTGCGTTGATTTCGGAGGTGCTCAGGGAAAACTTAGCTAAGTAGTTAACCATGCCTAGTACTGTCTCTAGCTCTGCGCGGTTCTTCGGCAGCTCCATCTTCTTGATGGCGGAGATTTTCTCTGGATCCGGCTTAATGCCGTCAGTTGAGAGGCGATGCCTGAAATAACTGATCTCGGTGGATCCGATTATGCTTTTCTCGGGGTTGAGCCGGATACCTTTCTCCCGTGATCTTTGTAGCATCGCACGGAGGTTCCTGTCATGTTCCTCTCTATTCCTGCCATAGATGAGGATGTCATCTACGATTGCGACTACCCCGTCGAGGCCTTCATAGGTTTCGTCGATCTTCCGCTGGAATTCATCCTGAGCTGAGATAAGACCAAATGGTAAACGCAGAAATCGGTAGCGTCCAAATCGTGTGTTGAACGTTGTTAGCTTAGATGACTCTTCCGTGAGCTTGATAGTCCAGTATCCTGATCGTGCGTCCATTACACTGAAGTAACGTGCTCCCACTAGCTTGGGTGTGATGTCATCTAGCGTTGGTAGAGGGTAGTGAGGGCGTTTGATAACCTTGTTCAAATCTCTGGGATCGAGACAGACTCTGAGCTTGCCTGTACGTGGTTTCTCAACCACTACTAACGCGTTGACCCACTCTGTCGGTTCTGTTTCCCGGACGATGATTTCTGTATTCTCCATGCTCTGCAGCTCTTCCTTCAGGCGACTACGTAGAGCAAGGGGTATCCTTCTCGGTGGGCAAACCACAGGGGTTGCTGCTGGGTCAAGGTGAATAGTGCATTCACCTGGGAATAGTCCAATTCCTTTGAAAACGTCAGCAAACTCCTCCATGACTGTCTGCTTATCAACTGGTGCTGTCAATGATAGCACTAGCTTGACAAGGTCCATGTCTAAACATGCCTTTAGACCAACACTGGAGGTGCTTGCGTGTCAATAATGTAAAAATCCAACATCATGTCACTTTCTTTGTACTTGCATTTCATCATGCATGTGCCTTTTACAATGAGCTGCTCACCCCCATAGCCGGTCAGTCTGCATGAGGTAGGCTGTCGCTCACACTCATCCTTCAAGCTGTGATACTCACTCAGAGGAATTACATTAACCTGAGATCCAGTGTCTAGTTTAAACTTAAGCTCTTTGCCCTGTTTTCCCATCTCAATATTGGCATAGGCTTGCTCAGTCTCTGAAATCTGTTTTTTCTGTGACACAGAATCAATAAACAGTTCCTCTGCATTTGGCTCTCTATCTGGCATTTGGCTGTCACTCACTGTGTGTACTACTTTTCCGAAAACAGTCTTGCAAACTTTAGCAAAGTGGTTCCGTTTACCACATTTAGTACATTGCCTTCCTTTGGCGGGGCATTGCACCTTTCCTCCACGCCAGTTGTTTCCACAATATCCACAGTTTTTGAAGCGTTTTATGTCTGTGTCGCCTATTTTTAGAACTCTCGCTGTACTTTCTGTTCTGAAACACGCTCTCTGGGAAGTGTTCTTTGGTGTGTGTCTATTAACTGCGTGGACTGTCTATTCACTCGAGCTGCTCGTGGCGCCGGTTATGGTTTTCAACTGTGCTTGGGCTATCTCGTGCGATCTAGCTATGTCCATAGCTTTGTCCAGTGTTAGCCCGGACCCAACATTCAAAAGTTACTCTCTCACTTTAGCTGAATGTATTCCAAACACGATGCAGTCTCTGACCATCTCATCTTTATCTGCATATACACAGTCTTTTACCAGCAGTTTTAACTCAGTCACGAACTGTTCAAACGACTCACTAGCTCCTTGTACTTTCTCCTGAAACTTGTACCTAGCGAATATCGTATTTGTCTTGGGCATCACATATGCTTCAAAACGGTCAAAATAACTTTTCAGTACCTTTGCTTCATCCGCGGTGAGAGACCATGTGTTAAAAATGTCTCTCCCTTTTTCTCCGATCCACAGGAGTAGATAGCTGCATTTTACTTCCTCCCCTTTGCTTTTCAGTGGACCCGAGAACATCAACTCCACGTGTTGCTTGAACTTGCTCCATTCTCTATGTAAGTTCAAAGATTGCCAATTCATTCGAAGTAAGGGAGCTCCAATGATGTCCATTTCAAATCCCACTTCTGACACCATGTCTTGTTTTGCACACTTTGTACAAAAATAATAAATTGCAGGACAACGGAGTATTACAGTTTAACTCTTTAATGAAGCATCAGGTCTGCGCTTACTCATATCAGTACAGCACCATGTGGACAAGATGGAGTCAGGACCCTGGGTCCTCCAAAACAATAGCAGTCCTTACAGATGTCTGCAGGCCAATGACAACTCAGCATGTGATCACATGCAAATATAATAGGTATTCCTTACAGATGCCTGCAGGCCAATGATAAATCAATATGCAAATGTTACACGCCCCACCCCCCCTGCCCTGTCACCCCACCCAGAGCCCACTCCAACCTCCTCCCAGAACTCATATGGCAGTCACTGTGAGGCAGGTAGCTCAATATTGACGTATCCCTTTGGGCGAGCTGCCTGTGGAGGAAAGACCAGTGCCAGCAGTTCACTTCAAGTATGCTGATGAGACCGAATACGGGCGCAGATGAATTTTTATCCCACTAACTGAATAAAGAGTTGTTTAGATGGATCCGAGAAGCAGGAAGTGATTAAAGTGTGACAATCACCAGGGATTGCAATATCTGTGACCTATGTGCCATGAAGAAACTTAAAACACTAAGGGCACCTAGCACAGGTATGATACACCTTAGAATCCTTAAGGAAATGAGTGGAGAAAGAAGTAAAGCACCAGTAAATAATCTCAGAAGCTACTGAACTAAACTAGTTACACCTAAGGAATGAAGTGTTACAGATGTAATAATCCCAACGTTCAAACAAAAAGAGGGAGACATAAATTGGGGAATTATAAATTAGCTAGTCTACCATCGATAGTATGGAAAATTTTGAAGAGGATGTTGTCTGCGTTCAAGTCACATGATGTCATCACGGAAAGTCAGCATGATTTTACATAGAATGGGATATGCTTCATGAAGCTTCTGGAATTCTTTGAGGAGGTAAATTAAGTACTGGAGCAGGTAGATTGTGTATATATAATGAACTTAGATTTTTAGAAGGCATTTGATAAGGGTTTCATCCAGAGCTCTTGAAAAAATAAAAGTGTATAAATGAAAGATAAATTAGCAATCAAGCTTAAATGTTGGTTTTGCAACAGAAAATGATAATAAATGCACATGGTTAATTCTGGATATAGTAACTAGTAGAATTTTGGAGAACTCTCTTCAGCATCACCTGCTGTTTACACAATTCATAATTGATTAATTATTTATTATTTAATATATCAAATTAATCAATGGCACTAAACTGTGTGGTCAAGTGTAGAGGTATCTGATCGCTATCAATGGATCTTGAAAAGTGAGCTGTGCTAAGGAATGGCAGATAAAGTTAATGAGAATAAATATAATGTAATGCACGTCGGTGAGGGAGAGACGGTCTGGCTGGAATTTTGCCTACCTCGGCAGTTCCAGTATGGGCAGTGGCCATGGCGGGTCGTGACCCCGCTGTGAGCTCCATCCTGTTGCTGAATACAATCTTACGTAAATAGGGCCTATTAAGCCAGCCCAACACGTTACCCAGCCCAATTAAATGGAGTGGGTCTGACACGTTTTCAGCCGGGATATTTAAAGGGACAATGGACACATTAGATTTGACGTTTAATCTAACATACTGCTGTCAGTGTACTACAGCATTGGAGTGCTGCAAACACTGACACAGAGGCAGAGGGCTACACCCAGGTTCGCCGATTACTTCCTCCATACGCTTATGGAGGGAGTCAGAGCACACAGGGAGGTCCTCTTCCCTTTCGATGGACGGAAGAGACCTCCTCAGGAGACCAAAACAGCCTGGTTGCACATTGCAGAGGAGGTCACAAACAGTAATAGCAGAGCACTTGGAAAACAGTGACAGGATTGGACAAAGTCAACATGGATTTACAAAAGGTAAATCGTGCTTGACTGATCTACTGGAATTTTTTGAGGATGTAACTGGTAAAATAGATAAGGGAGAACCAGTGGATGTGGTGTATTTGGACTTTCAGAAGGCTTTCGATAAGGTCCCGCATAAGAGATTAGCGTGTAAAGATAAGGCACATGGGATTGGGGGCAAGGTATTGACTTGGATAGAGAACTGGTTGGCAGACAGAAAGCAAAGAGTTGGAATAAACGGGTCTTTTTCCGAGTGGCAGGCAGTGACTAGTGGGGTACCGCAGGGATCGGTCCTTGGACCCCAGCTATTCACAATATATATTAATGATCTAGACAAGGGAACTAGATGTAATATCTCCAAGTTTGCAGATGACACAAAGCTGGGTGGGCGTGTGTGCTGTGAGGAGGATGCCAAGAAACTCCAGTATGATTTGGGCAGGTTGGGTGATTGAGCAGAAGCATGGCAGATACAACATAACGTGGATAAATGTGAGGTTATCCACTTTGGTGTCAAAAACAGGAAGGCAGATTATTATCTGAATGGCAATAGATTGGGAGAAGGGGAAGTGCAACGAGACCTGTGTGTCCTTGTGCACTAGTCGCTGAAGGTAAGCATGCAGGTGCAGCAGGCGGTTAAGAAGGCAAATGGTATGTTGGCCTTCGTTACGAGAGGGTTTGAGTACAGGAACAAGGATGTCTTGCTGCAGTTGTACAGGGCCTTGGTGAGTCCACATCTTGAGTATTGTGTGCAGTTTTGGTCGCCTTATCTGAGGAAGGATGTTCTTGCCATGAAAGGAGTTCAGCGAAGATTCACCAGGCTGATACCTGGGATGGCAGGAATGACGTGTGAGGAGAGATTGGGTCGATTGGGCTTATACTCGCTGGAGTTTAGAAGAATGAGAGGGGATCTCATTGAAACTTATAAAATTCTGACAGGACTGGACAGACTAGATGCAGGAAGGATGTTCCCGATGGCGGGGGAGTCCAGAACCAGGGGTCACAGTCTAAGGATAAGGGGTAAGCCATTAAGGACAGAAATGAGGAGGAATTTCTTCACCCAGAGAGTGGTGAACCTGTGGAATTCTCTACCAAAGAAGGCAGTAGAGGCCAATTCATTAAATATATTCTAGAAGGAGTTGGATATATATTTCTTAAGGCTAAAAGGATCAAGGGGTATGGGGAGAAAGCAGAGACAGGGTACTGAATTTGGATGATCAGCCATGATCGCATTGAATGGCGGAGCAGGCTCGAGGGGCCGAATGGCCTACTCCTGCTCCTATCTTTTATGTTTCTATGTGGTCAGGAGGACCTGGGTGCAGTGCTGCAAACGTTTCAATGATCTCATTAGATCAGGAAACATTAGTACAAAGCCACATTCAACTTCATCCTGCTGTACCTCTCATCACATCACCATCACTCTGCCTTCCCTTCCCTACTCCTGCACATCCTTACTCACACCAACTTGCCTTGCACCTCCACCCATCCTTTTCTCTCTATCTACATTATCACATCCCCATCTCACAAGCCACCCCTCACACTCACCCTCATCCTAGTGCAATCGTACCAACTAACAACACACAAGGGTAGGCACTTGGGTGTTTTATACAATGTTCATGTAAACTTTCTGTTAATGTGCTGTCAAACATTGAAACCTTTATTTTCAACACTTTGCATTCTTGGACAGATTTGTGTGCACCTTCGGAAATGTCTTAATGAGTTGCAGTGAATGGTGAGACATAACGGTACGCCCCCCCCCCTCCGCGCCACCCCCCCCCCCGCAATGGTGATGAGTGTGAAAGGAATGGCTTGGTCATTGTAGAGATGCTTTATGGTGTTGGTGTGGGGTGGTGTTAACCTGGCACATCATGTGGCAGCCATATGGGTGTACAGCATCAAGTGAAGTAATGTAAGCTGCAGGGTTCTCAAAATTCCCGCACTCCCCAAATTATGGATCAAGGGACCCTGTTTTGGACAAGTTATTAAAAACAGGGTACCCAAAATGACCTTTGTAAACCTCGTGACCAAAACCGACAGGATTTTTAAAGCAAGGCTCTGCAGACAAGCAGGCCCGGAGACGAAACTTAGAATGCAGGAATCTGTGAAACAGGACTCTCTGGAGCCAGCCAGACAAAGTAAACACAGAATATGCATTCAAAGGACTTGAATCAAATCAAGCTAGAATGGGCCTATAATCGTGGCCATTAGGTTTCTGCATGTTTAATCGGTAACAGCTCACAGTAGCCATCAAGTCAGGATGGGGACAATTATGTCTTATCCATGACAAACAACCAGGACATCGGGGCCATTAGACCTGGAGACAACCACTCCAAAAGTCGTTAAAATAAATGGTTGTAATCATTTAAACAATCCCGCCAAAAGTTAAACAATGGACTGACCTGATTTGGCACGCAGATAAGGAGTTGAAGAACGGGTATAATTGTAGGCCCATGAGTGGCAATCACTCTCTTGACTCTTGCTCCTGCTCTCATCTTTGACCTTGGCCTGCTGCTGCTCGTACTTGCACCCTGGCCTCATGGCGGGCTCTCTTCTCGCTCCCCACACCACTCAACAACCAAGGACACCCATTACACCGGGGCCAAACACGGGAGGAGAACGAGACCCGAGTTCAATAGCCACACAGGCCATAAAAGGGGCAGACGAGATGAGACGAGACGAGGCGAAGAAGAAGGTAAACCGATAAAAGCAGAGAAGGGCAGTGAAAGACGCATTGGTAAAAACCAAACACCTAGTTATAAGCTGGCGTTTGGTGAAGAAAGTGGTAGTGTATGTATGGACAGTGAGAATAAGTTGGCGTTTGAACATTGCAAATAAGCTGGCGTTAAACGCGGGTGACAGCGCCCACGACCAATAAACCAGTGCCTGAAGCTTGGGTAGTGAAATCATCTAAGCGGTAAGAACCACCAACCGGCCCCTGACCGCGACATTACCGCTGATGACCGCCCGAGGGAGAAGAAGAAGAAAACCCATCGCGACGAGACGACGACGGTAGCTGAGGAAAAGAAGGGTGCTTCGCATCAACAACTTCAGCGCCGCGCCCTGAGACCATGTGGTGACGGGGTACCCCAAAGGACAGGGAGAACAGACCTCAAAACTCACAACCGTTAAAGCAACAGGTTTTGGATGGGTGAGCATGAATTCCTGGCCCCTCATAGCTTAATCAAGTTAGGTACAGGGGGTGGGATAAGGATAAGGGGATTGTTAATGTAGTTGTTTTTCCCTCGATGTGCCGTGTGTTCCCCATTCCCATATAAGTATAATTGTTTCATGCCTGTATTTTATACCAGTAATTTTTCATAAGATTGTTGTACTCTGCTTTTAATAAAATCTTGGTTTTCTTATACCAAACCACTTGTCTACTCGATTTTCTGTATCGCCGCCTGTACCTAAGTCCGGTGTCTAGAACCCAGGGGTGTGGGAGCGATTCGAACCGCTCAAGGGACAGTCAGAGGTGAAGCTGACTGGACGCACACGCCACCCCCTACAGAAAATGGCAACCGCGGCAGGACTCTGGCAACAGGGGTGCGATACAGTAGACAATGGTTCGGATCAGCAAACCATGATGGAGGAAAGGATTTCTGATTATGTGTTTAGCAAGGTCAATATCACAAAGTCAATCACCACTCTGTTAAGGGCTGGGCATCTGGTAGATGCAGCAGCTAAGTGGACAGAGGGGAAGGAACACAAGAAGTCCTTAGAGAAGGCAGTCTGGCTGATGTGTTTCAAAAAGCAAGTCCACTTTTTGGACAGATTCGTTGCAGCACAGGCAGCCGAGTTAAAGGAATCAGCCCTGGAGATCCAGGATAAGGCTCTAGCACGGGAGAAGTTAATGATAGCATTGCAGGCCCTAAATCAGGAGAGGTTGTATTTAATGGGAGAACACAAGGCCCAGTTGGAATACCCACAGTGCCAAGTCACCGAAGCCAAGGGTAATGAGTTGAGGTTGCGGGAAAAGAACGCCCGCCTGGCAAGGCAAGTTAGTGAACAGGAGGAGAAAGTAAAAGAGGTAAAGGCAGCTTACAAGTTAGCGAGCGAACAGGGGTTTGAAGAGGCAGATCACGGCCCCTGCAAAGAGCAGATAGAAAATCTGAGCTTGGCCTTGAGGAAGGCGAAAGGCATGGTGTGCCTCATAAGCCCGAAGGCAGGCCAGGAGGATTTTATGGGGAACGAGGGGAGGACAGTTCAAACATCACTGGTAGTGCCCAGGGACGACCCGGTTGAGGAACAGGAGGCCTCACGACCACCACCCGTAGCGTCAGGTTTCAGCAAGGTCTGGCAGCGAGGGGGGGTGGAGCCAGAGGTGGGAGTGGAGGTGGAGCAACCCCCGCCAGAGAGGTCGGAGCCGGGACCGATGTGCCCAGCCCGGCATCGGAGGTTCGGCCCACCCGTCAATGGCGACGATGAGGGATAAGATGCTGCTATTCTCCCTGGAGAGTAGGCTCCTCCAATCCCTCTCTGACGAGTGTAAGAAGGGGCAGTGCAGGTATGAGGAGCTCAGGGATGAAGTTCTGGAGGCCATGGGGATGAATGAGGGAAGTCCTTTCTCCCATGTGGAGAAGACGGTCCAGCTCACAGGGGAAACCCCGCAGGCTTTCGCGGACCGGTTATGGTGGGTGTACCGGAGTGCCTGTCCGGGGACACCTAACCGGGCGTTCCTGAACGGGGATCCACTGGCCCATTGGCTCCATTGCCTGGTGGCAAACAGCTTGCCACAGGTCCGGGCCAAGATGGAAGCCTGGTTCGACCCCAAGAATCCCCAGACCATCGAGCTCACGGTGATCAGACAGTTGACCCTAGCCTATAAGAACGGTAGGGGAACCGATGCACACCCACCCAAGGGGAAGATGCATGAGGTAAAACCCGGACAGGGTAGGAAAGAGTGGCATCAGGAAGGGAATAACCCCCCCAACACAAAGACAAATTGTTACGGGTGTGGGAAGGATGGTCATTGGCGGAAGGAGTGCAAAAACCCTTGGAAAGACAACAAGGGAAAGAATTCCACAGCCCCAGCCCAAAAGGCGGAGGCAGGAATCCCTCCCGCCGCGGTCGAGTCATTTTTGGACACCATGAGGTCCTTATTGACTGGCCAGGGGAGAGTAGCAGCTGCTACTGGTGCTCTGACCCCATCAGCCCCATCCAACCCACAGCCCTGACTAGAGCCAGCGCAGCCTGTTTACCTGTGTGGTAGCGGGTGCGATCGGTGGCAGGTCTGGTGGGAATACAGAGTTTTGTATACAGAGCGAGTAGATGTTCATTGCTAAAGGTTGAAGGGAAAGACCGAGGTGTGATTGTTGATCATTCGTTTAAAGTATTCATATGGTGAAAAGCTGTTGTCCTCAAGACTAACCATGTATTGAGATGCATCCTTAAAACAGAGCGGGCTATTTAATCATTTATAATTCACTGGCAACCACATCTGAAATATTCCATATGTTGTGGACACCTTACTTTCCAAAAAGCATTGATGTATTGAAGAAACTTCTCAGAAAAGTTCCAGGGCTCAAAATGTTACATTACAAGGATGGGCTAACAAAATTGGATATTTGAAAAGTAAATTGAGATGGGATGCTCCAGTACATTAATATGCTGAAAAGTGTCGATCATATAGACATAAACAGTTGTTTAACTTGAACTATAATCTCAGACGTGAATGTAAAATCAGCAAGTCCTGAGTTGAATGAGGGGCTAGAATAATTACCCTTTCCCCACAAAATTGCAGACTATTCTGGAGTAGACTTCCATTAACAGTAAGTCGTGTTATGCCAATTTTTCTTCTTGGTTCTTTGGATGTGGGTGACGCTGGCAAGGGCACATCTGTTGTCCATCCCTTTGAAAAGCAGCAAAATAAATACTATAATTTGCATTTATATAGCTCCTTTGTTGACTTGGGGGGGCCGGGGGCGGGGGTGACCATTGACTCGGTGGGGGCCGGGGGCGACCGTTGACTCGGGGGGGGGGCCGGGGGTGACCGTTGACTTGGGGGGGGCGGGGACGATCGTTGACTCGGGGGGGCCGGGGGCGACCGTTGACTCGGGGGGGCCGGGGGCGGGGGCGACCGTTGACTCGGGGAGGCCGGGGGGGCGGGGGCGACCGTCTGCACAGGACCACATGGCAGAGATGACAGGGAGATGGGGTGGATCTGGACGCTCTCATGGCAGATCTCTGCTCTATGGAACAGGAACTCAGCAACATCAGTAAAGAACCTTCCAGACAAGACAGTGTTGTGAAAAAATCTCTCAAGGAGAAGGTGCCTGGTAAGATGCACAGCAAAGAAGTCAAACCTGCTTAGAAACAACCTGTCACTCGAACATCCTCCAAGCAGGGCAGCTTAAAGGGCTCTTCTTCAGTAAGAAGCCCAAAATCTTTGCACACCAACTTTTCACTGGATGATATCACTGCCCAACTGGAACAAGCCTCCCTCAGTATGGACGAAGCAGCACGCCAGACCAGTGCCATGACACAAGATATTAAACACTCTGTGTCCCATCAGCATATGAGAACAGGATCAGCTGGAACTGTCAGTGATGCAGACATCCGCTCAACCAGTACCTCATCTCGATCCAGTATTACTTCTGCCACATCAAGCCAGGATTCTTTGGATATTGACAAGGTCACTCGACCGCAGGATCTCGATTTGAACCAGCAAGGTTAAACCAATACAGAGCATGTTCCCTCGAGTCGCCACAGTAAACAGGTCAGACGCCACCTTGACTTTGCGGAGGAAGACTTGGAGCTGAGGACTATTGTCGAACAGGAGTGCGGGAAAGGCGGAGCGAGGCGAGAGCAGACCCTATTGTGATGGCGCCAATGAAGATGGCTGCCGTCCTTGCGTGCTCCGTGCGTACCAGGCAGCTAAGTGTCCTTTGCTGCTTGGTGCGCTCTGCTCGTTAAGAAAAAAGCATTTCACTGACTGGATTTCACTTGTATTTGGTTATGTGACAAATAAAATTGAAATTGAAATTGAAATTGAATTTTATGGGACTGAAGAAGGTATGTGCAAAAACTAGTGAGCAGAGATAGTATGCAATTCATCTGTGATTGAAAAGATTTAGGAGTAAATAATATAAACTGTAATCTTAGACTTGATAACCATTGCCTTTTTTGGTTTGATTATCTTTGGGAGGATCTGTGTGATTTATTTGAAGGAACAATTGGCCCTTTCTTATTCTATATGTTCTCATGGCCAAATGCCATTTATTTCCTTTGGCAAAAATAATCTTAGTGTTTTACAGATCTAAGAATAATATTTATTAAAAAAACACGTTGCTGATTTTGGGAAGTATATTCAATAACCTATATACCTCTCTTGGCAGGGCGCCCAGGTTGAGGAGCAGAGACTCAGAAGTGAATGGGAGTGTGAGGAAATAAGTGAATTGTAGTCAAGGACAGAAGGCTGTAAAACCAGAGATTTGAGAAGCAGAGCCATTCTTTTTAATACTTTGGAGCCTGTGCTGTGAAGGGGAGGTACATGCCGAGGCCTCTATAAATGCAAGTCCTGGGGTATTGATGGGTGTAGTTAAAATGTCTCGGGATTCATTGCAGCTGTGTTTGTTGGCTCATCACAAACTCCGCTTTCTCTTCTCAATTATGAAATTAATTTGGAACCCAAGAAAAATACCCACCCTCACCTCCTTGTATGGTGTGATGCCAAAGTCAACAGCAACCAACCAAAATATTGATGGTTAGACATAATAAATGCCAATATGGAGACCTTCCTAGCAAAACTAACGAATGCACAAAGCAAATACAGTGAAGGGTTTATAAAAACACAAAATAAAACTTAATGAAAAAACTTGTTTTAAAGTTTCCCTTTAAGTAGCCTGTTTCCTCAGACCAAGCATGCTGTTTTCCCAAAGATGTTACTTTTTGTACGAATTGGGATTTATAACAGGGAAATAAAATAAATATTTGCAGCATTGGACATCTCTTGTCCTTCTCTGATTCTACAGTTCGGGAATGAAAATTGAAAATTGGCACAATAGCAAATTCTGAGAACACACATTTGTCAAATATTTCCTTTACAGTTTATAGCTTATGGGGTAAGGCTAAAAATGCCTGCTGATATAAATGTGCACATCCTGCATGACAGTGGGTGTGGGTTATGCAGTGACATGTCTTATGAAAATGAATTACCTGCACTACATTACAGTGAATTCCTCACAGATTCCCCAGAGCCCTGATTATAGTCTATCTCTATAAGATTCTTTCTCTAGAACTTTCTGTGGGCCCCAGTAAAGGTAAAAAGTCATTTTGGATTAAATGAGATGTGACACAAGATGAAATAGATTTAAATAGCATTTTTCGGGATAGACCTTGACTTTGTGCAATAGTGTAAAACAGGTGATAGCAAGTCAGCAGCTCGTTTCACATCTCTCCTGACTTTTATTTCCATTGATGTCAATGGAAAGCTTCCAATAAGGTGGGCAAGAAGTGCATGCTCATTGCGAACACCTATTCGACATCCTCTGTGCAAAATTGGGCTGCCATGAACACAGTCAGCTGGCTGCGTTCAGGAAAACCAGGTCTGCATGGGGCCTAACCGGTGGTCCTTAATGCGACCGTTGCAGGCTGCCACCAAAAAGGTAAGTGTTTTACAAATACTTATCTGGATGTGGAACCAGCAGATGCAGGAGTGTTCCTCCCAGCTTCACATTAAAACCACTGGCGGCTGCTGGTCATCCACCCCTCCCCCTCCCCCCTGATCCGATGTCCTGATCAACCCCCGCCCCGCCACCATCCCAATGTCCCAATTGACCCCAGTTCTGGTCTCCCCCTTATCGATCGCCCTCCTCTCCTGGTTGCCCCTCTCCTAATCGCCCTCCTCTCCTGGTTGCCCCTCTCCTGATTGCCCTCCTCTCCTGGTTGCCCCTCTACTGATTTCCCTCCTCTCCTGGTTGCCCCTCTCTTGATTGCCCTCCTCTCCTGGTTGCCCCTCTCCTGATCGCCCTCCTCTCCTGGTTGCCCCTCTCCTGATCGCCCTCCTCTCCTGTTTGCCCCTCTCCTGATCGCCCTCCTCTCCTGGTTGCCCCTCTCCTGATTGCCCTCCTCTCCTGGTTGCCCCTCTCCTGATTTCCCTCCTCTCCTGGTTGCCCCTCTTCTGATCACCCTCCTCTCCTGGTTGCCCCTCTCCTGATCACCCTCCTCTCCTGGTTGCCCCTCTCCTGATTGCCCTCCTCTCCTGGTTGCCCCTCTCCTGATTGCCCTCCTCTCCTGGTTGCCCCTCTCCTGATCGCCCTCCTCTCCTGGTTGCCCCTCTCCTGACCGCCCTCCTCTCCTGGTTGCCCCTCTCCTGATCGCCCTCCTCTCCTGGTATTCCTCCCTTCCCTCCCACCCCCAATTGTCTTCCCTTCCCCTTTAAGCATTTACCTGAGGTCCGTTACTCCACACTTTGTAAAATCACAAAAAATAAATAAATAAAAGCCTTGTGTTGTGAGTGCATTTGTGGGGATTAGGAAGACTGCAGTGGAGTTCTTAACCCTCACATATGTCTCATTTTACAAGATAGTTAATACGTGCCTGAAAATGTAGTGCATTTTCCTCAATTATCATTTTTTAATCAATTATTTTCTTTGCAAAGCAGCAACGTCCATCACTTGCCTCCATCCAATGTAAACTGCTGTTCCTTCTCTCATTTAAAATAAAATAAATACATCAAAATATCTCAAAGTAATTTTTGAAGTGCAGTGACAGTTATTTAGACAAATACAACAGCCAGCTTGCACCAGCAACATCCCACAAACAACGGTGACACAAATGAACGGTCAATCTACTTTTAGATCGCACTGACGGAAGGAGAAATATTTCCAGAATACAAGAACTCACTGCTCTTCTTCAAACAGTAGTGTGGGACCTTTATCATCCATCTGAACTGGTAGACAGCACATCAGCTTAAATTGCATCCAAAGGACAGAAAAGGAGAATGCAACACTCACTCACTACTCTGCTGTAGTGCCAGCCTAGATTTCTCCACTCAAGCCCCGGCGACTATGTGCAGGAAACTCTCTTTTAACCGGCACCTAAATAACCGGAAATCTCTGTTAACCGGCAAAATTCAGGAGTAGGTTCGTGCACTTGTTGCTAAGCAACAGGGACGCTTGGTCTGTGGCTGGAGTTTCTGCACATGTTGCTAAGCAACAGGGAAGCCTGGATTTGTTGCTGTGTACGGAGCTCTCGTACCTTTTACTATACCTCTCTGTAATCCGGACTTTTTGATAAACCGGCACCACGCTGGCCCCGTCGGTGCCGGATAATAAAGAGTTTCCTGTACTCGGTAATCAGACAGAGACGTTTATGGTGGTTTGGTCATGTCATTAGGCTACCCTGTGGTAGAAGCACAATGTATGTCTTAGACTGGATTCCACCTGGAGGGAAGAGAAGACATGGAGGACAAAGAATGACCTATCACGGGGTAATCGAAAGGATGCCCCCATCTTGGAGACAACTTACAATAGAGTCAAACATATTACTCTGAACAGACAGCAGTGGGTGAAATGAGTTGCCTCTTGTGCCATTAGGCATAGGAGACTCTAAACTAAACTGAACTGGTATTGGACTCAAGCCCACAACCCTTTGACCCAATGGCAGGAGTGCTAGGCAAGTGGACACATTTCTATGATATAATGGGTAATGGTTAAGTTATGAAGACAGGCTCAATCAACTGAATGCATTTTCACTGGAGAAATAATGATTAAACAGAGACATGTTAAAGATTTTTAAAATGATGAAAGATATAGATAAGGTTGAAATTTTTAGTTTTAATGCAGCTATTTAACTTGGGCAATGGGCATAGAAAACAAGTGGAAAATTAATAAGCCTTGAGCAAGGTTAGAGATTAGAAAAACTTTTTTACCCCCACAGGGTAAAGATTTTCAAATAAAGCAGTTGATTCAGAATCAATTGAGCCATTTACAGGAGCTGAATAGATATCTATTGGGAAGGGATTGAGGTGTACAGAGGTATTGGTATAACTTGAGTTTCTTACAGGTTGAAGTAGGTGAAGGAGAAAAATAGGAAAGTAGGTGTAGTGTATGTACCTTGAAGAAGGAACTATATTCTGCAGCCCCTGTATACTGCAGTACCAGTAGTGACCACCCCTGTATATAAGCCTGTGTAGTAACTTTGCATAGTAGTTCCAGTTTTGTCTCCATTCAGTAAACACCTGTTATAACCAACTTCTGCAGTCCGTGTCTCAATTACACACGGACATTACATTGGCGACGAACAGATCCGAACTTACCTACAGTTCTGCACCACCTCACGGGGATCCATCCCTGAAGCGAAGTTAGTAGAGGTCGAAGCCAGAAGGAAGAAATCCAAAAAGAAAAAAAACAAACAGAAGAAACGGGCGTCGACCGTGGGCAACCGCCCTCTGATTCATCGAATTCGAAGATTTGCAGGAGAGGCTGTCGAAAGCTGGGCTTGGTTCTCCAGTCTATGGTGTTCCAGCTAATCGGGCTGGTGGCAGGTAGTACACTGATCCTTCCTGGGCTGCGGCGGGCTAGAGCTCGATCGGGTGGCTTTTCAACGGGGCCGAGCAGCGTTGTCGGGAAGAGGAGAGAGAGAGAGAGGGTGGAGCACACAGGGCGCGGCCGGTGCTACGAAGCCGGGCAGCGTACAGACCCGAGAAGAGGGAGGAAAGTGTCCCATAGGGTCTGCTCTGACGACGGGAACAGTAATTAAAATAAAAGAAAAAGAAATTAGAAGCGCAGAAAGCCGTGAGGAGCTGCAGGTTGCCACAGGGACCGCGGAGAGCGGCGTTGGCAGCAGCGCGGGGGGGAAGCACGCGAAGACCATAGGGCGTCGCCATCAAGGCATAAAAATACCAGCAACAGCGTTGGCAGCAGCGGAAAAGACAGAAAGCGCGGGAGGCACCATTTTGTTCAATCGGGGAAGAAGGCAAAGCGCGGGAGGCGCCATTTTGTTAAATCGGGGAAGAAGGCAAAGCGCGGGAGGCGCCATCTTAGATCTCCAAGATGCCGAAGACTGGCAATATCACTGCCTTCGATAATGAAATAGAAGACTGGACCACGTATGTGGAAAGAGTCGAAGTATAATGGCCCAGTAATTCGGGTCCAAATGCGTGAGTACAGTCTGGGTACTCACGCATCTGGCCGGATGAAATGCCGGCGTTCAGGAAACACCGTGCATGCGGGGAACGCCTGCATTTCCAGTCCTCTGAACGAAGGGGATCAGAGGCACAGCGCGTGCGACTGCACAGGCAGCGCGTGCGCAGTGAACTTCGTCGATTTCATTCATGGATTCAGTGAGGGTAAGTCCTTACAAGTTACACTTGAAAAAAGCATGTGTAAAGTTGCTCCAAGGCTGCAGAGGAAGATATATTTTATCGTGGAGCTTCTGAAAGGCAATATTTTTGTTTGGAAAAAGGAAGAAAATTATTTTAAGAAATGCTGAGGTTAGTTTTAAAGTTTAAATTTTTTTTTTTAAACGGGTTTTCAGTACGGTAGGTAGAAGGAGCAATTGTGGCTGTTTGAATTGAATGTGAGAATGAGTGTTCTAAAATGAGTAATGTAACATTTCCAACACTTTTAAGAAAGAAACTTTTCATCAGTAATAAGTAATTATGTATGTATGTCCGCATATATTCCTTTACGTATATGTATGTATGTTTTATATTCCTTTACTTATGTGTATGAATGTATGTTTTTAATTATGATTTTCCAATAAGTTACTTTCTCTGAAAGTCATAATTAAATACATACATTCATACACATAAGTAAAGGAATATATACATACATGCAAAGGAATATATACAGACATACATACATAATTACTTAAAAGAATATATTACTGATGAAAAGTTTCTTTCTTAAAAATGTTGGAGTCATTTTCACATTTAATAAACACAGCAAATTCAATTCACATAGCCACAATTGATCCTTCTACCTACAGTACTGAAAACCCGTTTTAAAAAACAAAAATAAACTTTAAAACTTACCTCAGCATTTCTTAAAATAAATTTCCTCCCTTTCCCAAACAACCGCAGCCTCTGGAGCAACTGTACTCATGCTTTTTTCATGTGTAAGTTGTAAGGACTTGACCTCACTGAAAGCATGAATGAAAGCGGCGAATTTTACTGCGCACGCGCTGCCTGTACAGTCGCACGCGTTCTGCCTCTGAACCCCTTTGTTCAGAGGACAGGAAATGCCGGTTTTCCCCGCATGCGCTGTGTATGCTGAAAACCGGCATTTCCTCCGGACAGACGCGTAAGTACCCCGACCGTACTCGCGCGTTTGGAAGGGAATTACTGGGCCAACATTTTACATGTCAATAAAATGAAAAATTTAACAATTGCACGATTTGCCCCCTCGCATCTGCGACTGAGGGTCCAAGGAGGTGCATTGCGCAAGAGGTCATCGTCGTACGTATCCTCACACTGTTCCCTTTCGGGAACTGTATGAAGTGGTGGAAGGATTTCTGGCCACGTTAACACTCCTTCCGTGACCATAACCATCTTCATACCAGCCATTAGGGTGGTTAGTCCTATGGCGTGAGGGTTTTACGGGCTCCCACAACCCACCTGAGGGGGGGGGGCCACCCACACCCACGGACGCAAGTATCCCGCTGGATGTCCACCCAGAATTTATAGTTGGAGCTCCGACTCCACTTGCCGGGACTGTCTGGAGTGGGGTTCGAAACCCTACTCCTTCTGGCCCAGCGGCGGGGATGATTACTGCTACGCAGAAGGCCCACTCCGCACAAAAGGTGACACCCATACGTTTCCTGCGCCTTTTCCCTCCCCGTGACTGGAGCCCTATGCTGCCACTTGAAAGACGAAGCTATCATCTGTCCTTTTTGCGGCGCCTTTGACTTCTCATTACCAATGATGAGCAGGCGCTGCGCCTCCACCTCCTTGAGGAGATTGCTGAGGTCATCATCAGTTCAATTGTGAGTTCTTTTAATGCCGTGAATTGTGCTCATTCCAGCCATTTCACGTTGCTAATCGGATTGGGCCTTTGGCATAGCGGTAGGATCCCCGCCGCTGGGCCAGACAGGGTAGGGTTTTGAACCCCGCTCCAGACAGTCCCGGCAAGTGGAGTCGGAGCTCCGGCTCTAAATTCTGGGTTGACATCCATTGGGATATTTGCGTCCGTGGGTGTGGGTGGCCCCCCCTCCTTGTATAGCTTGTGGGAGCCCGTAAAACCCTCCCGCCATAGGACTAACCACCCTAATAGATGGTTACGGTCACGGAATGAGCGTTAATCACGGCCATAAATCCTTCCACCACTTCATACAGTTCCCCAAAGGGAACAGTGTGAAGACACGTATGACGACGACATTGCTAAATAAATAAATGGAATTAAAAAAATTCTTTTAGGGCTTTTAAAAGTCTTTAAATTGCTTTAATTCTGTTTAAAACTACTTCAGATTCTTCAAAATAATGTAAACGTTTTTAAAAGTTTATAAAAGTTACCAAAATCTTCAAAAAACTTCCAAAAACCTATTTAAACTGCTTTGCATGTAAAAATGCTTAGCAGCTTGTCAGAAACATTGGGCACCCATGAAATGACACGGGGATTTGAAAAATGTTATCGCTGCGGCAGAACAACCCATGACCAGAAGGACTGCTGGTTCAAGGACAAAACATGCAGGCAATGCGGAAAGATGGGACACATTGCACGAGTTTGCAGATCCGGGAAGAAGACTAACGACAACAAAAAGACTACTAAGGAAAAGTACAGGAAAGTACAAAAGATGACGGACAGTAGTTCCGAAGACCAGAAGAGCGATAGTGAATCCGGGAACAAGAGACTAAGCTGTCTCAAACTACACAACGTAATCGCAAAAGAGGATCACCGAACCATTTGGGTCACCCTCACGATAGCAGGGTCCCAAGTCAAAATAGAATTGGATACAGGATCAGCCCTGACCGTCATGAATCGACGAGACTACGAGCGGCTATTCTCATACATACCCTTGAAAGACACATCCATTGTCTTGAAGACATATACGGGGCAGAAAGTATACCCCAGAGGGAAAATAAGGGTGCCTGTCGAATACAATGGCAAGGAAATACAGAAATTGTATCTGTACATACTGCAAGATGGTGGACCACCGTTATTGGGATGTGAATGGATCAGAAAGATAAGTTTAGACTGGCACTCCATTCAGGCACTGACTGTGGCTGGTAAAAGGATGATGATGTCACACCTGGACGATTGTCAAAAATCTTAGCTAACGCTAAAGAGGTATTTCAACAAGGACTGGGAACTCTTAAAGGCGTAACCACCTCGATAAAAATAGAAGAGAATGCAATTCCCAAGTTTTTCAAAGCAAGTCCAGTACCGTATGCAATTCGCCCAGCCGTCGAGGCAGAGCTGGAGAATCTGGAGAATGCAGGCGTGTTATCTAAGGTAGACTGGAGCGAGTGGGCGACACCCATCGTTCCTGTCATGAAGAAAACGTTAAACAATAAGTCTGAGGAGCCAAGGAAGGTTCGCATCTGTGGGGACTTCAAGGTGACTGTGAACCCAATCCTTCACACAGTACAGTATCCTCTTCCAAGGATAGAAGATATTTTCGCCTCACTATCTGGAGGGAAACGTTTTACAAAAATTGACCTAGCGCAAGCATATTTGCAGATGGAGGTTGAAGAATCCTCTAGGAAATATCTCACGATAAACACTCACAAAGGTCTTTACCAGTATAATCGACTGGTATTCAGAGTAGCATCAGCTCCGGCTATATGGCAAAGAGCGATGGAACAAGTCCTGCAAGGGATTCCGGGGACTCAGTGTTACTTGGACGACATCCTAGTGACAGGTGAAAATGAGAGTGAAAACCTTGCCAACCAAGAGCAGGTGCTCACTAGACTAAGAGAACATGGGCTACGAGCCAATCGCCCCAAGTGCGAGTTTTTTAAGAAACAAATATCGTATTGTGGCCACGTGATTGATGAAGAGGGGTTACATAAGTCCCCTGACAAAATTGAAGTGGTAGTTAAGGTTCCAGCGCCTGAAAATGTGTCGCAACTGAGGTCATTCCTCGGATTGGTGAATTACTACCACAAGTTTTTGCCGAATTTGTCCACAATTCTGCACCCACTGAACGCCCTGCTACAAACTAGAGTAGCATGGAAATGGAGCGATGAATGTAAGCGGGCCTTTCAGAAGTGTAAAGGCCTGATCACTTCAAGAGAAGTATTGGCTCACTACAACCCATCACTACCGATAAGACTGGCGTGTGATGCGTCTCCCTACGGCATTGGAGCGGTACTGTCACATAAATTCCTTGATGGTTCAGAGAGGCCGATAGCTTTTGTGTCACGCTCGTTAACTTCAGCCGAGCGTAACTACGCCCAGATTGACAGAGAGGCCCTCAGCCTGGTGTGGGGGGTGAAGAAGTTCAATCACTACCTGCACGGACAGAAATTTACTCTACTAACTGATCATCAACCTCTTGTCTCCATTTTCAACCCTAGGAAGTGCGTCCCGATAATGACAGCACAATGGCTACAGAGGTGGTCCCTTTTCCTAGGGGCACACCAATATGACATAGAGTACAAAGGAACTAAACAGCATGGGAATGCTGATGGATTGTCACGCCTACCGTTGCCGACGGTGGAAGAAGCACCTGCAGTGGATCCTGTGGAGATATTCCACTCGACCATAGTCGAATGTCTACCTGTGACGAATGCAAACATAGAAAAGGAAACACGAAATGACCCGACACTCTCCAGGGTCTATGATTTAACGGTGAAGGGATGGCCAGCACATGGCGAACCACTGTTGCCAGCATTCTCGCCGAGAAGAGAACAGCTGTCAGTGTGCTGAGGAACCTTGATGTGTGGATCCAGAGTAGTAATTCCACCCAAATTGAGCTTCATGAGGGTCACCTGGGAGGGGTAAAAATGGAGAACTTAGCCAGAGCGTTTGTGTGGTGGCCGGGAATCAATAGAGAAATCGAAGAGATGACCAAGAGCAGTACAGGATGCCAGAAGGTCCAAAACGCCCCACCACAAGCCCCTTTACATCCATGGGAGTGGCCCTCATCTCCATGGCAAAGGGTACACATTGATTTTGCTGGTCCATTTATGGACTCGATGTTTTTAATTGCGGTGGATGCACATTCAAAGTGGCCAGAGGTAATAAAAATGTCCTCAACCACCACAGAAAAAACTATCACAGTCTTACGAACCATATTCGCCAGAAATGGGCTGCCTGAACAGATTTGCTCCGACAATGGACCACAGTTTGTGTCTGAAGAGTTCCGGAGGTTCTTAAAGAACAATGGTGTTAAGCATTACACATCCGCCCCATATCATCCAGCCACCAATGGATTGGCTGAGAGGTTCGTTCAAACATTCAAGAAGGCTATCAAGGCAATGTGTAATGAAGACATACCCTACAACACAAGGTGGATAACTTCTTGTTTGCCTACCGGAATGCGACACATGCGGTTACCAACCAAACTCCAGCCATGATGTTCTTCAATCAAAGACTAAGATGCCGCTTGGATTTGGTTAAGCCAAACATCAGAAGAGATGTGGAGAACAGGCAGTTTCAGAATATGAATGAAAGGCCAACCAGGAGTTTCAAGATAGGTCAACCAGTTTTGGCCCGGGACTACCGCACAGAGAAATGGCAGCCAGGAACGATCTGCACACGGCAAGGACCTCTAATGTATACCGTGGACGTTGGAGAGAGCATTGTAAGACGCCATGCTGACCAGATTCTAGAGTCACTGGAAAACGTCAAATCTACACCACGATCCTATACACCTGGTGATGAAACCGAAGTACCAATTGCATCTACCTCAGAATCGGTGATATTGGAAGCAGACGAACCAAACAACGACGTTGATCCCGAATCAACTTTGCCAGAAGAGCCTGATACCCCAAAGAGGCGTTATCCGGACAGAATCAGGAAGCCTCCTCAAAGACTGAATTTATAATTGATTAACTTCAGCTAATGTATATAGCAACTGTAATTGTAAATATGTTATTTAATTATTAATTGAATGTTATGTACTGTTTAGCTAAAAGGGGAGGAATTGTAGTGTATGTACCTTGAAGAAGGAACTATATTCTGCAGCCCCTGTATACTGCAGTACCAGTAGTGACCACCCCTGTATATAAGCCTGTGTAGTAACTTTGCATAGTACAGGTAGACTATCCTTTATCCAAAAATCTCGGGACCGGCCGTGTTTCGGTTTTTGGAAAATTTCGGATTTCGGAAGGGGGGTCGGCGGGGGTCTGCGGGGGTCCGCGGTTGGGTCGGCGGGGGTCGGGGTCGGCGGGGGTCCGCAGGGGGGTCGGCGGGGGCGGGGTCAGCGGGGGTCCGCGGGGGGTCGGCGTCGGCGGGGGTCCGCGGGAGGGTCCGCGGGGGGGTCGGCGGGGGTCGGGGTCGGCGGGGGTCCGCGGGGGGGTCCGCGGGGGGGTCCGCAGTCGTGGCTTGTCCATCGCTGCTAGCCTGGAATGCAATGAAGTTCCGCATTTCCACCAACAGGTCGTCGTGCTCGGTCGGAACAGGGGCCGGCACCGCCGCGGGCTCAGAGCTCTCGTTGCTTTCGAGCCTTTGGAAGAGAGTCAGGTGGTTCCGCGGGGGGGCCGGCGGGGGTCGGGTCGGCGGGGGGGCCGGCGGGGGTCCGCAGGGGTGTCCGCGGGGGGGTCGGGGTCGGCGGGGGTCCATGGGGGTGTCGGCGGGGGGTCATGCGCACGACTTACGCTGACCCTCTGCTCAGCGTAAGTCGGCGGGGGTCGGGTTCCGCGGGGGTCCGCGGGGGTCGGGGTTGGCGGGGGTCCACGGGGGGGTCCGCGGGGGGGTCCGCGGGGGTCGGGGTCAGCGGGGGGGTCGGCGGGTGTCCGCGGGGGGTCGTGCGCACGACTTACGCTGACCCTCTGCTCAGCGTAAGTCGTGCGCCACTCTGGTCATGTCGTGCGCACGACTTACGCTGACCGAAAAAACCTTCGGTTTTTAGAGGGTTTCGGTTTTCGGAAGTTCGGATAAAGGGTAGTCTACCTGTAGTTCCAGTTTTGTCTCCATTCAGTAAACACACGGACATTGCAGTAGGAAAGTACAGGACTGGAACAATTCTGCAGTCCATCTGACTGGCCTCAAAAACTCATACCTCTCAATTGCCTACTTCCTCAAATATCTATCCAATCCCCACCTTAAAGTTTTCCATTGTATCTGCCTCCATTTCCAGAATGGGTGGTCTGTTCCACACATTCACTATCCTCTTTAAAGTAGGGAATCAGCATGGAAGGAGGGGAAATCCGATTAGTGGGGGAGTCCATGATAAAATAATCACAAATGGAATTTGGACTGAGTGGCCTTTTCTCAATCTGGCCTTTCTTATGTTTTTTGTAATTAAATTCATATTTTACTTTCCATAGCTCAGCCTCCAGACTGAGGATTTGACTCAGTGGAGGTGAAATCGGTCCTCATTGCACCCAGTTTTCACGCACCTGTTTTACAGGCTGCGCCATATTGGTAAAGGTGGCTTTCCAGGCATCTCTGGTGACCACCTGAAATGGGCATTAGGCCCCTTGCATATGTTAATGAGGGGCATAATGCCTCTTTAAGGATCCTCGGTAAAATCTGTCAGCGCTGAGGCTTTCAAGTGTTTGCTGCAGCCTAACCAGCGACCACCAACAAAAAGGTAGAATTTTGAAGTCTAACTTACCTTTGTGTACAGCCAGGAGGAGCAGAAATGAGGCTTCCAGCTCCACAGTTCTCCTGAGGTTTGCTGCTGGCTTGTGATCAACCCCCTCCCCACCCCACAACCCCCTATTTTCCCTCTTCCCAGACGCTCACAGACCCATTGGGCAGGATTTTCATTGGGCCGTGGAGGCGGGATTGGAGGCATGTGGGGGGTTAAATTTGCAAAAACTGGCGGGCAGGCCACAGGCCCAACCCCGCCTCCATCCCACCTCCAAGCAATTTTCATTAATTCGTGTCCAATGGTCCCGTTTCCGTCCCGCCTCCAAGAGGCGGGATAGGCCATTAAGGCCCTTAACAAGCACTACATTGCCTCTATAATGCCATTTTGAAAGGCCTTTGCGATTTTAAAACTTTTCCAACGTGAAACACGCCTGTTCTGAAACACGACGGTGAAACCTGGTGGGAGCACAATTGGATTGCTGACTATCAGCTGCAGCTCAACCATTAAAGAGGAGATTTGATCAGCCATCATTTGCAGGTGGCAGGACTTTGTAGTCTCAGGTCTGGGGGAACTTTTAGAAGGCATAACCACAGCTGTGGAAGTTTGGAGCCTGACACCCATCTCCAGTGTGACCTCCTGGGAAACCCCTCTCGCCACCCTCACTGAGCGCTTCCTCAACTGAGGCATATACCAGAAGCATGGGAGCCATATATTTCCTTCCCTTCTGGACATTAGATGAGCACGAAGACCAGCCGCAGCACCAGCAGAACCAGGAACAACAGCAGCAGCAACAACAGGAGCGCCAAGCTGCTGCTCACCCACCTGAAGCTGCACAGGCCAGAAGGGGCCAGCGCATGGAAGCCCATCAGCGCAGGAGATACCCCCCAAACAGGGTCTACAGACACAGGGTCAGCTACCTCAACATGTCTGAGCAGCAGTGCCAAAGGCAGCTCCGACTTTCGCGAGAGGTAGTGGGTGACATCTGCACAATGCTGCAACAAGACCTGCAGGCCAGAGGACCAGGTGGACAACCCTTACCAATGGCCGTCAAAGTCACCACCACACTCAACTTTTTTGCCTCAGGCTCATTCCAGGGGTCAGCAGCAGACATCAGCGGCATCTCCCAGGCGGCCGCACACACTTGCATCACGCAGGTAACCGATGCCCTCTTTGCCATTGCGCACAATCACATCCATTTCTCCAAGGATCAAGCAAGTGTCACGGCGCATGCGGTTGGATTAGCTAATCTGGCAGGCTTTCCAAGGGTGCAGGGTGTCGTTGACTGCACACATGTGGCCCTTAAGGCACCCCATCGCAATCCAGGTATTTTTGTCAACCGCAAGGGCTTCCACTCCTTTAATGTTCAGCTGGTGTGTGACCACAAGAAGGATATTTTGCATGTTTGTGCCAAGTACCCTGGCAGTTACCATGACTCCTTCATATTACGCCAGTCTAGTGTGCCTCCGCTATTCAGTCTGCCAGACCAACTTAACGGATGGCTACTTGGAGGCAAGGGCTATCCCCTGAAGACGTGGCTAATGACGCCGTTGAGGAGTCCATCCAACAAAGCTTAGGAGAGCTACATCTCCAGCCACATGTCCACCAGAGCCATAATCGAGCAAACCATTGGTTTGCTGAAGATGCGCTTCAGATGCCTGGATAGATCAGGTGGAGCCCTGCAGTACTCAGCAGCCAGGGTCTCCAGAATCGTCGTGGTTTGCTGTGCACTTCACAACATGGCACAGCGTCGTGTCTTGCAGATTCCTGAGGACCAAGTGGCTCATCACATATCCCCCTCAGATGAGGAGGAGGAGGAGGAGAGCGAAAACGAACATCTTGCAGAGGCCCATCAACCAGCGGCAGCAGTACGTGAGAACATCGCTGCCCGGGATGCAAGGAACGCACTCACATTGACCAGATTTGCTTAGCCTAGCCAATCAAGCACTTTTGCCTCGAAGCTTCTTACGTGAGCATCGACAATGACCAAGGACCAGCGGATTCCTAGCAATTTGACCACCATACTGACAATTGCAAGTAATCCTAAGCCCTCAATGTGAAAGTCCCATTCGCGAAATGACACACGCCACAACTACAGCAGTAGCCATTAGATTTTTATTTACATTATTCATCTGCTGGCTTTTTCACAGAAAACATCAAATTTCACCCAAATGACTACCCTTGTGACTATTTGTGCAGTATCTTTCTCTTACGCATGCTCCTACGTGGTGCTTCCCCTGTGGCTTCAGCAGATGTGGAGGCCCCTTGCTCACTTTCCTGCTGCTCCTGCCTCGACACCTTTGGCGGGCGTCCTTTGGGGTTGCGAACCTGTGAGGGTTCGGCAACAGTCTGCTGCTCCTGCGGCTGTGCAGGGGTTGAGATGCCGATCTCAGTTGGGTGTGCACTCTGGTGGGGCTCTGACCAAGGGCTCTGCAGTGGCATGGAAGTGTGAGTGCTTTGAGAGGAGCCCACACTTCCTTGATGCCTGCCACCAACTCCCCTCTCATGGGTCAGGTCCCCCTCAGCGCTTGCAAGTGGCTTGAGAGCACCTTGCTGCACATCAGGGGGGCCATGGGGACCCATATCTACACTGGCAGTCCTACTCAGAAGGACTTCCATGGAGGTCTGGTTTATCTGTTCAATAGATGACCATCGCTCCTCCAGAGATGTCATTCTATTCTGAACACTCACCATGTTTTCTGCACTCTGGCGACTTATCACCTCCATGGAAGTTGCCATCCTTTCCATGGTGATGCATTCATGTGCCACTGACTCCAAAAAGGCTCTGCTCATGTTCGCTATGGACTCCTCCATTCGCTCCACACTCACAGCAACCCTGGAGACAAAACCTGCCAGAGACTCCTGCATCTGTTCCTGGATTTCCAGCACCACTGATCTTATGGATGGACACAGAGGCAGAGGGTTGACATGCAGCTGAGCCGAGCTGGCAGAGTCCTGCGCCCTCCAACTAGGACTCTCCACTGTTGTCCCTGTCTCCGCAATCTGCTGATGCTCACTTGTGAGCTGTGATACACCAGGTGACAACACAACTCTATGTCCCGAAGGTCCCACCGAGGTGTGAGTGTCTGCGCTGGTGCTGGGTGCGCTGAATTCTGCTGACGCTGCGCCCTCAGAGGTTGCAGCTTCCTCTGAGGAATCTTGTGGCTCATGCTCTTCCTCCGGGTGTGGGGAGTAAAGGAATGAGTCAGAGATGTGATGCCAAGGTTACATGCACATTGCATATTGCAGATGATCATTACTCCATCTGTTAGAGCGTCAGAATCATTATCAGTGATTCATGCAACGTCAATGAGAGAGATGGAAATCTATTCTGTCACCAGCTTGCTGTGATGCACCCCTCTGTCCGTCCCCCACTTGCGCATCTTCCTCCACTCCTACGATCTATAAGAACATAAGAAATAGGAGCAGGAGTAGGCCAATCGGCCCCTTGAGCCTGCTCCGCCATTTAATGAGATCATGGCTGATCTGATCCTAACCGCCAATCTACTATCACAGAACCATCTCCTGAATCTAACAGAATTAGACACATGAAATAGGAGCAGGATCAGGCTACACGGCCCCTGGGCCTGCTCCGCTACCCACAGGGCCATGTCCGATCCGAACCTAGACTCATGTCCAAATTCCTGCCCGCTCCCCGTAACCCTTAATTCCCTTTACTTCTAGGAAACTGTCTATTCCTGTTTTAAATTTATGTAATGATGTAGCTTCTACAGCTTTTTGGGGCAGCATATTCCATGGACCTACCACCCTCTGAGTGAAGTAGTTCCCCCTCATCTCAGTTTTGAAAGAGCAGCCCCTTATTCTAAGACTATGCCCCCTAGTTCTAGTTTCACCCATCATCGGGAACATCCTCCCCACATCCACCCGATCCAACCCCTTCACAATCTTATATGTTTCAATAAGATCGCCTCTCATTCTTCTGAACTCCAATGAGTAGAGTCCCAATCTACTCAACCTCTCCTCATATGTCCATCCCCTCATCCCCAAGATTAACCGAGTGAACCTTCTTTGTACTGACTCGAGAGCAAGTATGTCTTTTCTTAAGTATGGACACCAAAACTGTATGCAGTATTCCAGCTGCGGTCTCACCAATACCTTGTACAACTGAAGCAATACATCCCTATTTTTATATTCTATCCCCCTAGCAATGAAAGCCAACATTCCATTGGCCTTCTTAATCACTTGCTGCATCTGCATACTAACCTTTTGAGTTTCGTGCACCAGGACCCCCAGATCCCTTTGTACTTCAGTACTTTCCAGTTTCTTGCCATTAAGATAATAGCTTGCTCTACGATTTTTCCTGCCAAAGTGCATAACCTCACACTTTCCAGTATTGTATTCCATCTGCCAAATCTCTGCCCACTTACTTAGCCTGTCTATGTCCCCTTGCAGGTTTTTTATGTCCTCCTCACTCACTACTTTCCCTCCCATCTTAGTATCATCTGCAAACTTTGATATGTTACACTCGGTCCCCTCCTCCAAATCGTTAATATAGATTGTAAAGAGTTGGGGACCCAGCACCGACCCCTGCGGAACACCACTAGTTACTGATTGCCATTCTGAGAATGAACCATTTATCCCAACTCTCTGCCTTCTGTTAGATAGCCAATCCTCTATCCATGCCAGAATATTACCCCCAATCCCGTGATGTTTTATCTTAAGCAATAATCTTTTGTGTGGCACCTTGTCAAATGCCTTTTGGAAGTCTAAATACACTACGTCCACTGGTTCCCCTTTATCCACCCTATATGTTACTTCCTCAAAGAACTCCAGCAAATTTGTCAAACATGACTTCCCCTTCATAAAACCATGCTGACTTTGTCCTATTAAATGATGATTATCCAAATGTCCTGTTACTGTCTCCTTAATAATGGACTCCAAAATTTTACCTACCACAGATGTTAGGCTAACCGGTCTATAGTTTCCAGCCTTCTGTCTACTGCCCTTTTTAAATAAGGGTGTTACATTAGCAGTTTTCCAGTCTGCCGGGACCTTTGCTGAGTCCAGGGAGTTTGGAAAATTATTACCAATGCATCCACAATCCCTACCGGCACTTCCCTCAAGACCCTAGGATGTAAGCCATTAGGTCCAGGTGATTTATTCGCCTTGAGTCCCATTATTTTACCGAGTACCACTTCCTTAGTGATTTTGATCGTGTTTAGCTCCTCCCCCCCTATAGCCCCCTGTTTGTCCAGTGTTGGGATATTCTTAGTGTCTTCTACTGTAAAGACTGATACAAAATATTCATTCAGTGTTTTTGCCATCTCCATATTTCCCACCATTAATATCCCGGTCTCATCCTCTAAGGGACCAACATTTACTTTAGCCACCCTTTTTCTTTTTATATAAATATAAAAACTCTTACTATCTGTTTTTATATATTTTGCTAATTTATTTTCATAATCTATCTTCCCTTTCTTAATCAATCTTTTTGTTATTTTTTGCTGTCTTTTAAAGTTTTCCCAATTCTCTATCCTCCCGCTAGATTTGGCTACCTTATATGCCCTTGTTTTTAGTCGAATACTATCCTTAATTTCTTTACTTAGCCACGGATGGCTGTCTTTTCTTTTACACCCTTTTCTTCTCTGTGGAATATATTTTTTTTGGAAGTTGTAAAATAACTCCTTAAATGTACACCACTGATCATGTATCGTCTTACCCTTTAATCTATTTTCCCAATCCACTCTACTCAATTCGGCTCTCATACCTTCATAGTCTCCTTTATTCAAGCTTAGCATGCTTGTTTGAGATCCAACCTGCTCACCCTCTAATTGAATATGGAATTCAACCATGTTATGGTCACTCATTCCAAGGGGATCCTTTACTAGGACATTTTTAATTAATCCTGTCTCGTTACACAGGACCAGATCTAAGGTTGCTTGCCCCCTGGTCGGTTCAGTTACAGACTGCTCAAGAAACCCATCCCTAATACACTCAATGATCTCATCCTCAAGGCAGCCCTGCCCAATTTGATTTGTCCAATTAATATGATAGTTAAAATCCCCCATAATTATAGATGTTCCCTTATTACAAGCCTGAACTATTTCCTGACTGATATTCCGTCCAACATAGTTGCAGCTGTTCGGAGGCCTATAGACTACACCCACTAGTGTTTTTTTCCCCTTATTATTCCTTACCTCCACCCAAACTGTTTCATTATCCTGATCTTTTGACCCAATATCATTTCTCTGTATTACAGTGATTCCTTCCTTTATTAACATAGCCACCCCACCTCCCCTTCCTCTCTGCCTGTCCTTCCTGGTCTTTAAATAACCTGGTATGTTTAATTCCCAGGCATTGTCACCCTGCAGCCATGTTTGTGTAATGGCCACAAGATCATACCCATATGTCGTTATTTGTGCCATTAACTCGTCTATTTTGTTACGAATGCTACGTGCATTCAGATAGAGAACTTTCAAATATGTTTTGTGACACTTAGTTCCTGCTTTTGCCCTTTTTATTACTTTACCTTTTACTCCATACCTTCTGCCCCTTCCTGACATGCTCTGGTTTTTAATTTCGCCACGGCTACCTAAGTCTATGACCTTCTCTGTTGTCATTTTTATTATTTGCTCTCTAGGAACCTCCCCCCCACTAGTTGGTTTAAAGCCCTCTCTACAGCCCTAGTTATATGATCCGCCAGGACTCTAGTCCCAGCACTGGCCAAGTGAAGCCCATCCCAATGGAACAGCTCCCTCCTGCCCCAGTACTGGTGCCAGTGTCCCTGGAAGCAAAACCCATTTCTCCCACACCAGTCTTTGAGCCACGCATTTAACTCTCTAATTTTATTTGTCCTAGCCAAATTCGCTCGTGGCTCAGAGATTATTACCCTTGAGGTTCTGTTTTTTAATTTGACCCCTAGCTGCTCATACTCCTTTAACAGAACTGGCTTCCTAGTCCTTTCTACGTCGTTTGTACCAACATGGACCACGACAACTGGATCCACCCCCTCCCACTGCAAGTTTCTTTCCAGCCCAGAGGAGATGTCCTTAACCCTGGCACCGGGTAGGCAACACAGCCTTCGGGACTCTCGCTCTCGGCTGCAGAGAACTCTATCCCCCTAATAATACTATCCCCTACCACTACAACATTTCTAGTTACTCCCCCCTCTTGGATGATCCCCATTCCACGGTGATGTGGCCAGGTTGCTCATCCTCCCTGCAGTCCCTGCTCCCGTCCCCACAGGGAGTAAGAACCTCGAACCTGCTGGACAAGAGCAAGGGCTGCGGCTCCTCCAGCTCTACCTCCTGGATCCCCGTACCTGCCTCACTTGTAGTCACACCGTCCTGTCCCTGACCATGGGCTACATCTGAATTAATTAACTTCATAGGTGTGATCACCTCCTGATACACAGAGTCCAGGTACTTCTCCCCCTCCCTGATGTGTCGCAGTGTCTGAAGCTCAGACTCCAGCTCATCAACACGGAGCTGGAGTTCCTGTAGCAGCAGACACTTGTCACAGACGTAATCACCGTGAGCCTCAATGGGGTTCACCGGCTCCCACATCTCACAACAGTAACACATCACCTGCTCCATTCTATGTAATTAATTAAATTTTTTATTGTTAGTTATGGACACCCTCTGCCCAATTATAGATGCTAGTATCCCCTTTAATTAATTGGATTTAATTTAAATCAATCCCTCTAATTACACCAGTTAAATGGTTTACCAACAGTCACTCTGCACCAGAAAGGCCTTATTAACTACAACCCACAGAGTTAAAGTTTGAAAAGAGCACCTAACACCCCACTTACCCTAACTCACACACTTACCCAAGCTCACAGCACTCTCTGCTGACTCGCACTCAGTGCTTGCTCGCACTAGCCAGGACCGCCTCCTCCCATGGGGTGAGGTGGGATACTGAGGGTCGCCCTCCTTTTGTCCTTGCTCTTTCTCGCTTATTGTGAGCTCTCTTTTCCTGCAATGAGGGTGACAAGTGGAGGTTGAGTGAGAATGAAGGAGTGAGTGTAGAGATTCCATAGCATAGATAATTAGAAGGAGACAAAGATGGAGTGAGGTGGCAAGACCAAGGGCCCTCCCTGTGTGTTGTCAGTTGTTTTCATAGCATCACAGTGATAGTGAGTGTGAGGGCTGCATAGTCGAATAGTTAGGTGAATGTGACCATAGAGTGAGAGGGAATGGGTAAGGGTGCAGGGATGTCAGTGTCAAGTGGGATGTGGAGGAAGAGATTGCTAAAGCTGAGTGCTGCTGAAGAAAGGCAATGGGGATCAGATTGAGGGTGATGGGAAATTCATACTCACTTTTCCAGTGCGCATAAGGTCATGAAATCTCTTCCTGCACTGAATCCAGGTTCTGCGGGTTACTGATAATGAGTTGACCTCCTCTGCCACCTGGATCCACACAGCCTTGGTCTGCTGGGGAGGCTTCTTCCTCCCTGAAGAAGGGAAGAGCACCTCTTTATGAGCTCTTGCTCCCTCAACTAAAACCTGCAAGGCAACGTCATCAGACCTGGGAGCAGACCTAGGTCTCTCGCTGGTCATTCTGCCTCCAGGTCCCTGTAGCATGAAAGGCCAAAAGGTTGGCAGTCTGCAGAAGAAACAAGGCTTGTTGCAGACCTTAAATGCAGCAGCAATGATGATGTCATCGGAGGCGACTTTCAGACTGGAAAAACTCATTTGCCATGGGTTCCCACACGTTGGAACTCAATTGGCCAATTAAGTTAAAATCGCATCAATCTCCCACATCGATTTAGATTCGGGTGGATAACACAAAATGCAGATTACAGGACCCCAGCCCACCCCTGAATTAAAATCCAGCCCATTATGTTTTTCCAGCATTTTGCACAGAATTGCACAGTTCCACAAAAAAGGGAAGTTTTTAAAAGCACTAGAATCATATCCTCTTTCTTTTAAAGTGGGACCAGAAATACAGGAAACTTTGGTTTATCCGGAGGTTGTATGTCCGGAATACTCGATCTAATGGCAAAAATCAGAAGCCGTTTTCTATAAGTTTTTTTAGTTCTCGTTCTTTTTTTTTCCCAGCCAGGCACTGCAAGGTCTGTAGCTATAGCAACAGCTTCAGCTAGAGACGCTTGCAGCTGCAGCCGACTCTTTAGAAGCTGTTGCTAAGCAACAGTGTTTGTTGTCAGATACGGAGATGAAAACCTCCGTATGCTTCAACATTAACTTTGTATGTCCGGCAGTTTTGATAGCTCGGCAACACACCGGTCCCGTCGGTGCCGGATATCACAAAGTTTCCTGTAGTTAAAATTTGAGGAAATCAAGTCAGCTTCATATCTTTAACTGACCTGCAGTACAATATTGTTTGCCCCCCAGTCGAGCAACCCAAAAAAAATCAACTAAATATGAAAAGGTCTGTTAGGCAGGAGCTGAAAATCCTCGTGATGCGGTTTTAACCCACAACCCATTAGATCACTATCAAATACTGTGCTCATTATTACAGTAAACATTGCAAATGCTGCCCTCTCCTTAAAGGGAAGTCCAAATTGTCAACTGGTACCAAAAAAATTGTATTAAATGTTAAAAGTTATAAATGTATAATTGGTAAAGATTTGGCAGTGAACACACACAAACTTTTTGGCAAAAGTTTGCATTCTGGAGACTGCTGTCCTGTACTGAACAGCCTGAAGTAGAATTGTGAAATACATCAAAGCCTGAGACAGGAGCCAGTGTTCTTATTAAGTCAGCATTATATAGCATCGCCTAAAGCACTGTACCGTTATAAGCTCTGTTAAGGCAGTACTTTCTCTTTGTCACTGGGTTACAAATCGGATTCTAAAGTTATCTCCTGAATTTGCAATGCTGAGTTCCCCCTGGGTTTGGCAAATAAAAAGTACATGAAATAGACTCAGATGCAGACAGACTGTCAGTCATGTGTCAGTTACATTTCAATACAGCTGCAAAACTTTCAACTGAAGTATTGAATTCCAATCACGTAGTATTTTGCATTCTGTTTGTACCCAAGTGCTGCAACTTGCTATTTCTATTTATTATTGCAAAACGGTAGCTTTGATGGCTTAGTGAGTAAATACATCATCATATGCTGCGTCATACAGATCAGCAAGATCCCAGTAAATCAAAAGCAAAATACTGCAGATGCTGGAAATCTGAAATAAAAATAGAAAATGTTGAAAACACTTCGCAGGTCAGGCAGCTTCTGTGGAGAGAGAAACAGAGTTAATGGCCCAGAAATTCGGGTCTCCACGGGTGAGAACGCACGGGGTACTCACCCGTAGGCCGAATGGAAGTGTCGGTTTCCTGCATGCACTGCGCATGCGCGGGAAACCGGCACTTCCGATCCTCTGAACGAAGGGGTTCAGAGGTCGAACGCGCGTGCAGGGGAGGCTGCGCGTGCGCTTTGAACTTAGTTTTTTTTTGCAGGTTTTCACGCGAGGTTAAGCCTGCAGGCGTAAGGCCTGCTTTTTACAAGGTAAGTGGTCAATTAATTAAAATTAAAACATTTTTTCCACAAGTTTATTATTTTTAAATACTTTAAAGCAAGGTAAGTTTATTTTTAGCCCCGTTTGAATATAAAATTATTTTTTTCAAAAATTTAAATTATTATTTAAAATAGTTATTTAATGTAATTTATAGTTTATTTAAAAAGTGTGATGATTTTAAAAAATTTATTTGAAGGTTTACTACTATTTTGGGGCCGTAGTATTTATAAGTTTTGAAAGGTCTTCCTGTCACTACTTATGAATGGGCTTTTCCCTGCGCCAATTGGCTGCCCATGGCCCACGTGATCCCAGGGGACGCATCGCACTAACTACGCCCCTGGGACACGCAAGCACTGCGCGCCGGCAGCTGGGCCAGGCCCTAGATCGGAATTCCACGGGGTCCTACAGCTCAACTGCTGGCGCGCAAGGTAAGTGCAGGTCGGGGGCTTGCACCCGCGGGAAGCCCCCGACCCGAATTTCTGGGCCAATGTTTCAGGTCGGTGACCTGTCATCAGAACTGTGATGAAATTTAGTGATGATGAACTTTCTGATGAAAGGTCAACAACCTAAAACGTTAACTCTTATCTCTTTCTCCACAGATGCTGCCTGACCTGCTGAGTGTTTCCAGCATTTTCTGTTTTAATTTTAGGAAGATCCCAGGTTTTATCCCTGGTCTGTGCTGAGTTAGCTGACCTCACCAGCAGTGGAAGATTACAATTTTCTCAATGCCACCAGGCTAGGGAGTTGGAAAAGTTCCCACTCCTGATCACTGACGTAATAAAACTCACTACGCACTTGGTTTGAGCATAAAGCAAGGCTTTAATCAACTTATTTCAGAACATGGAGGTCTAGTTGTACTTCACTAGTTCCTTGTCTTACAAAATGTCCCTGACAAGCTGGGGCCGATGCCTGAGTATTTATACTCCTTGGACGGCGCCACCAGCTGGCCGTCCAGCGTTATTTCATGAGTAGTTTCTTGATGAATGATGAGATTTATAACAATCACTATCAGAGACTTGGTCTGCAAAGTACATGTGTGTGAACGTTAGGTGAGGACAGGATCAGGCTTTCTTATCAAGACCTCCCATGTTCCCTCCACAGCTGACTGGCCTACCGACACTGCCTAGGCTCACACTCAAGTGCTGGCTACTTGAGTGGAGTATCAAAGAGCTGTTGGTAAAGGTGCAAATGTCTGCAAACAATAGTCAGCATTTTGGGGAACAAAGGTAAGAAAATAAGAAGAAAAATAGTCCATAAATAATCCATGGAAATTTATGAAAAAGACACATGATAAATAGTCCATGGGAACTGGGTTAATCATTATCCCATTTATAATGGTTATTTTATATTAATATGTATGTGCTATTGAGCCTACACTGTTTACATTTGCATAAAAGATGCATTTTCAACCCAATTCTTCAATACTTACCTTTTACAGTTTATCATCCTGATTTTTACATTACATTAAAAGCCATCAAAAGCTGTATGCAGTTTAAAAATTGGTATAATCGATAGCTCTGAATCCTTGTCTTCACAGCACTTCCATAGCACTACACAAGTTGAAACAATATCCAGGCTGGTATGTCATGCAATATGTTTCACAAACAATTTTTCACTACCCTCGTCTGTCTTCCTGGTCTCCCCAGCTACGCACTTCCTGCTGCTAGGAAGGGAGGAAGAAGGGGAAAGAAGTCCCTGCCACAAACTCCGTTCCCTAGCCACCGACTTAATCCCTCTCCCTAGCATCTGTCTGAAGCTGAACCAGACTGTTCGCAACCTTGGTGTCATATTTGACCCTGAAATGAGCTTCTGACTACATATCAGGGCCATAACTAAGACCGCCTATTTTCACCTCCGTAACATCACCCATCTCTGCCCCTGCCTCAGCTTATCTGCTGCTGAAACCTTCATCCATGTTTTTGTTACCTCTAGACTTGACTATTCCAATGCACTCCTAGCTGGCCTCCCACATTCTACCCTACGTGAATTTGAGGTCATCCAAAACTCGACTGCCCATGTCCTAACTCGCACCACGTCCCATTCACCCATCTCCTCTGTGCTCGCTGACCTACATTGGCTCCCGGTTAAGCAACGCCTCGATTTCAAAATTCTCATCCTTGTTTTCAATTCCCTCCATGGCCTCGCCCCTCCCTATCTCTGTAATCTTCTTCAGCCCCACAAACCCCTGAGATATCTGCGTTCCTCTAATTCTGGCCTCTTGAGCATCCCTGATTATAATCGCTCAGCCATTGGTGGCCGTGCCTTCAGCTGCCTAGGCCGTAAGCTCTGGAATTCCCTCCCTAAACCTCCCTGCCTCTCTACCTCTCTTTCCTCCTTTAAGACGCTCCTTAAAACTTAACACTTTTTGGCCAAGCTTTTGGTCATCTGCCCTAATTTCTCCTTATGTGGCTTGGTGTCAAATTTTGTTTATGACACTCCTGTGAAGCACCTTGGGACGTTTTACGATGTTAAAGGAGCTATTTAAATACAAGTTGTGTTTGTTGTTGTTGTTGAAAGATGCAACTGACTTGCTCCCACACCCATGTCAATACATCCCTGAGGCAGTTTCCGCCAGCTCATAACACTTGATCCATTTCTTTTGTTATTGAATCAACGAATCCATACTGGTGCTCATTGCCCACCACTGCCATGGCACTACTGTAATGTATGTACCTTTAAGGGGGGGAACTACTTTTTACAGCTCCTGTATCCTGTAGTACCGGCAGTGACCACACCTGTATATAAACCCTGAGTAGTGATCTGTACAGTCAGTTGCAGTTTGAACCCACATTCAGTAAACACCTGTTGATCGTTCCCTGCAGTCTTTTGTCTGATTATTGAAGGACACAACATTAAGATACCCGGATCTAACAACTACAAGCCAGACCTCCAGTGTCTTGCATCAGTGAGTCACAGAGCTAAAGTTTTTCCAAACTTTTAAACTTTTCTTTGTTTCACAAACCTTAAATTGTATTGACCAAAATGTTTGGGTGGTTACAAGTGGCTAAGGTTTGGTTCAGTTCAGTGTGAGATAATTTCATCGAACTAAATTGCATAGCTGTTACTATGGTAATGGAGGATGTGAGATCGTTAAAAAGTGTGATATGATACAATTAACAAAGCTGGGTTCACTACTTATACAGTCAACATCACTTCCAATTCAAATCTATAATGCAGGTGCTTCTGTGATTGAGCAAAGTGGCCAAATTCAAATTGTATATTTAATTAAAAGCCAAGACTGCTGTGTGCTCATTTCGATATGTGATGTAATATGCAAAACAGTCATTGGGTCACTTTTCTTAAGATATTTCTCATTAGTAGTATTTTTATGAAACATTTTGATGGATCTTCTCGAGGCTTGTCAAGGTTTCATACAAATTCCACAAACGTCCTGCTATTTTATCGAAAATCTATAGCATGCACCAAAGTCAGAGCATTGCAACTCATGTTTTCAAACTGTAGTTCTCACACCCTTGAATATGTTGAAGATTTTCCAGGAGCTCTACAAGATTACATTTTTGTAAATATATCATCAGTTTTCTATGCTTCCTTTGGTAGTTGAAACTGCTCCCTAAATTCCATGCTGCTTTCGGTAGGTCTGCAGCAGTAAGTAGTTTTGTTGGCAAATCAGGGAAGAAGCTGAATTTCTGCTTGCATTGGACCTGTAAATTAGCATGAGAGATCTGAGGTACATCGTTGCAGGGATCGGCTAAGAGTGGTGGTAGTGAGCAATTATTGAGCCAGAAGATTGCTGAAAGTTTGAGTAGTGATTACTGCAGCTGGGAATTACTTTTTTGGAGCAATCTTTTGGCATTCAGGCAAGACAGTCTTGGGGATGTTTCTGGCTACCTGTGGGAGTCTGAGACCAACAGGAGATTTTGAGGAGGTAGGAGATTCTCTATGGGGCTGCCTTTGTATACCATTATCATGGAGGATAGGGGGAAGGAGAGGGAGGTAGTATTCAAGGAAAATGAACCACACAAGATATTACAACCCCAAAGAATATTCAAGCAACACAGGGCCTATCAGAACCTTAATGAGCAGATGTGTATTGGAGGAATATGCTTCACCAAAAAAGCAGCAGGGATGTTGTGCCAGCTACTTTGAGGAGCTGAAGGCAAGCTCATCTGCCCTGTCTGTGGCTATGAAGGTGATGGCCATAGTCAACTCTAATGGCACCAGGTCATTTTAAGCAGCCATGGCAGATCTCTGTAATATCAGCCATGGTGCCATACAGGCATATATTCGTCCGCTGACTGATACACTTTTCAGAGGAGCTAGGGAATCCCTCTATTTTGGCATCACAGCAAGGCATCAGGGAGATAGGGTCAACCAGTTTTACAGAGTTGCTGGCATTCCCCAAGATTCAGGCTCTACCCATGATGCTCTGCAAGCTCCCACCATCAACCCCCCTCAACTTCCTCAACAGAAAGGGCTTCCGCTCCCTGAATGAACAGATTGTGTGTGACGACATGCAAAAAATCCTGCACATCAACGTAAGATTTGCTGGAAGTTGTCAGGATGGAATCATCCTTTAGAATTTAGCTCTGCCTTGAGCACTTTAAGGAAGAAAATTAGATCAACAGAAAGCTTGTGGCTGCCGAAGCCTATCCCCTGCTCACATGGACAAGGGCCCCACTCAGAGTTGCCCAAATAACAGCAGAAAGACTGCAACTGGGCACATACCTCTATCAGAGTGGTCTTCGAGAAAACCATTGGGTTCATAAAGGGGCACTTTTGCTACCTGGCAAGTCAGAAGAGGCTCTGCAGTATGTTCAAGCTCATGTGTCCTTCATAGTTCTAGCCTGCTGTGCCCAGCACAACTTTGTCATTGAAAAAGCTGTGGAGGTGGATGTTCCTGGGGCGGTGGTCCTAGCTGCTTTGGGGGCAAAACTACAAGGAGGAGAGCATCAAGATGGCCATCACTTCAAGGACTACTCAGTGATTGCTACAGGGAGCATCAGAGCACAACTGCAAGAGTCTATTTCGAAGAAGAGCAGGGGAGTTATCCCTGGTGTCCTGGCCAATATTTATCCCTCAATCAACATCACTAAAAACAGATTTTATCTCAGTTCTGTAGAAGGGTTTCGACCTGAAACGTTGACTCTATTTCTCTCTCCACGGATGTTGCCTGGCCTGCTGAGTTTTTCCAGCATTTTCTGTTGTTATTACTAAAAACAGATTATTTGGTGATTATCACATTGCTGTTTGTGGGAGCTTGCTGTGCACAAATTGGCTGCTGCGTTTCCTACATTACAACAGTGACTACACTTCAAAAAGTAGTTCATTGGCTGTAAAGCGCGTTGGGACGTCCAGTGGTAGTGAAAGGCGCTATATATGCAAATCTTTCTTTCTTTATAAGTCTGCATTTGGTGAATCCTTGAAATATTGTTTTACCTTAGAGAGTGTTGCTTGAGTGCTTATTTCTTAATTTCATCAACACTGTTACTTTGCTAGTATAGAGTTCAAGCCTGGGTACCTATTGGGTTATTTTTTTTAAAGAGCTATAAATCAGGAGGTTCTGACTTTCCCAGTTAGTTCATAAATGTTCTTTTAAGATTGTTGCAATGTTTGTTCCTCAGAGTGGATAATCAGTATGTAAAGGATAACCATTATGTTTGAAACCATTGGGGACCATTGCAGCATCCTATTCTGCCAAGTCATGATCTAAGCTATTCTGCTGTGAGAAAACACCAAAGACCCCATAACTCACACAAAGAAAAACAGAAATTGCAGGTACAGTCACCACCAGCCCACCTTTCTGCCTTCCAACAACTGACTCTGGAATTGGTAGAAGTCTAGGAGGAGGATGGCTGCCCATCCCTTTAGTCACTGAATGGGCATGGCCCAAAGATCAAGAGACTGAAGAAAACATCTAAACTGGTCATATTCGTGATCTTGGTACTGCAAACCTCAAATGGATAAATGAATATTTCATTCTTTTGATCAACATCTTTTTCATTTAGTTACCTAGTATTTCTCCATTTTGTATCCAGATATTTGGTCATAAAGTGATACTTAAGCCTTTTTTAATGATGTACATGGAAAACTGTTGAGCTAAGAATTCAGGGAGTTCTGTAGACAACTGTAAAATGATGACCTTTCCTTGAGCAATCTGCTGATCCTCTGGTGTGGAATTGACTTTATAAAAGGGAGTGTTGGAAATATTTTTAATTTGTTACTAACACTGCTATAAAGTAGAGACCAGCACTATTACACTTCTGAGAAACAAATTAATTGCATATATGCACTGGCTTAGAAACTAACTAAGCTGGTGAGCATTAATGCTCCACAGAGTATTTGATCACCCACATCTATTAATTTTATAACCTTTAAACCTGAACTTAAGAAGTTGTTCATCCAGCTCTTTTTGAAGGAGTCAATCACCATAACATAAATTGCTTTACTGGGAGTGGCCCATTTATCTATTACTCTTTGGGGAGAAAAAAATATAGTATCTGATCTTGCATTTCAATTTAGTGATCATAAGCTTAACTTCTGTGATCACTATTCAGTGGAAGTAAAATGCTAACATCTGCGATGGCCCAGATTTTGCAGTAATAATAATGGTGAAGCCAACGCGTTCACCGTTATTATGAAGTAAATTGAACAGCAACTTCTAGCGTCCGCACATGCGCAGTAAAACACCAAAATCCATAAGTTACTGTCCAATTTTCCCTGCTCCTCCACAAGTTGCGGTATATTGGTACCTCGTCAATAGACTCAGCATTGAAATACATGTAAGGGCGTGAAGTTGAGGTACTTACCCACTAGATACCCGTTAAACACACCAGAAAAAGTTCGGACTGGTGCATTCAAGTGTAAGTGAATTTTTAGTGGTGTGATTAAGTCTTAATCACTACCAAACAACATCTCTGGCACTGAAACTTAACTTTTACAAGTGTGGAGTCTCATTCCTTCAGATTTTAAATATTGGAGATTTAAAAAAAAAATTAAATTAGGTTATTTTACTTTTTCTTTCTATCTCTTTTATCCTTCTATCTTAATCCCATCTTTCTTTCCATCTCTTTATTTTGCATGCTGTACATGATTTTAATTTAAATTAAATATTCTAACGTACACTTCCAGGTTTAGAGTGTGTCTAAGTGAGGATTCTTCAATCTGATTGGTTGAAGAGACATGCTGTTGTTTGCCATGCTCACACAGGTCCTAGATCCCCTGTAGAGGGTGCTGCGCTGTTTCAGATGCCCAATGACTGTAGGTTGCTGGTCAAAAGCCCATGAAAAGTCTGTGGGCAGCTGTAAGTATAATGAACGGCGAGCGCCGCTCTTTCACAGCTGACCACAAAATCCGGGCCATCATATTTGTCTTTAGCATATAAAAGACCTGGAGCATGCCCCCTCAACTTTTTCTTCAGTGAAAAATACATCAATCCTTATAATTTAAAGTTATAATTCCTACAAATATCCTTGTCATTCATCTCTGGATCTTCTCGAATGCGGCACATCAGTTGGCACCGTGAACCTGGCATATCATAGCAGCTTGTGTCAAACACTCTTGTCCCAGGCACTAGATGCAAGTGGAGTTGGCAGGAGAGGAATAGCAAAGAGCAGGCCAAGGCTGAGAGCTCAAGGTTTTTCTCTACTCTATGGGCAAAGGATTGGTACCCTATTGGGCCCCACCATCTTAACAGAAGTTAATGCAGAAGAAAAAGACCTTCATGACAGCCTGTAATTGTGCCACAACCACCTGCTGGGGAACATACAGCAGTGCACCTCTGACACCACTGCAGTCATGCAGGAGGAATTTAACCAAATGCAGAGCAAATGGTTTGTTGCTGCTGGTTTTGACAGCCTCAGGGATTGTCTGAAAAGACCATGACAATGGACTTCACCCACGTCAGAGACATCATAAGGACTTCTCTCAAGTAGATCACTGGTGGGATGCTTGGCACTTGGGCGTGGCTTTCTCTCAGGGCATCCTCACAACTACCCACTCAATCTAGCTCCCTCAAAGGACTGATAATTGTCAGAGAGTGGGCAGGCACTGGTAACTATTGCATTGTCTATTGTGGCTTCAACTGTTGCAGGACCTTTTCACTACTCTTCACCTAGAGGTTCAAAAAGCACCAGCAGCCTTAAACAGCCTCAACATCCAACAGTAGCCTACTACCACAAGTGCTTCTCCCAGGGGTACACAGGGAGACTTAGACACAGCCTTGGATAATGTAATATGACAAATGCACTCTATAAGTTCACCAATGGGAAGCACAGATTTAATTTCTGTAAATGTCACAAATTAAATTTTGATCTTTTTATTACTTCTTAGTGTAGACAGTGGTGGGAGAATGCTGAAAGATAATGGTTTAGCTTTAGCTGAAGTAATGTGCAGCATGTTCTTTGGGGACACATTGCGAGGGTTTTCATAAAATTATAAAGGTATTCAGCAGCAGGATGTGTCAGGATGTGGAAGTAGTTCTCAAACATAAAATGCTGCACCAATCTGCTGGGCTGTTTATTAGCTCCTTCCATATTGAATCTTTCCTCTTCCTCATCCACTTTCTGTGGGCTTACAGCCCCATTGATTTACTATTCATCCTGTTGCATGCTAACTGTTAAGTCTGTGTGTTCTAGTTATTGTTAATAAGAATCACTGCACACAGACCACAAGAGTAAATTCAACAGGTCTTTACTAGTCGGAGGTCAGGCTGAACTGCCCAATAAATCATTACACAGCACTTATATACCGGTGTGGTCACCACCGGTATTACAGTATACAGCAGCCAAGATAAAGTAGTGCATCTCTTAAAATAGTTCTCTTAAAGGTGGAACGGTTACATACACCACAATCCTCCCTTTTTAGCTTAACAGTATATATTCCCCATTAAACATAACATAATAACATATATACACAACTTCATGTAAAAACAGTTCACAGATTCAGTCTCTGAGAAGGCCTCCTGATCCGAGACGGATAACGCCTTTCAGGGGTCTCTGGTTCTCGTTGCTGGGGTGACTCATCTAGTTGATCCCCTATGGATAGGACATCATCATCAGGTATATTCACTTCTGAGGTAGATGCTTCAGGTTCACTAACTTCCTCCACGGTTGTCTCAGTCGTAACCATGGGCTCGACCTTTGTTCTCGATCCCGCCAGTTGGTCAGCATGACGTCGCATTACATTTTCACCAACATCTACCGTGTACATCAGGGGTCCTTGTCTGGCCCGAATTGTTCCAGATTGCCATTTCTCGTTTTTATAGTCCCTGGCTAACACCGGTTGTCCTATTTCAAAACTCCGAGTGGGCTTGTTATTGATATGCTGGAACTGTTTGTTTTCGACTTCCCTCCTCACATTTGGTTTTAACAAGTCCAACCTGGACCGCAACCTCCTGTTATAGAACATCATGGCAGGACTTTGGTTTGTTGTTGCATGGGTGGCGTTTCTATATGCCAGTAGGAAATTGTCCACCTTGTGTTGCAGTGGAATCTGACCTTCGCTCATGGCCTTTATTGCCTTTTTGAATGTCTGTACAAACCTCTCAGCCAGCCCATTCGTAGCTGGATGATATGGGGCAGAGGTATAATGTTTCACCCCATTCTTCTTCAGGAATTTCTGGAATTCCTCTGACACGAACTGTGGTCCGTTGTCTGAACATATTTGCTCTGGCAATCCATTTCTTGCAAATATCGTTCTTAGCACCGCGATCGTCTTCTCCGAGGTAGCGGTAGTCATTTTAATCACTTCTGGCCATTTAGAATGTGCGTCCACCGCAATTAAAAACATGGAGTCCATGAATGGACCAGCAAAGTCAATATGTACACGTTGCCATGGGGTTGAAGGCCATTCCCATGGATGCAGCGGTGCAATTGGAGGTGCATTTTGGACTTTTTGGCACCCTGAGCAGCTTTTCGTCAGATCCTCTATCTGTTGGTCGATACCCGGCCACCACACATAAGCCCTAGCAAGGCTTTTCATCTTGACTCCCCCCAGATGACCTTCATGTAGTTCTTTTAGAACTCTCTCTCTTAACTTAGGAGGGATAATCACCCTTGTTCCATACATCAATGTTCCCTGACAGATGGACAGCTGTTCTCGTCTTGCTGAGAATGCCGGTAACAGTGGATCACCATGGGCTGGCCATCCCTTTACTGTCAATTCGTAGACCCGGGACAGTGTCGGGTCATTCGTAGTCTCCCTTTCAATATTTGCATTGGTGACAGGTAAACATTCGATGATGGTCGAGTGAAATAACTCCACCGGGTCAACCGTCGGTGCCTCCTCCTCAGTAGGTAGTGGCAGGCGCGACAGCCCATCAGCATTACCATGCTGCTTTGTACCTTTGAATTCTATCTGATATTGATGTGCCCCTAGGAAAAGGGACCATCTCTGGAGCCTCTGTGCTGTCATCACCGAAACACCCTTCTTAGAGTTAAAAATGGATACCAACGGCTGGTGGTCTGTCAGCAGTGTAAACTTCTGGCCCTGCAGGTAATGATTAAACTTCTTTACTCCCCACACAAGGCTGAGAGCCTCCCTATCTATCTGAGCATAGTTGCGCTCAGCGGAGGTCAATGATCTGGATGCAAATGCGACTGGCCTTTCCAAGCCATTTGGCAACTTGTGTGAGAGTACTGCTCCAATACCATAAGGAGAAGCATCACAAGCTAAACGAATAGGTAGCGTTGGGTTGAAGTGAGCCAACACTTCCTCTGAGGTGATCAATACCTTGCTTTTGCGAAAGGCCTTCTTACAGTCCTCGCTCCACTTCCATGGTACTTCTTTCTGCAAAAGAGCGTTCAGCGGGTGCAGCACCGTGGATAGATTTGGCAGAAACTTATGGTAATAGTTAATCAACCCTAGGAACGACCTCAACTGGGATACATTTTCCGGAGCGGGAGCCTTCACAACAGCTTCGATCTTGTCAGGTGACTTATGCAGCCCCTCCTGGTCAATGACATGACCACAGTACGAGATCCATTTCTGAAAGAACTCACATTTCTGGCGATTAACTCGAAGTCCATATTCCTTCAATCTGGTGAGCACCAGTTTCAAATTTGCAAGGTGTTCCTCATCGTCATCTCCTGTAATCAGGATATCGTCCAAGTAACATTGAGTGCTTGGAATTCCCTGTAATACCTGCTCCATGGCCCTCTGCCAAATTGCTGGAGCCGAAGCCACTCCAAAAACCAGTCTATTATATCGATACAAGCCTCTGTGCGTGTTGATTGTGAGATACTGGCGCGACTCTTCCTCAACTTCCATCTGTAAGTACGCTTGCGCCAGGTCTATCTTGGTGAAGTGTTTCCCGCCAGACAATGAAGCAAAGATATCCTCAATCCGCGGAAGTGGATATTGCACCGTGTGAAGCACCGGATTAACCGTGATCTTGAAGTCTCCACAGATGCGGACTTTCCCCGGTTCCCCTGGCTTGTTACTCGATGAACGCTTCATGACGGGAACAATGGGCGTGGCCCACTCACTCCAGTCCACCTTAGACAGTACTCCTGAACGTTCTAGCCCTTCCAGCTCAGCTTCCACAGCAGGTCGTATCGCATAAGGTACCGGTCTGGCTTTGAAAAATTTTGGGTTTGCATGTTCTGCAATCTTGATTTTTGCCGTAATTCCTCTCAGTGTTCCCAGTCCCTGTTGGAACACCTCTTTAGCCTCATCCAATATTCTGGACAATCGTTCAGGTTTGACATCTTTTTTTCCGGAATCTACCGTTATTGCTTTTAGGGAGTGCCAGTCCATATTTATTTTCCTGATCCACTCCCGTCCCAGAAGTGGTGGACCTCCCTCAGGTAGTACATATATGTCCATTCCTTGGTGTTCTTTGCCCTTGTGTACCACCTTGACTTTTATCTTTCCGATGGGGTATCCTCTTTGCCCCGTGTATGTCTGCAATACTATCTCCGTATCCCGTAGGGGAATATGTGTGAATAACCTTTTGTGATCTTGCTTATTCATGACCGTCAACGCCGATCCGGTGTCCAATTCCATCTTCACTTGGACTCCTGCTATCTGAAGTGTGACCCAGATAGTTTGTAGGTCAGCTTCCTTACTCACATTGTGAATTCTCAGACTACCCAGTTCCTTGCTGTTGGAGTCTGAATCCGAATTCTGTTCATCCGAACTCTTCTCAGCCACCTTATGTACCTTTCTGCACTTTTCCTGCGGTGACTTTTTGTTGCTGGTCTTCTTTCCTGACCGGCATACTTTAGCTATGTGACCAAGCTTGCCACATTTTCTACATTCCTGATTTTTAAACCAGCATTGGTTCTGATCGTGTGTTGTCTTTCCACAACGATAACATTTCGCTGTACCCAAAGCCATTTGATCTACGCTGAGTACCGCTGCCTTCAGCTGCATTTCCGCAGTGCCTCTCGCTGCGGCTTCGTGCGATGCTGCAATAGTGACAGCCTTATCAAGTGTAAGATCATTCTCTTCAAGCAGCCGCTTTTGTGTTCCTTCTTTCGACAATCCACACACGAATTTGTCTCTCAGTGCCTCTGTCAGTCTTTCCCCAAACTGACAGTATTTCGCTAGCTTACGCAGTTCAATTAAATACTCCGCGTTGCTTTCCTCTTTCAGTTGCGTTCTCACATAAAATTTAAATCGTTCCGCTAACATCAGCGGTGTGGGGTTCAAATGATTTCTCAGGACAGCAACAATATTAGCGAAAGCCTGATCCGCCGGTTTAGCTGGTGATAGAAGATGCTTCAATAGCCCGTATGTCTTCGCACCCATTGAGTTTAGTAAGGTTAGTGCTTTATCTTCATCTGATATTTTATTTGCCTTACAATAAATCTCTATGCGTTCTACATACGTGGCCCAATCTTCAACATCGGCATCGAAATCGTTGATGTTACCACGCTTAGGCATCCTCGCAATCTTCTTGAGAAACAAAAAGAAATTTTTATTTATTTTTTTTCAAAATGGCGGTTTCCCGCGCTTGTCTTCTTCCCCCGCCTACGAAAATGGCGGCTTCCCGCGTTTGCCTTTCTCCCCCGCTGGCTGTAATGGCGATTGCCGTATTGCTGCATTCGCCCTCCCCAGCGGTTCTCAAATTGTGCCTCCCAGCCCCTCTTGCAGTCCGGTCCTTTCCCCCGGCTGCGGCTGAGTTCTCCGCGTTTTTTAAATTTTATCCCGCGCCTCGCGGCCTCAGTAGCTGCCCGGCCTTTTTCCCCGGTCGCGGTCGAGCTCTCTCTCGACGCTGTTGCGTCTCCCAGCCCGCTTGCAGCCCGGTCTTTTACACCGGCTGTGTTTGCATTCACCGCGGCTCCCGTGCCTTACGCTGCCCCAGTCTCAGCGCCTCTGGCCCCGACTTCTGTCCGGCTCTTTTCCCCGGCCGTGGTCGAGTCCTCCGCCCTTATATCCTCCGTTTTTCCCTCCCCTACTTCACAGCCAACGTGGCCGACTTGCTGCTCGTCGCTGATCGGCTTACCCACCACCGTGATAGAAGGGATGATCACTGCCTGTTGCTGATGGAAGGCTTCGTGTCAGGATTCTTCCTTGCTCTTCAGACCCGAGTCTTTTCTCAGCAGGATGATGAGGGCGGATGCCTCTTCTCGACGCCCGTTAAACTGCCTTGGATATATCTCTGCCGCAGGGTAAGATCGTCATCGTCGCCACTGTTAAGTCTGTGTGTTCTAGTTATTGTTAATAAGAATCACTGCACACAGACCACAAGAGTAAATTCAACAGGTCTTTACTAGTCGGAGGTCAGGCTGAACTGCCCAATAAATCATTACACAGCACTTATATACCGGTGTGGTCACCACCGGTATTACAGTATACAGCAGCCAAGATAAAGTAGTGCATCTCTTAAAATAATTCTCTTAAAGGTGGAACGGTTACATACACCACACTAACTCCTCTTTAGATGGCTAATTTGTGCAGTATGCACCCAAATGGTGATGATTCTAACAACACTGGTTGTACTGTAGAGCTATGGTCTATCTGAGTGGTCCAAAGAACACTCCGATAGCCATAGATACAAAGGGTTACATTGGTTTCCCAGCAGCCAGCCATTCATTCTCTCAGGATCTTCAAACAATTTAGCCACTGTGGACTTCTATATAATAGAAGCATCATGGGTGCTCCCTGGATAATGGGCATTAACGTGCAGTTTCAAGGTACTGTGATGAGATTACACCTGAACATATGTTCCTTCCTGTTTATGTATACATTACAGTTAATGTGTGAAACACTAACTGCCACGTGGGTTCCATTTATAATGCTCTGGACACTTGGAAAAGCTGTTAGCCAGTAAAAACTCAAAGTCCTCTTTGGTTGGCCCCTGCTTTCCACAGGAAAGGTATGATGCTTTCTTTAGCAAAATTGCATTGCTCGTCTGCTTTATAGTGTAAGTGCAGGGTTCTCAAAATTCCCGCACTCCCCAAATTATGGATCAAGGGACCCTGTTTGGACAAGTTATTAAAAACAGGGTACCCAAAATGGCTTCTGTAACCTCGTGACCAAAACCAACAGGATTTTTTAGCAGGGCCCTGCAGACAGGCAGGCCCGGAGATGAAACTTAAAATGCAGGAATCTGTGAAAAGACTCTGAAGCCAGACAGCCAAAGTGAACACAGGATATGCATTCATTCGACTTGAAACAGATCAAGCTAGAATGGGCCATTAGGTTTCTGCATATTTAATCGGTAACAGCTCACAGTAGCCATCAAGTCAGGATGGGGACAATTAAGTTTCATCCATGAAAAACAACCAGGACATCGGGGCCATTAGACCCAGAGACAACCACTCCACAAGTCGTTAAAGTAAATGGCTGTAATCATTTTAAACGAGCCCGCCAAAAGTTAGACAAAGGACTGACCTGATTTGGCGCGCAGATAAGGATTGAAGAACGGGTATAATTGTAGGCCCATCAGTGGCAATCGCTCTCTTGACCCTTGCTCCTGCCCTCATCTTTGACCTTGGCCTGCTGCCTCTCGTTCTCGTGCCCTGGCCTCGTGGCGGGCTCTCTTCTCACACCCCGCACCGCTCAACAACCAAGGACGCCCATTACACCGGGGCCAAATGCGGGAGGAGAACGAGACCCGAGTTCAAAACCACACAGGACACACAGGCCACAAATGGGCAGATGAGACGAGATGAGACGAGACGAAGAATACAGTAAACCGGTAAAGGCAGAGAAGGGCAGCGGAACGATGCATTGGGGGACAAACGCCCAGTTATAAGCTGGTGTTTGGTGAATAAGTTGGTGTTACATGCATGGACAGTAAAACCCCGTTTTTAAGAATATGCTGGCGTTCGAAGAATGGGTAGCAAAATCGAGACAAACGGCCTAGTTATAAGCTGGCGTTTGTCACATGGACAGTAATAGCCCGGTTGAAGAATAAACTGGTGTTCGAAGCATGGGTAGTAAAATCATTTAGACGGTAAAGACCGCCAACCGAACCACCGCAATACTACCGACGACCGCCCGAGGAAAAAGAAGCAGAAGACCCATCGCGACTCGACGACGATGGTAGCTGAGGAAAAGGAGGGTGCTTCACATAAACAACTTCAGCGCCGCACCATGAGACCGTGTGGCGATGGGATACCCCAAAGGACAGCAAGAGCAGACCTCAAAACCAACACAGCTATAGCAACAGGTTTCGGATTGGTGAGCTTGAATTCCTGGCCCCTCATAGCTTAATCTAGTTAGGTATAGGGGATAAGGGGATTGTTAATGTAGTTGTTTTTCCTCGATGTGCCGTGTGTTCCCCATTCCCATATAAGTGTAATTGTTTATGCCTGTATTCATAAGATTGTGTTTTATTCTGCTTTTTAATAAAATTTTGGTTTTCTTGCACCAAACCACTTGTCTACTCGATTTTCTGTATCGCCGCCTGTACCTAAGTCCGGTGTCTAGAACCCAGGGGTGTGGGAGCGATTCGAACCGCTCAAAGACAGTCAGAGGTGAAGCTGACTGGGCGCATGCCACCCCCCACAGAAATGGCAACTGCGGCATTACTCCGGCAACAGGGGTGCGATACAATAGACAATGGTTCGGATGAGCAAACCATGATGGAGGAAAGGATTTCTGATTATGTGTTTAGTAAGGTGAATATCACAAAGAAGTCAATCACCACTCTGTTAAGGGCTGGGCGTCCGGTAGATGCAGCAGCTAAGTGGACAGAATGGAGGGAACACAAGAAATCCCTAGAGAAAGCAGTCTGGCTGAAGTGCTTCAAAAAGCACGTCCAGTTTTTGCACAGGCTCGTTGCAGCACAGGCAGCCGAGTTAAAGGAATCAGCCCTGGAGATCCAGGACAAGGCTCTAGCACGGGAGAAGTTATTGGTAGCATTGCAGGCCCTGAATCAGGAAAGGATGCATTTAATCGGAGAACATAAGGCCAAGTTGGAATACCTACAGTGCCAATTCACCGAAGCCAAGGGTAATGAGTTGAGGTTGCGGGAAAAGAACGCCCGCCTAGCGAGATAAGTAAGAGAGCAGGAGGAGAAAGTAAAAGAGGTAAAGGCAGCTTACAAGTTAGCGAGCGAACAGGGGTTTGAAGAGGCAGATCACGGCCCCTGCAAGGAGCAGATAGAAAATCTGAGCTTGGCCTTGAGGAAGGCAAAAGGCATGGTGTGCCTCATAAGCCCGAAGGCAGGCCAGGAGGATTTTATGGGGAACGAGGGGAGGACAGTTCAAACATCACTGGTAGTGCCCAGGGACGACCCGGTTGAAGAACAAGAGGTCACACGACCACCACCCGTAGCGCCAGGTTTCAGCAAGGTCTGGCAGCGAGGGGGGGTGGAGTCAGAGGTGGAGGAACCCCCGCCAGAGAGGTCGGAGCCGGGACCGATGTGCCCAGCCCGGCATCAGAGGTTCGGCCCACCCGTTAATGGCCACGATGAGGGACCCCTCCAAATCCAGTTCGTATTACCGTATAGCACCCAACAGCTTAGGGCTATGGTGAGCCATATCCCAAAGCTCTCCGAAAAGGGGGACCCCTCGATCCACTTCAGGGAAGTAGAGCAGGCAGCCAGCGACAATGGCTGCGATGGCGCTGAGCAGGCCAAAATGCTGCTATTTTCCCTAGAGAGTAGGCTCCTCCAGTCCCTCTCTGACGAGTGTATGAAGGGGCAGTGCAGGTATGAGGAGCTCAGGGATGAAGTTCTGGAGGCCATGGGGATGAATGAGGAAAGTCCTTTCTCCCATGTGGAGAAGACGGTCCAGCTCACAGGGGAAACCCCGCAAGCTTTCGCGGACAGGTTATGGCCGGTGACCGGAGTGCCTCTCCGGGGGCACCGAACCGGGGGTTCCTGAACGGGGATCCACTGACCCATTGGCTCCGTTGCCTGGTGGCAAACAGCTTGCCACAGGTCCGGGCCAAGGCGGAAGCCTGGTTCGACCCAAAGAACCCCCAGATCACTGAACTTACGGTGATCAGACAGTTGACCCTAGCCTATAAGAACGGTAGGGGAACCGATGCACACCCACCCAAGGGGAAGGTGCATGAGGTAAAACCCGGACAGGGTAGGAAGGAGTGGCATCAGGAAGGGAATAACCCCCCCAACACAAAGACGAATTATTACGGGTGTGGGAAGGATGGTCACTGGTGGAAGGAGTGCAAAAACCCTTGGAAAGACAACAAGGGAAAGAATTCCACAGCCCCAGCCCAAAAGGCAGAGGCAGGAATCCCTCCCGCCGCGGTCGAGTCATTTTTGGACACCATGAGGTCCTTATTGACTGGCCATGGGAGAGTAGCAGCTGCTACCGGTGCTCTGACCCCATCAGCCCCATCCAACCCACAGCCCTGACTAGAGCCAGCGCAGCCTGTTTACCTGTGTTCCCTTCGGTACGATGAATGGAAAAGACCTCTCGTGGAGATGGAGGTAGAAAAGGTGAAGGAGACCTATCTGTTGGACACGGGGGCATCATGCACCATGGTCCATTCAGCTAACCCCACCACCTCACCTCTATCTAATGGGGTCCCATACAGTCTGTCGGGATTCACAGGCAAAGAACAGACCGGCTCGTTTTCCATCCCGCTCGCCATTCGTTTAGGACCTCTCCGCTGTAAGTGGACCTGTGTCCTAATGAAGTGGGAAGTGGAGGGTGGAAGAGGGGTCCTGGGAGCCGACTTTATTGTAGGCCACGGGATCCTGGTCGATTTAAGAAATCATTGCCTATGGGGGGCAAGTATAGGAAAGGACGGCGAGGTAGTGGTAATCCCAGGGAAAGAAGGGAAGGGGACCCTATGCATCATGAAGCCCAAAGAGGGTTATAACCTCGAGCTCATTGTCAGTAACACCCCAAAGGAGTTCCAGGCATTTGTGCAGGCCCACCTAGCCACATTTGCCACACACAAGCACGACTGCAGGAGGGTCAACGGGTTTGAGGTCAGCGTAGACGGGGACCCCATGGCCCGACCACAGAAACAGTATAACTTCCCCAGGGAAGCGGAGCCAGACATGGAAGCTGCCATGTCCTCCTTAGTGCAGCAGGGAGTCTTGAGACCGATAGCCACCCACGTAAACTCTCCACTGTGGCCGGTTAGAAAGCCGGACAATTCCTGGAGGGCCACAGTGGACTATCGGGTGCTCAATAGTAACATCCCAACCTGTGCACCCACGGTAGCAGCAGTTGCCGACCTGATAGGAAGTATCCCAGCATCCGCGACCACTTTCACGGTGCTGGATATTTCCAATGGGTTTTGGTCCATCCCTTTAAGGAGGGAGGATCAGTACAAGTTTGCCTTTACATTTAAAGGGCAACAGTACATGTGGCGCTGCTTGCCTCAGGGCTTCCAGAACAGCCCCAGCATTTTCCATCAGTGCATGGCAAACAGTTTAAAGGATTTCAGTCAGCCCAGACAGTTGGTACAATATGTGGATGACCTGCTTCTCTTCACCGATTCGAGAGAGGAGCATGGCCCACTGCTGGCCAAACTGCTGGAGCTGCTTGGGCAAAAGGGTTTTAAAGTAAACCCCAAGAAAGCGCAGATCGGCCAGCAGGAGGTGAAATTCCTAGGCCTGACCGTACACGTTGGAGAAAGGGCCATAGATAAGGCTAGGAGAGAAGCGGCACAAGAGTTACCAGTCCCCAACACAGTCATGGGTGTGAGGTCGTTTCTAGGGCTAACCGGGTACTGCAGGGACTTTATTGAAGACTATGCAGCCACAGCAGCCCCTCTGCTCCAACTCCTACACAAGGGTGTGGAGTGGGTTTGGGATGAGGGTTGCCAGGCAGCATTTGTCAGGCTCAAGAAGGACTTGCAGACTGCACCAGCTCTAGGGGCCATAGATGGGGGAAAAGAGTTTTTCCTGGAGGTAGCAGCCAGCGGGGACAGCCTGAGTGCTGTGCTGCTCCAAGAGCGGCACGGCCGGCTGAGGCCGGTGGTCTACTCCTCCAGGATACTCACGGATGTGGAGAGGAGCTACTCCAACTGTGAGTGGCACCTCTTGGCCACATATTGGGCTGTGTAAAGATCGCTGATCTTCACAGGCACCTCTCCCATCACCCTCCTCACCCATCACACACCCACCCAGATGCTCCTGGATGGGAGGATCAAGAATGGGACAGTGAGCAGTGCCCGCATTGCTCGCTGGACCCTGCTCCTCTCACAGATGGACTTAAAGGTGAAGGGTCTCTGCGAGCCAAAGCTCGCAGCCAACCTGGTATATCCTGGAACAGCCCACCGGTGTTCCATAGAAGGGGTTTGGGAAGTGAACATAGGTTTATGGGCCGGGATACATCCCACGGGCAGCGAGATCTATGTAGACGGCTCCAGCACGGTATCTGCTGGCGAGCGACTCACGGGGTGTGGAGTTTATGACCCAGCGGCAAACATTGCCCTGGCGATTAAGCCCCCCAGCACCATGAGCGCCCAGCAGGCTGAACTGTCCGTGGTAGTGTACGTCGTTACACACCCCGAAATCTTCCCCACCCCATACACGATTTGCTCGGACAGCATGTTTACGTGCAATTCGTGTACGGAGTACCTGGCCATCTGGTCCCGCCGCAGATACACCTCCGCCGACGGGAGACCCCTCACAGTGAAAGCCCTGCTGGAAAAGATCCTAGCAGCAGTGGGGGAGGAAGGGGATGTTTTCATCCACAAGGTGAAAGCCCATTCCTCCACAGAACCCCGCAGTCAAGGCAACCAGCAGGCTGACATGCTCGCCAAGGAGGGTGCCCACACAGGCGCTTTCTGGGACCCATATGGGTCCAGACCCATGGCAGTAGTCAGAGGTAGGGACGGGACACAAAGAAGTGCAGGGATAGCTTTAGCCCCGGACCTTAAGATGGTCCAAGCCCAAGACCCCATCCTCAAGGCAGTCCTCAGTGCAGTGACTGAGGGAAAAAGGGTAGAGGATCCTTACGGCACAGCAACCCTCTCCGTTAAAGAGGGCATGCTGTTCCGGGGGGAACAGTGGGTTGTGCCGCAGCAACACCGGAGGGAATTCCTTCAACTGGCCCATGAGGGTCCAGGAGCGGGACACTTCTGGCCTGAGACCACCTGGCAACGGGTGGAACAGGCGGGATGGTGGCCAGGACACAGGGAAGATGTCCGCAAGTTCTGCGCCGGCTGTCTGGTGTGCGCTGCTAATAACCCTGACCTCCACAAAAGGAAGGTACCTATGGGACACATCAGGAGGGTAGAGGGACCATGGCAGTCGATACAGTTCGACTACATCGGGCCCCTGCCCACCGCCCAGGGAGGCTATAAGTACTGCCTAGTCCTGGTAGATGTGTTCACGAAATGGGTAGAGGCCTTCCCCTGCACAACAGCCACAGCACTGGGTACGGCCAGGATCCTGGTCCGGGAAGTGTTCTCGAGGTGAGGGCTACCACAATATGTGGAGTCTGACCAAGGGAGTCACTTCACTGGACAGGTGATGCAGAATACCCTTATGCTGCTAGGCATCGAGAGGAAGTGGCACGTGGCCCACAACCCACAGTCATCAGGGATTGTGGAAAGAATGAATAGGACCCTAAAAGGAAGGTTGAGGAAGGAGACGGTGGACTCGCCTTAAAATGGGCCGAGGTCCTACCGCTGGTTCTGATGGGGATCCGGGCCAGCCAGTCAAAAAGCATGGGGTACTCCCCGTACGAGCTGATGACTGGCAGGGTTATGCGGACCCCCACCCATGTATTAGCCCCGGTGCTCACGGAGGGTCAGCTCAGAGAGGTAAACTGGGACAGGTTCGCCCGAAACCTCTTCAAGCACCTTAAACAGGTCCACGAGCAGGCAGCTGGGAACATTGCAAAGCAGCATCGGAGCAACCGATTGCTGTTAGAACCCCGAAAACACCACGAGTGGGAGGTAGGGGATCAGGTCATGGTGAGGGACTATGCCCGAGTAGGGAGTCTGGAACCATTATACATGGGGCCCTACAGCATTGTAGACAAGGCCAGCCCCATGGTATACGCAGTTAAGATGCCTCGGCGCACCAAATGGTTCCATATTAATCAGTGTAAACTGTTTAAGCCCGAAAAGAGAAAACAGCCAGTTGGGGTAGGGTCTGAGGATAGAAATCCTCAGCCTGCAGCGGGAGCGAGTTCACAGACTGCACAGGCAGGCGCTGTGGCTTGCTTGAGGGGAGGGGCCAAGCCACCCACCGATTGGGACACTCCCCCACTCTTCTGGGCTCCAGATGAGGCGGGACCCGAGGGCGAAAACCCCGCCCCTAACCCAGGCTTAGAGGAGGAGGGACTGGAGGTCAAAGACCCCACCCCGGACCCAGATTTGGGCCCTGAGGGTGAGGATCCCCAGCCAGCGGCAGCGGTGAGCCCACAGACCGCACCGGAGGGGGCAGCGGTTCGGGTTAAAGGCCCACCAGCCAAGTAAACCCCACCCGCCAAAGTCCTCAGAAGGTCCCCACGGATGCCCCAGCCAAGGAAACCATGCTCACCAGCTCCCCATTTTAAAGGGACAGCCTCCCGAGTTAGGGGGAAGTCCAAGGACAGAGGTCCCCAGCCGGCAGCCACAGGCTGCGAGGGACCGACAGTACAGGACAGTGTAGCCACGCCGAAGGGAGAGGTGTGCCACAGTCCAAACAGAGATTAGCCTGGCCGCCCGGAGACGGGCGGCGGATGTACATAGTTTTATGTAAGTTTATATTGTTAAGTTTGGGTGTTTAGTTTAAGTTTAAATACAGTGATGGGTAGTTTTACACTGTAGTAGTATTTTTAAGAATGTTTGTATTTAAGTCGAGGTCGCAAGACTTGACTATGCTTCACCCAAGCCAGAGAAACACCTTGGGACCTGGCTATATGCTCTTGTGTCTCTTTTCAGAAAGAGGATTTCAGAATGAAGGGGGGCGTACTCCTACTCGCCCTGATAGGGATGAGCGTTGGAAAGTGAGGTGACGTGGAGGACTCTCACATCTACGGGTGCTCGGGAGAAAAGGCTCCAGTGGTGACTGGTGGGAGCAGCGAACAAGGCGTGGAGGAGCCCGCCATCTATGCCCATGAGGGAAGATGGTCCGGGTGGTTGGGATCCAACTCCACCCGGTACTCCAGCCAGACTGGGTTCACCTATGGGGAGGCCTCCCTCCCCTGCCCCAGCGTACAGGTTGTGGCCTCACGGGTCGGGGTCACTGAGGGGAAACGCGTGTGCCTGACCTGCAAAGGACAGATTCCCCTGGGAAGGTGGTGGTGGCTCAGAAAGCTGTGCACGGACATGGGGGATCGTACAGCTGACTGGGAACAAATGGGGAACGACACCCACTGGACGGTCACCGGGACCCAAGAAGGGACTAGCATATGTTGGGATAAGTGGTGGGAGTCGGAACAGGGAATCTATGTCTGTATGTGGGGGTCAAAAAGGGCCTGTCCCACAGGCATCTCCATCATCTTCTCCGCATCATGGCAGGATAAGGGGAAGGGGTGGAATGGGATTCCCACCTACACACCTGCAGAGTCCCGCGTTACCCCGCCCCAATTAAAGCCAATGAGCTAGTGGCACGCGGCCGGAAGCCCCTGCCCACGACTCAGGCAGCAAGGACACACAGAGAGGGGTGCCCTGCCACAACCAAGGGACCAGGGAATGGGCTGGTACTAGTACCTATGGATCAGGTACTATACCAGGGGGTACACTACGCGGTAGCCTCCGTGATTTTAAACCTCACCGAGGTACACTTATCGGAGTGGTGTCCCAAAGAGACAGAGCAGCTATACCAGGCCCTGTTAAAGGACATGTTTAAGAAGTTTTACGAGTTCGATTTCGCTAATGTCGACAAAACTGAACTGTACACCACACACCGTGAGTACTTTGGTAATACGGGGAGACAAAGAAGGGGAGTATGGAATGATGTTTTACTGCGTTTAACATAGGGTCCTCTGTCATCAACAGTCTGGATGACATAGAGTTGCAGACCCAGGTAAACGGTTTAAAAACACAGTTAAGGAAGATATTAATGGACGGGAACAAGTTAGTAGGCTTGGAGTTACATGAGGACCAGGCCATGACGGTCCATTTAAAAGAGATTATAGCCTAGCTGGAGATGCACGCAAAGACAGTAAATGCCCTCATATGAGAGGACGGAAATGCTTCTGACCAGGCTGCGCAGAACGAGGTGTACGTGCTGTATGGGGCATGGTTGCTGGGCGAGGGCCGCAGTAATCTGGAGGATTTAAAACAGGGTTTAGTCCCCTCCTGGATCAGCAACAAGCACCTCGCAGCCCTCCATCCATTTGAGAATGCACTAAGCCTGTGCCAACTCCGGCTAGCTTCCGAAGCCTACCCGGGCCCAGTGGATTGTGGGCAGTTTAACCACACCATCATGGGAATAGTAGTGAGAATGCCGGTTATGGGTAGGATGGCCTGACCTGCATTGGTATACAGGGTTGAGAACATTGGAGTCATTCAAGGGGGGGCACACATTCGTTTCACAGCGGTCCCACCTTACGTCATAAAGTGGGAGCACGCTATGACAGGTACCGACCTCTCGGGGTGCCGGAGCCAGGGAGCACACATAATACTGTGTCCCCAGCAATTGAATGCCTATTCAAAACCGGAGTGTGGGTTCAGAGCTGTTGGCGCAAAACCTATAAATTGTACCATGGAGGCAATGACACAAGGCCATGTTCCCCCACAGGTAGCATACAGGAAACTTTCTGGTATCCGGCACGGACGGGACCGAGCTGGTGCCGGTCTATTAACAATGCCAGAGAATCGAGCGCTATAGTTAAAACATACGGAGCTTCTGAGCTCCGTATCTAGCAACAAACCCTGTTGCTTAGCAACAGCTTCAAAACAATCAGCGCAGCTTGCAAGCATCTCTGTAGCTTAGCAACAGCTTCAGTTAGACGCTTGCACAGCCAGAAATGAGTAAAAAAAAGTAACTAAAAGTAAAAAAAGTTATCTGAACCGACTCCTGAATTTTGCCGGTTAACCGACATTTCCGGTTATTTAGTGGCCGGTTAATCGAAAGTTTCCTGTATATAGGAGGTGCGACATATTGTGTCACCAGAGGTGCGCCCCACTACCAGCATGGACAGCATAGCTGGTGTCCGGTAAGTGACAGCAGTTTCTGCTTTAAACCCGAGGCAGAAGTTCAAGTGGCCCAGGAACGAATTGTTCCCATTCCTGAACCCTCCACTGTTCACCTCACTGTAAAGGAGAATTTTACCAACCTGCAAAAGTACATAGCGCATTTTGGCTCCGAAATTCCCCCTCTCCCAGAACACCATACCAAGATACTCAAAGCCGTAATAGTCTCGCAGAAACATTTCTGCACGTTAGAGCAGAAAACGGTAGAGATAGGGGCTAAGATATTGGACATTGTGATTCCACCCTAGTGGGACATTTTCAATAATATAGAGGTCCCTTCATGGATTAGGCTGGCTTCCCACATCCTTGTGGTGTGCCAGCTGGGGATAGTATTGTATCTAGTATGCACTCAGTGCAAGGGAAAGGGTCAAATACTAGAATTCCGAAACCAGAGGACCTGGAAGGAACATTATGTGAAGGTGGAGGGAGATACACCTGTTTGTGTTTTGTATTTCTGATTAAAGATTGTTTTTTTGTGTTTTGTTGTTTTTAATAAAGATTTTCAAACGTGTTGTTTTAATAAAGATGTATCTGTTCAAATTGGTGCAAGGGTGTTGGACCCCCTCCATGCTTGGATGTGTGTAAATGACTGTAATTTTTCTATGTATGCTTATGTACACTACATTTTTACAGAATGGGAAATGCATGTGTCGTGGGTATATTAGATAGGTAATTACAGGGGACGATTAACTATGGAGGGTTGGAAATTTTGCTCACCTTATCAGGATGATATTTAAAGCGAGTTTAGTATCAACAGGGGGGAGTGTAAGTGTAGGGTTCTCAAAATTCCCGCACTCCCCAAATTATGGATCAAGGGACCCTGTTTGGACAAGTTATTAAAAACAGGGTACCCAAAATGGTTTCTGTAACCTCGTGACCAAAACCGACAGGATTTTTTTAGCAGGGCCCTGCAGACAGGCAGAGACAAAACTTAAAATGCAGGAATCTATGAAAAGACTCTGAAGCCAGACAGCCAAAGTAAACGCAGGATATACATTAATTCGACTTGAAACAGATCAAGCTAGAATGGGCCTAAAATCGAGGCCATTATGTTTCTGCATATTTAATCGGTAATAGCTCACAGTAGCCATCAAGTCAGGATGGGGACAATTAAGTTTCATCCATGACAAACAACCAGGACATCCGGGCCATTAGACCCGGAGACAACCACTCCACAAGTTGTTAAAGTAAATGGCTGTAATCATTTTAAACAAACCCACCAAAAGTTAGACAAAGGACTGACCTGATTTGGCGCGCAGATAAGGATTGAAGAACGAGTATAATTGTAGGCCCATCAGTGGCAATCGCTCTCTTGACTCTTGCTCCTGCCCTCATCTTTGACCTTGGCCTGCTGCCTCTCGTTCTCATGCCCTGGCCTCGTGGCGGTCTCTCTTCTCGCTCCCCGCACTGCTCAACAACCAAGGACGCCCATTACACCGGGGCCAAATGCGGGAGGAGAACGAGACCCGAGTTCAAAACCACACAGGCCACAAACGGGCAGACGAAATGAGACGAGACGAGACGAAGAATACAGTAAACCGGTAAAGGCAGAGAAGGGCAGCGAAAAGACGCATTGGGGGACAAATGCCCAGTTATAAGCTGGTGTTTGGTGAATAAGTTGGTGTTACATGCACAGATAGTAAAACCCCGTTTTTAAGAATATGCTGGTGTTCGAAGAATGGGTAGCAAAATCGAGACAAACGGCCTAGTTATAAGCTGGCGCTTGTCACATGGACAGTAATAGCCCGGTTGAAGAATAAACTGGCGTTCGAAGCATGGGTAGTAAAATCATTTAGACGGTAAAGACCGCCAACCGACCCCCAACCGCCGCAATACCACCGACAACCGCCCGAGGAAGAAGAAGAAGACCCATTGCGACTCGACGAAGACGGTAGCTGAGGAAAAGGAGGGTGCTTCGCATAAACAACTTCAGCGGCGTGCACTGAGACCACGTGGCGATGGGATACCCCAAAGGACAGCAAGAGCGGACCTCAAAACCAACCCAGCTAAAGCAACAGCTTTCGGATTGGTGAGCATGAATTCCTGGCCCCTCATAGCTTAATCGAGTTAGTTATAGGGGGTGGGATAAGGATAAGGGGATTGTTAATGTAGTTGTTTTCCCTCGATGTGCCGTGTGTTCCCCATTCCCATATAAGTGAAATTGTTTATGCCTGTATTCATATCAGTAATTCTCATAAGATTGTGTTTTATTCTGCTTTTTAATAAAATTTTGGTTTTCTTATACCAAACCACTTGTCTACTCGATTTTCTGTATCGCCGCCTGTAACTAAGTCCGGTGTCTAGAACCCAGGCGTGTGGGAGCGATTCGAACCGCTCAAGGGACAGTCAGAGGTGAAGCTGACTGGGCGCACGCCATCCCCTACATACATGTATGAACTTCAAACTGGCTCATATACCCGATGTGGTGGCCTGGAAAGAACCTTTATGCTGTTGTGACCTTCACAACTACAGGAATAACTGTTCATGTATTGAAATTATATGTAAGTCACCTTGCAACAGATGGTATAGCATCACTTCCTCTGTGAATCACCGTTAACATAGCCAAGTAGGAAAGGTGTGATCTATAAATACAGCTCCTTATGTATTGAAAGGACCACAGATATGGCCTATGGTGTCATTGCATCTGAAGATTTTGCCCTTGCATGGAATTGTCTTCCTTATCTAATTCATGAAATACAATGAGAACACTCAAAAGGGATTCTCATCCTGACACCTTTGTTAGCTGTAACTTGTAAATGCAACAACAATTTGAAATACTGGAGGAAAGCTTGCCTTGCAAAGTGAAGGTCTTAGGAAAAAGTCAACATGGGTTTACAAAAGGTAAATCGTGCTTGACTAATTCACAGAAACCCCACAGTGCAGATAGAGGCCATTTCAGCCCATCAAGCCTGCACCGACACATATCCCACCCGATCCCCGTAATCCCTACACCAACACATATCCCACCCTATCCCTGTAACCCCACGTATTTAATCCCCCTAGCACTAAGGGTCAATTTTATCATAGCCAATCAACCTAACCTGCACATCTTTGGACTGTGGGAGGAAACCGGAGCACCCGGAGGAAACCCACGCAAACACAGGGAGATATATGCAAACTCCACACAGACAGTCACCCGAGGCCGGATTCGAACCCGGGTCCCTGGCGCTGTGAGGCAACAGTGCTAACCACTATGCCACCGTACTGGAATTTTTTGAGGATGTAACTGGTAAAATAGATAAGGGAAAACCAGCGGATGTGGTGTATTTGGACTTTCAGAAGGCTTTCGATAAGGTCCCACATAAGAGATTAGCATGCAAAATTAAGGCACATGGGATTGGGGGCAAGGTATTGACTTGGATAGAGAACTGGTTGGCAGATAGAAAGCAAAGAGTTGGAATAAAAGGGTCATTTTCCGAGTGGCAGGCAGTGACTAGTGGGGTACCGCAAGGATCGGTCCTAGGACCCCAGCTGTTCACAATATATATTAATGATCTGGACGAGGGAATTGGATGTAATATCTCCAAATTTGCAGACGACACAAAGCTGGGTGGGAGGGTATGCTGTGAGGAGGATGTCGTGAAACTCCAGTACGATTTGGACAGGTTGGGTGATTGGGCAGAAACATGGCAAATGCACTATAATGTGGATAAATGTGAGGTTATCCACTTTGGTTGCAAAAACAGGAAGGCAGATTATTATTTGAATGGCAATAGATTGGGAGAAGGGGAAGTGCAAAGAGACCTGGGTGTTCTTGTGTACCAGTCGCTGAAGGTAAGCATGCAGGTGCAGCAGGCGGTTAAGAAGGCAAATGGTATGTTGGCCTTCGTAGCAAGAGGGTTCGAGTGCAGAAACAAGGATGTCTTGCTGCAGTTGTACAGGGCCTTGGTGAGACCGCACCTTGTGTATTGTGTGCAGTTTTGGTCGCCTTATCTGAGGAAGGATGCTCTTGCCGTGGAGGGAGTGCAGCGAAGATTCACCAGGCTGATACCTGGGGTGGCAGGAATGACGTATGAGGAGAGATTGTGTCGATTGGGCTTATACTCACTGGAGTTTAGAAGATTGAGAGGGAATCTCATCGAAACCTATAAAATTCAGTCAGGCCTGGACAGACTAGATGCAGGAAGGATGTTTCTGATGGCCGGGGAGTCCAGAACCAGGGGTCATAGGCTAAGGATAAGGGGTAAGCCATTTAGGATGAGATGAGGAGGAATTTCTTCACCCAGAGAGTGGTGAACCTGTGGAATTCTCTGCCACAGAGGGCGGTGGAGGCCAGTTCATTAAATATATTCAAGAAGGAGTTGGATATATTTCTTAAGGCTAAAGGGATCAAGGGATATGGGGAGAAGGCAGGGACAGGGTACTGAATTTGGATGATCAGCCATGATCTCATTGAATGGCGGAGCAAGCTCGAGGGGCCGAATGGCCTACTCCTGCTCCTATCTTCTATGTTTCTATGTTTCTAAAGGCAGATAAAACAGACAAAAAATAACAATACAAAAGTTAAATGCAAAAGTAGATAAATGCTCGCTACCAAAATAAATAACAGTACATCACTAATTCCAGTAACAGCAGCCTTGCTTTAAGAATTGTCTGAGGTGCAGCCCATATGACCCAAAACTCACCTCGCAAAAGTTCCTGCACTGCCACCAGCAGGATTCTGCATCGAGTCGAGCCTTGAAAAATTGCCCTCAATATTTCTTCCTGAATTCACATCCATTATGCTGTTATAAATATGTAATAGTGTTGATTTATTAGCCAGGGTATGGTCCTTTGTATTTCTTTGTGGAAGAGTAATAGGACTGGGATCTTTGTATTGGTGCAGGCTCCCCATCTTCTGAACTACCCTTACCTATCACTGGCAGCATGTGCATAAATAAATAGGATATAGAGGCTGTGTCTAATTGCCTAACATATGACCATGCATAAGAACATAAGAACATAAGAAATAGGAGCAGGAGTAGGCCAATCGGCCTCTCGAGCCTGCTCCGCCATTCAATAAGATCATGGCTGATCTGATCCTAACCGCCAATCTACTATCACAGAACCATCTCCTGAATCTAACAGAATTAGACACACGAAATAGGAGCAGGATCAGGCTACACGGTCCCTGGGCCCGCTCCACTACCCACAGGGCCATGTCCGATCCGAACCTAGACTCATGTCCAAATTCCTGCCCGCTCCCCGTAACCCTTAATTCCCTTTACTTCTAGGAAACTGTCTATTTCTGTTTTAAATTTATGTAATGATGTAGCTTCTACAGCTTTCTGGGGCAGCATATTCCATGGACCTACCACCCTCTGAGTGAAGTAGTTCCTCCTCATCTCAGTTTTGAAAGAGCAGCCCCTTATTCTAAGACTATGCCCCCTAGTTCTAGTTTCACCCATCATCGGGAACATCCTCCCCGCATCCACCCGATCCAACCCCTTCACAATCTTATATGTTTCAATAAGATCGCCTCTCATTCTTCTGAACTCCAATGAGTAGAGTCCCAATCTACTCAACCTCTCCTCATATGTCCATCCCCTCATCCCCGGGATTAACCGAGTGAACCTTCTTTGTACTGACTCGAGAGCAAGTATGTCTTTTCTTAAGTATGGACACCAAAACTGTATGCAGTATTCCAGGTGCGGTCTCACCAATACCTTGTACAACTGAAGCAATACCTCCCTATTTTTATATTCTATCCCCCTAGCAATGAAAGCCAACATTCCATTGGCCTTCTTAATCACTTGCTGCACCTGCATACTAACCTTTTGAGTTTCGTGCACCAGGACCCCCAGATCCCTTTGTACTTCAGTACTTTCCAGTTTCTTGCCATTAAGATAATAACGTGCTCTACAATTTTTCCTGCCAAAGTGCATAACCTCACACTTTCCAGTATTGTATTCCATCTGCCAATTCTCTGCCCACTTACTTAGCCTGTCTATGTCCCCTTGCAGGTTTTTTATGTCCTCCTCACTCACTACTTTCCCTCCATTCTTAGTATCATCTGCAAACTTTGATATGTTACACTCGGTCCCCTCCTCCAAATCGTTAATATAGATTGTAAAGAGTTGGGGACCCAGCACTGACCCCTGCGGAACACCACTAGTTACTGATTGCCAGTCTGAGAATGAACCATTTATCCCAACTCTCTGCCTTCTGTTAGATAGCCAATCCTCTATCCATGCCAGAATATTACCCCCAATCCTGTGTTTTTTATCTTAAGCAATAATCTTTTGTGTGGCACCTTGTCAAATGCCTTTTCAAAGTCTAAATACACTACGTCCACTGGTTCCCCTTTATCCACCCTATATGTTACTTCCTCAAAGAACTCCAGCAAATTTGTCAAACATGACTTCCCCTTCATAAAACCATGCTGACTTTGTCCTATTAAATTATGATTATCCAAATGCCCTGTTACTGTCTCCTTAATAATGGACTCTAAAATTTTACCTACCACAGATGTTAGGCTAACCGGTCTATAGTTTCCAGCCTTCTGTCTACTGCCCGTTTTAAATAAGGGTGTTACATTAGCAGTTTTCCAGTCTGCCGGGACCTTTGCTGAGTCCAGGGAGTTTTGGAAAATTATTACTAATGCATCCACAATCCCTACCGTCACTTCCCTCAAGACCCTAGGATGTAAGCCATCAGGTCCAGGTGATTTTTCCACCTTGAGTCCCATTATTTTACCGAGTACCACTTCCTTAGTGATTTTGATCATGTTTAGCTCCTCCCCCCCTATAGCCCCCTGTTTGTCCAGTGTTGGGATATTCTTAGTGTCCTCTAATGTAAAGACTGATACAAAATATTCATTCAGTGTTTTTGCCATCTCCATATTTCCCACCATTAATTTCCCGGACTCGTCCTCTAAGGGACCAACATTTACTTTAGCCACACTTTTTCTTTTTATATAACTATAAAAACTCTTACTATCTGTTTTTATATTTTTTGCTAATTTACTTTCATAATCTATCTTCCCTTTCTTAATCAATCTTTTTGTTATTTTTTGCTGTCTTTTAAAGTTTTCCCAATCCTCTATCCTCCCACTAGATTTGGCTACCTTATATGCCCTTGTTTTTAGTCGAATACTATCCTTAATTTCTTTACTTAGCCACGGATGGCTGTCTTTTCTTTTACACCCTTTTCTTCTCAGTGGAATATTTTTTTTTTGGAAGTTGTAAAATAACTCCTTAAATGTACACCACTGATCATGTATCGTCTTACCCTTTAATCTATTTTCCCAATCCACTCTACTCAATTCCGCTCTCATACCTTCATAGTCTCCTTTATTCAAGCTTAGCACGCTTGTTTGAGATCCAGCCTTCTCACCCTCTAATTGAATATGGAATTCAACCATGTTATGGTCACTCATTCCAAGGGGATCCTTTACTAGGACATTTTTAATTAATCCTGTCTCGTTACACAGGACCAGATCTAAGGTTGCTTGCCCCCTGGTCGGTTCAGTTACATACTACTCAAGAAACCCATACCTAATACACTCAATGAACTCATCCTCAAGGCAGCCCTGCCCAATTTGATTTGTCCAATTAAAATGATAGTTAAAATCCCCCATAATTATAGATGTTCCCTTATTACAAGCCTCAACTATTTCCTGATTGATACTCCGTCCAACAGAGTTGCAACTGTTCGGAGGCCTATAGACTACGCCCACTCGTGTTTTTTTCCCCTTATTATTCCTTATTTCCACCCAAACTGTTTCATTATCCTGATCTTTTGACCCAATATCATTTCTCTGTAATATAGTGATTCCTTCCTTTATTAACATAGCCACCCCACCTCCCCTTCCTTCCTGCCTGTCCTTCCTGATCATTAAATAACCTGGTATGTTTAATTCCCAGGCATTGTCACCCTGCAGCCATGTTTCTGTAATGGCCACAAGATCATACCCATATGTAGTTATTTGTGCCATTAACTCGTCTATTTTGTTACGAATGCTACATGCATTCAGATAGAGAACTTTCAAGTATGTTTTGTGACACTTAGTTCCTGCTTTTGCCCTTTTTATTACTTTACCTTTTACTCCATACCTTCTGCCCCTTCCTGACACATTCTGGTTTTTAATTTCCCCTCTGCTACCTAAGTCTATGACCTTCTCTGTTGTCATTTTTATTATTTGCTCTCTAGGAACCTCCCCCCCACTCGTTAGTTTAAAGCCCTCTCTACAGCCCTAGTTATATGATCCGCCAGGACTCTAGTCCCAGCACTGGCCAAGTGAAGCCCGTCCCAACGGAACAGCTCCCTCCTGCCCCAGTACTGGTGCCAGTGTCCCAGGAAGCAAAACCCATTTCTCCCACACCAGTCTTTGAGCCACGCATTTAACTCTCTAATTTTATTTGTCCTAGCCAAATTCGCTCATGGCTCAGGTAATAATCCAGAGATTATTACCCTTGAGGTTCTGTTTTTTAATTTGACCCCTAGCTGCTCACACTCCTTTAACAGAACCGGCTTCCTAGTCCTATCTACGTCGTTTGTACCAACATGGACCACGACAACTGGATCCACCTCCTCCCACTGCAAGTTTCTTTCCATCCCAAAGGAGATGTCCTTAACCCTGGTAACACAGCCTTCAGGACTCTCGCTCTCAGCTGCAGAAAACTCTATCTATCCCCCTAATAATACTATCCCCTACCACTACAACATTTCTAGTTACTCCCCCCTCTTGAATGGCCCCCCGTTCCACAGTGCTGTGGCTAGGTTGCTCATCCTCCCTGCAGTCCCTGCTCCTGTCCCCACAGGGAGTAAGAACCTCGAACCTGTTGGACAAGAGCAAGGGCTGCGGCTCCTCCAGCTCTACCTCCTGGATCCCCGTACCTGCCTCACTCGTAGTCATGCCGTCCTGTCCCTGACCATGGGCTACATCTGAATTAATTAACTTCATAGTTGTGACCACCTCCTGATACACAGAGTCCAGGTACTTCTCCCCCTCCCTGATGTGTCACAGTGTCTGAAGCTCAGACTCCAGCTCATCAACACGGAGCTGGAGTTCATGTAGCAGCAGATACTTGTCACAGACGTAATCACCGTGAGCCTCAATGGGGTCCACCGGCTCCCACATCTCGCAACAGTAACACATCACCTGCTCCATTCTATGTAATTAATAAAATTTTTATTGTTAGTTATGGACACCCTCTGCCCGATTTTAGATGCTAGTATCCCCTTTAATTAATTGGATTTAAATTAAATCAATCCCTCTAATCGCACTAGTTAAATGGTTTACCAACAGTCACTCTGCACCAGAAAGGCCTTATTAACTACAACCCACAGAGTTAAAGTTTGAAAAGAGCACCTAACACCCCACTTACCCTAACTCACACTTACCCAAACTCACAGCACTCTCTGCTGACTCGCACTCAGTGCTTGCTCACACTAGGACTGGTCTTTTTATACTGTTTGTTTGTTTGTTTGTTTGTTTGCAGCCAAATGAGTCACCCCTGCTGATTGGTTAGAAAACTGGTTTCCACTGCCTGCTGTGCCAATTTACTCCTACTGCAGTGTAACCTTGTTTTACTCTTCTTAAACCAACAGAATCCCAAATATTTAACTTTTCCCCTTTACTTAAACTGCTTAAGTAATCTTATCAAGAATGATTTAAAGAGAAATAACAATTAAAGAACTCTCACACTTACCCAAACTCACAGCACTCTCTGCTGACTCACACTCAGTGCTTGCTCACACTAGGGCTGGTCTTTTTATACTGTTTGTTTGTTTGTTTGTTTGTTTATAGCCAAATGAGTCACCCCTGCTGATTGGTTAGAAATTGGCTTCCACTGCCTGCTGTGCCAATTTACTCCTACTGCAGTGTAACCTTATTTTACTCTTCTTAAACCAACAGAAACCCAAATATTTACCTTTTGCGTTACCTCATTCCTAAATATATTTATTGAAATTATTCTTGATTTTCTATTGAGTAAAGAAATTGTGCCTCTATAAGGTGAGGGTAGGGAGAACCCCTCAGCCTTTATTAACAGACAAACAAAAATTAAGTAAATATGATGGCTAAAAATCTTAGTTCAAACCAGAAATCAACATTTTGTAGGAATGTCTAGTTCCTATCAAGAGACTGAGGTCGACTCAGGCGATCAACAAACGATGTTTAATATAAAACAAACTGAGTTTAACAAACCAAAGCATGAGAACTACGAAAACAGGTCTAGTGAGTTCGGACGCTCCACGAGGACTGCTTGGGCGGTCCCGTGGCTGGCGTCATGACGTCATCACGTTTTTCCCGCCAATGTGGGATCACATGATGAACGGCGTGACGTCATTGCGTTTGCCCATGCTCTTAAAGGGACCGCGCTCTGTACATGAAAACAGTATATACAAAGATACAGACTCAGGCTGTAGTTAACACACTGTTAAAGGGAATTATATACATTTGATCGGAGTCCCTTAGTGGCTCCGCCACATGCGCCCCCCCAGAATTGTCTTTAACAGAAAAAGTGAAACAGCGAGGAGGCCTGACAAGCCTGTCAGAGCGACTTCTGTACACTTGGAGTGGAAGCTGCTGGATGGCGGGCGGGCTGGCAGGTGGCTGCGCTTGATCTGGCACGGCGACTGTGGGCGGTCGGCCACGTTTTGGCGGCTGTGCGGTCTCGACCGGGCGGTCAAGGTCCAAGTATGCCGGCTTCAACCGGTCAACCGAAATGTGGTCCGGTTTACCTCTGATATCCACCGAGAAAGTTTTGTCTCCCGGCTCTAGCACGTGGAAAGGACCAGTGTAAGGAGCTTTGAGCGGATCCCGATGAGCGTCGTGGTGGATGAACACATATTTGGCGTTCTTCAGCTCTGCTGGGACGTGGGAGCTCTGAAAGCCGTGATACGACGTTGGTACTGGTGCAAAACACCTGGCTGCCTCCTGGTGGCTGATGAGTTGATTGGATGCGGACCATGGCTCTGTTGGAGTCGGAAGGAAATCACCTGGTACGCGTAGTGGTTGGCCATAGGCGAGCTCTGCCGAGGACGAGCGAAGATCTTCCTTGGGTGTCGTGCGAAGACCCAACAGGACCCATGGTAGCCTGTCCACCCACCCAGCGCCTTGGAGGCTGGCCCTCAGTGCGGCTTTGAGCGACCTGTGACAGGGGCTGCATGAGAAGAGCTGCCTTAGGCACGAAGCGGTGGTACTCCTGCAGGGCCCTGATGGTCTGCGGGCGTGGAAAAGATTTTACTGCCTCCACATTCGTTTGCAAAGGAATTGCGCTGTCCAATGTAATGCGATGGCCCAAGAAATCAATCTGTTGCAGGCCGAACTGGCACTTGGCCGGGTTGATGATCAGGCCGTGTTGGCTGAGGCGTCTAAAGAGGGTGCGTAAATGGCAGATGTGCTCCTCTTTGTTGGAACTGGCGATGAGGATGTCGTCGAGGTAAACAAAAATAAACTTGAGGTCCCGAAGTACGGAGTCCATCAGGCGCTGGAAAGCCTGTGCAGTGTTCTTCAGTCCAAACGGCATCCACAGAAATTCGAAAAGGCCGAATGGGGTGATGACTGCAGTTTTCGGGACGTCATGCGGCTGCACGGGGACCTGGTGGTAGCCACGGACAAGGTCGACTTTGGAAAAAAATGGTATTTCCTGCCAAATGGGCAGAGAAATCTTGGATATGAGGGATCGGGTACCGATCAGGAGTAGTGGCGTCGTTTAGGCGTCGGTAGTCGCCGCATGGCTGCCATCCACTGCCAGGTTTCGGGACAATGTGTAGAGGCGAAGACCAGGGACTATTCGACCGACGAATAGTCCCTAACCGTTCCATCGTGGCAAACTCCGCTTTCGCAACCGCGAGCTTGCCAGGTTCGAGGCGCCGGGCCCGCCAGTAGTGGTGATGTGATGTTCAACACCATGTTTAGTGGCTGTGGAGGAGAAGGTGGGTCTGGTCAGGTCTGGGAAATCTCCGAGGAGGCGAGTGAACTCATCCGGAGGCGGGAACGCACAGGAGACGGTGTGTGACATGGCGTTACTTCGGTGGCAAGGGATGGAGAGGAACGTGGCCACATTGATTAAATGGCGGTGCCTTACATCAACCAGGAGGCTATTGGCGCACAAGAAATCCGCACCGAGGATGGCTTGCGAGACCTTGGCCGTGATGAATTCCCAGCAAAACCGCTGGCTGCCGAAACACACCTGGACCCGCCGTCTGCCGAAGGTCCGAATAGCCCCGCCATTAGCCATCTCGAGGGAGAGGCCGTGCCTCCCAGCCTGTTATATCAAGATTTGGCGCGGGTAGGATGCTACACTGCGCCCCGGTGTCACAGAGGAAACATCGATCAGAGAGGGAGTCGGTGATAAAAAGAAGCTTTCCAGCATTTCCGATTGCCTTCGCAGCCGCGGAGCACCCGTTAGAGCCAGTCCTCTTTCGCCAGAGTTGACGTTGGGTTTTTTTGGGGCGAGAAGCTGCAGGGAGGGCGGCAACATCTTGCTTTCGCGCCAAAACGGGCGTGGTAGAAGCACAACCCCGCAGGTTGAGGAGCTGGGGCGGCGTCTGTGGGGGATGGGCACCTCGTGGCAGTGCAGTACTGCTGCGTCACTGCGAAGATCTTGTCCGCTTCGGCAGCAAGCGCTGCGCAGTCTGTGACTTCGGACCAGGCCAGGGCAGCTTGTACTGGCTCCAGTAACTGACTGAGGAAGAGCTCCCTAACGAGGAAGCATTCTGGTTCGGAGCCAAGGGCTCATGAGCTCAGACGGCTTGGAGTCCCCGAGGCCGGGCATAGCGAGCAGTCGGCAGGCACGCTCCGCCTTCGTGAGCCCGAAGACCTGTAACAACTGTGCCTTGATAGCTTCATAACTGCGGTCGTCCGGAGGGTTCTCAAGCAGGCTGACGATCCGCGAGGCGGTGGAGCTGTCGAGTGCGGAGACCACGTAAAAGTAATGGGTCTGATCCGCAACAATGTTCCGTAGTGCAAACTGGGCTTTGATCTGGATGAACCACGAGGTCGCTTGTTGCTCCCAGAATTGCGGTAGCTTCAATGCAATGGCGTTTGTTTCCATGCTTCGTTCTTTCTGCGAAAACCGTTCGCAAAAGTTGGGGTCACCAATGTAGGAATGTCTAGTTCCTATCAAGAGACTGAGGTCAACTCAGGCGATCAACAAACGATGTTTAATATAAAACAAACTGAGTTTAACAAACCAATGCACGAGAACTACGAAAACAGGTCTAGTCAGTTCGGAGGCTCCACGAGGACTGCTTGGGCGGTCCCGTGGCTAGCGTCATGACATCATCACGTTTTTCCCGCTGATGGGGATCACGTGATGAACGGCGTGACGTCATCGCGTTTGCCCGCGCTCTTAAAGGGACCGCACTCTGTACATGCAAACAGTATATACAAAGATACAGACTCAGGCTGTAGTTAACACACTGTTAAAGGGAATTATATACATTTGATCAGAGTCCCTTAGTGGCTCCACCACAATTTGTGCATTAGCTTTATGCCTGAAAGCTGTCATGTATATCCCTAGTAACTGCATTTACTACTAAATAAAGATGCTGTATTTGAGCATTTAAGCATGAAAAAGCTCTAATTACACTAGCCAGTAGAAGAGACTGCAAACTTATTTAGTCTCAGAATTGTTACTAGAAATGTAGACACATTGTACAAATTGTAGGTTGAAAAAAAAGAAAAATTATGAAAAAGAGTAATTTAAATATTACAAGTAAACATTTTACTTGAGAGCTTTCATTGAGCAACATATTTAATCTATTCTTTTCTCTTCCCACTTAACTCTCTAGCTCACACACACAGCATTACAACCTGGGGCCTCATTGTGCTGCCACTCATCTGCCACAGCTTACCCGTGTCATGACGTGTGAACCCTCTGCCCTCTTTCTGGGTCCTTCAGATGACTGGGACCCTGCCGCATATGGAGGGTGACAACCTGTCTGAAGATCCACTGTCACTCACATACCTTTCCAAGCACTAGCACAGAAATCAGCTCTCCAGGTGGTACGGGGTACGGTAGCATAGTGGTTATGTTACTGGATTAATAGGCCAAAAACCTGGACTAATAATCTGGGGGATGAGAGTTCAAATCCCATTAAATAAATCTGGAATTAAAATAAAACTAGTGACCATGAAACTATTGGATGTAAAAAACCCATCTGGTTCACTAATGTGACCCACAGCAATGTGGTTGACTCCTAGCAAGCCACTCAGTTGTACCAAACCACTATGACAAAGTCAGCACTGGGGCAGTAATTTTACCATAGAGCCTGCAGCGTTTCAAGAAGGTGGCATCCTTGCTACACCGTCAACCACCATCTTCTCGCGGGCAATTAGGGATGGTCAATAAATGCCAGCAACGCCCGCATCCCGTGAATGAATAAATAGATAGTGAGGGTCTGCACAGGGTAATTCATGTGAGTAGGAGAGCAGGTGGAAAAAGTAACCCAGGAAATGCCAGGGAGCTACCTCAACAGATTGGCGATTGAGGAAGGCTCCACCACCAACCTGTGTGCAGTTCTGGTGCATTGCAACAAGACTCTGCAGTCAACCACAGAGCATGTGGTCACCTTGTTTGATGCTACAGCTGGGTTCTCCTTGCAGGCCTCTGGCACCAGTAGTGTCATCTCTCAGGTATGGCCATACAGGCTCTGCTCCACCATCCCTTCCAACTTGGACAGGCTGAGAGACTCAATGGATAGGGGCTTCAATCACATCACGGATTCTTAGGGCTCGATTTTGCCATTGGTGTGGGCTGGGGGCATGGCAGCCACTTTTCGTGTTAGCCACCCGACTCCAATTTGATGTGGGAAAAAGATGCGATTTTCCCCTAATTGGGCAATTGATTTCCAGCGTGTGGGAACCCCTGGCCCTCTTAGTCTTTCCATCCTGAAAGTCGCCTTCGATGACATCATCAGTGCTGCTGGATTTAAGGCCTGCAAGCAGCCTTGCTTCTTCTGCAGACTGCAAACCTTATGCCCTTTGCTGTGATAGATTCCTCCAGCCAATATGTCCAGCAGTAGGCCAAAGTCTGCACCAAGGTTCGATGAAGCCGCCCTGCAAGCTGTGGTGGAGGGAGCAAGAGGAAATAAGGAGGTGCTATTCCCTTCCTCAGGGAGGAAGAAGCCTCCCCAGCAGACGAAAGCTGTGTGGATGCAAGTGGCCCAGGAGGTCAACTCTTTGTCTATGTACAGCAGAACCTGGCTGCTAGTTAAATGTTGAGTTTACTTATATGTTGATGCTACTGAGAACATTATGTAGAAGAAAGATTCAAAAGTAATGCATAACATTTTTCTTTTAAAAAAAGGGGATGTAACATTTGCATGTTGAATTGTCATTGGCCCGCAGGCATCTGTAAGGAAAACCTATTATATTCACATGTGATCACATGCTGAGTTGTCATTGGCCTGCAGGCATCAGTAAGGACTGCTACTGTTTAGAAGACCCAGTAGGGGTCCTGACTCCATCTTGTCCACACGGTGCTGTACTGCTGTGAGAAAGCTTACAGACCTGATGCTTCATTAAAAGAGTTTAAACTGTAATACTCCGTTGTCCTGCAATTTATTATTTTTGTACAAAGTGTGCAAAACAAGACATGGTGTCAGAACAGGGATTTGAAATGGACATCTTTGGAGCTCCCTTACCTCGACTGAATTGGGGACCTTTGAACTTACCTAGAGAATGGAGCAAGTTCAAGCAACACGTGGAGTTGATGTTTTCGGGTCCACTGAAAAGCAAAGGGGAGGAAGAAAGATGCAGCTATCTACTCCTGTGGATCGAAGAAAAAGGGAGAGACATTTTTAACATATGGTCTCTCACCGCGGATGAAGCAAAGGTACTGAAAAGTTATTTTGACCGTTTTGAAGCATATGTGATGCCCAAGACAAATACGATATTCGCTAGGTACAAGTTTCAGGAGAAAGTACAAGGAGCTAGTGAGTCGTTTGAACAGTTCGTGACTGAGTTAAAACTGCTGGTAAAAGACTGTGAATATGCAGATAAAGATGAGATGGTCAGAGACCGCATCGTGTTTGTAATACATTCAGCTAAAGTGAGAGAGAAACTTTTGAATGTTGGGTCCGGGCTAACGCTGGACAAAGCTATAGACATAGCTAGATCGCACGAGATAGCCCAAGCACAGTTGAAAACCATAACCGGCGCCATGAGCAGCTCGAGTGAACAGACAGTGCACGCAGTTAATAGATACACACCAAAGAACACTGCCCAGAGAGCGTGTTTCAGAACAGAAAGTACAGCGAGAGTTCTAAAAATGGGCGACACAGACATAAAACGCTTCAAAAACTGTGGATAGTGTGGAAACAACTAGCATGGAGAAAAGGAGTACTGCCCTGCCAAAGGAAGGCAATGTACTAAATGTGGTAAACGGAACCACTTTGCTAAAGTTTGCAGGACTGTTTTCGGAAAAACAGTACACACAGTGAGTGACAGCCAAATGCCAGATAGAGAGCCAAATACAGAGGAACTGTTTATTGATTCTGTGTCACAGAAAAAACAGATTTCAGAGGCTGAGTGTGGTAAACCATTGTTTGTATTCCACTGTGTACATGTCTGTACATGCCTCGGCTGACTCCTCCCACGAGTTCAGGTATAAAGGTGACTGCTCCACAGTCCCTCTGTATTCTGGACTGGTCGACCACTCGAGGCATACCTTCATTCTCTTGTTAATAAAAGCCTGTTAGTTACTCGCTTAACCTCAGTCTTTTGAGTAATTGATAGCGCATCAATTTTATTAACAAGATTTTTTTATAATGGAGAAGATCCTCACACCAGCATGCCTGGACTTAGACCATCGGGAGGCGGACGCATCCACCAAGTTTGCTCACTGGCTTAAGTGCTTTGAAAAATTCCTGATCGCCTCCGCTGCAACGGTCAAATCGGATGAGGACAAACTGGATGTCCTGATCTCCAAAGTGAACCACCGAGCGTACTCGGTCATCCAGGACGCGACCTCATACACGGCTGCTCTCAAGCTCCTCAAGGACCAGTACACGCGCCCAGTGAACGAGGTGTACGCCAGGCACCTCCTGGGGAGCCGTAAACAACAACCTGGGGAATCGACCGAGGAATACCTTCAGGCACTGTCTGTGCTTGGCCGGGCCTGTGGTTGTAAGGATGTAAAGGCCGCCGTGTACACAGAGGAACTTATCCGGGATGCTTTTGTGGCGGGCCACAGGTCCAATTACACCCGACAGCGACTGTTGGAGCAGAGTGACCTCGACCTCAACAAGGCCTCTGAACTCGCACTATCATTGGACGCAGCCTACCGGGGCATGGATGCCTACTCCTCTGCACCGTGGACGCCGCGGGGAACGACAGCCTGGGACACGGTAGGACCGTCTCATAGCGCCGTGCCACCCCAGCCACATCCCAGCAACGGCCCAACTACCGCAGCAGTGTCCCAAGGCCAGAAATGCTACTTCTGTGGCCAGGCAAAACACCCCAGAGCGCGCTGCCCGGCGAAAAATGCGATCTGCTCGGGCTGCGGGAAGAAGGGACACTACGCCAGCGTCTGCAGGGCCAAAGCCACCCCGAACCCCAGCAACGCCGCGTGTGGGCCTTGCGGGCCGCCATCTTGGGCCTCCCCAGCCATGTGCGAACCACCGGAACAGCAGCCATTTTGGACGCCTCCAGCCACATGGGGATCATGGACGCCGCCATCTTGGATGCCAGACGCCATCTTGGCCCCCAACACCGCCTCATCTGATACCCGCAACGACACACCGACCCCTACGCTGGCCTCCGTTACGCTGGACCAAGCGAGACCGCACCAACTGGCCCGGTCCACAATGGACATTAAGGTAAATGGTCATGAAACAATCTGCCTTTTTGACTCTGGGAGCACGGAGAGCTTCATCCACCCCGACACGGTGCGGCGTTGCTCTCTCCCAGTCCTGCCTGCGCACCAGCGGATTTCTATGGCCTCCGAGTCCCAGTCGGCGGACATTGGCGGCTACTGCGTGGTGACACTCTTAGTAGACGGGACTGTGTACGATAATTTTAAACTTCTGGCCCTGCCCCACCTCTGCGCTGCCGTCCTACTGGGGTTAGATTTTCAGTGCCACCTTAAAAGTGTTACGATGGCGTACGGTGGACCCCTCCCCCCACTCACAGTCCGCAGCCAGCAGCTTCCAAATTGCCCGCCGCGCACCAGGTGCAACCTCTCCACACTCAGAGTCACCCCCCCCCCGCACTGTTTGCTAACCTCACCCCCAACTGTAAGCCCATCGCCACAAAGAGCAGGCGATACAGTGCCGGGGACAGGGTTTTCATTAAAACCGAAGTGGAGCGGCTCCTGAAGGAGGGGATTATTGAGGGCAGCACCAGCCCCTGGCGAGCCCAGGTTGTGGTTGTTAAGACCGGCGAGAAGCAGCGCCTGGCCATCGACTACAGCCAGACAATAAATCGCTACACCCTGCTGGACGCTTACCCACTCCCCCGCATAGCCGATATGGTCAACCAGATCGCGCAGTACCGCGTCTTCTCGACCATTGACCTGAAATCAGCGTACCACCAGCTCCCTATCCGCCCTGAGAACCGCCAGTATACTGCCTTTGAGGCAAACGGCCGCCTCTATCACTTCCTTAGGGTTCCCTTTGGCGTCACCAACGGGGTCTCCGTCTTCCAAAGGGAGATGGACCGGATGGTCGATCAAAATGCGTTGCAGGCCACTTTCCCATATCTGGACAATGTGACCATCTGCGACCATGACTTGCAGGACCATGACGCAAACCTCAAAAAATTCCTCTGCACCGCCCAACTCCTGAACCTGACGTATAACAAGGAGAAGTGCATATTCCGCACAACCCGCCTTGCCATCCTTGGCTGTGTTGTGGAACACGGAGTCATCGGTCCCGACCCCGACCGGATGCGTCCCCTTATGGAACTCCCACTGCCCCACTGCCTCAAGGCCCTGAAGAGGTGCCTAGGGTTTTTCTCCTATTACGCCCAGTGGGTCCCCTACTATGCGGACAAGGCCCGTCCGCTGATCAAGTCCACCTCTTTTCCCTTAGCCTTCCACCGTATCAAGGAAGACATTGCCAAAGCCACCATGCACGCAGTGGATGAATCCATCCCCTTCCGGGTGGAAAGCGACGCGTCCGACTTTGCCCTGGCCATTACCCTTAATCAGGCGGGGAGACCCGTGGCCTTCTTTTCACGAACCCACCAGGGCCCGGAGACCAGACACTCCGCTGTTGAGAAGGAGGCTGATGTGCCTCAATAAATCCGAGACTCGATGTTAGCGAAACAAAACAAGGCTTTTATTGACTTAGAAGGTAACACACAGGAGAGAGGTATCTTCCATCCAGAGCTCTGCCGTACTGGATGTGCTGCAGGCTGGGCCAGCTTACATAGTGGCCAGGTATGGGCGGAGCCCTACACATAGTACAATACAATGGGCCAGGTATGGGCGGAGCCCTACACATAGTACAATACAATGGTGAGGAAACGGAACAGAGGTAAGGGAAATGAAACTGAAACCAACCACAGTCACAGGCAGTGATGAATGGAATATTTCATCACATTCACCCCTTCTATAGATTTAGCCTGTTCGGGGGTTTGATAGTCCTCTGCGACCGACGTGGCTGTTGTGGTGCCGCGGGTGTCGGCTGGGTGTCCCCGGTGGCCTCCTGGGTCTCTGCCGGGGGTGCCGCCAGGGTTGTTGAAGGGGTAGTTGGTGGGGGTGCCGTTGGTCGATGTTCTTCCGGGGGTGATGAAAGAGTAGTGGGTGGGTAAGAGTTGCTGTGATCGTCGTTGCTGCTATTGTCGTGGTTGTTGTCGTTACCGGCTGGGGCGACATTTTTTATGGACACGGTATCCTCCCTTCCATCGGCGTGCCAGACATACGCGTATTGGGGGTTGGCGTGGAGTAGGTGCACTGGCTCCACGAGAGGGTCCGTCTTGTGGCCCCTCACATGCCTTCGCACGAATACCGGACCTGGGGTGGAGAGCCATGACGGCATGGATACGCCTGAGGTGGATTTCCGGGGAAAGACAAACATTCGTTCATGAGGCGTGGCATTAGTGGCAGTACACAATAGCGACCGTATCGAATGGAGCACATCTGGGAGGACTTCCTGCCAGCGGGAGATAGGGAGGCCCTTGGTCCTTAGAGCTAGAGTGACTGCTTTCCATACTGTCCCGTACTCTCGCTCCACTTGACCGTTACCCCGGGGGTTGTAGCTGGTGGTACGGCTCGTGGCGATCCCCCTGGACAGCATGTACTGGCGTAGCTCTTCAGTCATGAAGGACGCCCCCCTATCCGTATGGATGTAGCTCGGCATACCGAACAGGCAGAACAGGCTGTTGAGGCATTTAATGACCGTGGCGCTGGTCATGTCTGGGCAGGGGAAGGCGAATGGGAACCGGGAGTATTTGTCCACAATGTTCAGGAAGTAAACATTGCGGTCGACGGACGGGAGGGGGCCCTTGAAATCTAAGCTGAGCCGCTCAAAGGGCCGTGTAGCTTTGATTAAGTGGGCTCTATCTGGGCGGTAGAACCGAGGCTTGCACTCAGCGCAAGTGCGGCAGTTCCTGGTCAGAGACCGAACTTCCTCAATCGAGTAGGGTAAGTTGCGGGACTTTATGAAGTGGAACAGCCGCGTGACCCCTGGGTGGCAGAGGTCGTTGTGGAGGGTCTGTAGCCGATCCCCGGTGGCGCTGGCACACATCCCTCGTGAGAGGGCGTCAGGGGATTCGTTAAGGGCCCCTGGCCGGTAAATGATGTCATACTCGAAGGTGGAGAGCTCGATCCGCCACCTAAGAATCTTATCATTTTTGATCTTCCCCCTCTGTTTATTATTGAACATAAACGCTACCGATCGCTGGTCGGTAAGTAGGGTGAAGCGTTTGCCGGCTAGGTAGTGGCGCCAGTGGCGCACTGCCTCCACGATGGCTTGGGCCTCCTTTTCCATGGAGGAGTGTCTGGATCTCGGGCCCTTGGAGGGTCCTCAAGAAGAAAGCTACGGGCCACCCCGCCTGGTTGAGGGTGGCCGCCAAGGCAAAGTCAGACGCATCACTTTCCACTTGAAATGGAGTGTTCTCGTCCATTGCCTGTAGCGTGGCCCGCTCAATATCCTGCTTAATGCTTTTGAAGGCGGTGTGGGCCTCAGCAGAGAGCGGAAAAGAGGATGCTTTCAAGAGGGGGCGGGCTTTGTCGGAGTAGTTGGGGACCCATTGGGAATAATAAGAAAATAACCCCAGGCACCTTTTCAGGGCTTTGGGAGTGTTGGGCAGGGGCAGCTCCCGTAGGGGGCGCAATCGGTCGGGGTCTGGTCCGATTTCCCCATTCTCCATCACGCTGCCTAGTATGCAGAGGCGCGTGGTGTTGAAAACGCACTTGTCCTCGTTGTAGGTGAGGTTGAGTTTTTGTGCGGTTTTCAGGAACCTCTTGAGGTTCGAGTCGTGATCCTGCTGGTTGTGACCGCAGATGGTGACGTTGTCGAGGTAGGGGAAGGTTGCCTGCAAGTGGTGGTCATCGACCATGCGGTCCATCTCCCTCTGGAAGACCGAGACCCCATTCGTCACCCCAAAGGGGACTCTGAGGAATTGGTAGAGGCGTCCGTTCGCCTCGAAGGCGGTGTACGGGCGGTCCTCTGGTCTGATAGGGAGCTGGTGGTACGCTGACTTGAGGTCGATGGTGGAGAACACCCGGTATTGGGCGATTTGGTTCACCATTTCTGATATGCGGGGTAGCGGGTAGGCGTCTAGTAGGGTGTACCTGTTGATCGTTTGGCTATAGTCGATCACCATCCATTTCTTCTCGCTACCCCTTACCACTACCACTTGGGCGCGCCACGGGCTGTTGCTGCGTTCAATAATGCGCTCTTTCAGGAGCCTGTCTACCTCGGTCGCGATAAACCGCCTGTCCTCCCAGCTGTACCTCCTGCTTTTGGTCGCTATTGGCCGGCAGTTAGGGGTAAGGTTCGCGAATAGCGAAGGCGGCTTTACCTTCAGGGTAGCCAGACCGCACACTGTGAGGGGCGGCTGGGACCCACCGTACTTGAGCGTGATGCTTTGGTTGTTGCACTGGATATCCAGGCCCAAGATCACGCTCGCACATAGATTCTTCATGATTAATACTTTAAAATTATCGTATTGATGCGCTATCAATTACTCATAAAAGACTGAGAGTTAAGAGAGTAACTAAAGGCTTTTATTAGCAAAGAACAGAGCATGCCTCTCGTGGTTGACTGGGTTCCAAGAAGGCAGGGGGCTGCAGGTCAATCACCTTTATACCTGGGCCTGTGTGGGTGGAGCCAGCCGAGACATGTTGAGGCATGCATAGGTACAACAGTGTGTAACAACAACAACAACAACAACAACAACAACAGTGGTTTACCACATTCACCCCTTGTTTAAAATTGAGTCCGGCGGGGTGAAGTGTACTAAAGGTTCGTGTAAGTAAGTCTATCAGGTGGCCTTGTATGCCGTCCTGATCGTCGTGGTGGCGGCGGTGATGGTGCAGCATCCAACGTTGTGTCTGGCGTCTCATTGAGTGGTTGGGTGGTCAATGACGGGTCCTGGGGCTGCGGCATGCCGTCTAGCGGGGTTGGGTTGTGGGTAGTGGTGGATGGCAATGGTGGTGTTTCAGGGGCACCCAAAGGTGCGAGATCTCGTGTGGGGGCTGTGTCCTCCCGCCCGTCCGGGTACGCTACGTAAGCGTACTGGGGGTAGGCGTGGGTAGTGGTGGATGGCGAGGGGGGTGTTTCGGGAGCACCCGAAGGTGCGAGGTCTCGTATGGAGACTGTGTCCTCCCGCCCGTCCGGGTACACCACGTAAGCATACTGAGGGTTGGCATGGAGGAGGCTCACCCTCTCGACCAGGGGGTCCGTCTTATGGGACCTCACGTGCTTCCGCAGTAGGACGGGTCCTGGAGAAGTCAGCCATGTCGGTAACGAGATCCCCGATGTGGACTTCCTGGGGAAGGAGAACATTCTCTCGTGAGGGGTAGCATTGGTGGCTGTACAGAGCAGTGACCGAATGGAATGGAGCGCCGCAGGGAGGACTTCCTGCCAGCGAGAGGTCGGAAGGCCCTTAGATTTCAAGTTTAAAAGGACTGCCTTCCAGACCGTCGCATTCTCCCTTTCCACCTGGCCATTCCCCCGGGGGTTGTAGCTGGTGGTCCTGCTTGTAGCGATACCTCTCGAGAGCAGGTACTGCCGGAGTTCGTCGCTCATAAAGGATGAGCCCCTGTCGCTATGAATATAGCTAGGGAAACCGAACAAGGCGAAGAGGTCATTCAGACATTTAATGACCGTGGTACTGGTCATGTCTGAGCAAGGGATGGCACACGGGAAACGAAGTACTCATCAATTATGTTGAGGAAGTACACATTGCGGTCGGAGGAGGGGAGGGGCCCTTTAAAATCAACGCTCAGCCGTTCAAAGGGGCGCGTGGCTTTGATCAGGCTTGCTCTGTCTGGCCTATAAAAATGCGGTTTGCACTCGGCACAGATTTGGCAGTTCCTGGTCATGGTCCTGACCTCCTCGATGGAATAGGGCAGGTTACGGGATTTGATGAAGTGAAAAAACCTGGTGACCCCCGGGTGGCAGAGGTCATTGTGGAGGGTCTTCAGTCTATCGACCTGCGCGTTGGCGCATGTACCACGTGATAGGGCATCTGGGGGCTCATTGAGTTTCCCGGGCCGGTACAAAATATCGTAATTGTAGGTGGAGAGTTCGATTCTCCACCTCAAGATCTTGTCGTTCTTGATTTTGCCCCTCTGCTTATTATTAAACATAAAAGCTACTGAACGCTGGTCAGTGAGCAGGGTAAATCGTTTTCCGGCCAGGTAATGCCTCCAATGTCGCACAGCTTCCACAATGGCCTGGGCCTCCTTTTCGACAGAGGAGTGTCGAATCTCGGGGCCCTGGAGGGTCCTTGAGAAAAAGGCCACGGGTCTCCCCGCCTGATTAAGGGTTGCAGCTGGGGCAAAGTCGGATGCGTCGCTCTCCACTTGGAAAGGGATGGACTCATCCACTGCGTGCATTGTGGCCTTCGCAATATCTCCTTTTATGAGAGTGAAGGCTGCACAGGCCTCTGCTGTCAGGGGGAAGGAGGTGGACTTGATGAGGGGTCTGGCTTTGCCCGCATAGTTGGGCACCCACTGAGCATAGTACGAGAAAAACCCTAGGCATCTCTTCAGTGCTTTTTGGCAGTGGGGGAGGGGGAGCTCCATAAGGGGGCGCATCCTGTCGGGGTCGGGGCCGATGACTCCGTTCTCCACTACACAGCCAAGAATGGCAAGGCTCTTGGTACGAAACATACATTTGTCCTTGTTGTATGTTAGGTTCAGCCGCTGGGCCGTACGGAGGAATTTCTCTGGATTAACATCATGGTCCTGCTGGTCACGGCTGCAGATGGTGACGTTGTCTAGATAGGGGAAAGTGGCCTGGAGCGCGTTCTGGTCGACCATCCGGTCCATCTCCCGTTGGAAGACTGAAACCCCGTGGTTGAAGTTGGAGACGTCCGAGATGGCGGACAAAATGGCGGCGCCCATGGTCCCGATCCCCACGCGGCTGGGGGAGTCCAAGATGACGGACAAGATGGCTGCCCCCACGGTTCGCACGCGGCGCTGCTGGCGTTAGCGGTTTTACCTTTGCAGGCGCTGACATAGTGTCCTTTCTTCCCGCAGCCGGAGCAGGTAGCGTTTCTCGCCGGGCAGCGTGCTCTGGGGTGTTTTGCCTGGCCACAAAAATAACATTTCTGTGCCTTGGACATCGCAGCAGCTCCTGTTGCTCAGCGTTTGGTGCAGCAGCCTGCTGTTCAGCGTTTGGTGCAGCAGCCTACTGTTCAGCAAATGTCGACATTTTGTTTTGCTAATAAAATTGATGCGCTATCAATTACTCATAAAAGACTGAGAGTTAAGAGAGTAACTAAAGGCTTTTATTAGCAAAGAACAGAGCATGCCTCTCGTGGTTGACTGGGTTCCAAGAAGGCAGGGGGCTGCAGGTCAATCACCTTTATACCTGGGCCTGTGTGGGTGCAGCCAGCCGAGACATGTTGAGGCATGCATAGGTACAACAGTGTGTAACAACAACAACAACAACAACAACAGTGGTTTACCACACGTATACAGTTCCGTTAACAGACAATTGTACCGTGCAGTAACCCATAATGGTCGATGTCTGGGTTTTATCAGCCATAGAGATGGTACCCCGAGTAGGGACCACCTTTAGGGAGAGTTGTTGTGCCAGTTCAGGGTGGATAAAACTCTCCGTGCTTCCACTGTCAATTAAACATTTAACCCCGCACCCGTTTACCTCGATGTCCACCATTGATTTGGATAGCGGGTGCGGCCTGGTCTGGTCCACTGTGACCGATGCCACTGTAGGGCCCTGATCGAGACAAGATGGCGTCCACGCTGTCTGCTCATAAGATGGCGGACCCCACGAGGTCGGGCAAGATGGCGTCCAAGATGGCCGCTCCCACGGCGCACACGCGGCGGTGGCGGGTTTTCCGGCGGGGTTCCCTCTGCACACCTTCCCGAAGTGCCCCTTCTTACCGCACTTAAAGCAGGTGGTGCCTTTCGCCGGGCACAGGTTTCTGGTGTGCTTCGGCTGCCCGCAGAAGTAGCAGTTGGGTCCCCGACGCGTCGCGGCTGTCGTAGGGCTTCTGGGGGGAGAGCGGGGCCCCGACGGTGTCGGGCTGCCGGGCGGGGAAGATGCCTTCCAAGATGGCGGCGCCCTTGGTGCGCACGTGGCGGCGTGGATGGCGCGGGCTGAAGAGTAGGCGTCCGAGTTTCTCTGGGCCACATCCAGGGATCGCGCTGTGTCCGCAGCCTGTTTCAGGTCCAATCCCGTTTTTTCCAGCAGTCTCTGCCGGATGTAAGTGGAGCTGAGGCCTGTGATAAAGGCATTGCGAACAAGCTCGTCAGTGTACACTGCGGCTTTTACATCTTGGCACTTGCAGTCTTTGCCAAGCGTTTTCAGGGTGCCTAGGAACTCCTCCACCGATTCCCCAGGTCGCTGTGCGCGAGTAGCGAGCAGATGCCTAGCATACACCTCATTCGTAGGCTGCTGGTAATGCGCCTTTAAGATGTCGCAGGCGGCCGGGTACGTGTTGGCATCTTGGATGAGGGGGTAAACCCGGTGGCTTACCCAATTCCGCAGAATTCCGAGTTTCATACTCGCAGCGTCCGTAGCGCCTTTGACGGCTGCGGAATTGTCCAGGAAGAATTCCATACACATAAACCAGTGTCCGAAGCGTGCCGATGCGTCCGAAGCATGCTGGTCCAAATCCAAACGTTCGGGTTTCAAGAGTTGATCCATTGTGTTGAAAATTAAGTCAATAAAATTGATGTGCCTCAATAAATCCGAGACTCGATGTTAGCGAAACAAAACAAGGCTTTTATTGACTTAGAAGGTAACACACAGGAGAGAGGTATCTTCCATCCAGACCTCTGCCGTACTGGATGTGCTGCAGGCTGGGCCAGCTTACATCGGGGCCAGGTATGGGTGGAGCCCTACACATAGTACAATACAATGGGCCAGGTATGGGCGGAGCCCTACACATAGTACAATACAATGGTGAGGAAACGGAACAGAGTTAAGGGAAATGAAACTGAAACCAACCAGTCACAGGCAGTGATGAATGGAATATTTCATCACAGAGGCCCAGGCTATTGTGGAGGCTGTGCGTCATTGGAGGCACTACCTGGCCGGAAAACGATTTACCCTGCTCACTGACCAGCGTTCAGTTGCTTTTATGTTTAACAACAAGCAGAGGGGCAAAATCAAAAACGACAAGATCTTGAGGTGGAGAATCGAACTTTCCACCTACAATTACGAGATCTTGTACCGGCCCGGGAAGCTCAATGAACCCCCGGATGCTCTATCGCGTGGCACCTGTGCCAGCACGCAGATCGATAGACTGCGGGCCCTCCACAATGACCTCTGCCACCCGAGGGTCACCAGGTTCTTCCACTTCATCAAGGCCCGCAACCTGCCTTACTCCATTGAGGAGGTCAGGACCATGACCAGGAACTGCCAAGTCTGCGCTGAGTGCAAACCGCACTTTTATAGACCAGACAGGGCTCACTTGATAAAAGCCACTCGCCCCTTCGAGCACCTGAGCGTTGATTTTAAAGGGCATCTCCCCTCCTCCGACCGTAATGTGTACTTCCTCAACATTATTGATGAGTACTCCCGTTTCCCGTTCGCCATTCCCTGCCCGGACATGACCAGTGCCACGGTCATTAAATGTCTAAACGACCTCTTCACCCTGTTCGGTTTCCCCAGCTATATCCATAGCGACCGGGGCTCATCGTTTATGAGCGACGAACTCCACCAGTACCTGCTCGCTAGGGGTATTGCCACAAGCAGGACCACCAGTTACAACCCCCGGGGGAACGGACAGGTGGAAAGAGAGAATGCGACAGTTTGGAAGGCCGCCCTGCTAGCCTTAAAGTCTAGGGGCCTTCCGACCTCCCGCTGGCAGGATGTGCTCCCCGATGCGCTCCACTCTATTCGGTCACTGCTCTGCACTGCCACTAACGCCACCCCTCATGAGAAAATGTTTGCCTTCCCAAGGATGTCCACATCGGGGACATCGCTAGCGCCATGGCTGACGTCCCCAGGGCTGGTCCTACTGAGAAGACACGTGAGGACCCATAAAACAGACCCCCTGGTCGAGAGGGTTGACCTCCTCCACGCCAACCCCCAGTACGCTTACATTGCGTACCCGGACGGGCGGGAGGACACAGTCTCCATACGAGACCTCGCACCCTCGGGGGCCCCAGTAACCCACTACCCACTACCACCCCCCCCACGATCCAATATCCAACCCCAGCAGACGGCACGCCTGGGCCCCGCGACCCGCTCGACACCCACGAGGACTACACACCAGTGCCCCAGCCTACGCGGGACTCGACGCCGGAAGCTTCACTACCCCTGCCGTCGCCACGGCGATCACAGCGGCAGACAAGACCGCCGGAGAGACTCCAATACACAAACTTTTAATACACTTCACCCCGCCGGACTCATTTTTAAACAAGGGGTGAATGTGGTAAACCACTGTTTGTATTCCACTGTGTACATGTCTGTACATGACTCGGCTGACTCCTCCCACGAGTCCAGATATAAAGGTGACTGCTCCACAGTCCCTCTGTATTCTGGACTGGTCGACCACTCAAGGCACACCTTCATTCTCTTGTTAATAAAAGCCTGTTAGTTACTCGCTTAACCTCAGTCTTTTGAGTAATTGATAGCGCATCACTGAGCAAGCTTTTGCCGATATTGAGATAGGAAAACAGGGCAAAGAGCTTAAGTTTAAACTAGACACTGGATCTCAGGTTAATGTAATTCCTCTGAGTGAGTATCACAGCTTGAAGGATGAGTGTGAGCTACAGCCCACCTCACGCAGACTGACCGGTTATGGAGGTGAGCATCTCATTGTAAAAGGCACATGCGTGATGAAATGCAAGTACAAAGAATGCGACATGATATTGGATTTTTACATTGTTGACACTCAAGCACCTCCAGTGCTAGGTCTAAAGGCATGTTTAGACATGGACCTCGTCAAGCTAGTGCTATCATTGACAGCACCAGTTGAGAAGCAGACAGTCATGGAGGAGTTTGTTGACGTTTTCAAAGGAATCGGACTATTCCCAGGTGAATGCACTATTCACCTTGACCCAGCAGCAACCCCTGTGGTTTGCCCACCGAGAAGGATACCCCTTGCTCTACGTAGTCGCCTGAAGGAGGAGCTGCAGAGCGTGGAGAATACAGAAATCATCGTCCGGGAAACAGAACCGACAGAGTGGGTCAACGCGTTAGTAGTGGTTGAGAAACCACGTACAGGCAAGCTCAGAGTTTGTCTCGACCCCAGAGATTTGAACAAGGCTATCAAACGCCCTCACTACCCTCTACCAACGCTAGATGACATCACACCCAAGCTAGTGGGAGCACGTTACTTCAGTGTAATGGATGCACGATCAGGATACTGGAATATCAAGCTCACGGAAGAGTCATCTAAGCTAACAATGTTCAACACACCATTTGGACGCTACCGATTTCTGCGTTTACCATTTGGTCTTATCTCAGCTCAGGATGAATTCCAGCAGAAGATCGACGAAACCTATGAAGGCCTCGACTGAGTAGTCGCAATCGTAGACGACATCCTCATCTATGGCAGGAATAGAGAGGAACATGACAGGAACCTCCGTGCGATGCTACAAAGATCACGGGAGAAAGGCATCCGGCTCAACCCCGAGAAAAGCATAATCGGATCCACCGAGATCAGTTATTTTGGGCATCGCCTCTCAACTGACGGCATTAAGCCGGATCCAGAGAAAATCTCCGCCATCAAGAAGATGGAGCCGCCGAAGAACCGCGCAGAGCTAGAGACAGTACTAGGCATGGTTAACTACTTAGCCAAGTTTGCCCTGAGCCTCTCCGAAATCAACGCACCCATGCATCAGTTGCTCAAACAATCCAATGAGTTCCTGTGGGACAAACAACATGACACAGCATTTCAGAAAATGAAAGACCTAATCACCAAAGAACCAGGACCAGTTCTTGCCTACTTCGACCCCAACAAAGAGCTCAGACTACGAGTGGACGCGTCAAAGTACGGACTAGGTGCAGTATTACTGCAAGAAGGAAAGCCCATCGGCTATGCTTCCAGATCTCTCTCAGACAGTGAAATCAACTATGCTCAAATCGAGAAAGAGCTATATGCAATTCTGTTTGGATGTAAGCGTTTCCACCAATACGTCTATGGCCAACAAGTCATTGTGGAATCCGACCACAAGCCCCTCGAGTCAATCATGAGGAAACCACTAGCCACAGCCCCACCAAGGCTACAGAGAATGATCCTTCAGCTACAGAAGTATGACTTCACAATCATTCACCATCCAGGCAAAGACATTCCTGTCACAGACACGCTCTCCAGAAAGTCTCTTAGCTACCAGGACAGCAGCCTCAGTGAAGGCATGGATGTGCAGGTGCACATGGTGTACAACAGCTTACCTGTGAGTGACTCAAAACTGAAGGAGATCTGAGCAGGGACAGAGAAAGATGCACAACTCACACTGCTGAGCAAAGTCATACATGAAGAATGGCCTGAGGAAAGAAGGAAATGCCCTCAGACCATATCTGAATTCTGGAACCACAGAGATGAACTGTCACAAATCAACGGAATCGTCTTCAAAGGGGAGAACATCATCATCCCTACCAGTCTCAGAGAAGAGATGTTGACAAAAATTCATGCTGGACATATGGGCATGGAAAAATGCAAACAAAGAGCACATGACATTATGTTTTGGCCCAGAATGTGCAAACACATTGAGGACATTGTCGGAAAATGTTCCATTTGTCTAGAATGCCGCCCATCAAATGTCAAAGAGCCCAAGATTCCTCACCGTATCCCAGACAGGCCCTGGCAGGTTGTCAGCTGCAAGCAAGTACATGCAAAACGTGTACAGAGACAGCAACACCAAAAAAGATACTATGACAGGTCAGCTACACTACTGCCGCCGCTGCACAATGGAGAATCCGTCAGAATCCAGGAGCAAGACGACTGGAAGCCAGCAGTCGTCATCCAGCCAGCTGACACTGAGCGTTCGTATCACGTCCGCACCCCAGAAGGACAGGTGTACCGCCGCAATCGCAGGCACCTCCTGAACACCAAGGAACAACACCGTCATTCCGACGAGAGGATCAGTTCAACAGAGTGTGATGAACAGAGCAATACACAAAACACATCATACTTACCTGAACCTAAACCTGAACCTGATTTGTTGACCGATTCAGGAGCATGCTCAGTTCCATACCACACAAGGTCGGGACGAGAGGTAAAGCCAAGAGTTATCCTTGACTTGTGAACTGTCAGAGGGTGTAGGCGGATCGCTACCCTAAAAAAAAATTGTACATCGTTATTGAAACGTTGAGATGTTTTCAGTGCTAGTTAAATGTTGAGTTTACTTATATGTTGATGCTACTGAGAACATTATGTAGAAGAAAGGTTCAAAAGTAATGCATAACATTTTTCTTTTAAAAGAAATGGGATGTAACATTTGCATGTTCAATTGTCATTGGCCCGCAGGCATCTGTAAGGAATACCTATTATATTCACGTGTGATCACATGCTGAGTTGTCATTGGCCTGCAGGCATCAGTAAGGACTGCTACTGTTTAGAAGACCCAGTATGGGTCTTGACTCCATCTTGTCCACACGGTGCTGTACTACTGTGAGAAAGCTTACAGACCTGATACTTCATTAAAAGAGTTTAAACTGTAATACTCCGTTATCCTGCAATTTATTATTTTTGTACAAAGTGTGCAAAACAAGACACCCGTCACCCTCAACCTGATCCCCATTGCCTCTCCTCACCAGCACTCAGCTTTGACAACCTCTTCCTCCACATCCCATTTGACACTGACATCCCTGCACCCTAACCCATTCCCTCTCTCTCTATGGTTATATTCACCTAACTATTCGACTATGCAGCCCTCACACTCCCAATCGCTGTGATGCTATGAAAACAACTTACAACACACAGGGAGGGCCCTTGGTCTTGCCACCTCACTCCATCTTTGTCTCCTTCTAACCATCAATGATATGGATTCTCTACACTCACTCCTTCATTCTCACTCAAACTCCACTTGTCTCCCTCATTGCAGGAAAAGAGAGCTCACAATAAGAGGGAAAGAGCAAGGACAGGAGGAGGGCCACCCTCAGTAGCCCAGCTCACCCCCTGGGAGGAGGCGGACCTGGAGAGCGTAGGAGTGGTGGAGGATGCGAAAGTGGGGTACGGACAGAGGGGTGCATCAGAGCAAGCTGGTGACAGAATAGTTTATCATCTCTCTCGTTGACATTGCATGAGTCACAGAAATCACAGAAACCCCACAGTGCAGATAGAGGCCATTTCGGCCCATCGAGCCTGCACCGACACATATCCCACCCGATCCCCGTAACCCCTACACCAACACATATCCCACCCTATCCCCGTAACCCCACGTATTTAATCCCCCTAACACTAAGGGTCAATTTATCATAGCCAATCAACCTAACCCGCACATCTTTGGACTGTGGGAGGAAACCGGAGCACCCGGAGGAAACCCACGCAAACACGGGGAGAATGTGCAAACTCCACACAGACAGTCGCCCGAGGCCGGATTCGAACCCGGGTCCCTGGCGCTGTGAGGCAACAGTGCTAACCACTATGCCACCGTCACTGATAATGATTCTGATGCTCTAACAGATTGACTTTTGATCAATATTCAATGTGCATATAACCTTGGCATCACATCTCTGACTCTTTCCTTTACTCCCCCACAGGACCATCGAAAGCCCCTGTCCCCACGATCCAGGAGGAACAGCCTGAGCCTCCACACTCCTCAGAGGAAGCTGCAACCTCTGAGGGTGCAGCATCAGCAGAATTCAGCACACCCAGCACCAGCGCAGACACTCACACCTCGGTGGGACCATCGGGACATAGAGTAGATTTGTCACCTGGTGCATCACAGCTCACAAGTGAGCATCAGCAGATGGTGGAGACAGGGACAGCAGTGGAGAGTCCTAGTCGGAGGGTGCAGGACTCTGCTAGCTCGGCTCAGCTGCATGTCGACCCTCTGCCTCCGGGTCCATCCAGAAGAAGAGTGGTGCTGGAACTCCAGGAAGAGGTGCAGGAGTCTCTGGCAGGTTTTGTCTCTAGGGTCGCTGCGATTGTGGAGCGAATGGAGGAGTCCATCGCTAACATGAGCAGAGCCTTTGTGGAGCCGTTGGCGCATGAATGCATCACCATGGAAAGGATGGCGACCTCCGTGGAAAGGATGGCTACCTCCATGGTAAGGCTGGCTACCGTAGAGGAGAGGATGGCTATGTCCATGGAGGATCTTAGTCGCCAGGGTATGGAAAACATGGTATTTGTTCAGAATAGACTGACATCTCTTGAGGAGCAATGGTCAGCTCTTGAGCAAACAAACCAGATCTCCAGGCAAGTCCTCGGGAGTAGGACTTCCAGTACAGAAACGGGTCCTCATGGCCCCCCTGAATTGCAGCAAGGTGCTGTCAAGCCACTTGCTAGCTCTGATGTTGGTAGCATACAACAAGGAAGTGGGGGCTCCTCTCCAAGCGCTCACACGACCATGCTACCGCAGAGCCCTCGGTTAGAGCCCCACCAGAGTCCCCACCCAACTGAGATCGGCATCTCAACCCCTGCACAGCCACAGGAGCAGCAGACTGTTGCCGAGCCCTCACAGGTTCGCAACCCCAGAGGACGCCCGCCAAAGGTGTTGAGACAAGAGCAGCAAGAAAGTGAGCAAGGGGCCTCCACATCTGCTGAAGCCACAGGGGAAGCACCACGTAGGAGTACGCGTAAGAGGAAGATAATGCACAAGTAGTCACAAGGGTAGTCACTTGGGTGAAATGTAATGTTTAATGTTGAAAAGCCATCAGTTGGTTATTGTCATTAAAATTTCTGATGTCAACTGTTGCAGTTGTGGCGTGTGTCATATCGCTAATGGGGCTTCCACACTGAGGGCTTAGGATGACTTGCAATTGTCAGTATGGTGGTCAGAGTGGTAGGAACCGCAGGTTCTTGGCCATTTTCGATGCTCTGGTAAGAAGCTGCGAGGCAAAAGTGCTTGATTGGCTACTAAGCAAATCTGGCCAAGATGAGTGCGTGCCTTGCATCCCGGCCAGCAATGTGCTCACATGCTGCTGGCACTGGTTGATGCGCCTCTGCAAGCTGGTCGTTCTCCTCCTCCTCCTCCTCCTCCTCATCTGAGGAGGCTATGTGATGAGTCACTTGTTCCTCAGGCATCTGCAAGCCACGATGCTGTGCCATGTTGTGAAGTGCACAGCAAACCATGACGATTCTGGAGACGCTGCTGAGTACTGCAGGGCTCCACCTGATCTATCCAGGCATCTGAAGCGTATCTTCAGCAAGCCGATGGTTTGCTCGATTATGGATCTGGTGGAAATGTGGCTCAAGTTGTAGCGCTCCTCAACGGCATCGTTAGCCACGTCTTCAGGGGATTGCCCTTGTCTCCAAGTAGCCATCCGTTAAGTTGGTCTGGCAGACTGAAGAGCGGAGGCACGCTAGACTGGCGCAGGATGAGGGAGTCATGGCAACTGCCAGGGTACTTGGCACAAACATGCAAAATTTCCTTCTTGTGGTCACACACCAGCTGTACGTTGAGGGGGTGGAAGCCCTTGCGGTTGACAAAAATACCTGGATTGTGATCGAGTGCCTTAAGGGCCACATGTGTGCAGCCAACGATGCCCTGCACCCTTGGAAAGCCTGTCAGATTGTCAAACCCAACCGAACATGCAGTTACACTGGCTTGATCCTTGGAGAAATGGATGTGATTGTGCGCGATGGCAAAGAAAGCATCGGTTACCTGCGTGACGCAAGTGTATGCGGCCACCTGGGAGACGCCGCTGATGTCTGTTGCTGATCCCTGGAATGAGCCTGAAGCAAAAAAGTTGAGTGCCGTGGTGACTTTGACGGCCACTGATAAGGGGTGTCCACCTGCTCCTCTGGGCTCCAGGTGTTGCTGCAGCATTGCGCAGATGTCACCCACTACCTCTCGCGAAAGTCTGAGCCTCCTTTGGCACTGCTGCTCAGTCATGTTGAGGTAGCTGATCCTCTGTCTGTAGACCCTGTTTGGGGGGTATCTCCTGCACCGACGGGCTTCCATGCGCTGGCGCCTTCTGGCCTGTGCAGCTTCAGCTGGGTGAGCAGCAGCTTGGAGCTCCTGCTATTGCTGCTGCTGTTGGTGCTGCTGTTGTTCAGGGTTCTGCTGCTGCCGCGGATGGTCTTCATCCGAATCTGATGTCCAGGAGGGAAGGAAATAAATGGTTCCCATTCTTCTGGTATATTCCTCAGTTGAGGAAGTGCTCATTCAAGGTGGCGAGAGGGGTTTCCCAGGAGGTCACACTGGAAATGGGTGCCAGGCTCCAAACTTCCACAACAATGAGTAGGCCTGTTAAAAGTTCCCCCAGACCTGAGACAACAAAGTTCTGCCACCTGCAAATGATGATTGGTGAAAACTCCTTTATAATGGTGGAGCTGCAGCTGTTAATAAGCAGTCCACTTGTGCTGCCGCCAGGTTTCACTGGCGTGTTTCAGAGGAGGCGTGCAACACATGGGAAAACTGTTAAAATCAGAAATGCCTCTCAAAATGGGATTACAGAGGCACTTAACTGGTTGTTAAGGGCCTTAAGGGCCTATCCTGCCTCTTGGAGGCGTGATGGAGATGGGGTCAGAAAACTCGCATGTGGGAAAATTGCTCGGAGGCAGGATCGGGCCCGCCCGCCAGTTTTTGTGATTTTAACACCTCACACGCCTCCAATCCCGCCTCCTCGGGCCTGGCAAAATCGAGCCCTTACAGTCTACTCTCCCGCAGATCAGTGGGAGTGCTGAGCTGCAGCCTGATAGCAGGGGCAATTATGCATGAAAGTGGAACATCTTGTCCTCTCTCAGGATCACAGCATGTCTGCATCCTTGCTACCCCCTCAACCTGGTGTCAGGTAGCCAGCTAGGCCAGACTACCCTAGCAACCGCCAAGAGGCTGCAGTCTGCGGCTGGACCTTCTCAAGCACAAGCTCCTAGAGGTCATCTCAAGAGCCCTCATCTGAGCCACACTGGGTAGCACTTTGTAGAAGTAGTGGAGTAGGTAAGAGATTAGTTACAGCAGACACTATGGGCTCACACATGGCGGATAATTGGTTTGTAGGCATTTGTGCAAGCCAGTAAAATTATAACCCTTCTGTGTGTAGAGTGTTCTTGTAGTAGCTGGTGACCCTACAATGTCAGGTGCCATCAATATCAATGTTAGTCTTAGGGTAGATGTAGTTTATTGGAGGGTGGAAGGACTGGAACAGATGTTGGACATGATTGTTAATGTGAGCAGGTTGTGGAGGTAGGGACATTTTGCTAAAGGTTCTCATCCAATGGTGGCTCCATGTGTTGACCCTGTTACAGCATTCAGAAAACTACTATCATGCAGGCCCCTCTCTCTGTCTGTATTGGAGGAAGCAACTAGACTTGCCCAGGCAGCAGTGTCATTTGCTGAGGTTTCCAGTGGTCTTCTAGATGAAGCTTCCGTTTACCCATGGATCTGATTGTAATGCAGTTTGACTGCTGAGTGTGTGTTCCTGTGAGGAGTCATGAGACAAGTGTGCAGGGGGTTGCCCTTGTCCCAAATCAGCCAGCCTCTCACTGGCAGTGAAAGGGCAAAGATTGCGAGGATGGAGGATTGCCCCACAATATAAAAGCGGCATGGCAGCTGCCAGGAAAACAGACACAGGCCAGCATGTTGCACTGTAAGTGTTCACACAACAGTTGGACATTAATGGAGTGGAAGCTCTTGCGATTCATGAAAGCAGTGGGCTGATCTTTTTTAAAATTTGTTCATAGGATCTGGGCGTCACTGGCAAGGCCAGCATTTATTGCCCATCCCTAATTACCATTGAGAAGGTGGTGGTGAGCTGCCTTCTTGAACCGCTGCAGTCCATGTGGTGAAGGTACTCCCACAGTGCTGTTAGGGATGGAGTTCCAGGATTTTGACCCAGCGATGATGAAGGAACAGCGATATACTTCCAAGTCAGGATGGTGTGTGACTTGAAGGGGAACTTGGAGGTGGTGGTGTTCCCATGCACCTGCTGCTCTTGTCCTTCAAGGTGGAAGAGGTTGAGGGTTTGGGAGGTGCTGCCGAAGAAGCCTTGGTGAGTTGCTGCAGTGCATCTTGTAGATGGTACACACTGCAGCCACGGTACACCAGTGGTGGAGGGAGTGAATGTCTAAGGTGGTGGATGGGGCGCCAATCAAGCGGATTGCTTTGTCCTGGATGGTGACGAGCTTCTTGTGTTTTGCAGCTGCACTCATCCAGACAAGTGGAGAGTATTCCATCACACTCCTTACTTGTGCCTTGTAGATGGTGGAAAGGCTTTGGGAAGTCGGGAGGTGAGACACTCGCCGCAGAATACCTAGGCCAGGATTTTCATTGGGCCGTGAAGGCGTGATTGGAGGTGTGCAGGGGGTTAAAATTGCGAAAACTGGCGGTCAGGACCCCCCCCCCACCCGGCCTGGTTCTCAACTCAGAGCAACTTTAACTCAGTCATGTCTAATGGTCCCGACTCCGTCCCGCCTCCAACAGGCGGACTAGGTCGTTAAGGCCCTTAACAAGCACTAAATAGCCTCTATAATCCTATTTTGAAAGGTCCTTGTGAATTTAACCCTTTTCCCACATGAAACACGCCTGGTGGGAAACACGATGTTGAAGCCTGGCGGGAGCACTATTGGATTGCTGACTATCAACTGCAGGTCAACCATTAAAGAGGAGATTTGATCAGCCATCATTTGCAGGTGGCAGGACTTTGTTGTCTCAGGTCTTTTAGAAGGCATAACCACAGCTGTGGAAGTTTGGAGCCTGACACCCATCTCCAGTGTGACCTCCTGGGAAACCCCTCTCGCCACCCTCACTGAGCACTTCCTCAACTGAGGCATATACCAGAAGCATGGGAGCCATTTATTTCCTTCCCTTCTGGGCATTAGATGAGCTCGAGCACCAGCCGCGGCACCAGCAGAAGCAGGAACAACAGCAGCACCAACAGCAGCAGCAGCAGCAGCAATAGGAGAGCCACGCTGCTGCTCCCCCACCTGAAGCTGCACAGGCCAGAAGGGGCCAGCGCTTGGAAGCCAGTCGGCGCAGGAGATACCCCCCAAACAGGGTCTACAGACACAGGGTCAGCTACCTCAACATGTCTGAGCAGCAGTGCCAAACGCGGCTCTGACTTTCGCGAGAGGTAGTGAGTGACATCTGCGCAATGCTGCAACAAAGTGAGAATGAAGGCGTGAGTGTAGAGATTCCATAGCATTGATACTTAGAAGGAGACAAAGATAGAGTGAGGTGGCAAGACCAAAAGCCCTCCCTGTGTGTTGTCAGTTGTTTGCAAAGCATCAGAGTGATAGGGAGTGTGAGGGCTGCATAGTTGAATAGTTATGTGAATGTGACCATAGAGAGAAAGGGAATGGATAAGGGTGCATGGATGTCAGTGTCAAGTGGGATGTGGAGGAAGAGATTGCTGAAGCTGAGTGCTGGTGAGGAAAGGCAATGGGGATCAGATTGAGGGTGATGGGAAAATCATACTCACTTTTCCAGTGTGGAGAAGGTCATGAAATCTCTTGCGGCACTGAGTCCAAGTTCTGCGGGTTACTCCCAAGGAGTTGACCTCCTCAGCCACCTGCATCCACACTGCCTTGGTCTGCTTGGGAGGCCTCTTCCTCCCTGTAGAAGGGAAGAGCACCTCCCTGTTGGCTGCAGCCCCATTTACTAAAGCCTGCAAGGCCACCGCATCAAAACAAGGAGCTGATCTGGGTCTCCCACTGCTCATGGTGCCTCCAGGTCCCTCTCACTACACAGTCAAAAAGCAGAAGAAGCAAGGCTTGCTGTAGACCTTAAATGCAGCAGCAATGATGACGTCATCGGAGACAACTTTCAGTCAGGAGAAACTCATTTGCCAAGGATTCCCGCACGTTGGAAATCAATTGGCCAATTGAGTTAAAATTGCATCAATCTCCCACATCCATTTAGATTTGTGTGGATAACACAAAATGTGGATTACACGACACCAATCTGCACCTGAATGAAAATCCAGCCCCTAGTCTCTGACCTGCTCTTGTTGCCACAGTATTTATGTGGCTGGTCCAATTAAGTTTTTGGTCAATGGTGACCTCCCCGGGTTGTTGATGGTGGGGGATTCGGAAATGGTAATGCCATTGAATGTCAAGGGGTGGTGGTTAGACGCTCGCTTGTTGGAGATAGTCATTGCCTGTGTGTGTGGCGTTCAAGGGGTGATATGGGTGTAATCAATGTTGCCTTGGATTTGAGGGAAGCCTGCAATCTGCAACAATCCCAGAGCCCTATCCTGCTGTTTCTGATAGTCCCTGAGGAATGTGATGAAAGTGTTAGCAAACATGGCATCAGTCACCTGATTAATGCAAGCATGAACTGCAGACTGGCTGATGTTATTAGATATATTTTAGGTACATTTACATAGATATTTTATGAAACCATTGTACATTCTGATTGCTGGAAGCAATTACTTTTAACTCATGATTCACAACTTTGTTTATTACCAGGATAGATGTGTGTAGCTCAGCATAGAGAAAACTCCAAGTCTGCCTATTAGCAGCCAGAAATCACCATTTCTGCCTCCAACTGCAAGCAGTTACATTGCCATAGGGAATGAGATGTTTATGGAGGCAGTGGGGAGACCACTCCATTTGTTTGAAATCAGATAGTGTCGGCCTGCTGGCACGAACTCACTGCAGGGAATGATCCCTGTACCGGAACAGGAACATTGAAATTAGACCACAGGCCTCATTTAAATTAGACCAGCAAATTGGGGATACCTGCCGCGCGTCCCCAGGCAACTCACCAGCAAGTAGACATCAATTTTGCGCAACTGCAATGCTGGCAGCAGCCCTTGGGTAGTCCTGGGAAGGAGGGAGGCGATTGGGAGGTAGCCAAGCGGGATCTAGCAGTGGTCATTGTTATGTTCATAAATAAATAGACGTTTTCATTATGAACAGCGAGCTTGAGCTAGTCATTTATTCAGCCATGTGGACTAGTGTACAGGCATCCATCTTGGCTACTGCCTTGTGGGTAGCCCACTCTTAAACATACAGTTCCACCTAGTGTACCATTCTAGAATGACATGTTAATGATCATTACATCCCCCTTCCTTAGAGTTTAAACAAAATCAATATCAATCAATCATAACGACATAAACATCTTCACAACAGTCAACACATTTTCAAAGCTTTACTTTATGAACTCTAAGCTTTTCATTCTTTTATTATAGTTTTCTTTGTACTCAAAGATTAAGTCTATCAGGCTTTTTTAATTCACATGTGGATCTTCTCAGCACAGGTAAGTCTGATGTGTTTTCATGAGAGCCTGTCTGTGTGTTTGTGTTAGATTGTTCTGGTGGTGAGTCACAAGATTCAGTTGCGGCATTGTCATCGATTTGCTCTTGGATAGTTTCTTGTGTTTTCAGGAGGGAACGGCGGTTCCTCCTGAGAATCTGTCCTTCCTCAGTTCTAACAGTGTATGACCTTGGTCCTACTTCCTCAAGAACTGTAGCTTTCCTGTTCCATGCATCTGGATCCTCAATCCTGACAACATCATCCCTTGTCAATGGTTTCAGAGTTTTGGATGACTTGTCATAGTGTGATTTCTGTTTCAGCTTTAACAGTTGAAGCCTCTGTCTCAGTTCCTTACTCTGTTTGTCTTTTGCACAGCAGGGTAGCATGGTGCGCAACTTGCGACCCATTAGGAGTTCAGCAGGTGAAGAACCACAGTCTAAAGGGGAGGCTCGGTAGCTCAGCAGGGCGAGATAAGGATCAGACTTGCTTTCTGCTGCTTTCTTCAGTAGTTGTTTGAGAACTTGAACACCTTTCTCTGCCTTACCATTCGACTGAGCATACAGAGGTCTAGATGTGATGTGTTGAAAGTCATAATGTGCTGCAAACTGTTGCCACTCCTTACAGTTGAAGCACGGACCATTGTCGCCAACGGCAATCCTGGGAATTCCATGTCTGGCGAAGATGGATTTAACATGCATTATGACACTGCTTGCTGATGTGCTTGAGAGCAGCGCCATCTCAGGATAGTTAGAATAGTAGTCAATCACTATTAGATAGTCTTTACCATTCAAATGAAAGAGGTCCATACCAACCTTTTGCCATGGTGCTGTTGGTAAGTCAGCTACTATCATTGGTTCCTTTGCTTGTTTGTTTTGGTGTTTCTGACATGTCTCACATATGCCTATCATGTTCTCAATGTCCTTATTTATGCCAGGCCAATAAACAGTGTCTCTTGCTCTCCTTTTGCATTTTTCAATTCCGAGGTGTCCCTCATGAATCCTTTTGAGCATGTCTTGACGTAGAGCCTGTGGAATTACTATTCTGTTCTGTTTTAGTAATGGTCCACTTGCGACACTTAACTCTGACCTGATGTGATAGCACTTTGGACAGGAACCTTTTGGCCAACCATGATGAATGGTCTCTATTACTGTTTGTAACACTGTATCTTTTACTGTTTCTTCTGCTATTTGCTTTGATATTGTGTCTGACACGGGCAGCGCAGCAGTGACCATACTCACATGAACATCCACGTCTTCCTCAGTAGAGCTCACATGACTCATTGTGGGTGCTCGGGATAGTGCATCTGCTAACACTGTGGGCTAGAAGTTCAGCAGGCTTTGCGCCCAGTTTTCGCCCAAAGAGGGCTTTTGCGCCACTTGCTGAGATTGCGCCGATATTCAGCGCTGCGGTAATGGCGGCGTTAGCCAGTAGCGCTGCGCCGCCACCGATGACGTCATCGGTGTGTGCAGTGCCCCGCTACCGCCCCGCTACCGGCCCGACCGCCATATTTAGTTGTGGCCGCCTCTTCCGCAGCGGCCGCAAACAGCGATCTGAAAACGGGGCCGTCCTGCAGCCTTAGTGGGGCGAGTTAAGGCGGAGGTGCGGCCGGCCGCTTTTTCGGCGGCCGTCTTCGCACCTCCTTCCCCGGCCTCCTCCACGACCCCCCCCCGCGGCATTGCCAGCTGTTTTCCGGGAGCCCGGAACTTCTCCGTGGTGCCGGGCTCATTTGCCGGCACTAGCGAGCGGCGATCTCGCTGTTGCAGGCAGCTCCCCCTTAAGAGAGGGAGGAAGGCCTGCAGTACCGCAGCCTGCCGCTCCGCAGCAGGTGGCGCTGCGGTACCTAGTGCGCCGAAATTCAGTTTCAGCGCCCCAAGCGGGGGCGGCCACACCCTTGAATAGCGGCCGGCTTCGACTTGGGACGCTGAAAGTGAATTTCCGGCGGGCGCAAGTGGCTCCGCGCGCAGCGGTAACTTCTGGGCGCAAGCGAGCTGGCGGGCCCAAACTGAATTTCTAGGCCACAGAGTGCCCACAGCGTCTGGTCTGCACTCAAGGCCTCCATAATCAGCACCTGTGAAGAGACGCTCGGTCACTCAACCAGGAAACACCAAGACTGGTTCGACGAGAATGACCAGGAGATCCAGGAGCTAATAAGCCGCAAGCGCAAGGCATTTCTGATCTGGAAACAGCAACAGAACTCGAGAGCAAGCAAGCAGCTCTACAGAAGCCTGAAGGCCGAGGTCCAACAAAAAACTCGCGACCTAAAGAACAGATGGTGGGTGGAGAAAGCGCAGGAGATCCAGCAGCTAGCCAACAACCACGACGTGCGTGGATTCTTTAGCGCAGTCAAGACCATCTACGGCCCAAGCACCCAAGGCCCTTCCCCACTGCGGGCCAAGAACGGAGAGGTACTCATCAAGGACAGGGAAGCAGTCAGTGCCCGCTGGAAGGAGCACTTCGAAGATCTCCTTAACCACGACTCTGTCTTCGACACGAGTGTCCTCAACTCCATCCCACAGCATGCTACCTGCCACCATCTCAGCACAACCCCAGCCTGGCATGAGGTTGAAAAGGCCATCCGACAACTGAAGAACAACAAGGCCTCAGGAGCAGATTACCCAATAGCGTATCAAATAACCCAGTTCTTCTGTTGCCATTGGCCCATGCATAATAACTCAAAGGTCTGCAGAAGTGTTAGTGCCAGAAACTTTGGACTGCTACCGGGAATAAGTCTCATTCATAACCATGATTCCAGGTACAGGTAGACTACCCTTTATCCGGACTTCCGAAAATCGAAACCCTCTAAAAACCGAAGGTTTTTTCGTTCAGCGTAAGTCGTGCGTACGACTTACGCTGAACGAAAAAACCTTCGGTTTTTAGAGGGTTCCGGTTGCGGAAGTTCGGATAAAGGGTAAGTCGTGCGCACGACCCCCCGCCGACCCCGCCAGCCCCGACAACCGCCGACCCCGCCAGCCCTGACAACCGCCGACCCCGCCAGCCCCGACAACCGCCGACCCCGCCAGCCCCGACAACCGCCGACCCCGCCAGCCCCGACAACCGCCGACCCCGCCAGCCCCGACAACCGCCGACCCGCCCGTGGACCCCGCGGACCCCGCCGGCCCCGACAACCGCCGACCCCCCCCGCGGACCCCGCCGGCCCCGACAACCGCCGACCCTGCCAGCCCCGACAACCGCCGACCCCCCCGCGGACCCCGCCAGCCCCGACAACCGCCGACCCCCCCCCGCGTACCCCGCCGGCCCCGACCCCCGCCGACCCCGACTGACTTACGCTGAGCGTCAGCGTAAGTCGTGCGCACAACCCCCCGCCGACCCCCCCGTGGACCCCCGCCGACCCACCTTCCGAAATCCGAAATTCTCCTTTATCCGAAACTCGGCTGGTCCCGAGGTTTTCAGATAAAGGATAGTCTACCTGTACTGATGTAATGTGCCAGTACAGGACTCTCCATGCACTGGCACGAATCCAGCCTTTTCTAGTTTACTGCTTGCTCTTACTCTTGTCAGAATCCACCTCTGCCTCTCCCAAACTGAATATAACGTGAAGCCATCATTTACAAGTGTTACCAGTAAACCTGTGATTTAGCAACTGTACTGTGTTGTGTTTTCAAATTAAGTTAATGATTTATTAACCTCTGTCACACAATTAATGAGGTACACGAAATGCTAAAGCTTCCACATTAAATCATCAGCAATGTATGTTTTATGTGTCAGCTCCTGAATTAGGGCCAACTGTACCATCCAGAACTCATACTCAGTTATCACCAGTTAAAGTTTTGCTTATGTAAACAGCATGTTTTTTTAATTCTTAGGCAGCATTGTTAATGGTTGCTGTATTACACATCTACAATTTTATTAGATTTTGTGATATTCATGGTGCATTCCCAGGCTTAGCAAAAGCTGTCAGGGGGAGGGCAGAAGAAAATTGAAGTCGTAAAATCAGCTATTATGTGTATATTTTGTTTAATATGGAGGGAAGATTCTTCTGGTTATTCTTTCTGAAGAACACATTTATAATTTTGCAAGCAAGAGTGATCAAACTTATGCTGACAATGTCACTAACACATAATGACCAAGGGAAATGTTTCAGCATGGTTTGTTTAAGGGTGGCACTGGCAGATACGTTGGTACAGGTCACCGATCCACCCTGCAGATCAGGGAGTGGTACAAGAGAGAAAGAGTTAAAATATTTTTTTTATAAACAGGAAGGTGGTCACTTCTGACACTTCAGGCACAATGAAATACAATTGTACTTCAGAAAGGAAGGTCATGCTGGACAAACTTGAGAAGGTGAGAGATATGGTGGATACAAGAAATGCAGTGGATTTGGTGTACATGGACTTTCTGAAAGTCTTTGACATGGTCTCACAGAGGACATCATTGGAAAAGATTAAGGATTTTGGAATTAGGGCATGGGTAGCAAATTGGACTAAAACTGGTTAGAATGTGGCGGAAAACAAAATAGGGCTGGAATTTTGACCTTTGCGTTGGGTTGGGTGCGCACGGGTGGCATTGTGCGTCCGAAACGCAATGTTTTCAGCAGCGCACTGCTCAGAGCGACTTTCACTTAATGGCCCCAATTGAAAGAGTCATTCGCATTTATGGCCCTATTAAATGGTGCGGGCCTGATGATGTCATTGATGACTCATTTCCAGCCCCCATATTTAAAGCAGCCTTGAACTGGACTCACTTGAAGGTTTCCAGAGGAGGGTGGAAGGTGTGAAAGAAAGGCCACAGGAGAGAGAAAACTTTTGAAACATGGGTAGCCAAAGTCAGAGGGCTGCACCCCGGTTCTCAGATTCTTCCTTGCATACTCTTCTGGAGGCTGTCAGAGCAGGCAGGGAGGTTCCCTTCCCTGCTGGCAGGCAAAGGAGACCTACACAAGCAACAAAAAGAGCCTGGCTGGATATAGCTGAGGAGGTCAGCAGCAGGGATGTGGTCAGGAGGACCTGGATGCAGTGCAGGAAGTGCTTCAATGATCTCATGAGGTCAGGAAAGGTTAGTGCAATACCACACTCGCCCTCATCCTGAAGTGCCTGTCACCACATCCCCATCACTCTGCCTTTCCAAGCCTACTCCTGCACATCATTACCCACACCAACATACGTTGCAGGTCCACCCATCCCTCTCTCTATGTACATACTCACATCCCCATCTGACAAACCACCCTTCACACTCCTCCTCATCCTAATCCAATCATAGCAAGTAACACCATAGAAGGAAGCTATTTGGCATTGTCACCCCACTCCCTGATAGTCACCCTCTACAGATGTAACACATTCATTCCTTACACTCATTCCATCACTTTCAAATTTCTCTTTCCCTCCTTGCAGGAGAAGAGAGCCCACAACAGCAGGGAGAGGGAGAGAACCGGAGGTGGCCCTCTAGTGACTGCACACCTCACAGCAGCGGAGGAGGTGGCTCTGAAAATTTCAGGAGCTCGAGAGACGCTGACGGTGGGAGACGGAGAGAGGGGCACATCCCAGCAACCTGGTGACAGAATCACATCTCATAAAGTCACATGCATACAACAGTCACCCATATGGTGACTCATGTCAGCAGCCAGTGAAATGTCATGTGCATAATGGTAACGTTACCCATTATTATAACACTTCTAGTTCATCTCTTTACCCTCCCACAGGTCCATCAACTGCCCCCACCACCCCCGCACTGTACAGCAGAGGAGGAAGACGACTCCTCAGAGGAACCTCCAGCCTCCGAGGGTGCATTGTCACCAGACCCAAGCGCACCCAGCACCAGCACAGATTCGCACACCTCGGCGGGTTCTTTGCGCCATAGAGTAGTGTTGTCACCTGGTGTCTCACAATTCACAAGTGAGCAAGAGCAGATGGTGTTGACAGGGACAGCAGTGGAGACTCCTCGCCGGAGGGTGCAGGATGCTCCAAGCTCTGCTGAGAGTAAGCAGACGTTGAGCCTCAGGGGCCATCGAGAAAGAGGGTGATCTTGGAGGGGCAGCAACAACTGCATGAGGCTCTGGCATCTTTGCAGCCGCAATGTCAGCAAATGTTCAGAGAATGGAGCAGTCCATCTCCAACATGAGCACCACCATGTCGCAGGCGATGGCAATGATGTGCTATTCCATGGAAAGGATGGCCACCTGCATGGAGCAGTGAATGCGCCACTCACATGAGCACATGCTAGCTGTGGACAACAGATGGCAGACGCACATAGACCTCCTCTTGAGGGATTTAAACGTTGACTTGGGTTACATTGCCCCACTGCTGTGCAGCAAGGTGCTTGCCAGCTCTTTGCTAGCAGGGAAGTGCAAGTGTCCCATGAGAGAGATGACGTTGAGAGGGGACACGGAAGTGGGGGCTCTTCTCAAAGCATTCCCACTTCTCCCCCGTTGCCTCCCCCTTAGTCAGACCCCCAGATGCTTCCTCGGATCCCGATGGCCAAGTCTGCCCCTGCACAGTTGCAGGAGGAGCAGTCTTTGGCGGGGCCATCACAGGCTCCAAAACCAAGAGGACGTCCGCCAAAAATGTCTACCCAGTCGCATCAGGGAAGTGAGCAGCCTGCAGCTATCTCTGCTGAAGCCACAGGGGTTGCACCTCGTAGATACACTCGCAAACCAAAAATAACACAAAAGTAGATGTACAAGGGTAAGCACATGGGTGTATCAACAAATGTTAGTGCCAAGCTTCAGTTGTTTTGATTGGACACACGAATGTTTTTCTTTGCTTGCACCACTTCCGGGTCTTGTCCATTTTTGCCTCAAACATTGGCAGTGGCTTTGTCACTTGGATTGAATGGTGACACTGTGGCGACACACCACCACTGGACACAATCCGCTCACGGCGGTATGGACAGTTTAAGCAGACGCCTCCAACCGGGGGCCCTTTCCTCCAGCAACTTGTTTCCCACAGGGACAGGCTGCCAGGAGCACTTCCTGTCTGGGGAGTATTTAAGTCAGGCGCGGGCTCTTCCAGTTCCTGTTTTGCCATGAGGCTGAAATAAAAAGCTGTTCTGTTTTACTAGCTCTGGTCTCGACTCCCACGTTTGCCGCGGTACCTCAACACTGGTGACCCCGGTGCTCAGGACGAATCCTAAGCTAGCATGGCGGATACAAACGCAGTCACGGTTAAATTACCAGACTTTTGGGAAACTTGGCCGAAGCCTGGTTCGTTCAAGCCGAGTCCAGATTCTGGCTGAAAGGCATCACAGGCGATACCACGAAGTACGACTACCTCGTCTCCTCGCTCACGTACGCTACCGTCCCCAAAGTTTGGGCAGCGCTGCAGGACCCACCACAGACTGGCAAGTACGAACATCTGAAGGCTGCGCTCCTTAAAAAATTTCAAACGTCCTCTTACCAGCGCCACTGCCAACTCCTTGACCTCCCCGGTCTTGGTGACGCTTCACCATCAGACCTGCTTTCCCACATGCTGTCCCTCGCGGACGACAAGCCCCCCGGCGCCCTCTTTCGCACGCTTTTCATTCGGCAGCTTCCCGCCAGCATCCGCCCGCTCATTGTGGAGTCCGGCTCCACGGACCTGAATGACATAGCAGAAAAGGCCGACCGGCTGCTCTCTGCACAGTCCACGCGCGACGTCATGCCCGACCTCGCGGCAACGACCACGCGGTCTCCCCGGCCCACCAGGCCCGCCCGCCCTACCACTCCGGGCCACTGTTACTACCACACCCGTTTTGGCACTAAGGCCCAACGCTGCACGCCACCGTGTACCTTCAATTCCCCCCCCGCACCGGCCCCCGCGATGGCCGTGGGGCAAAAGGGGCCTCTACTGTACGTCACTGACGACAGAACCAACCGCCGATTTCTGTGCGACACAGGGGCCCAGCACAGCATCACCCCCTGCCTCCGCCCTTGAAATCCAACGCGGCACACGAGGTATCACGCTGGCCGCCGCCAATGGCTCGGACATCCGCACATATGGCACCCGCATGGTCACGCTCGACCTCGCGGGCCGCCGCTACCGCTGGGAGTTCCTCACCACCAAGGTCCTCTGCCCACTCATCGGCGCTGACTTCCTACGCGCCCACGGCCTCCTTGTCAACATTCCAAGGCACCGCCTCGTCGACGCCAACACTATGGCCACCATCCCTGGCGCCTTTACCCCGGACCGTTCGGCCGGCCGGACGACCTACTGCCTCGCCAGGGCCGTGGACGACTACTCGGCACTCCTAGCCGAGTTTCCCGCCCTCACCAACCCGACCTTTTCGGCCAAAGCCGCCAAACACGGGGTGGAGCACTATATCCCCACCGCCGGCCCTCCAGTTTCTGCCCACGCCCGCAGGCTCAACCCGGCCAAGCTGGAAATCGCGCGGGCCGAGTTCACCACCATGGAACAACTCGGCATCATCCGCCGCTCCAGCAGCCCCTGGGCCTCGCCCCTCCACATCGCCCCTAGGCCCGGCGGAGGCTGGCGCCCTTGTGGGGACTACCGCCGCCTTAACGACGCCACCACCCCCGACCGATACCCGGTGCCTCACATCCAGGACTTCTCGGTCCGACTGGCCGGACGAACCGTCTTTTCCAAAGTCGACCTGGTGCGCGGTTACCACCAAGTCCCCGTACACCCCGCGGACATCCCCAAAACGGCCGTCATCACCCCATTCGGCCTGTTCGAGTTCCTGAGGATGCCCTTCGGCCTCAAGAATGCAGCCCAGGCTTTCCAGCGCCTTATGGACTCGGTCCTGCGGGACCTGAACTTCCTATTCGTCTATCTAGATGACATTCTCGTGGCCAGCTCCTCCAAACAGGAACACCTCGAACACCTTCGCGTCCTGTTCGGGTGCCTAGCCCAACACGGGCTCATCCTCAGCCCGGCGAAGTGCCAATTCGGCCTAACCGAGATCGATTTTCTCGGTCACCACATCACCCCTGCTGGGGCCGTCCCCCTGCCCAACAAGGTGCAGGCCGTCCAGCAGTTCCCCTGCCCCACAACCATCAAGGGCCTCCAGGAGTTCCTCGGGATGGTGAACATCTACAACAGGTTCATCCCCAGAGCTGCAGCCCTCATGAAGCCCCTATACGACTCCCTCCGAGGTAAATCCGGCAAGATGGCCGTAGCTTGGACCACTGACACGTCAGCCGCCTTCGATGCCACCAAAAACGCGCTCACCGACGCCACTCTGCTCGCGCACCCGAGGGCCGACGCCCGGGTCGCGCTCACCACCGATGCCTCCGACCACGCGGTCGGGGCCGTGTTCGAGCAGTGGGTTAATGGCACGTGGCAGCCACTTGCCTTCTACAGCCGCCAACTGCGCCCCCACGGACAGTCTCCATCGACCGGCTCAAACCAGCACACACAGAACCAGGGGAACAGGTCCCCGTGGCCCGGCCTCCAACTAGAGGCCGTCCCGCCAGCAAGCCAGCACAGCCGGCGGCAAACCGCCAGGCCCCGCCAACTAGACCGGCGATCACGCAGAGCCGCTGCGGCAGAACCATCAGACCACCGTCACGACTCGTCCACTCCTCCTAAGCGGATTCTGGGGGGAGCTCTGTGGCGACACGCCACCACTGGACACAATCCGCTCACGGCGGTACAGACAGTTTAAGCAGATGCCCCCAACCGGGGGCCCTTTCCTCCAGCAACTTGTTTCCCACAGGGACAGGCTGCCGGGAGCACTTCCTGTCTGGGGAGTATTTAAGTCAGGCGCGGGCTCTTCCAGTTCCTGTTTTGCCATGAGGCTGAAATAAAAAGCTGTTCTGTTTTACTAGCTCTGGTCTCGACTCCCACGTTTGCCGCGGTATCTCAACAACACATGATTTAACCTCGAGCATTGGGCCTTTGGGTGTGAGCAATGGCTTTGTCATTGTAGGGATGCTTTATGGTGTTGTTGGGGTGGGGGTGGGGTTGGGGGGGGCACTTAGTACAGCATATGGCAGCCATGTGGCTGAATTGGAGCAAGTTAAGTAAACCAGGCCTTGGTGAGGCCATCCTGGGCCTCTTGGGCAATAATGTGCTCTGCTGCCGGTGGCATCTGCATCTCAGCTTCCTCCTCCTCCTCCTCCTCATCTTCAACCTGCTCGTCCTCCTCCTCCTCCTCATCTTCCACCTGCTCGTCCTCCTCCTCCTCCTTCTTCTCCTCCTCCTCCTCTGAAGAGGCTGTGAGCTGTGTGCCTTGCTCAACCTGCAGCTCCAATCCTCGCTGCTGCGCTATGTTGTGCAGCGCGCAGCAGACGACGATGATTTTGGAGACCCTGGCAGGTGCATGCTGATGGGCTCCTCCAGACCTGTCAAGGCATCTGCAGCACATCTTCAACATGCCTATTGCTTGCTCTATGACACATCTGGTGGACATGTGGCTCTCATTATAACGCTCCTCAGCCTCAGTACTTGGCCTCCTCAGGGGTGTCATGAGCCACGTCTTCAGTGGATAGCCCTTGTCTCCAAGCAGCCAGCCGGTTAGTGTGTTTGGAGGGGTGAAGAGCTGAGGGAGGGTCGACTGGTGCAGCACGAAAGAGTCATGACAGCTGCCAGGGAATCTGGCGCACACATGCATAATGATCTTTTTATGGTTGCAGACAAGATGCACATTGAGGGAGTGGAAGCCTTTGCAGTTCACAAACACTCCTGGGTGATGTGGGGTGCCTTCATGGCCATGTGTGTGCAGTCAATGATGCCCTGCACCTGTGGGAAGTCAGCCAGAGCCACAAAGCTGACCGCCCGCTCAGTAACACTGGCTTCATCAGCGGCAAAGTTGATATAATTGGCTGACTTGTGTGAAGCATCTGTGGGCGGCCGACTGGGAGATCCTGCAAATGTCTGCTGCAGATCCCTGGAAGGAGCCTGAGGTGAAGAAGTTGAGGGCGGTGGTGACTTTGACAGCCACTGGTAAGGAGTGTCCACCAGGACCCCTGGGCAGCAGGTCTTGTTCCAGCAAGCTACAAATGTCTGCGACGACCTGTACGATAGCCTGAGCCTCCTGAAGCACTGCTGCTCAGTCATGTTGAGGAAGCTCATCCTCTGCCTGTATACCCTGTGTTGGGAGTATCGCCTCCGGCGCACTGCAGCCCTGTGGTGCCTCATCTCTCCTGTGGAGCATCAGGTCATTGAGGAGAAGGCTGCTGTTGTGTTTGCTGCTGTTGCTGCTGGTGTTGTTGGTGGTGGTATTCATCTTGGTCCGATTCTGAGGACCAAGGTGAGAAAGTATAAGCGGCACCCATGTTGATGTAGTAGATGGCAGGTGAAGTAGAGATCAGAGGGCCAATCCCTCAATGTTCTAATACTGAGTTGCAATGTGCTGAGAGTGGCTTTTGAGGTTGCAGAAATGACCTGCAAACTACAGAAATCTAAATCTGTGCACAGAATGGAGTCATCAACAGCTTTTCTCTTAGGCAACCGATGAGGTGTAAGGTGTGTCTGTTTATCTGCTATTCCCAACTGTCAATTAATACCCTTGCACAATGTCCACTGAACTTCCACCTCACCTTCACAGGCGAGGTTCCCAAGGTGCGTGCTTCCCATGCTCATGCCGTTAAATTCAGAAGCTGCGGTTAAAAAGCCTGTTAAGAGTCTGATAACAAGGATTTAATGACTTTAATTAGGTCGCCCGCCTCTCCTGATCGGTCCGTGGCACGCTGGCAAATGCATCCAAGTTAAAGGCACAAAGAGGTGGGATGACAGCGGATTCCTGACACGCTGCCTATTTTCGCTATTTTTACAGCCGACCCGCTTCCAAACCCGCATGCACAGCAATGGGAAGATTCTGGCCTAGGAGTTGAGGGCAGTTTCTCAGAGTGGTTGGAAGTGGATAGTGACATCTCACAGGGTTCTGTTCTGGGACTGCTTCTGTTCACTGTATATCAATGAGTTGATTATAGACCTGTAAAGAATGGTGTCCAACTTTGCGGGTGATACTAAACTAAGAAAGAAAGTAAATAATTCTGAGGACCAAAGAAAACTACAAAGGGATATTGATAAGATGGTAGAATGGGCTAACAAGTGGCAGATGAAATTCAATATCAGTAAGTGTGAGGTGGTACATTTTGTTTTAAAAAAAGTATCCATTACACTTTTAATACGGGAAGGTTGGTTGAAGTTGAGAGCAAAGGGATTTGCGGATTCAGGTTCAGCAGACACCAAATACCTCAGGTGGATAAGGCCAAACAAATCTAATGCAATATTGGGTTTGTGACAAGAGGTATAGAATATAAAAGTTGAGATATAATGGTGAATCTAAATAAACATTAGTAAGACCATAATTAGAGTTTGTGCACAGTTTTGGGCTCCATGCTATAGAAAGGATGTTGAGACGATAGAAAGGGCACAGAGCAGAATCACAAGGACATTGTATTAGCAAATACAAATACAAAGGAAGATTTGAAATGTTGAGGCTGTTTTAATTAGAACACAGAAGATTACTGTAATGATATCAGCAAATAGTGATGGTATTTGCCTGTTTGATTATGATGCCTTACCAGCATAATTGCATGTATTGATTATTTATGCCTGACCAGCAGAGGGCATGTGAGAGAGGCAGTTTAATTTAGTTTTGGTTTCGCTTTAGATGGATCACTAACATGATGTCTCCTGTAAATGCTGTTAACTGAGTTTAACAAACTTTAGATTAAAGACAGTCTCTTTCATAAATGTCTCATCATTGAACCCACATACAAATCAATACATGGTGTCAGAAGTGATTGAAAGAATGAAGAGGAAAAATCTGAAGTTAAATCAGCTCTCCACATATTAGCAAGCCAAAAGAGAACATCGTTACTTACCATTGGAGAATAGCTAACGAAGTGGAAAAATGGAAGGTTTACACCCACCGGCGAAGCTTCAGTTGACAGGTAATGTGGCTGAAAATTGGAGGAGGTTCAAACAACGTTTGGAGTTGTATTTATCAGCAATCGGAGCTGACGAGAAAAGTGATAAAATGAAAGCGTCAGTGTTCTTACATGTTGTGGGTGATGAAGCGCTGGAGGTGTATAATAACTTCACATTCGCTGCTGATGGAGACAAAATGAAGCTAGATAAAATAATGGAACAATTTGAGGCCTACTGCATACCTAAACGTAACGTGACGTTTGAGAGGCACAGATTTTTCACATGTGTACAGAAAACGGGAGAGACTATTGATCAGTATGTGACTGAACTGAGAAACCGAAGCAAAACGTGTGAATTTGGGGGACTGACAGACTCGCTGATAAAAGACAGACTGGTGTGTAGTATTCCAGATAATGGTCTAAGGGAAAGACTGCTAAGAGAGCAAAATCTAGACCTGGGAAAAGCCATAGCACTGTGTAGGGCTACAGAGACTGTGAAGTTGCAGGCAAAAGAGCTGTTCAGTGACAATAGCTGCAACGTGGATGCAGTGAGTAAGAACGGACACAAACCGTTTAACAAAAAGAGCGCCAATGTGAAAAAAGAGGCGTGGCTAGCGAACAAGAATGAAAGGGGCAATCGAAAGTCATGTAGTCAATGCGGTACACAGCATCCACAAAAAAGTGTCCAGCATATGGTAAAACATGCAATAGTTGCAACAAAAACAACCATTATGCCCGTTGCTGTAAGAACCAAGCGCAGCAAAGCAAGGTCCATACAGTAGATGAAAGCGAGATAGAGGAGTTCTATGTAGATGTTGTGTCTGAAAACAAAGAAGAAAAAAGAGACTGGATGTTGACACTAAAAGTGAATGACATACATATTCCATTTAAATTGGATACTGGAGCACAAGTTAATGTGATATCAGAGACTGATTTTAAGAAAATTAGACCCAGACCAAAGATACATGGAATAAAAGTGAAAGTGACAGGATACTCAGGTACTGATATACCAGTGAAAGGAAGATGCATTGTCAAAGTAACACACAAGGACAGAGAGCACATGCTAGCATTAATCGTGGTGCCAAAGGATGTGCAAGCCATACTAGGTTTAAAAGCCTGTGAGAGACTGAACCTGGTAAAGAGAGTCCTCATTGTGGAAAGCGAAGGAGAGACAGTCTATGATGAACTCATGAAAGAGTACAAAGACCTATTTCAGGGTCTAGGCTGCATTCCAGGAGAACACACGATCAGAGTAGATAAAAGTATGCCAACGGTCATACATCCATGCAGAAAAGTTCCGTTTGCTCTTCAAAAGCAACTGAAGGCAGAGTTGGACAGGATGGAAAGCCTGAACGTGATTCAGAAGATAGATGAGCCAACTGAGTGGGTGAGTTCCCTCGTCGTTCAAAAAGAATGGAAAGCTCAGAATTTGCCTGGATCCAAGAGATCTAAACAGAGCAATAAAGAGAGAGCACTTCAAGCTTCCTACATGTGAGGAAATCATGTCACAGTTTGCAAATGCAAAGTATTTCAGCAAGTTAGATGCATCATCAGGATTTTGGCAGATGAAATTGGACGAAGCAAGTTCAAGACTGTGCACGTTCAACAGTCCATTTGGCAGATACAGATTCCTAAGGTTACCATTTGGCATTGCCTCAGCTCCTGAAGTGTATCACAAAACTATCCATATGATCTATGAGCATCTGGAGGGAGTTGATACATCAATGGATGACATCATAGTATGGGGAACCACGAGAACTGAGCATGACGAGAGACTGAAAAAAGTGCTGGAAGCAACAAGGAAAACAAACCTGAAGCTGAATAGAGAGAAATGCCAGCTCGGGGTGACAGAACTGACATTCGTGGGAGATATCCTTAGCAGTGAGGGCATCAGACCAGATCCCAGAAAGGTGTCCGCCATTGAGAATATGCCAAAGCCACAATGCAAAAAGGACGTGCAGAGGTTTAATGGAATGATCAACTACATGGGGAAATTCATATCCAACCTCTCAGAAAAGATGGCGCCACTGAGAAGACTAACTGAAAAGAACATAGAATGGGAATGGAATCATGAGCATGAGAAGTCATGGAGCGATCTAAAGAAACTGCTCACAGAGGAACCAGTTCTGAGGTTTTATGACCCAGCGAGACCCATCAAGATATCATCAGATGCATCACAGAGTGGGCTCGGTGCCGTTCTTCTGCAAAAATATGACTACTGGCAATCTATTGCATATGCATCGCGCTCAATGACAGACGCGATATGCTCAAATAGAAAAGGAGCTGCTCAGCATCACATATGCCTGTGAAAGATTTCACCAGTTTGTGGCAGGACAAGCAATCAGTGTAGAGACTGACCATAAGCCCTTGATTGCATTGTTCCAAAAGCCACTAAATAGCTGTCCGCTTAGAATACAAAGAATGATGATCAGGCTGCAACGCTATACACTGAATGTTGCGTACACACCGGGTAAGCTGATGTATACAGCAGACACGTTGTCCAGAACTGTAGACCCAAGTGAGCCCGCAAACACCAAAATGGGTGAAAACGTGAATGCCTACGTGGACATGATCACAAGTGCACTGCCCATAGCAGATGCAAAAATGGAGCTCATAAAGACTGAGACAAACAAAGATGAAACAATGAGACGACTGAGGAAAAGCATCTTGGATGGATGGCCCAACATGAAGCAAGACTGCTCACCTGACATGGCAGAGTACTGGAACTGCAGGGTGGAACTATCAGTGGTTGAAGACATCATCTACAAAGGAAGTAAAATAGTTATCCCAAAGAGTCTGAGAAAAGAGATGCTAAAAAGGATCCATGGAGGACATCTGGGAATCGAAAAGTGTAAGAAAAGAGCACGAGAGGTGACGTACTAGCCACGAATCAACCAAGATGTGACAAATGAGGTGTCAAACTGCACAATATGCCTGAAATATCGAGCAAGCAATCCGGTAGAACCACTAAAGCCACACCCAGCGCCAGACAGACCTTACCAGAAAGTAGGCGCTGACCTATTCGTATGTCAAGGGAAGGACTATCTTGTAGTCACAGACTATTACTCCCTGTATCCAGAGGTTTGTAGACTGTACACCACCACTGCAGATGCTGTGATAACATGTATGAAAGCCATATTCTCCAGACATGGCGTGGCAAGTGAGGTCTTCACAGACAACGGACCCCAGTTTTACAATGCAAGTTTCCGACACTTTGCCAAAGAGTGGGACTTTGTCCACACAACGTCAAGTCCTCACTTTCCACAGTCCAATGGACTAGTGGAAAAATCGGTCCAGACAGTGAAAAGACTGATGTACAAGGCAAAAGACAGTGGAACTGACTTCTACCAGAGCATGCTTGTATACCGCACAACGCCGCTTGAGTGTGGTATGTCACCAGCCCAACTCCTTATGGGACGTCGGCTAAGGTCAAACCTACCCGTCCCGGAGAACCTCCTGAAAACAAAAGAGGGGGAGAAAGTGAGGAAGTTCAAAGAACAACAGAAAGAAAAGCAAAAGTACTACTATGACAGAGGAACACAAAACCTACCTGAACTCCACACTGGTGACCAAGTAAGGTTCAAAGACAAAACAAACATATGGACTCAGAAGGGAACTGTCCTGAGTGAAGTTCAACCAAGATCATACACCATTCAGACAGATGAGGGTGCTGTTCTGCGAAGAAATCATCAAGATCTTCTCATGGGACCAGCCACAGCAAGTCAAAAGATTGATACTGATGAACAACCTGATCACACAGTAGGTCAAAAGACTGATACTGTTGAACAACCTGATCACACAGCTGAGAAATCATCATCTGAGGCAACAACTCAGATTCAAGGACAATCAATCAGAAAATCCTCAAGACACGTGAAGCCTCCTGAGAGACTCATAGAGCAAATTTAAGGACTCTTGTTATAGAAGGAAGTAATGTTATCTTATTCTCTCTTCAAGTTTTAGTGTGTTTACATATTTCAGGTGAACACACAAAACAAGGTTAAAAAACATTGATCATGATAATGATAATGTAAGTTCATTAAGTGTTACAGTTAAAATGCAGAGTAATACAAAGAAAACATGTTGTTAGATAAAAGTAAAATACTTTTGTTTTAAGAAAGGGAGATGTAATGATATCAGCAAATAGTGATGGTATTTGCCTGTTTGATTATGATGCCTTACCAGCATAATTGCATGTATTGATTATTTATGCCTGACCAGCAGAGGGCATGTGAGAGAGGCAGTTTTAGTTTAGTTTCGGTTTCGCTTTAGATGGATCACTAACATGATGTCTCCTGTAAATGCTGTTAACTGAGTTGAACATACTTTAGATAAAAAGTCATTCTCTTTCATAAATGTCTCGTCATTGAACCCACATACAAAACGATACAAATACAAAGTTATTTGTTAAGAGATGTTTAAAATTATGAAGGCATGTAGCAGAGTAGATAAAAAACAGATTGTTTTAAGTGGTTGAGGGGTCTAGAATGAGCAGACAGGGCAATTTGGCACATTGGATCCAAAATTGGCTTAGTGGCAGGAGGCAGAGGGTGATGGTCAAAGGTTATTTTTGTGACTGGAAGCCTATGTCCAGTGGTGTACCGCAGGGATCGGTGCTGGGTCCTTTTCTGTTTGTAGTGTACATTAATGATTTAGATATGAATGTAGGAGGTATGATCAGTAAGTTCGCAGATGACACGAAAATTGGTGGAGCGGTAAATAGCGAGGAGGGAAGCCTCAGGCTATAGGATGATATAGACGCGTTGGTCAGACGGGCAGAACAGTGGCAAATGGAATTTAACCCTGAAAAGTGTGAGGTGATGCATTTTGGGAGGACTAACAAGGCAAGGGAATACACAATGAATGGTAGGACCCTAAGAAGGACAGATGATCAGAGGGACCTTGGTGTGCATGTACATAGATCCCTGAAGGCAGCAGGACAGGTAGATAAGGTGGTTAAAAAGGCATATGGGATACTTGCCTTCATTAGCTGAGGCATAGAATATAAGAGCAGGGAGGTTATGACAGAGCTGTACAAAACACTAGTTAGGCCACAGCTGGAATACTGTATACGGTTCTGGTCGCCACACTATAGGAAAGATGTGATTGCATTGGAGAGGGTGCAGAGGAGATTCACCAGGATGTTACCTGGGCTGGAGCGCTTCAGCTATGAAGAGTGACTGGACAGGCTGGGGTTGTTTTCCTTAGAGCAGAGAAGGCTGAGGGGGGACCTGATTGAGGTGTACAAAGAGGCATAGATAGGGTAGATAGAAAGGTACTTTTCCCCTTAGTAGAGGGGTCAATAACCAGAGGGCATAGTTTCAAGGTAAGGGGCAGGAGGTTTAGAGGGGATTTGAGGAAAAACTTTTTCACCCAGAGGGTGGTTGGAGTCTGGAGCTCACTGTCTGAAAGGGTGGTAGGGTGGTAGAGGCAGGAACCCTCACAACATTCAAGAAGCATTTAGATGAGCACTTGAAACGTCATAGCATACAAGGCTACGGACCAAGTGCTGGAAAATGGGATTAGAATAGACAGGGCTTGATGGCCAGCGCGGACACGATGGGCCGAAGGGCCTCTTTCTGTGCTGTATAACTCTATGACTCTATGACATAGATATAAGATTAAATGTAAAAGATTTAGAACAGAGAGACAGAAAAACTTTTTTATACAGAGGATTGTGAGACTGTGGATTGCATTACCAAACTTTGTGAGTTAAGGAGAGACTTTGTCAACTTTTAAGAATAGGTTTGATAGGTGGTTGAAGGAAAGGGGAATAAAGGGATATGAGAACAGGGGAGGCACATGAAATTAGGACCACTGCTCGTGTGGGGGATAAACACCAATATGGACTATTTGGATGGAACGGCCTGTTTCGGTGTTCTAATTTCTATGTAATCTTAATGATTCCCATAATTTTCTCATTGTTCAGCAAATTTTAAATAAACAGGTTAATGATGCACTCAGTCCACCAATGCCTCAATTTTAAAATTCTCATCCTTGTGTTCAAATCCTTCCATGGTCTCATTCTTCCCTATCTCTGTAACCTGCTCCAGCCCTACAACCCTCCAAGAACTCTACGTTTCTCCAACTCTGGACTCTTGTGCATCTGCCTCCCTTCACCCCACCATTGGTGGCTGTGCCTTCAGCCGTACAGGCTCTAAGCCCTGGAATTCGCTCACTAAACCTCTCTATCACTCCACCTCGCTCTCCTCTAAGACCCTCCTTAAAACTTACCTCTTTGACCAAGCTATAAGCCAGCCACCTGGCTTAATATCTCCCTCTTTGGCTTGATGTCAATTTTTATCTTATGACTCTCCTATGATGCGCCTTGGGATGTTTTCCAATGTTAAAGGCACTATATAAATGCAATGTTGTTGTTGTTTGCCAAAATCAGGTGGTCTGTGATGTGTAAACAGCTGCTGAAAATTGTACAATCACAAACACAGCTTCTTGACTTGTAACCAGTACTTGAATATCAGAACTTGGGAAATGTTCGACAAGAACTTGTGACAATATACACAAATCATAAGTGTCAATCAATTTGGATACTTGACAGGGCTGAACAATAGCTGAAGGAAAGTAAAAGACATCTGGCTGGCTTTCAGAATAATTTGTAGATTCCAATCGGAATGTACTCAGAGGAAAGAATGACAAATCATGAGCAGTACAATAGAAATCTGGACTCCCACTCTCAGTGATAGCCTGGAATTTTAGTAACAAATGAGAGGTGACTCCACCACTAAAATGATGGATGACTGGAAAGGTCAATGATTTATTCACACAAGTATTACACACATTTATTTTGTTTAACTGCCTAAAATAGAACATGAGTCTCAACGCTGCAGATTATCTACATTTTTATTTAGCACGGATAATGGCTCTTAGAATGTGTGGGCTGTAACCTCTTCTTGCAAAACCTACTAACTATAAGATATATGTTTGTTTTGATGGACCCTATTAAGCCCTTTGAGACATGGTCAATATCTTACTAGCTTGACAGTTTCCCCACAAAGGTTTGATAAACATTGTTCACTTTCCCCACCCCCCACCCCCCAATAAAAAAATATTTTCTATGCTCCTATTGAATTTTTAACTGGGTTATTTTCTTCACTTTGGATCAGAAGTCAGGCTTTATTTTAGAAATCTTCATCTGTTGGCTTGAAGCAACAATTTTGAATGTAACAGCATTGGTACATCACACTGTACTTATCTTTACTCTTAATGTAGTCCAGTTATGATAACTAAACAGCAAAGATTGTGGTTCGGATCAACTTTTTACAATAGAATTATTTAACTAAGGAGCACATCTCCTTTCTAAATTATAGAATTTGAGAAATCTCAAGTTTTTAGTTTGTTTTCCCTCTTAGATCACAAAATCATGGTATTCAATACTTGAACCATACAACAACACCTAAATGTATTTATATAGCACAGTTAAGGTAGCAAGAAGTTCCAAGACACTTCAGTGAGACTTGGGGCTCGATTTTATTAATGGAGGCGGGTTGAAGGCGGGCCCGCTGCTCAGCAGCTTTCCGACCCATTCCCGGCTGCCGCCTCCCATCACTTACTATTTTGGCTTGATTGGCTTCGTTACGGCCGACGTGCGGGTCCCTCCAGGCAATTGCTTGGAGGCTGTCAGTTTCTAGCGCCTGATGACGCGTTGTTTGAATGAAAATTTAAAGGGGCCATGTCCTCTTTGGGGAAAAATGTCATTGGGATGGATTGGTACTGTATTATATAGAAAGGGGAGTTGACAGCGTCTGTTCTGAACAAAATTTAATGAATGAAATTGCTGGTCATATTATTCCAGAAAGATATTTATGATTTTTTTATATATCAATTTATTATCTGACTATGAAATGAAAAAGATGCCAGATTTGTTCCAATCATTGTCTTAGTAATATTAATGCTTTTTTTCTCTTAAAGGTGCTGGCTGCTGCAGGAATGGCAGCCCCAATAACTAAGGCTGCACCCAGGTTCAATGAGGGCTCTCTCCATGCTCTTGTTGAGGGAGTTAGATGACATCAGGAGCTCTTCTTCCCAGGAAATGGAAGGAGGAGGCCTCCTCAGCAAACCAAGGCAACTTGGCTGCAAATTGCTGAGGAGGTGAGTTCGAGGTCTGTGTGCAGACGCACATGGGTTCAGTGTGGAAAAAGGTTTCATGATCTGCTGAGATCACCTAAAGTGTGGCCTCTGTGTTCTGGGAAATGGAAGTTCAAGAGTGAGGGCACAGGGCGAATTCCATGTAGTATGTTGGTGGTGACACTGAGTGCAAACCACCATTTATTGGATAGATGATGCCTGGGGTTTTGGGAATATCGGACTTATATTCATCTCCATGTGCCATCAACCTGTGGTTGAAGCGTAAGCTTATGAATCTGGCATGGATAAGTGCATCCCTTGCCTGATGGCCAGCAATGTGGTCGCCTACTGCTGGATTGGCCACATCCGGTCCCGCAAGGCATCACTTCCCATCCTCCTCCTCGTCCTCTTCCCATCCTCTTCCTCGTCCTCTTCATCTTTCTCCAAGGAGGCTGTGTGCTGAGCCGTTTGTTCACCCGGCAGCACTAAGCCGCGCTGCTCTTCCTCCGAATCTGATGACCAGGATGAGAGGATGTAAATGGTTCCCATCCCGTTGTTAGATTTCAGTTGAGGCAAGAAGCTTGATCCTTGCAGCTGGACTGTTTCTGACAGGACGGGAAACAGGAGCCAGAGGCACGAAAATGGGAAATCTCGATCAAAATAGGATTATCCAGGCAGTTAACAGGCTCTTAACTACCTGTCCCACCGGTTGGAGTCAGGTCAGTTTGGGAGCAGTGGAACAGACACGAAAATCGGGTGGGGTCGGGTTGGGTGTCTGAAGCCATTTTTTCCGATTTTCGCAGCTGACCCGCCTTCTCGGCTATTAAAATCAAGCCCTTAATCAAAAAACAGACACTGAGTCAAAAAAGCAGATATTACGAGGGCTGACCAAAAGCTTGGTCAAAGAGGTGGGTTTTAAGGAGGGTCTTAAACGAGGAGAGATGGAGGTTTGGGGTGGGAATTTCAGATTGTGAGGCCTAGGAGTCTGACAACACGGCCATAAAAGGTGGGAGAAGGGAGGGTGGATCTACAAGAGTCCAGAGTCAGGGGAACTGAAAGTTTAGCAGGTGATTTTGGGTTGGCAGATGTTACAAAGACAGGGAGGGGCAAAGCCATGATGGTATTTAAACGCAAGATTGAGAATTTTAAATTTGAGGCTCTGGGGGACCAGGAGCCAATGTATGTCAGCGAGGACAGGGGTGATGGGTGAGGGGCGAGGATGAGGCCGAGGAGTGAGGACGAGCCCAGCAGCAAGGTCGAGGCCCAGGAGTGGCACAGCGTGGACCAGCAATGGGGTAGGGAGGACCACACTGCAGCTTATGAAACCCAGGCAGAGAGGACCTGCGGGAAGAGGGAGGAAGACAGTAGTAGTATGTTTGTGTGTGTGTGCTAGGCCAATGTAGCAGAGCCTGGTCTCCAATCGTCTTGGATCCCCTTGCCATTGGACCAAGACCTTGCTCTATCAAGCCCGTGTGGTAGCTGGTGTGCAACGGCCACCCCACGTTAAAAGATTTCACACACAGGCATCTTCCACCCTTTAAAATGAAGTTCAGGACCTGGAACATCAGGACCTTCATGGATAACCCCAACAGCAACAGACTGGAATGCTGTACTGCTTTCATTGCCCGGGAGCTCAGACGTTTTGACATAGACATCGCCACCCTAAGCGAGACCCAGCGGGCCGGGGAAGGCCAGCTCTAGGAGCAAGGCGGTGGTTACACCTTCTTCTGGAAAGGCAAACCTGAAGAAGAACGCCACCTCCATGGGGTAGGCTTCGCAATAAAAAATGAGCTAGTTGAATGTCTCAGAGACTCCCCTTGTGGAATAAACAAATGCTTCATGACTCTACGGCTCACGCTAGCCCGGAACCAGTGCACTACGATCATCAGTGCATACGCCCCAACACTGGAAGCCACAGATGAGACCAAAGAGGAATTCTACTCCAGCCTCGAACAATCCCTGTCCCGAGCCCCAATGGGCGACAAGCTGATCCTCCTTGGCGACTTTAACGCCAGAGTTGGAAAGGACACAGACCTTGGGGAGGTGTGATCGGTAGAGAGGGGGTAGGGAAAGCCAACCCCAACAGCACCCTCCTCCTGACGAAATGCTTAGAACATGGCCTTGTCATAACCAACACCTTGTTCCATAAGAGCGACAAGTACAAGGCTTCATGGCAACACCCTCGCTCCAAGCACTGGCATCTGCTGGACTACGTCATCATCCGAGCGAGGGACCGCAAGGACGTCCGTCTCACCCGCGCCATGATAGGAGCTGACAACTGCTGGACACACCACCGCCTAATCTGCTCTGTCATCTCCATCAACATAGCCCCAAAACAACGGCAGCAACAGAAGCAATGCCGCAGGAAAATCAATGCTGGAGCACTCAAAGACCCTGATAAGAAAGCCCTATTCAGCCTGCGCCTCACAACCAACCTGACGACTCCCAGTGATTCAGAGACACAGAGGGCTGGATTTTCTGAATGGAGATGTGTTGGAGGCAGCACTGCTGCCTGCCGGGTCTCAGTCCTGCCTCCATCATCTTCTGGCCAACGAGTGGGATTTTCCCCTGATTGACCTTGCGGGCTCAGCAGGCCAATTAGGGGGAAGTCACTGACAGAGCACGTCAACGTCTGACGTGCCATGTGTCAAGATTTCTTGAAAGAAGAAATTGTCAGCGTTTGACAGCTCTGTGAAGCTGTCAAACACTCACATTCATAGAAACATAGAAGATAGGAGCAGGAGTAGGCCATTCGGCCCCTCGAGCCTGCTCCGCCATTTAATGAGATCATGGCTGATCATCCAAATTCAGTATTCTGTCCCTGCTTTCTCCCCATATTCCTTGGTCCCTTTAGCCTTAAGAAATATATTTAACTCCTTCTTGAATATATTTAATGAATTGGCCTCAACTGCCTTCTGTTGTAAAGAATTCCACAGGTTCACCACACTCTGGGTGAAGAAATTCCTCCTCATCTCAGTCCTAAATGGCTTACCACTTATCCTTAGCCTGTGACCCCTGGTTCAGGATTCTCCCGCCATCGGGAACATCCTTCCTGCATCTAATCTGTCTAGTCCTGTTAGAATTTTATAAGTTTCAATGAGATCCCCTCTGATTCTTCTAAACTCTAGCGAATATAAGCCTAATCGACCCAATCTCTCTTCATTCGTCATTCCTGCCATCCCAGGTATCAGTCTGGTGAATCTTCGCTGCACTCCCTCCATGGCAAGAACAGCCTTCCTCAGATAAGGCGACCAAAACTGCACACAATACTCAAGGTGTGGTCTCACCAAGGCCCTGTACAACTGCAGCAAGACATCCTTGCTCCTGTATTCGAATCCTCTCGCTATGAAGGCCAACACACCATTTGCCTTCTTAACAACCTGCTGCACCTGCATGCTTACCTTCAGTGACTGGTGCACAAGGACACCCAGGTCTCATTGCACTTCCCCTTTTCCCAATCTATTGCCATTCAGATAATAATCTGCCTTTCTGTTTTTGCCACCAAAGTGGATAACCTCGCATTTATCCACATTATATGGCATCTGCCATGTATCTGCCCAATCGCCCATTCTGTGTAGTTTGATGTGTCCTTGTGTTCAGGATTCATCAAGTCTTTCAACTTTGTAGAAATTAGATGACTGTTGGTTCGGAGGATCCAACAACCAGTCTGTGAAATCTAAAATGAAGATGTCGGGACTCCGGATCCACCGCGGCTGAAGGCTGTAGGCAGAAACAAAGGTAAATGAACATTTTATAAAACTTTACACTCACCTCACGTACTTACCACTCCACACTTGCACCCATCACTCACCTCTACATTGCACTTTCAGACACCTCCGACCCCCGCAGACCTCCTACTCTACTCTTCCACCACGGCGGGGTTCCCCGAGGTCAGGAAGCCTGCACTTGAAAAGGTAAAATGGGACTAATCCTTTTTTCTGCCTGTTAACTACTTCTTAACAGGCAGTTAAAAGGATTAAATCCCTTTCCCGCCTCGAGGAGACGGGACTCGGGTTAGGACGGCTTCCCGCCTCCTGGCAAAGGGGCATGGAGGCGCGATGGGGGCGGGTTTGCCATCCGCCTCCACTTTCTGCAACTTTACCGGCAGTCCTGCCTCCATACCCGCCTCCTCGGGGCTGGCAAAATCCAGCCCAGAGTGTCCACAGCACCTGGTCTGTACTCAAGGCCTCCATAATCAGCACCTTTGAAGAGACGCTCGGTCACTCGACCAGGCAACACCAGACTGGTTCGACGAGAATGACCAGGAGATCGAGGAGCTAATAAGCCGCAAGCGCAAGGCATTCCTGATCTGGAAACAGCAACAGAACTCGAGAGCAAGAAAGCAGCTCTACAGATGCCTGAAGGCCGAGGTCCAACAAAAAACTTGCGACCTAAAGAACAGATGGTGGGTGGAGAAAGCGCAGGAGATCCAGCAGCTAGCCGACAACCATGACGTGCGTGGATTCTTTAGCGCAGTCAAGACCATCTACGGCCCAGGCACCCAAGGTCCTACCCCACTGCAACGGATAGAGAGGCAGTCAGTGCCCGCTGGAAGGAGCACTTTGAAGATCTCCTTAACCGAGACTCTGACGTCGACGTAAGTGTTCTCAACTCCATCCCGCAGCATGCTAGCCGCCACCACCTCAGCACAACTCCAGCCCGGCTTGAGGCTGAAAAGGCCATCTGACAACTGAAGAATAACAAGGCCTCAGGAACAGATGAAATCCCCACCGAGGCACTAAACATGGCGGAGAAGCACTATTGGCGCAAATACATGAACTCATTTCTCTTATTTCGAAGGAGGAAAGCATGCCAGGGGATCTCAGAGATGCTGTAATCGTGATCATCTTCAAGAAAGGTGACAAGTCCGATTGCGGTAATTACAGAGGAATCTTCCTGTTGTCTGCCACAGGGAAAGTCATTGCAAGAATCCTCCTCAATCGCCTTCTCCCAGTGGCTGAAGAGCTCCTCCCAGAGTCGCAATGCGGATTCCGACCACTAAGGGGCACAATGGACATGATCTTCACCACACGTCAATTCCAAGAGAAATGCAGGTAACAGCACCAACCACTGTACATGGCCTTCTTTGACCTCACAAAGACCTTCAACACCGTCAAACATGAGGGATTATGGAGTGTCCTCCTCAAATTCAGCTGCCCTCAAAAGTTTGTCACCATCCTCCGCCTGCATCACGATGACATGCAAGCCGTGATCCTGACCAACGGGTCCACCACAGACCCAATTCACGTATGGACCGGGGTCAAGCAAGGCTGTGACATCGCACCAACGCTCTTCTCGATCTTCCTTGTTGCAATGCTTCATCTCACCCTCAGTAAGCTCCCCGCTGGAGTGGAGCTAATCTACAGAACAAACTGGAAGCTGTTCAACCTCCATCACCTCCAGTCCAGATCCAAGGTTGTCCCATCCTCTGTCATCGAATTACAGTAAGCAGACAACACTTGCGTCTGCGCACACTCTGAGGTCGAACTCCAAACCATCGTCAACACCTTCACCAAAGAATATGAGAGCATGGGCCTTACACTAAACATCCGTAAGACAAAGGTCCTCTACCAACCTGCCCCCGCCACACAGTACTGCTCCCCGATTATCAAAATTCATGATGAGGCTTTGGACAACTTGGACCACTTTCCATATCTCGGGAGCCTACTGTCAACAAGGGCAGACGTCGATAACAAAGTCCAACACCACCTTCAGTGCAGCCTTCGGTCACCTGAGGAAGAGATTGTTTGAAGACCAGGACCTCAAACCCAGCACCAAGCTTATGGTCTACAGAGCAGTAGTGATACCTGACATAAGAAAACTACTAGGCATTTGATCTAAGCATTAAACAAAGCTTTAATCAACTGTTTTACAACATGGAGGTCTAGTTGTGTCCTTCACTAGTTCCTGTTAAGAATGTCCTGCGCAAGCTGGGCCCATGCCCGAGTATTTATACTCTCCCTGGAGAGTGCCACCTGCAGGCCGCTCAGTTGATTCATGTCAATACTCACCCTCCTGTATGCTTCAGAGACATGGACCATGTACAGCAGGCACCTCAAAGCACTGGAGAGGTACCACCAACTCTGCCTCTGCAAGATCCTGTAAATCCATTGGCAGGATAGGCGCACCAACGTCAGTGTTCTCACTCAGGCCAACATCCCCAGCATCGAAGCTTTGACCACACTCTATCAGCTCCGATGGACGGGTCACATCGTCCGCATGCCCGATACAAGACTCCCAAAACAAGCGCTCTACGCGGAGCTCCGACATGGCAAGAGAGCCCCAGGTGGGCAGAGGAAACGCTTCAAGAACACCCTCAAAGCCTTCTTGAAAAAGTGTAACATCTCCACCGACACCTGGGAATCCCTGGCCCAAGACCGCACAGAGTGGAGGAGAAGCATCCGGGAAGGCGCCGAACACCTCGAGTCTCTTCGTCGGGAGCAAGCGGAAGCCAAGCGTAAACAGCGGAAGGAGCGCACGTCAACCCAAGCACCCCACCCACCCGCCCCTTCAACCACCATCTGCCCCACCTGTGACAGAGACTGTAGGTCCCACATTGGACTCATCAGTCACCTGAGAACTCATTTTTAGTGTGGAAGCAAGTCATCCTCGGTTCCGAGGGACTGCCTAAGAAGAAGAAGAGGATGGGTGAGTTGCAGTCAGTATGGGACAGGTTATGGGCAGCAGAGTTTTAGATGAGCTAAAGTTTACAGAGGGTGGAGCATCAGAGGCTGGCCAGGTGAGCGTTGGAATAATTGATTCTGGAGAAGACATATATGAGGGTTTCAGCGGCAGTGAGACAATGCCTTGGGAGGGGGATGGAATCATAGAAACATAGAAACATAGAAGATAGGAGCAGGAGTAGGCCATTCGGCCCTTCGAGCCTGCTCCGCCATTCAATGAGATCATGGCTGATCATCCAAATTCAGTACCCTGTCCCTGCCTTCTCCCCATATCCTTTAGCCTCAAGAAATATATCCAACTCTTTCTTGAATATATTTAATGAACTGGCCTCCACCGCCCTCTGTGGCAGAGAATTCCACAGGTTCACCACTCTCTGGGTGAAGAAATTCCTCCTCATTTCAGTCCTAAATGGCTTACCCCTTATCCTTAGACTATGACCCCTGGTTCTGGACTCCCCGGCCATCAGAAACATCCTTTCTGCATCTAGTCTGTCCAGACCTGACAGAATTTTATAGGTTTCGATGAGATCCCCTCTCAGTCTTCTAAACTCCAGTGAGTATAAGCCCAATTGACACAATCTCTCCTCATACGTCATTCCTGCCATCCCAGGTATCAGCCTGGTGAATCTTCGCTGCATTCCCTCCATGGCAAGAACGTCCTTCCTCAGGTAAGGTGATCAAAACTGCACACAATACTCAAGGTGCGGTCTCACCAAGGCCCTGTACAACTGCAGCAAGACATCCTTGTTCTTGTACTCGAACCCTCTTGCTACGAAGGCCAACATACCATTTGCCTTCTTAACCACCTGCTGCACCTGCATGCTTACCTTCAGTGACTGGTGCACAAGAACACCCAGGTCTCTTTGCACTTCCCCTTCTCCCAATCTATTGCCATTCAAATAATAATCTGCCTTCCTGTTTTTGCCACCAAAGTGGATAACCTCACATTTATCCACATTATAGTGCATTTGCCATGTTTCTGCCCAATCACCCAACCTGTCCAAATCGTACTGGAGTTTCATGACATCCTCCTCACAGCATACCCTCCCACCCAGCTTTGTGTCATCTGCAAATTTGGAGATATTACATCCAATTCCCTCAGCCAGATCATTAATATATATTGTGAACAGCTGGGGTCCTAGGACCGATCCTTGCGGTACCCCACTAGTCACTGCCTGCCACTCGGAAAATGACCCGTTTATTCCAACTCTTTGCTTTCTGTCCGCCAACCAGTTCTCTATCCAAGTCAATACCTTGCCCCCAATCCCATGTGCCTTAATTTTGCACGCTAACCTCTTATGCGGGACCTTATCGAAAGCCTTCTGAAAGTCCAAATACACCACATCCACTGGTTCTCCCTTATCTATTTTACCAGTTACATCCTCAAAAAATTCCAGTAGATTAGTCAAGCATGATTTACCTTTTGTAAATCCATGTTGACTTTGTCCGATCCTGTCACTGCTTTCCAAGTGCTCTGCTATTACATCTTTTATAATGGACTCTAGCATTTTCCCCACTACCGATGTCAGGCTTACCGGTCTATAATTCCCTGCTTTTTCTCTGCCACCTTTTTTGAATAGTGGGGTAACATTAGCTACCCTCCAATCCATGGGTACTGTTCCAGAGTCTATCGAGTTCTGGAAGATGACCAGCAATGCATCTACTATTTCCAGGGCCACTTCCTTAAGTACCCTGGGATGTAGATTATCAGGCCCTGGGGATTTATCAGCCTTCAGTCCCATCAATTTTCCGAACACCATTTCCCTACAAATACTGATTTCTTTCAGTTCCACCCTTTCATCAGACCCTATGTTCCGCATTATTTCTGGGAGGTTATTTGTGTCCTCCTTTGTGAAGACAGAACCAAAATATATATTTAGTTGGTCTGCCATTTCTTTGCTCCCCATTATAAATTCCCCCGATTCTGACTGCAAGGGACCTACGCTTGACTTCACCAATCTTTTTCTCTTCACATATCTATAAAAGTTTTTACAGTCAGTTTTTATGTTCCCTGCAAGCTTACTCTCATATTCTATTTTCCCTTTCTTAATTAATCCCTTTGTCCTCCTTTGTTGAATCCTAATCTGCTCCCAATCCTCAGGATTATTGCTTTTTCTGGCCAATTTGTATGTGCTCTCCTTGGATCTTATGCTATCCCTAATTTCCCTTGTTAGCCACGGTTGAGTCACCTTTTTTGTTTTATTTTTATGCCAAACTGGGATGAACAACTTCTGTAGTTCATCCATTCGGTCTTTGAATGTTTGCCATTGCCTATCCACCGTCAACCCTTTGAGTGCCATTCCCCAATCAATCCTACCCAACTCGCTCCTCAGACCATCGTAGTTTCCTTTATTTAAATTGAGGACCCTAGTTTCTGAGTCAACTACTTCATTCCCCATCTTAATGAAGAATTCGATCATATTATGATCGCTCCGACCCAAGGGGCCTCGTACAACAAGATTGCTAATTAATCCTTTCTCGTTACATAATACCCAGTCTAAGATGGCCTGATCTCTGGTTGGTTCCTCGACATATTGGTCCAGGAAACCATCCCGTAAACACTCCAGGAATTCCTCCTCCACAGTATTGTTACTAATTTGGTTGGCCCAATCTATATGTAGATTAAAGTCACCCATGATGACTGCTGTGCCCTTATTGCACGCTTCTTTAATTTCCCTTTTAATGCCATCCCCAACCTCCGCCTTACTGTTTGGAGGTCTATATACCACTCCCACTAATGTATTTTTCCCCTTAGTATTTCTCAATTCTACCCATACAGATTCCACCTCATCAGAGCTAATATCCTTCATTACAATTGTGTTAATCCCTTCTTTAACCAGTAATGCTACCCCTCCTCCCTTTCCTTTTTGCCTACCTTTCCTGAATATCGAATACCCCTGGATGTTGAGTTCCCAGCCTTGGCCGTCCTTGACCCACGTTTCCGTAATCCCAACCAAATCTTATTCGTTTACCTCTATTTGCGCAGCCAATTCATCCACCTTATTACAAATGCTCCTCGCATTAAGACACAAAGCCTTCAGGCTTGTTTTGTTAACGCTCTTAGACCTATTAGAATTATTATTTACTGTGGCCACATTTGATTTAAACCGTTGATTTCTCTGACTGCCACTTCTGTTTTTCTCCTTCCTATCTTTTGCTTTTATCCTTGTTTCCCTTTCCTCTGTCTCCCTGCTCAGGTTCCCAACCCCTTCCATTTTAGTTTAAACCCTCCCCCAGAGCACTAGCAACACTCCCCCTAGCACATCGGTTCCAGCCCTGCCCAGGTGCAGACCGTCCGGTTTGAACTGGTCCCACCTCCCCCAGAACCGGTTCCAATGTCCCAGGAACTTGAATCCCTCCCCCTGGCACCATTCCTCTAGCCATGTATTCATCTGAAGTATCCTTCTATTTCTACTCTGACTAGCACGTGGCACTGGTAGCAATCTTGAGATTACTACCTTTGAGGTCCTGTTTTTTAATTTACCTCCTAACTCCCTATAATCCGCTTTTAGGACCTCATCCCGCTTTTTACCAATATCGTTGGTGCCTATATGCACCACGACAACTGGCTGTTCACCCTCCCCTTCCAAGATGTTCTGCAGCCGCTCGGAGACATCCTTGACCCTTGCACCAGGGAGGCAACACACCATCCTGGAGTCTCGTTTGCGGCCGCAGAAATGCCTATCTATTCCCCTTACAATTGAATCCCCTATTACTATAGCTCTACCACTCTTTTTCCTCCCATTCTGTGCAGCAGAGCCACCCCTGGTGCCAGGAAGTTGGCTGCTGCTGCCTTCCTCTGATAAGCCATCCCCCCCAACAGTACTCAAAGTGGTATATCTGTTGGAGAGGGGGATGGCCACAGGGGACCCCTGCACTACCTGCCTGCGCCCAGTACTCTGCCTGTTGGTCACCCGTTCCCTTTCTTCCTGTCCAACCTCTATCTGCGGTGTGTCCAACTCCGTAAACATGCTATTCACGATGTCCTGAGCATCGTGAGCGCTCCAGTATGCATCCAATCGCAGCTCCAGTGCCGCAATGCGGTCTGTCAGTAGCTGCAGCTGGGTGCACTTCCTGCACATGTAGTTGTCAGGGACACAGGAAGTGTCCCTGAGTTCCCACATCTCGCAGGAGGAGCAGGTCACAGGGCCGGGCTATCCTGCCATGACTTACCCTTTAATTAATTGAGTTTAAATTAAATCAATCAATCCCTCTAATTACACTACAATTAAATAGTTTACCAACAGTCCCCGCTACACCAGAGAGACCTTAGAAACTATAAAACAGAGTTAAAGTTTAAAAAGAGAGAAATACTCACCAACCAATCACTCACCTGCTTCCTGCTGACGTCACACTTGGATTACTTTTTACCTCTCTCCCGGAACCTGGATTGGTCGGGCCTCTGGTGATCCCTCGCAGGTCCGCTGCCTCTCCGGTCTCGGGGCTCTGTGCCTCGCTGCCTCAGGCTGCTCTTTAAGTAGTTCCGCCGCCTCTGGTGATCCCTAGCAGGTCCGCTGCCTCTCCGGTCTCGGGGCTCTGGGCCTCGCTGCCTCGGGCTGCTCTTTAAGTAGCTCCACCGCCTCTGGTGATCCCTCGCAGGTCCACTGCCTCTCCAGTCTCGGGGCTCTGGGCCTCGCTGCCTCGGGCTGCTCTTTAAGTAGCTCCGCCGCCTCTGGTGATCCCTCGCAGGTCCGCTGCCTCTCCGGTCTCAGGGCTCTGGGCCTCGCTGCCTCAGGCTGCTCTTTAAGTAGCTCCGCCGCCTCTGGTGATCCCTCGCAGGTCCGCTGCCTCTCCGGTCTCGGGAAAGAGCATAGAGTTTGTGATGGCTGCTAATGATGATGCCTTTCGCTGGAGGAAATTGTAGCTCATCTAAGTCTGGATGTTGGACAAGAAGTCTGACAGCACAAAGGCAGTACAGCAGTTGAGAGGGGTGGTGGAGAGGTAGAGTTGAATGTCATCAGCATATGTGCAGAAGCTCATACCATGTCTGCGGAAAATATCACCTGGAAGCGGCATAGAGATGAGAACGAGGAGGGGGCCAAGGATAGCTCCCTCGGGGATTCTGGAGGTAATGGTAAAAACTGGGAAGAGAAACCATTGCTGGAGAGGCTCTGAATATAATCAGATAGTTAAGAATGGAACCAAATGAGGGCAGTCCCACTAAGCTGGAAAGCAAAGGAAAGGTGTTGAAGGAGAATGGTGTTGTTGACTGTGTCAAAAGTTGCAAAGTGGCTAAGAAGAATGAGGATGGATAATGCTCCACAGTCACAGTGGTAAAGGGGCAACAAAAATATTCAAATTCTAAGGGTACAGTAGTGTGGTAGCTATTTACACACCCTTTGTTTCTTTAATGTTTCATGCTTCGGTCCATTACTTGACTGAGATGACTGCAACATTACTCCTGATTCTTCTCTCCACACAAAATGTTAACTTGTCTGTCCTCTGCACAGATGCTGACTGACCTGCTGTGTATTTCCAGCATTTATTCTTGGTATGGTACTTGGTAAGGAAGCGCCAAGGAAAATAAAAACACCTTTCAAATGACATTAAAGAAGAATATTTCACCAAACATTTCAAACTGATCCAAGAATTCGACCTATTTGCACTTGGCACAAATATTAGAAATGCAATACTCGGAGTGGTACCGGCTGTGTCTCAGAGAGCTTATTTCCCAACACCTCCCAATCAGTGCTATTAATGCCCAAGAAATGTTGCCATTCCATAAAAATTTGTTTTGATATAACTGGAAAAGGAATGATTCATTTGCACAATTTACAGGAACCTTGAATCTCAGGTACATTTTTTCTGAATGTTTTTAAAGCAATGCCAATCAGTTTAATACAAATGAAATACCACAGTGACAATCTGTTCCAGGCTGCAAATTACTGGGGATTAGCTTCACTTTACAGGGGAGAACTCTCTGTTAAAGAGGTTTTTGAAATATTAACAGGTGAGCAGTAAACAGCTAGCCACATAGCCTTTGCTTATTCTCCTTCAATCTTCCTTGACAGCTGTCCTTTCCCATAAAACTTGGTCATTTGTAAGGTTTGTGCCTCTACTGTGTTTTAAAGAAATATAGATCTGATAAACAACTCACAAATTGTCAGCATTTTTATTAATAGAAAACTGATGCGGGCAATCATGCTGGCATCAGCATTATAATAACATCTTATTCCTGGATCTATGGTGAGAAAAAGAGAAAGCTACCTGTGAGGACAAGGAGAAAGACTGCAGGGAGGACAGGTACAATGCAGACCAAGGCACCATTGCTCAGAAGGCTGTTCAAAGGGGGGGGGGAGGGGGGGCGGGAAAGCAGAATAGAAATGTGGTAGTGATAGGGGACTCTATAATTAGGGGGATAGATAGCGTCCTCAACAGCTAAGAACAAGAATCCCAAACGGTGTGTTGCCTACCCAGTGCCAGGGTAAGGGATATCTCACAGCGGCTGGAGGGAAACTTGGAAAGGGAGGGGGTAAATCCAGTTGTCGTGGTCCATGTTGGAACAAACGACATAGGATGGAACAAGGAGGAGGTCCTGCTGAAAGAGTATCAGGTGTTAGGATCTAAATTAAAAAGCAGGACCTCGAGGGTAATAATCTCTGGATTATTGCCCAAGCCACGTGCAAATTGGCATATAAGCAGACAGATCAGGAGAATTAACATGTGGCTAAAGGGCTGATGTGGGAAAGAGGGGTTCCTTTTCATGGGACACTGGCACCAGTTCTGGGACAGGAAGGAGCTGTACTGATGGGACGGGCTACACCTGAACCAGGATGGGACCCGTGTCCCAGCGGAAAGGGTAAATATGGAAGTGGCAAAGGCTTTAAAATAGTAAAATTGGGGGAGGGATCTACAAGAAATGTAACCAGCCTAAATATAAACAAAACAGGAAAAGAGAGCACAGGAAAGAATAAAGTAAGGGAGGACATTCATGGCAAGGGAATAAATAGAGTTATTGAACAGAAGTCTAAAAAGATGGTTAAACATAAAGTGAGAGGAAATCCAATTAAAAATGAGTTAAACTGTCTGTACAGCAATGCACACAGTGCCCGTAATAAAACAGGGGAGCTGGAGACAATCATGCGTTGCGAGGAACCAGACATAGTAGGGATTACTGAGACATGGCTACAGAAAAATCAGGACTGGGAATTAAACATTGCAAGGTATAACATAGTTAGAAAAGATAGGGAGGGAAAAAGGGGAGGTGGAGTAGCAGTACTTATTAGGGATAGCATAATGGCAGTAGAAAAAAGTGACGCAGCTATCAGCAAGGCAAAAATAAAATCCATATGGATAGAGATAAAAGATAATAAGATAGGGGAACATATAGGCAATAGTGACCATAATATAATACGCTTTCAGATGATAATTGAGAAGGATATAAGTATGATGAAAACCAGGTTAATAGATTGGAGAAAAGCTGATTTTGAGGGGCTGAGAATAGAACTTGGGGGGAAAAATGGGCAACAATATTGGCAAACAACGATGTAGAACAGCAATGGGAAACATTTAAAACGTTGTTCAACAGAGTGCAGGAAAAATATATTCCACTAAAAGGGAAGAACAAACTAAACAATAATGAGACTCCGTCGATGAATAAAGCCATAAGGGAACAATTGAGTGTAAGGAAAGAGGCATACATTAAGTACATAGACAGCAGGGGAGCACATGATAAGAGAGAATATGAAAAGATTAGGAGAGAAGTCAAAAAAAATTAGAGAGGCAAAGAGGAACTATGAAATTAAATTATCAAGGAACATAAAACAAAACAGTAAAATATTTTACAGGCACATCAACAGCTATAGATAGAGAGATGGCAGAAATAATAAATAATTATTTGCTTCAGTATTTACCAGGGAGATAGAACAGGTGGACATGACATTGGATGATGAGATTAGTAATGAGATAAGTGCATTTAAAATTTAGAAAAAGGATATATTAATTAATCAAAGAGGATAAAACCCCTGGTCTGGATGGATTGCAGCCACATATTTTAAAAGAATCTAGGGAAGAGATAGCAGAGGCATTACTACGCATATTTAATAATTCATTAGAAAAAGGTATAGTGCCAGAGGACTGGCAGATACCTAACGTAATACCGATGTTTAAGAAGGGGGATAGAACATGTCCAGGGAATTATAGACCAGTCAGCTTAACATCAGTGGTAGGAAAAATAATGGAATCCCTACTAAAGGAAAAAATAGAAGAACATCTAGAAACCAAAAATATAATAATGAATAGTCAACATGGATTTCAAAAGGAAAAGCCAAGCTTGACCAATCTTATTGAATTTATTGAAGAGGTAACAGTGAGACTAGACAATGGTAATGCAGTAAATGTGATTTATCTAGATTTTCAAAAGGCCTTCAATAAGGTACCCCGTAACAGACTGATGAACAAGGTCAGAGAATCCAGAATCAGGGAACAAGTAGCAGAATGGATTGCTGGCTGGCTTCAGGACAGAAAGTGGAGTATTCACAGTGGCAGAAGGTGGGTAGTGGTGTTCCGCAAGGATCAGTGCTGGGACCACTGCTGTTCACAATTTACATTAACGATTTAGACTTTGGAAACAAAAACACAATTTCTAAATTTGCAGATGACACAAATTTTTTGGTGGGGGAATAGTCAATACTGAGGACTGTAACAAGTTACAGGAAGATATTAATAAACTTGCAGAATGGGCATATAATTGGTAAATGAAGTTCAACACAGATAAATGTGAGGTATTACATTTTGGTAGGAAGAATAGGGAGGCCACTTATCACTTGAAGGGTGTGAGTCTAGGTGCGGTAGAGGAACAAAGGAATCTCGGAGTACAAATACGCAAATCACTAAAAGTTGCGACACAGGTTAGCAAGGCCATAAAAAAAAGCAAACCAGACACTAGGGTTTATTTCTAGAGGTATAGAATTGAAAAGTAGGGAAGTTATGCTAAGCCTGTATCGAACTTTGGTTAGACCACACTTAGAGTATTGCGTACAGTTCTGGTCACCATATTATGAAAAGGATATAGAGGCACTGGAGAGGGTGCAGAGAAGATTTACAAGGATGATACCAGAAATGTGAGGGTATACCTATCAGGAAAGGACAAACAGGCTGGGTCTCTTTTCTCTTGAAAAAAGAAGGCTAAGGGGTGACCTAATAGAGGTCTTTAAAATTATGAAAAATTTTGATAGAGTGGATACAGAGAGAATGTATCCACTTGTGGGGAAGAGCATAACTAGAGGTCATCAATATAAAATAGTCACCAAGAAATCCAATAGGGAATTCAGAAGAAACTTCTTTACCCAAAGAGTGGTGAGAATGTGGAACTCGCCACCACAGGGAGTGGTTGAAGTGAATAGTTTAGATGCATTTAAGGGGAGGCTAGACAAGCATATGAGGGAAAAGGGAATAGAGGGTTATGCTGATAGATTTAGATGAGGAAAGATGGGAGGAGGCTCGTGTGGAGCATAAACGCCGGACTGGTTGGGCTGAATGGCCTGTTTCTGTGCTGTATATCCTATGTCATCCTTTTATTTTTATTATTTCTTGGGATGTGGATGACACTGGCAAGATCATTTTTATGGCCCATCCCTCATTACCCTGAGAAGGTGATTGGGCCTTCTCCTTGAACTGTTGCAGTCCTTGTGCAGATAGCATTTCTAGGAAGACTGCAGGATTGACCTGATTACAGTGCTGAAGTTTTGTGTGAGCTTTCTAAAGTAATGAGAATCTAGAAATGTCTACTGTTACATTTTAATTATAGATACCAGTGTGGCATGTATACTATTATTAAAACTGTGTATTTGAACTGTGTAGGGAGGTAAATATTAAGGGTTCAGAGGCCATATGGGGACACATAAGCATGTACGAACATGCAGGTGGGCGTGTGTGTGTGTGCAGGAGTGATTTTAACTCTCCCCAATCAGTGGGAACTGAGCGGTGGGAGCAGTTAAAATGGAGCGGCACCATTTCCTGCTCTGTTCCCGCCGATCCGTGATTTTAATGCTGCTGATTTTGGCAGTAGATGCGGCTTTCACCAGAGTCTGCGGGAACCTCATTAATAAATGCAAATAGAGGGCCCATGATGTACATGGGACGCCAATGGAATTTTAACCAGCCCTTCAACGGGGTCCCGCTGTGGCTGCCCCACCAGGTTAATTTGTTGGGAAGTCAGCGAGGGTGGCAAAGGTAAGTTTAAAAAAAAGTTTCCTTAGTGGGGCCCAGAAGAGCAGGAGTGCTACTTGAGGCACCACAAGGAAAGGCTGGGCTTCTGCTGGCCAGGCCTCGCCCGCCCCCAATCACAAAACCCGAAGAACAACACCCTCCCTGACTTACCATGCTGCCAGGGTGCCCCATTTTTGGCCTCCTCCGCTGAGCAGCTGTCACCTTCTGCTGGAAACAGCTGAGCAGCCGACCGGAAACATTCAAATAAAGTTCAGCAATTAAAATCTGCTGGGTCCCTGCCTCCCACTTCCACATGGTTACCATCCACTACCGCTAGTTTTCTGCTGGGAGTTAAATATGCGTGTGCGTGTGTGTGTGCATGTAAGATGATTTGGGTCCAGTGCAGCATCAGTTGCAGCCAAATCACTGATAAGTTATTCCATCTGGTCTCACTACTAGTGCGGATTTTGAGACCAATGTGGCGGAGCCACTAAGGGACTCTGATCAATTGTATATAATTTCCTTTAATAATATGTTAGCTACAGCCTGAGTCTGTATCTTTGTTTTCACTGTTTAAATGTACAGAGCGCGATCACTTTAATAGCGCGGGTAAACGCGATGACGTCACGCAGTTCATCACGTGATTCCCCACCGGCGGGAAAAACGTGATGATGTCATGACATCAGCCACGGGACCGCCCGAGCAGTCCTCATGGAGCCTCCGAACTGACTAGACCTATATTCGATGTTCTCCTGTAGTTATCCGTTAAACTCTGTTAGTTTTCATTAAACCTCGTTTATTTGATCGCCTGAGTGGACCTCAGTCTTTTGGATAGGAACTAGACATTCCTACATTGGTGAACATAAGAAATAGGAAATAGGAGCAGGAGTAGGCCAATCGGCCCCTCGAGCCTGCTCCACCATTCAATAAGATCATGGCTGATCTGATCCTAACCGCCAATCCACTATCACAGAACCATCTCCTGAATCTAACAGAATTAGACACAAGAAATAGGAGCAGGATCAGGCTACACGGCCACTGGGCCTGCTCCGCTACCCACAGGGCCATGACCGATCCGAACCTAGACTCATGTCCAAATTCCTGCCCGCTCCCCGTAACCTTTAATTCCCTTTACTTCTAGGAAACTGTCTATTTCTGTTTTAAATTTATGCAATGATGTAGCTTCTACAGCTTTTTGGGGCAACATATTCCATGGACCTACCACCCTCTGAGTGAAGTACTTCCTCCTCATCTCAGTTTTGAAAGAGCAGCCCCTTATTCTAGGACTATGCCCCCTAGTTCTAGTTTCACCCATCATCGGGAACATCTTCCCCGCATCCACCCGATCCAACCCCTTCACAATCTTATATGTTTCAATAAGATCGCCTCTCATTCTTCTGAACTCCAATGAGTAGAGTCCCAATCTACTCAACCTCTCCTCATATGTCCATCCCCTCATCCACAGGATTAACCGAGTGAACCTTCTTTGTACTGACTCGAGTGCAAGTATGTCCTTTCTTAAGTATGGACACCAAAACTGTATGCAGTATTCCAGGTGCGGTCTCACCAATACCTTGTACAACTGAAGCAATACCTCTCTATTTTTATATTCTATCCCCCTAGCAATGAAAGCCAACATTCCATTGGCCTTCTTAATCACTTGCTGCACCTGCATACTAACCTTTTGAGTTTCGTGCACCAGGACCCTCAGATCCCTTTGTACTTCAGTACTTTCCAGTTTCTTGCCATTAAGATAATAATTTGCTCTACGATTTTTCCTGCCAAAGTGCATAACCTCACACTTTCCAGTATTGTATTCCATCTGCCAAATCTCTGCCCACTTACTTAGCCTGTCCATGTCCCCTTGCAGGTTTTTTATGTCCTCTTCACTCACTACTTTCCCTCCCATCTTAGTATCATCTGCAAACTTTGATATGTTACACTTGGTCCTCTCCTCCAAATTGTTAATATAGATTATAAAGAGTTGGGGACCCAGCACTGACCCCTGCGGAACAACACTAGTTACTGATTGCCAGTCTGAGAATGAACCATTTATCCCAACTCTCTGCCTTCTGTTAGATAGCCAATCCTCTATCCATGCCAGAATATTACCCCCAATCCCGTGATTTTTTATCTTAAGCAATAATCTTTTGTGTGGCACCTTGTCAAATGCCTTTTGGAAGTCTAAATACACTACGTCTACTGGTTCCCCTTTATCCACCCCATATGTTACTTCCTCAAAGAACTCCAGCAAATTTGTCAAACATGACTTCCCCTTCATAAAACCATGCTGACTTTGTCCTATTAAATTATGATTATCCAAATGTCCTGTTACTGTCTCCTTAATAATAGACTCCAAAATTTTACCTACCACAGATGTTAGGCTAACCGGTCTATAGTTTCCAGCCTTCTGTCTACTGCCCTTTTTAAATAAGGGTGTTACATTAGCAGTTTTCCAGTCTGCCGGGACCTTTGCCGGGTCCAGGGAGTTTTGGAAAATTATTACCAATGCATCCACAATCCCTACCGCCACTTCCCTCAAGACCCTAGGATGTAAGCCATCAGGTCCAGGTGATTTATCCGCCTTGAGTCCCATTATTTTACCGAGTACCACTTCCTTAGTGATTTTGATCGTGTTTAGCTCCTCCCCCCCTTTAGCCCCCTGTTTGTCCAGTGTTGGGATATTCTTAGTGTCTTCTACTGTAAAGACTGATATAAAATATTCATTCAGTGTTTTTGCCATCTCCATATTTCCCACCATTAATTTCCTGGTCTCATCCTCTAAGGGACCAACATTTACTTTAGCCACCCTTTTTCTTTTTATATAACTATAAAAACTCTTACTATCTGTTTTTATATTTTTTGCTAATTTACTTTCATAATCTATCTTCACTTTCTTAATCAATCTTTTTGTTATTTTTTGCTGTCTTTTAAAGTTTTCCCTATCCTCTATCCTCCCACTAGATTTGGCTACCTTATATGCCCTTGTTTTTAGTCGAATACTATCCTTAATTTCTTAACTTAGCCATGGATGGCTGTCTTTTCTTTTACACCCTTTTCTTCTCAGTGGAATATATTTCTTTTGGAAGTTGTAAAATAACTCCTTAAATGTATACCACTGATCATGTATCGTCTTACCCTTTAATCTATTTTCCCAATCCACTCTACTCAATTCCGCTCTCATACCTTCATAGTCTCCTTTATTCAAGCTTAGCACGCTTGTTTGAGATCCAACCTTCTCACCCTCTAATTGAATATGGAATTCAACCATGTTATGGTCACTCATTCCAAGGGGATCCTTTACTAGGACATTTTTAATTAATCCTGTCTCATTACACAGGACCAGATCTAAGGTTGCTTGCCCCCTGGTCAGTTCAGTTACATACTGCTCAAGAAACCCATCCCTAATACATTCAATGAACTCATCCTCAAGGCAGCCCTGCCCAATTTGATTTGTCCAATTAATATGATAGTTAAAATCCCCCATAATTATAGCTGTTCCCTTATTACAAGCCTTAACTATTTCCTGATTGATACTCCGTCCAACAGAGTTGCAACTGTTCGGAGGCCTATAGACTACACCCACTAGTGTTTTTTTCCCCTTATTATTCCTTACCTCCACCCAAACTGTTTCATTATCCTGATCTTTTGACCCAATATCATTTCTCTGTATTACAGTGATTCCTTCCTTTATTAACATAGCCACCCCACCTCCCCTTCCTTCCTGCCTGTCCTTCCTGATCGTTAAATAACCTGGTATGTTTAATTCCCAGGCATTGTCACCCTGCAGCCATGTTTCTGTAATGGCCACAAGATCATACCCATATGTAGTTATTTGTGCCATTAACTCGTCTATTTTGTTACGAATGCTACGTGCATTCAGATAGTGAACTTTCAAATATGTTTTGTGACACTTAGTTCCTGCTTTTGCCCTTTTTATTACTTTACCTTTTACTCCATACCTTCTGCCCCTTCCTGACACGCTCTGGTTTTTAATTTCCCCACTGCTACCTAAGTCTATGACTTTCTCTGTTGTCATTTTTATTATTTGCTCTCTAGGAACCTCCCCCCCACTAGTTAGTTTAAAGCCCTCTCTACAGCCCTAGTTATATGATCCGCCAGGACTCTAGTCCCAGCACTGGCCAAGTGAAGCCCATCCCAATGGAACAGCTCCCTCCTGCCCCAGTACTGGTGCCAGTGTCCCAGGAAGCAAAACCCATTTCTCCCACACCAGTCTTTGAGCCACGCATTTAACTCTGTAATTTTATTTGTCCTAGCCAAATTCGCTCGTGGCTCAGGTAATAATCCAGAGATTATTACCCTTGTGGTTCTGCTTTTTAATTTGACCCCTAGCTGCTCAAACTCCCTCAGCAGAACCTCCTTCCTTGTCCTATCTATGTCGTTGATACCAACATGGACCACGACAACTGGATCCTCCCCCTCCCACTCCAAGTTTCTCTCCAGTCCAGAGGAGATGTCCTTAACCCTGGCACCGGGCAGGCAACACAGCCTTCGGGACTCTCGCTCTCGGCTGCAAAGAACTCTATCTATCCCCCTAATGATACTGTCCCCTACCACTACAACATTTCTTTTAACTCCCCCCACTTGAATGGCCCCCCGCTCCACGGTGCTGTGGCCAGGTTGCTCATCCTCCCCACAGTCCCTGTTCCCATCCTCACAGGGAGTAAGAGCCTCGAACCGGTTGGACAAGTGCAAGGGCTGCGGCTCCTCCAACACTACCTCCTGGATCCCTGTACCTGCCTCACTTCTAGTCACACCATCCTGACCCTGGCCACGAACTACATCTGAATTAATTAATCTAATTGGTGTGACTACCTCCTGATACACAGAGTCCAGGTAACTCTCCCCCTCCCTGATGTGTCTCAGTGTTTGAAGCTCAGACTCCAGCTCTTCAACACGGAGCCGGAGTTCCTCGAGCAGCCAACACTTACTGCAAATGTGATCACCGTGAGCATCAATGGTGTCCACCAGCTCCCACATATTGCAGCAGTAACACATCACCTGATCTCCCATTCTATGTAATTAATTAAATTTATTAATATTATTCTTAAATACCCTCTGCCCCGATTCTAGATGGTGAATATCGCACCTTAGAAACTATAAACCAAAGAGATTTAAGCTTAAAAAGGGAGAAATACTCACCAACCAATCACTTACCCGCTTTCTGGTGACGTCACACTTGGATTACTTTTTACCTCTCCCCTTCCCTCCGAGTTCCCAGACTGGAGATTGGTAAACCTTACCTGGTCTCCGGGCCTTTTATAGCCCCGCTCTGTCGCTCGAGATTCCCGCCAACGCTCTGAGGCCTTACTTGGGCTCTCGGACTTTTATAGCCCCGCTGCTGCCGCTGAGTTCCCGCCGACGCACTGAGGCCTTACCTGGTCTCTGGGCCTTTTATAGCCCCGTTCTGACACTCGAGATTCCCGCTGACGCACTGAGGCCTTACCTGGGCTCTGGGACTTTTATAGCCCCGCTCTGCCGCTCGAGATTCCCGCCGACGCTGTGAGGCCTTACCTGGGTCTCTGGGACTTTTATAGCCCCGCTCTGCCACTCGAGGTTCCCGCCGTCGCTGTGAGGCCTTACCTGGGTCTCTGGGACTTTTATAGCCCCGCTCTGCCGCTGGAGGTTCCCACCGACGCTGTGAGGCCTTACCTGGGTCTCTGGGACTTTTATAGCCCCGCTCTGCCGCTCGAGATTCCCGCCGACGCACTGAGGCCTTACCTGGGTCTCTGGGACTTTTATAGCCCCGCTCTGCCGCTTGAGGTTCCCGCCGACGCTGTGAGGCCTTACCTGGGCTCTGGAGCCTTTTATAGCCCCGCTCTGCCGCTCGAGATTCCCGCCGACGCACTGAGGCCTTACCTGGTCTCTGGGGCTTTTATAGCCCCGCTGCTGCCGCTGAAACACCCGCCGACGCACTGAGGCCTTACCTGGTCTCTGGGACTTTTATAGCCCCGCTCTGCCGCAGAGTTCCCGCCGACGCTGTGAGGCCTTACTTGGTCTCTGGGACTTTTATAGCCCCGCTGCTGCCGCTGAGTTCCCGCCGACGCACTGAGGCCTTACCTGGTCTCTGGGACTTTTATAGCCCCGCTGCTGCCGCTGAGTTCCCGCCGACCCACTGAGGCCTTACCTGGTCTCTGGGACTTTTATAGCCCCGCTGCTGCCGCTGAGTTCCCGCCGACGCACTGAGGCCTTACCTGGTCTCTGGGACTTTTATAGCCCCGCTCTGCCGCTCGAGATTCCCGCCGACGCACTGAGGCCTTACCTGGTCTCTGGGACTTTTATAGCCCCGCTGCTGCCGCTGAGTTCCCGCCGACGCACTGAGGCCTTACCTGGTCTCTGGGACTTTTATAGCCCCGCTCTGCCGCTTGAGATTCCCGCCGACGCACTGAGGCCTTACCTGGTCTCTGGGACTTTTATAGCCCCGCTCTGCCGCGGAGTTCCCGCCGATGCTGTGAGGCCTTACCTGGGCTCTGGGACTTTTATAGCCCCGCTGCTGCCGCTGAGTTCCCGCCGACGCACTGAGGCCTTACCTGGTCTCTGGGACTTTTATAGCCCCGCTCTGCCGCTCGAGATTCCCGCCGACGCACTGAGACCCCGACGTTTGCGAATGGTTTTCGCAGAAGTTACTGAACCACAGTCCTGGGAGCAACAGCCAGCCGTGTGGTTCATCTAGGCTGAAGCCCAGTCGCAATCAGGAACATCGTTGCGGATCAGACCCGTTACTATTACGTGGTCTCCGCCCTCGACAGCGCCACAGCCTCACGGATCGTCAGCCTGCTTGGTAATCCACCAGAAGATCGCAAGTATGAAACGATAAAGGCGCGGTTGTTAGAGGTCTTCGGGCTCACGAAGCCGGAGCGCGCCCGCCGGCTGCTTGCTTTGCCTGGCCTCGGGGACTCCAAGCCGTCCGAGCTCATGAGCCAAATGCTCATGCTCCTGGGCTCCGAACCGGAATGCTTCCTCTTCAGGGAGCTATTCCTCAGCCAGCTACCGGAGCAAGTTCAGGCTGCCCTAGCCAGGTCGGAAGTCACAGACTGCGCAGAGCTGGCTGCCGAAGCGGACAAGATCTTCGCGGTGACACAGCAGTACTGCGCTGCCACGAGGCGCCCATCCACCACAGACGCTGCTCCAGCCCCTCAACCTGCGGGTTGTGCTTCTACCACGCCTGTTTTGGTGCGAAAGCAAAATGCTGCCGCCCTCCCTGCAGCTTTTCGCTCAAAAACAAAAAACAGCAGCCACCCTGTCGAAAGAGGACCGGTTATAACGAGCGCCCCGCAGCTGCGATGGCAATCGGTAATTCGGGAAAACTCCTCTTCATCACCGACTCCCTATCTGGTCGACGTTTCCTCTGCGACACCGAGGCGCAGTGTAGCATCCTACCTGCGTCAAATCTTGATCTACAAGCCGGGGGACACGGCCCCTCCCTCAAGGCGGCTAATGGCGGGGCCATTCGGACCTCCGGAAGACGGCGGGTCCAGGTGTGCTTCGGCGGCCAGCGGTTTTACTGGGATTTCATCACGGCCAAAGTCTCTCAAGCCATCCTCGGGGTGGATTTTTTGTGCGCCAACGGCCTCCTGGTGGATGTACGGCACCACCAGTTGATCAATGCGGCCACTTTTCACTCCATCCCGTGCCACCGTAGTAACACCGTGTCGCGCACTGTCTCCTGTGCGTTCCCACCTCCGGATGACTTCACTCGCCTCCTCGGAGATTTCCCAGACCTGACCAGACCCACTTTCTCTTCCACGGCCACGAAGCATGGTGTCGAACATCACATCACCACTACTGGCTCCCCAGTCTACGCACGGGCCCGGCGCCTCGAACCTGGCAAGCTCGCGGCTGCGAAAGCGGAGTTCGACACGATGGAGCGGCTAGGGATTATTCGCCGGTCGAATAGTCCCTGGTCTTCGCCTCTCCACATTGTTCCGAAACCTGGCGGCGGATGGCGGCCTTGCGGCGACTACTGACGCCTGAACAACGCCACTACTCCTGATCGGTACCCGATCCCTCATATTCAAGATTTCTCTGCCCATTTGGCGGGAAATACCATTTTTTCAAAAGTCGACCTTGTCCGTGGCTACCACCAGGTCCCCGTACACCCACAAGACGTCCCGAAAACTGCAGTCATCACCCCATTCGGCCTGTTTGAATTTCTGCAGATGCCATTTGGATTGAAGAACGCTGCACAGGCTTTCCAGCGCTTGATGGACTCCGTGCTTCGGGACCTCAAGTTTCTATTCGTCTACCTCGACGACATCCTCATCGCCAGCCCTAATAAAGAGGAGCACATCTGCCATTTGCGCACCCTCTTTAGACGCTTCAGTCAACACGGCTTGATCATCAACCCGGCCAAGTGCCAGTTCGGCCTGCAGCAGATTGATTTCTTAGGCCATCGCATCACATCGGACGGCGCAATTCCCCTGCAAACGAAGGTGGAGGCAGTTACTTTGTTCCCGCGCCCGCAGACCATCAAGGCCCTGCAGGAGTTCCTCGGAATGGTGAGTTTTTATCACCGGTTGTCCCTAATGCAGCTCTGCTCATGCAGCCCCTGTATGAGGCCCTCAAGGGCAAGTCCGGCAAGGATCCGATTAGCTGGACGGTCGACATGGACCGGACGTTCGGCGACACAAAAGGCGCCTTAGCCAATGCAACCATGCTGGCGCACCCGCTACCAGGTGCCACCATCGCCCTTACCACCGATGCGTCAGACTACGCCATCGGCGCAGTGCAGGAACAGTGGGTGCATGGGATGTGACAACCGCTGGCATTTTTCAACCGTCAACTACGGCGAAACGAACGGAAGTACAGCACGTTCGACCGGGAGTTGCTGGCCCTTTTCCTGGCCATCTGCCATTTCCGGTTCTTGCTAGAGGGACATCGTTCACGGCTTTTGTGGACCATAGGCCACTAACATTCGCTATGGCCAAGACCGCCTAACCGTGGTCAGCTTGGCAACATTAGTTAACGTTTATCTCAGAATTCACCGCTGACATTCAGCATGTGTCTGGTAAAGACAACCCGGTGGCGGATTGCCTCTCCCGCGCGACCATTCATGCAGTCCAGCTCGGCATCGATTATGCCCTCATGGCTGCGGATCAAGCCTCGGATCCGGAAGTCCAATCTTACAGAACCAATCACTCTAGCCTCCAAGCGGCCGACGTCAAATTCCATGCCGCGGGCACTACGCTACTCTGCGACGTCTCCATAGGAGATCCTCGCCCTATCGTGCCGGTCGCCTGGCGCCGAAAAGTTTTTGACGCCATACATGGGTTGTCGCACCCTGGCATGAAGGCCTCACAATGGCTGATGTCGTCCAAATTCGTGTGGCGGGGCATGCACATGGATGTTCGCGACTGGGCCAACACCTGCGTGGTCTGCCAACAGGCCAAGGTGCAGCGTCACGTCAAGGCTCCATTGGCCACTTTCACTGTTCGGGAACGTAGGTTTGATCATGTGCATGTGGACCTGGTGGGGCCACTTCCGCCTTCGCATGTGTTTACTCATCTTCTTACAATGGTGGACCGCACCACTCGATGGCCGGAGGCGGTTCCTTTGTCATCCACCACTTCCGCAGACGTCGCCAGGGCATTCATCTCCTCTTGGGTCGCCCATTTCGGGGTACCGGCGGATATCTCGTCTGATCATGCGCCGCAGTTTTCTTCGGAGCTCTGGAACGCTGTGGCTCAGGGGCTCGGCGTCAAGCTACATCGCACCACTGCCTACCATCCACAGGCGAACGGCCTGTGCGAACGATTCCACAGGTCGCTCAAAGCCGCACTGCGGGCCAGCCTGCAAGGCGCGGGCTGGGTGGACAGGCTTCCATGGGTCCTTTTGGGTCTTTGTACAGCGCCTAAAGAAGATCTTCAATCGTCCTTGGCGGAGCTCGTATATGGCCAGCCGCTACGTGTACCAGGGGATTTCCTTCCGACTCCAACAGAGCCATGGTCCGCATCCCAGCAGCTCATCAGCCACCAGGAGGCGGCCAGAAGTTTCGCTCCAGTGCCTACGTCACATCACAGCTTGCAGAGCTCCCACGTCCCAGCTGAGCTGAAGAACGCCGACTATGTGTTTATCCACCACGACGCTCATCAGGATCCGCTCAAACCCCCTTACACTGGTCCTTTCCGCGTGATAGAGCCGGGAAACAAAACTTTTTTGGTCGATGTCGGAGGTAAACTGGACCACATTTCGGTTGACCGGTTGAAGCCGGCTCACTTGGACCATGACCGCCCAGTCGAGATCACACAACCGCCGAAACGTGGCCGACCGCCCACAGTCGCCGTGCCAGATCAAACGCAACCGCCCGCCAGCTCGCCCGCCGTCCATCAGCTTCCACTTCAAGGCTACAGAAGTCGATCTGACAGGCTTGTCAGGCCTCCTCGCCGTTTTACTTTTGCTATTAAAGACAATTCTGGGGGGGCGCATGTAGCGGAGCCACTAAGGGACTCTGATCAATTGTATATAATTCCCTTTAATAATATGTTAGCTACAGCCTGAGTCTGTATCTTTGTTTTCACTGTTTACATGTACAGAGCGCGATCACTTTAATAGCGCGGGTAAACGCGATGACGTCACGCCGTTCATCATGTGATCCCCCACCGGTAGGAAAAACATGATGACGTTATGACGTCAGCCATGGGACCGCCCGAGCAGTCCTCGTGGAACCTCCGAACTGACTAGACCTATATTCGATGTTCTCCTGTAGTTATCCGTTAAACTCTGTTAGTTTTCATTAAACCTCGTTTATTTGATCGCCTGAGTGGACCTCAGTCTTTTGGATAGGAACTAAACATTCCTACACCAGGAAATTTTCATGGTGTTAATACAACACTTTAGTCAGTGTCCCAGTGCCCAAGGTGAAGCTTCTCTGCATCACTGAGCTCAGTGGCCTACTGCTGCTCTGATGATGCCATCAGCATCCTCTATTTAAATGAAAATACATTTTCAAGAAAAGGTACAGAAAAATGAAAGCAGAAGATATTAAAGTTGATCCTGATACTTGCCAACAGTTTAATTTGAAAAAGGATAATTATTAGTTGTTAGATCCGTGTGTTAATGGAGACACGGAATGCAGGAGTTGATTTAACAAGTGTTTACTGAACAAAGTCTGGAGGTGAACTAACTACACAAGACGCTACACAGGCTTATATACCCGAGTGGTCACTACTGGTACTACAGTATACAGGGGCTTCAAAAACATAGTTCCTCTTAAAGGTACATACACTACAATTCCTCCCCTTTTAGATAAATAGTACATAACATTTTAAGTAATCATTAAATAACATTTTTACAAGAACAATAATATACACATTTGCTGAAGTTAATTAATTACAAATTCAGTCTCTCTGGAGGCTTCCTGACTCGGTCCGGATAACGCCTCGGTGGTGTAGTAGGTTCTTTTGGCAAGGTCGATTCGGCTTCAATGCCAGTGTCAGGTTCATCTGGTTCCAGTATCACCGGATCGGAGGTAGATACTATGGGTATCTCTGCTTCATCACTAGGCATATAGAGTTGTGGTGTAGGTTGTCCTATTTCGGATGACTCTATGATCTGGTCAGCATGGCGCCTTATTATGCTTTCTCCAATGTCCACGGTATACATCAGCGGTCCTAGTCGTGTGCAAATAGTTCCAGGCTGCCATTTCTCGGTACGGTAGTCCCGGGCCAAAACTGGTTGACCTATCTGGAAGGTTCTAGTTGGCCTTTCATTCATGCTTTGAAATTGCCGGTTCTCTACGTCCCTTCTGACATTTGGCTTGACCAAAACCAGCCGGCATCTTTGGCTTCTATTGAAAAACATCATGGTGGGGGTTTGGTTTGTAACCACATGTGTTGCATTCCTGTACGCAAACAAGAAGTTATCTACCTTATGTTGTAGATTTATGTCTTCATTACCCATGGCCTTTATGGCCTTCTTGAAAGTCTGGACAAACCTTTCAACCAATCCATTGGTGGCGGGATGGTATGGGGCAGACGTGTAGTGCTTAACCCCATTGTTTTTTAAGAACTTCCTGAATTCTTCGGATACAAATTGCGGTCCATTATCAGAACAGATCTGTTCAGGCAGGCCATTCCTGGAGAATATGGTCCTTAATACTGTGATGGTTTTTTCCGTGGTGGTGGAGGATATCTTTATTACCTCCAGCCACTTGGAGTGTGCATCCACCGCGATTAAGAACATTGAGTCCATAAATGTACCAGCAAAGTCGATATGTACCCTTTGCCATGGAGATGAGGGCCACTCCCATGGATGTAGAGGGGCTTGTGGTGGGGCGTTTTGGACCTTCTGGCATCCTAGACAGCTCTTGGTCATTTCTTCGATGTCTCCATCGATACCTGGCCACCACACAAATGCTCTGGCTAAGTTCTTCATTTTCACTCCACCCAGATGCCCCTCGTGAAGCTCCTTTAGCACTCTATCCTTGAGTTTGGGTGGAATCACCACTCTGGATCCACACATCAAGGTTCCTCGGCACACTGACAGCTGTTCTCTTCTTTGCGAGAATGCTGGCAACAGTGGTTCGCCATGTGCTGGCCATCCCTTCACCGTTAAATCATAGACTCGTGAGAGAGTCGGGTCATTTCGCGTTTTCTTTTCAATGGCAGAATTTGTCACCGGTAGACATTCCACTATGGTCGAGTGGAACACCTCCACTGGGTCCACTGTAGGCGCCTCTTCCACCGTTGGCAACGGTAGGCGCGATAACCCATCAGCATTCCCATGCTGTTTTGTTCCTTTGTATTCTATGTCATATTGGTGTGCCCCTAGGAAAAGGGACCACTTCTATAGCCTTTGTGCTGTCATAATGAGAACGCCCTTTTTAGGGTTGAATATGGAGACGAGGGGTTGATGGTCAGTCAACAAGGTAAATTTTTGTCCATGTAGGTAATGGTTGAATTTCTTCACCCCCCACATCAGGCTGAGTGCCTCCCTGTCGATCTGGGCATAGTTACGCTCAGCTGAGTTCAATGAGCGTGACGCAAAAGCTATCGGCCGCTCCGAGCCATCAGGGAATCTATGCGATAATACCGCTCCCACGCCGTAAGGGGATGCATCGCACGCCAGTCTGATTGGCAGTGATGGGTTGTAATGAGCCAACACTTCCCTGGACGTGATCAAGCCTTTGCATTTATGGAAGGCACGTTTACAGTCTTCGCTCCATTTCCAAACTACTCCCGTTTGTAGCAGTGCATTAAGAGGGTGCAGAACCGTCGACAAGTTTGGTAAAAATTTATGATAGTAATTTACTAATCCCTGGAATGACCTTAATTGTGAGACATTTTCAGGCGCTGGGGCCTTTACGACCGCTTCAATTTTTTCAGGTGACTTATGCAACCCTTCTTCGTTAATGACATGGCCACAATATGATATTTGTTTCTGGAAAAATTCGCAATTGGGGCGATTTGCTCATAGGCCCCGTTCTCTCAGCCTTGTGAGCACCTGCTCCAAGTTGGCAAGGTGCTCGTTGTCGTTTTCTCCTGTTACAAGGATGTCGTCTAGGTAGCATTGAGTCCCCGGAATCCCTTGCAGGACTTGCTCCATAGCTCTTTGCCAGATAGCCGGAGCTGATGCCACTCCGAAAACCAGTCGATTGTACTGGTACAGGCCTTTGTGTGTGTTTATCGTGAGATACTTTTTAGAGGCCTCCTCAACCTCCATCTGTAGATATGCCTGTGCTAAGTCAATTTTGGTGAAACGTTTCCCTCCGGATACTGAGGCGAAAATATCTTCTATCCTCGGAAGAGGATACTGTACCATGTGAAGAACCGGGTTTACAGTCACCTTGAAGTCCCCACAGATGCGAACTTTTCTCTGTTCTTCAGATTTATCATTATTCAACGATTTCTTCATGACCGGGACGATGGGTGTTGCCCACTCACTCCAATCTACCTTGGATAACACGCCTGCTTTTTCCAAATTCTCCAGCTCTGCCTCGACGGCTGGACGAATTGCGTAAGGCACCGGCCTTGCCTTAAAAAACTTGGGAATTGCCGCATCTTCCACTTTTATTGAGGTGGTGGCTCCTTTCAGGGTTCCTAGTTCCTGTTGAAACACTTCTTTGGCATTAGCCAAGATTTCTTTTAATCGTCCAGGTATGACGTCATCATCGTTTTTTTTCTTACTGGTCACCGTCAGTGCCTGAATGGAGTGCCAGTCTAAACGTATCTTTTTGATCCATTCACGTCCCAACAACGGTGGACCACCATCTTGCAGAACGTATAAATACAACTTCTGTATTTCCTTGCCGTTGTATATAACAGGCACCCTTATTTTCCCTCTGGGGTATACTTTCTGCCCCGTATATGTCTTCAAAATAATGGATGTGTCTTTCAAAGGTATATGCGGAAATAGCCGCTCGTAATCCCGTCGACTCATGACGGTCAGAGCTGATCCTGTATCTAGCTCCATTTTGACTGGGGACCCCGCTATCGTGAGGGTAACCCAAATGGTCTGGTAATCTTCTTTGGCAATTACATTATGTAATTTGAGACAGCTTAGTCTCTTGTTTCCGGAGTCGCTATCGCTCTTCTGGTCTTCGGAGCTACTGTCCGTCATCATTTGTACCTTTCTGTACTTTTCCTTATTGACCTTTTTACTGTCAGCGGATTTCTTTCCAGATCTGCATACACGTGCAATGTGTCCCATCTTTCTGCATTGCCTGCATGCTTTGTCCTTGAACCAGCAGTCCTTCTGGTCATGGGCGGTTCTGCCGCAGCGATAACACCTCTCGAAACCCCGTGTCATTTCATGGGTGCCGAAGTCCTGTGGCTTTTGCTGTATCTCTGCAGCTCCTCTTGCTGCTGCTTCGTATGATACAGCCACACTGAAAGCCTTGTCTAGTGTCAAATCTTTCTCAGAAAGTAGTCTTTTCTGTGTTCCTTCGCTTAGGAGACCCCAGACGAATTTGTCTCGTAGAGAATCTGCCAGTCCTGCCCCGAATTGGCAGTGCTTTGACAGCTTTCGTAATTCGGTGAGGTAATCAGCGTTACTTTCATTCTTGTGCTGATTCCTCCTGAAGAATTTGAATCGTTCCGCTATCAGCAGCGGTGTTGGGTTTAAGTGCTGCTGTAAGGTATCAACAATCTCCTTAAAATTCTTGTCCATCGGTTTGGCTGGAGTGATCAAGTTTCGTAACAGCCCGTATGTCCTTGCGCCCATCAGATTTAGAAGTACCGATGCCTTTTTATCATCCGCTACTTCATTCGCCTTGCAATATACCTCCACTCTTTCCACATATGTGGTCCAATCTTCTATATCACTATCGAAAGCAGTAATATTGCCAGTCTTCGGCATCTTGAAAATCTAAAATGGCGCTTCCCGCGCTTTTCCTCCGTCCCCGATGGATCAAAATGGCGCCTCCCGCACTTTTCTTTCTTCCCCGCCAAGTGAAGATGGCGCCTCCCGCGCTTTCCCGCCACTGCCGCTGCTGCCAACGCTGTTCTCCGCAGTTCCCATTTCGACCTGCAGCTTTTCGCGGTATTTCTATTTTTATTTTTTTTTATATATCGCTTCAATAGTTTCTCCGTTACTTGGAGAACCATTCCCGTCGTGGAGCGGACCCTCTGGGACTTTCCCCTCCCTCTGCTCGGTCCGAACGCCGACCTGCTTTGCAGCACCGGCCGCGCCCTGAGTGCTCCACCCTCTCTCTCTCTTTGCTTCTGCTTCCAGACTCGCTGCCCAGCCCCGTTGCAGAGCCACCCGATCGAGCTCTAGCCCGCCGCAGCCCAGGAAGGATCAGTGCACTACCTGCCACCAGCCCGTTTAGCTGGTGAAACCACAGTTTTTTTTTGTTTTTTTTTTCTTCTTGCTTCTGGCTTCGACCTTCGTCTGAGGAATCGATCCCCTTGAGGTGCTGCCGAATTGCAGGTAAGTTCGTTTCTAACTCATCGCCACTGTTAGATCCGTGTGTTAATGGAGACACGGAATGCAGGAGTTGATTTAACAAGTGTTTACTGAACAAAGTCTGGAGGTGAACTAACTACACAAGACGCTACACAGGCTTATATACCCGAGTGGTCACTACAGTATACAGGGGCTTCAAAAACATAGTTCCTCTTAAAGGTACATATACTACATTAGTGAGATCCCCTTTAAGCAGAAGATATTTAGGTTGTTAAGGGAGTTTCCATTTCTGCAGTGACTTATTATGTTGAAACATTTCAAAGTGCTTTCATATGATGAATTTCTTTCAGAGTGCTGTGACCCTTGTTACGTGGGGCAAACACAGCAGCAACAATGAATGTCCCATGAGATAATTGACCAGTCAATCTATTGCTTTGTGGTGGTATTTGTTGAAGGAACAATGTTGACCAGGACATAGGAATAACTTCTTGCTCTTCTTTGAACAGCATCGTGAGACATTCAATGTGCACCTGAACAGGTAGATGGGGTCTCAGTTTAATGCCATCCTCATTTAGGAGGATACCTAAATGAATGAGTTGGTGCATGCTTTGAGTGTTAGATAAGGAACTGGTTGTCATCGCCAATGAGACAAACACAGTCCAGAGGCCCACCGGTCACCAAAGTCTTCAAGCAAATCAGTGGAGATCATATGCTCTCACCTCCTATATGTCTTGGGCAAGGTCTTTATTCACAAAACTTTTCATGATTCCACATAAATGTGACTTCATGCACATTTTCCCAAAAAACAGAAGAAATTGTGCAGACTACATGTATATGAGGAAATCCATGATACATTTAAGAAGATTAGACTGAATTTTATGATTCCATGCTATGTCACATATCCGATTACACAATCAGTCCAGAATTCTGTTAATATAGAATTATAATTTTCCATTAACTTCTGGCTGTACTACAGCCACAGCTATGTGAATTCTTAGCACATTCAGTATCAGGATTTTAGCAGAATATAATTTTAGGAAAAAAAGGTATGGATAATAAATATATTCTTTCCATGAAACCCCTGGTTCGTGCAAAGTTAATATATAGCACCCATGCTTTACTGCAATAGTGGCATAATTTGCATGGGAAAAGTGCATGTGATCAAATGGCTGATAGATCTATTCATCAGTTTTGCACCAAATTGAAATCCATATGCTTACCAGTGATAATGGATTTCTGAAAATGCTTAAGGACAGGCAATTCGATTGTAGCAAGCATTTGGCATAGGACATGTTTATGGTTATGTGTAGTCATTAAAGTAGTGTTACTGAGCTGAAGTATGGTTTGAAGATCATTTATGCCAAACCTTTGCCAACAGTGCACATGAAATGCATTTCCTGTGGGATATACCCATGGTGCAGGAAGATCCTGCCATAAATTTCAATCTGTCAATGAGAGAAATGTAACATTCTTTGGATGCTATATCCCAGACATTATGCCAGAAGTAGATTCTGGGTTACCAGGCTGTGCCTTGGAATACAAATTTATTTAAGGCAACTGTCTGCAACCTTGGTGTCAGCTTTTCAACCCTTATTTTCGACTGTTTTTTTCACTCTTTCTTCCTCTGGGGCTATATTTGTGGCTGATGAAAGTTTGGAACACAGGTTTTGGATCACCAATATTTTGATACCAAGCTACTAGTTAGGACAATGGGCATTCCTACAAGAATGCCCCCTTAGTTAGAGGAGGAATGGAGGGATGCAGCTAGGTCAGATTACACCACCCCCTCCCATTATATCCCAACCCAAAGACAGAAAATCTAGACTTGTCTGAGGAGCAATGTATGTGTAGGCTAAGATTCACCAGGAGTCTGTAACAGAATTGTACTACATGCTTTAAGCAAGCCTGCAGCCAAACTCCAGCGGCTGACGAGATCACTTCAGTCCTGAATGCTTATGTCTCAGGCTTGTTCCAGGCTACCACAAGGGACATCGGTCAATCTATACTGCACATATTTATTCAGCAGATGACTGATGCACTAGTTTGGCTCATGAACCTATGTGGCAGCTGCAACCATGTACAGCTGCCAAGCACAGATATAATGAGGTACACGATCTATGAGAGTTATCATTTAACAATATAAATTGATATTCAGGTAGCTGTGCAGATCAGCAGCCTAATGCAGTTCAGCCCAGTCAAAGTCTCCTGTATAACTATATAGTATGCTGCATCCTACACGACTTTGCAATACAATGAGGCACATGTAGGAGGAAAACAAATCAACAACTTTATGGAGATGGCATGAAGCATTCAGACGAGACTGTAGCTGCAGCTTTGAACAATTTGGCCAGCCACCAGAGCAGTTCACGAGGCTCCCATTAACAACACCTTCTCCTGTACCCACTGCATTAACAGTTCTCCCTAAATCTTCAAAATGCCCTCAACAAAAATGCTTTCATCTACATCGCCTTCACCTCTTATTGAATAGCCGGAGACCATTCCTGCTGATACAGTATCTAACATAATAATAATACTTGGGACACAGAACATTTTCAATGCAATCAAATTTATTTCCCTAGATGTGAACTATCTGTATTACTACTGTCTGCCACCCTGGTGCTTTAACTTGTGCCTGATGTATTATAGAGCCTAATCTTGTGCTTCTTCTAACAGCACCATCAGTGGCAGGAGTATGTGAGGGGCGTGATGCTGTGTGTCTGTCAGGGGGCAGGATGCTATGTGTCTGTGAGGTGCATTTAGGATTGAGGTAGACCTCGGCCTCTGTGAACTGGAGGCGGTGATGGACTTCCTGCAGGATACAGGATTCAGGCTGAGGCAATTACGCAGTAGTACGGTAGCCTGACCCTGGCCACTTTCTCACACATGTGCACTCATTAAAGGGGGAGTGGCTGAAGGTTCTAGATATGTTGTCATCCTGACAGACAGCAGCATCATTCATTGCCATTCCACGCATGGCACAGCTATGGGGCACAGCTTCACCATGCCCACTGATCTGCTTGACACAAATCCGATGGCAGCAATGTGATTGTGAAGCTCCTGCCAACAGTCCTCTCCATGAGATACATAAGCCTGTCTAAGCAGGAGGCAAGAACCTATTGCATAGATAAGTCCAGAGCCTCTGCAGTATTTTGAGCATTCAGAAGAGATATAATTACTGTCTTTAGGATTTTCAACAGAGAGGGTGAAGGGATAATTACAGTCCTAGCCCTTTTGGGCTATCCCAGATCAGGCGTATTCCCCAGATGTTCACCCTCAACTTAAGTTAGAGATAGCCGAATTCCATAAGACGCTTAACTGGGTTTAAAGGTTCAGGCTATCTCTCCCTAAAGGAAAGGAATGACTGAAGATATTACCGTTCTCCAGATAGTACTTTTAATAAGTTGAACTAGACCAAAACCTTCCGGATATTATGAGGGTCCAGAATACCCCCCAGAATTCTGCAACTCCTTACAAAAGAGTGTACAGAATTTGGGTTCACGAGTTTATACAGAATTACTCTTTGAGACAATTCTAAAGATATAGGGGGAAAAATTGGGTGAGTAGCGCCACCTGTTAGCGCTTAAAGAGGCAGGCAGTGGCTGTAGCGCCACTGGCTGCACCTCCCACGATATTCAGCAGGGGCGCTAATGGTGGCGTTAGTCTTTTGCGCTGCGCCACCACTGATGACGTCATCGGTGTGCGCAACACCCCATTCGTGCCCCGATCGCGATATTTGGTAGCGAACGCCGCTGTAGCGCCGTTCGCTACCCGTGCCTGGTTCACGGGGCCTTGCTGCGCTGGCAGAGGCACAAGTTAAGGTGGAGGTGCGGGGCGGCTGCTTTTTTGGCGGCCGCCTGCCAGCACCTCCGTCCCCGGCCTCCCGGTCCCCCCCCCCCCCCCGCGGCATTGCCGGCTGTTTCCCGAGAGCCCGGCACTTCTCCTTGGTGCCGGGCTCTTTTGCCAGCACTCGCGATCGGGGCTCGTGCTGTTGCAGGCCCCTCCCCCTTAACAGTGGGAAGAAGGCCTGCAGTACCGCAGCATGCCGTGCCGCAACGTGTGGCGCTGCGGCACGTAGTGCTGCAAAATTCACTTTCAGCGCCCTAAGAGGGACGCGGAGTGCCTCGAGCCGCGCCCCGTCTCCCTCTAGGGGCACTTCAACTGAATTTGTGGCGATCGCTAATGCGGTGATCGCGGCGCAAATTCCAGCGCCCAGGCGAACTTTGCGCCGCTTGGGCGCCTCAGGCCAATTTCTAAGCCATATAATTTTATTTAAGAGCTGACATTCAGTTAACAGCTGTTGAATCAGTCGCAACATTAACAATTCAAAATACAATTAGCTTACATTTCTTATTTCTCAGAGATACTTATTCTCAAATCTTTACTTTGTTACATTTCTTATTTCTTACTTATTTCTAAATCCAGAATATCCACCAAAATCAATTACTTTGACATCCCGAGACTCATAGTTATAGACTTACAGAGATGCCTCTGAAGAGTTGAAAAACACTTTGCCCGTTTAGCGAGTTCTGACTTTCCGTTGAAAAGGTCTATGTTTTATACTCTTTTGGCAGTGGTTGCTTCTTTGATGTTCTCTGCTGATGTCATCTAATTGTCTTTATTGATACCTCTGTTTGAATGCTTTCTATCTTACTATCAATTCAACTACTGCATGCATAATTATTTCTCTACCTTTAGGTGTTCCAGAAACCATCATAAAAACAATGACAGCTATGGTTTCTGTTTGATCCCATTCTTATCGAAGATTCTTCATTCAATTCTTAATATTGGCTTTACTGGTTTTTAGCAGACATTGTGACTCTCCTTACTGCTCCAAGTTCAATACAAACACAATGTAATTGCTTGGTGTATCTATTGAAGTCATATCTTCAAAGTGTCCTTGTTGGTATCATATTTACTATGTCTATAAATTAAAGACACTTCAACTGAATGGTTTATGCATTTCTAGCTATCTCAATTGGTTGCATATTTAATTGTGTTTCCTGTCTTCCAAGTTTAACATAAAACTATTTGACCAGCAGGCGTTTCTTTTACTTGATGTCATGTTTCAAAGGCACATGGTTTTTTTAATGTTTGTGTTTCTGTTTTACGTGTTAGCTCTTAACACTTTAAACTGGGTCTTCTCATTGTGTTACCTCCAAACTCTAGACCTTTCAGAAGCACCAATGGTTTGCTTCAATCTTCCGTTGTTTTAGTATATTTAACTAATTCCCATTTCAAAGCTTGTTTACAACTTTGTTATCAACTGATCGTTATCTCAGAAGCCTGTTCTCTGTTTACAGCCTATGGGCAGAATTTTCATTGGGCTGTGGAGGCGGGATTGGAGGCATGTGGGGGGTTAAAATCCCAAAATCAGGGGCACGAACCCATCCCGCCCCCAACCCGCCTCCATGCCAGTTTCAAAGGAGGCGGGTACCCGACCCGCACTGGGATCCGCCTCCCCGAGGCGGGAAGGGGATTAGTGCCAGTTAACTGCCTGTTAACAGGTAGTTAACAGGCAGTTTTTAGCCTAATCCCTATTTTCATTCTTGAAGTCTGGGATTCCCGACGGCTCCAAACCACGCCAAGTTAGTGAGGCAGGCCGTTGGGCTGAAGGGCTTGGAGGGGTCGAGATGTCCAGTGTTCAGGTGAGTGATGGGTGCATGACTGCAGAGGTAAGTGTGTTTGGTGTGTGTAAAGTGTTTAAAGAAGTTTTACTTACCTTTACAGCCTTCCTTCCTTCAGGTCTCGGGAGTCCCTCATCTCACCGGCACAGAAAGCAGAATGGCCGTGATCTGTCAAAAATTGCAGCATTCAGCTTTCTGTTCCAGAGAGATCTCTAAATCATCCTGAGAGGAAGGAATTAACTTGGAGTACAGATTGTCAGTGTTTGACAGCTTCAAACAGCTGTCGAATGCTGATATTTCATCTGTCAAAAGGTCTTGACAGATGAAATATCAATCTGTGATGTCACCTGTTGCTAGGTGGCCCTTAATTGGCCTGCTGAGCCCGCTGGGTGGGCTCAACAAGGTCAATCAAGTCAAAATCGCGTGGGTTGGCTACAACTCAATGGAGGCGGGACTACAACCCCGAAAGTTGTAGTCCCGCCTCCTCAATGAAAATCCAACCCTTAGTCTCTGAGGTTTTACATTTTTAAACCCAGTATATCATGTATTAATAATATTAGAAATCTGTTCATGGTATCGTGTATTTCTCTTAAACATGGCTATTCCTTCACAAGGGCTTACTGCAGATGTCCCTGAAGTTTCTATTTACTCTTTGATGGACTGCAATGTTTCTAATTATGGGGGGAAATGGGTCATTTTCCAGTTGGCAGACTGCAACTAGTGGGGTGCCGCAAAGATCAGTGCTTGGGCCTCAGCTATTTACAATCTATATTAATGACTTAGATGAAGGGGCCAAGTGCAATGTATCCAAGTTTGCTGATGATACAAAGCTATGTGGGAAACTAAGCTGTAAGGAGGACACAAAGGGCTAGAAATTCAGTTGGCTGCGCCAGCCGTTAGTGCCTTAGGAGGAGTAGATGTCGAGCGCTAGGTGCTTAGCGCCCGGGCGCAGCGCGATCTGCGCCTCGCCCCAACTTCAGTAGACATTTAGCGCCGGCGGAAAGTCTTTGCGCGCGCTCAGCTGCGCGCGCAGATCATGACGTCATTTCCTCGTGCAACGCCCTTTGTGCACCCCCAACCGGATCTTCAGTCGCGCCGGCCCATTGTGCGCCTGGCGGCCCTAGCGACTGTTGAGTCGAACGGTGCTCAGCCGATGCGGGCCGCGGGGAGCGCAAATTAAAGGGCACTCCTGCAGTAAAAAAGGCAGCCGTTTTGCAACACTCCTTCTTTGTGAGTAGATTTAGGAGGAGGAGGAGGAGGAGGAGGAGGAGAAGAAGAAGAAGAAGAAGACCGGTACCACATAACAAACTGATGGAGAGAAGCCCTCCCCAAAAACACAAATACACTAGTTTCAGCCTTTCAAAAAAACAAATCCACCCTCCCCCTTTAAGAGCTCACCGGAGCCAGAGTGTCTGCCGGCAATCAGCAGCTCACCGCACCTGCCCTGCGCCCAACTTCCGGTGTTAGCGCCCCGGGCTGCCGGCTTAGCGCCTAATGATAGTCGTGCATCGCCTGTTTTAGCGCAGCAGCAATCTCTTAGGGCGATGCAACTGAATATCGGCGAAGGGGGCTCGACTTTGCGCCGGGCGCAAACTTTAGCGGCCGCCCGACTTTACCGCCCCAAAAGTGGCTATACTGAATTTCTAGGCCAAAGAGCCTGCAAAGTGATATAGACAGGTTAAGTGAGTGGCAATAAGGTGGAGTATAATGTAGGGAAATGTGAGGGTATTCAATTTGGTAGGAAGAGTACAAAAACAGAATATTTTTTAAATGGTGAGAAACTACTAAATGTTGTGTTCAGAAAGATTTAGGTGTCCTCATACAGGAATCAGAGAAAGTTAGCATGCAGGTATAGCAAGCAATTAGGAAGGCAAATGGTATGTTGGCCTTTTTTGCAAGAGTAAGGAAGTCTTACTACAATTGTATAGAGCTTTGGTGAGACCACACCTGGGTCGCGGCCACACCTCCCTTTAATTAGCGCCCTGCGAGCGGAGGAAGGCCCAGCTCGCAACCTGCGAGGCTGGCGCTGGCACCGCCCGCGGGGCGCAGCTGAATTTCTTCAGCGGGGCGGTAAGGGGTCGTGGCACACAGCAATTATGTCATCGCCAGCGCCACAGTGGCCCAGGGTGTTACTGGCGGGGGTCCAGCACTGTCTGCTAGTGCCTCAGTAGCACCCCGCCAAATTTCTTGGGAGGCTCTCGCCCCCGCCCGGGCGATAAGCCCTTTGCACCCCGATAGCGCCTCCGGGGGCGCTAATGGCAGGCACAAAGGTGCCAAATTTCGTGACCATAGTCTCAAGTTAAGGACTCGGCCATTTAAGACTGAGTTGAGAAGGAATTTCTTCACTCAGGGTTGTGAATTTTTGGAATTCTCTGTCCCAAAGGGCTGTAGATGCTGAGTCATTCAGTATATTCAAGGCTGAGGTCGATAGATTTTTGGACTCTAGGGGAATCAAGGGATATGGGAATTAGAGTTGAGGTAGATGATCAGCCATGATCTTATTGAATGGCGGAGCAGGCTCGAAGGGCCGTATGGCCTACTCCTGTTCCTTATTCTTATTCTTATTCGTGCATCAACACAATGAACATCTGAACTCCTCTACACTAGTTTTCATCTGTCTGCAATGACTGCAGCAATTTTTGATGTTCAGAAAGCATCCATTTAATAGTAATTAGCATGAGGTTTGGATCCGTGCCCTCGTCAGCTGAGCTGGGGCATGAGCTGGCACTCCAGATAACAGGCTCCTGCTTTCTTTGTGCCACCACCACCAACAGTTGCTCCTGTTCTGTACATTACACTGTGCACTCTCCTAGAGCTCACTCTTGAAACCCCAAGTCTGGGTATATCTCTACTTTCCAGTCTTAGAGTAAAACATGGAGAGTACTGAGGTGTGGAAAGTTCCTCTGGATCCCTGACTCTGCTTCATGCAGTAGAAGCTCGGGAAAGAGAACATATGTTGCAACGGTGTCTTGGTGAGCGAGTGAAAAGAGAAGCTTAATACAAACTCAGAGCTGGGAACAGGACTCCAACCACTGCCATCCTCTGCTTTCTCTGGAGCACAGATGTTGGTGAGTCTTCTTCCTGTGCGCCTTCCCTCCTTCTTATTATGTGCATTCTTCTGCTGTAAGCATATAACAACCACAACTTGCATTTATATAGCACCATTAACATGGAAAAATATTTTAAAGTGCTTCACAGAGGTGTGAAGAAAAAGTGACTCCAAGGTAAAGAAGGTATTAGGAGGGGTGGCCAAAAGCTTAGTCAAAGAGATGGGTCTTAAGGAAAGTCTTGAAGAAGGAGAGGGAGGTGGGGAGTCTGAGGGGTTAATGGAGGGAATACCGGAATGGGGGACCTAGGCGGCTGAAGCCACAGCCACCAATGGTGAGGCGAATTGAGGGAGGATGCACATGAGGCCAGAGTCAGAGAACGGGGTGTTCGGGGGGAGGGGTTGTGGGCTGAAAGAAGTTACAGAGATAGGTGATGAAGGGTTTTAAACATAAGGTTGAAAATTTTAAATTTGAGGCATGGGGGACTGGGAGCCAATGCAGGTTCACAAGGACAGGGGTGAAGCACGAGTGGGACTTGGTATGGAATAGAATGCGGGAAGCAAAGTAGAGAAGATAAAAATGTGAAATTTCTAGGAGAGCATACAGTAATAACTATTGGTCAACATAAAGCCCATAATGGGTGTGAGTACACAAACAGGCACGATGGAGGCAGGAGCAGCTCAGCGCGTTGGAGGCAGCTCAGTGGGGACACAGACCAGTGGGGTTGGAGGGAGTTTGGATAATAAATCTGCAAGCGACAGCAGCTTTGTTAGTGTTGATTGGAATTACATTTTTTTTAAAACATAGATGATCATGAACACAATAAAGCCAACAGCACAGCTACTGAGCAAATCACTAAAGTTACCATTTTATACAGCTGCCCCAGCAAGCTGAATGGACAAGCCTTCAACTGTATGGAAATTTCCATCTTTCAAAAATTGAAGGCACACAGAAGAAAGGAAACATACCTAAATACAGATGAGTCTAGTTAATTCATTGGTATGTGGTTTAGTCAGATTTTAATGCTAAGGGCCATTTTACTTCAGGCGGAGGAATGAAATCATACCATTCCTGCAAAACTGTTCAGCAGGATGCTGAATGTAATTCAAGCTTTATGTCGCAAATGCCGTCAATGACTTTAGTAGTGGGCTAGAATATCTGTGCTACACCTTTTCCTTAAACATTTGCTTCCTGAACGTTTTCTTATGAAAATTAAGATAACTGTGTACATATTTAATTCGTCCTATCTTGTCCTTGCCTGTTATTTTCTTTTATTGTGTAATTAGAAGCTTTTAATGACTATAGTTTATCAACACATTTTTACAATTTGTTAACAAATTCCTTTATCATGCCAAAAAAGCAAAGAAATATCGTTCTTGGACACACCATCAGATAATTCAGTGAACTAGTCACTGCAAGGCTAAAACTACTTGAGTTACTCATCAATAGCGTAAGTGGGGTAAATGACACTGGATACAGACTTCTGCAGAAAAGAAAGGGTAATATTGGTTGCAATGAAACAATGTGCTATTTTTTGAAGATTATGTTAAAGCCCCATGGACATGAACTGATACATGGTACAGGCTCGCATGGGCCAGCAGCTCGGGCAGGCTGTGCCAGATTTTCGAACAGGAGTCCCTCACACTCATTTGAATAGGCTACTGGCACTTGGAAAGCTTACCTAGAGAACTTGGTCTTTAGCTCGCCTGGCTGGGGCGTGGAAAATCTAGCAATAGTAGCAGCTGCCAAAGGGCTGTTAGCTCACCATTAAGAGGGTAAGTTGTGTGGTATCAGAAAAGTTGACTAATTGTTCACAGTGGTGCAGAGGAAACATGTGGTCAGCACTGCTACTTTTAATGCTGAAGGGTCAAACTGTGGCTCAGTTGGTAGCACCCTCACCTTTGAGTTAGAAGGTTGTGGGTTCAAGTCCCAAGAGATTTTAAGCACAAAAATCTAGGCTGACACTCCAGTGCAGTGTTCTTTCAGGTGGATGTAAATGATCCCATGGCACTATTTCGAAGGAGAGCAAGGGAGGTATCCTGGCTAATATTTATCCCTCAATCAACATAACAAAAACAGATTATCAGGCCATTATCTCGTTACTGTTTGTGGGAGCTTGCTGTATGCAATTTGGCTACTGCGTTTCCTACATTACAACAGTGACTACACTTCAAAAAGTACTTTATTGGCTGTAAAGCACTTTGGGACGTCTGGTGGTTGTGAAAGGCACTATATAAATGCAAGTCTTTCTTTAATTTTTTCTCTGCCTAGCCTCAGGTTAATTGTACTGCACCTCTGCCTGAAAGAAAGAAAGAAAGACTTGCATTTATATAGCACCTTTCACGACTACCGAACTTATGGTTGCACATCTACATTCCAAGGTTCTATATAAATTTAACATTACCTCCATGCTTTCATATTCTATTCTGCTAGACATGAACCCTAGTACTTTGTTTGCACTGTTTATGGCCTTAGCAACTTGTGTAGCCACTTTTAATGATCTATGTATCTGTATTCCCAGATCTCTTTGCTCCTCTACCCCACTTGGTTTCTTACCTTCCATTGAGTATCTGGCCTCCTTATTCCTCCTACCAAAATGAACCATCTCACACATTGCTAAATTGAATTTAATTTGCCATTGATCCACCCATTCTGCAAGCTGGTTTATGGATTTTACATTACAACAGTGACTACACTTCAAAAAAAATGTACTTCATTGGTTGTATAGCGCTTTACCTCCCAGAACGTTATTAATCTGTGCCACACATAAGAACCACACTTTCCTGAATTCAAACCGAACACCCATTGTCATTCCAGCATCATGCTGGTTATTTATTCAAATTCCAACACTTCTTCTAAGTGTTTTCTGAGGGCCTGAGATCTAAGATGCTTCTCCATACTATAATGGATCATTTGGGAAAGCAGTGGCCCTCCTCACAGGGCCCCTGAGTCCTGGAATGGTCCCAGAAAGTGCTGCTTCCCTGTTTTTGGCTTCATGGCTGCCAGCTCCCTATCTTGTAAAACATCATTTCTCCGTGTTGCCCGACATGCAACGCTGAGAGTATATAAGATGCACAGAAGCGAACAAGGGGATTATTCTTATTCCAAGAAAGCGGAAACTGTTCTGGCATCATCAAGAGAGCTTTCTCTTGTGGATGCAAGCCAGTTACAGCAAGATCAAAATTACAATGCGCACCTGTGGTATAGACAAAGTTGCCAATGTTGATAAATCCTCATTGTGAGATTTTCAGTCACAACTCATACAACTGAGACAGCAACTCAAAAACACAAGCATGTTTTAAAGTGGCAAGCTCCATCTGCCATGTGGGTCACAAGGAATGGTCAAGTGGCATTATTTTACCCTTTCTTATCCTTACTTTTTTCTCTTTTTCTTAGTTCTTTCTGGTTTTCTTTCTTCTGTTTTTCATTCTTTCTCTTATTTGTTTCTTTCTTTGCAGCTCATCTAGCTCTGGGCTCTTTCCATTGCTTTCCTTCTTTAGAGAGGGACACATGCAAGCGATTGCAATGGAGGCAGAGATATGCCAGTATTCATAGTGTCAGTGAAAGTCCTCTTTTAAGTTATAGAGCCTATATAGATTTAATACAGGGCTTTCACTGCCACAATGGGCACAGGGATGGCTCTGCTGCCAATCCATCAATAGCAGTACCTGAAGCATTGATCTATCCCACATCAGATACAGTACAGATTAGATGCAGAGACAAGCTTGCACTGCTCTGCTCCAAACAATGGCCTAGAAATTCAGTTGCGTTAGCCAGCCGTTAGCGCCATAAGAGGGGTAGATTTCGAGCGCTAGGCACTTAGCGCCCGGGTGCAGACCGATCTGCGCCTACGCCCAACTTCAGTTGACAGTTAGCGCCGGCGCAAAGTGTTTGCGCGCGCTCAGCTGCGCGCGCAGCTTATGACGTCATTTCGTCGTGCAACGCTGTTTGTGCGCCCCAAACCGGAACTTCAGTGGCGCCCGCCCAATGTGAGCATGGCGCTGTTAAGAACTGTGAAGTGGAACGCAGCAGAGGCCCTGCGGGCCTCGGGGAGCGCTAATTAAAGGGCACTTACACTGAACTATAAAGGCCAGCCATTTTGCTGCAATGACTTTAGTGCTTTGGATTTCTGGACAGAGACCAAGGAACAGACCTTACTGATTTGGGACAACATAGGAGAGGTATTTTTGGCTTCTGGCCAGAGCTTGGAAATTTGACTCATTGTGATTTCACTGTTTGCAAGTATATTATGGGGGCTGCATGGGGTTGCAACCCTCAGTTCCAGCATTATGTGCGAAGAGCTCGCAGACGCTGTGTGAGAGGGGCAGCCATGCCTAGACGCAGAGGGGCCATCAAGCGTCAGCAACGTAGGCCTTACCCACTCAGGGAATACCGGCAGCAGGTGTCCTATCTCACCATGACTGCCGCGCATTGTGTTAAGAGGCTGCGCTTCAGAAGGGAGGTGGTTGCAGAGATCTGCCAGCTGCTTCACAGAGATCTGCGTCCACAGCTGATGTGCAGGACGTCTCTGTCGGTGGAAGTGAAGGTCACGGTGGCTCTGAACTTTTATGCAAGCGGCTCCTTCCAAGCCGCTGCTGGGGACATAGCAAACATCTCCCAGTTCGCCGTGCATCGCTGCATCCGGCAGGTCACCGATGCCCTTTTCGCAAGGAGACACCAATTCATCTCCTTCCCCATGACCCTAGAGAGGCAGGAGCAGCGTGCAGTCGGATTTGCGAGGATCGCCGACTTCCCCATGGTGCAGGGCGCCATTGACTGCACGCATGTGGCTATGCGGGCACCTATCGACAATGCCGAGGATTACCGCAACCGGAAGGGCTACCATTCCCTCAATGTACAGCTGGTGTGTGACCACAGGCAGCGCATCCTAGCTGTCAATGCCCGCTTTCCAGGAAGCAGCCACGATGCATTTATCCTGCGCCAGACTACTGTGGCTGACATGTTCCAGGCACAGCCTCCCCCAAGAGGATGGCTTATCGGGGACAAGGGCTACCCCTTGTGTACATGGCTCATGACCCCACTCCGCGCGCCCAGGACCCCTGCTGAGGAGGCATACAACGAAAGCCATCAAGCCACAAGGAACATCATAGAGCAAACGATTGGCGTCCTCAAGCAACGGTTCCGCTGCCTGGATCGTTCCGGCGGCTCTCTACAGTATTCGCCGGATAGAGTCTCCCAGTTCGTCATCGTTTGCTGCATGCTGCACAACCTGGCTATCCACAGGACTCAGGCACTGCCACCTCACGTTGGACCACCACCTCAGGAGGACGAGCAGGAGGACCATGAGGAGGAGGAGGAGGAGGAGTACCAGCCCAGGAGGGAGCCACAAGGTCCAAGGGCCGTCCGTCGGCGGCTTATTGAACGACACTTCTAGGCCCCCTGTCATGGAATGGCTTGTGGCAATGAACGCACCTGAATGCAGCCGCTCCGCAAGCCCTCAGCCGGTTAACGCAACAACCACTTGAAACATCACACATGGACAAGCTGAATAAATAAAAAGCTTTATTTAACAAACTCCGGGCCCTTCCCACATGAAACACAAAAACAGACAAGACCCCCAAAAAACAGTCAAAAACATATCTCACTCCCACAACCTGGGGAGGAATAACAAAACTTGTCCATCCAATTGGCCTTCATCTTCGGCCTTACCAAAATAAACCCCCCCCCATAGAGAACACAAGCACCCCCATATAAAAAAACATTTGGCAACACACTCTACTTTGTGTGCCGAGAGGGCGAGTCCTTGTGCAGGCTTCTCCGGCCCCTGGCCGACCTGCTGCTCCGCCTCAACCTGGGCCCTGTGGGTGTTGCAAGGCTGGGGGAAGGCTCCTGAGGGGCACAATGCGTGACGGCAGATGCCCTTGGGGGTCAGCCTAGACGAGGTCCGGCCCTGGAGGGGCCGGCTGCTGACTGCTGCAGCTGTGGCTGGCCAGCATCAGTCTTTCCAGCAGCTCGTCGCAGCTTTGCTGGGGGAGTGGCAGTGGCGGCTGGAGCAATGGGGGCAAGCTGGCTGATGCCAGGCGCTCGCTGGTCGCCAGAGACACTGGCAGTCGGCCGGGCTGGCACTGCAGCAAGCGCAGCAATCTGGTGAAGGACAGACCGCTGTGCTGCAGCAGCGCGGCGGGTGCCCTGGCGATGCGTCCGTGACACAGCGAGTGTGGCAGAAGTGAGTGCCCGTACTGCCCTGGTCTGTGCCCGCATCAGACCAGCCAGTGTCTGCACGGCACCACTCATGAACTCTCGACTCGCGTCCTGTGATGCCTTGAATTCTGTCTGACTCGCGTCCTGTGATGCCCCGAATTGTTCAACACCCCTGGCCTGTGCTGCCGCGAGTTGTTCGAAACCCCTGGCCTGTGAGTCCCCGAAATTGGCCACACTATGAGCCAGGGACTCAATGGCCCGAGGCAACTGTGCCACAACCCCCATGAACTCGGTGTGGCGACGCTCTGAGTCCGCGGACATTTGATCAAGAAGGCGCACCTCCTGGGCGAGGACCGTCTCCGGACTGGAGGCCGGACTCTCCCTCTGGGGAGAAGGCCGCCGAGCTGGCCGACCCTTCCCGCGTGGCTGGACGGCACTGGGCCCAGCAACTGCCCTCCCCTGCAACACTTCCCCCCTCTGGGGAGAAGGCAGCCGTGCTGGCCGACCCTTCCCGCGTGGCTGGACGCCACTGGGCACAGGAGCTACACCCCCCTGCAACACTTCCCCCTGGCTCTCCTCCAGGCAAGACGTGTCCCCTCCATTGCCATCCCCTGGCGCGGATGAGGGTTCCCCTGATGTGCCGCCTTCCTCTTGCTCCTCGTCGTCCTCCTCTTCCGAGGGACTGACACTCTCAGCTTCAGGGACCTCCTCCTCACCAGCTGAAAGCAGGAAGGCACAAGAGTAGCTTTAGAGTGAGGACAGGGCGTCAGCGAGGGAGGCATGAGTGGTGGCATTATGCGCATTGGTGGGACAGTGGCAAAGGATGTAGATCTGAAGCGCAAGGGGACCGAGAGAGGTCCAAACGGTCATGTCCTTACCATTGGGGCCCAGCACAGGGTCGGCATCTCCAATAGCAACGGGACCAATCACCCGGGCACGCATGAGTCGAGCCACGCGCTCCTCCAGGTCACTGAGCTCCTGGAACTGGGAACGGCCTCCCCCGGTGACAGTCCGGCTCTTCAGATTCTGCGCCAGCTTGGCCTGCAAGAGAAAGGATGGCCTCTAAGTACAGTGTGGTGCCCTGTTGGTGTGTGCACTGCCTCCCATGGTAGAATAGCTTGGCCAGTGTGGTGCCCTGTTGGTGTGTGCACTGCCTCCCATGGTGGAATAGCTTGGCCAGTGTGGTGCCCTGTTGGTGTGTGCACTGCCTCCCATGGTCGAATAGCTTGGCCAGTGTGGTGCCCTGTTGGTGTGTGCACTGCCTCCCATGGTCGAATAGCTTGGCCAGTGTGTAAAGTGCAGAAAGTGCTATTGATGAGCATGCCAGTGCCATAGCTGCTGGAGGAGGGCTGGCCATTAGGCCTTTGAGGTCCCTTTGCCCATAATGTGAGGTGCACATGCAAGGATGAGGAGGACACTGGAAAGGGTACTCACCCTGACCAACCGAGTGAGGTCGTTAAACTTCTTCCGGCATTGGTCAGCAGTCCTGGGGACATCGCTGTTGGCTGTGACCCTCTGGGCGATTTCCCTCCAGGCTCTCCTGTACAGCCTCTTGGGAGCCTTCTTGCCACTGTCCGGGCACAAGATATCTCTTCTCTTCTCCAAGCCCCTAAGCATCACCTTCAAATCATGGGCAGAGAAGCGCTGCGCTCGCTCACGGGCCCTCTGCATCGTTGCTGGCGCTATTTCTCTCCAGCAGCAGTGTTTAGGCCTAGCTGGAGGGCTGCAGTATCCAGGGCGTGGCAGCAGACCAAGTCGACCCTTCCCCCTTTAAGAGCTGGCCGGCGTCAGGGTGTCTGCTGTCAATCAAAACATGACCGCACCTGCGCTGCGCCCGGCCTCGGCGGTATCACTCTGCACCGCCGGCTTAGCGCCTAAAGAGAGGGGTGCAACGCCAGTTTTAGCGCTCGCCCAAACTCCTTGGCCAAAGCTACTGAATATCGGCGAAGTGGCCTCCACTTTCCGGCGGGCGCAAACTTTAGCGCCCGCCCGACTTTACCGCCCCAAAAGTGGCTATACTGAATTTCTAGGCCAATGTGTGTTAACCCCAATCTCAGAAAGCATCTTTGCTGCACCAGTGTCGCAATTCTGTTCTCAGACCAATCATTCTCATTGCCTCAAAGTGTTGAGATTACTAATGTAGTGCCAAATTAGGGGCAGGTTGGTGCTGTGCACCTCAAAGCACTGGAGAGGTACCACCAACGCTGCCTCCGCAAGATCCTGCAAATCCATTGGCAGGATAGGCGCACCAACGTCAGTATTCTTGCGCAACCAACATCCCCAGCATCGAAGCTCTGACCACGCTCAATCAGCGCCGATGGACGGGTCACATTGTCCGCATGCCCGATACGAGACTCCCAAAACAAGCGCTCTACTCGGAGCTCCGGCACGGCAAGAGAGCCCCAGGTGGGCAGAGGAAATGCTTCAAGGACACCCTCAAAGCCTCCTTGAAAAAGTGTAACATCCCCACCGACACCTGGGAATCCCTGGCCCAAGACCGCACAAAGTGGAGGAGAAGCATCCGGGAAGGCACCGAACACCTCGAGTCTCTTCGCCAGGAGCAAGCGGAAGCCAAGCGCAGGCAGCACAAGGAGCGCACGTCAACCCAAGCACCCCACCCACCCGCCCTTTCAACCACCGTCTGCCCCACCTGTGACAGAGACTGTAGGTCCCACATTGGACTCATCAATCACCTGCGAACTCATTTTTAATGTGGAAGCAAGTCATCCTCGGTTCCAAGGGACTGCCTAAGAAGGAGAAGAAGGGACCAGAACTGCATTGAGACTCATTTCACATAGAACCCTTACAGTTAAAAGACATGGGATACTTTCATTCCATCATTCTGGATTCAAATCCAGATCCCAGTGATTAAAGCAGTGTTGAAACTCATTAACTACCTCCTCCCCAACACCATAATCCAGTAAGAACAAAGATGCTTACAATCTACGTGTGATGTCACTTCATCGTCCATTACATCCAGTAATACAAATTTCTATTTCTGTCTTTTCTTTAATTAAACCTTAGAGGTAGAAATTGGATCTCATGTCACCTAATATACAGGTGTAAAATGGGAGCAACGAGGGCCTATTTCAGGGACTAATTGTCCACGCTCGGAAGACGACTGAAAAACGTCTGGCTCAAAATCGGATCAGGCGATTTTTCAGGCATCCCTGGTGGCTGCCTGAAATGACCTTTATTTCCATGGAAATGAGGAGCTGAATGTTTGTTTTAGGCCCCCTCACCGAAATTCAATATCGCAAAGCGGAGCAGGAGCCGGGTCTGCTCTGCTTGAGATTCTTAAGCAGTCACTGGGCAACCGCCATCAAAACTTAGGTTTTTAATTTTAAAAGATCATGGGGCAGTAATTCCTCCCCAAACGCGTGAGTACGGAAGGGGTACTCACGCGTCTGGCCGGAGGAAATGCCGGTTTTCAGCATGCACAGCGCATGCGCTGAAAACCGGCATTTCCTCTCCTCTAACCCAAGAGGTGAAGAGGCTAGCACGTGCGCTGTAGGGGGCAGCGCGTGCGTCTTGGATTTCCTCTGTTTTGGGGGATTTGCGCATGTGTAAAGGCCTCCGGTCTTTACGCTTGTAAAAAGCACACGTAAGTATTTATTTTTACAGGTAAGTGGTGTTTTAGTGCAATTTAGAAATTTTTTTTCCACAGGTTTATTATTTTAAAGAATCTACAATAAGGTAAGTTTAGTTTTAGACCCTTTTTATTAAAAAATTATTTTTTTCAAAAAAAAAAATTATTGTTTAAATTATTTTTTTTAACTTATTTATACTTAATTTAATGACTGGGATGTTTTTTAAAATTTTATTTAAAGTTTAAGTAGTGTTTTGGGGTGCAGTACTTCTCATGAGTTTGACAGTTCTTACTCTCAAACTTATGAATGAAGTTTCCCCTCCCCTGATTGGCTGAACAGTGTTCACCTGATCCCAGCCAGCACATCGCACTAACTACGCCGTTGGGTCAGGTTAGTACAGCGTGCCGACATCAGAACCGGGCCACTGACAGGAAATCCACTGCGGGCCAGGTTTCAGATGTCGGCGCGCCGGGTAAGTGCACATCGGGAGCTTGCACGCGCGGCAAGCCCCCGACACCAAGTTCTGGGCCAATAACTGTTGAGGGAGCCAAGAGGAGTAGGAGTGCTCCCTCAACTGTACAGTATCAGTATTCCGATCGCCCCCTATCCATTGCTACTCCACACTCGCTCCTCTTCCCAGGACATAACCTTTGGGTCGCTCCCAGCGAGGCAAGTGGCATGCAATCCATTTCTTTAAATTGGCGAGCTGCCTGCCCATATTGGTACTTCCGCTGGGAGCCAAACAGGGGTGGGAAATTGTGTTTCAGCAGCCTTTAAAGAGCTGCTGGTGACATTTCAAGGGATGTGGTCACTTAAAAGTAAGGTTGGGGAAAAAATATTTGGGACCCTTATATCTGATGTCTTGTCTTCTCACTCACTCATACATATGCACACAAAGAACATCATACACTTGGAATAGAGACCCGGCAGCAGTCCCAGTGGCCCAGGACAAGTTAGCACCACACAACACTCTGGGGGCTAAATTCAATAGCCCTTGAAAACGGGCGTGGGTATCGTGATGCGCAATTAGCCCATCCATTGTGATGCGCGATTAGTCCATCCCCGTTGAGTCTGATGCAGGCAGCACACAAACTTAGTGCTGCCTGGTAATTTATTTGATTGCAGTATTGAGGTAGCTACCTTGAGGGCCCAAGTTCGTGCAAGGCTAGCATCACTTAAAGCTAGCCTGCCATTATTAAAGCCAGCCTGCACCTCTTAAATGGGAGAGGCATTCTGGCTGAAGCAGATGGTGGAAGTGGCTGGGAAAGAGAGACTGACCTGGAAGAACACAAAATTACGGTGCAACAGGGGAGCGAACATGCTCCAAGGTTCTCAGATGCTGCACTGGAGGCCTTGGTGGAGAAGGTGGACAGGAGGAGAGAGGTCCTCTATCCACAGTGGGCTTGGAGGCCCTCTAGACAAACACTGCAAAGGCAGTGGGAGCAGGTAGCCATGGCGGTTAATGCCAGAAATCAAGCCCAAAGGACCTGGATGCAGTGCCACAAAAGTTCAATGACCTCAGACGAGTGGTCAAGGTCAGTGAATTCATCTTCAAATGCATCTCAAATTCACCTCATCTCACCAACTGCACCACTAGCCTCACATGCTGCTCAATGCATCACACCCCCATCACTCACCTATCAACAATCTCTATCAAACAGGACTCATACGAAACATGCATAGCTTCACTTCACACGCTTAGCACTGCTGAAAGCCTCACACCTACATCTCACAGCTTGCACACACTGTCAACTATTCAACCATGACAGGCACTTCATCCAAACACATTGCACCACATTTCCCTCTCTTTTGCAGGAGAAGGTGGCACGTAACTGGAGGCAGCAGGGGCTACCTGTAGGGGGACAGGTGCACCTCTATGACCTAACCCCCATGGAAGAGACAGTGCTAGACATAATTGGTGAGGCCATCTTTGAGACTGTAGCCAGCGGCAGGGCTAAAACAATCGTAGATGATGGTATCCTCATACCTATTCCTCCTTCTCACATCCCACTTTCCCCTGATCCCACAGTCTCTTCTGATTTAGAAGCTGCAGATTGTGTAAGCATGCACCTCTTATTTCCACCCCCTCCCCTCACCACCCTTGTGCCTTTCTCCTTTCAGATACCCAAGACCTGCAATCTGACCAGACAGTGGCTCTCTCTCAGGATGACAGCATTCGACCTCCTATCTCTGCCACTCTGCCAGTGCCCTTGACGTTGCCAGTCAGCCAGCCAGCCCAAACTGCTGCCACCCATGCCAAGATGGTGTAGTCCGAAGTTGGGCCTCCTCGGCCCAGAACTGCTCGAGGTCATCCTGCAAGGGCATCTGCAGTCTCCCCCACTGAAAGTCAGAAGTCTCCCACCAGCCATGCTGCAGCCACTGGGGTAGCACTGTGTCGGAGCACTAGATCAGGCAAAGACACATGGAAGACAAGCACTAAGGGAATGCACAAGGGTGATTTGTTGACTGCAAAATACAATATGCAATGTGGCATGATTTCATTTATAAATTTGCTTTTGGAATGTTTATTTTGTGTTGGCTTTTACTTTTGTATTGTGGCCAAGCAGACGCTGTGATGGTCAGTGACAGATGGTAGGTAAGATGTGGGACTGTTGGTGAATGTGGAATTGGGGTTACCTTTACTGATATAGCAGTCGGTCACAGACAGCCCAGCCAGAAAGGGGCTGTCTTCCTCTTCCTCCTCCTCCGCCTGCTCCTCCTCCAGTCGCCATATGGCTGGTGACAGGGGCTGTGCACTCATGATGGCAAGGTTGTGCAGCATGCAGCTGATGACCACGAATCTCGACACCCGCTTTGCCGAGTACTGCAGGGCTCCTCCAGAGCAGTCCAAGCAGCAGAAGCATTGCCAATAGCATGCTCGATTATGTTTTTGTGTGGCAGCATAGCTTTCATTGTATGAATGCTGCCCACATGTGCATGGGTTGCGCACCTGAGTCATGAGCCATGTTGTTAATGGATAGCCCTTGTCTTCCACTAGCCTCCCTCTTCTGGTGGCTCAAATGCAGATGGGACAGCGGACTGCTGCGGAATGAAGGCATCGTGACTGCTGCTAGGATACCAGGCATTGACCTGCATGATTCGCTGAGTATGGTCGCACACCAGCTGGACATTAAGGGAGTGGAATCCTTTCAGTTCCAGTCCATCTGAGTTGAGATGCGGTGCCCGCAAAGCGGCGTGCGTGCAGTCAATGGTGCCCTGCACCATGGAGAACCCTGCAGTCATCGCAAAGCCGCATGCTCGCTCCACCTGCTGCTTTCTGGCCCGCTCTCTTGGAATACAGAGCCTCAGTGACCTTCCTTATGCAATAGTGCATGGCAAACTGGGAGATGTTGCAAATATCTGCTGCTCCTGCCTGGAAGGCGCTCGAGGCATAAAAGTTCATCGCCATCATGACCTTCACAGCCACTGGCAAAGCGAACCTCACCTTGCTCTGAGGTTGCAGCTGGTAGCAGATTTCAGTGAGGACATCCTTAGTGAAACGCAGATGTCTGATACACTGTTCCTCACTGAGGTTCAGGTAGGAGTATTGCTCCCTGAAAACCCTGGGCAGATATGGCCTCCTGCTGAGAGCCCTTCTCCCCCTCCTCCTCCTCCCTCTTCCAGCAGCTTGTCTTGCTCTGTTGCCTCTGCTCCTTCTCCTTGTCATGCTATAGGCCAAGTGGAATGCCTACTACTGCACCCAGGCCTTGGAACAAGTGGTCTGTGCAGAATCCTTGAAGTCAGGACAAAGTCCTTCAGCACCTGCCACGCCACTTCCTGTAGACTTTAGCAACTTTAAAGGACTGTACAAAGCACCAAACACATCTACAAACTCTGCAACAGCCAGTAGAAATCAATCAGTAACTAACCAGTAGGTAGTTGATGATCACTTTAAATAATGCTGGTGGGGAGTCCTTCCTGTTGCTGAACACATGTTCAGCTGTGCAAGCTTAAGAAAGGGTGTTAGCTGGAGCGTTGAGCTCCAAAATGGCAACGCTGGTGTCAAATCAGCGTTAGTCGCTGATTGACATCACAATCTGCCTGCTTTGCATACTTCCGGCGCATGCTCCCTGCGCTCGTGCTAACACCCTACCCAAGATGGTGCCTAGCACAGCCCACATCGGAAGTGTGTGTGTGTGTGCACTGCGGCCACCATTTTGGACCTGAATCAGCACCCGTAGCACCCAAACAACGGCCGCTATGGAGCCAAATTTTGCGGCCTCTGTGTCCTCTCATCAATGTTTGCAAACACCTGGAACATGTATTTGGTGATCTGGAAGATGCAGCATTGAATGTGTCATAGTTTACAGGTGAGGAGGAGTAAGTGGTGGTGGCAGAGGAGGTACAGGAATCTGCTGCCTGGACGGCAACATGGTTGCCATCATTAACTCTATTTTGGGGAAAGCGGTAGTGCCATGATATTGGGCAGCTGTGTCATATCGCTGTTGCTATTCAGTGGGAAAGGAAATGAATGCGCTGGTTGTATTGACCAATACATCAGTCACTTTTTTGATACATATGTGGCTAACATTGGCTGATAAGAAGGAAAGAGCTTGCATTTATATAGCACCTTACCATGTCCTCCAGTGCAGTCACCGTTATTATAGAGTCATAGGCCTAGAAATTCAGTGGCCTGCGCCACCAGTTTGCGCCCAAAGAGGGCTTTTGCGCCACTGTGCAAACCTACCGCGATATTTAGCGGGGCGCTAATGGCGGCGTTAGCCATTAGCGCTGCGCCGCCACCGATGATGTCATCGGTGTGCGCAGCACCCCGCTATCGCCCCACTGGCCATATTTGGTTGCTGCCGCCTCCCCCGCGCCGGCCGCAAACAGCGACCGGTACACGGGGCCTACCTGTGCCGGTAGTGGGGCGATTTAAGGTGGAGGTGCGGCCGGCCGCTTTTTCGGCGGCTGCCTGCCCACACCTCCATCCCCGGCCTCCTACACCCCCCCCTCGCGGCATTGCCGGCTGTTTCCAGAGAGCCCGACACTTCTCCTTGGTGCCGGGCTCATTTGCCGGCACTCGCGAGCGGGGATCGCGCTGTTGCAGGCACCTCCCCCTTAAGAATTAGAGGAAGGCCTGCAGTACCGCAGGCTGCCGTGCCGCAGCGGGTGGCGCTGCGGCAGTTTACACGCCGATATTCAGTTTCAGCGCCCCAAGCGGGGCGCCGAAACCCTTGTTTAGCGGCCGGCTTCAACTTGGGGCGCTGAAATTGAATTTCCCGCTGGCGCAAGTGGCTCCGCGCGCAGCGGTAATTCCGGCGCCCAGGCGAGCTGGGCGCCCCTAACTGAATTTCTAGGCCATAGAGTTATACAGCACAGAAAGAGGCCCTTCGGCCCATCGCGTCCGCGCCGGCCATCAAGCCCTGTCTAATCTAATCCCATTTTCCAGCATTTGGTCCGTAGCCTTGTATGCTATGGCATTTCAAGTGCTCATCCAAATGCTTCTTGAATGTTGTGAGGGTCCCTGCCTCTACAACCCTTTCAGGCAGTGAGTTCCAGATTCCAACCACCCTCTGGGTGAAAAAGTTCTTCCTCAAATCCCCTCTAAACCTCCTGCCCCTTACTTGAATCTATGCCCCCTTGTTATTGACCCCTCTACTAAGGGAAAAAGTTCCTTTCTATCTACCCTATCTATGCCCCTCATAATTTTGTACACCTCAATCAGGTCCCCCTTCAGCCTTCTCTGCTCCAAGGAAAACAACCCCAGCCTATCCAGTCTTTCTTCATAGCTAAAGCGCTCCAGCCCAGGTAACATCCTGGTGAATCTCCTCTGCACCCTCTCCAAAGCAATCACATCCCTCCTATAGTGTGGTGATCAGAACTGCACACAGTATTCCAGCTGTGGCCTAACCAGCGTTTTGTACAGTTCCATCATAACCTCCCTGCTCTTATATTCTATCTTATATTCTATGCCTCGGCTAATGAAGGCAAGTATCCCATATGCCTTTTTAACCACCTTATCCACCTGTTCTGCTGCCTTCAGGGATCTATGTACATGCACACCAAGGTCCCTCTGATCCTCTGTCATTCCTAGGGTCCTACCATTCATTGTGTATTCCCTTGCCTTGTTAGTCCCTCCAAAATGCATCACCTCACACTTTTCAGGGTTAAATTCCATTTGCCACTGTTCCGCCCATCTGACCAACCCATCTATATCATCCTGCAGACTGAGGCTACCCTCCTCGCTATTTACCACTCCACCAATTTTCGTGTCATCTGCGAACTTACCGATCATACCTTTTACATTCACATCCAAATCATTAATGTAGACCACAAACAGCAAGGGACCCAGCACCGATCCCTGCGGTACCCCACTGGACACAGGCTTCCAGTCACAAAAACAACCTTCCACCATCACCCTCTGCCTTCTGCCACTAAGCCAGTTTTGGATCCAATGTGCCAAGGCACCCTGGATCCCATGGGCTCTCACCTTCTTGATCAGTCTCCTATGCGGGACTTTATTGAAAGCCTTACTGAAATCCATGTATACCACATTCACTGCACTACCCTCATCCACACACCTAGTCACCCCCTCGAAAAATTCAATCAAATTGGTCAGACATGATCTTCCCTTGACAAAGCCATGCTGACTATTATGTGGGTAAACGCAGCAGCCAATTCGCATACTGATGTTGATTGACTGGGGATGACTGTTGGCCAAAACATCAGAGGACTCTTTACTCTTCTTTGAATGGTGCCCTTGGATCTTTTACATCCACCTTAGCAGACAGATAAGGCCTTGCTTTATTGTCTCATCTGAAAGATGGCATCTCCCACAGGATAGTTCTCCCTCAGTCTTGCTTTGAACTGTTCATAGTTGGATATTTCAGATGATCCCTAGCTAGCTTGAAGGGAAGCAGAGGCAGTAAAGTGTCAGGGAGGGGTGACCTTGCCTGCCACTGGTAGTGTTGTCTCTATGTTACAGGTTGGTTACAAGTGCCCTTGCAGCTAACGGCACAGCTGCACAACTGGCTTGGTGCTGACAAAGAGCCTCTGGACCCAGGTGTTCAGTTAGATACGGCAGGGCGTACAGTTATGGCTGGTGGCATAATGGGAGGCATAGATACCTGGGTCTGGTGCCTTCTTTCATTGTATACCACTTTTAACTATGAAATAATGCAATTGGGACACTTTCATAGAAACTCCCATTATTAATTTTAAATTGCCTTGCTAACTGTCATGGGACTCATGCATAGATGGTCTGTCGTCCTCTAAGTTGTAACAGCACCTTTTCGTACTCGCTCCTCTTCTATCACATTCTTGCTCCACTGAACTCTTGGAAAAGCTTTAATTACAATGGGCTGCCCAAGGATTTTCCCAACAATATTCAGCTGCTTTTTGTTTCTACAGAGACATTCTGAATATGCTCTGAAACAAACAAGCCGCAAAAAGCAAAAAAATAGAATAGCACATAAAAATAATTTTTAGAAAGCAGCAGTAAAAAGCAATTGAAAAGTGAACAAAAGGATGCCTCTGCTCCTTTAAAACCTCCTTTCTGCATGGACCTCTTTACACTCATTTTAGACAGGCTGAGCATGCTGCAGAGTCTTATCATTGAACCCAGAGAAATTGTGCATGCTCTAGTTCATATACGTTAAGGGCTGGTTTAAATATTAAAATTAAGTTCTCACATGATGGGCTAGATTTTCGGCGAGCCGTCAGGTAGTTAACGGGCAGTTTTTAGCCTAATCCCTATTTTGAGGGGTTTCATGTGGGTTTCCCGACGGCTCCAAACCACGCCAGGTAGAGCAGGCGGGCCGTCGGGTTGAAGGAGTTGGAGGGGTCGCGATGTCGGCGCTCAGGTGAGTGATGGGTGCATGAGTGCAAAGGTAAGTGTGTTTGGTGTGTCTAAAGTGTGTAAAGAACTTTTACTTACCTGTACTTACCTTAGCAGCCTTTCTTCCTGTGGCCGTCGGGAGCGCATCACTCAGCCGGAACTGAAAGCTGAACGGCTGCGATCTGTCAAAAGTGACAGCCTTCAGCTTTGAGTGCCGGTGAGAGTTCTAACTGAGTCTGTGCAGAATGACTCAGCTTAGAACGCAGAGTGTCAGTGTTTCACAGCTTCAAACAGCTGTGAGACACTGATATTTCATCTGTCAAGAACTCTTGACAGATGAAATTTCAGTCTGTGACGTCACCTGTTGCCGGGTGGCCCTTAATTGGCCTGCTGAGCCTGCTGGGCGGGCTCAACAAGGTCAATCAAGGGAAAATCGCACGGATTGGCCGGACATCGAAGTAGGCAGGTCAAAAACCCGAAAGGGGAAGTCCCGCCTTCTTCCCGGCAGGTTCGGCAAAATCTACCCCAATGTTCAGAACAATGTTTGAAGGTGTTAAGCCCAAAGAGAAAGTTACAGATGCTAGGACTGCGAGATCACACCCTGCTAAATTTCTCTTTCACTGCCCGTTCAAGTTGCACCATTCTCGCTGGTCAGAAAATGTCCCCAATTCATACAGTTCACATTGCGCTATACCACCTTTGAAAGGATAGACTTGCCGCAACCACTGTAATGCTGTTGTAGTGGAATTTTCACAGCAGGTTGCTCATAGGCTGGTCGAGAAATAGCACCCACTTGAATACTCCCCAGTGAATTAAAAATGATTCTTGAATCACTGTCCAGCCATACTCTGTGATAACTTTCCACAGGTCCCCTGCAAAAGTATAGAATACTGCAGGCAAAGTTAGAAGAGAGGCAGTGACAGAGTCCCACATGCAGCACGGTGGCATAGTGGTTAGCACTGTTGCCTCACAGCACCAGGGACCCGGGTTCGAATCCGGCCTCGGGTGACTGTCTGTGTGGAGTTTGCACATTCTCCCCGTGTTTGCGTGGGTTTCCTCCGGGTGCTCCGGTTTCCTCCCACTGTCCAAAGATGTGCGGGTTAGGTTGATTGGCTATGATAAATTGACCCTTAGTGTTAGGGGGATTAAATACGTGGGGTTACGGGGATAGGGTGGGATATGTTGGTGCAGGGGTTACGGGGATCGGGTGGGATATGTGTCGGTGCAGGCTCGATGGGCCGAAATGGCCTCTATCTGCACTGTGGGGTTTCTGTGATTTCTGTGATATCTTAAATAGTTGAAAACATCTGTAATTGGAAGGCTGATTATTTTAAGAGTGTAAAATAGAGATCATAACCTTTCCTGTAATGACAGGTCTAAAACATCCAGTCAGAATGTGACATTTAGCAGCTTGTGAAAATGCTGTGGTATCTTTAAAATGTAAAAACAAAATTCTTTATATAACCTGTGTTGAGAGACCCTGGGTCCCACTGAGCTACATGTACAATGGGGATTTAGTCTTCAGTGATTCACATTATGCTCATGGCCTTCAACAGAGATATCTTCCCCCTGTGACAATAAAAACAATATTGCAAACCTGTGAAAATATCCCCTAACGATTGCCATCGTGTGCAGCGTGGGAGAAGAAAGTGAACACCTGCGTCATGTTTAAAGCAGTTGTCTATGACCCTGCCCCCTCATCTTCCCTGCGGGAGTCAAAGAACTGGCAGAACTTGTTGAGTGAGAGTGAATATCTCGGTGTCAGTGAGTTCAAAATGCACCCTAAGTGTGCTTTTCATTTTATTACGCCTCTACATAACTCAACTGCTTCCAATGGAAGTGTTTCAGTAATTGTGCCAGTTCCAGTTGGTGTCAAATCTCCTCCATGTATATTGAGGTCCTGATCTAGTAGGACTTGTGACTAGCATTCCCCTGCCAATCTGTATGTACAGCACAATGGCCCCCAAATCCCTTGGGGGTCCGCCAGTGAAAGACTGTAAGAACGCCCACTTCCACTCCCGCCTCCAGAAAACAGCAAAGACCAGGTTGCGCCAAGTCTCCGCCATTTGCGGGAGTTTGTTTTTTTGCCATGTAAGGGGTGCAGCCTCTGTCCGCCCATTATGAGACAAGTGATGGCAAGGGAGTGGAACCAGGGGCGGTAATTCCCTATGCCAGGAACTCACACTCCTCAAGCTCAGTCAGGACCTGGAATATCAATGCAGGTCAGTGCACCGAGTGAGTTGAGGCGCATCAACCTCCAACAAGGGTGGATAATGGCCCAACTCATAGCTCCAGGCCAGGCAATTAACCTGGACTCCCAAAGAAGAGGTGTTTTTGTAGACTGGCCGTAGCTAAGCGGACCATGGCTCGAGTTGCTGGGGGCATGGGGATCCTCCCTCGCCATGGGCAGGTGCAGGAGAGTAAAATGCCCACAAATTGCTCCCTTAGGGGCAAAAAATAAAGTAACTTCCTACTTTCCTTTGGTATAGGACCTCGCCCTCCTGGACATTTAAATAACCCTATCCCCACAATTCAAATGGCTCTATCCCCACAGCTGAGGACATTGATTTTAACTGTTCCCACTAAGCGGAAAACAGGTGGCAGCAGATCAGCTGCCAATTTCCCTTTCCAAACTTCAGTGGAAAGAAAATTATGTGGGTGTTAAACAGATGACTGACCCACTGCTGGCCCATTTTCTGCCAACATGAACAGTTAAAATCAGCCCCAGTGTGTGCTATATGAGATTCAGGACAGAGTAAGCATCATAAGACAGGAGACCCTGACAAACTTCACGGCCACAAACTTTATGTCAAGGCCAACTAATGTCTTGCTCAAGGGCCATTCTCAGGAATGCTGCACCACAGTGCTGGCTCTCTGCCTGTGATTCCCCACACAGCAAGCTCCTGATTTCAATCATGGCATGGTGGCAGTTGCCAAATGAAGAGCAGGCGCTTCATGATTACGCTTGAAATAATAAACAGTGGAAATCTTTACAAATGCATTTATGATATTGGAACATATAACAACCACAGGAAATCTTACGCTGTAGTGTGGCACTTTAATAAGTCATACAGACCAAGAAGCTTTTAGGTTGTATCCCTGGTGTGTCCATGCTAGCTGAGTTTGGCTTCAGCATCTTTGGCGAGGGAGGAGACATAACAGCCACTGTTCCCATTTGTGATCCTTTGTCTGAGAGGTGTTGCTGGTTGAAATGCAGAAATGTGGATGTCTGATAAAGAAGAGATGAGGCTTGGCTGTGAGGGGGCTTTACAGTCAGATAGTCTGATAGACTCACAATACAGGCTCATACATAGAAAATGCCACTCTGTAAAGAACTTCTCCACCCACTCACTTCCTTACCAGCATATACTCCAACCTAGCTATATCACTCGTGAGTAGGATGAACATAATAAAGTTGAACAAGCTCCCCCACCTCCTCCATCTATTTAAGTGGCTGCCTGTTCAGGTACCACCCTGAGTATTCTAAGACCTGGGCAGTCACATCTCCAAGTTCCTCTGGGTGAGCAAAAGGATGCAAATGTGTCTCAAATATACCCATCCCAGAAAACAAGAGGGAGGACTCCATCTCCCAAATATCAAACACTATTACCAGGCAGCTCAAACTCAAGTAATTGTGGCCTGGTACCTAGCCCCTAGCTCCGCAGTATAACCCGTGTCTGGGACTGAAAGCCTAGATTTCCCTCTTCACTTACTCCTCCCCACACAGCCTCAGAAAAGACCAATAGAGAGTTAGAAGCACACCATTGTCATTGAAACTCTCTCAACTTGGACTCAGGTCTGTGCCTCGCTAAAAATCCCACCAGGTCTATTAACCCTTTCCCCAGTATGGCACAGCTCCCAAGAGAACTCATCTGGCCGGATGCAGAGCCTAGCATGGCAAAGGGATCACAAGATTAGGCTACTTCCTCCATGAGGGTCAGATTATGCCCTTCCACCAGCTAGCTTACAATCTTCACCTGAAGAAGGAGCAGCGCTCCGAAAGCTTGTGATTTCAAATAAAGCTGTTGGACTATAACCTGGTGTTGTGTGACTTCTTACTATTGCTATCAACAGATGAAGTGCTACCTCCAATACTTCGCATACTTCAGCATAAGTCAACCCTTTTGGAACTTTTTCTCCACTTCTCAACAGCCTCTTGCTGTTGAGAAGTGTCCACCCTGTGTATTATTCTTACCTCTATGACCAACGACAGAGCAGGAAACCTGGGAACGTGACCTAGGTCAACTGTTAAAGGAGAAGGAACAGCAAAGGTTATGGAGTCAGACCCTAAACACCAGCAGCTGCAGAAAAATGCAGGAAGGCAAATTCAAAATCATACATGACACATACCACATCCCAACCATGCTCCATAAATTCCAGCCTCTATACCAGACAACTGCTGGAGAGGCTGCGCTCACAAGGACACCCTCCTCCACATGTTGTGGCATCCATCAATTCTGGACAACAGTCTGGGATATCAATAGAAATATGACCAGCCTCACAATTCCAGTGCTTGTTGAAAAGCGGTTCCTGAGCAGACTAGCATGGCTCTAGTTAATAGCTGCTAGAAGATATATTCCCTCCTCCCCCCTTCCCATCCCCCCGCCGCACCCCCCCCACCCTCCTCGTAATGGAGTGTAACCTCACTCACAACAAACATGTAGCTGAAACACATGTGGTACATCTGCCAATGACAATGAGTAATCTTTGGCTTGTTCTTGGGCCTGTTCTTGGAGAGCCACTTCCTCTTAACACAAGCAACCTACTCAGTGTGCAGCAGCCCAGCCACTGGCCATGAGGGGTACCAACCCCAAACTACATGACCACCAATAGACCAGACCCCTCTCCACTGTCCCCAACTTGAACAAACCTCAGAACCCAGGGCCAAAGAAGCTGCCTGAACTTTCCAATCTGCACTGCTCCCAGTGCAAGCAGCCGGAAGTAGCAAGAATTCCTCCCACGGGAACTGTGCAGTCAGTACATGCAACGACTTCATAAACTATGTATCAGAATGTACACTCATAGGATGTGTGCAATTGTATATCTAATTATACAATGACCTCATAAAAGTTCTGTAAAAAGATACCCCTTATCACATAATGGCTTCATAAAATTTGTGACTGGGGGTCCTATATGTATAATAGCTTCAAAAATGTGTGTGAATGTACACCTTTCTGTGTAATTACTTCAAACATATATGTATAAATATAAAAGAGCAACCACAAACACTAAACATGATCAAATTCTATGTTGATTGATTACTAAAACATTATATTAATGTTTAAAATTACTTCCATGTGAAAATGTGTATTATCACAGCAGCTGTCATACAAATGGCTGCAGCTATACGTAATTCTTATAGGAACTTTTCAATACAATTTGAGCCTCAATAATTCTTTTGTTCCAAGTCAAAATAAATCCTGCCTGCAGAGAAAATGAAAAAGCAGATGCAAGTATAAAGTGGGGAACACCCACTTTAAACTCATGTGTAATAAATATGGGTAACAGATGAAAACATACCCCTATGTCACTGAAACTGCTTCCAATTCAATAGCTTGTTAGAGGGGCTCGCAGTGGAAAACTTGCTCAGCAAACATTATAAAATTAATATAGGAGAAGGAAACAAAGAGCGCTTTAAAGGCATCTTGCTTCGCCTTGGCATGCTGTGATGTGTCCACTTTTTATGCTTCATATAACTGCCAAGAATTCTCTTATCCGGGAAACCAAAATATACCCGAGGATTTTATTGTCCTTTTATGATTTTTGAGCTATAGCAGCATTGTGAACTTAATCTCTTACTAAATCAAAATTCTTAGTTCCTCCAACCTTGTGGTAAATATTAACTTTCTCCAAATCGCACAATGTCTCATATTGCAACATTTAACCTGAGGTTAAGGAGCGCAGAAACATAGGTTTGTGGGGAGAGATAAGCTGGTTCTTTTGAGATAACCCGGATTTAAAATTGCATTCATGCCGAGGCGATAGATAAAGACCATATAAAAGGACGAACACCTGACTCTTTCAAAGGGGCCACTGAACAGTGATGTCTAAGTTCTGTTTGTGTTTTGATAATTTACCTTTGCAGCAGATTTTATTGCTCTTATGTTACATTGCATTGATTTTCCGGATTTCCTGCTCTCGGTACTTTCAAGACGTTGTTGAAAAGTATTTGCCGAAATCAATACTTTTAAAATAGCCATTGGCAGTAACTTAATTCCTTCCATGCAGCACTTTCTGAAGATGGTATTGGGAGTAAGGAGAGGTGCCAATAGTCAACAGGGAAAGAGAGATCAGAGGTCAATGATGGAGTGAGATCAATGGTCAATGAGGGAAAGAGATCAGCGGTCAGTGGTCAGTGGAGGGGACAAATCAGCAGTCAGTGGGGTGAGGGATCAGCAGACAGTGGGTGAGGGATCAGCAGTCAGTGGGGTGAGGGATCAGCAGTCAGTGGGGTGAGGGATCAGCAGTCAGTGGGGTGAGGGATCAGCAGACAGTGGGGTGAGGGATCAGCAGTCAGTGGGGTGAGGGATCAGCAGTCAGTGGGGTGAGGGATCAGCAGTCAGTGGGGTGAGGGATCAGCAGTCAGTGGGGTGAGGGATCAGCAGACAGTGGGGTGAGGGATCAGCAGTCAGTGGGGTGAGGGATCAGCAGTCAGTGGGGTGAGGGATCAGCAGTCAGTGGGGTGAGGGATCAACAGACAGTGGGGTGAGGGATCAGCAGTCAGTGGGGTGAGGGATCAGTAGTCAGTGGGGTGAGGGATCAGTAGTCAGTGGGGTGAGGGATCAGCAGTCAGTGGGGTGAGGGATCAGCAGTCAGTGGGGTGAGGGATCAACAGTCAGTGGGGTGAGGGATCAACAGACAGTGGGGTGAGGGATCAGCAGTCAGTGGGGTGAGGGATCAGTAGTCAGTGGGGTGAGGGATCAGCAGTCAGTGGGGTGAGGGATCAACAGACAGTGGGGTGAGGGATCAGCAGTCAGTGGGGTGAGGGATCAGCAGACAGTGGGGTGAGGGATCAGCAGTCAGTGGGGTGAGGGATCAGCAGTCAGTGGGGTGAGGGATCAGCAGTCAGTGGGGTGAGGGATCAGCAGTCAGTGGGGTGAGGGATCAGTAGTCAGTGGGGTGAGGGATCAGCAGTCAGTGGGGTGAGGGATCAACAGACAGTGGGGTGAGGGATCAGCAGTCAGTGGGGTGAGGGATCAGCAGACAGTGGGTAAAAGAGATCAGCAATCAGTATCAGGGTTATTCTGAAACTTGCAACAGAGTAACCAGGCTAATGCACCCTCCAATTATCAATGGTAAACTATTCTCATGATATGAGAACTTGGGAACGCATGCTTGTGGAGAATGATGGATCCATTTTAGAAACATAGAAACATAGAAGATAGGAGCAGGAGTAGGCCATTCGGCCCCTCGAGCCTGCTCCGCCATTCAAAGCGATCATGGCTGATCATCCAAATTCAGTACCCGGGCCCTGCTTTCTCCCCATAACCCTTGATCCCTTTAGCCTTAAGAAATATATCCAACTCCTTCTTGAATATATTTAATAAACTGGCCTCCACCACCTTCTGTGGTAGAGAGTTCCACAGGTTCACCACTCTCTGGGTGAAGAAATTCCTACTCATTTCTGTCTTAAATGGCCTACCCTTTATCCTTAGACTGTGTTCCCTGGTTCTGGACTCCCCGACCATTGGGAACATCCTTCCTGCATCTAGTCTGTCCAGTCCTGTCAGAATTTTATAAGTTTCAATGAGATCACCTCTCATTCTTCTAAACTCCAGTGAGTACAAGTCCAATCGACACAATCTCTCCTCATACGTCATTCCTGCCATCCCAGGTATCAGTCTGGTGAATCTTCGCTGAACTCCTTCCATGGCAAGAACATCCTTCCTCAGATAAGGCGACCAAAACTGCACACAATACTCAAGGTGTGGTCTCACCAAGGCCCTGTACAACTGCAGCAAGACATCCTTGTTCCTGTACTCAAACTCTCTCGCTACGAAGGCCAACATACCATTTGCCTTCTTAACCGCCTGCTGCACCTGCATGCTTACCTTCAGCGACTGGTGCACAAGGCCACCCAGGTCTCGTTGCACTTCCCCTTCTCCCAATCTATTGCCATTTAGATAATAATCTGCCTTCCTGTTTTTGCCACCAAAGTGGATAACCTCACATTTATCCACGTTATATTGCATCTGCCATGTTTCTGCCCAATCACCCAACATGTCCAAATCATCCTGGAGTTTCTCGACATCCTCCTCACAGCGCACACGCACACCCAGCTTTGTGTCATCTGCAAATTTGGAGATATTACATCTAGTTCTCTTGTCCAGATCATTTATATATATTGTGAATAGCTGGGGTCCAAGGACCGATCCCTGCGGTACCCCACTAGTCACTGCCTGCCATTCGGAAAAAGACCCATTTATTCCAAGTCTTTGCTTTCTGTCTGCCAACCAGTTCTCTATCCAAGTCAATACCTTGCCCCCAATCCCATGTGCCTTAACTTTACACGCTAATCTCTTATGCGGGACCTTATCAAAGGCCTCCTGAAAGTCCAGATACACTACATCCACTGGTTCTCCCTTATCTATTTTACCAGTTACATCCTCAAAAAATTCCAGTAGATTAGTCAAGCACGATTTACCTTTTGTGAATCCATGTTGACTTTGTTCGATCCTGTCACTGTTTTCCAAGTGCTCTGCTATTACATCTTTTATAATGGACTCTAACATTTTCCCCACTACCAATGTCAGGCTTACCGGTCTGTAATTCCCCGTTTTCGCTCTACCACCTTTTTTGAATAGTGGGGTAACATTAGCTACCATCCAATCCATGGGTACTGTTCCAGATTCCATAGAATGTTGGAAGATGATCAGCAATGCATCTACTATTTCTAGGGCCATTTTGGATCCATCAGTGCCAATTTCAAGCGATAGAATATTGCTATTAAGTGATATATGATGAGGTTCCAAAAGACAAAGCATTGACATTATTACTGGAAGCATAGAGAGAAATCAGCTGCTGTCGTGTACTGGGAAATTCGGCATAGAGTATTAGAGTCAGGACTTAGAAAAAACTAACTACAAAAGCAAAGTACTGCGGATGCTGAAAATCTGAAATAAAAACAGGAAAAGCTGGAAATACTCAGTAGTACAAGTAAATCACTGTTTCACCTGGAAGGAGTGTTTGGGGCCCTGGACATTGAGAAGGGTGCAGGTAAAAGGGCAGGTGTTGCATCTCCTGCGCTTGCATGGGAAGGTGCCATGGGAAGGGGAGGAGGTGTTGGGGGTGATTGAAGAGTAGACCAGGGTGTCTTGGCTCGAATCTACTTTTTCTCTCCTTGTCCAGTCTTTACCCACCTACATCCATGACTCTTCCGACGCCCTCTGCCACTTTAACAGTTTTCAGTTTCCTGGCACCAACCGTCTCATTTTCACTACGGATGTCCAATCCCTCTGCACCTCCATCCCCCACTAAATTGGCTTGAGGGTGCACTGCTTCTTCCTTGAACAGAGGCCCAACCAGTCCCCATCCACCACCATCCCCCTCCGCCTGGCTGAACTTGTTCCCACATTGAGCAACTTCTCCTTTGACTCCACTCACTTCCTCCAAATAAAGGTGTTGCTATGGGAACCCGCATAGGTCCCAGCTATGCCTGCCTTTTCATGGGATATGTGAAACATTCTTTGTTACAATCCTACTCAGGTCCCCTCCCTCACCTTTTTTCCCAATACATTGATGACTGTGTCGGTGCCGTTTCCTGCTCTTGCCCTGAACTAGAACATTTTATTCACGTTGCTTCCAATTTCCACCCTTCCCTCACCTTCACATGGTCCATCTCCGACTCTTCCCTTCCCTTCCTCGACTTCTCCGTCTCCATTTCTGGGGATAGGCAATCGACAAACATCCACTATAAGCCCACTGACTCCCACAGCTACCTGGACTACACTTCCTTCCACCCCGCTTCCTGTAAAGACTCTATTCCATTCTCCCAGTTTCTCCGTCTCCATCGCATCCATTCTGACGATGCCACCTTCCATTCTAGTGCTTCCGCTATGTCTTCCTTTTTCCTCAACCGAGGATTCCCCTCTACTGTGGTTGACACGGCCCTTGACCGTGATCGTTCCATTCCTCACACTTCTGCTCTCACCCTTTCCCCTCCCTCCCAGAACCATGATCGGGTTCCCCTTATCCTCACCGTTCATCCCACCAGCCTCCGCATTCAACAGATCATCCTGCGCCATTTCCACCACCTCCAGCGTGATCCCACCACCAAACACATCTTCCCCTCACCTCCACTTTCAGCATTCCGAAGGGACTGCTCCCTCCGCGGCATGCTGGTCCACTCCTCAATCACCCCCAACACCCCCTCCCCTTCCCATGGCACCTCCCCGTGCAAGCGCAGGAGATACAACACATGTCCTTTTACCTCTTCCCTTCTCACTGTCCATTGCCCCAAATACTCCTTCCAGCTGAAATAGCGATTTACTTGTACTTCTTGCAATTTAGTATACTATATCCGCCTTCAGTGTGCCAGTGCAGCCTTCGGTCGCCTGAGGAAGATAGTGTTTGAAGACCAGGACCTCAAATCCGGCACTAAGCTCATGGTCTACAGAGCAGCAGTGATACCCGCCCTGCTGTATGCCTCAGAGACATGGACCATGTACAGCAGGCACCTCGAAGCACTGGAGAGGTACCACCAATGCTGCCTCCGCAAGATCCTGCAAATCCATTGGCAGGATAGGCACACCAACGTCAGTGTTCTCGCCCAGGCCAACATCCCCAGCATCAAAGCTTTGACCAAGCTCGATCAGCTCTGATGGACAGGTCACATCGTCCACATGCCCGACACGAGACTCCCAAAACAAGCGCTCTACTCGGAGCTCCGACATGGCAAGAGAGCCCCAGGTGGGCAGGGGAAATGCTTCAAGGACACCCTCAAAGCCTCCTTGAAAAAGTGCAACATCCCCACTGACACCTGGGAATCCCTGGTCCAAGACCACACAAAGTGGAGAAGAAGCATCCGGGAAGGCGCTGAACACCTCGAGTCTCTTCGCTGGGAGCAAGCGGAAGCCAAGCGCAAGCAGCGCAAGGAGCACACGTCAATCCAAGCACCCCACCCACCCGCCCCTTCAACCACCGTCTGCCCCACCTGTGACAGAGATTGTAGGTGTCGCATTGGACTAATCAGTCACCTGAGAACTCATTTTTAATGTGGAAGCAAGTCATCCTCAGTTCCAAGGGACTGCCTAAGAAGAAGATACTGTATTCGCTGCTCACAATGTGGTCTCCTCTACATTGGGGAGGCCAAACACAGATTGGGTGACTGCTTTGCGGAACACTTCCGTTCAGTCCATAAGCGTGACCCCAAGCTTCTGGTCACCTTCACTTTAATTCTCCACTCAACTTCGACCTCTCATTCCTCGGCCTCTTACGCTGTTCCAATGAAGCTCAATGTAAGCTCGAGGAACAGCACCTCATCTTTCGATTAGGCACTTTACAGCCTTCTGGACTCAACTTTGAGTTCAACAATTTCAGACCATAACCTCTGCCCCTATTTTTTCACACGGCAGCTGTTGATGATTCTGCCATTCCCATTTACGCCTCTTCTAGACTTATCTTTTGTTTCTTTACTTGTCCCATTACCATCTCCTTTTTCTTTGTACTATCATCCTTTTGCCATTTAATCTCTCCTGCCTTCCACCCTATCACAGACCTTCCCTTTTGTTCTTTCCTCCCCTCCCCCCTTTCCCTGCCTCTGTACTTGCTTAAAATCTGTTACATCTCTAACTATTTCCAGTTCTGACGAAAGATCAACCTGAAATGCTAACTCTGTTTCTCTCTCCACAGATGCTGCCTGAGCTGCTGAGTATTTCCAACATTTCCTGTTTTTATTTCAGATTTCCAGCATCTGCAGTACTTTGCTTTTATGGTTAGAAAAAACTGGTCTGTATTTCAAAGAGCAGGATTCAATAAGCGAATGATTGCTACAACAGATTTCCTACGTAGTTTGAATCCCTTACACATCAAATATGGTGGAAATGCTTTGTCTTTTTAACATACCTTAACTCATAGGGGCCTTGTTGACATAACTTGCCTAGCAACAGAAATAATCACTCCTGACAATTTGGCAAGACTTTATGGGCGTTGCTTCTAGAATTCCAGAAAAGTAATTGAAACTGAATTTACGTAATGTTTTTTAAAATTACAGTTTATGGTTTATGTCCGGTGATAATATAGTTACCTATACATTCCTGTAACTAAAACTAAAGGCCAGATTAATAGTATTGAAAGTCTTCACCACCACAACCACCACCTATATCTTCAGGGAGTGAAAAGAGACTACACCCTTGTCTGTCTATTGTCCACAAATCCTGTATTATATTAACCCTGCAACCATATTGTTACTTATTTTTTATTAGATCTGAAATGACTTGCTGCCAAGCTATTCCTGGCTGACTGCTGATGATTATGCCTGATAACAGCTCTAACGATAGATCAATAGAAACAAACGGTTCAGTTTGGATTTCAGTCACTTTTACATTTGGGAATCTAAAATTTGGAATTCGTTTAGACTGCCGCATTCAGTTCTCAGACATTTGAAATTCCTCTGTGTGTTATTTTTAGTGCACTGGTTAACGGGTTTATGCCAAATTCCCATGTGTGCTACTTTAATAAAGTCCTGTGTTCACAGTCAAATGCCCTGGTTAGATGTACACCTCTCAGCATTGTAAAGACCTGGATCATTCTCCACCATCTTCTTTAACCCAATTAAAACAAATTCAGCTTTACAAGTCTCAATTTATATCACTAAGTCTGGGAATTATTGGTGGTAATTTTGACTTTGGACGATATTGTAAAACATGCGATATCGGCTCGGCCACCTGTTAAAAACCTCTCCCGATTTGCGTTTCCATTGAAGTCACTATTGTCCAAAGTCAAAATTATCCCCATGCTCGCTCTTTCCTGAACCCTTTCCAATCAGCTTCTTACTAAATATCATTATCATCACTAGTGACATCTAGTGGCCAGACATAAATTCTGCATCAATCTTCCATTTTATTATTTTGACAGGATGGCCGGCTTGAACACCTTTGATTCTTTTATTGTGTTCAATTGAAATATCAACCATCCACTGGGTGCACTGACATGAAGGTAGACATAACTCTTGAGTTCAACTAACATAAAAGACTGCAACAGCCAAAATTAAACTTAAAATCTGCTATTGTAGTTTTAGATTTCTTTTTACTCTCAGATCTTTACAGCAATAGTAAAATATTTAAAATATAATGTAGCATAATCACTCAGCAAACATTCAGCCCTCACTATCAGCTAATAGTCAACCAATTAGTTTGTTGGTTCTGTGCTATTGACATTTCAGTATCAATATTAAATCACCTTTAGTAATGCATTGAGGTAAATGCATTATCCTATATAACAACAGTCACTCCACTTCAAAGTAATTAATTATGGGTTAAGTTCTTTGAAATGTTTCTTAAAGCCACTTTTAAACAGTGTTTAAATTGCTCATGTTTTAATTCTAGAAGTTTGACCCCTGTGAGCTGGATCCTGCCATTTAAGTTACTAAATCTGTTCCCATTTCCTGGCCATATACTCACAGACCCCTGAAAGATATATGGGGGCAAAATTCCTCAGGGGTTCTACTGGTAACTCTGCTCGAAGACCAGTAGATCGTCCCAGATGAACCAGGTCCCACCATTTCCAACCTACCGAGTAATGGATGGAACCACCACCCACCACTGATAAGCCAAATGTCATTGGGGGTAGAGCCCCAGTGATTCAGTGAATTTATCCAGTAAGTAGCTGAACCACACAAACCAGGAAGGTCCCAGGTATTCCAATGCACAGTCTGTGTTGTTAGTTGATGTCAGCCTGAGCAGCAGTATGGCCACTACAGTTGGCCTCAATATCCTGAGCCAGGGACAAGAAAGTTAGAAATAACAACAGAAAACGCTGGAAAAACTCAGCAGGCCAGGGCAGCATCCATGGATAGAAAAATGGAGTTAACGTTTCAGGTCGAAGACCCTTCGTCAGAACTGGAAAATAAGCAGGAAAAGGGATAGATTTTAAAGCAAGTGGGGGCTGGGAAAAGGGGGAGGGGATGAAAGAACAAAAGGGAAGGTCAGAGATAGGATAGAAAGCAGGAGAGATTAAGAGTCATTGAGAGACATTAAGAGATATTCAAGGAATAAAGGATGGCTCTAGATGAAGTGTGAATGGCCCTGGCAGAATGAAGGACAGCTGCCATGTGGGAGGGAAGAAAAAAGCCCAGACGAAAGTGTGGATTAAAAAAAAAGAAAGGGAAAAAAATATATATATATATATGTGTGATAGGGGCCGAGGTTATGATCTGAAATTGTTGAACTCTATGTTGAGTCCAGAGGGCTGTAGAGTGCCTAATCGAAAGATGAGGTGCTATTCCTCGAGCTTATGCTGAGCTTCCGTGGAACAATGCAAGAGGTCTGAGTGGGCATGGGGCGGTGAATTAAAGTGACAGGCCACCGGGAGCTCGGGGTCCCCCTTACGGACTGAATGGAGGTGTTCCACAAAGCAGTCACACAATCTGCGTTTGGTCTCCCCAATGTAGAGGAGACCACATCGTGAGCAGCGAATACAGTATACTAATTTGCAGGAAGTATAAGTAAATTGCTGTTTCACCTGGAAGGGGTGTTTGGGGCCCTGGGCAGTGGGAAGGGGGGAGGTATAAGGGCATGTGTTGCATCACCTGCACTTGCACGGGAAGGTGCCAGGTGAAGGGGAAGGGGTGCTGGGGGTGGTAGAGGAGTGGACTGGGGTGTCACGCAGGGAGTGGTCCCTACGGAATGCTGAAAGGGGAGGTGAGGGGAAGATGCGTTTGGTGGTGGGATCATGCTGGAGTTGGCTGAAATGGCAGAGGATGATCCATTGAATGTGGAGGCTGGTGGGGTGAAAAGTGAGGACAAGGGGAACTCTATTGTGGTTCCAGGAGAGAGGGGCAGGGGTGAGGGCAGAAGTGCGGGAGATAGAACGGACACGGTCGAGGGCCGTGTCAACCACAGTAGAGGGGAATCCTCGGTTGAGGAAAAAGGAAGACATGTCCGAAGCACTGGTATGGAAGGTGGCATCGTCAGAGCAGATGCAGCGGAGATGGAGAAACTGGGAGAATGGAATAGAGTCCTTACAGGAGGCGGGGTGGGAGGAAGTGTAGTCCAGGTAGCTGTGAGAGCAGTGGGCTTGTAGTGAATGTTTGTCAATAACCTATCCCCAGAGATGGAGACGGAGAAGTCGAGGAAGGGAAGGGAAGAGTCGGAGATGGACCATGTGAAAGTGAGGGAAGGGTGGAAATTGGAAGCAAAGTGAATTAAATTTTCTAGTTCAGGGCGAGGGCAGGAGATGGCACTGATACAGTCATCAATGTACCGGAAAAAGAGGTGAGGGAGGGGACCCGAGTAGGACTGGAACAAAGAGTGTTCCACATATCCCATGAAAAGACAGGCATAGCTAGGACCCATGTGGGCACCCATAGCAACACCTTTGATTTGGAGGAAATGAGTGGAGTCAAAGGAGAAGTTGTTCAATGTGAGAACAAGTTCAGCCAGGCGGAGGAGGGTGGTGGTGGATGGGGACTGGTCGGGCACGGGTTCTGATTTCTGCTTGCTGTACAGTGAGTCCTGTTGGAAAGTGCATACGTGGACATCAAAGCCCAAAATTTCAGATTGACTTTATTTTAACACACACTGTGAGAAAATAATACTGATCAGGAAATTAGCCTCAAGTGAGTACAGATTTGGGCTCAGTTGTGATGGTCCCATGGTACAAAAGCCTGCCACCATTTGCTGTCAATGTAACTTGTGAACAAAAGTCACTAAAGGTACTTCAGGGGTCAATGACTTTAGAAGAGAAAAGGAAGGAAGAAAATTGTCAGAGAGAAAAAATACAGGTACCACACACTCCCAAACCCACAGGCAAAAGAGCTCCCACTCCTTTCTTACTTCATTGCGCTGTACTATAGGGTTGCTTTTGTACACTACCAGCATACTGCACTGCATTACATCATGCTGTTTGAAACTGCCCTGCCTTTTATTGTAGTGTACTACTCCACATGCCTGTGCACTTACACAGGTGCACATTTTCCACTGGATAGAATTGATCTTTCAAATAAAGTTAAAATTTCAGGCACACTGTTAAGTAAAAGATACTGTTTGTGCCTAACTCCAGAGCATGTGAAGATAAGCAGTGCTCTTAGAGATCTGTAGCATAGATCACAAGATAATTAAGGATGATGAAGGCCATTTAATCCCTTTAATTCATCCACCCAGAAAGACCCTGAAGTCCCCCTATTGCAACAACCAATTCTTTTTTTTAATGATTCCTTTTTTTTGCCTCCACTTTTCTAACTGGGTCCATTTCATGTGTTAGTCAGTGTGTGAAGACCTTCCTGATCTGTTGTAAATTCATCTTTTACCAGTTTGAACCTATACCCCTTTGTCCTACTCTCACAATTTTATTTTAGAGTAATTTTCCAGATTCACCTTTGCCATTTCATTAACTATCTTATCTATCATTATAAGATCACCACTCACATGTCTCTTTTCCAAGCTGAAAAGCCCAAGTTTCTCCAGTCTTTCCTCATAAATCAGATATTTAACAATAAGGATCAGCTGGGGTTCTCTTGCTAGTCTGCTGTCATTTTGACAGAAGAGCCACAGAAACCCCAGAAAAATGGTGTAAACAATGTTTATGCCGTTTTCTGGGGTTTCTGCGGTTCTTTTGGTGAAGTTCCGATGGATGAGTGGGAGAACCCCCTGTGGGAATTTACCCCTGTGTTCTCAGCAGAAAGACCAGCAAGCCAACTTGTTGGATAGCTGCACCCAGACTATTATATATTATTTTTTGTGGTATAAAGCAGTCCTGTCTTGATGTGTCTGGTGGAAGCCAGACTGCACAGTATCAAGATCTATATCAATGCTCTAAGACCTCCCAACCTTTTTTGTCTCATGGTCTGGAGTGAGGGCAATGAGAAGACAACTCCTGACGAGAGTGCCTGATGTTTTCCAGGTCTTGAGACGGATGCCCTCACTCTTTCCATGGATGGCTCTGTGGACAATCCTTCAAATGTGCTGACATCCACTAGCCATTTGGGTGTGCTGACTATGGTTTGGCTGTTGGATGGTGGCTGTTCTGTACTGATTGTACAGCCCTCCTCAATTCTGCTTACTTCATTCTCATTATTTTTTTCTTCCTCCTCAAATTGGCCAATTATTTCTTCTGGCAAGGACTCAGCTGCTAGCATATGTGTATGTACTAATTAATCTATAATTTTTAGAATTTACAGCACAGAAGGAGGCCATTCAACCCATCATGCAAGTTCCAGTGCTAGCTCCAGAACTGGAGCAATCTATTCTAATCCCTTTCTCCTGCCCTATTTTTATATCCTTTTTCAAATACTTATCCAATCCTTTTTTAAATAATGTTATCGTCACTGCCTTGTGATAAAGTATTCAATGTTCTATTAACCCTGTGTGAAAAAAAGTCTTCTAATTTACCCTTTCATTCTGCTAGTGATAATCCTGACTCTATGCCTCATTACTGATTTACCAACCAATGTATACGATGCTTCAGTATCTACCCTCTAAAATTCCTTCATAATTTTGAAAACCACTGTTAGATACCCTTTAACCCTCTCTGTTCCAGTGAAAAAAGCCCAATGTTTTGAGCATTCTTTACAGCTATAAACTCTGGTTCTTTTGCCAATCACCTTAAATCTGTGTCCTCTGGTTATAATTCTAAGGAACCTTCACTGTGTAGGAACGAAGGTTCCTAGCTGAAGAATTGAGATCAACGCAGAGAATCAAAAACAATAAAATTTAATGAACAAACGAAGTTAAACAGTAAACTGCTGGATACAATGCAAATAGGTCTGGTCTGGTTGAAAGCCTCTCTAGAACTGCTAGAAGGTTCCGAGCACTGATGTCATGACGTCATCACGTTCTTCCCGCCGTTGGGAGATCACGTGACGGGCAGCATGACGTCATCACGCGGAGTAAAGGAAAGAAGCCATAGTACAGTTAACAGATACATTAAAGGTGCAGCCCCCGGTTGCACTACATTGCTGTTAAAGGAATTATAAACAATTGTCCTGAATCCCCTGGTGGCTCCGCCACAACTGTACCTTTTCCATGGCTCTGATATCCTTCCTTTAATGGGGCACCCAGAACTGCATGCAACACCTCAACTGTCATCCAACCAATGTCTTGTACAAACTCAACATTAATTCCTTACTTTTCGATTCAATGCTCCTATGTATAAAACCCAGAATCCCATTTGCCCTTTTTATGGCTCCCTCCACCTATACTTCATCCTTAAAGATCTATGTATATGCAAACTCGAATCTCTCAGTTCTTTAACAGTTTCACTTTTTAGGATATATTTACCGTCTGTTTCAAACAAAATAGCTCCTAAAATTACATGTGTTAATGGTGTGAATATTATCATAGCAACATTTTATGTATTTCTTTTAAAAAAATTATTAAGTCATTTATATGCAATAAAAAATAACTGACATGAATCAGAGGATTTGCTACAAGTGGTGTCTCCCTCATTCAGGAGGTGGAACATTTCCTTCCCTTTTCTCAGTCTTTTCCTGTTGTGTATTTTGAATGTTGTATTTGAATTGTCCCACATAGCTTACCGTAGTTGTGATGTGCAATGCACTATGGGAAATAGAGTGCATTAAGTGAGAGATTCTTCTGGAAGTAAAGATGGCTGTTAACTGAACTCTGTCTCTGGCATACTCTTTTAATTGTTATACAAGCAAGGTGAATAAACTTTTGAGATATAACAAATGTGGCGACGAGGACGTCTGAACTGACGTGGACTTCAGGAAGGGGAGGAAAAGCAGTGAGTAAATCGGGAAGGACATTTATTCAACTGTGAAACAATCTGTGAATTGAAGCACTAAATAAATGATAGTGATTTTAGTTGAGTTCAACATTGGAAGGATCCTTAGTGAATGATAATTAGAAGCCTGAGAGAAGGAAAATGGCTGGAATTATCGGTAACATTGGACCATTTGATGAGAATGTCGAACAATGGAGCTCATACACAGAATGATTTGAATACTTCACACAAGCAAATGACATTGGAGGGAACAAGGTAGTACCTACATTGTTAAGAGTGATGGGGCCAAAGACTTTCAATCTTTTGCATACTTTAGTGCATCCAGATAAACCAGGGACTAAACAATATAGCGAAATTGTGGAGGTACTAAAAGGGCATTTTTCACCCAAACCCCTAATCATAGCTGAGAGGTTTAGGTTCCATAGGCATAACCAGGAAGAAGGAGAAACAATGGCTATGTTTGTAGCTGCACTAAAAAGACTAGTTTAATGACGTGCTAAATGATACTATAAGAGACAGGCTAGTGTGTGGTATGAGAACTGAAGCCATACAGAAGAGACTATTAACGGAGAGTAATCTGACTCTACAAAAGGCCATTGAAATCAGTATTTCCATGGAATTGGCAGCTAAGGAAGCTCAACAATTGGGTGCAACAGAAAAAGTGCACAAAGTAAGAAAAGAGAGCCAAGGGCCATGCTTCCGTTGTGGCAAAACAGGGCATCTTGCGTCTGCATGCTGGTGTGTGGACATGGATTGCCACAGCTGTGGTAAAAAGGGACATATTCAGCGCGCATGCAGAAATAAAAAGGACACAGCGAAAGCATCAAAGACGGAAGGAAGAAAAAAACCATTCAGACAAAAGGCAAAGCAACATGTCCACTCTGTAGAACAGGACAAACAGAGACAAGTGATGTTACGTCCGTGTAATAATAAGAAAAGGATGGCAGAGAATGGTACAACGGGTGTTTACTCAACGTGGTTCAAACTGCAAATGAAACAACAGGTTACTTACTACTCAGCGTTATATACAGGTGTGGTCACTGCCGGTACTACAGTATACATGAGCTGTAGAAAGTAGTTCCCCCCTTAAAGGTACATACATTACAATTCCTCCCCTTTTAGATTAACAGTACCATAACACTCATTTAACAATTAAATATCAAACTAATTACAATTAACACTTCTAACATGCAACATTAGCTGAAAATAGTCTATTTATAAATTCAGTCTTTGGGGAGGCTTCCTGATCCTTTCTGGATAGCGCCTTTCCCGAGTGTCTTGCTCTTGGTGCGGAGGCGATTCTGGCCCCCTGTCGTCGGTTGGTTCATCAGCTTCCGATGCTACTGTTTCTGGGGTAGATGCTACCTGTACGTCGGGTTCATCACCAGGTACATATGGGCGAGGCATGGGGTTGACTCGTTCCTGTGACTCTAGGATCTGGTCAGCATGGCGTCTTACGATGCTCTCCCCAACGTCCACTGTGTACATTAGTGGCCCCTGCCGTGTGCACAGCGTTCCTGGTTGCCATTTCTCTGTTTGGTAGTCGCGGGCCAAGGCTGGTTGCCCTACACTGAAGCACCTTGTCGGCTTCTCATTGATGTGCTGGAATTGCTTACTCTCAACATCTCTTCGTACATTTGGTCTGAGCAAATCCAGACGAGATCTCAACCTTCGGTTAAAGAACATCATGGCTGGGGCTTGGTTGGTGACTGCATGTGTCGCATTTCTGTAGGCTAACAAGAAATTGTCCACCTTATGCTGCAGTGGAATGTCGTCATCGCACATGGCCTTTATTGCTTTTTTAAAGGTTTGTACGAACCTCTCAGCCAATCCATTTGTGGCTGGATGATACGGGGCGGATGTGTAATGCCTTACCCCATTCCTTTTCCTAAATCTTCAAAACTCTTCGGACACAAACTGTGGTCCGTTATCAGAGCAAATCTGCTCTGGTAAGCCGTTCCTGGCAAAAATGGTCCGTAGGACTGCAATAGTTTTCTCCGTGGTGGTGGAGGACAGTTTGATCACCTCAGGCCATTTTGAGTGCGCATCCACGGCTATTAAAAACATTGAGTCCATGAATGGACCAGCAAAATCAATATGCACCCATTGCCATGGAGATGAGGGCCACTCCCATGGGTGTAGAGGGGCATGTGGTGGTGCATTTTGGACCTTCTGGCATCCTGAGCAGCTCTTTGTCAGGTCCTCGATTTGCTGATCGATCCCCGGCCACCACACATAAGCCCTAGCAAGGCTTTTCATTTTCACCCCTCCCAGATGACCTTCGTGAAGCTCATTGAGCACTCTCTCCCTTAACTTGGGTGGAATTACCACTCGGGATCCACACATCAAGGTCCCCTGGCATACTGACAGCTGTAATAACAACAGAAAATGCTGGAAAAACTCAGCAGGTCAGGCAACATCCGTGGACAGAAATTTGAGTTGACGTTTCGGGTCGAACCCTTCTTCAAAACTGGAAAGAAAAGATAGATCGGAGGCAGGGCTGCGATCGGACAAAAGAATAAAAGAAACAAAAGAAGTAAAAAAGAGACAATAAAAGGTATTAGAAGCTAGACGAGATGGTAATAGGCTGAGATTAGGTGTAAAGTGTACTGGCAGGGCAAGAGATAGCTGCCAGGTGTGAGAGAGAAACAAAAGGAAAGGGGGGAGGGAAGGAGTGGAAAAATTACAAGAAAAAATGAAATAGGGGCCGAGGTTATGATCTGAAATTGTTGAACATAAGAACATAAGAACATAAGAAATAGGAGCAGGAGTAGGCCAATCGGCCCCTCGAGCCTGCTCCGCCATTCAATAAGATCATGGCTGATCTGATCCTAACCGCCAATCCACTATCACAGAACCATCTCCTGAATCTAACAGAATTAGACACACGAAATAGGAGCAGGATCAGGCTACACGGCCCCTGGGCCCGCTCCGCTACCCACAGGGCCATGACCGATCCGAACCTAGACTCATGTCCAAATTCCTGCCCGCTCCCCATAACCCTTTATTCCCTTTACTTCTAGGAAACTGTCTATTTCTGTTTTAAATTTATGTAATGATGTAGCTTCGACAGTTTTTTGGGGCAGCATATTCCATGGACCTACCACCCTCTGAGTGAAGTAGTTCCTCCTCATCATGCACGGTGGCATAGTGGTTAGCACTGTTGCCTCACAGCGCCAGGGACCCGGGTTCAAATCTGGCCTCGGGCGACTGTCTGTGTGGAGTTTGCACATTCTCCCTGTGTCTGCGTGGTTTTCCTCCGGGTGCTCCGGTTTCCTCCCACAGTCCAAAGATGTGCAGGTTAGGTTGATTTGGCTATGATAAATTGACCCTTAGTGTTAGGGGATTAAATACGTGGGGATAGGGTGGGATATGTGTGGGGATAGGGTGGGATATGTGTCGGTGCAGGCTCGATGGGCTGAAATGGCCTCTATCTGCACTGTGGGGATTCTGTGATCATCTCAGTTTTGAAAGAGCAGCCCCTTATTCTAAGACTATGCCCCCTAGTTCTAGTTTCACCCATCATTGGGAACATCCTCCCCGCATCCACCCGATCCAACCCCTTCACAATCTTATATGTTTCAAAAAGATCGCCTCTCATTCTTCTGAACTCCAATGAGTAGAGTCCCAATCTACTCAACCTCTCCTCATATGTCCATCCCCTCATCCCCGGGATTAACCGAGTGAACCTTCTTTGTACTGACTCGAGAGCAAGTATGTCTTTTCTTAAGTATGGACACCAAAACTGTATGCAGTATTCCAGGTGCGGTCTCACCAATACCTTGTACAACTGAAGCAATACCTCCCTATTTTTATATTCTATCCCCCTAGCAATGAAAGCCAACATTCCATTGGCCTTCTTAATCACTTGCTGCACCTGCATACTAACCTTTTGAGTTTCGTGCACGAGGACCCCCAGATCCCTTTGTACTTCAGTACTTTCCAGTTTCTTGCCATTAAGATAATAACTTGCTCTACGATTTTTCCTGCCAAAGTGCATAACCTCACACTTCCCAGTATTGTATTCCATCTGCCAAATCTCTGCCCACTTACTTAGCCTGTCTATGTCCCCTTGCAGGTTTTTTATGTCCTCCTCACTCACTACTTTCCCTCCCATCTTAGTATCATCTGCAAACTTTGATATGTTACACTCGGTCCCCTCCTCCAAATCGTTAATATAGATTGTAAAGAGTTGGGGACCCAGCACTGACCCCTGCGGAACACCACTAGTTACTGATTGCCAGTCCGAGAATGAACCATTTATCCCAACTCTCTGCCTTCTGTTAGATAGCCAATCCTCTATCCATGCCAGAATATTACCCCCAATCCTGTGATTTTTTATCTTAAGCAATAATCTTTTGTGTGGCACCTTGTCAAATGCCTTTTGGAAGTCTAAATACACTACGTCCACTGGTTCCCCTTTATCCACCCTATATGTTACTTCCTCAAAGAACTCCAGCAAAATTGTCAAACATGACTTCCCCTTCATAAAACCATGCTGACTTTGTCCTATTAAATTATGATTATCCAAATGTCCTGTTACTGTCTCCTTAATAATGGACTCCAATATTTTACCTACCACAGATGTTAGGCTAACCGGTCTATAGTTTCCAGCCTTCTGTCTACTGCCCTTTATAAATAAGGGCATTACATTAGCAGTTTTCCAGTCTGCCGGGACCTTTGCTGAGTCCAGGGAGTTTTGGAAAATTATTACCAATACATCCACAATCCCTACCGCCACTTCCCTCAAGACCCTAGGATGTAAGCCATCAGGTCCAGGTGATTTATCCTCCTTGAGTCCCATTATTTTACCGAGTACCACTTCCTTAGTGATTTTGATCGTGTTTAGCTCCTCCCCCCCATAGCCCCCTGTTTGTCCGGTGTTGGGATATTCTTAGTGTCTTCTACTGTAAAGACTGATACAAAATATTCATTCAGTGTTTTTGCCATCTCCATATTTCCCACCATTAATTTCCCGGTCTCATCCTCTAAGGGACCAACATTTACTTTAGCCACCCTTTTTCTTTTTATATATCTATAAAAGCTCTTACTATCTGTTTTTATATTTTTTGCTAATTTACTTTCATAATCTCGATATTGAGTCCGGAAGGCTGCAGAGTGCCTAATTGGAAGATGAGGTGCTGCTCCTCAAGTTTACATTGAGCTTCCGTGGAACAATACAAGAGGCCAAGGACGGTGAGGTCCGAGTGGGAATGGAGCGGTGAATTAAAATGACAGGCGACCGGAAGCTCGGGGTCACCCTTACGGACTGAACGGAGGTGTTCCGCAAAGCGGTCACCCAATCTGCGTTTGGTCTCCCCAATGTAGAGGAGACCGCATCGTGAGCAGCGAATACAGTATACTAGATTGCGAGAAGTACAAGTAAATCGCTGTTTCACCTGGAAGGGGTGTTTGGGGCCCTGGACAGTGGGAAGGGGGGAGGTATAGGGGCTGCCACCAACCTCATAGTTCCCCAACCCCGCACAGCCCGCTTCTACCTCCTTCCCAAGATCCACAAACAGGACTGCCGTGGTAGACCCATCGTTTCAGCCTGTTCTTGCCCCACGGAACTTATCTCTTCCTATCTTGACTTTAACTTCTCTCCCCTTGTCCAGTCTCTTCCCACCTACATCCACGACTCTTCGGACGCCCTCCGCCACTTTAACAGTTTCCAGTTTCCTGGCCCCAACCGCCTCCTTTTCACCATGGACGTACAATCCCTCTACACCTCCATCCCCCACCCGGATGGCGTGAGGGCGCTCCGCTTCTTCCTTGAACAGAGGCCCGACCAGTCCCCATCCACCACCACCCTCCTCCGCCTGGCTGAACTTGTTCTCACATTGAACAACTTCTCCTTTAACTCCACTCATTTCCTCCAAATCAAAGGTGTTGCCATGGGTACCCGCATGGGTCCTAGCCATGCCTGCCTTTTCGTGGGATATGTGGAACAATCTTTGTTCCAGTCCTACTCGGGTCCCCTCCCTCACCTCTTTTTCCGATACATTGATGACTGTATCGGTGCCGTTTCCTGCTCTCGTCCCGAACTTGACAATTTCATTCACTTTGCCTCCAATTTCCACCCTTCCCTCACCTTCACATGGTCCATCTCTGACTCTTCCCTTCCCTTCCTCGACTTCTCCGTCTCCATCTCTGGGGATAGGTTATCGACCAATATTCACTACAAGCCCATTGACTCCCACAGCTACCTGGACTACACTTCCTCCCACCCCGCTTCCTGTAAGGACTCTATTCCATTCTCCCAGTTTCTCCGTCTCCACTGTATCTGCTCCGACGATGCCACCTTCCACACCAGTGCTTCAGACATGTCTTCCTTTTTCCGCAACCGAGGATTCCCCTCTACCGTGATTGACACTGCCCTCGACCGTGTCAGTTCTATCTCCCACACCTCTGCCCTCACCCCTGCCCCTCCCTCCCGGAACCACGATAGGGTTCCCCTTGTCCTCACCTTTCACCCCTCCAGCCTCCACATTCAACGGATCATCCTCCGGCATTTCCGCTACCTCCAAAGTGATCCCACCACCAAACGTATCTTCCCCTCCCCTCCCCTTTCAGCATTCCGCAGGGACCGCTCCCTCCGAGACACCCTAGTCCACTCCTCTATCACCCCAAACAGCCCTTCCCCCTCGCCTGGCACCTTCCCGTGCAAGCGGAGGAGGTGTAACACCTGCCCTTATACCTCCCCCCTTCCCACTGTCCAGGGCCCCAAACACCCCTTCCAGGTGAAACAGCGATTTACCTGTACTTCTCGCAATCTAGTATACTGTATTCGCTGCTCACGATGCGGTCTCCTCTACATTGGGGAGACCAAATGCAGATTGGGTGACCGCTTTGCGGAACACCTCCGTTCAGTCCGTAAGGGTGACCCCGAGCTTCCGGTCGCCTGTCATTGTAATTCACCGCTCCATTCCTACTCGGACCTCACCGTCCTTGGCCTCTTGTATTGTTCCACGGAAGCTCAACGTAAACTCGAGGAACAGCACCTCTGGCACTCTGCAGCCTCCCGGGCTCAATATCGAGTTCAACAATTTCAGATCATACCCTCGGCCCCTATTTCATTTTTTCTTGTAATTTTTCCACTCCTTTCCCCCCCCCCTTTCCTTTTGTTTCTCTCTCACACCTGGCAGCTATCTCTTGCCCTGCCAGTACACTTTACACCTAATCTTAGCCTATTACCATCTCGTCTAGCTTCTAATACCTTTTATTGTCTCTTTTTTACTTCTTTTGTTTCTTTTATTCTTTTGTCCGATCGCAGCCCTGCCTCCGATCTATCTTTTCTTTCCAGTTTTGAAGAAGGGTTCGACCCGAAACGTCAACTCAAATTTCTGTCCACGGATGTTGCCTGACCTGCTGAGTTTTTCCAGCATTTTCTGTTGTTATTTCGGATTTCCAACATCCGCAGTATTTTGCTATCATACTGACAGCTGTTCTCTTCTGGATGAGAATGCTGGCAACAGTGAGTCGCCATGTGCTGGCCATCCCTTCACCGTCAAATCATATACCCGAGACAGTGTCGGGTTATTTCGGGTCTCCTTCTCTATACCAGCATTAGTTACAAATCAAATCAAATCAAATCAACTTTTATTGTCATTGTTAGTGCACAAGTGCAGTACAACGAAATGTAGGCTTGCGGCTCCCGAGAGTGTCCATTTAGATTAAGACATTTAAACATTCAACATACATTTGGCTTGTAATACATTAACATAAACATAACCATAATAAAGTGCATTGGCAGATGTGCAGGCTTTAGAGTTTATTTGTGGAGTTCAGTAGGATGACAGCCCTGGGAAAGAAGCTGTTCCTAAATCTGGTCGTACGGGTGCAAATGCATCTGTAGTGTCTCCCAGATGGCAGGAGGGTGAACAGACTGTGGCTGGGGTGGGTAGGGTCTTTGATGATGGACCGTGACCTCCGTAGACAGCGTTTCTCGTATATGTGCTCTGTGGTCGGTAGCCGGGTGGCCGGGTTACTGGCAAGCATTCAATTATAGTCGAATGAAATATTTTGACAGGATCCACTGCTGGTGCTTCCTCCGCAGTAGGCAGTGGCAGGCGTGATAGCCCATCAGCGTTTCCATGCTGTTTCGTACCATTATACTCGATTTCATATTGGTGCGCCCCTAGAAAAAGGGACCATCTTTGTAGCCGTTGCACAGTCATCACCGGAACGCCCTTCTTTGGATTAAAGATGGAGACAAGTGGTTGGTGGTCAGTCAGCAAGGTGAACTTCTGCCCGTGCAGATAGTGATTGAACTTTTTCACTCCCCACACTAGGCTGAGGGCCTCCCTGTCAATCTGGGCGTAGTTACTGTAGTGTATGTACCTTTAAGGGGAGAACTACTTTTTACAGCTCCTGTATACTGTAGTACCGGCAGTGACCACACCTGTATATAAACCCTGAGTAGGGATCTGTACAATTAGTTTTAGAGTAACCCTCATCCAGTAAACACCTGTTGATTGCTCCCTGCAGTCTTGTGTCTAGTTATTGAAGGACACACAACATCAAGATACACGGACCTAACATTGGCGACGAGAAGATTCAAACCTACCTGCAACTCTGCATCACCTCCCAGGGATTCACTCCTGGAGAAAAGTGAAAGAAGAAGGCCGAGTCTAGAAGCACGGGCGTCGACCATCCAGCGGAGACTTGAGCATCGCAGGGGAGGCTGTTGAGAGCTGGGCTTGGTTCTCCAGTCATGGTGGTCCAGCGAAACGGGCTGGCAATAGGTACGGCGCAGACCCTTCCCTGACAGCGGCGGCTAGAGCCGACCGACGGCAAAGAAAAAGGCCGAGCAGCGTCGACGGGAGAAGAGAGAGGGTAGAGCGCACAGGGCGCAGCCGGTGTTCAGGACTGAGCGGCGTCAACGGGAGAAGAAAGAGGGTAGAGCGCACAGGGCGCAGCCGGTGTTCAGGACTGAACAGCGTCAACGAGAGAGAGCAGAGCGTAGCCGGTGTTCAAGGGCCGAGCAGCGTCAACGAGAGAGAGAGGCGCGCAGGAAAACGTGCAGAGCGCAGCCGGTGTTCAAGGGCCGAGCAGCGTCAGTGGGGAAGAAAGGAAAATGCGCAGAGTGCAGCCGGTGTTCAAGGGCCGAGTAGCGTCAGCGGGGAAGAAAGGAAATCGCGGGAGATGCCATTTTGAGCCGCAGCGGAGAAGAAGGGAGAGCACGGGAAAACGCCATTTTGAGCCACAGCGGAGAAGAAGGGAGAGCGCGGGAAAACGCCATTTTGAGCCAGTCTAACCACATCCAGGGATGCCGAAGAGTGGTAGTGTCACAGCGTTCGACAATGAAGTCGAAGATTGGACGACATATGTCGAACGCATAGAAGTGTACTGCAAGGCGAATGAAGTGCCAGATGAGAGGAAAGTGCTGGTATTGTTAAATTCAATGGGTGCAAAAACATATGGCTTACTGCGAAACCTAGTAACCCCAGAGAAGTCAGTGGAAAAGGATTTTGGAAACATAGTTTCAATCCTACAGGACCACTTAAACCCCACACCGCTGCTGATAGCAGAAAGATTTAAGTTTCACAAAAGGAACCAGCATAAAGATGAAAGTAATGCTGAGTATTTAACGGAACTGTGCAAGCTATCGAAACACTGACAGTTTGGAACGGGACTAGCAGATACTTTAAGGGACAAGTTTGTGTGTGGGCTTCAAAGTGAAGGAACCCAGAAACGGCTTCTATCAGAAAAGGATCTTACGCTGGACAAGGTTTTCAGCATGGCAGTATCACACGAAGCAGACGCACGGGGCGCTGAAGAGATACAACGGAGACCGCAAGAATATGGCACAAATGAAATGTCATACGGAACAGTGAAGTGCTATCGCTGCGGCAGAACAACACACGACCATAATGATTGCTGGTTCAAGGACAAAGTGTGCAGACAGTGTGGAAAAGTAGGACACATAGCAAGAGTCTGCAGGTCGGGAAAGAAAACCAGCAGCAAGAAATCTCCACAGGAGAAGTACAAGAAGGTACATAAGGTGACGGAGAGTAGTTCAGACGAACAGAAAAGTGATACAGACTCCGGAAGCAAGGAGCTGGGTTGTCTGAAACTACATAAGGTGATCAAAACGGAGGATCACCAAACTATCTGGGTCACGCTCAAGATAGCCGGAGTCCAAGTGAAAATGGAATTGGACACAGGATCAGCCCTAACATCATAAACCGAAGGGACTACAAGCGGCTATTCTCACATATACCCTTGAGAGATACAAACATTGTCTTGAAGACGTACATGGGGCAAAAAGTCTACCCCAAAGGAAAAATAAGGGTGAACGTTATATATAACAGCAAGGAAACACCAAAAATGGACCTATATGTATTGCCAGATGGAGGACCACCACTACTAGGACGTGAATGGATCCGGAAGATACAGCTAGATTGGCATTCCATACAAGCACTGACTGTAGATGCCAAAAAGGATGACGACGTCACACCTGGACGACTGTCAAAAATGCTAACTGACACACAAGAAGTGTTCCAGGAGGGACTCGGAACACTAAAAGGCATAACAGCGATGATCAAAATAGAGGAAAATGCAAGCCCAAAGTTTTTTAAGGCAAGGCCGGTGCCTTATGCGATCCGCCCAGCCGTCGAAGCAGAGCTGAAAGGTTTGGAACGTTCAGGAGTACTGTCCAAAGTGGACTGGAGCGAGTGGGCTACACCCATCGTTCCTGTAATGAAGAGGTCGTTGAGTAATACGCCTGGGGAACCAAAGAAGGTTCGCATCTGTGGGGACTTTAAGGTGACAGTGAACCCAGTCCTTCACACGGTACAATATCCGCTTCCGCGGATTGAAGATATTTTCGCCTCGCTATCTGGAGGGAAACGCTTCACTAAGATTGATCTGGCCCAGGCGTACCTGCAAATGGAGGTAGAAGAAGCCTCGAAACAGTACCTCACAATCAACACTCATAAAGGTCTCTACCAATACAACCGGCTGGTGTTCGGGGTAGCATCAGCTCCGGCTATTTGGCAAAGGGCAATGGATCAAGTCCTGCAAGGGATTCCAGGGACCCAGTGTTATTTGGACAACATCCTGGTCACGGGCGAAAATGACAGTGATCACCTTGCCAACCTGGAGCAGGTGCTCACTAGATTGAAGGAATATGGGCTCCGAGCAAATCGCCACAAATGCGAGTTTTTCCAGAAGCAGACCTCGTATTGTGTCTGTAGTGTCCAAGTATAAATAATACACGGACTGCAGGAGAACAATAATAACAGGTATTTACTGAACAGAGGGTAACTTAAGACTGAAATACAGAAGCCTGCCATGGCTTTATATACAGGGGTGGTCACTGCCGATACTGCAGTACAGAATCAGTTCTTCTCTTAAAGTTACATACAAAACAGTGGCCACGTTATTGATGAAGAGGGGTTACATAAGTCCCCTGAAAAGATTGAGGCAGTAGTCAAGGCTCCAGCACTGGAAAATGTGTCACAACTGAGGTCGTTCCTCGGGCTGGTGAACTACTACCATAAGTTCTTGCCGAATTTGTCTACAGTACTACACCCACTGAACACCCTACTGCAAACGGGGGTACCATGGAAGTGGAATGACGAATGTAAATGAGCTTTCCAGAAGTGCAAAGAATTGATCACATCAAAAGAGGTGTTGGCTCATTTCAACCCAGCACTACCAATTCGGTTGGCGTGTGATGCATCACCCTATGGCATTGGAGCGGTGCTGTCGCACAAATTCCCGGACGGCTCGGAGAGGCCGGTAGCCTTTGCGTCTCGGTCACTAATCTCAGCCGAGCGTAACTACGCCCAGATTGACAGGGAGGCCCTCAGCCGAGTGTGGGGAGTGAAAAAGTTCAACCACTATCTGCACGGGCAGAAGTTCACCTTGCTGACTGACCACCAACCACTTGTCCCCATCTTTAATCCAAAGAAGGGCGTTCCGGTGATGACTGTGCAACGGCTACAAAGATGGTCCCTTTTTCTAGGGGCGAACCAACATGAAATCGAGTATAAGGGCACGAAACAGCATGGAAACGCTGATGGGCTATCACGCCTGCCACTGCCTACTGCGGAGGAAGCACCTGCAGTGGACCCTGTCGAAATATTTTATTCGACTATAATTGAACGCTTGCCAGTAACTAACGCTGATATAGAGAAGGAGACCCGAAATGACCCGACACTGTCTCGGGTATATGACTTGACAGTGAAGGGATGGCCAACACATGGCGACTCACTGTTGCCAGCATTCTCATCCAGAAGAGAACAGCTGTCAGTATGCCAGGAGACCTTGATGTGTGGATCCCGAGTGGTAATTCCACCAAGTTAAGAGAGAGAGTGCTCAATGAGCTTCACGAAGGCCATCTGGGAGGGGTGAAAATGAAAAGCCTTGCTAGGGCTTATGTGTGGTGGCCGGGGATCGATCAGCAAATTGAGGACCTAACAAAGAGCTGCTCAGGATGCCAGAAGGTCCAAAATGCACCACCACATGCCCCTCTACACCCATGGGAGTGGCCCTCATCTCCATGGCAACGGGTGCATATTGATTTTGCTGGTCCATTCATGGACTCAATGTTTTTAATAGCCGTGGATGCGCACTCAAAATGGCCTGAGGTGATCAAAATGTCGTCCACCACCACGGAGAAAACTATTGCAGTCCTACGGACCATATTTGCCAGGAACGGCTTGCCAGAGCAGATTTGCTCTGATAACGGACCACAGTTTGTGTCCGAAGAGTTTTGAAGATTCATGAAAAGGAATGGGGTAAGGCATTACACATCCACCCCGTATCATCCAGCCACAAATGGATTGGCTGAGAGGTTCGTACAAACCTTTAAAAAAGCAGTAAGGGCCATGTGCGATGACGACATTCCACTGCAGCATAAGGTGGACAACTTCCTGTTAGCCTACAGAAATGCGACACATGCAGTCACCAACCAAACCCCGGCCATGATGTTCTTTAACCAAAGGTTGAGATCGCGTCTGGATTTGCTCAGACCAAATGTACGAAGAGATGTTGAGAATAAGCAATTCCAGCACATCAATGAGAATCTGACAAGGAGCTTCAATGTAGGGCAACCAGTCTTGGCCCGCGACTACCGAACAGAGAAATGGCAACCAGGAACGATATGCACACGGCAGGGGTCATTAATGTACACAGTGGATGTTGAGGAGAATATTGTGAGACGCCATGTTGACCAGATCCTAGAGTCACAGGAACGAGTCAACCCCATGTTTCGCGTACCTGGTGATGAACTCGACGTACAGGTAGCATCTACCCCAGAAACAGTAGCATCGGAAGCTGATGAACCAACCGACGACAGGGGACCAGAATCGCCTCCGCACCAAGAGCAAGACACTCAGGAAAGGCGCTATCCAGAAAAGATCACGAAGCCTCCCCAAAGACTGAATTTATAAATGGACTATTTTCAATTAATGTTGCATGTTAAAAGTGTTAATTGTTAAATGAGTGTTATGGTACTGTTAATCTAAAAGGGGAGGAATTGTAGTGTATGTACCTTTAAGGGGAGAACTACTTTTTACAGCTCCTGTATACTGTAGTACCGGCAGTGACCACACCTGTATATAAACCCTGAGTAGGGATCTGTACAGTTAGTTTTAGAGTAACCCTCATCCAGTAAACACCTGTTGATTGTTCCCTGCAGTCTCGTGTTTGTTATTGAAGGACACACAACATCAAGATATACGGATCTAACAGTTACGCTCGGCTGAGGTTAGTGACCAAGACGCAAAGGCTACTGGCCTCTCCGAGCCATCCGGGAATTTGTGCGACAGCACCGCTCCAATGCCATAGGGTGCTGCATCACACGCCAACCGAATTGGTAGTGCTGGGTTGAAATGAGCCAACACCTCTTTTGATTTGATCAATGCTTTGCTCTTCTGGAAAGCTCGTTTACATTCATCACTCCACTTCCATGGTACCCCCATTTGCAGTAGGGTGTTCAGTGGATGTAGTACGGTAGACAAATTCGTCAAGAACTTATGGTAGTAGTTCACCAGCCTGAGGAACTACCTCAGTTGTGAGGCATTTTCCGGTGCTGGAGCCTTGACTACTGCCTCAATCTTTTCAGGGGGCTTATGTAACCCCTCTTTGTCAATAACGTGGCCACAATACGAGATCTGCTTCTGGAAAAACTCGCATTTGTGGCGATTAGCTCGGAGCCCATATTCCTTCAATCTAGTGAGCACCTGCTCCAGGTTGGCAAGGTGATCACTGTCATTTTCGCCCGTGACCAGGATGTCGTCCAAATAACACTGGGTCCCTGGAATCCTTGCAGGACTTGTTCCATTGCCCTTTGCCAAATAGCCGGAGCTGATGCTACCCCGAACACCAGCCGATTGTATTGGCAGAGACCTTTATGAGTGTTGATCGTGAGGTACTGTTTCGAGGCTTCTTCTACCTCCATTTGCAGGTACGCCTGGGCCAGATCAATCTTAGTGAAGCGTTTCCCTCCAGATAGCGAGGTGAAAATATCTTCAATCCGCGGAAGCGGGTATTGTACAGTGTGAAGGACTGGGTTCACTGTCACTTTAAAGTCCCCACAGATGCGAACCTTCTTTGGTTCCCCAGGCGTATTACTCAACGACCTCTTCATTACAGGAACGATGGGTGTAGCCCACTCGCTCCAGTCCACTTTGGACAGTACTCCTGAACGTTCCAATACTTCCAGCTCTGCTTCAACGGCTGGGCGGATCGCATAACGTACCGGTCTGGCCTTAAAAACTTTGGGCTTGCATTTTCCTCTATTTTGATCGTCGCTGTTATGCCTTTTAGTGTTCGGAGTCCCTGCTGGAACACTTCTTGTGCGTCAGTTAGCATTTTTGACAGTCGTCCAGGTGTGACGTCGTCATCCTTTTTGGCATCTACAGTCAGTGCTTGTATGGAATGCCAATCTAGCTGTATCTTCCGGATCCATTCACGTCCTAGTAGTGGTGGTCCTCCATCTGGCAATACATATAGGTCTATTTTTGGTGTTTCCTTGCCGTTATATATAACGTTCACCCTTATTTTTCCTTTGGGGTAGACTTTTTGCCCCGTGTACATCTTCAAGACAATCTTTGTATCTCTCAAGGGTATATGCGAGAATAGCCGCATGTAGTCCCTTCGGTTTATGACTGTTAGGGCTGATCCTGTGTCCAATTCCATTTTCACTTGGACTCCGGCTATCTTGAGCGTGACCCAGATAGTTTGGTGATCCTCCATTTTGATTACATTATGTAGTTTCAGACAACCCAGCTCCTTGCTTCTGGAGTCTGTATCACTCTTCTGTTCGTCTGAACTACTCTCCGTCACCTTATGTACCTTCTTGTACTTCTCCTGTGGAGATTTCTTGCTGCTGGTTTTCTTTCCCGACCTGCAGACTCTTGCTATGTGTCCTACTTTTCCACACTGTCTGCACACTTTGTCCTTGAACCAGCAATCATTATGGTCGTGTGTTGTTCTGCCGCAGCGATAGCACTTCACTGTTCCGTATGACATTTCATTTGTGCCATATTCTTGCGGTCTCCATTGTATCTCTGCAGCGCCCCGTGCGGCTGCTTCGTGTGATACTGCCATGCTGAAAGCCTTGTCCAGCGTAAGATCCTTTTCTGATAGGAGCCGTTTCTGGGTTCCTTCACTTTGAAGCCCACACACAAACTTGTCCCTTAAAGTATCTGCTAGTCCTGTTCCAAACTGGCAGTGTTTCGATAGCTTGCGCAGTTCCATTAAATACTCAGCATTACTTTCATCTTTATGCTGGTTCCTTTTGTGAAACTTAAATCTTTCTGCTATCAGCAGCGGTGTGGGGTTTAAGTGGTCCTGTAGGATTGACACTATGTTTTCAAAATCCTTTTCTACTGGCTTCTCTGGGGTTACTAGGTTTCGTAGTAAGCCATACGTTTTTGCACCCATTGAATTCAACAATACCAGCGCTTTCTTGTCATCTGGCAGTTCATTCGCCTTGCAGTATACTTCTATGCGTTCGACATATGTCGTCCAATCTTCGACTTCATTGTCGAACGCTGTGATACTGCCACTCTTCGGCATTTTTGGGTGTGTTTAGGCTGGCTTAAAATGGCGTCTCCCGCGCTTTCCTTTCTTCCCCGCTGCGGCTTAAAATGGCGCCTCCCGCGCTGCTGCCAACACCGCTCTCGGTGGTCCTCGTGCCAAATGGTGACGCCCTGTGGGTTTCGTGCGCTGCTCCTGCGCTGCTGCCAACGCCGCTCTCTGCAGTCCTCGTGGCAATGGCAGCGCCTTGCGTTTTCCTGCGCGCCTCTCTCCCCTGTTAACGCTGCTCGGCCCTTGACCACCGGCTGCGCTCTGCTCTCTCTCGCCTCTCTCCCCCGTTGACGCCGCTCGGTCCTGAACACTGGCTGCGCCCTGTGCGCTCTGCCCTCTCTCTCTCCCCCGCTGACGCTGCTCGGCCTTTTACTGTGCCACTCGGTCGGGCTCTAGCCCATCGCTGTCCGGGAAGGGTCTACGCAGTACCTGTTGCCAGCCCGTTTTGCTGGACCACCGTGACTGGAAAGCCAAGCCTGGCTCTCGACAGCCTCCCCTGCGATGCTCAAATCTCCGCTGGATGACTGGGCGGTTGCCCGTGGTCGACGCCCGTGCTTCTGGACTCGACCTTATTCCACTGTTCTCCAGGAGCGAATCCCTGGGAGGTGATGCAGAGTTGCAGGTAGGTTCGAACTTGCTGGAACTTGCTCGTCGCCACTGTTACGTCCGTGTAATAATAAGAAAAGGACTGCAGAGAACGGTACAACAGGTGTTTACTCAACATGGTTCAAACTGCAACTGAAACAACAGATTACTACTCAGCGTTATATACAGGTGTGGTCACTGCCGGTACTACAGTGTACATGAGCTGTAGAAAGTAGTTCCCCCCTTAAAGGTACATACATTACAAGTGACACTTCAGGGGAGGAATTATTACTGAACGTGCTGACTGTAGCTGGGGATTCGCATGGCTACTGGGTCTCACCCTTGCTAGAGGGGCAGCCTGTGCGAATGCAGATCGATACCGGGGCAGCAGTATCTCTTATGTCAGAGACAGTCTACAAAAAGACATTAAAACACCTTCCACTTCAGCCAGCTAACCTAGCGTTAGAGACATATACCGGTGAAAGAGTAACCGTGAGAGGTATCACTGAGGTCACAGTTCAGTTGAATGGACAAACTAGGACGTTACCACTCTACGTAGTTAAAGGAGACTACCCCTGCCTACTGGGACGTTCGTGGATGGAGAGAATAAAATTAGACTGGTCATCAGTCTACATGATGTCACACAATGATCCAGGCTTACCCGCCATCTTAAAGAAACATGCAGAAGTCTTTAATGGAGAACTGGGTAGCATGAAATATATTACTGTGAAGCTTCGTATTAAGCAGGATAGCAAACCCAAGTTCATGAAGGCACGACCCGTACCTTATGCCATCAGACCAAAAGTCGAGGCTGACTTAGAAGCCCTAGTTGAAAGCGGAGTATTAGAACTGTTAAGTATGTGTATTGTATTGAACAATTAACACAAAGACTTAAACGTATAACTCAAACAGGTCTTTACTGGTTGGAGGTAGGGACTATACATAGGTCTTTACTTCATGCCCACAGGCGGGAACTGAGGGGGATCAGTACCCACAGTACTATTTATACCCCTATGGCCAGGAGTGGTACTGCGTATCACTACGCCCAACAAGTAGTGCACTCCTGTCCATAGGTTCAAAGTAGCACACATATTACATACACAACATTCCTCCCTTCCTAGCTTTACAGTCATCTCCCCATTTAACATAACGTAATAACATATATACATATATAACTTCAGGTTTACATAACAGAATAACATAGATACATAGATAACTTCATGTCAAAACAGATCACAGATTCAGTCTCTGCGGAAAACAGTTCACAGATTCAATCTCTGTGGTGTAGTCGGTTCACGTTGCTGGAGTGACTCATTCAATAGTCCTTCCATGGATTTAACAGTTTGAACTTCCGAACTGAATTGGCTCCGTTCGGAGGGACCACGTGTGTGATCTGGTAGAGGTGATAATGGTTCAGATGGGTCATCTTCTGTTTTTACTTTTCCTTTTCTGCTTCTTGGAGACTCTCTGGGCTCCATTGTCAGCTGCCACAGCTGCCAGCTGCATGCGCAGTTCCTCCTTCTCTTCCTCCTGTTTCCGTCGTAGAGCCAGCTTCTCCCGATGTTCCGTAGACTTTTGGTGCTCCTCCATGATTTCTGCACTTTGGGAGTCGAAGTTACAAGCTGGGCAGGACAGGACATCGTAATATTCGGTGTCGTCCTGAGCTAGACCAGTGAGAGGGTCGTCTATTTCCTCCATACCCAGCTGGACGTTAGCCAGCTCTTGTTCCAAATCCAGACATCTTTCCTGAAGAGACTTCTTCATGTGTACCTCTGCATCCAGCTTTTTCTGGGCTTTCAGCAAGTCGTTTACTAGTGACCTCATTTGTGATTTTAATACTTCAACTTCCTTTGGAGATTGATTGATCGGACTATGCAATCCCTCTACCGGAGCAGCTGTTTCAGCGGTCTGTTGTTCTACGTTGACGTGAGTCAGCGTACTTTTGGCATCCAAGGGCTGCTCTGTTGCAGTCATCTCAGTCTGTGTTGCCACCTCAGCTCTTCCAATAACCTTTGAGAGCTCCGAACCCCTTTCGTTTGAATATTGAAGTTCATGTTCAAGTTTTTCCCATTTCAGAGTCCTGTCCTTCAGCATATGCAGGAGTTGGCTGACCGTTAACTCCTCTGACATCAGACGTTTTGTGTGCTCCTGCTCCATTTTCTCCATCAGCTGCTTCTGTTGTCTTTCCAGATTCTCCAACTCTATATCAAAGAACTCTTTCGTTGCATTCAACTCTTGCTCAAAACGGCGAAGCATTTGTTCTAATTGCTGTTGTAGTTTGAAATGGAGTTGAGTTCGAGCCCGGTGTCCCTCAGAAATGGGCACATCAGTAGACTTGCCAGACTCAGAATCCACAGTTAAACTATGTTGTTGTTGCTCAGTGGAATTCTGTGCTGAAACTTTGTCTTTTGCACCTGAGTTGGGCTTACCATCATCCGTTCCAGAGTCTGGGCCGACTATCTTCGCCGAGTTCTCACTCGTTATTGTTTGTAGGAAATGCCAGTCCATATTCATTTTCCTAATCCACTCCCGTCCTAGTAGTGGAGGACCTCCTTCAGATATCACATATAAGTCCATTATTTGACTGTCTTCGCCCTTGTGGACCACTGCAACCTCTATTTTCCCGATGGGGTACACTCTTTGCCCCGTGTATGTTTTCAATATAATCCCCGTATCCTGTAGGGGAATATGTTGGAATAACTTTCCGTAATCTTTCTTATTTATGACCGTCAATGCCGATCCAGTGTCCAATTCCAGTTTTACTTGGACTCCTTCTATCTGAAGAGTGACCCAAATTGTCTGGAGGTCTGCACCCTTACCAGCGTTGAGTACTCTTAAGCTAGCCAGTTCATTACAGCTTAAGCTAGCCAGTTCATTACTGCTAGCATCTGAATCGGACTCCTGTTCGGTCACCTTGTGTACCTTTGTGTATTTTCCTTGCGGTGACTTCTTGTTGCTGGTCTTCTTCCCTGACCTGCATACTCTAGCTATATGTCCAAGCCTACCACAAGTTCTACATTCTTGGTTTTTAAACCAACACTGGTTCTGATCATGCGTTGTCTTTCCACAACGATAACATTTGCCAGAACTCACACCCAATTTGTGTGCACTGAGCTCCGGTGACCGTAGCTGCATTACTGCCGTGCCTCTCGCTGCGGCTTCGTGTGCTGCTGCCATAGTGACCGCCTTCTCAAGCGTCAGCTCATTCTCCTCGAGCAGTCGCTTTTGTGTATCCTGTTTAAATAAACCACACACAAATTTGTCTCGAAGTGCCTCTGTCAGTCCCGTTCCAAACTGGCAATATTTCGCTAATTTACGCAATTCCAGCAAATAATCAGCATTGCTTTCATGCTGTAGCTGCCTTCTGTCATAAAATTTAAATCGTTCCGCTAGCATCAGCGGCGTGGGGTTTAGATGATCTTTCAGGACAGTAACAATCTCATCGAACGTCTTATCCGCCGGTTCATCTGGTGATAACAGGTGTTTCAATTGCCCGTATGTCTTCGCACCCTTTAAATTTAATAATGTTAGTGCTTTATCAGCCTCACGAATTTTATTGGCCTTACAATAATTTTTAACTCGTTCAACATATATGGCCCAATCTTCGATGTCACTATCAAAGTTGCTAATATTCCCGTGTTTAGGCATTGTAGTACTTTATCAGATTTGCAATTTCTCAGATTTTTTTTTTACTGTTATCCAAGATGGCGGTTTCCCGCTCTTGCCGTCGTCCTCCGCCCACAAAATGGCGGTTTTCCCGCTTCTGCCTTCTTCCCCAGCGGTTTTCCCGCGAAAAATGGCGGCTTTCCCGCGCTTCTCGCTCTCCCCGCCCACTTCAATGGCGGTTTTCCCGCGCTTCTCGTCGCTGACTTTCAGCCCGACTGCGGCTCTTATCTCCTGTGCGATCGCTGGTGCGCCGCCCGCCCGAAACGGTTCTCAGCCCTTATCACCGGTGCGATCGCTGGCCCGCTAAGCGCCTCCCGCTTGAAGCGGCTCCCGGCCTCTGGCTCACCCGCTCGGCGGCTCTTGCTCACTCCCTCCCGGGCTCTGGCTTACCCGCTCGCGCCCTCCCGGGCTCTGGCTTACCCACGAGGTTATGGAGGCTTCAGGGTCCTAATGCCTGTCGCTTCCAGTCGCTGGAAGCTGTCAGGATTTCTGCTGCCCTTCAGTTTTCAGTGGGGTGTTGAGGATTGGAACCTCTCTTCAACGTCCTGTCTTTGGACGAAGCCGCTGTGGAATAACTGCCGCAGGGTTCGAACCGACTCGTCGCCAGTGTTAAGTATGTGTATTGTATTGAACAATTAACACAAAGACTTAAACGTATAACTCAAACAGGTCTTTACTGGTTGGAGGTAGGGACTATACATAGGTCTTTACTTCATGCCCACAGGCGGGAACTGAGGGGGATCAGTACCCACAGTACTATTTATACCCCTATGGCCAGGAGTGGTACTGCGTATCACTACGCCCAACAAGTAGTGCAGTCCTGTCCATAGGTTCAAAGTAGCACACATATTACATACACAACAAGAACCAGTCAGCGTGAGTGAATGGGCAACACCCATCGTACCAGTGCTCAAGAAAGGGGGTGGAGTTAGGATATGTGGAGATTTTAAAGTAACTGTTAACCCTGTATTGTCAGTGGAGCAATATCTGCTTCCCCATATTGATGATTTGTTTGCGGGACTTGCTGGGGGCCAGAAGTTTAGCACAATCGACCTCTGTCAAGCCTACCTGCAAATCCATGTGGATGAACAGTCACGAGAAATGCTGACTATTGTGACGCACAAGGGCCTATTTAGGTATCGTCGACTTCCTTTCAGAATTACATCAGCTCCAGCACTTTTCCAACGTGCTATGGACCAGATCCTCAGTGGATTGCCTGGAGTCCAGTGCTACTTAGATGATATCTTAGTTACTGGGTGTGATGACCAAGACCATCTGCGTAACTTGGACGCAACGCTACAGAGACTGAGGGATTATGGACTCAGAGTTCGCAGGGATAAATGCGATTTTTTTCAGGCATCAGTTGAGTACCTCGGTCATGTGATCGATGCCACAGGCCTTCACAAGGCACCGTCCAAGACCAAGGCAATCGTGGATGCCCCAGCACCTGAAAATATCAGCCAGCTGCGTTCTTTTCTAGGGTTACTGAACTACTATGGACGGTTCATACCGAACCTAGCCTCGATGCTGAGGCCGCTGCATTGGTTGCTATGTAAAGACAAGAAGTGGGAATGGACTAACAAGTGCCAGGAGGTGTTCATGACAGCAAAGGACATGCTCCTGAAGTCAGTGGCTTTGACGCATTTTAACCCTTCATTACCAATACAGTTAGCTTGTGATGCATCATCATATGGTGTGGGAGCGGTCGTTTCTCATATCATGCCAAACGGAGAAGAGAAGCCGATAGCATTCGCATCTAGGACTTTGAACAGAGCTGAAACTAACTATGCCCAAATAGAACGAGAAGCACTGAGCATCATTTTTGGTGTTCGCAAGTTTCACCAATATTTGTACGGAAGACAGTTCACTCTACTAACAGATCACCACCCTCTCACGACCATCTTCGGGCCACATACAGGGATTCCGTCACTTGCTGCGAGCAGAATGCAAAGGTGGGCGCTGCTGTTGTCTGCACACATCTTTGACATTAGATATCGCAAGTCTGACCTGCACGGCAACGCCGACGGTCTTTCCAGGTTGCCGCTGCCTGTCACCAAGCCTATGATGCGTAGCATGGACATCTGCTATTTTAGGCAGGTGGAGAACGTGCCTGTTACTTCGACACAGGTCCCACGAAACATCAGAAATGACCCAGTGTTGTCTGCAGTGCTGGACATTATCGTCAGGGGCAAGCTTGACAGCGATGACCCAAACCTGAAACCATATCTCTTAAGGAGAAACGAACTGTCGGTGCAGTCTGGATATTTGCTGTGGGGGAGGAGTGTGGTTATTCCACCATCGCTACGGAAACCAGTGTTACAGCAACTACACTCCGGACACTGCGGAATGGTTCGTATGAAAGAAATAGCGAGGAGCTACTTCTGGTGGCCGGGTATGGATGGACAGATTGAGGACAAAGCTAAAACCTGTTCCTCATGTCAGAGAGTTTGTAGTGTGCCACAGCTTGCACCTCTTCACCCCTGGGACTTTCCGGAGGAAGCATGGCATCGCATTCATGTAGACTTTGCAGGTCCATTCGAGAAGAGAATGTTCCTGGTGGCTGTTGACGCGCACAGTAAGTGGCCAGAGGTTGTTATAATGAGGTCCACCACCGCTGAGAAGACCATCGAGAAGTTAGGTGAGATGTTCAGCCGATTTGGATCTCCGATGCAACTTTTCTCAGACAACGGTCCACAGTGGGTGTCACAAGAAATGGCTACATTCCTGCAGGTGAATGCTGTACAACATATCAGGGCTGCACCATACCACCCTGCGACCAATGGTCTAGCTGAGAGGTTTGTTCAGACAATGAAACACTCTCTAAAGGCATTGCAAGGCCAGGGAATGCTTCATCAGCGCCTGAATAGTTTCCTGTTGAGTTACAGGAACACACCACATGCGACCACAAAAGCATCACCTGCCACTTTACTGCTAAAAAGAGAGCTACGAACCAAGTTCGACCTGCTGAAACCACCAAAGGTGAAAGACGTGGTACAGTATCAGCAGGACAAGCAGATCAAGCAACGTGAACAACGCTCCAAAGACAGAGTCTTCAGTCCAGGTGAACATGTGTTGGCACGGAACTACAGTGATGAACCTAAGTGGGTTCCTGCTACTGTCATTGCACAGACTGGTCCAGTATCCTACACTGTACAGACACCCGAGGACATTGTCTGGAAGAGACACACCGATCAGCTTCTACGAAGTGCAGCAACACCCACTGAACCACCAACAGCAGTTTATCTGCCATTGGGTGATGCTGTGGGTCATCTGCCTTCTACACCGAGAGGCTCACCTTCTGAGGAAGCAGCCGCTTCAGCCCCTATCTCATCAGCAAGGGAGACCTGTATACAGGCACCCCAGCCGCCTACACCTGTGGTGACGTCACCTGTGAGAGACAATGACTGGAGAGCCAGGTTGACTGCCGGCATCCTACCAGAGAGCGGCGGGCCCCTATACGTTTGAACCTATCGTTCAGAGACTTACCCTTTATCTGGGGCAGAATAATCCCCATGGGTATAACAGGTGATTGTGTTTTTAAAAATTTGTGGTTCTATTGGGATATCTAATGTAAGAGGGGAGGAGATGTTGTGTATTTTGAATGTTGTATTTGAATTGTCCCACATAGCTTACCGTAGTTGTGATGTGCAATGCACTATGGGAAATCGAGTGCATTAAGTGAGAGATTCTTCTGGAAGTAATGATGGCTGTTAACTGAACTCTGTCTCCGGCATACTTTTTTAATTGTTATACAAGCAAGGTGAATAAACTCTTGAGATATAACATTTCCCTAATGGCAACTTTCCCTTACCAGTACTGTTTTTACCATGGGCTGTGTTCTCAATCTTAGGCACTGTTTTCAGATTGTTGAAGGCTTGTAGCATGTCCTCTGCATTCCTCTAGTTTTGGAGACTTTTTGGGTTATTACTGTCAGCGTTTCAAGGTTGTTGGCACAATTTTTGAGGCATTGTAGCCTGCTATCTGGTTAAAAATTATTTGCACCAGTGTGTGATGTTTAAAATTCCTGAAATATGGTTCATATTTGCTTTGTTTGGGACATCATTTCTACTGTTTACCAACAATAATCATGGGGGATTTTAATCTGCATATAGACTGGAAAATCAGATGGGCAAAGGTAGCATAGATGAGGAGTTCATGGAATGTTATCGGGATAGTTTCTTACAACAGCACATTCTGGAGCCAACCAGAGAGCAGGCTATACTAGACCTGGTATTGTGCAACGAGATAGTATTAATTAATGACCTCATAGTGAAGGCGCCCCTAGGTAGCAGCGATCATAATATGATTGAATTTTACATTCAGTTTGAGAGAGAGAAGAGTGGGTCCAAGACTAGTATTTTAAACTTAAATTCGGGCAATTATGAGGGCATGAAAACAGAGCTAGCTAAAGTGAACTGTCAAATTAGGTTAAGGGATAGGTCAATAGATTTGCAGTGGCAGACATTTAAGGGGATATTTCAAAATACACAGAATATATACATTCCAACAAGAAAGAAAAATTCCAAGGGGAGGACCCACCATCCGTGGTTAACTGAAAAAGTTAAAGAGAGTATTAAACTTAAAGAAAAAGCATATAATTGCGCAAATATGGGTGGCAGGTCAGAAGATTGGACAGAATATAAAAAACAGCAAAGAATGACAAAGATTAATAAAGAGAGAAAAATTAGAGTACAAGAGAAAGCTAGCTAGAAATATAAAAACAGATAGTAAGAATTTCTATAGATATTTAAAAAAGAAGAGTTAACAAAGTGAGCGTTGGTCCTATAAAAAGTGAGTCTGGGGAATTAATAATGGAATATAAGGAGATGGCAGTTGAATAGAACAGGTATTTTGCATCAGTCTATATTCATTATAGAGGATACAAGTAACATCCCAGAAATAGCTGTAAATCAGGAAATGGAAGGGAGGGAGGAACTCAAGAAAATTATAATCACCAGGGAAGTGGTACTGAGCAAATTGTTGGAGCTACGGGTTGACAAGTCCCCGGGTCCTGATGGACATCATCCTAGGGTCTTAAAAGAAGTGGCTAGTGAGATAGTTGATATGTTGGTTTTAATTTTCCAAAATTCCCTAGATTCAGGGAAGGTTCCATTAGATTGGAAAATAGCGAATGTAACTCCTTTATTCAAAAAGGGAGGGAGACAGAAAGCAGGAAACTACAGGCCAGTTAGCTTAACATCTGCCATAGGGAAGATGTTAGAAGCTATTATTAAAGACATTAGCAGGGCACTTAGAAAAGTTCAAAGTAATCAGGCAGAGTCAACATGGTTTTGTGCAAGGGAAATCATGTTTAACCAATTTATTGGAGTTCTTTGAGGAAGTAACATGTGCTGTGGATAAAGGGGAACCGGTGGATGTACTGTACTTAGATTTCCAGAAGGCATTTGAGAAGGTGCCACATCAAAGGTTATTGCAGAAAATAAAAGCTCATGGTGTAGGGGGTAACATATTGGCATGGATAGAAGATTGGCTAGCTAACTGGAAACAGAGAGTAGGCATAAATGGGTCATTTTCTGATTAGCAAGATGTAACAAGTGGTGTACCACAGGGATCAATGCTGGGGCCTCATCTTTTTACAATTTATATAAATGACTTGGATGAAGGGACCGAAGGTATGGTTGCTAAATTTGCTGATGACACAAAGATAGGTAGGAAAGTAAATTGTGAAGAGGACATAAGGAGGCTACAAAGGGATATAGATAGGTTAAGTGAATGGGCAAAGATCTGGCAAATGGAGTATAATGTGGGAAAATGCGAAATTGTCTATTTTGGCAGGAAGAATAAAAAAGAAGCATATTATCTAAATGGTGAGAGATTGCAGAGCTCTGAGATGCAGAGGGATCTGGGTGTCCTAGTGCATGAATCGCAAAAGGTTTCTATGCAGGTACAGCAAGTAATTAGGAAAGCTAATCGAATGTTATTGTTTATTGCGAGTGGAATTGAATACAAAAGTAGGGAGTTTATGCTTCAGTTATACAGGGCATTGGTGAGACCACATCTGGAGTATTGTGTACAGTATTGGTCTCCTTATTTAAGGAAGAATGTAAATGCGCTGGAAGCAGTTCGATGAAGGTTTACTCGACTAATACCTGGAATGGGCGGGTTGTCTTATGAGGAAAGGTTGGACAGGCTTGGCTTGTAGCCGCTGGAGTTTAGAAGAGTAAGAGGTGACTTGATTGAAACATATAAGATCCTGAGGGGTCTGGACAGGGTGGATGTGGAGAGGATGTTTCCTCTTGTGGGAGAATCTAGAACTAGGGATCACTGTTTAAAAGTAAGGGGTCGCCCATTTAAGACAGAGATGAGAAATTTTTTCTCACAGAGGGTCGTGAATCATTGGAACTCTCTTCCTCAGAGGGCGGTGGAAGCAGAGTCTTTGAATATTTTTAAGGCAGAGGTAGATAGATTCTTGGTAAGCAAGGGGGTGAAAAGTTATCGGGGGTAGGCGGGAATGTGGAATAATCGGCTCAGCCATGATCTTACTGAATGGCGGAGCAGGCTCGAAGGGCCGAGTGGCCTACTCCTGCTCCTAATTCGTATGTTTGTATGTACCACCTGTGCCTCATGAGTCAGGCGATTTGCAATGGTCGAATGTACTGTTTTCAATTGATAATGTTACACAACTTCAGTTAACTTGTCCTTGTAATCGGTAGTAAATTGCCATGTAATTATGCAGAAAATAGCCAATAACTATTTACTGTTAATAATTACTTAACACGCTTGAAAATGTGACCCAAAGTTTCTGATTAAAGACCACTGTCACTTCAGCTTCACATCACAGGGCATTGGTTTTGTGAGTGCAAGGTGTCCTCATTTGCCCATAATTATGTTCTTTTTACCCCTCTTTTCTTGAAGGAGCTGAATTATGCTGGGGCTTCAGGCCTCCAGCATCTCATCCAGGCAGCTATTTTTGAGCACAGGCAGTGCGTGTCAGCAAGATGTTTAATTGTGGAGGCCATCACAACTGAAGCTTCTTTCATTTTGGCCAGACCTTTCAGTTCTCTTCAGCCCATTCTTCCATAAAACACACAGCCTCTCCCATTCAACAGCGTCGACAATTGATGCAGTGTGATTCATCATTCTGATTATTGTCCCCACTACTCCACAAGAACAACTTGCATTTACACAATGTCTTCAATGTAAAAAACATCCCAAGGCACCTTCTGGGGGAGGGAGGAAGAAAAAAGTGAGTATAGGCCAGGGAAAGGATGCTGAGCCATGAAGGCAAAAATTAGATGGGGTGATTGAAGATTTGGTTAAAAAGAAGCTTTTCGGAAAGTTTTTAAAGATAGCGAGTAGAGGATCAATAAAGCCGTTTAGTAAGGGAGTTCGAGAGAGTACAGCCAACGTGGCTGAAGGCCATCCACAAATGGTGGGACATATGAGAGACCAAAGGATGTGAGAGAGAACATAAGGCTGGAGGAGGTTGCAGGTATAGGATGAGATGAGGCAGTGGAGGGATTTGAAGATGAGAATGAGGATTTTAAATTTAATGGAGGTTTAGGAGTCAAAGTAGTTGTGCCAGGACAGAGAAAGCAGGTAATGTGAAAATTGATAGGGCCGACTGTATTTTGGACCAGTTAGAGTTTATGAAGGATGGAGGATGGGATGCTAGTGAGGAAGACAGGAGGCCAGTGGTGAGTGCATCAGAGAAATCAAGTCTACAGTTGACAAATGCATGGGTAAGGGTTTCAACAATGGTGGGGCTGAGGTAGGGGTGGAGGCAAAAAAATGTTGTAGAGGTGAAAATAGCAGTCTTAGTAATGGTTAGGATGTGGGGTTCGAACCTTGACCCAGATCAAACATGGTCTGTTTCAGCCTGAGTGAGCTGGGGAGGGGAATGGAGTCAGTGACGTGGGAGTGGAGTTTATGACAAGGGAGTGGAGTTTGTGGCAGGGACCAAAAATGATTGCTTCAGCCTTCCTGATTTTAAGGTGGAGGATTTTGTGACTCATCCTTAATTGATGTCAAACAGGCAGTGTGACAGCACATTGATGATCCTGGAGTTGAGAGAAGTTAATTAAGAGGTAGACCTGGGTGTCATCAACTTACAACAGTGACTACACTTTTTTTTTAAAGTACTTAATTGGCTGTAAAGCACTTTGGGACATCCGGAGGTCGTAAAAGGTGGTATATAAATGCAAGTATTTCTTTCTTTTACATATGGAAACTGTCCTTATGCCTATGGATGAAGTCACCAAAGGACAGCATATAGATGAGGAAGCAGAAGGATAGGTTTTTGCAGGACTCCAGACATGATAGAGTGGGGTAAAATTTGTAGAGCCCAAAAAATTCCCAGCTGGTACAGGTAAGCACAGCCCCAATAATCTATTCATCTAGGTTGCAGTAAAAAATATAGCATCTATACACACACTGTGAGTTTGAAACATGCTTATATATTGTGACACGTATCCAAAGAGAAAAGACTTGAGGAAGTATCTCTTTTACAGTTCAGTTGTACACTGCACAGCCTCCAAATGATGGTCAATTTCCCTCCAGAACACCCTTAGCATTGTCTCCTGTTGGTCCTTACAGGAAATTACATCACTCTCACTACATGATCACACCAGTGACACTACTTTACAAGAGTTGTTTCACAAGTGCGCAGGCTTACAATGCACAAGTGTTGCAGGTGTGAGTATCAAGGCACTGTATAACTTGGAACCTATCATTTCATATATTTCATATTCATGACACCTCATCAACATTTCTATATCATTAAAGATATTTTTGTAAATTAAAATTTCATTTTCACCCAGGAACTTGCTTTTCAAAGATCTAATGGTTTACAGGTGACCACATTAGTCTTTGGACACCTTCCTCAGAAGTTACTCACATGTTAAAGGCTGGAGCAGCTGTTTCGCACCTTCAGTGACAGTTGTGGGCGTTGTGTCGGTACCTTTCTACCTAGACACAATTTAGGACTCAGAACTCAGAGATTCAAACATGAAGTGCTTTATTGGAAGGAAAGGAAGTTCTGGAAAGTTCCGAACAAAGAGAGCTAAACTTAACAGAGAACACCCAACCATTTATCTCCTGTGACAGCGCCACCACAGGTGGGAGGAGAACACAAAATACATAACATTTCCTCCCCTCTTAAATGGAAGGTCCACATTATTCCTCAACAGGTAAATTACTTTCAATGCACTCAACGAACCTAGGGTAGAGGTAGACTGCCTCAACCCCTGACTTTACCCTGGGGTTTATTCTGCCCCAGTCTTGTGGGTAAGTCACTAAGCCTACAGATCCAAGCGTCTTGGAGGCCGCCGCTCTCTGACAGGATACCGGCGGTCATCACTGGCTTCCACAGCAGTAGGCATTGACACAGGCCTAGATGGAGAAGGTGCCTGTGTCAGTCGAAAGTCAGGAGTTTGCACAGGTGGAACAGTCTCTTTGACTTCCTGTGTTGGAGAAGAGCACTGTGGCAAAGGATGCTGGTTTGCGGTATCATCCGGAAACAGTTCAGGCCAACCAGCCGTTGGAGCCTCTGTAGCTGTCTCTGCTCCTAGCAACAGTTGATCTGTGTGTCTTCTCCAGACGACGTCCTCAGCAGTCTCAACCGTGTAAGACACAGGGCCCGTCTGCGCGATCACCGTAGCAGGAACTCATTTCAGTCCAGTGTTGTAGTTTCGAGCTAGGATGTGCTCTCCCGGATGAAACCGTCTCTCCTTGGCTCTTTTCTCTCTCTTTTCAACTTGAGCTTGTTGTTGACGATGGACAACCTGCTCTGCCCTTGGAGGTTTGAGTAAGTCAAAACTTGTCCGCAACTGCCTCTTCATCATGAGCGAAGCGGGGGAAGTTTTGGTTGTGGCATGCGGCTCGTTCCTGTAGGACAACAGGAAGCTGTTCAGACGTTGGTGGATTGAGCCCTGACCTTGTGATGCCTTCAAGGCGTGCTTCAAAGTTTGCACGAACCTTTCTGCCTGGCCGTTAGTAGAGGGATGATAGGGCGCAGACCTGATGTGTTGGACACCATTCACATGCAGGAAGGTTGCAAACTCCTGTGATACAAATTGTGGACTGTTGTCACTTACGAGTTGTTCCGGTTAGCCATAACGGCTGAACATCTCACCAAGTTTCTCAATTGTTTTCTCTGCCGCGGTAGACCTCATCACAGGGACTCTGGCCACTTGCTATGAGCGTCTACAACCACCATAAACATCTTCTCTTCGAAAGGACCGGCGAAGTCCACATGTACTCGCTGCCACACTTCTGCAGGCCAATCCCAGGGGTGTAGGGTTGCCAGCTGTGGAACATTCCGGACCCTTTGACATGGGGAACATGTTTTGGCTTTCTCCTCAATATTCCCATCGAGACCTGGCCACCAGAAGTAGCTTCTTGCCATTTCCTTCATCCGAACCATCCCACTGTGGCCTGTATGAAGTTGTTGCAGTATAGGTTCCCTCAGAGGTGGCGGAATGATGACACGGCGTCCCCAAAGAAGACAACCTGCCTGGACGGAGAGCTCATTTCTTTTTGAAACGTAATGTTTCAAACTAGGAGAATCTCCTATAGCTCTCCCTCGCATGACATCGTCCATTACCTCAGACAGGACTGGATCGTTGCGGGTGTACCTTCGCACCTGAACTGCAGTGACAGGTGCTCCCTCCACTTGTCTAAAGTAGAAGATGTCTATCTGACGAGGCTTTGGGGGAGTAACAGGCAAGGGTAGCCTCGAGAGACCGTCTGCGTTGCCGTGCAAGCCTGATTTGCGATATTTGATGTCGTATGTGTGTCCTGACAACAGTAAAGCCCACCTTTGCATCCTGCTTGCAGCGAGAGACGGAATTCCGGTGTGGGGCCCGAAGATTGAAGTCAATGGACGGTGGTCCGTCAGGAGTGTGTACCTTCTCCCAAACAGGTACTGATGAAATTTTCGAATTCCAAAAACGATTCTCAAGGCCTCGCGCTCGATCTGTGCATAGTTACTCTCAGCCTTGTTCAAGGTGCGTGATGCGAAGGCGATAGGTTTCTCTTCACCCGAAGGCATGATGTGGGATATGACTGCTCCCACACCATATGGTGATGCATCACATGCTAGCTGCATGGGTAGCTTTGGGTCGAAGTGTGTCAGGACCTCTGATTTCAGCAATGCTTTCTCTGCTTGGGCGAAAGCTTCATTGCACAGTTCAGTCCATTTCCATGTTTTGCCTTGACATAGCAACTGATGTAACGGCTTCAGCAATGTTGCTAAGTCTGGAATAAACTTCCCATAGTAGTTAAGTAGCCCCAGAAATGAACGTAACTGGCTCACATTCTGGGGTGCTGGGGCCTCCACGATCGCCTTGACCTTTGACGGCGCCTTATGCAGGCCAGTAGCGTCAATCACATGCCCCAGGTACTCAACTGAAGACTGAAAGAATTCACATTTGTCTTTATGAACTCTGAGTCCGTACTCTTTCAGTTGTTGTAGTGTCGCATCCAAGTTCAGAAGATGATCCTCCTCATTTGTCCCAGTGACAAGGATGTCGTCCAGGTAGCACTGGACTCCTGGCAGTCCACTCAAAATCTGATCCATTGCCCTTTGGAATAGAGCAGGGGCCGACGTAATTCCAAACGGAAGGCGGCAGCACCTGTATAGCCCCTTGTGTGTCACAATTGTCAGCAGCTCCTTTGATTTGTCATTGACATGCACTTGTAGATAAGCCTGGCATAAGCCTATTTTGCTGAACTTTTGCCCTCCAGCCAGGCCTGTAAAAAGATCATCAATGAGGGGAAGAGGGTACTGTTTGTGATGAAATATGCCATTCATCACTCATCTGTATTCTCTGTGTGATTGTGCCTGTGACTGTGGTTTAGTTTCAGTTTCATTTCCCTTACCTCAGTTCCGTTTCCTCACCTTGTATTGTATTGTGTGTAGGGCTCCGCCCATACCTGGCCCCTATGTAAGCAGGCTCAGCGTGCCTCACATCCAGTACTGCAGACCTCTGGATGGAAGACACCTCTCCACTGTGTGTTACCTTCTAAGTTAACAAAAGCCTTGTTTTGTTCCGCTAACATTGAGTCTCAGATTTATTGAGGCACATCACTGTTCCGCAGACAGCACCGGGTTAATAGTCACTTTAAAATCCCTGCAGATTCAAACAGATCCATCCTTTTTCAGGACAGGAACAATGGGTGTGGCCCATTTGCTCACGCTCACAGGCTCCAGGACTCCATTCTCGACTAAGGCCTCCAAGTTAGCCTCAACTTTTGGCCTAATTGCATAGGGTACAGGTCGGGCTTTGTGAAACTTCGGCTTGCTGTCAGGTTTAATGTCCAGTCTCACGCTGATCTTTTTCATGCTCCCAAGTTCCCCATTGAAGAGTTCTGCATGTTTGTTTAACATTGCAGTCAGACCTGACTCCCCTTTTGACATCATGCGGACTGCAGGCCAGTCCAGCGTGATTTTCTCTAGCCACGCACATCCCAGTAGCAATGGGTAATTTCCCTTTACCACATATAGTGGCAGTTTTGCAGTCTGTCCATTCAATTTAACTGTCACCTCAATGACGCCTCTCATGGCCACAGGTTCGCCGGTATACGTCTTTAGCACAATGTTTGTTGGCTGAAGGGTAAGATGCTTTAGCATTTTGTTGTAGACAGTGTCTGAAACAAGGGACACAGCCGCGCCTGTGTCCACCTCCATCCGCACTGATTGTCCCTCCACCAGTGGTGACACCCAGTAGCCATTTGAATCATCTGCAACCGTCAGTATGTGCACCTCTTCCTCCTCAGAGGTGTCGCTCCCCTCTGTTTTGCTTGTTCCATCATACTGCACTGAATGAACACTCTTTTTCCTCTCTTGTCCAAATACAGACATTTTGCTTCCGTGCTTCCCAGCTCTGTCTGTTCTTTTTTTTACCTCTACAGGCGCGTTCAATGTGACCCTTTTTGCCACAATTTCGGCATTCCAGCTCCGTACACCAGCAGTCATTAGCGTGATGGCCCGTTTTCCCACAACGGTAACATGTGCCGTTCCGCGCACCTTTAGGCTCAGATGACACCTTGTGAACTCTCCCTGTTGAACTCAACTGGTGAGCCTCCTTTTCCGCCATCTCCATGGAGACACTAACTTCAATGGCCTTTTCAAGAGTAAGGTTGTCCTCAGTAAGAAGGCGCTTCTGTGTGGCTACATTTTGCAGACCACACACGAGTTTGTCTCTAATGGTGTCCTTCAGCACCTCCTTGAACTCGCAGTGTTCTGATAACCTTTTTAAAGCAGCAATAAACATCGTCACTGATTCCCCCTCCTCTTGATTCCGTTTGTGAAATCTAAATCTCTCAGCAATAACCAGAGGTTTTGGTGAAGAATGTGCTCCAAGAATTTCCACTAGTTGCTTATATGTTTTAGTTCCTGGCTTATCTGGCTGCACGAGGCTGCGAAGTAAATTGAATGTCTTCGGCCCGATTACACTCAAAAAGGTAGGCACGACCTTTTCATTTGTCACCGCATTCACCAATACAAAATAGTCAAAACGTTCCGTATATGCGCTCCATTGCTCCACATTTTCATCAAAATCACCGATGTTTCCTAATATAGTGGCCATCTCACGTTTCAAATTAAAATTTCTGTTTACTCACTGCACCCGTAACGTACGCAGATTCATCCGCTCCTCATTGCCACTTGTTGTGTCGGTACCTTTCTACCTAGACACAATTTAGGACTCAGAACTCAGAGGTTCAAACATGAAGTGCTTTATTGGAAGGAAAGGAAGTTCTGGAAAGTTCCGAACAAAGAGAGCTAAACTTAACAGAGAACACCCAACCATTTATCTCCTGTGACAGCGCCACCACAGGTGGGAGGAGAACACAAAATACATAACAGTGGGCATAAATCATACCAAGTTAAAATCATCCATTTCTTGCCATGAAATACATCACCCCAAAAACTGCTAAATTTTGTACCGTGTAATATACAGTGTCAACATTTGATTCCATGAGTTGCTCCGATATGAAAGGGGGCTGTGCTCATCAAAATGTGATTGGCAAACTATTTTTTGATAACAAACTTACAGTGAGATGCCATAAATTGAGTCAAAAGGCATCCATTCCTCCATTTTGAAATGCCTGCACCTCAAACTGCTTTGGTATCAACTGGATTGTAAAACTAAGACAATAGACTCATAGATAGAGTCATAGAGTTATACAGCACAGAAAGAGGCCCTTCGACCATCGTGTCTGTGCCAGCCATCAAGCCCTGTCTATTCTAATCCCATTTTCCAGCACTTGGTCCATAGCCTTGTATGCTATGGCGTTTCAAGTGCTCATCTAAATGATTCTTGAATGTTATGAGGGTTCCTGCCTCTACCACCCTTTCAGGTAGTGAGTTCCAGATTCCAACCACCCTCTGGGTGAAAAGGTTTTTCCGCAAATCCCCTCTAAACCTCCTGCCCCTTATCTTGAAACTATGCCCCCTGGTTATTGACCCCTCTACTAAGGGGAAAAGTTCCTTTCTATCTACCCTATCTATGCCCTCATAATTTTGTACACCTCAATCAGGTCCCCCCTCAGCCTTCTCTGCTCTAAGGAAAACAACCCCAGCCTGTCCAGTTTCTCTTCATAGCTGAAGCGCTCCAGCCCAGGTAACATCCTGGTGAATCTCCTCTGCACTCTCTCCAATGTAATTACATCCTTCCTATAGTGTGGCGACCAGAACTGCACACAGTATTCCAGCTGTGGCCTAACTAGCTGATGTAAGAAAACTACTAGGTACTTGGTCTAAGCGTTAAACAAAGCTTTAATCAACTGTTTTACAACATGGAGGCCTAGTTGTGTCCTTCACTAGTTCCTGTTAAGAATGTCTTGCGCAAGCTGGGCCCATGCCCGAGTATTTATACTCTCCCTGGACAGCGCCACCCGTAGGCCGCTCAGTATTATTTCATAAGTCTTTCTTTCATGAATGACTGATTCATGTCACTAGCGTTTTGTACAGCTCCATCATAACCTCCCTGCTCTTATATTCTATGCCTCGGCTAATGAAGGCAAGCATCCCATATGCCTTTTTAACCACCTCATCTACCTGTCCTGCTGCCTTCAGTGATCTATGTACATGCACACCAAGGTCCCTCTGATCCTCTGGTCTTCCTAGGGTTCTACCATTCATTGTGTATTCCCTTGCCTTGTTAGTCCTCCCAAAATGCATCACCTCACACTTTTCAGGGTTGAATTCCATTTGTCACTGTTCTGCTCATCTAACCAACCCCCATCTATATTGTCCTGTAGCCTGAGGCTTCCCTCCTCGCAATTTACCACTCCACCAACTTTCGTGTCATCTGCGAACTTACTGGTCATACCTCCTACATTCATATCTAAATCATTAATGTACACTACAAACAGCAAAGGATCCAGCACCGATCCCTGCGGTACATCACTGGACACAGGCTTCCAGTGACAAATACAATCTTCGACCATCACCCACTGCCTCCTGCCACTAAGCCAATTTTGGATCCAATGGCCTAGAAATTCAGTTGGCAGCGCCAGCCGCTAGCACCTTACGAGGGCGATAAGTGGAGCGCAAAGCAGCTAGCACCCGGGCGCGGCGCGATCTGCGCCTCTCGCGAACTTGAGTGAAGACATGGCAGCGGCGCAAAACCGCAACGCTCGCTCAGCTGCACACGCAGATCCTGACATCATTTCATGGTGCAACGCCCTTGGTGCGCCCCGAACCGGAACTTCAGTGGCGCCCCCCTTCTTTCCGCCTGGCGCTTGCAGTGACTGGTTGAGTGGAACGGTTCCCAGTCACTGTCGGGCTGGGGGGGAACGCTATTTAAAGGGGACTCTTCCTGCATTCTTTGTGGTAGCCATTTTGTACCACTCCTTCTGTGTGAGAGAGAGAGATTTGGAGAGAGACAAAGGGAGAGAGCTTTCTGCTTTGACTCAGCGTTCGCACAGGTACTTCTGGCTTCAGGCCAGAGCTTTGCAGTTGGATTGATTTTTCAGTGCCATAGCCTTGAGTGGCCACATATAATGGGGGCTGCAAAGGGTGGAAATGTTGGGTTTCTGCATTGCATTGAAAGGGCTCAGAGACGCCGAGAGAGAGTGCCAATCATGGCCAGACGGAGAAGGGCCAACAGGCGTCGGCACAGGAGGCCTTACCCTCCCAGGGTATACCGCCAGCACTTCTCCTACCTCAACATGTCTGAGGAGCAGTGCATTCAGAGGCTTCGATTCAGAAGGGAGGTGGTCACTGAGATCTGCTACCTGCTTCAGAGAGATCTGCAGCCTCAGTTGAGGAGCAGGACGTCTCTGTCAGTGGCAGTGAAGGTGACAGTGGCTCTCAACTTCTATGCCACTGGCTCCTTCCAATCCACTACTGGGGACATTGCCAATGTCTCCCAGTTGGCGGTGCATTGCTGCATCTGCCAGGTCACGAATGCCCTCTTCAGAAGGAGACGTCAGTACATTTCCTTCCCCATGACCCTGGACAAGCAGCAAGAGCATGCAATGGGATTTGCAAGAATAGCGGGCTTCCCCATGGTCCAGGGCGCCATTGATTGCACGCATGTGGCTTTGCGGGCGCCGCTAGAGAATGCCGAGGATTACTGCAACTGGAAGGGGTACCATTCGCTGAACGTGCAGTTGGTGTGTGACCACAGGCAGCTCATACTAGCTGTCAATGCCCGCTTTCCAGGTAGCAGCCACGATGCCTTCATCCTGCGCCAGACTTCTGTGGCAGACATTTTCGAAGCCCTGGCTCACCCAGGAGGCTGGCTTCTCGGGGACAAGGGCTATCCTTTGTGCACCTGGCTGATGACCCCACTCCGTGCGCCCACCACCCCTGCTGAAGAACGATACAATGACAGCCATCAAGTGACCAGGAACATCATTGAGCACACAATCGGCGTGCTGAAGCAACGGTTCCGCTGTCTGGACCATTCCGGGGGAGCCCTACAGTACTCGCCTGAGCGAGTCTCCCATTTCATTGTAGTGTGCTGTATGCTGCACAACCTGGCTATCCTCAGGATTCAGTCACTGCCAGCAGACATTGGAGGACCACCAGAGGAAGAGGAGGAGGAGGAGGAGGAGGAGCACCAAGATGGGAGGGAGGCACAAAGTGCAAGGGCCGTCCGTCAGCGGCTTATTGCAAGTCGGTTCTACGCCCCCTCTCAGGGAATGGCTTGTGCCATTGAAAGAACATGAATGGAGCCGCTCCGCAAACCCTGAGGCGGTCAAGGCAACAAATAGTTCAAAGTGCAAACATGCACAATCTGAATAAAGACAATTTTTTATTTAACAAACTCTGTGCCCTTCCCGCATGACAAACAAATACAGAGAAACCCCCCAAAAAACAGTCAGACACATAACTGGCTCTCACAACCTGGAGACAAACAAAAATGACCATGATCCTCGGCCTTCAGAGAAACAAACACAACATTCTCGGCCTTCAGAGAAAAAAACACAACATCCTCAGCCTTCAGAGAAAAAAACACAACATCCACGGCCTTCAGAGAAAAAAACACAACATTTTGCCACACCTCCTACTTTTTGGATCTGCGAGGGTGATCTGCCTCGCTTGCGAGATTGGCCCCTTCCCGCCCTGCAGCTCCTCCGCAATGGGACCCCAGTGGCTGCAGCAAGGCTGGGGGAAGGCTGCTGAGTGTCGGATAGTGAGTCGGCAGATGCCCTTGGGGGACGGCCTCGACCAGCTCTGGGCCTGGAGGGCCCGGCTGCTGACTGCTCCAACTCTGCTTGGGCGGCTGCAGTCTGTCCTACGGGTGGTGGCAGCTGCAGTGGAGGAGTGACAGTGTTGGCAGCAGGAATGTTGCCAACCTGACAGAGCACAGGCACTCCCTGGTCGGACAAGACACTGGCACTCGCACGGGCCAGCACTGAAGCATGCGCAGCAATCTGCTGAAGCACAGACTACTGGGCTGCTGCGGCGCGATGAGAGCCCGAGCGATTCCTGGCCGATCCAGCGAGGATGGCAGCAGTTAGTGCTCGTGTGGCCCTGATCTGTGTCTGCATCAGACCAGCCAGTGACTGCATGGCACAACTAAGCACTTGGCTGGAAGCCGCCTGTGATGCAGCGACGTCCTGCTGACTCCTGGCCTGTGATGCAGCGACGTCTTGCTGACTCCTGGCCTGTGCTGCCCCGAAGTCCTGCAGACTCCTGGCCTGTGCTGCCCCGAATTCCTGCAGACTCCTGGCCTGTGCTGCCCCGAATTCCTGTACACACCTTGCCAGTGACTCTATGGAGTCAGGCATCCTTGCCACTGCAGCCATGAGCTCAATGTGCGTGCGCTCAGCCTGGGTGCCCATTTCACCAAGGAGCCGCACCTCCTCTGCACTCACTGTAACAGGACTGGAGGCCGCACTCACCCTCCGGGGAGAAGGCCGCTGAGCTTCCCTAACCCCCCTGCGTTGCTGCAGCCCGCTGGGCCCCGGAGCTTCACCCTCCTCAGGCCCTTCCCCCCTGCTCCCCTCCAGGGAAGACGTGTCCCCATCATGGCCATGGGCTGCCTCGGCTGAGGGTGGCACTGATGGTCCGGCTTCCTCTTCCTCCTCTTCACCTTCTGATTCACTCACAGTGCCAGCTTGAGGGTCCGCCTCCTCACCTGGTGAATCAGCATCTGAAAGCAGGGAGGCACAAGAGTTGCTTTATTGTGAGGACAGGGCGGCAGCGTGGGAGGCATGAGTGCTGCTATGCACTGCATTGGTTCGAGAGTGGCAAAGGATGCTGGTGTGAGGCACAAGTGGAAAGAGAGAGGTCAAAAAGGTGATGACCTTACCATTGCTGTCCAGAACGGGGTCGGCATCCCCAGTGGCGACGGGGCCAATCAGCCGGCCTGCCATTATCCGTTCCACTCGCTGCTCCAGGTCGCTGAGGTCTTTAAGTTCAGGACGGCCTCCCCCGGTCCATTGCTGCTGCCTCCTATTGTGGGCCAGCTTGCCCTGCAAGAGAAAGGACGGGCTCTGAGTACAGCCCTGACAGTGTGTCAAGTGGTGAATGTGCATGTGATTTTCATGAGAGTCCCATAGGTGTTGGATGAGGGCTGGGCATTGGGCATTCAGGACCCTTTGGCCATAAAGTGAGGTGCACATGCAGGGATGAAGAGCATACTGGAAAGGGTACTCACCCTGACAACCCGAGTGAAGTCGTTGAACTTCTTCCTGCATTGCGTTGGTGTCCTAGGGACCATGCTGCTGGAGGTCACTCTGTGGGCCACCTCCCTCCAAGCTTTTCTATATTCGCTGGGCAGCAGCCTCCTGCCACTGTCAGGAAAGAGGATAGGTCTCCTCCGCTCCATTGCGCCAACCAGAACCTTCAGGGCACCCTCACTGAAGCGCTGCGCTCGCTCCCTGGCCTTCTCCATGGTCGTGGGCGTAATGATGTCGAAGCAGGTCTGTCCAGGCCTAGAATCAGGGCTCCAGTGTGCAGGGCGTGGCTGCAAACCAAATCGACCCTCCCCCTTTAAGAGCTGACCGGCACCAGCATGTCTGCCTGCAATCGATAACTCGCCGCTCCTGCGCTGCGCCCGCCCTTGGTGGTAGCGCCTCAGCTCGCTGGCTTAGCGCCTTATAATAGTCGTGCACCGCCTGCTTTAGCGCAGCAGCAACCTCTTGGGGTGATGCAACTCAATTTCGGCAAAGGTAGCGCTAAGTTGCGCCGGGCGCTAAATTTAGCGAACGCTCGGCTGTAGCGCCCCAAACGTGGTGATACTGAATTTCTAGGCCAATGTGCCAAATTGCCCTGGATCCCATGGGCTCTTACCTTCTTGACCAGTCTCCCATGCGGGACTTTGTCAAAAGCCTTACTGAAGTCCATGTAGACTACATCAACTGCACCACCCTCATCCACACACCTAGTCACCCCCTCGAACAATTCAATCAAATTGGTTAGACATGATCTCCCCTGACAAAGCCATGCTGACTATCCTTGATTAATCCTTGCCTCTCCAAGTGGAGATTAATTCTGTCCCTCAGAATTTTTTCCAATAATTTCCCTACCACTGATGTTAACAAATATAGTACGTCACAGAAACTGTCTCATATCCTTGTACACTCAGACTACAATATAATCTAACAATGAGAAAATGTTCCCTGGCTTTCCTACCATCTGCCATCTGTTCAAATATTTGCACATAAATGACTATGACACCATAAAGCATAACATAAGGAATGTCAAGTTTATTATGAGTTTATAGCATGGAGTCTGAAAGGACCTATACACAAATGTGGATTACAAGTAAAGATTTTGACCAATTATTATTTCAAAGTCAGTACTAATGTTCCTTGTTTAATTGTATATGGGTACATTTGCTGATTTTAATTGGTTATATGAGTAGCCTCAGATAATTGGCCCCCCTCCCCAGCACCAAACATGGACTTACATGCAAAGGAAATGGGAAGGAAAAACAAAATCAATTTAAAGAAAATTCTCAGGAAAAATATAAATTGAAATAAATTGATATCACCAGGAGCTCACCTTGCATTTTTGATAAGGTCCAACCCAGTAAACAGGGGTGCGTTCGGGGCAATGCAACCATGGGAATAGCCTCTATTTAATGCAACCAGTCTACCGACATCATCTATGGCAGAGAGCACCAATGATCAGGGTGTAAAGTACAGCATGCAAATGAAACAAGCAATAATGTTGATGCATGTTTGAAGAAGCACATTTGGCTAACAACTTGACGGGCTGGAAAAGACCAGCTGGCCCATCATCACGTAAAATAACTAATCATCAAAGACTTCAGAACCTACATTTCCCTGTTAAAAAATCTTTGGGAACCAAAGCAACAGAGCAAACTTTTGGATTTAATAATTGTAAAGTCTGTGGGTTGTATAGCGAAGTAATACACAGACTACAAGAGTAACTTAAACAGGACTTTACTATTCGAAGGTCAGGGCGAATCTGCCCAATAAATCCTGACACAGCACTTATATACTGGTGTGGTCACCATCGGTATTACAGTATACAGCAGCCAAGATAAAGTAGTGCCACACCTAAAATAGTTCTCTTAAAGGTGAACGGTTACTTACAATAGTTCTCTTAAAGGTAGAACAGTTACATACACTACAATCCTCCCTTTTTAGCTTACAACATACTTATTCCCCATTAACCATATCATTAGAACATATATACAAATTATGTAAAACAGTTCACAGATTCAGTCTCTCTGGAGGTCTCCTGACTCTGTCCGGATAACGCCTCGGTGGTGTAGTAGTTTTCGGCGGGGTAGTAGGTTCTTCCGGCAAGGCCGATTCAGCTTGAAGGACAGTGTCAGGATCATCTGATTCCAGTATTACCAGATCGGAGGTAGGTGCTCTGGGTATCTCTGTTTCTACATTAGCCGTGTAAGGTTGTGGAGTAGGTTGGCTCTTTGTGGATGACCCTATGATCTGGTCAACATGGCGCCTTATTATGCTGTCACCAATGTCCACTGTATACAGCAGCGGCCCTAGCCTTTTTACAATAGTTCCAGGCTGCCATTTCTCGGTACGGTAGTCCCGGGCCAAAACTTGTTGACCTGTCTGAAAAGATCTAGTTGGCCTTTCATTCATGCCCTGGAATTGCCAGTTCTCTACGTCCCTTCTGACATTTGGCTTAATCAAATCCAGCCGGCATCTTAGTCTTCTATTGAAAAACATCATGGCGGGAGTTTGATTTGTGACCGCATGTGTTGCATTCCTGTACGCCAACAAGAAGTTATCTACCTTATGTTGTAAGTTGATGTTCTCATTACCCATGGCCTTTATGGCCTTCTTGAAGGTCTGGACAACCCTTTCAGCTAAGCCATTGGTGGCGGGATGGTATGGGGCTGACGTGTAGTGCTTGACCCCATTGCTTTTTAAGAACTTCCTGAATTCTTCGGACACAAATTGTGGTCCATTATCAGAACAGACCTGTTCCGGCAGCCCATTCCTGGCAAACATGGTCCTTAATACTGTGATGGTTTTTTCCGTGGTGGTGGAGGACATCTTTATTACCTCCGGCCACTTGGAGTGTGCATCCACCGCTATTAGAAACATTGAGTCCATAAATGGACCAGCAAAGTCGATGTGTACCCTTTGCCAAGGAGATGAGGGCCACTCCCATGGATGCAGAGGAGCTTGTGGTGGCGCGTTTTGGACCTTCTGGCATCCTAGACAACTCTTGGTTATTTCCTCGATGTCTCCATCAATACCTGGCCACCACACAAACGCTCTTGCTAGGTTCTTCATTTTCACTCCACCCAGATGCCCCTCATGAAGTTCCTTTAGCACCTTATGCTGAAGTTTGGGTGGAATCACCACTCTCGATCCACACATCAAGGTTCCTCGGCACACTGACAGCTGTTCTTTCGGTTGCGAAAATGCTGGCAGTGTTGGTTCGCCATGTGCTGGCCATCCCTCCACTGTTAGATCGTAGACCCGTGAGAGAGTCGGGTCATTTCTTGTTTCATTCTCGATCATCGAATTGGTTACTGGTAGACATTCTACTATGGATGAGTGGAACATCTCTACCGGGTCCATTGTAGCCGCCTCTTCTACTACCGGCAACGGTAGGCGCGATAACCCATCAGCATTTCCATGCTGTTTGGAGCTTTTGTATTCAATGTCATATTGGTGTGCCCCAAGTAACACGGACCACCTCTGTAACCTTTGCGCTGTCATAGTGGAAACGGCCTTGTTAGGGTTGAATATGGACACCAACGGCTGGTGGTCTGTCAGTAATGTGAACTTCTTGCCCTGCAGGTAATGATTGAATTTCTTTACTCCCCACACAAGTAACAAGGGGGCATAGATTCAGGGTAAGGGGCAGGAGATTTAGAGGGGATTTGAGGAGGAACTTTTTCACCCAGAGGGTGGTTGGAATCTGGAACTCACTGCCTGAAAGGGTGGTAGAGGCAGGAACCCTCACAACATTCAAGAAGCATTTGGATGAGCACTTGAAATGCCATTGCATACAAGGCTATGGACCAAATGCTGGAAAATGGGATTAGACAGGACAGGGGTGGATGGGCGGCGCGGACACGATGGGCCGAAGGGCCTCTTTCTGTGCTGTAAAACTCTATGACAAGGCTGAGGGCCTCCCTGTCTATCTGAGCGTAATTTCACTCCGCGGAGGTCAACGATCGGGACGCAAATGCGACTGGCCTTTCCGAGCCATTTGGTAACTTGTGTGAAAGTACTGCTCCAATTCCATAAGGGGAAGCATCACAAGCTAGACGAAGAGGTAATGTTGGGTTGAAATGAGCCAACACTTCCTCAGAGGTAATCAACGCCTTGCTTCTGCGAAAGGCCTTTTTACAGTCCTCGCTCCACTTCCATGGCACTTCTTTCCATAACAGAGCATTCAGCGGATGTAGCACCGTGGATAAATTTGGCAGAAACTTGTGATAATAATTAATCAACCCCAGAAACGATCTCAACTGTGAAACGTTTTCCGGAGCGGGGGCCTTCACGACAGCTTCTATCTTGTCAGGCGACTTGTGCAGCCCCTCTTGGTCAATGACATGACCGCAGTACGAGATCCGTTTCTGGAAGAACTCACATTTCTGGCGATTAACTCGAAGGCCATATTCCTTCAACCTGGTGAGCACCAGTTTCAAATTTGTGAGGTGTTCCTCCTCGTATTCTCCCGTAATCAGGATATCGTCCAAGTAACACTGCGTGCTTGGAACACCTTGTAAGACCTGCTCCATTGCCCTCTGCCAAATTGCTGGAGCCGAAGCTACTCCAAAAACCAGTCTATTATAACGATACAAGCCTCTGTGCGTGTTGATTGTGAGATACTGGCGCGACTCTTCCTCGACTTCCATTTGTAAGTATGCCTGTGCCAGGTCTATCTTGGTGAAGTGTTGCCCGCCAGACAATGAAGCAAAGATATCCTCAATCCGCGGAAGCGGGTATTGTACCGTGTGAAGCACCGGATTAACTGTGATCTTGAAATCTCCGCAGATGCGGACCTTCCCCAGTCCCCCTGGCTTTTTACTTGATGAAGACTTCATGACGGGAACAATGGGCGTGGCCCACTCACTCCAGTCCACCTTAGACAGTACCCCTGAACGTTCAAGCTCTTCCAGTTCTGCCTCCACAGCAGGTCGTATCGCGTAAGGTACCGATCTGGCTTTGAAAAATTTTGGGCTTGCATGTTCTGCAATCTTGATTTTTGCTTTAATTCCTCTCAGTGTTCCCAGTCCTTGCTGGAATACCTCTTTAGCTTCGTCCAATATTCTGGACAACCGTTCAGGTTTGACCTCTTCCTTCCCGGAATCTACCGTCATTGTGTTTAGTGAATGCCAGTCTATCTTTATTTTCCTGATCCACTCCCGTCCCAGAAGTGGTGGACCTCCCTCGGGCAGCACATACAAGTCCATCCTTTGGTGATCTTTGTCTTTGTAGCTCACCTTGACTTCTATCTTTCCAATGGGGTATACTTTGTGCCCCGTGTATGTCTGCAATACTATCTCCGTATCCCGTAGGGGAATATGTTTGAATAACTTTTTGTAATCATGCTTATTCATGACCGTCAACGCCGATCCGGTGTCCACTTCCATCTTCACTTGGACTTTTGCAATCTGTAGTGTGATCCAGATAGTTTGTCGGTCAGCTTCTTTACTCACATTATGAATCCTCAGACTACCCAGTGCCTTGCTGTTGGAGTCTGAGTCCGAATTCTGTTCATCTGGACTCTTCCCAGTCACCTCATGTACCTTTCTGTACTTCTTCTGCGGTGACTTATTATTGTTGTTCTTCTTTCCTGACCGGCATACCTTAGCTATGTGGCCAAGCTTGCCACATTTCCTACAGTCCTGGTTTTTAACCCAGCATTGGTTCTGGTCGTGTGTTGTCTTCCCACAACGAGAACATTTCGTTGTACCCGAAGTCATTTGATCCACACTGAGTACCGCTGTCTTCCGCTGCATTTCCGCCGTGCCTCTCGCTGCGGCTTCGTGCGATGCTGCAATAAGGACAGCCTTATCAAGTGTAAGATCGTTCTCTTCGAGTAGTCGTTTTTGCGTTCCTTCCTTCGACAATCCACGCACGAACTTGTCTCGCAATGCCTCTGTCAGATTTCCTCTAAACTGGCAGTATTTCGCTAGTCTACGCAGCTCGACCAAGTACTCCGCGTTGCTTTCCTCTTTTCGTTGCGTTCTCCCGTAAAATTTAGATCGTTCCGCTAACATCAGCGGTGCGGGGTTAAAATGATCCTTCAGGACAGCAACAATATTATCGAAAGACTGATCCGTCGGTTTAGCTGGTGATAGAAGATGCTTCAATAACCCGTATGTCCTCGCACCCATTGAGTTTAATAAGGTTAGAGCTTTTTCATAATTTGCTATCTTATTAGCCGTACAATATATCTCGATGCGTTCTACATACGTGGGCCAGTCTTCCACCTCGGCATTGAAACCGTTGCTGTTACTATGCTTAGGCATCTTCACACTCTTCCTGAGAAACAACAACAATATTCTTTAACTTTTTTTTTTCCAGATGGCGGTTTCCCGCGCTTATCTTCTTTCCCCGCCCACTTTAAAAATGGCGGTTCCCGCTTCTGTCTTCTTCCCCGCCTACTGGCGGCTTCCCGTGTTTCTTCCCCTGGCAGGAGGGGTAAGCTTCCCTCGGACGACGGCCGCTGGCTTTCGGGTTTGCAGCCTGCGCGTCGGCTTCAGCGCGTTCCCTTCTCTCGGCAGGGCAGCCGGTGCTGGGTACAACCCGTTGGCGGCGAACAGTTTCAGCCGCTGGGCTGGATCTCGCTCAGCCTTCCTTGCTCGGGCTCCCAATCGCGCCTCCAGCCCTCTCGCAGTCCGGTGCTTCCCTCCCCGGCTGCGGCTACGTTCTCCGTGGCTTATTTATTTTTATATCTTCCCGCGCCTTACGACCCCGGTCGCAGCGCCTCGTGGTCGCGGTAGTTGTCCGGCCTTTTTCGCCGTCGCGGTCTAGCCGTCTCACGACGCTCCCCAGCCCGCTTGTACCGCGGCTTCTGCTCCACGCTGCCCCAGTCTCAGCGCCCCTGGGCCCGACTTCTGTCCGGCTCCTTTCCCCCTCGACCGTGGTCGAGTGCACCGCCCTTATCCTCCGTTTATTTGTTTCTATTTTCCCTTTACTCACAGTCACCGTGGCCGACTTGCTTCTCGTGTTGATCGGCTCACTCACCACCGTGGCAGAAGGGACAATCCATGCCTGTTGCTGATGGAAGACTTCGTGTTTGAAATCTTCCTCCTTTCTTGGTCTGCAGACTCGAGTTTTCTCTCAGCAAAACGACGAGGGCGGGTGCCTCTTTTCAACGCTCGTTTACTTCTTCAGAAGTATTGTTGCCGCAGGGTAAGATCGAACTCGTCGCCACTGTAAAGTCTGTGGGTTGTATAGCGAAGTAATACACAGACTACAAGAGTAACTTAAACAGGACTTTACTATTCGAAGGTCAGGGCGAATCTGCCCAATAAATCCTGACACAGCACTTATATACTGGTGTGGTCACCGTCGGTATTACAGTATACAGCAGCCAAGATAAAGTAGTGCCACACCTAAAATAGTTCTCTTAAAGGTGAACGGTTGCATACAATAGTTCTCTTAAAGGTAGAACAGTTACATACACTACAATAATTGTCCCCAAAATTTGCACTTAATGTGGGATCTTGCCTGCTGGTGCCCACTGGTGCTTATCTCACCACAGGTTCGGTGCGAGGGGGGGCCTAAATTGCATGGGGCCAGCGAGCGCAAGTGCCATTGCAGGCACATGTCTGACACCCACCTGCCCGTTGCTGTCTGAAAATCCAAGCGCAGTGTCAAAGTAAGTATGCACACCTTTGCATAGTGGATTAATATTGAGGTCAAGTATGCATGGCATGAACCAAAATTCTGCATCTCAGCACCATCATGGAGGTGCCATGAAAAGCCTTCAAAAAGGTTTTCCCTTTTCTATGCAATTGCAGAAGAGCTTCAAGATGAAGTATTTGCATAGCACAGATAGTTTGCACTCTGACATCAAAATGTTGGAAGGTCTGCTCTGAACATGCATTGCCACTGGAACCAACATGCATGCAATACTTGATTACATTCATATCAGGGGGGATGCGCGCTGGCCATAGCGTCTGAGTGCTCTGCCGAATTTTAACTTCTGAATGTTTTGTGTGTGCCTCCAGGAAACGACTGCTCACAACCATCAGGAATGAACATGCACAGGTGGGGATCTGTCATAGTTAAAGGAGCTGACAAAAAATAAAACACGCCCTTGGCGTATTTATTTCTATGTCTGTGGAACAAGTACGGTAGGGAGACATTGAATGAATGCTGCCCTGTCCAGAAAGTATCTTCCTTTTCTTTCCCTCATTAGTACTTTTGCTCATTCTCTCCCTCAGTAATACTAAGGCATACATTGCACAACAGTAGAATAGCAAACAATATGAAATAGCCCAGAAATTCGGGTCTCCACGGGTGAGTACGCACGGGGTACTCACCCGTAGGCCCAATAGAAGTGCCGGTTTCGTGCATACACTGCGCATGCGCGGGAAACCGGCACTTCCGTTCCCCTGAAAGAAGGGGTTCAGAGTTCGAACGCGTGCGCAGGAGAGGCTGCGCGTGCGCATCGAACTTACGTTTTTTTTGCAGGTTTTCCCGGGAGGGTAAGTCTCCAGAAGTTACACATTTAAAAAGCAGGTGTAAGGCCTGCTTTTTACAAGGTAAGTGGTGAATTAATTAAAATTAAAACATTTTTTCAACAGGTTTATTATTTTTAAATACTTTAAAGAAAGGTAAGTTTATTTTTAGCCCCGTTAGAAACTGTAATTAATTTTTTCAAAAATTTAAATTATTGTTTAAAATAGTTATTTTGTAGGAACGCGGGTTCCTAACTAAAAGACTGAGTTCGACTCAGGCAATCAAACAAAACGAACTTTAATGAAACAAACAGGTTTTAACAAGAAACTGCAGGATAAGAACATAAGAACATAAGAAATAGGAGCAGGAGTAGGCCAATCGGCCCCTCGAGCCTGCTCCGCCATTCAATAAGATCATGGCTGATCTGATCCTAACCGCCAATCTACTATCACTGAACCATCTCCTGAATCTAACAGAATTAGACACACGAAATAGGAGCAGGATCAGGCTACACGGCCCCTGGGCCCGCTCCGCTACCCACAGGGCCATGTCTGATCCGAACCTAGACTCATGTCCAAATTCCTGCCCGCTCCCCGTAACCCTTTATTCCCTTTACTTCTAGGAAACTGTCTATTTCTGTTTTAAATTTATGTAATGATGTAGCTTCTACAGCTTTTTGGGGCAGCATATTCCATGGACCTACCACCCTCTGAGTGAAGTAGTTCCTCCTCATCTCAGTTTTGAAAGAGCAGCCCCTTATTCTAAGACTATGCCCCCTAGTTCTAGTTTCACCCATCATCGGGAACATCCTCCCCGCATCCACCAGATCCAACCCCTTCACAATCTTATATGTTTCAATAAGATCGCCTCTCATTCTTCTGAACTCCAATGAGTAGAGTCCCAATCTACTCAACCTCTCCTCATATGTCCATCCCCTCATCCCCGGGATTAACCGAGTGAACCTTCTTTGTACTGACTCGAGAGCAAGTATGTCTTTTCTTAAGTATGGACACCAAAACTGTATGCAGTATTCCAGGTGCGGTCTCACCAATACCTTGTACTACTGAAGCAATACCTCCCTATTTTTATATTCTATCCCCCTAGCAATGAAAGCCAACATTCCATTGGCCTTCTTAAGCACTTGCTGCACCTGCATACTAACCTTTTGAGTTTCGTGCACCAGGACCCCCAGATCCCTTTGTACTTCAGTACTTTCCAGTTTCTTGCCATTAAGATAATAACTTGCTCTACGATTTTTCCTGACAAAGTGCATAACCTCACACTTTCCAGTATTGTATTCCATCTGCCAAATCTCTGCCCACTTACTTAGCCTGTCTATGTCCCCTTGCAGGTTTTTTATGTCCTCCTCACTCACTACTTTCCCTCCCATCTTAGTATCATCTGTAAACTTTGATATGTTACACTCGGTCCCCTCCTCCAAATCGTTAATATAGATTGTAAAGAGTTGGGGACCCAGCACTGACCCCTGTGGAGCACCACTAGTTACTGATTGCCAGTCCGAGAATGAACCATTTATCCCAACTCTCTGCTTTCTGTTAGATAGCCAATCCTCTATCCATGCCAGAATATTACCCCCAATCCTGTGATTTTTTATCTTAAGCAATAATCTTTTGTGTGGCACCTTGTCAAATGCCTTTTGGAAGTCTAAATACACTACATCCACTGGTTCCCCATTTATCCACCCTATATGTTACTTCCTCAAAGAACTCCAGCAAATTTGTCAAACATGACTTCCCCTTCATAAAACCATGCTGACTTTGTCCTATTAAATTATGATTATCCAAATGTCCTGTTACTGTCTCCTTAATAATAGACTCCAATATTTTACCGACCGCAGATGTTAGGCTAACCGGTCTATAGTTTCCAGCCTTCTGTCTACTGCCCTTTTTAAATAAGGGCGTTACATTAGCAGTTTTCCAGTCTGCCTGGACCTTTGCTGATTCCAGGGAGTTTTGGAAAATTATTACCAATGCATCCACAATCCCTACCGTCACTTCCCTCAAGACCCTAGGATGTAAGCCATCAGGTCCAGGTGATTTATCTGCCTTGAGTCCCATTATTTTACCGAGTACCACTTCCTTAGTGATTTTGATCGTGTTTAGCTCCTCCCCCCCATAGCCCCTTGTTTGTCCAGTGTTGGGATATTCTTAGTGTCTTCTACTGTAAAGACTGATACAAAATATTCATTCAGTGTTTTTGCCATCTCCATATTTCCCACCATTAATTTCCCGGTCTCATCCTCCAAGGGACCAACATTTACTTTAGCCACCCTTTTTCTTTTTATATAACTATAAAAACTCTTACTATCTGTTTTTATATTTTTTGCTAATTTACTTTCATAATCTATCTTCCCTTTCTTAATCAATCTTTTTGTTACTTTTTGCTGTCTTTTAAAGTTTTCCCAATCCTCTATCCTCCCACTAGATTTGGCTACCTTATATGCCCTTGTTTTTAGTCGAATACTATCCTTAATTTCTTTACTTAGCCACGGATGGCTGTCTTTTCTTTTACACCCTTTTCTTCTCAGTGGAATATATATTTTTTGGAAGTTGTAAAATAACTCCTTAAATGTACACCACTGATCATGTATCGTCTTACCCTTTAATCTATTTTCCCAATCCACTCTACTCAATTCCGCTCTCATACCTTCATCGTCTCCTTTATTCAAGCTTAGCACGCTTGTTTGAGATCCAGCCTTCTCACCCTCTAATTGAATATGGAATTCAACCATGTTATGGTCACTCATTCCAAGGGGATCCTTTACTAGGACATTTTTAATTAATCCTGTCTCGTTACACAGGACCAGATCTAAGGTTGCTTGCCCCCTGGTTGGTTCAGTTACATACTGCTCAAGAAACCCATCCCTAATACACTCAATGAACTCATCCTCAAGGCAGCCCTGCCCAATTTGATTTGTCCAATTAATATGATAGTTAAAGTCCCCCATAATTATAGATGTTCCCTTATTACAAGCCTCAACTATTTCCTGATTGATACTCCGTCCAACAGAGTTGCAACTGTTCGGAGGCCTATAGACTACGCCACTAGTGTTTTTTCCCCTTATTATTCCTTACCTCCACCCAAACTGTTTCATTATCCTGATCTTTTGACCCAATATCATTTCTCTGTATTACAGTGATTCCTTCCTTTATTAACATAGCCACCCCACCTCCCCTTCCTTCCTGCCTGTCCTTCCTGATCGTTAAATAACCTGGTATGTTTAATTCCCAGGCATTGTCACCCTGCAGCCATGTTTCTGTAATGGCCACAAGATCATACCCATATGTAGTTATTTGTGCCATTAACTCGTCTATTTTGTTACGAATGCTACGTGCATTCAGATAGAGAACTTTCAAATATGTTTTGTGACACTTAGGCCTAGAAATTCACTTTGGGCCCGTCAGCTGGCGTGCGCCCAAAAGTTAGCGCTGAGCGCGGAGCCAGTTGCGCGCATCAGATATTCAGTTTTTGCGCCCCAAATCGGAACCGGGCGCTATTCCAGGGTGTTCCCGCCCCCGCTTGGGGCGCTGAAACTGAATTTCAGCGCTCTAGGCGCCACTGCGCCACCCGCTGTGGAGCGGCAGGCTGCGGTACTGCAGGCCTCCTCCTTCTCTTAAGGGGGAGGTGCCTACAACGGGGAGATCGCCGCTGGATAGTGCCGGCAAATGAGCCCGGCACCACGGAGAAGTGCCGGGTTCGCGGAAAGCAGCCGGCAATGCCGCGGGGGGTGGTGGAGGAGGCCGGGGAAGGAGGTGCGGGCAGGCGGCCGCCGAAAAAGCGGCCGGCCGCACCTCCACCTTAAAGCGCCCCACTAAGGCTACAGTACGGCCCTGTTTTCTGATCGCTGTTTGCGGCCGTTGCGGAAGAGGCGGCCGCAACTAAATATGGGGGTCGGGCCGGTATCGGGGCGGAACCGCGGCACTGCGCACACCGATGACGTCATTGGTGCCGGCGCAGCGCTAACGGCTACCGCCGCCATTACCGCTGCACTGAATATCAGCGCAAACTCCTCTATTGGCGCAGAAGCCCTCTTTGGGCGGTAACTGGCCGCAAAGCTGGCAGCGCCTTACTGAATTTCTAGGCCTTAGTTCCTGCTTTTGCCCTTTTTATTACTTTACCTTTTACTCCATACCTTCTGCCCCTTCCTGACACACTCTGGTTTTTAATTTCCCCACTGCTACCTAAGTCTGTGACCTTCTCTGTTGTCATTTTTATTATTTGCCCTCTAGGAACCTCCCCCCCACTAGTTAGTTTAAAGCCCTCTCTACAGCCCTAGTTATATGATCCGCCAGGACTCTAGTCCCAGCACTGGCCAAGTGAAGCCCGTCCCAACGGAACAGCTCCCTCCTGCCCCAGTACTGGTGCCAGTGTCCCAGGAAGCAAAACCCATTTCTCCCACACCAGTCTTTGAGCCACGCATTTAACTCTGTAATTTTATTTGTCCTAGCCAAATTCGCTCGTGGCTCAGGGAATAATCCAGAGATTATTACCCTTGAGGTTCTGTTTTTTAATTTGACCCCTAGCTGCTCATACTCCTTTAACAGAACTGGCTTCCTAGTCCTACCTACGTCGTTTGTACCAACATGGACCACGACAACTGGATCCACCCCCTCCCACTGCAAGTTTCTTTCCAGCCCAGAGGAGATGTCCTTAACCCTGGCACCGGGTAGGCAACACAGCCTTCGGGACTCTCGCTCTCGGCTGCAGAGAACTCTATCTATCCCCCTAACAATACTATCCCCTACCACTACAACATTTCTATTTACTCCCCCCTGTTGAATGGCCCCCCGTTCCACGGTGCTGTAGCCAGGTTGCTCATCCTCCCTGCAGTCCCTGCTCCTGTCCCCACAGGGAGTTAGAAGCTCGAACCTGTTGGTCAAGAGCAAGGGCTGCGGCTCCTCCAGCTCTACCTCCTGGATCCCCGTACCTGCCTCACTCGTAGTCACACCATCCTGTCCCTGACCATGGTCTACATCTGAATTACTTAACTTCATAGATGTGACCACCTCCTGCTACACAGAGTCCAGGTACTTCTCCCCCTCCCTGATGTGTCACAGTGTCTGAAGCTCAGACTCCAGCTCATCAACACGGAGCTGGAGTTCCTGTAGCAGCAGACACTTGTCACAGACGTAATCACCGTGAGCCTCAATGGGGTTCACCGGCTCCCACATCTCGCAACAGTAACACATCACCTGCTCCATTCTATTTAATTAATTAAATTTTTTATTGTTAGTTATGGACACCCTCTGCCCGATTTTAGATGCTAGTATCCCCTTTAATTAATTGGATTTAAATTAAATCAATCCCTCTAGTTACACCAGTTAAATGGTTTACCAACAGTCACTCTGCACCAGAAAGGCCTTGGTACACCACAGCAACCTTAAAAACTATAAACCACAGACTAAAAGTTTTAAAACGAGAGAAATACTCCAACCAATCACCTACCTGTTTTGTGGTGACGTCACACCTTGAATACTTTTTACCTCTCTCCTTGCCTGAGATTGGAGATTGGTGAGGCCTACCTGAGCCTTTGGGGCCTCTTGTAGTCGCTCTGCCACACTGCTCCGCCTCCACCCGCTGCCGATGCCGCACTGAGGCCTACCTGAGCCTCTGGGGCCTCTTGTAGTTGCTCTGCCGCGCTGCTCCGCCTCCACCCACTGCCGATGCCGCACGGAGGCCTACCTGAGCCTCTGGGGCCTCTTGTAGTCGCTCTGCCGCGCTGCTCCGCCTCCACCCGCTGCCGATGCCGCATGGAGGCCTACCTGAGCCTCTGGGGCCTCTTGTAGTCGCTCTGCCGCGCTGCTCCGCCTCCACCCGCTGCCGATGCCGCACTGAGGCCTACCTGAGCCTCTGGGGCCTCTTGTAGTTGCTCTGCCGCGCTGCTCCGCCTCCACCCGCTGCCGATGCCGCACGGAGGCCTACCTGAGCCTCTGGGGCCTCTTGTAGTCGCTCTGCCGCGCTGCTCCGCCTCCACCTGCTGCCGATGCCGCACGGAGGCCTACCTGAGCCTCTGGGGCCTCTTGTAGTCGCTCTGCCGCGCTGCTCCGCCTCCACCCACTGCCGATGCCGCACGGAGGCCTACCTGAGCCTCTGGGGCCTCTTGTAGTCGCTCTGCCGCGTTGCTCCGCCTCCACCCGCTGCCGATGCCGCACATCGAATGTAGGTCTGCTCTCTTCAGAGGCTCCACGAGGACTGCCTTGGGCGGTCCCGGGCTGACGTCATGACGTCATCACGTTCTTCCCACCAGTGAGGGATCACGTGATGAACGGCGTGACGTCATCACGTTTTAACCTCGCTGTTAAAGTAACCACGCTCTGTACAGTTAAACAGCATAAATACAGATACAGACTCAGGCTGTAGCTAACATGTTGTTAAAGGAATTATATACAAACGATCTGAGTCCTTTGGTGGCTTCGCCACAATTTTATGTAATTTATAGTTATTTTAAAAATGTGATTTTTTTAAAATGTATTTGACGTTTTAGTGATGTTTTGACGCTGAATTGTATTCATAGGTTTGACAGCTCTTCCTGTCAAATCTATGAATACAGATTCCCTGCTACCATTGGCTCTCCATGGCCCACGTGATCCCAGGAGACGCATCGAACTAACTGCGCCCCTGGGATACGCAAGCACTGCGCGCCGGCAGTTGGAGCAGGCCCAGGATCGGAATCCCACGCGGGCCCACAGCTCAACGGCCGGCGCGCTAGGTAAGTGCAGGTCGGGGGCTTGCACCCGTGGGAAGCCCCCGACCCAAATTTCTGGGCCATTACCTCTGTGGCAATGCGTTCCATCCTGAAATCATAGTAGCATATTATCCTTCCCTACTTCCATATGCTCTTCCAAAAATGAAGCACTGTAGGGTGCTTTCCTGTTAACACGACTTGTATTTATGATGTTTCTGTGATCAGGCACTACTGGTGTGGTAACTGAAAGGAAGCCCTTTCTGTTCATGCCACCATGGGTTTGTTGTGAGGAGCTCTGATGCCCACATGGGTGCCATTACCACACCCTGTATTCTTGGGAATCTTGTCACCTAATGATAGTTAGCTTGAATGCACTCGCAGCAGGGTGGAGCATTTTCTGAGGGCCCAGGGGCCGCACTTCTACGAGGAGGTGATAATAATGATTAAGAAGAAAGATTTCAAATGCTTAGACTTTTCTAAAATAAACTTAGTGGTAATATTGGGTGTAAAAGGACCCCTTATATTCTGGAATAACAACAGAAAGTGCTGGAAACACTCAGCAGGTCAGGCAGCATCGAGGAGAGAGAAACAGAGTCAACATTTCGGGTCGAACCGTTCGTCAGAACTCCTTATATTCTGGAGATTGGAACTGACAAATAATGGGGTTTTCTGTTGTAGACAGTTCTGATACTTTGCCAACAAATGCAAAACGCTCTTTCATTATAACATGATGATCTATATATATATCAATAAGAGGAAGCCATGTGCACCTCTGAAAAATGGGTTTAATAACTCAGTACAGGTACTAAAACAGCTGCAGAAAGACAACACAAGATATCAGTTGAAGTTGGCAAGTTTCATAATGCTAAGTCTGAAATGCCTTCTACTCCCTGTAACACATCCTCTGGATCCTCCTGCATGCTCTGCATATGTGGTTGGGATGACTAAGGTACCAGCTGTCCATCACAGCTGATGTTTTGCATTATGAGGTGAGGCGTGAATGACAGCCCTTTACATCAAGGCAGCATTCAATCACATGTGACACAAGAGTGCCCTGGTAATACTGAAGTAGTTGGGTTTCAGGGAGAAAACTCTCAGAGGCTGACGTCATATCTGGCATGAAATAAGATGGCTATGGTTGGTGGAGGCCAATTATCTCAGCCCCAGGACATTGCCACAAGCACATCCTAGGCCCAACCATCTTCAGCTGCTTTATTAATGATCTTCCCTCCATCATAAAACCAGAGGTAGAGCTGTTCATTGATGATTGCACACCTCCTTTCGCAATTCCTCAGTTAATGAAGCAGTCCATCCCGAATGCAGCAAGAACTGGGCAACATCCATGCTTAGGCTGGTAAGTGGCAAGTAACATTTGTCTTGTACAAATGCCAGGCAATGACCAGCTCCAACAAGAGAGACTTTAACCACCTCCCCATGACATTCACTGACAGTAACATGCCCGAGCCCCCCACCATCAACATCCTGAGCATCACCATTGACCAGAAACTGAACTGAACCAGCCATATAGATGCCCTGGCTAGTAAACCAGGTAAGAGGCTGGGTTTTCTGTGGTGAATGACTCACCTCCTGACTGCCCAAAGCCTCTCCACCATTTAAAAGGCACAAGTCAGGAAAGTAATGCCTGGATGGGCACAGCTGCACCAGCACTCAAGAAACTCGGCACCATCTAGGACAAAGCAATCCGCTTGATTGGCCCTCCACCTATTAGTTCAAACATCAACTCCTTCCACCACCAGCGCACCATGGTAGTGTGCACTATCTACAGGTTGCACTACAGCAAGTCACCAAAGCTTCTTCAGTAGCACTTCGCAAACCCACAGCCTCCACCACCTAGAAGAACAACGGCAGCAGGCGTATGGGAACACCATCACCTCCAAATTCCCCTCCAAGTCACACACCATCCTGACTTGGACATATATCGCCAATCTTTCATTGTCGCTGGGTCAAGATCCTGGAACTTCCTACCTAACAGGATTGTGGAAATACCTTCTCAACATGGACTGCAGCAGTTCAAAAAGAAGGCTCATCCCCACCTTCTCAAGGGCAATTAGGGATGGGCATGTAAGGATTTGGGGCTTCCTTAAACTGGTTTAAAGTAATTTTCCTGGTCTTGCAGCCTTTGCCTGCACATCAGACCAATTCCAATAAAACCAATTTTAAAACAGCGGTTTCGAATCGCTACCCCACCTTCCAGTTCTGACTGCGGGCTTATAATTATTGATATTAAAACAGACACATAGTTTGGATGAGAGAAAAAAATCAAGTTTTATTAACTAAAAGAAACTATAATCAAAATATCAAACTATCCCACACGAACACAGTAAAATTGTAAAACTATATAACAGGGGGGTTGCAGACGGCGAAAACGAGGGATACAATGGCTACAATGTTATTTAAACAATCTTAGCAATTCCCTTAAATCACCATCCCCCCTTAACTCCTGTTAGGTTGCCTTGTTGTGGAGTCAGAAACTCTGCTCACATGTGGTCCAGCGAAGAGAGAGAGAGAGAGAGAGAGACTCACCTATGGTCCCAGGAAGTCAAGAGAGAGAGCTGGCTTCTCAGCCCTATCTTTATACCTGGTGAGCCCCTCCCGTCCTGCCTTGCAAGGGCTGTGTGCAAAATTCCCCACCCAAAAGAGTCCAATAGACAAGAGAAAGCTGTGATAGGCTAACTCAAAGTGGTTAGACTAAGTTAATGTGATTTTCGGAGCTCCCTGGGCTGAAACAAAAGGGAGATACAACTGCTCTATTGTCCAGTACTGGGTGATGTAAAATCCATTCAAATCTTAACGTTTCTTCTGCAGTTTAGATGTATCCACTCGATATACAAACAAATGCTAATAGCATTCAGTTGCTTTGTAAACAAAGCATTGTCCTTTGTCTTCATTGAACCTTACTTCCAGACGCAGAAAGCTGCATTCCAAGCCTCTTTTGTCTCGGCCATGTGGTGTCCGCCATTTTTATCCCTGGAAATTTAAAAGCACATCTCCCAGGGATACTTTAATCAAAAAAATGAATCTTCAGAACTGTAAATTATTGCGAATTCTTACAGTCCGCCCTTGGATACTTCCAGCTTGCTTGTAGTATCCTCTTGAAGAAATGAGCAATGATTTCTGACCCCCCACAAACAACCATTCCCTGTATTTACCTAATAGCTATCTGCCACTGATCCCCGTCCCGTCTATTCCCCTTGAATTCAAGAAAAAAACCATGGTACGGTAGGCATCTTACAGATACTTCAGTTTTCAATAAGGGGTCTCATACCTGTGGTGTATGTAACCTGTTCCACCTTAAGAGAACTTAAGCCTGGTCCACCTTAAGAAAGGTACTACTTTCTTTGGCTGCTGCATACGTAATACCGGTGGTGACCACACCGGTATATAAGCACAGTGTAATAATATCGTATTCAGTATAGTCCGACCTCCAACCAGTAAAGACCTGTTGAATTTACTCTTGTGGTCTGTGTAGTAATTCTCACTATAACACACAGACTTAACAGCGGCGACAAGTCCAATTCTTACCCTGCTGCAGTAATTTCCACGGCGACTTCGTCCACAGACAGGACGTCGAAGAGAGGTTTCCACCCTCATCACCTACGGGAAGACACGTCGAGCGGCAGGCATCGAGCAACCGGAGTGCAGAAGACATCCTGACCTCGAAGCCTCCATCAGCGACTGTCAGCTTCTTCTACTACCTCGTGGTGGGTAAGCCGGGCAGCGGCGCGACAGAAAGTCAACCGCGTTGGCTGTACAGACGGGGCTGGGAAGACGGAGGAATAAGGGCGGTGAGGTCGATCGCGACCAGAGATAAGGGCCGGGCCGCTTTCGAGCGAGAGGCGCAGCGCGGGACATCGATCGCGACCGGAGATAAGGGCCGCATTCGGGCTAAAGGCGCAGCGTCTGGGGAAACTGAAGGCACGAGAGCCGCGGTGAAGCGGAGACAGCGTCGGGGGACGGGTGAAGACCGCCAAGCGCGGGAAAACCGCCATTTTGTGGGCAGAGGACGACGGCAAGAGCGGGAAGCCGCCATCTTAGATAACATTAAAAATACGATAAATTGCTACGATGCCTAAACATGGGAACATTAATGCCTTCGACAGTGATATAGAAGACTGGGCTATGTATGTAGAACGCATACAAAACTATTGTAAGGCAAATAAAATTCCTGAGACAGATAAAGCACTAACATTACTAAACTCAATGGGTGCGAAGACATACGGGCAATTGAAACACCTGTTATCACCAGATGAACCGGCGGATAAGACGTTCGAACAGATTGTTACTGTCCTAAAAAATCATCTTAGCCCCACGCCGCTGATGCTAGCGGAACGATTTAAATTTTACGATAGAAGACAGCTGCAAAATGAAAGCAATGCTGAATATTTGATGGAATTACGTAAGCTAGCAAAATATTGTCAGTTTGGAACGGGACTGACAGAGGCACTTCGAGATAGATTTGTGTGTGGTTTATTTAAACAAGATACACAAAGGCGACTGCTCGAGGAGAATGAGCTGTCTCTCGAGAAGGCGGTCACTATGGCAGCAGCACACGAGGCCGCAGCGAGAGGCACGGCAGTAATGCAGCTATGGCCACTGGAACTCGGTACAAACAAATTGGGTTTGAGTTCTGTCAAATGTTATCGTTGTGGAAAGACAACGCACGATCAGAACCAGTGTTGGTTTAAAAACCAAGAATGCAGAACGTGTGGCAGGCTTGGCCACATAGCTAAAGTATGCCGGTCAGGAAAGAAGACCAGCAATAAAAAGTCACCGCAAGGAAAATATGCAAAGGTACACAAGGTGACAAAGAACAGTTTGACCGAACAGAAGTCAGATTCAGACGCTAGCAGTAATGAACTGGATAGCTTAAGAATACACAACATTGGTAAGGATACAGACCTCCAGACAATTTGGGTCACTCTTCAGATAGCAGGAGTCCAAGTAAAAATGGAATTGGACACTGGATCGGCATTGACGGTCATGAATAAAAAAGATTACAGAAGGTTATTCCAACATATTCCCTTACAGGATACGGAGATTATATTGAAAACGTACACGGGGCAAAGAGTGTACCCCATCGGAAAAATAGAGGTAGAAGTGGTCCACAAGGGCGAAGGAAGCCAAGTAATGGACTTATATGTGCTACCTGAAGGAGGTCCACCACTACTAGGACGGGAGTGGATTAGGAAAATGAATATGGACTGGCACTCCTTGAAAGCACTAACAATAGATTCCGGGGAAACAGCTGTCAAACCTAAACGATTGTCCAGAATACTGGATGTGGCTAAAGAGGTGTTCCAGCTGGGACTGGGAACACTGAGAGGAATTACGGCAAACATCAAGATTGATGAACATGCACAACCAAAATTTTTTAAAGCCAGACCGGTACCCTATGCAATACGACCTGCGGTTGAAGCGGAGCTGGAAGCACTAGAACGTTCAGGGGTACTGTCTAAAGTAGATTGGAGTGAGTGGGCTACGCCCATTGTTCCCGTTATGAAACGTCCTGCGAACAATAAGCCAGGAGACCCAGGGAAGGTTCGCATCTGTGGAGATTTCAAAATCACCGTTAATCCGGTGCTTCACACGGTGCAGTATCCGCTTCCACGGATTGAGGATATTTTCGCTTCACTGTCTGGCGGGAAACACTTCACCAAGATAGACCTGGCGCAGGCGTACTTGCAGATGGAGGTTGAAGAAGAGTCACGCCAATACCTCACGATCAACACACATCGAGGGTTGTACCGGTACAATAGGCTGGTTTTTGGTGTGGCATCGGCTCCAGCAATTTGGCAGAGGGCCATGGAGCAGGTATTACAGGGAATTCCAGGCACACAATGTTACCTGGACGACATTCTGATCACAGGTGATGGTGATGAACAGCATCTCGCTAACTTGGAACTGGTGCTCAACAGACTGAAAGAGTATGGACTTAGAGTAAATCGGCAGAAATGTGAGTTCTTCCAGAAGCGGATCTCGTACTGTGGTCATGTCATTGACCGGGAGGAGCTTCATAAGTCTCCTGACAAGATAGCGGCAGTTGTAAAGGCTCCCGCTCCGGAGAATGTCTCTCAGTTGAGGTCGTTTCTAGGATTAATTAACTATTACCATAAATTTCTGCCAAATCTATCCACGGTGCTGCATCCATTGAACGCTCTTTTACAGAAAGGGGTACCATGGGACTGGGGCGAAAACTGTAAGAAGGCATTTCGCAAAAGCAAAGAATTGATCACCTCAGAGGAAGTGTTGGCTCACTTCAACCCGATGCTGCCTATTCGGTTGGCTTGTGATGCTTCTCCATATGGTATTGGGGCAGTACTCTCACATAAATTGCCAAATGGCACGGAAAGGCCAGTCGCATTTGCATCCAGATCATTGACCTCCGCTGAGCGCAACTATGCGCAGATCGATAGGGAGGCCCTTAGCCTTGTATGGGGAGTGAAGAAGTTTAATCATTACCTACAGGGCCAAAAATTAACACTTCTGACGGACCATCAACCGTTGGTGTCCATTTTTAACCCTAAGAAGGGTGTTTCGGTGATGACAGCACAGCGTCTCCAGAGATGGTCTCTTTTCTTAGGGGCACATCAATATCAGATAGAATTCAAAGGTACGAAACAGCATGGCAATGCTGATGGCCTGTCGCGCCTGCCACTACCTGAAGATGAAGACACGACGGAAGTTGACCCTGTTGAGTTATTTCATTCGACCATTATCGAGTGTTTACCTGTCACCAACGCAAGTATTGAAAGAGAAACCAGGAACGACCCGACACTGTCCAGAGTCTACGAGGTGACAGTGAAAGGATGGCCAACACGGGGTGATCCTCTGTTACCAGTATTCTCGGCAAGGCGAGACCAGCTGTCCGTCTGCCATGGTACTTTGATGTACGGGACAAGAGTGATTATTCCTCCCAAGTTAAGGGAAAGAGTTTTAAAAGAACTACATGAAGGTCATCTGGGGGGAGTTAAAATGAAAAGTCTTGCTAGGGCTTACGTATGGTGGCCGGGTATTGACCAACAGATTGAGGAGTTAACGAAAAGCTGCGCTGGGTGTCAAAACGTGCAAAATGCACCTCCGATAGCACCGCTACACCCATGGGAATGGCCTTCAGCCCCATGGCAACGCGTACACATTGACTTTGCTGGTCCATTCATGGACTCCATGTTCCTCATCGCGGTGGACGCACATTCCAAATGGCCAGAAGTCATCAAGATGAATACCACTACTTCAGAAAAGACAATTGCGGTGTTAAGAACAATATTCGCAAGGAACGGATTGCCAGAACAGATCTGTTCGGACAACGGACCACAGTTTGTATCGGAAGAATTCCAACAATTCTTAAAGAAGAATGGAGTTAAACATTATACCTCTGCCCCATATCATCCGGCGACAAACGGGTTGGCTGAAAGATTTGTCCAGACATTCAAAAAGGCTATTAAGGCCATAAATGATGATCAGATTCCGCTGCAACACAAGGTCGATAAGTTCCTGATGTCATATAGAAACGCCGATCATGCCGTGACTAACCAAAGTCCTGCTATGATGTTTTATAACAGGAGGTTGCGGTCCAAGTTGGACTTGTTAAAACCAAATGTGCGGAGGGAAGTGGAAAACAAACAGTTTCGGCATATTAACAGCAAGACCACTCGAACTTTCGACGTAGGACAACCAGTGATGGCAAGGGGCTATGGAAACGAAAAATGGCAGTCCGGAACAATCCGGGCCAGACAAGGACCTCTGATGTACACCGTAGATATTGGTCATAATGTGATAAGGCGTCATGCGGATCAACTGGTAGAGTCGAGAGCAAGGGTCGAACCCATGGTTGTGACAGAGACAGCTGTGGAAGACGTTCATGAACCTGAAGCATCTACCTTGGCCGAGAATGTATTTGATGATGATGACACCCAATACATTGGCAACCAACTAGGGGAGGCACCTCAACAACAAGAACCAGAGACCACTGAAAGGCATTATCCAAGCCGAATCAGAAAGCCTCCTGAGAGACTGAACCTTTGAACTGTTATACCTGAAGTTATATATGTATATATGTTATGTTTATTTGGGGATATGACTGTTAAACTAAAAAGGGAGGATTGTGGTGTATGTAACCTGTTCCACCTTAAGAGAACTTAAGCCTGGTCCACCTTAAGAAAGGTACTACTTTCTTTGGCTGCTGTATACGTAATACCGGTGGTGACCACACCGGTATATAAGCACAGTGTAATAATATTGTATTCAGTATAGTCCGACCTCCAACCAGTAAAGACCTGTTGAATTTACTCTTGTGGTCTGTGTAGTAATTCTCACTATAACACACAGACTTAACAATACCCCTACACGCTTGTAAAATTATACAGTGCAAACCAAATTTACAATCACTTTTTTTTTACATCATAAGTTATTACAAAAATGTTGCAATCTTAGTTACACAATGTAATCAAAATGATCCCAAGCACGGAGACAGTCCTACGCCTCTGCTCAACTTGGAGTTGTCACAAACTGGTCCCAAGCACGGAGAGGACCTTACACCTCTGCTCAACTTGGGGCTGCAACACAAAATACAAAAAATCATTAAACAACATGCTTAAATGAACCCCGATCATCACGTGCCGATGATGGGTCGCGAAATTCGAGTGGGTATTTCTCCTCCCACTCAGGCAGTAAAAGTACCTTCCACCCCCCTTTGATCAGCTTAAACTTTAAAACAGGCAGAATGGATTTAGCGACCAGCCTGCTCCGCCAGCCCCGAACCATTCCCTTGTCCCTTTGTGGAGGCGGGGTACCCCTCACGTTTAAAATTACCTTGGCACAGACCGAGACCGGGGAGTATGGGATCTCATGACTCCCAGTCCCTCCCCCTCCCGTCTTCCCTCGACTGGCTGCAGAAAATGATGGGTGCCTGTGTGGCGGCTCTCCCTGGCCCCACACTGATCCGGCCACCCACTCATCCTTCCCAGCCACACTTATCCTCTTTGCCCGTGGGCCCCCGGGTGAGTTCCTCCCTCCCCCGACCGCACCCACGCGACTCTTGGGTCTCCCCCTCCTCTGTACAATCTTCCCGGGCCATCACCACCCACCCCCGGGGAACGCGTCCCTATCACAAGGCGCCCGCGCTTCCCCATCGTGACTCCTCGGCAGCGAGGTCTCCCGCAAGTGAACTTCGGTCAGGATAGTGCTGGGTTGGGGGCCGTGCCCCACCCAGCTGGGGCCATCTCCTCCCCATAGGAGGAGTAGGCAAGTTCCTCCGGACTCTGTCCGGTTTTTCCCGAAGACCGCTGCGGGGTCTCCTGGATTCGTCCAGTGGCGAGGTGATCCCCAACATTCCGTATCTTCATTCGATGTCCAGCTCGGGCTGGGCGAACATGGCTGCTTCATTTTCCAATCTCCTGCAAAAACTTAAAAGGACATGCAGCCAGGTCTCACTGACCTGCTGCCTTAGGTGGAGACTTGGTCGGGTCCCTCGGCCTCGGACCAAAACACAAACATTCGGCACACATGTAAACTTAAACTCTTTAAACTTTAACTTGAAACTAGTTAAATACTTTAGTTTTTTGCGGGAGACCAATGGCGACTGCGGGCAGGACTGCAGGCCGTTTTTGATATGATAAGTGGTCTGGATCTAGAGAAAGCATCAGTTATTGTCTTTCTTGCTTTCAGCCTGTGGGCAGCCCTGCGGAAGGTAGTGGCAGTGTGTAAGCTGACCTATCGGGGTATAGGTGGCTGGGCTAGGAAGGGTGAGATGGGAGAGCAGGAGGAGTTTAAAGAGGCCAAGAATCGGGAGTCCCAGCTTAAAAAATGCCAGGCGGAGGTAGAACGCCTCAGAGAGGTGTATGAGGCCAGAGCTAGTGGTATGAGGGTGCGGGAAGAGAATGCACGCCTCACACTAGAGGTCACGAAATGCCAGGCATTTATAGAGCGCCTTGTGCAGGAAGTCACAGAGGCGAGGGACAGAGAGATGAGGCTACAAGAGGAGAATGCACACCTCACCCAAGAAGCTAGCGAGAGAGAGAGCCATGCGAGAAACGAGATAGAATTCCTAAAGTACCAAATCACTGAGGCCAGGGAAAATGAGATGAGACTGCGGGAAGAGAATGTCAGGTTTGGTGAAGCAGATCATGGCCCCTGTAGGGCAGAGATAGAAAGCCTTAACATGGCTTTAAAGGCATCAAAGGGAATGATTTGCATGATCAGCCCGAAGGCAGGTCAACCGGATTTTACTGGCAGCCCAAGTAGAACCATCCCACAGGCAGCACCCAGAACAGTGCTGGATTGGGAATTAGAGACCCCAAGACCGCAGCCCACAGCTCCGAGTCTTGAGGAGCTCTGGCAGCGAGGAGGGGTGGACAATGGGGTGGTAGGAGATCACCAGCAGGTCCCACCAGGCAGGCGGGGACCAGGACCAGTGTACCCCCTCCAACAACGGAGGTACGGTCCGCCCGTGAGGAGTGAGCCTGAGAATAGGAATCCTCAGCCCACAGCATGTTCGAGTTCACAGGCAAGCACTGTGGCTTGTGTGGGGGGAGGAGCCATTCATATTCAGAGTAAGCTGTTTAAGCCAGGGAACAGGAAAGGAGAGTTCTGGGACCCCTGTAGAGCACATCCAGTAGCAGAAATCCGAGACAAGGGAGGCACACAGGGGATAGTTTTGGCCCCAGGAAAAAGGCAGGTCCAAAATTCCCCAGTTAAAGCCACCTGGGTGAGGGAACATGAGTTTACTGTCCATGCAAGTTCAAGTTCACAGCCTACAAAAACAGGAACTGTGACTTGTTTCCAGGGAAAAGCAGACAAACCCAGAGAGAGATTTGCACCGGCAGGCTGCCAGGTATATTATACATTGCGGGCTATTTGGACATGGGGGAGAAGGTTCCCAGCCAGCTGGGGCTGTGACCCAAGCTCAGGGTCCGCCAGCCAAAGTTTCCCCCATAGAGACACCCCTCAGAAGGTCTCAGCGGGTGCCTCAGCCTAAGAAAGCATGGTCACCCACTTTACAGTGGAGTAGGGCGGACTCCCGAGCCGGGGAGAAGCCCAGAGAACAGAGGCCCCCACTCAACAGCCATAAGCTGCGGGGGACCAGAGACAGGAGACAGTCCAGCTTCACTGCAGCCAGCAGCAATCTGTGACAGTGCCAGAGATTAGCCTGGCCGTCCGGAGATGGGCGGCATTTGTATTATAGCTATGTGTGTGTATATAGCTTGCTTTAAGGTGTATTTTAAGTTTTGTTGATTTAACTAGTTTCAAGTTAAAGTGCAAAGGCCTAGGCCTAGAATTTCAGTATAGCCAGTTTTGGGGCGCTAACCTTAGCGCCCGCCCGAAGTTAGCGCCCGCCCCAAAGTAGCGCCCCGTTGCCGGAAATTCAGTGGCTTCGCCCTAAGAGGTTGCTGGAGCGCTAAAAGAGGCGTTCCACTACTATCTTTAGGCGCTAAGCCGGCGGTCCAGAGGGATAGCGCCCAGGCGGGGCGCAGCGCGGGTGCGGTCATTTTATGACTGACAGCAGACCCCGTGGCGCCGACCAGCTCTTAAAGGGGGAAGGGACGAATTGGTCTGCTGCCACGCCCTGCACACTGCAGCCTTGCAAAGAGGCCTCAACACTGCTGCTCAGCCTCAGGGAGTCATGGCAACACCAGAGAAGGCCCGTGAGCGTGCCCTGCGCTTCTCAGAGGGTGATCTGGACATAATGGTCACAGCTCTGGAGCAGAGGCGCAGGATCTTGTTCCCAGAGAGTGGGAGGAATCCGAACCACCACGACTACACCAGAGCCTGGAAGCAGATCGCCCAGAGGGTGACGTTCACCGGCGATGCCCCCAGGACCCACAAACAATGTCGTAAAAAATACAATGGCCTGACCAGGATTGTCAGGGTGAGTACCCTTTCCAGTCTCCTCCTCATTCTTGCATGTACACCTGACATGATGGGCAAAGGGAGCTGAAAGTCCTAATGGCCAGCCCTCAGCCAGCAGCATTGGGACAGTCATGAGCATCAATTGGCCATTCTGCACTCTACACTCTGGCCCAGCTATTCCACCATGGGAGGCAGTGCACATGACATCAGGGCTACACTCTGGCCAAGCTATTCCACCATGGGAGGCAGTGCACATGACATCAGGGCTACACTCTGGCCAAGCTATTCCACCATGGGAGGCAGTGCACATGACATCAGGGCTACACTCTGGCCAAGCTATTCCACCATGGGAGGCAGTGCACACTACATCAGGGCTACACTGCGCACTTACAGCCCGTCCTTTCTCTTGCAGGCTAAAGTTGCGTATAATCGCCAGGCCCGTGCCAGGGCCAGGGGAGGCCGCGCAAAGCTGCAGAAGCTCACTCGGCTGGAGGAGCGCGTGTGTGTGCTCATGGGAGCCCATCTGATCGTGCGCACAGCGTGCGGAGTAGCCGACCATCCACTGCCCGGCAATGGTAAGGACCTCGCCTTTTGGCCCTCTCGCGTCGCACTTGCGCATCCGAGCTACCTCCTTTGCCACTGTCCCACCAATGCGCTGAATGCCACCAGTCCTAACTCCCTCGCTGACGCCGTCTCCTCACTCTGAAGCTACTCTTGTGCATTCCTGCTTTCAGCTGGTGACGACCAGGACCCTGAAGCTGCCAGTGACAGCCCCTCCGAGCAGGAGGAGGAGGAGGAGGAGGAGGAGGAGCAAGCCGGACCGTCGGGGGAACACTCAGGTCCCGCCGGAGAGGACGAAAGGCTTGACACGTCCTCACTGGACGAGTGCCTGGAGGAACTGTCGCAGGGGAATGCAGCTTCTGGGACCAGTGGCATCCAGCCACCCAGGAGTCGTGCGCGTGGCCCGCGGCCTTCCCCCCAAAGGGGGGAAGGATCAGAGGGGAGTGCTGCTGATCGGCACACTCGCCGCCACCAACGTGGCAAGGTTCCCCTAGTTCGGCCCCCTCCTCCCCAGCGGGAGAGTCGCGACTCCAGTCCGGACACCTTCACCTCGGAGGAGGTGCGGAAGCTGGATAAGATGGCCGAGGATTCGGACCGGCGCCACACGGAGCTCATGAGCGTGGTGGGGCACATGCCTGAGGCCATCGAGTCGCTGGCGACCAGTGTGCGCGAGTTCGGGGCAGCAACTGCCGCGAGTGGCCGCATGCTGACTGATGCCGTCAAGACCCTGGCGGGTGTGATGCGGGTGCACACCAGGACAACAGGGGCACTCACTGCTGCCACACGCGCTGTCTCAGGCAGGCATCGCCAGGGCAGCCGCCGCGCTGGAGCATCCCAGCGAGCCGCCCCTCGGCTGATTGTTGCGGATCCTGCAGTGCGGGCCCGGCCGAGTGCCAGCGCGCCACAGCACCAGCCAGCCCATCCCAGACGCCAGCTGGCCCACATTGCGCCATCCGTCGCCGCCATTCCCCCACTGGGGCGTCAAGGGCAAGCGGCTGGAGCTGATGTTGGCCAGGCTCAGGTGCGCCACTCAGCAGACGGCCCCTCGAGGCCCAAAGGCCATGTAGGCCGCCCCCCAGCGGCATCTGGCGGAAGGACATCTGAGCCTCAGGCGCCTTCCCCCAGCCTCGCAGCAGCCACTGGGCAGAGCTTGCGAAGGAGCAGCAGGCCGGGCAGGGGAGGCAAAAGGCTGGGCAAGGTCTCGCCCTCGTGGGCCACTCAGTAGAGGGTGTGGCCAGCTTTCGTTTTATATGGCGGTGGCCATCTTTCTTTTGCCCATGGTTGTTTGGTTCGTGGGCTTTTGTTTTGCGTTAGGCCGAGGTTGAGGCCCGGGTTGTACAAATGTGGAGTGACTCCTCCCCAGTTTGTGGGAGTGAGTCGTTTGTTGGGCTTTTTGTTGGGCCCGTTGATTGTTTTTGGGGATTCATGTGGGAAGGGGTTTTCATTTTTGTGTAATAAAAATTTATCTTTATTCATGCAGTCTCCATGGTTTTTCTTCTTAGTGTTTGTTGGCTTCGCCGGCTGAGGGCTTGCGGAGCGGCTGCATTCATCTTCCCTCATGGCCCCAAGGCATTCCCTGACAGGGGGCTTAGAAGTACCGTGTAATAAGGTGGCGTCGCGCGGCCCTTGGCCCTGGTCGCTCCCTCCTGGGAACGTACTCCTGCTCCTCCTCCTCCTCCTCCTGCTCCTCCTGCTCCTCCTCCTGAGGTGCTGCTCCAACGTCAGGTGGCAGTGCCTGAGTCCTGCGGATAGCCAGGTTGTGTAGCATGCAGCAAACTACCACAAATTGGGAGACCCGGTCCGGCGAATACTGGAGAGCTCCTCCGGAGCGATCAAGGCAGCGGAACCGCTGCTTGAGGACCCCAATAGTTTGCTCGATGATGTTGCGGGTGGTTTGATGGCTCTCGTTGTAGGCCTCTTCAGCAGCGGTCCTGGGCGCGCGGAGCGGCGTCATGAGCCAGGTACACAAAGGATAGCCTTTGTCCCCGAGTAGCCATCCTCTTGGGGGAGGCTGTGCCTCGAACATGTCATGCACAGTACTCTGCCGCAGGATAAAGGCATCGTGGCTGCTGCCTGGGAAGCTGGCATTGACAGCCATGATGCGCTGCTTGTGGTCACACACCAGCTGCACATTCAGAGAATGGTAGCCCTTCCTGTTGCGATACTGCTCGCCATGCTCCAGAGGGGCCCGCAAAGCCACATGCGTACAATCAATGGCGCCCTGCACCAAGGGGAAGTCCCCGAGTCTGGCAAATCCCAATGCGCGCTGATGCTGGCTCTCCAGGGCCATGGGGAAGGAGATGAATTGGCTTCTCCTTCTGAACAGTGCTTCGGTCACCTGGCGGATGCAGTGATGCGCGCCGTACTGGGAGATGTTTGCTATGTCCCCAGCAGCGGATTGGAAGGAGCCGGTGGCATAGAAGTTCAATGCCACCGTCACCTTCACTTCCACTGACAGAGACGTCCTGCACCTAAGCTTTGGCCGCAGATCTCTGCGAAGCAGGTGGCAGATCTCTGCAATCACCTCCTTTCGGAATCGGAGCCTTCTAACACATCATGCGGCACTCATGTTTAGGTAGGAGCACTGCTGGCAGTATAGCCTGACTGGGTAAGGCCTACGTGGCCGACGCCTGTAGCCCCCTCTGCCTCCAGCCAGGGCTGCCCCTCTCACAATGCGTCTGCGAGCCCTACGGACATGGCGCTGCAGCTCCGCGTTGGCACCCCATGCAACCCCCATCAAATCCTGGCAAACACTCAAATTTCCAAAAGGCCACTTGCAGCGCTCTGGCCTGAGTCCAAAAATACCTGAGCTGTTGCTGCTTGAAACCAGTTAGCTATCCTCCTTGTTGTGTGTCCAGAAATGCGTTGCACTAGAGTGTTTGCTGAAAAATGGCTGGCCTTTATACTGGAGGGCACGTCCCCTTTAATTTGCGCCCCCCGGGGCCCGCGCTGGTTGTGTTGCGTTCCTTTTGTCAAACGCTCCGGCCGCCAGCCACACAATGGGGGCGGTCCGACTGAAGTTTGGAATCGGGGCGGCCAAAGGGCGTTGCACGAGGATGTGACGTCATTTTCTGCGCGCACATCCGGGCGGGCGCTAAACTTTGCGCCGGCGCTAACGGCCAACTTAATGTGGGGCGAGGCGCAAACTGCGCTGCGCCCGGGCGCTACACGCATAGCGCCCGGAAATCACTTCTCTTAAGGCGCTAACTGCTGGCGCAAGCAACTGAAAATCTAGCCCAAAGAGTTTAAGTTTACATGTGTGCCGAATGTTTGTATTTTGGTCCGAGGTCAAGGGATCCGACCATGTCTCCACCTAAGGCAGCAGGTCAGTGAGACCTGGCTGCATGTCCCTTTTAAGTTTTTGCAGGAGATGGGAAAATGAAGCAGCCATGTTCGCCCAGCCCGAGCTGGACATCGAATGAAGATACGGAATGTTGGGGATCACCTCGCCACTGGACGAATCCAGGAGACCCCGCAGCGGTCTTCGGGAAAAACCGGACAGAGTCCGGAGGAACTTGCCTACTCCTCCTACGGGGAGGAGATGGCCCCAGCTGGGTGGGGCACAGCCCCCAACCCAGCACTATCCTGACCGACGTTCACTTGCGGGAGACCTCGCTGTTGAGGAGTCACGATGGGGAAGCGCGGGCACCTTGTGATAGGGACGCGTTCCCCGGGGGTGGGTGGTGATGGCCCGGGAAGATTGTATAGAGGAGGGGGAGACCCAAGAGTCGCGTGGGTGTGGTCGGGGGAGGGAGGTACTCACCCGGGGGCCCACGGGCAAAGAGGATAAGTGTGGCTGGGAAGGATGAGTGGGTGGCCGGATCAGTGTGGGGCCAGGGAGAGCTGCCACACAGGCACCCATCATTTTCTGCAGCCAGTCGAGGGAAGACGGGAGGGGGAGGGACTGGGAGTCATGAGATCCCATACTCCCCGGTCTTGGTCTGTGCCAAGGTAATTTAAACGTGAGGGGTACCCCGCCTCCACAAAGGGACAAGGGAACGGTTCGGGGCTGGCAGAGCAGGCTGGTCAGCAAATCCATTCTGCCTGTTTTAAAGTTTAAGCTGATCAAAGGGGGGTGGAAGGTACTTTTACTGCCCGAGTGGGAGGAGCAATACCCACTCGAATTTCGCGACCCATCATCGGCCCGTGATGATCGGGTTTCATTTAAGCATGTTGTTTAATGATTTTTTGTATTTTGTGTTGCAGCCCCAAGTTGAGCAGAGGCATCGGATCCTCTCCGTGCTTGGGACCAGTTTGTGACAACTCCAAGTTGAGCAGAGGCGTAGGACCCTCTCCGTGCTTGCGATAATTTGAGTACATTGTGTAACTAAGATTGCAACATTTTGTAATAACTTATGATGTAAAAAAAAGCTGATTGTAAATTTGGTTTACACTGTATAATTTGACAAGCATGTAGGGGTATGAGACCCCTTATTGAAAACTGAAGTATCTGTAAGATGCCTACCGTACCATGGTTTTTTTCTTGAATTTAAGGGGAATAGACGGGACGGGGATCAGTGGCAGATAGCTATTAGGTAAATACAGGGGATGGTTGTTTGTGGGGGGTCAGAAATCATTGCTCATTTCTTCAAGAGGATACTATAAGCAAGCTGGAAGTATCCAAGGGCGGACTGTAAGAATTCGCAATAATTTACAGTTCTGAAGATTCATTTTTTTGATTAAAGTATCCTTGGGAGATGTGCTTTTAAATTTCCAGGGATAAAAATGGCGGACACCACATGGCCGAGACAAAAGAGGCTTGGAATGCAGCTTTCTGTGTCTGGAAGTAAGGTTCAATGAAGACAAAGGACAATGCTTTGTTTACAAAGCAATTGAATGCTATTAGCATTTGTTTGTATATTGAGTGGATACATCTAAACTGCAGAAGAGACTTTTGCACCTTGAATGGGAATCGTTCAAGATTTGAATGGGTTCTAAATCACCCAGCACTGGACAATAGAGCAGTTGTATCTCCCTTTTGTTTCAGCCCAGGAAGCTCCGGAAGACACATTAATCCAGTCTAACCACTTTGAGTTAGCCTAGCACAGCTTTCTCTTGTGTATTGGACCCTTTTGGGTGGGGAATTTTGCACACAGCCCTTGCAAGGCAGAACGGCAGGTGGGCTCACCAGGTATAAAGATAGATGCTGAAGCTATCTCACTCTCTTGACTTCCTGGGACCATAGGTGAGCCTCTCTCTCTCTCTCTCTCTTACTTCGCTGGACCACAGGTGAGCCGAGTGTTCTGACTCCTCAGCATAGCAACCTAGTTAAGGAGTTTGGGGGATGGTGATTTAAGGGAATTGCTAAGATTGTTTAAATAACATTGTAGCCATTGTATCCCTCGTTTTCACCGTCTGCAACCCCTGTTATATAGTTTTACTGTAATTACTGTGTTCGTGTGGGATAGTTTGATATTTTGATTATAGTTTCTTTTAGTTAATAAAACTTGATTTTTTTCTCTCATCCAAACTACGTGTCTGTTTTAATATCAATAATTACAAGCCCTGCAGTCAGAACTGGAAGGTGGGGTAGCGATTCGAAACCGCTGTTTTAAAATTGGTTTTATTTAAAATTGGTCTGAGTGCAGGCAAAGGCTGCAAGACCAGGAAAATTACTTTAAACCAGTTTAAAGAAGCCCCAAACCCTTACAGGCATTAAATGCTGGCCTTGCCAGGGATGCCCACATCCTGAGAATGAATATGTTAAAACAATGTACTAGACTCTCTGGTTTGTATTTAATAGGTGACCACATGGAAGGTCCTTCCAAAAATGCAGTGACTTCTTGCCATTCAATGCTCCAGGTTCTGATGGAAATGCTTTGGGACCCTCTCTCTTGGTGCTGAAGGTTTTGTCCCATCACCAACCAAATCATCTTTGTGATGGCCGTCTTCACCCAATTCATGATGGTACCTTCAGCATTAGTGTGCACTGTGAGTGTAACAGAATCAACCATGAGCATACAAGGAAGGATATTTTGCCAATTAACTTTGGATTGAACCTATTTTACAATAAGATTGTGTCAGGAAATATAGAATCAACAATTTATTTATTTATTTATTTTGTATGTAGCAATAACTGATTGTGGACAAAAAACATCATGGGTTTGATTAAAAAAAAACATTTTTTACTGTAGCATTAATTCACTGATGCCATTCTCCCAGCAGAGAGGTTTTGTTGGAAATGTATGGAGCATGAATTGGAGATAGGACCACAACACTGCAGTGCTGATCCTCTGACCTGTGCTCCATTCAAGCACAGCTGCCCATTGTTACTGGGATCAGTTAATTTACCCTTATATATTATTGACATGCATATTCTAGTACAATTAATAAAAATGTTTATTATTTGCTAGTTATTTATTAGTGATTTTAATTAAAAGCACACAGTACATATCTTACCAGAATCTGAAGTATAAGTTGTGTTGACTTCTTTACCAAGTGGGTGGAAGCCAGTGGCCAACCTTTTACTGCCTAGGTCAGGATTTTGGTGGCATGTCAGTGTTCTGCTTTTTTAAAGCACACGTTTCCTGTGTGCAATATTTTTGTGCAGTCTTTTGCATCACAAATCACTGTTAAAATTTGGCAGACCTAACTTACAACTTAAGCTATAATAACCAAGAGCTTTCGATGGTTCTTAGAAATGTAGACAGTTCTGATATTTTACCAACAAATCAGGAACATGCAATTTCAATTCACTGCAACATGGGGGTAAATTTTCATCTTTACTGCCTAGGCATTAAGCAGCGTCTGGGCCGAGCACAGGAAATAAATTCTAGCGGAGAGGATTATACATCCCTGACAGAACCCTCTGGATTTTCATGCCATTCATTTCAATTGAGGGAAAATCTGGTGGATTCTGTTATCAGCATGCGATCCACCCAGCCAGATTTTCTTTTCTGCTCTCCGCCCAGGTGATGCTTAACACCCAAGCAGCAAAGACAAAAATTCACAAGCCTGGCCAACGTGTGTAATCACTTTGAATCACCATTTACCAGTTCACCACCACTGCAGCATAAGCCAGGCTCACTGCCATGGGTCAAGCGACTCGTTTCTGATTCTTTCAGGCCGATTGTAACTCCCAGCGGCAGCGAACATCAATCCTGCACAGGAGACTTCATCGAAGGTCCAGCAGATTTTAACTGCCGGGTCTCAATTAAATGTCAGCTGTTTGTCCATTTCAGGTAGAAAGCAGCAGCTGGCCGGCAGGGTTGGATGAAGATCGGGCATCCCTACGTGCTGTGACTCCCTCCATAAGCATATGGAGGGAGTCATGGGAGACCATGGGTGCAGCCGTGCACCTCTGTGCAGCGCTTGTCAGTGTTTGCAGCACCTCAGTGCTGTAGAACACTGACAACACAACTGTCAAAATCAATTAGCACATGGTCCCTTTAAGGATACTGGCTGATGACGCGTCATTAAATGACGTCATCAGAACCGCTTCCTTCAATTGGCCAGCAAATGCGCTAGGCGGGCTTAACAAGCCCAATCAGGGGAAAATCATTTTGGACAGCAGGCTGGAGCTGGCAGCGAGGCCGGGACCTGCCACCAATGTCGCCCGCCACAGACCCACCGAAGTTGGTAAAATCCAGCCCATAGACTTTCCTCATGGGGCCCGGAGGAGCAGTCCTGTTCTCCGGGCACCACTAAGGAAAGTTTTTTTAACTTACATTAGAAGTCCTCAATCAGGTGGGAGTAAAAATGCCATTGCGTCACATATACATCATGGGACCTGGATTTTTATTTATTAACGAGCTTCCTGCCAAAGTCCATCAGGAGCCTCATCCGCTGCCAAAATCAGCAGCGTTAAAATTGGGAATCAATGGAAATGGAGCCGCTCGATTTGGACCATTCCCCCGCTCATTTCCAGATGATCGGGAGAATTAAAATTCCCCCTTTAATGTCATACATTTGAATAATTTGCCAGTGTAATGGCAAAACTTGGACAAACTTCCTCTGTACACTATGTAGCAAGATTATAAACGCAATTAAAAAGAATGGGTTTGTAGTATGACCACACATCGTCCCCCTAGAGCTGGTTGGAAAATTACCTATTCTATCTTTCATTAATGACTTAGCAGGTTCCTGTAGAGAGAAACTGAATAGAGTTTTCTCATTTTGGAAGTTTTATCTCTGGTTATTCACTTCCCTCAGGAGATTAATTAGGGAGAGAGTCTGTGACAGGGCTAATTGCATGTGAGTGATGGGATTAAGCCGGCTCAATGGCTGAGGTATCAATCTTCACTGATTTGGAGTGAGAGCTAATCATTTTGGTGTGAGATTCAATAATTCTGGTTTAAAACCACAACTTGTTTTAATGTATCTCACTCCAAAAAGTAAGCACAGCTTGATGTCCTTCAATAGGTTTGAAATCTGTCTCTTTTTATAATCACAAATCTCCCTCCTAACATCTCTCCATATTGACACCATTGTTCAATGGACAAAGCGTCCTTTGTTTTTTTTATTTAATTTTCTTTCCATTATTATATGAGATATTTTTCAGGCAAATACGTGGAGACCTCAGCTGGCATACTGAGATGTGTAACTGTGTTAGTAAAGTAAACATTAAAATAGTGAGAAATTGCAAGCCATAGTTATAAAGTTTGTAAGATAAATATTTATTGTAGATAAAATTTTTAACTCCATCCAGCTTTTATTTATTTTTCTCCCTTCTTTTGGGTTTGTGGTTTGCACACGACACACCCAGCCGAGAGGCCAAAAAGTAGATCTGACTCTTGGAAATTTGAGAATACTGCTCTCAACCCAACTTTCAAGAGGTGTGCAAGAGCTGCCTGCACTGCCTCAACCTCTGATTATTTTCCCTTCCCATTGGAAGAGCTGGTTCTTTGCTATGGGCCTTCACCCAGCATCCCTGTCAAGAACAGAGTTCCATTGCCTTCAATCACTTTGTTTACTTCGCACTGTAGCTGACAACCCTGTAAATAATGAGGGATATGAAAAGAGTACAAATGAAGGTGGTTTAATGAAATGCCTTGGAAATGTTTTAACTTTGCCTCACATTGGTTGCAGTTATAAAAACTAGATTGGACCTCGTGAGAAAGGCAGCTGGAAGGTAGGACAAGATCTGAAAAGGTACAGAACAAAGAAGAGACTGCTTGAATCTGTCCACAGGGGCATAAATTGTCTTTGTGATGTGAGGAAACAGAAAGATCCTGCGAGCCCCATAGACCATATACAGGAGAAATGAATGGCTGCTTGAAAGGCTAGAATGGTGAGTATGGTGCTCACTGAGACAAAGAAGAGGAAACACCAATACTCAGGATATATCACCAGAAAAAGAGACCATCTAAGTAAGACAATCATACTGGGAGAAATTAAAGCCAAAGACAATGAAAAGTAAGGAACAAGTAGCTGGATGATACATAAAAAAACTGGACAGGAAGGCCAATCAGACTGACAGTAGCAACAATGCTCGACAGTTATCATTAGTGCAGATTATCCACATGGCTCTGTAATCTCATGAGGGTGACACTTGAAGAAGGTTGTAGTTACATTGCAGTCAGTGCAAATTCAAAACAGTGTAAAGGAGACGTTGGGCACAAAATTCGGATCGGTAGCACCCATTTTTTGGGCGCTATGAGTGCCCTTAGAGGTCCAAAGTGGCGCCCGCGGCATGTGCGATCACTTCTGATGCAAGTTGCGCTGGACGCCATTTTGGTGAGGACATTAGCGTGCGTGCAGTGAGCGGCTGCCAAAAATATGCAGAGCAGGTAGATCATGACGTCGCTGATTTGACGCCAGCGCTACCATTTTGGAGCTCAACACTCCAGCTAATGCCCTCTCTTAAGCTCACACAGCTGAGCATGCATTCAGCAGCAGGAAGGATCCCGCACCAGCGCTATTTAAAGGGATCATCAACTACTTACAGGTTAGTTGCTGATTGATTTCTATTGGCTGTTGCTATGATTGTACAAGTGTCTGGTGCTTTCTATAGTTGTTTAAAGTTGCTAAAGTCTACAGGGAGTGGTGTGGCATGTGCTGAAGGACTTTTTCCTCCCTTCAAGGATTCTGCACAATCCACTTGCTGACAGACATGGGTGCACTAGTAGGAATTACCCTTGGATTACAGCATGACTTGGAGAATGAACAGAGGTCATGCAGAGCAGGACAAGCGGCTGGAAGAGGGGGAGATGGATGAGGGGGAGAAGGGCTCTCAGCAGGAGGCCATATCTGCCCAGGGTGTTCAGGGAGTAATTTTCCTACCTGAACCTCAGTGAGGAAAAATGTGTAAGACATCTGCGCTTCACTAAGGACATCCTCACTGAAATCTTCCACCTACTGCAGCCACAACTGCAGGGTGAGGACTGCATTGCCAGTGGCTGTGAAGGTGGCCGTAGTGATGGCATTTCATGCGTCGGGCTCCTTCCAGGCTGGAGCTGGTGATATTTGCAACATCTTGCAATTTGCCATCCACTGTTGCATAAGGGAGGTCACTGAGGCTTGTATTCAAGGAGAGCTGACTACATTTCATTCTCTCTTGCCAGCAACTAGCCGGTGAAGTGAGCACGTGGCTTTGCTAGGATTGCAGGCTGCCCCATGGTACAGGGTGCCATTTACTGCATGCATGTTGCTTTGCGGGCACCACATGTCAACTCTGACATGTACAGCAACCAAAAGGGATACTACTCTCTCAACGTCCAGCTAGTGTGCGACCATAGACAGCAAATCATGCAGGTCAATTCCCGGTATCCTAGCAGCAGTCATGATGCATTCATTCTGCGGCAGTCCATTGTGCCATCTACATTTGAGCCACCATGACAAATCAAAGGGTGGCTACAGGGTGACAAGGGCTATCTGCTGACAACATGGCTCATGACTCTGGTGCACAACCCACGCACACATGGGCAGCATGCATACAATGAAAGCCATGCTGCCACACAAAATGTGATAGAGCAGACTATTGGTGTGCTGAAACAATGCTTCCGCTCCCTGGACCGCTCTGGAGAAGCCCCACAGTATTCGACAGAGCAGGTGTCAGGATTTGTGGTGGCCTACTGCATGCTGCACAACCTCACCATCATGAGGGCACAACCCTTGCCACCAGCAATACGGCAACCAGTTGAAGAGCAGGAGCATGAGGAGGAGGAGCAGGAGGAGGAGGAAGTGGAGGAGGAAGGCAAGTGGCAACCTAGACAGCCCCTTTCTGGATGGACTGTCTGTGAAGAACTCATCCGAGTGCACTACGAATAAACACAACCCTAATTCCCCATTCACCAACAGTCCCATGCCTTATCTTCCCTCTTTCACTGACCACCACAGCGTCCATTTGGCCACAATGCAAAAATTAAAGCCAACACAAAATAAAAATTGCAAACCAAATTTATAAATGAAATCATGCCATATTGCATACAAACATAAACTAATTACCCTTATGCATTCCTTTAGTGCCTGTCTTCCATGTGCCTTTACATGCCCTTGTGGCGTACCGATCACAGAACGGACACAATCCGCTTTCCGGTCCGTAGACTATAAATCAGGCGTCATGCCTTTAAGAAGGATCACACCTTTAAGAAACTCGATCTGCAACATAGTTAAGCCCAGAGCGGGGGAGGAGCAGTCTAAGCTGTGCACTGATGAAAGAGAGTTGTACTTGGTGTAGTCTCTGACTCCATTTTGTGTTCAGCATGCAGCCTCAACAATTAAACCTTTTCTGTTGAACCTCTCCGAGTTCAGTATTTTTTGCTAGGAGTACGTAGACTCCTACATTGGTGACCCCGACGCTCAGGACAACTCCTAAGCGTAACCATGGCTGACACAAACGCAGTTTCTGTGAAGCTGCCGGAGTTCTGGGAGAACCTGGCCACCGCCTGGTTCCTTCAAGCCGAATCGCAATTCCGACTCCGCGGCATCACCGCCGACGCAACGATGTACGACTACCTCCTCGCCTCCCTGGGCAGCTCCACAATCACGAAAGTCTGGACAACACTACAAAACCCTCCGGAGGAAGGCAAGTACGCACATCTCAAGGCCGCGCTCATTAAAAAATTCACAGCCTCCCAATTCGTGCGCAACTGCCACCTCCTCGACCTCCCGGGCCTCGGTGACTCCACGCCATCAGACTTGCTCTCACACATGCTTGCGCTGACCGACGAGAAACCGCCCGGCTCCCTCTTCCGCATGCTCTTTATCCGCCAACTACCTCCCAGCATCCGCCCGGCGATCGTGGCGTCCAGCCTCACGGACCTCGAGGCCCTGGCCGACGAAGCCGATAAGCTGCTGTCCGCCAGCTCCAACCACACCGTCACCCCCGACCTGGCCTCCGCAGCATCGGCGCACGCTCCACCCTCTATCGCGCGGCCACACAGCTCGGCCACGAGGCCCCCCAGGCCCCCACGTCCCCCAAGCCCTCCGACCCAGGGCTACTGCTACTTCCATACCCGGTTCGGCGCACGGGCACGCCGCTGCAGCCATCCCTGCATGTTTCCAACCGCCCCCACACCGGCCTACACGATTGCCGTGGGGCAAGCAGGCGCGCTGCTGTACGTTATGGATAGCACCTCCGGACGCTGTTTCCTATGCGACACGGGCGCGCAGCGCAGCATCATCCCCGCGTCGGCCCTCGAGGTCCAGCTAGGCGGCCGCGGCCCTGCGCTGGCCACCGCCAACGGCACCGACACCCGGACGTACGGCACCCGCACTATCACCATCGACCTCGCAGGCCGCCGCTACCACTGGGAGTTTATCACCGCCAAGGTGCTCTCCCCGCTCCTCAGTGCGGATTTCCTGTGCGCCCACGACCTGTTGGTCGACATGCCTCGGCGCCGCCTCGTGGACATGAACACCATGTCACCCGTCCCGGGCGCCATGGCCCCCCCAACCCGCCGAAATGGCGTGGCAGTGCCGCGCCCGCTCAACGAACGACTACTCAGCACTCCTGGCTGAGTCCCCAGCCCTCACCAACCCGACCTTCTCCGCGAAGGTTGCTAAGCACAGGGTAGAACACTTCATCCCCACCACAGGCCCACTGGTGTATGCCCACGCTCGCAGGCTGGACCCGGCCAAGCTGGAGATCGCGTGGGCCGAGTTCGTCACAATGGAACAGCTCGGCATCATCCGCCGCTCCAACAGCCCCTGGGCCTCCCCACGCCACATCTTCACCAAACCCGACGGGGGATGGCGCCCCTGCGGGGACTACCGGCGCCTAAACAACGCCACCACGCTGGATCAGTACCCCATACCGCACATTCAAGACTTCTCGGCTAGACTGGCCGGCCGCTCAGTCTTCTCCAAAGTCGACCTGGTCCGCGGTTACCATCAGGTGCCAGTCCACCCCACGGACGTTCCCAAGACGGCCATAATCACCCCTTTTGGGCTATTCGAGTTCCTCCGAATGCCCTTCGGCCTCAAAAACGCGGCCCAGGCCTTCCAGCAGCTCATGGACTCAGTCCTCCGGGACCTGAAGTTCCTCTTTGTCCACCTGGATGACATCCTGGTAGCTAGTTCCTCCAAGCAGGAACACATGGAGCACCTCTGCACCCTGTTCCAGCGGCTCAGTGAGCACGGGCTCATCATCAGCCCAGCCAAGTGCCAATTCGGCCTCAGCAGGATCGAATTCCTCGGCCACCACATCACGCAGGACGGAGCCATTCCCCTGCCCGCCAAGGTGCAAGCCGTCCAGCAGTTCCCCTGGCCTACCACCATCAAAGGCCTCCAGGAGTTCTTGGGGATGATCAACTTTTACAACCGCTTCATTCCCGGAGTGGCCTTCCTCATGCGGCCCCTATACGAAGCCCTCCGGGGTAAGAAAGACAGAATGGCGATCGAGTGGTCGGCGGACATGTTGACCGCTTTCGACTCGACCAAAAAGGCGCTCGCCAACGCCACCATGCTCGCTCACCCACAGCACAACGCCAGGGTGGCCCTCACCACGGACGCCTCCGACCACGCGGTCGGCGCCGTGTACGAACAGTGGGTCGACGGGGCCTGGCAACCGCTGGCCTTTTTCAGCCGCCAACTGCGCCCCCCGGAGGCCAAATACAGCGCCTTTGACCGCGAGCTCCTCGCACTGTACCTGGCAGTCCGCCATTTTAGATTTCTTCTGGAGGGCCGCCCCTTCACCGCGTTTGTCGACCACAAACCCCTGACATTCGCGATGGCGAAATCTGCGGACCCGTGGTCAGCCAGGCAACAGCGCCAGCTCGCCACGGTGTCCGAATTCACCACGGAAATCCGGCACGTCTCCAGTCGAGACAACATGGTGGCCGACTGCCTATCCCGCCCCGCCGTCCACGGCGCCCACCTAGCAGTGGACTATGCTCAACTGGCAGCGGAGCAACGCACCGACCTCGATCTGCTCTCCACGCCCACAACCCTCCCAGGGCTGCGACTGACCGATGTCGCCTGCGGCCCGTCCGCCGTCACAGTCAAATGCGACACCTCCTTGGCGCAACCCCGCCCCGTAGTCCCGGCGTCCTGGCAAAAACGGGTGTTCGACATCGTCCACGGCCTCTCACACCCCGGCACCCGCGCGTCCATTAGACTGGTGGCCAACCGATTTGTCTGGCGAGGCCTGCGCAAAGATCTGCGCGTCTGGGCCAGATCCTGCATATCTTGCCAGCATGCCAAAATCCACCAACACGTCAAAGCCCCACTCGAGGAGTTCACCGTGCCCGAAAGAAGGTTCGACCACGTCCACATCGACCTCGTTGGCCCCCTGTCGCCATCACAAGGTCACACACACCTGCTGACAATCGTGGACCATACCACCCGCTGGCCCGAGGCCATTCCACTGACGTCCACCACCACCGCCGACATCGCGAGGGTGTTCATCAGTACTTGGGTCGCTCGGTTCAGCGTCCCCTCCGACATGACGTCGGATAGAGGCCCGCAGTTCACCTCTGATCTGTGGGCCGCCATCGCCCGAAACCTCGGGGTGGCCGTTCACCGCACCACGGCTTACCACCCCCAAGCCAACAGGCTGTGCGAGCGATTCCACAGGTCCATGAAGGTGTCCCTCCGCGCCAGCCTCGAGGACGAGGCTTGGATCGACCGCCTCCCGTGGGTGCTACTCGGCCTACGCTCCGCGGTCAAGGAAGACCTGCAAGCCTCGACGGCGGAACTCGTGTATGGCCAGCCGCTGCACGTACCCGGAGAGTTCCTGCCCACCGCCACGACCCCCTGGTCGGCTGACCAGCAACGCCGTGCTTTCACCAACCGAGCACAACAGTTCACTCCGGTACCCACCGGCCGGCACGGCGAACCAGCAACCCGCGTACCACCTAGCCTGCACATGGCCAAATTTGTTTTCGTGCGCCATGACGCCCACCGAGGACCTCTACGGCCCCCATACGACGGACCCTACAAGGTACTCCAGACGGGGAACAAGTTCTTTCTCCTCGAAGTGGGCGGCAAAACTGACAAGGTGTCGGTCAACCGGCTCAAGCTGGCACACCTAGAGCCCGACAAACCCGTTCAAGTGGGCCAACCCCCACTGCGGGGCAGACCGCCTAAGAGCCCGACGCGTCCGACCGCCCCGCTCCCGACACCAACCGCCAAGAGCCGTTCCGGCTGTGCCATCAAGCCACCACGCCGGTTCGTACACTCCCTACTAGCGGATTCTGGGGGGAGCTGTGTGGCATACCGATCACAGAATGGACACAATCCGCTTTCTGGTCCGTAGACTATAAATCAGGCGTCATGCCTTTAAGAAGGATCACACCTTTAAGAAACTCGATCTGCAACATAGTTAAGCCCAGAGCGGGGGAGGAGCAGTCTAAGCTGTGCACTGATGAAAGAGAGTTGTACTTGGTGTAATCTCTGACTCCATTTTGTGTTCAGCATGCAGCCTCAACAATTAAACCTTTTCTATTGAACCTCTCCGAGTTCAGTATTTTTTGCTAGGAGTACGTAGACTCCTACACCCTAGTGCTTCTATGCAGTGCTACCCCAGTGGCTGCAGCATGGCTGGTGGAAGGCTGGTGACTTTCAGTGGGGAGAGTACAGATGACCTTGGAGGACGACATCAAGCTGCTCTGGGCCTAGAAGGCCCGAATGCTGACTACACCATCTTGACATGGGCGGCAGCAGTCTGGGCTGGCTGGCTGACAAACAATAGCAAGGGCACAGCAAAGTGGCAGGGGTGGGAGGTTGAATGCTGTCATCCTAACAAAAGACAGCAGACGTGTGCTCCACAGAGCCACTGCCTCTCCCCCAGAGCGATGCCTCAGCAATCCTAGTAATCTGTTGGAGAACAGATTGCTGGACTGCTATGACACCCTGCAAGCCTTTTGAACACAGGAATCCAGAGCCATGATGGCAGCAGTCTGACTATGCATGGCAGCAAGCTGACCTTGCATGATAGCAGTCTGAGATTCCACTGCATCACTCAGACATTGGGTGGGAGCTGCGTGTGCTGCAATGGAAGCTGAGGCATTGGCCATCAGATGCTGCATCATGGTTGGGTCCACAAGTGTGCTAATGGAGTTGGCCACTACTTCCATGCTGGAAAATATGGGCTCCAAGCTCTGCGCAAAGCCCGGTGCCAACTTGGTGCAGGACATCAGCCTTCTTCTGTAGCCTGTCCCATCGAAGTGCTTATTTGAGTCCTCTTCCACCACTGCCTGGCCAGGTTGCAATTCTTGGGTATCTGAAAGGAGAAAGGCACAAGGGTAAGGTTGTGTTGAGGGGGCGGGGAAGCAAGAGGTACATGCTTACACCATCTGTAGCTTGTAAATCAGAAGAGATTGTGGGATGAGGTGGAAGTGGGATGTGAGAAGGAATATTAGGTATGAGGGTACCGTCATCTCTATGGTTTCAGCCCTGCCGCAGGCCACCATCTCAGCAATGGTCATTCCAATCATGGCAAGCACCGTCTCCTCCATGGGGGTAAGGACATGCAGTCGCGCCTGTCCCCCACCAGTTAGGTACTGCTGCCTCCGGTTGTTCATCACTTTGTCCTGCAAGAGAGATGGAAGTGTGTCAGTGAGTGTGGTGCAATCTGTTTGGGTGATGTGGCTGTCATGGTTAAATAGCTGGCAGTGTGTGAAAGCTGTGAGATGTTGATGTGAGGCTTGCAGCAGTGGTAAGTTTGTAAGTGTGAGGTGAAGCTATGAGTGTGAGATATGAGTCCTGATTGATAGTGATTGTTGGTAGGTGAGTGATGGGGGTGTGGTGCATTGTGCAGTTGCTGAGGCTAGTGGTATAGTTGGTGGGATATGGCATTTGAAGTTGCATTCGCTGACTTGACCACTTGTGTGAAGTCATTGAATTTTTTTGTGGCACTGCATCCTGGTCATCAGGGCTTGACTCCTGGCATTGTCCACCACTGCTATCTGGTCCCATTGCCTTCTGAGTGTTTGTTTGGAGGGCCTCTTGGCCCCTTGTAGATACAAGACATCTCTCCTCCTTTCCACCTCCTCCACCAAGGCCTCCAGTGCAGCATCAGAAAACCTTGGAGCATGCACTTGCCCATGTTGTGCCATTACTGAGTGTTTCCCAGGTCAGAATCTGTTGTAGAATGACTTCCACCACTTGCTCCAGCCAAAATGCACCTCTCCTTTACATGCACGCTGGCTTCAAGTAGTGCAGGTTAGCTTTAAGTGGTGCTAACTTCTGACGATTTTGGGCCCTCTCCTGATGCGTGCAGCCAATCAACAGAATGGTTAGCGCTGGCTACACGCTGCAATCATGGATATGAGCAGGCAGCACAAAGTTGGCGTGCTACCTGCATCACATTGAATGGGCACGGGTTAATCACGCATCATGATCGCCGAGCCCATTTTCGGGGGCTATCCAATTTAGCCCTCTTTGTATTTACCTTTTCTGTCTCCCAGATTGTGGGAGAGTGTTATTTTCCCATTTTTACATTCAGGCTAGGGAGTTGGTCTCTATAAGCTTACTCGTCTCCATTTTTATAGGGAACCATCACTACAAGCAAATGCATAGAACCAGCCCCCATTTTTATACATAGAAATACATAGAAGTTACAACACAGAATCAGGCCATTCAACCCAACCAATCCATGTTGGCATTTACCCTCCACACGAGCAAATAGTTTTAATCACATTTACACATCTTGTTCCCGTATCTCTTCAATATCTTTCCTTTCATTCACCTATCCAATCTAATCTTGAATGTTGACACAGTTTCAGCCTCAACCCCTAACTGTGGAAGTTAATTCCAAAGCCTCACAACTCTCTGTGTGAAGAGAGTTCTCCTGCCCTCTGTTCTAAATCTCTTACATTTAATCGTGTATCTATGGTCCCTTGTTCTTGATCACTTAACTATTAGAAATGGTCTGCTGTTATCTACCCTATCTCATTCTGTCATAATTTTAAACACACCTTTTACATTGCCCCATAATCTGCATTGGTCTAACGAAAAAAGACCCAATTTTCAAGTCTTTCTTCATACTTGCATTTTCTCAAACCAGACGGCATCCTAGTGAATCTGCATAGTACGATCTGTAAAGCCTCAATATCCTTTCTATAGTGTGGAACCCAATACTGCACACAGCACTCTAACTGAGGTTTTTTAAGGTTTCATATAGGCTCATCGAAACCTCTTGGCTTTTATATTCTACACCTCTTGAGATAAAATCTAGAATTGTATTAGCTTTCTGTACATCCTTATCAACCTGAACTGAACCTTGAAGGATACCACTATCCACGTCTAACCATTAAAAAGCTGCCCTAAACTCCAATTCTCCATTTTCTCCCTCCTAACCAATTTTTAGTCGAGATTGCTATCCTCCCACTAAGTTCATACCCCTTAATCTTCTCTAATAATCTCCCATGTGGTATCTAGTCAAAGGTTTTTTAAAGTCCACTTTTACTACATTTCCTCCATCTACCGTACCTGTTATCTCCTCAAAGAATTCTATGAGGTTTGTCAAGCATGATCGTCCCTTTTGAAATTTTTGCTGGCAACTTCTAACGATTTTCTTTTTATCCAGATATGTGGAAATTTCATCCTTAATCAAAGACTCTAAAATTTTCCCTACCTCAGATGTTTAATTAAATGACATGTAATTACCCAGATTATCTTTGTCTCCCTTTTTAAGCATGAATGCTACATTGGCCACTCTCCAGTCCTCCAGCATACAACCACACTCAATACTGCCTTCTAGGGCCTATGCAACTTCCTCCCTCATCTCCTTCAGGATTCTAGGATGTATCCTATCGGGCCATGATTTCTCTTAGCTTAACTAACTTATCTAAAATGTTCCTTTTATCCACAATAATATTGTTCATCTTGCTCTCAACCACTTTAGAATTCTTCTCCTCTCCGATATCCTTTTCGTAAAGACCGATGGAAAGAACTTATTGAATACTTCTGCCATTTTTTGATCACCACCTACAAGTTGACAGCCCACTTCTCTCAGGTGTCGCACCTTGCTTTTAACAAATCTCTTTTTACTGACATATTTGTAAAATACCTTACTGCTTCTTTTGATTTTTTTAAATTCCTGATACTTCCTCTTAGCTTTCCTTATCCCACTTTTAATGTCTTTTCTTATTTTCTTATATTCTCCTTTCATTTTTTCATTATTATTATACTGATCGTCTTCATAGGCCCTCTTCTTCAATTTTAATTTGTTTCTAACCTCTTTATTTAGCCATGGCATCCTAAAACTAATAGTAGTTTCCTTTTTTAATGGAATATGCTTTTTCTGAACATTTGTGATCTCTTTTTTAAAAAATATCTACAGTCCTGTGTGTCAATTTCTCCTTGCATTTCAGCCAGGTCGCTTTTCATCTATCTCAAATCTGTCCTAATCCAATCTGGTGTTCTAGTTTTTGTATTACCATTTTATCTTCTTGTTGGATCATAAACCTTATCATATCGTGATCCCTACTCCCAAAGTGCTCATCCACATTTAGCTTATCTACCTGATCTATTTCATTACTCACAACCAGATCAAGCAATGCCTTTGCCCTTGTCGGTCTACTAACTACCTACATTGTTAAATCTGTTTCCGTTATCCTTTATCCTTTATGAACGGCAGTATCATGTGCCCACATTTTAGTGTGTCTGCGATGCCATCAGGATAAGGGAATTGAGCTTGTATGCTCTATGGCACGTAGCCAGGTCTCCCTCTGGCAGCAGAATTCCTATTGTGTAAAATTGCCACTTGCCTAAATTCACTACACAATTTATTTTGATGCGAAACTGAAACTATTTTATATTTATGCAAAATGTGCAACATAACTGGCCTATAAAGCAAAACATTCAAAAATGTGGTCTATACCTTTGTTACAAATTGTTACCAGCAGAAACATTTCTGGGACGTGTATAATACTGAGTATACTTGAGCCTAACTGTAATCTTGATAACTCAAAAAAGCCCCAAGAGCTAGGGTGATGATATTTCCAATATAATACATAATATAGCATTAAATAAGTAAATTAGACAGTGAACAGTATCTAGAGCAATAGATTTTTAAGTAATTTAGATCACTCATTCAAGTAAGACATTTTGGGGCTGAAATTACTCAGTGAACCCCCCGCAGCAAATAGTGGCGATCTGGTTGCTTTCAGCCTCCGACTTGCCTTGCATGGGAAGGAATTTCCATTCACCCCTTACAAGGCAATTGCTGTCAGGGGGTGGATTCAGGGGCGGAGACTCCCTACACATCTCTGATTATTGCTGTAGCAACAGGACTTTTGACAATTAGATGGATGTGTAACAAATAAGTGTCCAATATCTCTAATGGTACAATTGTAATGTATATAACTATAAATGAAAATATTGGGTTTGCTAACTTGCATGTACAACGTTAACTTTGATATTGTGAACCTTTTAGGTTCCCACTACTGTTTTGATGACTGTCTAGATTATACCATAGAGGCAAAACAGCCTTTGAGTGCATAATATGGTAGTTTCGTTGAACTTTAAGTTCAAAAAGGAAAGGATTCATCTGAGCCAGATTCTCACATACCATTAATCTAAATGTGCAGTAATGTTAATCTTTACTTGTACAAATGATAGCAGGCTGTTTTTATTTACATTTACAAATGAACTAACCAAACATAAAAAGAGCAGAAAATGCTGGAACTGCAACTCAGTTAGCATCTGAAAGAGACACAAGTTAATGTTTTGTATGAAACCCTTCATCAGAACTGAGTCAAACCAGATAAGGCTCTTTATTTGACCATCTAAAATAAAGAGAGAAGGGAAGAATAGCAAGTAATGATCAAGAATTCAGATATGCTAATTCCTTCTACCTGTTGTTCTCCCTTCCCCTCTTAGTTTTGGTTAAGTTCTATAAAGGAAGAATGAAGAAAGGATTTGTACTTATATAACACCTGTCACATCCGCAGGACATCGCAAAGCACTTCACAGCTAACAAATTCCTTTTGAAGTGCAGTCACTGTTGTTTTGTAGGTAAATATGACAGCCAATTTTACACAGGAAAGTTCTATAAATAGTAATGAGATAAATGATCAGTTAATCTGTTTTGAGGGTGTTGCTTGAGCGATGAATGTTGGCTGGGAGATCAAAATAACTCTGCCACACTCTCCCCAAAGAGTGATCCAAAATGCCTGCCAAGAGATTTCTGACAGAGATGATTGGTCTCTGCAACAACCAGAGGACCTGGCTGCAAAAGTGAAAGATGGCAAACGTGAGAAAAAAAGCCAACCCAGTACTTTCCTGTAGCAAGTATCTGGCCAAGTATGCATGCTACAAAGTGTGTCGTCAGAACTGTAATTGTTTTAATGCTTGCCCCTCTAAAATATTCAAACAATACAGGACTTTGAATGCTTTCCATGCATAAACATACAGCAGAATGGCTCAAATAAGGGCTGCAAGTTACATTGGAAGTTGTTGTTGCATTACAAATCTTCAGAGTCTACACACAGCAAATCCATCCAACATGTCCAAGCTGCATAATGCATATTAATTTACTGAAACACAGGATAGGCTACAACAACAACTTGCATTTATATAGCACCTTTAATGTAGTAAAATGTCCCATGGGGCTTCACAGGAGCGTTATCAAACAAAATTTGACACTGAGCCACATAAGGAGATATTAGGGCAGGTGACCAAAAGCTTGGTCAAAGAGGTAGGGCTTAAGGAGCGTCTTAAAGGAGGAAAGAGAGTTCGAGAGGCAGCGAGGTTTAGGGAGGGAATTCCAGAGCTTAGGGCCTAGGCAGCTGAAGGCACAACCGCCAATGATGGAGCGATTAAAATCAGTGATGCTCAAGAAGCCAGAATTGGAGGAGCGCAGATATCTCGGAGGGTTGTAGGGCTGGAGGAGATCACAGGGATATGGAGGGGTGAGGCCATGGAGGGATTTGAAAACAAGGATGAGAATTTTAAAATGGAGGCGTTGCTTAACCGGGAGCCAATGTAGGTCAGCAAGCAGAGGCGTGATGGGTGAACGGGACTTGGTGCGAGTTAGGACATGGGCAGCAGAGTTTTGGATGACCACAAGTTTATGGAGGGTAGAATGTGGGAAGCTGGCCAGGTTGGACACATGCTTGTCACTGTATGCGCTCCCACAAGTTAGATCTTAAGACAACTTCTCTGCTTGCAGGACGAGTTGGCACATAAAAAAAGGAACTGATCCGAACTGGAGAAATATGCAGAAATGTCAAACATTTGTCTCTTTTTAAGTAGGCCACTCTGCACATCCTTGCCTATAAAAGCGCCAAGAGGGTAGAGGAAGATGAAGCTAGAAACCTCTCCCAAGCTTAGGGCTGGTTCCAACCTATTCTTGTTATGCCTTGTTCCCCTTCTCAGTTACTGACACACAGGCATTGACAACTACAACAACATCACATACAGTGTACATTAATGAAGGTATCTCTGGTTTGACAGCATCTCTAGGAGGCAGCATTATTATTGTAGGCTTGACAAAGCAACACTGCCAGGGCCTTGAGCAAGCCAGTAGCTCACAGCACCCTGCTCCACTCTCACCAACATTTGGAAGCACCAGGGCACCCACACATGCCCTGGACGATGCAGGTAGTGAGCTTCAGGAGACTGCATCATGCAAGTCACAGTGCAAAGATAAGAAGCAAATGATGGAGCCAGAGGAGAAGCAAGAATCTGCTATTCAGATGGTCACATAGATGCCATCAATGACCCCCGTACCTTAGGAAATCTAGCAGTATGGTCAAATTGGGTAGGTGGGTAATGCTCCTGTTGCTTTTCAGTAGGGAGGAAGGTGAAAATACTAGCCTTGCTCAATAATGTATCTGTTTAATACATCTGTAGACAGATACTGCATATCTTCCCTATGTTAGCCTGGAAGGAAGCAGAGACATAAAAGTTGAGGGCAAAGGTGACCTTGTTTGTGACTGACAGTGCACTCCCTATGGTGGGGGTTGGCTGCAGAACTCATTGTAGTAGATGGCAAATGCTTCTCTGCTGAACCAGAGACTATCATAGAGTCATAGGGGGTGATTTTCATTCAGAAGTCGGGAAGGAGGCGGGACTACAACTTTCAGGGTTGTAGTCCCGCCTCCATCGAGATGCGGCCAATCCACGCGATTTTAACTTGATTGACCTTGTTGAGCCCGCCCAGCGGGCTCAGCAGGCTAATTAAGGGCCACCCAGCAACAGGTGACATCACAGACTGAAATTTCATCTGTCAAGACGTTTTGACAGATGAAATATCAGTGTTTCACAGCTTTTTGAAGCTGTCAAACACTGACAGTCTTACTTCTAACCTGAGTCCTTCTACACAGACTCAGTTAGAAATCTCACCAGCACAGAAGGCTGCAGGCTGTCTCTTTTGACAGTTCGCAGCCATTCTGCTTTCTGTGCCGGTTAGATGATGGACTCCAGAAACCTAGAGAAAGGAAGGCTGAAAAGTTAAGTACAGGTAATTTAAACTTCTTTACACACTTTAGACACACCAAACACACTTACCTTTGCACTCATGCACCCATCACTCACCTGAACACCGACATCTCGACCCCTCCAAGTCCTTCAACCCGACGGCCCGACTCCTCTAACTTGGCGTGGTTTGGAGCCATCGGGAATCCCACACTTCAAGCTTAAAAATAAGGATTAGGCTAAAAACTGCCTGTTAATTACCTAACATGCACATTAATGCACATTAACTCCCAGGTCCCTCTGTCCCTGCACACTCTTTAAAACTGTAGTTAACAGGCAGTTAATTGGCACTAATCCCTTCCCGCCTCGGGTAGGCGGGTCCCAGTGCGGGGCGGGCACCCGCCTCCTTTGAAACTTACATGGAGGCGGGTTGGGGGCGGGATGGTGTCGAGACCCCCGAATTCGGGACTTTAACCACCCGCACGCCTCCAATCCCGACTCCATGGGTCAATGAAAATCGACCCCATAGAGTCATACGGCACAGAAGGAGGACATTCAACCCATCGAGTCCAAGCCGGCTCTCTGTAGAGCAATCCAGTCAGTCCCATTCCCCCGCTCTACCCCCCGTAGCCCAGCAAGTTTATTTCCCTCAAGTGCCTATCCAGTCTCCCCTTGAAAACATTGAGGCCTAGAAATTCAGTTGCGTTCGCCAGCCGTTAGCGCCTTAGGAGGGGTAGATTTCGAGCGCTAGGCACTTAGCGCCCGGGTGCAGGATGATCCGCGCCTACGCCCAACTTCAGTAGACATTTAGCGCCGGCGCAAAGTGTTTGCGCGCGCTCAGCTGCGCGCGCAACTTATGACGTCATTTCGTCGTGCAACGCCCTTTGTGCGCCCCAAACCGGAACTTCAGTCACGCCCGCCCAATGTGGGCGTGGCGGTGTTAAGAACTGTGAAGTGGAACACAGCAGAGGCCCTGCGGGCCTCGGGGAGCGCTAATTAAAGGGCACTTACACTGAACTATAAAGGCCAGCCATTTTGCTGCAATGAATTTTCTGCAACGGATTTCTGGACAGAGACCAAGGAAGAGACCTTACTGATTTGGCCCAGCATAGGAGAGGTATTTTTGGCTTCTGGCCAGAGCTTGGAAATTTGCCTCATTGTGATTTCATTGTTTGCAAGTATATTATGGGGGCTGCATGGGGTTCCAACCCTCAGTTCCAGCATTATGTGCGAAGGGCTTGCAGACGCTGTGTGAGAGGGGCAGCCATGCCTAGACGCAGAGGGGGCATCAGGCGTTGGCAACGTAGGCCTTACCCACTCAGGGAATACCGCCAGCAGGTGTCCTATCTCACCATGACTGCCGCGCAGTGTGTTAAGAGGCTGCGCTTCAGAAGGGAGGTGGTTGCAGAGATCTGCCAGCTGCTTCACAGAGATCTGCGTCCACAGCTGATGTGCAGGACGTCTCTGTCGGTGGAAGTGAAGGTCACGGTGGCTCTGAACTTTTATGCAAGCGGCTCCTTCCAAGCCGCTGCTGGGGACATAGCGAACATCTCCCAGTTCGCCGTGCATCGCTGCATCCGGCAGGTCACCGATGCCCTTTTCACAAGGAGACACCAATTCATCTCCTTCCCCATGACCCTAGAGAGGCAGGAGCAGCGTGCAGTCGGATTTGCGAGGATCGCCGACTTCCCCATGGTGCAGGGCGCCATTGACTGCACGCATGTGGCTTTGCGGGCACCTATCGACAATGCCGAGGATTACCACAACCGGAAGGGCTACCATTCCCTCAATGTACAGCTGGTGTGTGACCACAGGCAGCACATCCTAGCTGTCAATGCCCGCTTTCCAGGCAGCAGCCACGATGCATTTATCCTGCGCCAGACTACTGTGGCTGACATGTTCCAGGCACAGCCTCCCCCAAGAGGATGGCTTATCGGGGACAAAGGCTATCCTTTGTGTACATGGCTCATGACCCCGCTCCGCGTGCCCAGGACCCCTGCTGAGGAGGCATACAATGAAAGCCATCAAGCCACAAGGAACATCATAGAGCAAACGATTGGCGTCCTCAAGCAACGGTTCCGCTGCCTGGATCGCTCCGGTGGATCTCTGCAGTATTCGCCGGATAGAGTCTCCCAGTTCGTCGTCGTTTGCTGCATGCTGCACAACCTGGCTATCCGCAGGACTCAGGCACTGCCACCTCACGTTGGACCACCACCTCAGGAGGACGAGCAGGAGGACCATGAGGAGGAGGAGGAGGAGGAGGAGGAGTACCAGCCCAGGAGGGAGCCACAAGGTCCAAGGGCCGTCCGTCGGCGGCTTATTGAACGACACTTCTAGGCCCCCTGTCAGGGAATGGCTTGTGGCAATAAAGGCACATGAATGCAGCCGCTCCGCAAGCCCTCAGCCGGTTAACGCAACAACCACTTGAAACATCACACATGGACAAGCTGAATAAAGAAAAAGCTTTATTGAACAAATTCAGGGCCCTTCCCACATGAAACCCAAAAACAGACAACACCCCCAAAAAACAGTCAAAAACATATCTCACTCCCACAACCTGGGGAGGAATAACAAAACTTGTCCATCCAAATGGCCTTCATCCTCGGCCTTACCAAAAGAACCCCCCCCCATAGACAACACAACCACCCCCATATAAAAAAACATTTGCCAACACACTCTACTTTGTGTGCCGAGAGGGCGAGTCCTTGTCCAGGCTTTTCCGGCCCCTGGCCGACCTGCTGCTCCGCCTCAACCTGGGCCCTGTGGGTGCTGCAAGGCTGGGGGAAGGCTCCTGAGGGGCACATTGCGTGACGGCAGATGCCCTTGGGGGTCGGCCTAGACGAGCTCTGGCCCTCGAGGGGCCGGCTGCTGACTGCTGCAGCTGTGGCTGGGCAGCATCAGTCCCTCCAGCAGCTCGTCACAGCTTCGCTGGGGGAGTGGCAGTGGCGGCTGCAGCAATGGGGGCAAGCTGGCTGATGCCAGGCGCTCGCTGCTCGCCTGAGACACTGGCACTCGGCCGGGCTGGCACTGCAGCAAGCACAGCAATCTGGTGAAGGCCAGACCGCTGTGCTGCTGCAGCGCGGCGGGTGCCCTGGCGATGCCTGCCTGACACAGCGAGTGTGGCAGCAGTGAGTGCCCGTACTGCCCTGGTCTGTGCCCGCATCAGACCAGCCAGTGACTGCATGGCACCACTGATCAACTGTCCACTCGCTGCCTGTGCTGCCCTGAATTCGTCCCGACTCGTGTCCTGTGCTGCCCTGAATTCGTCCCGACTCGCGTCCTGTGCTGCCCTCAATTCGGCCCGACTCGCATCCTGTGATGCCCCGAATTCGGCCCGACTCGCGTCCTGTGATGCCCCGAATTGTTCGAGACCCCTGGCCTGTGCTGCCGCGAGTTGTTCGAAACCCCTGGCCTGTGAGGCCCCGAAATCGGACACACTATGAGCCAGGGACTCAATGGCCTCAGGCAACCGTGCCACAACCCCCATGAACTCGGTGTGCCGACGATCCGAGTCCGCGGACATTTGATCAAGGAGGCGCACCTCCTGGGCGAGGACCGTCTCCGGACTGGAGGCCGGACTCTCCCTCTGGGGAGAAGGCCGCCGAGCTGCCCGACCCTTCCCGCGTGGCTGCACGCCACTGGGCCCAGCAACTACACTCCCCTGCAACACTTCCCCCCTCTGGGGAGAAGGCAGCCGAGCTGCCCGACCCTTCCCGCGTGGCTGGACGCCACTGGGCACAGGAGCTACACCCCCCTGCAACACTTCCCCCTGGCTCTCCTCCAGGGAAGACGTGTCCCCTCCATTGCCATCCCCTGGCGCGGATGAGGGTTCCCCTGATGGGCCGCCTTCCTCTTGCTCCTCCTCGTCCTCCTCTTCCGAGGGACTGACACTCACAGCTTCAGGGACCTCCTCCTCGCCAGCTGAAAGCAGGAAGGCACAAGAGTAGCTTTAGAGTGAGGACAGGGCGTCAGCGAGGGAGGCATGAGTGGTGGCATTCTGCGCATTGGTCGGACAGTGGCAAAGGATGTAGATCTGAAGCGCAAGGGGAACGAGAGAGGTCCAAAAGGTCATGTCCTTACCATTGGGGCCCAGCACAGGGTCAGCATCTCCAATTGCAACGGGGCCAATCACCCGGGCACCCATGAGTCGACCCACGCGCTCCTCAAGGTCACTGAGCTGCTGGAACTGGGGACGGCCTCCCCCGGTGACAGTCCGGCTCTTCAGATTCTGGGCCAGCTTGGCCTGCAAGAGAAAGGACAGCCTCTAAGTACAGTGTGGTGCCCTGTTGTTGTGTGCACTGCCTCCCATGGTCGAATAGCTTGGCCAGTGTGTAAAGTGCAGAATGTGCAATTGATGTTCATGCCAGTGCCATAGCTGCTGGATGAGGGCTGGCCATTAGGCCTTTGAGGTCCCTTTGCCCATAATGTGAGGTGCACATGCAAGGATGAGGAGGACACTGGAAAGGGTACTCACCCTGACAATCCGAGTGAGGTCGTTAAACTTTTTCCGGCATTGGACAACAGTCCGGGGGACATCGCAGGTGGCTGTGACCCTCTGGGCGATATCCCTCCAGGCTCTCCTGTACACCCTGTTGGGAGGCTTCTTGCCACTGTCCGGGAACAAGATATGGCTTCTCTTCTCCAAAGCCCTAACCAGCACCTTTAAATCATGGCCAGAGAAGCGCTGCGCTCGCTCACGGGCCCTCTGCATCCTTCCTGGCGCTATTTCTCTCCAGCAGCAGTGTTTAGGCCTAGCTGGAGGGCTGCAGTATCCAGGGCGTGGCAGCAGACCAAGTCGACCCTTCCCCCTTTAAGAGCTGGCCGGCGCCAGGGTGTCTGCTGTCAATCAAAACATGACCGCACCTGCGCTGCGCCCGGCCTCGGCGGTATCAGTCTGCACCGCCAGCTTAGCGCCTAAAGATAGCCGTGCATCGCCAGTTTTAGCGCTCGAGCAAACTCCTTGGCCAAAGCTACTGAATTTCGGCGAACTGCCCTCCACTTTCCGGCGGGCGCAAACTTTAGCGGCCGCCCGACTTTACCGCCCCAAAAGTGGCTATACTGAATTTCTAGGCCCGAGTTTCTCCGCTTCCACCACTTCCATCAGCAGCGAGTTCCAGGTCCTCACCACTCGCTGCATTAAAAAGTTTTTATTCACATCCCCCCTGTATCTCTTGCCCAAAACCTTAAATCTGTGTCCCCTAGTCCTTGTACCATCAACTAGTGGGAACAGCTTTCCCCATCTAGCCTATCCAAACCTGTCATAATCTTGTACACCTCTATCAAATCATCCCTCAACCTCCATTGCTCTAATGAAAACAAATCCAACTTCTCCAACCTGTCCTTGTAGCTAAGATCCCCCATCCCCGGAACCATTCTGGTAAATCTCTGCACCCTCTCAAGAGCCTTCACATCCTTCCTAAAGTGTGGTGATCAGAACTGAATGCTATACTCCAGTTGTGGCCTAACCAGCGTTTTATAGAGGTTCAGCATAACTTCTCTACTTTTGTACTCAATACCTCTATTTATGAAGCCCAAGAACTCATATGCTTTGCTAACCACTCTCAATATTTCCTGCCACCTTCAGGGACCTATGCACATTAACTCCCAGGTCCCTCTGTCCCTGCACACTCTTTAAAACTGTAGTCAGTGCCCGCTGGAAGGAGCACTTCGAAGATCTCCTTAACCGCGATTCTGTCTTCGACGCGAGTGTCCTCAACTCCATCCCACAGCATGATACCCGCCACCATCTCAGCACAACCCCAGCCCGGCATGAGGTTGAAAAGGCCATCCGACAACTGAAGAACAACAAGGCCTCAGGAGCAGATGGAATCCCCGCTGAGGCACTAAAGCATGGTGGAGAAGCACTACTGGCACGAATTCATGAACTAATTTCTCTTATCTGGAAGGAGGAGAGCATGCCAGGGGATCTCAGAGATGCCGTAATTGTGACCATCTTCAGGAAAGGTGACAAGTCCGATTGCAGTAATTACAGAGGAGTTTCCGTGCTGTCTGCCACAGGGAAAGTCATCGCAAGAATCCTCCTCAATCGCCTCCTCCCAGTGGCCGAAGAGCTCCTCCCAGAATCGCAATGCGGATTCCGCCCACTAAGGGGCACAATGGACATGGGGGGGAAAATTCAGTTGTTTGCGCCTCCCGTTAGCACCTTAAGAGGGCGCCAATTGGGGTGCAAAGCAACTAGAGGCCGGGCGCGGCGATGTTTGTGCCGCTCGCGAAATTAACTAGACATTTTGCAGCGGCGCTAAACACTACCGCCACGATCTCCTGCGCCGGCAGATTGTGACGTCAGTCGAGTGCGCAACGCCCCGTTAGCGCCCCGGACCGGATATTGAGTGGCGCACCCTGCCTTACCGCCTGCCGCTAGCAACGACAGGTTGAGGGGAGTGTTACGCTGCCAGAAAGGGACTGGGGGAGCGCTATTTAAAGGCGACAACTTCCTGCCTTTTTTTGTCAGTGACATTTTTGCACCACGCAGTCTGAGAGAGAGAGAGAGACTTCTGGAGAGATTCAACGCTGTGTGAAGGAGTTTTGAGTACTGAGCAGCACTTTGCAGGTTTATTTTGAATTGCCCTTCCTTGCTTCGCCAGCACTCTGAGGTACCGCCTCACTCCTCGGCGTTTGCGCCTTAAGACAGGTGTGAAGCGCCTGATTTAACGCTCCAATCACCTCTCGGGGCGATAAAAGCCAAGTTTGCTGTCGGAGGCGATAATTAACGCCAGGCGCTGAACTTTGCGCACGGCCGATAACGGCGCCCCAAATGGGGTGATACCGAATTTTTCCCCCATGATCTTCACCGCACGTCAATTACAAGAGAAATGCAGGGAACAGCACCAACCACTGTACATGGCCTTCTTTGATCTCACAAAGGCCTTCGACACTGTCAACCGTGAGGGATTATGGAGTGTCCTCCTCAAATTTGGCTGCCCTCAAAAGTTTGTCACCATCCTCCGCCTGCTTCACGACGACATGCAAGCCGTGATCCTGACCAACGGTTCCACCACAGACCCAATTCAAGTACAAACCGGGGTCAAACAAGGCTGTGTCATCGCACCAACGCTCTTCTCGATCTTCCTTGCTGCAATGCTCCATCTCACCCTCAGTAAGCTCCCCACTGGAGTGGAACTAATTTACAGAACAAACAGGAAACTGTTCAACCTCCATCGCCTCCAGTCCAGATCCAAGGTCGTCCCATCCTCTGTCGTCAAATTACAGTATGCAGACGACGCTTGCGTCTGCGCTCACTCGGAGGTCGAACTCCAAACCATCGTCAAAACCTTCACCGAAGCATACGAGAGCATGGGCCTTACACTAAACATCCGTAAGGCAAAGGTCCTCTACCAACCTGCCCCCGCCACACGGTACTGTCCCCCGATTATGAAAATCCACGACAAGGCCTTGGACAACGTGGACCACTTTCCATACCTCGGGAGCCTACTGTCAACAAGGGCAGACATCAACGACGAAGTCCAACACCGCCTTCATTGTCCCAGTGCAGCCTTCGGTTGCCTGAGGAAGAGAGTGTTTGAAGACCAGGATCTCAAACCCGGCACTAAGCTCATGACCTACAGAGCAGCAGTGATACCCGCCCTGCTGTATGCCTCAGAGACATGGAACATGTACAGCAGGCACCTCAAAGCACTGGAGAGGTACCACCAATGCTGCCTCCGCAAGATCCTGCAAATCCATTGGCAGGGTAGGCGCACCAGCATCAGTGTTCTTGCTCAGGCCAACATCCCCAGCATCGAAGCTTTGACCATGCTCAATCAGCTCTGATGGACGGGTCACATTGTCCGCATGCCCGATACGAGACTCCCAAAACAAGCGCACTACTCGGAGCTCTAACACGGCAAGAGAGCCCCAGGTGGGCAGAGGAAACGCTTCAAGGACACCCTCAAAGCCTCCTTGAAAAAGTGTAACATCCCCACCGACACCTGGGAATCCCTGGCCCAAGACCGCACAAAATGGAGGAGAAGCATCCGGGAAGGCGCCGAACACCTCGAGTCTCTTCGCCGGGAGTAAGCGGAAGCCAAATGCAGGCAGTGCAGGGAGTGCACTCAACCCAAGCACCCCACCCACCCGCCCCTTCAACCACCGTCTGCCCCACCTGTGACAGAGACTGTAGGTCCCGCATTGGACTCATCAGTCACCTGCAAACTCATTTTTAATGTGGAAGCAAGTCATCCTCGGTTCCGAGGGACTGCCTAAGAAGAAGAAGACCATTAAGTGTATATTGCCTCTCCCTGTTCCTTCTGCCAAAATGCATCACCTCACACTTCTCTGTATTAAATTCCATCTGCCACTTGTCTGCCCATTCTGCTAGTCTTTCTATGTCCTGTTGCAGTCAATTGGTATCATCCTCACTGTTTGCCATGCCCCCCCCCCCCCGCACCCGCCCCAAGTTTGGTGTCATTGGCAAATTTAGAAATTCTACTCTGTATTCCAATATCCAGGTCATTTATATGTATCAAAAAAGCAGTGGCCCCAGTAGACTGTATAGGCAGTTCTCCTCTATCAATGTCAGGTAGGTATGCCTGGGCATGTAGAAGTTATTTATGGCAGAATGGGTGCAGGCTGTTTATCTCTGATGACACCCATGCTTGGTGGCATGCCTTATTTGCCCTCTTGTATGAAATCCTGTGAGGGTGCATTGAAAGTGATCATATCTTGCAATGGAATGGCTAAGAAAAGAATGAATGGATCTCTTCCCAACAGTTGTTAACCTTGTAGGCTTGTTGGTTGGGATGAGGACAAGAAACCAGGAAAATCAAGAGCTGTTTCATCATGCCCTCGTTTGGATAGTATTTCTGTCTGTAATGACCAGTGAGTTAACAAAATTACTACTTTCTGGCATCCATTGACTCAGTTCCCACCAATAGGATTTTGTACTATCTGGTGAGGAAGAATAGCTACCATCTTAACTCCAACCTTTTTTTAAATTGTATGAAAAAGAGACATAAATCTCCCTATTGTCACAGAAACATTGACCACTGTTATAGATTTTAAAAAGTTACTGCACGGTGTTATAAAGTGGAGAAAACTATAAATCAAATTATTTATATGTAATTTATTCTAAGATTCCATGCTATTTTTGCGCTGTAATATAAAAAAGTGAATTCATGAAATAAGCAATATTTTGCCTTGCGGATTGAACTTGCGTAACAATAGTTAACTGTGTGTATGTTGTGATGTGGGGTGTGCCAAAACTGTGATTCTTCTTCTATCCAGATTTAGCTGCAGATGGTCACTTGATCACACCAGTCAAACCTGTTTTGTAAGTGATAGCATTTCTAAAAAAAATCAACAAAGTTATAAGTACAATTTGTGACCAATTTGGAACCACCCATTCAGACTACGTTATTCCAGCGAGCTGAAGATGTTATTTTACACAAAACTGCCATGAACTTTACTGACAGCTCGTTTGCATTCCAACAGCGCTGATTTTGTTGCCTTTGCCATATCAGCTTTTAAGCGACCCTTCAGTTTCTCTACCGCTGCAGAGCTGGGGATCAACTTGAAAGAGATATGACCGCTGCCAACCTTGAGAGGCTGAAGCTCTCCTGTTTGTCCCTTTAAATGGAGGGTTGCCTCCGTTGCCATTGGCAAGGATTGAACAGGAGGCAGGATAAGGGGTAGGATCAGAGCCTGAATTCTGAAATTTGCTTTGTTGGTGATAATGCAAATCCATTAAATTAATACGTTATCCTCTGTGTCAGGAGATAATGGGTTCAGGTCCCATTCCAAGACTTGAGCACATAACTGAGGCTGTCACTTCAGTGCAATAATGAAGATGTCATTACTCAGGCAGTTAACCAAAGCTCCATATGCCTATTCAGGTGTAAGTAAAAGATTACATGGCACTACGCAAAGGAAAGTAAAAAGTTCTACTGGTGTCTTGGCCAACATTCATCCTTTAACCAATACCACCAAGAACAGATTAACTGATCACTTATCTCATTGCTGTATGCGGCAACTTGCTGTCCAAATCGAAAAAGTAATCTTTGGCTCTGGAGAGTTTTGAGATGTCCTAAGAATGTGAAAGGCACTATTTAAGTGCAAGTTCTTTCTTCCTTCTTATAGGCTCTACTACTAATAACTTAAACCAGAGGGCAATGAAAGTGTTTTTCACTGTAAACCTCCTACTGTTTTCTTGATTTTTACTTCTATTCCTCTTACCATCTTCAAACCTACAAATTGGTAGTGGCAGCACCGATGAACAAGTAACATTTTATTAAAAAAGAGAAAGAAAGCCTATTGTTTTCTTCTGACCTGCTGCTGAACATTTACATGCAGCTGCCTAATCTACAATCTTCCTTCAGCAACAGAAATTAGCCACAAATTCACCTCAGGATTACCTAGTTACAGCAGGTAGACAATGTGAACTTAAAGGGTCAGGGCAGGTTATAGCTCCACTTTAGCAGTAGAATAGTACATAATGCTCTCTTGGGCGGCCTCCCATCTTCCACCCTCCATAAACTAAAACTCATCCAAAACTCTGCTGCCCATATCCTACCTCGCACCAAGTCTCCTTCACCAAACACCCTGTGCTTGCTGACCTACATTGGCTCCCACTGCACCAATGCCTCGATTTAAAAAATCTCATCCTAGTTTTCAAATCCCTCAATGCCTCACCCTTACTTATCTCTATAACCTCCTCCAGCCCTACAACCCTCCAAGTACTCTGCATCCCTCCAACTCTGGCCTCTTGTGCATCCCCCACTTCCTTCACCCACCACTGAAGCGCCTTCAGCCATCTAGGCCCTAAGCTCTGGAATTCTCTCCCTAAGCCTTTCTGCCTCTCCACCTCTCTTTCCTCCTTTAAAGACATTCCTTTAAACCTATTTTTTGGTCATCTGTCCTAATGTTTCCTTCTTTGGATGGGTGCCAATTATTGTTTGATTACACTCCCATGAAGCGCCTTGGGACATTTTACTACATTTTGTTCAAAAAAGGTGTAAGGATAAACCCAGCATCTACAGGCCAGTCAGTTTAACCTCGGTGGTGGGGGAGCTTTTAGAAACGATAATTCGGGACAAAATTAATAGTCACTTGGATAAGTGTGGATTAATTAAGGAAAGCCAGCATGGAGTTATTAAAAACAAATCGTGTTTAACTAACTTGATTGAATTTTTTGATGAGATAACAGAGAGGGTTGATGAGGGCAATGCAGTTGATGTGGTTTACATGGACTTCCAAAAGGCGTTTGATAAAGTGCCACATAATAGGCATACCAGCAAAGTTGAAGCCCATGGAATAAAAGGGGCAGTGGCAGCATGGATACGAAATTGGCTAAGTGACAGGAAACAGAGAGTAGTGGTGAACAGTTGTTTTTTGGCCTGGAGGAAGGTATACAGTGGTGTTCCCCAGAGGTCGGTACTAGGACCACTAGTTTTCTTGATATATATTATTGGCTTGGACTTGGGTGTACAGGACACAATTTCAAAATTAGCAGATGACACAAAACTTGGAAGTATAGTAAACAGTGTTGTATCCGTGTGTTAATGGAGACACGGAATGCAGGAGTTGGTTTAACAGGCGTTTACTGAACAAAGTCTGGAGGTGAACTAAAAGATACAAGACGCTATACAGGCTTATATACCCGAGTGGTCACTACCGGTATTACAGTACACAGGGAGGTAGTGTAAAGGTACATACACTACAATTCCTCCCCTTTTAGATAATTAGTACATAACATTTTAAGTAATCATTAATTAACATGTTTACAAGAACAATAATCTACACATTTGCTGCAGTTAATCAATTATAAGTCAGTCTCTCTGTAGGCTTCCTGACTCGGTCCGGATAATGCCTCGGTGGTGTAGTAGTTTTTGGTGGTGTAGTAGGTTCTTTTGGCAAGGTCGATTCGGCTTGAATGCCAGTGTCGGGTTCATCTGGTTCCAGTATCACCGGATCGGAGGTAGATACTATGGGTATCTCTGCTTCATCATTAGGCGTATAGAGTTGTGGTGTAGGTTGTCCCTTTTCGGATGACTCTATGATCTGGTCAGCATGGCGCCTTATTATGCTTTCACCAATGTCCACGGTATACATCAGCGGTCCTAGTCGTGTGCAAATAGTTCCAGGCTGCCATTTCTCGGTACGGTAGTCCCGGGCCAAAACTTGTTGACCTATCTGGAAGGTTCTAGTTGGCCTTTCATTCATGCCTTGAAATTGCCGGTTCTCTACGTCCCTTCTGATGTTTGGCTTGATCAAATCCAGCCAGCATCTTAGTCTTCTATTGAAAAACATCATGGCAGGAGTTTGGTTTGTAACCACATGTGTTGCATTCCTGTATGCAAACAAGAAGTTATCTACCTTATGTTGTAGATTTATGTCTTCATTACCCATGGCCTTTATGGCCTTCTTGAAGGTCTGGACAAACCTTTCAGCTAATCCATTGGTGGCGGGATGGTATGGGGTGGACGTGTAGTGCTTAACCCCATTGTTTTTTAAGAACTTCCTGAATTCTTCGGACACAAATTGCGGTCCATTATCAGAACAGATCTGTTCAGGCAGCCCATTCCTGGCAAATATGGTCCTTAATACTGTGATGGTTTTTTCCGTGGTGGTGGAGGACATCTTTATTACCTCCAGCCACTTGGAGTGTGCATCAACCGCGATTAAGAACATTGAGTCCATAAATGGACCAGCAAAGTCGATATGTACCCTTTGCCATGGAGATGAGGGCCACTCCCATGGATGTAAAGGGGCTTGTGGTGGGGCATTTTGGACCTTCTGGCATCCTAGACAGCTCTTGGTCATTTATTCAATGTCTCCATCGATACCTGGCCACCACACAAACGCTCTGGCTAGGTTCTTCATTTTCACTCCACCCAGATGCCCCTCGTGAAGCTCCTTTAGCACTTTATCCTGGAGTTTGGGTGGAATCACCACTCTGGATCCACACATCAAGGTTCCTCGGCACACTGACAGCTGTTCTCTTCTTTGCGAGAATGCTGGCAACAGTGGTTCGGCATGTGCTGGCCATCCCTTCACCGTTAAATCGTAGACTCGTGAGAGAGTCGGGTCATTTCTCATTTCCTTTTCAATGGTAGAATTTGTTACTGGTAGACATTCTACTATGGTTGAGTGGAACATCTCCACTGGGTCCACTGTAGGTGCCTCTTCTATCGTTGGCAACGGTAGGCGCGATAAACCGTCAGCATTCCCATGCTGTTTTGATCCTTTGTATTCTATGTCATATTGGTGTGCCCCTAGGAAAAGGGACCACCTCTGTAGCCTTTGTGCTGTCATAATGGGAACGCCCTTTTTAGGGTTGAATATGGAGACGAGTGGTTGATGGTCAGTCAACAAGGTAAATTTTTGTCCGTGTAGGTAATGGTTGAATTTCTTCACTCCCCACACCAGGCTGAGTGCTTCCCTGTCGACCTGGGCATAGTTACGCTCAGCTGAGTTCAATGAGCGTGGCGCAAAAGCTATCGGCCGCTCCGAGCCATCAGGGAATCTATGCGATAATACCGCTCCTACGCCGTAAGGGGATGCATCGCACGCCAGTCTGATTGGCAGTGATGGGTTGTAATGAGCCAACACTTCCTTGGACGTGATCAAGCCTTTGCATTTATGGAAGGCACATTTACAGTCTTCGCTCCATTTCCAAATTACTCCCGTTTGTAGCAGTGCGTTAAGAGGGTGCAGAACAGTTGATAAGTTCGGTAAAAATTTATGATAGTAATTTATCAATCTCAGGAATGACCTTAATTGTGAGACATTTTCAGGTGCTGGGGCTTTTATGACCGCTTCAATTTTTTCAGGTGACTTATGCAACCCTTCTTTGTTAATTCTATGGCCACAATATGATATTTGTTTCTGGAAAAATTCGCACTTGGGGCGATTTGCTCGTAGGCCCCGTTCTCTCAGCCTAGTGAGCACCTGCTCCAAATTGGCAAGGTGCTCGTTGTCGTTTTCTCCTGTTACAAGGATGTCGTCTAGGTAGCATTGAGTCCCCGGAATCCCTTGCAGGACTTGCTCCATAGCTCTTTGCCAGATAGCTGGAGCTGATGCTACTCCGAAAACCAGTCGATTGTACTGGTACAGGCCTTTGTGTGTGTTTATCGTGAGATACTTTTTAGAGGCCTCCTCAACCTCCATCTGTAGATATGCCTGTGCCAAGTCAATTTTGGTGAAACGTTTCCCTCCGGATAGTGAGGCGAAAATATCTTCTATCCTTGGAAGAGGATACTGTATCGTGTGAAGGACCGGGTTTACAGTCACCTTGAAGTCCCCACAGATGCGAATTTTTCTCTGTTCTTCAGATTTATCATTATTCAACGTTTTCTTCATGACCGGGACGATGGGTGTTGCCCACTCGCTCCAATCTACCTTGGATAACACGCCTGCTTTTTCCAAATTCTCCAGCTCTGCCTCGACTGCTGGACGAATTGCGTATGGCACTGGCCTTGCCTTAAAAAACTTGGGAATTGCCGCATCTTCCACTTTTATTGAGGCGGTGACGCCTTTCAAGGTTCCTAGTTCCTGTTGAAACACTTCTTTGGCGTTAGCCAAGATGTCTTTTAATCGTTCAGGTATGACGTCATCATCATTTTTTTTCTTACTGGTCACCGTCAGTGCCTGAATGGAGTGCCAGTCTAAACGTATCTTCCTGATCCATTCACGTCCCAACAACGGTGGACCACCATCCTGCAGAACGTATAAATACAACTTCTGTATTTCCTTGCCGTTGTATACAACAGGCACCTTTATTTTCCCTCGGGGTATACTTTCTGCCCCGTATATGTCTTCAAGATAATGGATGTGTCTTTCAAAGGTATATGCGGAAATAGCCGCTCATAATCCCGTCGATTTATGACGGTCAGAGCTGATCCTGTATCTAGCTCCATTTTAACTGGGGACCCTGCTATCGTGAGGGTAACCCAAATGGTCTGGCAATCTTCTTTGGCAATTACATTATGTAATTTGAGACAGCTTAGTCTCTTGTTTCCGGAGTCGCTATCGCTCTTCTGGTCTTCGGAGCTACTGTCCGTCATCATTTGTACCTTTCTGTACTTTTCCTTATTGATTTTTTTTCTGTCAGTGGATTTTTTGTTTCCAGATCAGCATACACGTGCAATGTGTCCCATCTTTCCGCATTGCCTGCATGCTTTTTCCTTGAACCAGCAGTCCCTCTGGCCATGGGTGGATCTGCCGCAGTGATAACATCTCTCGAAACCCCGTGTCATTTCATGGGTGCCGAAGTCCTGTGGCTTTTGCTGTATCTCTGCCGCTCCTCTTGCTGCTGCTTCATATGATACAGCCACACTGAAAGCCTTGTCCAGTGTCAAATCTTTCTCAGAAAATAGCCTTTTCTGTGTTCCTTCACTTAGGAGACCGCAGATGAATTTGTCTCGTAGAGAATCTGCCAGTCCTGCCCCGAATTGGCAGTGCTTTGACAGCTTTCTTAATTCGGTGAGGTAATCAGCGTTACTTTCATTCTTGTGCTGATTCCTCCTGAAGAATTTGAATCGTTCCGCTATCAGCAGCGGTGTTGGGTTTAAGTGCTCCTGTAGGGTATCAACAATCTCCTTAAAATTCTTGTCCATCGGTTTGGCTGGAGTGATTAAGTTTCATAACAGCCCGTATGTCCTTGGGCCCATCAGATTTAGAAGTACCGATGCTTTTTTATCATCCTCTACTTCATTCGCTGTGCAATATACCTCCACTCTTTCCACATATGTGGTCCAATCCTCTATATCACTATCGAAAGCAGTAATATTGCCAGTCTTAGGCATCCTGAAAATCAAAAATGGCGCCTCCCGCACTTTCCTTTCTTCCCTGCCGAGAAAAAATGGCGCCTCCCGCGCTTTCCCGCCGCTGCCACTGCTGACAACACTGTTCTCCGCGGTTTTTATTTACACAGATATTTTTAATAGTTGGAGACTCATTCCCGCCGGACTCTCTGGGACTTTTCCCTCCCTCTGCTTGGTCCGAATGCCGACCTGCTTTGCAGCACCGGCCGTCTCCCGAGTGCTCCACCCTCCGTCTCTGTTTGCCTCCGCCTTCCGACTCGCTGCTCGGCCCCGCTGCAGAGCCACCCGATCGAGCCCCAGCCCACCACCCAGGAAGGATTAGTGCAGTACCTGCCACCAGCCCGGCTAGCTGGTGAAACCACCGTTTGTTTTTGTTTTTTTTTTCTTCGACCTTCGTCTGAGGAATCGATCTCCTTGAGGTGCTGCCGAATTGCAGGTAAGTCCATTTCCAATTCGTCGCCACTGTTGTATCCGTGTGTTAATGGAGACACGGAATGCATGAGTTGGTTTAACAGGTGTTTCCTGAACAAAGTCTGGAGGTGAACTAAAAGATACAAGACGCTATACAGGCTTATATACCCGAGTGGTCACTACCGGTATTACAGTACACAGGGGCTCTTAAAGGTACATACACTACAATTAGTGAGGAGGATAGTGATAGACTTCAAGAGGACATAGACAGGCTGGTGGAATGGGTGGACACATGGCAGATGAAATTTAACGCAGGAAAGTGCAAAGTGATACATTTTGTTGGAAGAATGAGTAGAGGCAATATAAACTAAGGGGTACAATTCTAAAGGGGGTGCAGGTACAGAGAGACCTGGGGGTATATGTGCACAAATCACTGAAGGCAGCAGGACAGGTTGAGAAAGCGGTTAAAAAAGCATTCGGGATCCTGGGCTTTATAAATACAGGCATAGAGTACAAAAACAAGGAAGTTATGATGAACCTTTATAAAACACTGGTTCGGCCTCAATTGGAGTATTGTGTTCAATTCTGGGCACCACACTTTAGGAAGGATGTGAAGGCCTTAGAGAGGGTGCAGAGGAGTTTACAAGAATGGTTCCAGGGATGAGGGACTTCAGTTATGTGGATAGACTGGAGATGCTGGGGTTGTTCTCCTTAGAGCAGAGAAGGTTGAGCAGAGATTTGATAGAGGTGTTCAAAATCATGAGGGGTCTAGACAGAGTAGATAGAGAGAAACTGTTCCCATTGGCGGAAGGGTCGAGAACCAGAGGACACTGATTTAAGGTGATTGGCAGAAGAACCAAAGACGACATGAGGAAAAACTTTTTTACACAGATTATGATCTGGAATGCACTGCCTGAAAGGGTTGTGGAGACAGATTAAATCGTGGCTTTCAAAAAGGGAATTGGATAAGTACCTGAAGGTAAAAATACTTGCAGGGCTACAGGGAAAGGGCGGTGAGGGGGATTAGCTTCTTCTTCTTTAGTATGGTAATAGCAAAACAAATCAAATGTTAATATCTAAGTTGGATATCCAGGCCAAAGCTTCCGGTGTAACAGCGTGGCTATCTTGTAGGCTGCCTGCAAATTTCCTTTAAGGGCAGTGCTCAATGATGTGCTCCAGGGTCTGATTAGGAACTCCACAGTCGCATGATGGGGATGCTTTAATCTTCTATCTATGGAGAAGGTGGCAGCATCTACCACGACCGGTTCTGAGGCGGTTGATGGTTGTCCACTGTTTGCGAGGAAAGTTTGATCCTTCAGGTTGTACTGTGGGGTCCTCTATAAGGAATCCATTCCGTATGTCGCAGTTCTTCCAAGCATTTCGCCATCGGTCATCAAGGCTGAGGGGAGATCGCTGAAGGGCTTTGGCGACGGTCCAAAATAGCCTTCTAGATTTGAGACAGGTTGGTGGTAGGTTGTTCAAGTCGGCCTGGATGGGCATGTCTTTGCCGGTGTAGCGGTTGTGTTCTCTGGAGACTGCATATTCGCGGTGTAGGTGTGGTGGTGCGATGTTTGCAAGAACGGGCAGTCAAGGTGTTAGTTTCAATAAAAGCGTACCGGTGATAATTCTCATAGTAGAATTCAGCTGGACATCAATGGATTTGACATGCGGACTTGATAGCCATGCTGGAGAGCAGTACTCCGCTGTAGAGTACATCAGGGTGAGTGCTGCCATACAGAGGGTTTGAGCATCTGCTCCCCATGTGGATCCGGCACGTTCCTGGATCAAGTTGATCCTACTCTTTAGTTTCTTCCCAAGGTTCTGGAGATGCTGTCTATACGATAGGGTGCGATCAAGCGTGACTCCTAAATATGAGGGTTTTTTGGCATGGTTTACCTCTGCGCCGCAAAAGGAGACTTTCAAAGCTTGGTTTGCTTGATGGGTGTTGAGGTGGAATGTCGAGGTGACGGTCTTTTGCGGGATTGGCCGAAGTCGCCATCGGCGAAAGTAGGCCTCCATCCTCTGTAAATCACTGGTTAGGGTCTAACTGAAATGCTCTTGTAGAGAGCCGGCACGGGCTCGACGGGCCGAATGGCTTCCTTCTGTGCTGTAACCATTCTAAGATTCATTGATTCTATGTTAAAGGCGCCATGTAAATACAAGTTATTATAGGAAAATACAACACTATAAAAGACCCTACAGTCTATCAGGCCAATCCCCCAAAAAATACTCTTCAATTGCCTACTCCCTTAACTTTGCAATTTTCATAATATTTTCACAGTATCTTTTCTCCACTGCTTTCCTGTGCAGTTTTTTCCCCACAAGCTCACCAAATAAACCTAAACTGTACACCTTCCATCTTCTAAGTTTGAGCTCATGTTCCCTTTCCTTCTTATATGCTCTGCTACTAATAATTTAAACCAGAGGGCAATGAAAATGTTCTCTTAATTTTTCACTGTAAACCTCCTACTGTTTTCTTGATTTTTATTTATATTAACATAGAAACATAGAAATTAGGAGCAGGAGTAGGCCATTCGGAAGCTCGAGCCTGCTCCGCCATTTAATGAGATCATGGCTGATCATCCAAATTCAGTACCCTGTCCCTGCTTTCTCCCCATATCCCTTGATCCCTTTAGCCTTAAGAAATATTTCTAACTCCTTCTTGAATATATTTAATGAATTGGCCTCAACTGCCTTCTGTGGTAGAGAATGCCACAGGTTCACAACTCTCTGGGTGAAGAAATTCTTCCTCATCTCTGTCCTAAATGGCTAAATGGCTTACCCCTTATCTTTAGACTGTGACCCCTGGTTCTGGACTCCCCTGCCATTTCTTCCTGCATCTACTCTGTCTAGTCCTGTTAGAATTTTATAAGTTTCAATGAGATCCCCTCTCATTCTTCTAAACTCCAGCGAATATAAGCCCAATTGACCCAATCTCTCCTCATATGACATTCCTGCCATCCCAGGTATCAGTCTGGTGAATCTTCGGTGCACTTCCTCCATGGCAAGAACATCCTTCCTCAGATAAGGCGACCAAAACTGCACACAATATGCAAGGTGTGGTCGCACCAAGGCCCTGTAGAACTGCAGCAAGACATCCTTGCTCCTGCACTCGAATCCTCTCGCTATGAAGGCCAACATGCCATTTGCCTTCTTAACCGCCTGCTGCACCTGCATGCTTACCTTCAGCGACTGGTGCACAAGGACACCCAGGTCTCGTTGCACTTCCCTTTCTCCCAATCTATTGCCATTTAGATAATAACCTGCCTTCCTGTTTTTGCCACCAAAGTGGATAACCTCGCATTTATCCACATTATACTGCATCTGCCATGCATCTGCCCAATCACCCAACCTGTCCAAATCATACTGGAGTTTCTCTGCATCCTCCTCACAGCACACAAGCCCACCCAGCTTTGTGTCATCTGCAAACTTGGAGATATTACATCGAGTTCCCTCGTCTAGATCATTTATATATATTGTGAATAGCTGGGGCCCTAGCACCGAACCCTGCGGTACCCCACTAGTCACAGCCTGCCACTCGGAAAAAGACTTGTTTATTCCAACTCTTTGCTTCCTGACTGCCAACCAGTTCTCTATCGAAGTCAGTACCTTACCACCAATCCCATGTGCTTTAACTTTGCATGCTAATCTCTTATGCGGGACCTTATCAAAAGCCTTCTGAAAGTCCAAATACACCACATCCACTGGTTCTCCCTTATCTATTCTACCAGTTACATCCTCAAAAAATTCCAGTGGATTAGTCAAGCACGATTTACCTTTTGTAAATCCATGTTGACTCTGTCCGATCCTGTCACTGTTTTCCAAGTGCTCTGCTATTACATCTTTTATAATGGACTCTAACATTTTCCCCACTACCGATGTCAGGCTATAATTCCCCGTTTTCTCTCTACCACCTTTTTTGAATAGTGGGGTTACATTAGCTACCCTCCAATCCATGGGAAATGTGCCAATAGTCTACAGAATTTTGGAAGATGATCAGCAATGCATCTACTATTTCTAGGGCCACTTCCTTACGTACCCTAGGATGTAGATTATCAGGCCCTGGGGATTTATCGGCCTTCAATCCCATCAATTTCCCTAACACCATTTCCCTACAAATACTGATTTATTTCAGTTCCTCCCTCTTATTAGACCCCATGTTCCCCGACATCTCTGGAAGGTTATTTGTGTCCTCCTTTGTGAAGAAAGAACCAAAGTATGTATTTAATTGGTCTGCCATTTCTTTGTTCCCCATTATAAATTCCCCTGATTCTGACTGCAAGGGACCTATGCTTGACTTCACCAATCTTTTTTCTCTTCACATATCTATAGAAGCTTTTACAGTCAGTTTTATGTTCCCTGCAAGCTTACTCTCATACTCTATTTTCCCCCTCTTAATTAATCCTTTTGTCTTCCTTTGCTGAATCCTAAACTGCTCCCAATCCTCAGGTTTGCTGCTTTTTCTGGCCAACTTATATGTCCTCTCCTTGGATCTTATGCTATCCCTAATTTCCCTTGTTAGCCACGGTTGCGCCACCTTTTTTGTTTTATTTTTATGCCAAACATATTCCTCCTACCATCTTCAAACCTACAAATTGATAACAGTGGCAGCACCGATGAACAAGTAATCTTTTATTAAAAAGTATAGAAAAAGAGAAAGAAAACCTATTGTTTTCTTCTGACCTGCTGCTAAACATTTACATGCAGCTGCCTAATCTACAATCTTCCTTCAGCAACAGAAATTAGCCACAAATTTACAGCAGGTAGACAATGTGAACTTAAAGGGTCAGGGCAGGTTATAGCTCCACTTTAGCTGCAGAATAGTACATAATGCTCTCTTGGGCGGCCTCCAATCTTCCACCCTCCATAAACTAAAACTCATCCAAAGCTCTGCTGCCCATATCATCAAGTCTCTTTCACCAAACACCCCTGTGCATGCTGACCTACATTGGCTCCCGCTGCACCAACACTTCAATTTTAAAATTCTCATCCTAGTGTTCACATCCCTCCATGCCTTGCCCTTACTTATCTCTGTAACCTCCTCCAGCCCTACAACTCTCAAAGTACGCTGCATTCCTCCAATTCTGGCCTCTTGTGCATCTCTCGCTTTCTTCACCCACCATTGGAGACCGGGCCTTTAGCCTTCTAGGCCCTAAGCTCTGGAATTCTCCCCCTAAACCTCTCTGCCTCTCCACCTCTCTCTCCTCCATTAAAGACACTCCTTAAAACCTACCTTTTGGTCACCTATCCTAAAGTGTCCTTCTTTGGGTGGGTGTCAATTTTTGTCTGATTACACTCCCATGAAGTGCCTTGGGACATTTTACTATGTTAAGGGCGCCATGTAAATGCAAGTTATTATTGGAAAATACAGCACCGTAAAAGACTGCAGTCTATCTGGCCAGTCCTAAAAAAAACATACTCTTCAATTGCCTACTCCCTTAGCTATGCAATTCTTTAAATTTTTTCACACTATCCCCTTTCCATTGCTTTCCTGTGCAGTTTTTTTCCACAAGTTCACCAAATAAATCCAAACTGTACAACTTCCATCTTCTAAGCTTGAGCTCAAGTTCTCTGTTTTTTCTGTGTTAGATGGTATAACATTCCTATAATTATAGCAGCATACCCTTCGACTTACTGTAAGCAACACCAAGGGATGTACAGATGTAGGCACACATTTAGTGATGTATATTACATCAAGCATATCACTATTGTGTGAAATGCATAGGATAAAATCTTCAGACACTTCCAGTACAATAATTATTTGAAGTACCACTTCCCCTTTCATGAGTGCATGTTTGTTTTTTGTTAAAACAGTCAATAAACAGATGAATAAAGCTGTTAGTTCCGATGACAATTCGACACAATCACCTTTTTTCATGTTTTCGTTCTCGTTAAGGAGCTGAAGAGCCTGACCCTACACTGGCCCTTCCGTTCAATTTCTGCACACTTACTTTAAACTGATTTTGTGGCTGTGGTAATAAATTGTTGTTGAGGTTTCAAAGTACAGTGTTTACTATGCGTCTGTTAGATTTATGGACAGACTGGGTTTTTTTTGTCATTGTTTTACTATTTGCCGAAGAAAGTAACGCAAGACTTATACTTATGCCGAAAAGAAAACTTTCTTGACAAAAAATTAAAACTGTATTTCGCAATCGGCGGAATTGCTCAATGCGGGGGTGTAGAGTCGAAGCACCACGTTCCTCCGCCAAACCAGCCTCGGGCTCCGCCCCCCGATCGGACCCTCCCACTCCCCCCAGTCCGTGTGATTGACAGCCCGGCCCGAGCTGCTATTGGTCGCTGCGCTGTCAATCACAAGACCAGCGCGCAGGTATAGTTCAGGTGAGTGACAGATCAGATCAGAGCCAGGCTAGCACCGCGCAGTGTGGGATTGCTGTGGGGAAATTTGGATTTCATTTGATTCGATTTGTCTTTTATTCATTCTTTTCATTTTTATACATATATTAATAAAAGGTAAAAGTGCAGGAGATCATAACAGAAAGTGATGTCGAGCAGCGGGCTGGCGATCAGTGTCCCCAACACTGAAGAAAACGTTGTTTTTACTCAACTCAAACCAGTGACCATGGCTGACGGCGCTTCAGAGGAGCAGTCGGTGTTTGAAGACATCAAACCGGCTGTGAGGATGCTGCAGAACCAGAACGAGTTGGCTCAGGTAAGGGCCAATGGAATCCCTCCTATTGTTTATTATTTTTACCTAACAAAAAAATAAAATAGTATAACTTCGAGTCTGGTGTGTGGTAAGAATATGACCGCGCCAAAGTCCAGAAAAAAAAAGGTATTCTAAAAAAAAAAGTTGTTGCACTTTTCGTCAGCTGCTGAGTCAGGATGTTTCGGAAAGTTGAGGGAGTTGTCGACGGTGCGCGCGTGTGAAGGGCCAGGGTGATGATCCGATGGGCTCATTCATCCCAAAAGCGGGACAGGTAGTGGAGCCTTTTAATCTGCAGGAAAAAACTGTTTAAAATCGGACCAAATCGGGAGGCGGCCTTTCTTCGGTGGGATAAACCCAGAACATTTGAGACGGCGACAATGTTTCTGGCTCCAAGTGTGTTGCAAAGTAAAATCAATGGAGTTTGATTTTTTTTTTAAATCGAAGGGCTGTGCTAAATGGTTTAAGATTCGTGCAATTTTTAAAATTCGTTTCCTTGGTAAAGTTGTGTGACTTTGTCTGTTTACCTATGAGGAGGAAACCGTGTTATTATTGCTAATCTAATGAAAAAAATCATTCGAACAAATTCAGTCGGAAAGAGTGTTCTTCCTTTTTCTGTTGAATGAGATTTGATACTTAGATCGTGTACTGTCAAAGATAGGAAGTCACTGAAAGTAGGTCAGGGAGACATAAACAGATTATGGAAGGAGTTTGCTTATTCTGATGTGAATTATCAATAGACAATGGACCGCAATAATTTATTATCATTGTTTAAAACTGAAATGCATCTACCCCAAATAGCACATATACAAGCCCGTTAGAAACCTCTCGGGAAGTCCTCCCTAAAATAGTAGGAAATGGCCAAACATGAACTGAATTTTGTTCAATAAAAGAGAAACAAAACAAAGAACGACGTTTTGAGGAATGTACCCAATACAGAAAGTTTAAGTCCCTGACTGTGTCTAGACTCCTTATCACTGTGCTGCAGGCATTCAGGTGGGAAGCATTAATGACTTCAAAAGTTTGTGTCAACTCTTGAAGTCCGCTGAGCATTTCATGTAATTAGCATAGGATCGGGGAGGCTTGAGACTATGAAAGCCATTTTAATTAAAATGTGATCCTTATCCTCCTCCCTCTTCCCCCTTGGTGCTCAGAATAATAAATAGATATTTGTTTCTGTGGGGCAATATTTTCAGACTTTTAGACAAGCTGAGAAGGATATGTCAAATATTGGGCCGAATGTTGCTGGGAAAATAATACCCACTGTTCTTGACTATTGTGGTAAATTGAATCAGGTACATCCTGTGACTTATTCTATAATCTACTTATAGTTCATTTTAAATTTGTTAAAATCAATTCACAAAGGTTGTTGTTATATTCAAAAAATTCAAAGTGAATAATTAAAATCTAATAGCCTTTTTGATGTTACATATCCAATTTTCAGTGTTAGCTCCTGCCTTCGCAGGTTCGGATCTATGAGTCCTTGCTACAATGTTAAATTCCTTTTAAGTTTTAAATTGTAGGTGCGCAGAGAGACAAGTACTGTATCTGACTGGGACAAAAATAAATTAACAAAGAGCTCTGTGACTCAAATTGCACAGCAGCCACAATAGAAGCCATAGAACCAGTTGTTGTAGTTTATCATTTCAGGAACAAGTATTGGCTGTGATTAGATCCATGATCATGATCATGACCAGGAACCAGTCTTTCAATCTTCCATTTGGTCTTGTGTCTTTTATTGAATTTTTAATGATAGAATATAGATTTAAAGTAGTCTTAAATTATTGTTAAAACAAGAACCAAAATCATGATCTTTGTTTAGCAAGAATAATTTTAGCACTTGTATTGCCTCCTGCCACATTCACTAAGAGTTATGATATATGTTTGTTTTGTATTATTGTATCATTAGGGTACAAAAAATATTCAGGAGGATTTCATTTTAAACTTTGTAGCACTTGTATAGAAATGGAAGGGTTGTGCACAATTAATAATGTCTTGATCAAGATGAGAGCTATGGAATGTAAACTGAAGAGGCCCGGTGTTGTGTGTGTTTACATATTTAGCAAATAATTTGCAAATAACTTTCCTGAAACAATCATGTTTTGAAAAGGAATTGATTCCCTTAAAACAATATCAGGAGCATATTACAATTTACAATATGTTTTTTATATAACATTTTTCATTTTTGTACATTGATAGCCATGCTCACATGCACCTGTGTGTACGTTATATGTGTGATATATACACATGCATTCTGTACATAAACACTGGTGTAAATTGAAGGTAATAAAGCAGTCACCTTGAAGATATTCAAAATATTTGACGTTTGTTAAAATTAAGCTTAATGTTAGGTAGAAAGTTGAATGATAGCTTGGAGTCGCTCTCTTAAGGGTGTGTTCTTTAGCTTTTACCTTTGTTTATGCCCAGATGCAGTACTCCTCTACGGTTAATATGGCTGTGGTTTTAAAAAGTAGGCAAAGTAACTTTTATAAATAAATCTCAGTTAATTTAATAAGATTTTTAAAATGAGGTTAATGCTTTTGGGGGTTATATTTGACCTGTTGAAATAACAATTATATTACATTCTGATGAATTGCACAAAAACAATAAGAGATAATTATACATGTCATCAACAAATGCTAGTGCTTATTCATATTGAAATATTTGAGGCAAACAAATGTCATTGTTATGATTTGAAATCAAAATAATTAATGTAATTTTTGCTAAAATCTAGTTAAGAACCGTGCCGCCTTTTTATATTATGTAGAAAAGCATTGTCAACAATAAATGTTTAAACTGAATATTCAGTGGAAACACAGCTAGAAAAAGAATCCCAGGATGGAACATAGCGTAAATATGGTCTGTTATGGATTTTAATGAGGGCAATTCGGAACTATAGTTGTTTTGCATTATCAACACATGATGGAGCAGTTACTACATGTGCAGACAAATTAGAATGTCCTTAGACATTGAGGTATGGAATAATTTTTAAACTTTGTCTAGATCATTCTTTGGAATATATTTTGTTCATCACTGTAAACAATGGACTGCAGGCCTTTGGGACGGGAAAGGTTATGTTCTTAAATCTTTCTGATTGAAAGTTTACAAGTTCACAGTTTGATACATTAGAAACTCAAAATAAAACATGTTGATATCTTCCAATACCTCTTATTTTTAGGCTTGAATAGTAAGTAATGTGCTCACAAAATCAACCTGCATTGAGAGGTCACAATTAGGCACAATTTACATCTTTTTGCTTCATTGTACAGTGCAGTGGTAAACTGCAATTTATTATTCATAGCAGTTAAAAAAAAAAGTGAACATTGTAAATCAAAATATGTATTTTTAAATGTTTTAATATGAATATGTAGAATATTAATTTAACATTCAATTATTTAAAAAAATCTTCATCTTAATTGAAGTTTATTTCTTGGAGGGGTTTGGATACATCTGTAAAAATATAATTTTTGCATCTTCTGCATTATTTTGTGCTTTTAAGTCTTAAATATATTTTAGGTGTTGGAATTCATCATTGTAAGTCATCAGGGAAAATTTTTATTTCTCCAGTTTTCAAAGTAAATAACTATGCTTCTTCCCTCCACTACCGCCCGCCCCCGCCCACCCAAACCCCCGGGCACTCTATACAGGTCACAATAATATTTCAGCCAAGTCTCTGCTAGACATTTATTAGTTTGTTTTTTTTCTGTTCCTGTTAACGTCCATCAAATATTAATACAACCGCGATTTCAAGAGATAACATTTGACAAAAGTTTTAAGCTAATTGCTAATAAGTAATAATCAGATATAGAATATAGATTTCTTTGAACCAGTGTTAATATGCAACAAATGTTACCTGCACATAAAAAATGTGTCTTAAGAGAGAAATGCTGATGTTTTGCCCCAGTTTGCCTGTAAATTATTCATTCACAATAATGGGGCTTTTTTGTAGCTACCAGACATTCCTTAATTTAATTATTTTTATTATTTCTGGCTTCAGTTATTGTTGCTGCTAATCATTTTTTATCCTGAAACTAGTTTTAATCAAAACATTTGAACATTCAGATGAGAGTTTCAAATCGTTGTAAATATACACTGACCAGCAAAAACTGGCAACTGGAAAGAGATGTCTGCCTCTGTGAATGTGACTAATTAGCACTGGACATCGTCCACCAGAAAGAATAGCATCTGTTTCATTAGTATGGTTTGAGATAAAAGATGTTTTGGTGCACGTACTTCAAATGTTACTTCACTGACTTCATAAAAGTAAATGCAGTTAAGCTTTCCATTTAAGTAAAATTAGCAGTGCTGGCAGAGACTGTGCCCTGCATTTGTGGGTAACTGGTGGTATTTTTGTTCAAAGGAGGAGGCTAATTTACATTGAATAAACCATTCGATGTTGTGTGCACCTGAGTTCATATATAACTGCTTTGCCACTTAACCCGCTTTTATAACCGATCATAAATTTGCTAGGTTAAATCATATGTAACTCATTTTGAGCATGTTAAACTTTGGACACATGTAACAAAGGTGCATGGTTATTGACCCAAGTGAAGCATTTTTAAAGGTTCTAAATGGCAACAAATAAACTCTTGCATATTAAAATTGATTATTTAATGGACTAATTTGTTGTGGCATTTCTGTGCTGGAGTTAACTGAAAGTCTCAATAGGCTTATTCCATACACAATTATAAACTTTCTACATTTGAAATAGGCAATATCATTCTTATCCCGTTACTTGACTTAATCTCTAGAGGTTGTCTGGTTTCTTTGCAGTTGCAACACATTCTAATAGTTATTACTATTTCTTAGCAAGATTGTAATTTTTACAGTACTGTTCATATTTTATTGTTAGCGGCCAATTCTATCTCTACACATTGATTGCTTTTACCATTTATATTTTGTTCATTAATTTCCTCCCCTTCTCTCCAGGTGATGCTGGCTTGTGTCAGATGCCCTCTGGTATCTTGCCCGAATTTTGCATGATACTAGACATTGAATATGAACAACATATTCAACCACTGGAACTGCTAAAGCCAAGCCCAATCTTGTCTTCACCCAACGTCCACACATCTACTTTCCAGCAGTAGATTGTGGTCAGGAGCAAGAAGTCTGATGATTTTCCCCCCTTCATAAACATGAACAATTGGTTGCTGATTCCCAGCTAAGATTGAATAACTTGGCACAATCTGAATGGTTCAGCTTCAAATGCATCTACAAACCTAGCCATTGGGGGAGTTCTATGTATTACATTAATGTAAAAATATTGTACATATATAGAAAGGATAGCTATGTATCTTGGACACTGGCTGATATTTGTGTTAAAATATTAATTAAATAAGTATTTAGGACTTAATTAACTAACCCTAAACCTAACCCTAATAATTAAAATATTTTGTTTTAAAATATCATCTTGGACCTTCCTGATGCTGATGCAAGAGCTGACCTTATTATTTTTTGTCTGTTATTTAAGAAATAGTCCACTTATATTGTTTTTAAAGTACTTAGTATCCAAGTATTATAAATCTTTTCTTCTGGAAAAAAGAAAATGGTTTAATTGATTTTTGATTTGACTTTGGGACCAACCGGATGGACTGTACCAGTCTCTTCTATTTGTGCATATACCTGTCTTTCTATGATTGTAAGTGCCTCTTGAACCTGGGCAGTGTTCTTTAGGAATGCTATTACCAGATCTCCAAACACAATTATTTTCTTAAATGGACATTGTTGCTTTTGAAGAGTTAAAAGTAATGAGGACTTTAAAGAATTTTTAGAAATGAAACCTGCACAATCTATTCTGTAGCATATTATATGCTTACACTAAATCCTGAGGACATAATAAAATAATTGAAATAAAATGGCCACCATCTTCTCCATGCACCTTCACAAAGGCATTTTGTAATTCTACCCACAATAAAGTTCAGTTGAGACCCAACGTTCATGAGCTGTGAACAACCTTACATAGGGTTACATAGGATATACGGCATAGAAACAGGCCATTCAGCCCAACCAGTCCATGCCGGCGTTTATGCTCCACTCGAGCCTCCACCCGTCTTTCCTCATCTAAATCTATCAGCGTAACCCTCTATTCCCTTCTCCCTCATATGCTTGTCTAGCCTCCCCTTAAATGCATCTATACAATTTGCTTCAACCACTCAGTGGTAGTGAGTTCCACATTCTCACCACTCTCTGGGTAAAGAAGTTTCTTCCGAATTCCCTATTGGATTTCTTGGTGACTATCTTCTATTGATGGCCTCTAGTTATGTTCTTCCCCACAAGTGGAAACATTGGCCGTGAATTTGCCGGCGCTCAGAAACCTTTCATAATTTCAAAGACCACTATTAGGTCACCCCTCAGCCTTTTTTCAAGGGAAAAGAGACCCAGCCTGTTTGTCCTTTCCTGATAGGTATACCCTCGCAGTTCTGGTATCATCCTTGTAAATCTTCTCTGCACCCTCACCGGTGCCTCTATATCCTTTTTATAATATGGCGACCAGAACTGTACACAGTACTCTAAGTGTGGTCTAACCAAGGTTCAATACAGGTTTAGCATAACTTCCCTACTTTGCAATTCTATATATCTAGAAATAAACCCTAGTGTTTGGTTTGCTTTTTTTATGACCTTGCTAATCAACTTTTAGTGATTTGTATATTTGTACTCCGAGATCCCCTTGTTCCTCTACCCCACCTAGACTCGCACCCTCCAAGTAATGTGACCTCCCTATTCTTCCTACCAAAATGTTATACCTCACATTTATCTGTGTTGAACTTCATTTGCCAATTATATGCCCATTCTGCAAGTTTATTAATGTCTTCCTGTAATTTGTTGCTGTCCTCAGTATTGACTATCTCCCCCAATTTGGTGTCATCCGCAAATTTAGAAATTGTGTTTTTGATTCCAAAGTCTAAATCGTTAATATAAATTGTGAACAACAGTGGTCCCAGCACTGATCCTTGTGGAACACCACTACCCACCTTCTGCCACTGTGACTAGCTACCCTTTACCCTACTCTCTACTTTCTGTCCTGAAGCCAGCCAGCAATCCATTCTGCTACTTGTTCCCTGACTCCGCATTCTCTGACCTTGTTCATCAGTCTATTATGGGGTACCATATTGAAGGCCTTTTGAAAATCTAAATAAATTACATCTACATTACCATTGTCTACTCTCTCTGTTACCTCTTCAAAAAATTCAATGAGGTTGGTCAAGCAAGACTTTCCCTTTTGAAATCCATGTTGACTATTCATTACTATGTATTTGGTTTCTAGATGTTCTTCTATTTCTCCTTTAGTATGAATTCCATTATTTTTCCTACCACCAATGTTAAGCAGACTGGTCTATAATTCCCTGGACATGTTCTATCCCCCTTCTTAAATATAGGTATTACATTAGCTATCTGCCAGTCCTCTGGCACTACACCTTTTTCTAATGAATTATTAAATATGTGTAGTAATGCCTCTGCTATCTCGTCCCTTGATTCTTTTAAAATGCGTGGATGCAATCCATCCGGACCAGGGGTTTTATCCTCTTTGGGTTTGATTAGTTTATTTAATATATCCCCTCTTATTTTAAATGCACTTATATCATTACTAATCTCAACATCCAATGCCATGTCTACCTGTTCTATCTCCCTGGTAAATACTGAAGCAAAATAATTACTTAATATTTCTGCCATCTCTCTATCGATACCGGTGGTATTATCCTGTCTATCCCTTAATGGCCCTATTTCCACCCCAACCTTCCTTTTTTTATTGATGTGCTTGTAAAATATTTTATTATTTTGTTTTATGTTCCTTGATCATTTAATTTCATAGTTCCTCTTTGTTTTTTTTTTAGCTCTCCCCTAATCTCTTCATATTCTCCCTTATCATGCACTCCCCTGCTGTCCATGTACTTGATGTATGCCTCTTTCCTTAACGTCAATTGTTCTCTTATGGCTTTATTCATCCATGGAGACTCATTAGTGTTTAGTTTGTTCTTTCCTTTTAGCGAAATATATTGTTCCTGCGCTCTGTTAAACACTGTTTTAAATGTTTCCCATTGCTATTCTACATCGTTGTTTGCCAATATTGTTGCTCATTTTATTTTCCCAAGTTCTATTCTCAGCCCCTCAAAATCAGCTTTTCTCCAATCTATTACCCTGGTTTTCGTCATACTTATGTCCTTCTCAATTATCATCTTAAAGTGTATTATACTACATAGGATTACATTACATAGGACATACAGCACAGATACAGGCCATTCAGCCCAACCAGTCTATGTCAGCATTTATGCTCCACTCGAGCCTCCTCCCATCTTTCCTCATCTAAATCGATCAGCATAACCCTCTATTCCCTTCTCCCTCATATGCTTGTCTAGCCTCCCCTTAAATGCATCTATACTATTTGCTTCAACCACTCCCTGTGGTAGAGAGTTCCACATTCTCACCACTCTTTTGGTAAAGAAGTTTCATCTGAATTCTCTATTGGATATCTTGGCGACTATCTTATATTGATGACCTCTAGTTATGCTCTTCCCCACAAGTGGATACATTTTCTCTGTATCCACTCTATCAAAACCTTTCATAATTTTAAAGACCTCTATTAGGTCACCCCCTCAGCCGCCTTTTTTCAAGAGAAAAGCGACTCAGCCTGTTCATCCTTTCCTGATATGTATACCCTCGCATTTCTGATATCATTGTGTAAATCTTCTCTGCACCCTCTCCAGTGTCTCTATATCCTTTTTATAATATGGCAACCAGAACTGTACGCAGTACTCCAAGTGTGGTCTAATCAAGGTTCGATGCAGGTTTAGCATAACTTCCCTACTTTTCAATTCTATACCTCTAGAAATAATCCCTAGTGCTTGTTTTTTTTTTATGGCCTTGCTAATCTGTGTCACGACTTTTAGTGATTTGTGTATTTGTACTCCGAGATCCCTTTGTTCCTCTACCCCCCCTAGACTCGCACTCTCCAAGTAATAAGTGACCTGCCTAATCTTCCTACCAAAATGTAACACCTACATTTATCTGTGTTGAACTTCATTTGCCAATTATATGCCCATTCTGCAAGTTTATTAATGTCCTCCTGTAATATGGTGCAGTCCTCCTCAATATTGACTCTTCCCCCCCCCCCCCAAATTTGGTATCATCCGCAAATTTAGAAATATTATGGTCGCTCTTGCCTAGATGTTCTCCTACTTTTACTTCTCATATCTGCTCTGGTTCATTCCTCATTACTAGATCCAATAGCGAATCCTCCCTTGTTGGGCTTTTTACATATTGGGTTAGAAAGGAGTCCTGTGCACATTATAGGAACTCCATCCTGTTATCCCCTTTATCTACCTCTTCTGTCCAATTAATATCGGAGTAGTTGAAATCCCCATGATTATTATTCTATGTTTTTTTTTACTCATTTCCCTAATTTGTCTGCATATTTCTTCCTCCACCTCCCTTCCACTATTAGGTGGTCTGTAGACTACACTTATTAGTGTGATTGATCCTTTATTATCTTTTATTTCTATTCATATGAATTCTATTTTTGTCTTACTGATAGTTGTATAAGCACAAGTGACCCCAACATCCAAACCCGTGACACATCAGTAACTTCTTTTATTGCTTGTGAAGCAACTCAGTCGGTGAGTTGCTTCTTATTAACACATACATCTCCTTATTAGCTCATTGCTGCCAGTTGCAGCAAGATACTACAGATTTAGCACACATGTTACAAACAGTGCAGCTGCAACTATGACTCGAGGTGAATGTGTCTTGGTGACTCCTCCCTCTGAAGGAGAAACTGTTCTTCAAGGCCTTCTTATCGAATCATGATTACATTTAGTTCTGAATTATTTGAAGTCACTTTAAATGATATTCAGGGTTTCTTAATTCTTTTAGGTCTCTGAGTAAGGATCCTTACTCAATAATCTTTTAACAGAGATGAGAGTTGTAATATACATTTAAGATTAATGTCTAATCATCAGCTTAGTTAAGTTACTTAAATTTACCTTTGTATAAGTTTCATTTTTGCATTACAGTTCCTTGCATTCTAGCAGTCATAATTAAGAATAATTTACATTGAGATTACCCTTTGCACAGGTGGTTAGAATTTACAGAAGAGAGGAAGTGATAAAGATGGACATCGGGGTAAACATCGGGGGTTGGAAAGAGAAAGTCAGGCTGGATATGTCCTGTAATCTGATCAGTAACTCTTAAAAAGCTATTGTCTTTTTTTTGTCCCTCCAACTTTCTCCCTTCCTGTCACTGACTCATGCTGGGGTATGGTGCGACTGGCACCAGCTCTTCTTTGGTAGCTCACCCAAGAAGTCATTCTTCTTGTGTTGGCAAGATGCTTTACTGTGGGGACCATCACAACTAAGCCTGATCCTGCCCTCACCAGTCATGCATGTTGTAGCATCAATAGGCTGATTATGCTCCTCTCTAGCCCAGGATCACTGAGGGCAGTTGTCGTACCCTTACTGCCACCTTGACTGAGATCAGCTAACTCAGCACAAACTGGGGACTGACCCTGGAATCTTCCTGCCCTGCACTGTTCAATTCCTCACAGGAATGTATTTTCTTAAAATGATCGTAAACTTGAACATCTTTGCCCTCTACTGATCAACTTCAGAGAGCATGGAGAGATAGAACAGCATAGCCTGACTTGGAATTATTATCTGTTAACATTTTAGAGAGATGGTGAATGAAGATGGTGACTGATTTGTGGCAGTACTGCTGCTGTATTGTAGAGTTACTGTATTGTATCAGGATGGAAATCAGTTAGAAAGGCACAGCTGCACTTGGGACAGATACCAGAAAATAATCACTTGCCAATTAAATGCCACCTGTTCCAGATGCCCGTTAAAATGATTAACAGAAAAACAATTTAACAGGAGGTTGAATTGTTGCTGTTTTAAATCACAATAGAGAAAGTACAGTAGAGGTTTTTTATCATATGTCCTTAAGTCAAATAACATTGGACTGACATAATTGTGCCAAGAGGCAGTTAGTAGTATATTTCTAATGGTCCCACTGTTTTGGCAGTTGGTAAAATGCAAGTGGGGGTGGAGGTGGGAAGGGCGGAGGGATCAGTTATTTCATTCTATGTTAAGGAATAGAAGCAGAATCGAAATATGGGCAGCCAAATTAAGGTCTACGAGACATGTAGGACCTGGACAACTAAACTCCTCCCCTCCACCTTTCACATACATCTCGGGTTGCCACCTATCCAACGTTGGTCTTGATAGTCCAGTTTTTTCAGTAGATTGTGTGGCAATTTCAGAAATATAAAACTGATTTCTCATGATGTAGAGACAATAATTAAGAATTTCAATTAATTTTCATTATTAGCAAAGCAAACAACAGAATTGAAAGAATGATCGCATCACACTTCCACAACCCCAACCCATCCCATGTCAAGTTTTGGACTAGGCAAAGAGTGAAAACCTTGCACATATCACATTATATATAAAGGACAGGTATAAGCTGGCTGGACCTCACCAACCCTACCCCTCAATCCACTGAGCCTGAGAATTTGGTTCAACTCATGTTAGGAGCGCTTAATTTAGTATTGTGTAGAATTGATTTCCCTTTTTTAATGAAATCTATATAGGCCATCTAAAAACCAGATGCTGTTTTCTTAATAAAATCTACAAAACAAAAATCTTCAAACAGATGGTGGATTTATTTAACCCTAGAAGTGTCTTATCCTATGTTGGTGTAACAAACACACTGGCCAATCCTTACAATGATAGCAAGTGAAATAGGTAATCTGACTACATGAGTTTGCACTTTAAGCACATGAGAGTTGCTGGGAACATTGCCACCAGCAGCGACTATTTACTGTCATAAAGAGATGAATTCTTTCCAAAGTTGGAAATAAGGACTAGCACTTGCTTGAAATTGATTGCCACTACCCGCTGGTCAAGATAATCAGTTGTTTTTATCAGTCACGAGTTTCAAAGACTCACGCTGATATGAAAGTAGAGCTTAACTAGAGATTCATAACTGAATAGAAGGAAGTCAGTGATCTGATGGAGGAGCCTATATTATATGTTGGACAGGGCAGTCCCTCTATTTTCCATCAAACTAATATATTGGAGAATTATTGATGAACATTGGTTCTGAATAATTGATGAATTCTTTGCTAATACTTGCTTATATACTTCAATAGAAAGAAAATTGTGTTTCCCTAATGTTGATGTTTGTCCAATTACTCTATAGGGGGTGCTATTTAGTACAGAATTAGTGCTGAACTCTTTAATATACCCTATAGACGTTTTGAGGAGTATAGCACAGTGTTTTGTATCAGTTGTCTCATTTGTAACCAATTTGAGTCGCAGTAAAGCTTCAATAAAACAATTGGCACAAGTAAGTGAGAAAATGGGAAGAAAAAGTGGAAATAATGAATTATCAAATAAATATGACATATGCAAATATCCATTGAGTAAATGTTTTAACAAGAGTTAAGAACAGTACAGCAGTTAGGGCCTTTGGATCATTGCAGTGGTCTTCTCACTGGACTATGCCCTTTAACTCCTATACTATTTGTCCAGTTGCCAGACACAGCCATGTTCACCATACTTGAATTGCCAACTCTCCCTTCTTTGTCTAAATTAATGTCTTTTGCCAACCTGAGCAATATTTTACAAGGGTAAAGAGACCACTAAGTGCCAAAAGGATGAGCTACAGTTAAATTTGCAGGGATTTTAAAACCTGCTTTAGGCTTCCAGTATCTTTGGGTTGTTAAAACCCTTCACTTATTTTGTTTGATACACTTATCTCATTACTTAGTTTATTTGCATATTTTGTATGTGTGCTAAGAAAGGTTGTTCTGAAACAAGGAGATGAGTTGGAAGGTTTGCTCCAGTCCACAATGCCTGTCTAAGAGAGTGAGCTTGTCCCCAGGCTACTTCCAAAAGCACTGTTGAAGCAGCCAGCTGAAGATGTATGAGAGCACCACAAGTTATCATACTCTGATTCTCCCTCAGAGGAAGCACCTTGCTTCCATCTAGTACCTCCCTTCCATCACCTAATGCAAAATTGAAGAACTCATCGCATGCACGTTCATAGGGGAGATACTTTCCCAACTTATAAATTTGGACCTCAACATGCTACTAAACCTGGTATGAGGTCTTAGTTTCCAGTTCTCTGGGATTATTTAGTAGTACACTTGTAGTGAAGCATATTCAGAAGAATTCAGAACTGGGCAAGTTATTTCTGTTCCTACATTTACACAAGGTTCCACAGTGAGACGTGGCTTTACTAGTGATTATTATTTTAGATACTGTACAGGTTAATGTTAGTAGCTGAGATTTTATGCTTCAGCGGAAACCTGACATGGAGTCAGAGCAGTCAGCTTCATTTGAATAATTTTGGTATGCTCTCGGTGGGATTTCCACCTGCACCGCGGAGCCGACCTTGGAAAAGGGAGGAACATCACTGCTGCAGGCTTCAGGCACTGCGGACTGTGTTTGAATGCTCCCAGGGCAGCTAAAGATATTCTCTTTTTTTTTAATGTACATTTCCTGGGCAGAGGAATTGTAATTAATTACACTACACTGTCCACAGCAACGCGATACAGAAGGAACATACCAGCATTCCGACTATCCAGTGTTGCCATGGTGTTAATGATAGGCGATACATTAAATGGCATTTTCTAATCATTAGCATGTAATCTGAATACAGCTACCCTCAATAGAGCAGACATATTCAACGCTCTCTGTCAATTTTGGCCGAAAATCCCAGAAGTACTGCTGCCCATGGAGAGAGCAGAATACCTACATTGGAAAATAAGCATAACTCCAGTGGAGAATCTAGTGTGTCATCATAGCTCAGTCAGTAGCACACTCCTATCTAGATTAGAATGTTGTGGCTTCAAACTTCACAACAAGTTTTGCATGCATAATCTAGCCACACACTTAAATCCTGTCTACCTGGCTAAGTGGTTGTTAAATCTGTAATGAGAAGTAGGTAGCCATGATCTTCTGGAAGGATGAGATCAAATGGGTCTTCTTCATCCAAACCTCTGTTGTGAGATCTAGTACCAAAAAGAGTGCAGCGTCCTATGAATATCTTCACACCAGTATTCCTAGAATTTATTCCACTGTAATTGAAATGGCTTGCATAATATCTACAATAAATAAAGAACAAGAGGTGAGGGAAATTCAAATGTCCATCTTTCTAAAAATGATTATTAACATGGTAAATTCAAAATGTTGACCTCTATGCAAAGCCACTGAGTGTAGGATGGGAGCTTCCCATCAACATACTGAAGGAGGGAAAGGTGGAGGCTGGTCTCTTCTTGTCACTCTTCTGTGTCTCCTAGTGGCTGGCAACAGAGCAGTCTTTTTGGGGCCCTCCAAACTGATCTATAGTCTGAGTTTGCTGGGAATGTGTGTTGTGCAGAGAAAGGATACAAGGCAAAATGGGAGACGTTACTAAATGAACTTTTCTAGAAATTCAAAATATCCCATTTACCAGTGAAATTAATTAATGTTTCAACTACAGAATAGCAAGGGTTAGAGCACTAACACTCAGAGCCATGGAGTGAAGGGTAAACATAGGTTTGAGTCCTGCCGAGCTCAGCTTCCAATCTTCCAATTGAAGGCTGTGGAATCTTCCCATGGGAGGAAGGGGGGATGGGTACATGGAGGCGAGAGTCATGACTAAACTATCTCTACTGCCTCCTGGAAGTCAGGTACAGAGACAATTGGTGGCAACCTGAGTGGAAGCCAAGCACCTGCATGTTTACCAGCAGAGTTGACTCGGCCAGGAGGGTCAAAGACAAGGGACCATTTACAAAATGAAAATGAGAAAGTATTAAAACAAAGCTGCAGGAGTGTTCTACTGCATATTAATAGTCATGTAAATAATTCTGGATTTTATAAATTGGGCAAAGAGGTAATGATAAATGAGGCCACAGTTAAGAGTGGTGTGTTGAGTTTTGGGCACCCCAGTTTAGAAAGGGCAATAAAGCCATAGATTCACCAAGATAAGAAATTATTGTTATGAGAAGCAAATTGAGATATGGGACTATTATAAACCTTGGGTCTGTTGTAGATACTGTCACACATTCAATGGCGTTGCTGACTCCTGTAAGCAGACCCCATGTCCCTTCTACTTTGGCGTTCACCTGCCCTGTCTAATATCTAGGTATATGATATCATAAACTGGGAGCTGTAAACAATGCATTCCACACCTGACTCCTTTCTGTAGCGTGGTAGCCAAGTGATTGAGGCTTGTGACTCCTCATTCAGTGGGCATTGCAGGCACTGGCACAGTGATGGCCTTTAAACTTGCAGCATTGCATCCAGGTGGGAAAAGTCCATCAATTTGACACTTCTTCAGTGTCACTCTACTGGTCCACTCCAAAATAGTTCGGACTCTTTCCTTGACTGAGGGCTGGCCAATAGAGCCACTAGTTAATCACGCTACAACCCCTCTGCCCCCTCCCCCACAGCTGTGGGCTCCCTAGCGACTAACTCCCATTGTTTTCAGAATGATTGTTGTTAACCCAACACAATGAACCTGCATGGCAGGGATGCATTAACGGTCCCCCATTGTTCCAGATCGTTAAGGATAACAGCTTCAGTGATTGGCTCATCTGGCTTGAATACATGTCTCCTTTTCACTCCAACCCAACTGTAAACTGGATTTTAACACTTTGTGGACTAAAGCAACCCTTTCTTTATAAATCATATGCAAAAAAATCCTCATCATGGAAAAATGGTCATAAATACTGAAATCTAACAGGGACTACTACCATTGGGCAGCGAAAATGGGAGATTTTAGGAGCCACAAACTCCGTCCCCTAGCCACTGACTCCATCCCTCTCCCTAACATCTGTCTGAGTCTGAACCACACTGTTCGCAACCTTAGTGTCATATTTGACCCTGAAATGAGCTTCCAACCACATATCCGCAGCATAACTAAGACCACCTATTTCCACCTCCATAACATCGCCCGTCTCCACCCTTGCCTCCGCTCATCCACTGCTAAAACCCTCATCCATGCCTTTGTTACCTCTAGACTTGACTATTCCAATGCACTCCTGGCTGGCTTCCCACATTCTACCCCATGTAAATTTGAGGTCATCCAAAACTCGGCGGCCCGTGTCCTAACTTGCACCAAGTCCCGTTCGCCCATCACCCCTGTGCTCGCTGACCTACATTGGCTCCCGGTTAAGCAATGCCTCGATTTCAAAATTCTCATCCTTGTTTTCAAATCCCTCCATGGCCTCGCCCCTCCCTATCTCTGTAATCTCCTTCAGCCCCACAACCACACCCCCTCCCCCCGAGATATCTGCGCTCCTCTAATTCTGCCCTCTTGAGCATCCCTGATTATAATCGCTTAACCATTGGTGGCCGTGCCTTCTGTTGCCTAGGCCCTAAGCTCTGGAATTGCCGGCCTAAACCTCTCCACCTCACTACCTGTTTCCTCCTTAAAGGCACTCCTTAAAACCTACCTCTTTGATCAAGCTTTTGGTCACCTGCTCTAATTTCTCCTTATGTGGAGCCCTAATACGCCTGTGAAGCGCCTTGGGACATTTTACTACGTTAAAGGCGCTATATAAATACAAGTTGTTGTTTTTAAAATGATGAAGGATTTTGATTGGGTGATTAGGAAAAGAATATTTAGTCAGGATGGGGGTTGGTTGAGGCACAAACCATTGCATCTTTTAAGGAAAAGGTGGATAAATATTTGAAGCAGAGTAAAATACAGAGCTAGGGGCAGGAGGAAGGGAGCAGGACAATGGGATTAGTTTTGCATTGCTTGAGCCGAGAGCCAGCACAGGCGCAATGGGCCGAATTGCCTCTTTTGTGCTGTTAACTTCTATGGTTCTATAATTGGAACTGTCTAGGTTTCAAAGCAGGATGTTTGAAGCATTGCATTGCCTTTGTGGGTCAGATCACTGGCATGCATGGTGAGGGCCTCAGCACATTAGATTTTCTCCTTAATTCCTGGCCTGAGGTATGCAGTACAGGGAGGGAAGTCAGAGGCTTGCAAAATCAGAGGGAGAGAAGAGAGGATGTCCTCACTGAACACCAGTCCCGTGCCTCCTAGCCAGAGAGGATTGGTTATGGATTCGGAGCAGCCTGTTTCTAGCATGTGGCCCTGAAAGATCAATGATTGGATTGCAAAAGTAAAATTCCTGAGCAATTGTGTCTTTCATTGGAGGATAAAACCCTCAGACAAAAACTTCTTATAATATTATGGTGAAAAAAACCTTATATTTAAGTATTCTTCACTTTCTTTTCTGTCCAGGCCAACATATATCTAGGAGAAGATACCATTAAGTCGTCAGGTTTACTGAAATCACATTTATTGCAATTGCTGCAAACAACTACATCTTCTCCAAGTCAAGTGAGTTCAAGCTTTTTATTTTATATAAGTTCTAATTACATTTATTTAGAAAATGCTTACAATGCAAAAAAGGTGGCTCGATTTAACAAATTGACATTCATTACCTTTGTGTAACGTATAATTCCACAGACTGTGACCTTGTGGTCCAACAACAATTTATAGACAATGGTATACAGGTGAGAGAGAGGGACCCGAATTAGAAGTGATTAAATTTGAGGAGGGGATAGAACCAAAGCCACAGTGTTAATTTGTGTTATTGTAAAAAAAATACTGATAGCTCAGTTACCAAAAGAATACAACTTCTAGTGTTTAGTATATTTTAATAAAGAAAACATTCAGAAATTATAATTGATATAACTCCAGTTCTGGAATTAACTAATGCAAGTTCTGCTTGGATTTTTGTAGTTTATTTTTGTTAAAAAGGAAATAACCTTTTAAGTACTTAGAGATGAGAAATGTATATGTCAATAGTGATAAAGGCTTGTTGACTGTGTGCATATCTCTGCAGTTCCTGTGTTATTTTCCATTACATACCAACAGGAGCCATGTTCATGAACAGATGTCTGGTTGTTAAGCTGTGTCATTATGTACTTAATGCTTTTTGTGACATGTTCTTAAGTACAGTCAGTGATTGTTGACTGCAGCAAAACACAATTGCCCATTCATTATTCTTGCTCTGGGAGGACAGCAACAGACTGGTACTTACAGATAGTTTATAAATTCTCCATGTATTGCTTCCTTCATGAGTAGGTTAAAAGTAAAAGAAAAATAAATTCTTTGATCAGATTTCTCCCTCCCCCTAACATCTCAGAAAATCTACCGGCATCAAATGGACACTTCACTGTGATGCACATTTAACAGCTTGAATCTTGTGGGAACTGAGTCCAATAAATGTGAGATATATTTTATGATGCTGTGCTAATCTAGTGTGTCCTGTAGCAGTTGAGTGGAAAGCCAGTTCTCATTCAGATTCAGTGCTCCCAGAACAGGTTTTTGCTGAACACAATGCAGTTTTGTCCTCTCCATTTTTCCATGTGCAGGATCACTGTGTAGAGTGCGTGAGTCTGCTCCAATGCAATTTTACTAAATAATACAGAAACAATGTTAAATGTGCCCAGAACATTTAGTCTGCCCGAGATCTAATTTGATTGATGCAGGCATCTTAGGTCTCACCATTGTAGATTCTGGAAATATTAGGCAGTTAGAAAAGTGATCCAGAACTAAGAAGAGATAACAAGAGATTCACTATATTTTTTCTGCAAAGCTCCAATCCATGACACATAGAAAGCTGTGATCTGCTCTATAATATGTAGAGGGTAATGCTCCAGTCTATAATGAAGAGGGCTGTGATCTGCTCTATAATATGTAGAGGGTAATGCTCCAGTCTATAATGCAGAGGGCTGTGATCTGATCCATGACAGAGGGCTATGATCAGGTCTATAATGCTCCAGTGTACAATACACAGAGGGCTTTTATCCAGTCTATAATGCAGAGTATGATAATCTACTGTATAACACATAGAGGATGAGCGGAGCAGGCCTTTGGCTTAATGGTAGCATTCCCACCTCTCGAGTCAGAAGGTGCAGGGTTGAAGCCCCACTCCAGATAGTCCTGCCTAGTGGAGACTAGAGCTCCAGATCTAAATTCTGGGCTGGCATCCAGCGGGATACTCTTGTCTGCTAGCGTCACCCGCCTTATTGTATGGGTTGTGGGAGCCCATAAAGCCTCTCACTGTATAGGACTAACCACCCTATCGGCTGGTATAAAGATGGAGAGAGCGCTCACGTGGTGGCCTGTCAGACTGTTAATCAGCCTGCAAATCCTTCCACTGCTTCACACTATTCTCTCCAAGGGAAGAGTGTGAAGATGCAGAAACAACGACCTTGATGAGCACAAAATTAGCACAACAAAGTAAGAAAATAATGTGAACCTGGGAGTGAATTATAAGGCAGTAATGCCACAGAGGACTATAACATCATAAGCCAGTAGAGCAAATCTCATATGCTTTATGAATATCATCTGAATCTTCTTCCACGATGGTATCACTGGCAGATACTTATTTGATAGTGACTGACAACTTTACTGGAGTTTTTTTCTTAGAGTTGGTGAGAGGGGAGAGTAATGGCTATAAAAGGAGATTAGTGTGAAAGCTTGATTGTATATATGTTCTGACAGTCAGTAGTAGAAAAGAGTTTTTAAAAACATAGATATTTATTGGAACTAGTGGCTGAAAAAAAACCTCAAGGCTTTTAGTCATTTCTAAATAAAGTCCCCAATATTCTTCTGGCAAAACAATGTTTAATAGTCAGTTATTGTCTATATGTGGAAACCTTAAAAGAAAGAACTTGTATTTATATAGCACCTTTCATGACCTCAGGTTGTCATAATGCACTTTACAGCCAATGAAGTACTTTTGAAGTGTAGAAACATGGCAGCTAATTTGGGCACAGACAGCAATGAGATATTGGCCCAGAAATTCGGGTCTCCACGGGTGAGTACGCACGGGGTACTCGCCCGTAGGCCCGATGGAAGTGCCGGTTTCCTGCATGCACTGCGCATGCGCGGGAAACCGGCACTTCCGTTCCTCTGAACGAAGGGGTTCAGAGGTCGTGCGCGGGGGAGGCTGCGCGTGCGCATCAAACTTAGTTTTTTTTTACAGGTTTCTCCAGGAACGTAAGCCTGCAGAATTTAGAAATGTAAAAAGCAGGCGTAAGGCCTGCTTTTTACAAGGTAAGTGGTGAATTAATTAAAATTAAAACATTTTTCCCACAGGTTTATTATTTTTAAATACTTTAAAGCAAGGTAAGTTTATTTTTAGCCCCGTTAGAATATAAAATTATTTTTTTCAAAAATTTAAATTATTGTTTAAAATAGTTATTTCATGTAATTTATAGTTTATTTTAAAAATGTGATTTAAAAAAAATTTATTTGAAGGTTTAGTGCTATTTTGGGGCTGTAGTATTTATAAGTCTTGACAGCACTTCCTGTCAGACTTATGAATGGCGCATTCCCTGCTCCGATTGGCTGCCCATGGCCCATGTGATCCCAGGGGAGGCATCGAACTAACTGCGCCCCTGGGATATGCAAGCACTGCGCGCCGGCAGCTGGACCAGGCCCCGGATCGGAATTCCATGGGAGCCCATAGCTCAATGGCCGGCGCGCAAGGTAAGTGCAGATCGGGAGCTTGCACCCGCGGGAAGCCCCCGACCCGAATTTCTGGGCCAATGACCAAATAATCTGTTTTAATGATGCTATTTGAGGAATAAACTTTGGCCAGGACACCAGGGAGGATTCCCTGCTCTTTTTAGAAATAGTACCATGGGATCTTTTATATACAGCCGAGAGGGCAGGTGGGGCTTCAGTTTAATAACTCATCTGAAAGACGGCACCTCCGACAGTGCAGCACTCCTTCAGTACTGCATGGTGCTTCAGCCTAGATTTTGTGCTCAAGACTCTGGAGTGGGACTTGAACCCACAACCTTCTGACTTCAGTGCTGCCATTGAGCCACAGCTGACATCCAAGATCAGGCAGTGAAGGTCAGGGCTGTATGATACCAGTATAAGGCTAGGGCAAACATGAAATTTTTTTTCAACAGGTTACTGCCAATAGCACACAATAGAAATTGAAAAATAATTGAAATACTACGCACTTTAACCAATAATAATAAGCTGCGGAACTCAAATGAACAGCACTGAACCACGTAATAGTAATAAGACTGCTGCTGGTCTTTTATAACGTGCTTTGTGCTTCTTGAGTTCTTTGACAATTTTATTGTGCAGCACAGGCTGAAGTGTGAATGCAAACCACAGTGGGAAGATTACTTAAAAAGGAGCAATTATTCCCTTCCCAGGAAAAGAAAGGAGAAAAACCGAAGGAGTGTTAATGAGTGTTAAGAGATATGGACACAGTTTGTTGGAAAACGTACAGCTTCCAATTGCTTTTATTCAATAGAGTGAGCTCATTATTTACAGAGGTATTCGTGGTATGGCAGTGTAGCTGTGGACTCCTGGTACGACCACCAGATGACCTTAAACTCCCTTCCATGGGGTTGTTACTTAAGGCAGGAAAAACTGAATGAGTTCCAAGAAATATTACGGTGAAATCCTTGAATTACTCCCATTGTACAGAAGCTATTTAAAAAAGCACAGGAGATCTTGTCTTGACAACTATGCTTTTGAAATATGAGGTAGTTCTGATTAAGAGAATATCTAATATTTTCCTTACTGGAACCACAATCTTGAATCAGTCACGCAATACACAGATTGCAGTTAGTAAACACCCCCACAACAGGCTTTGGCTGCTCTAGTTAAATGTAATCTGGATATATATATTATGTGTGTGTATGTATGTGTATATGTATGTATGTGTATATGTAATTATGTATATATGTATTATATGAATAATACTGCCATTTTTATAATGAATGTCCCTGAAACCAGTATACTGTAATATCATGTTTCATGGTGTCAAAGAATTATAGCAGCATACCAAAGCAACCAGGGTTAAGGACATCTCCTCTGGGCTGGAGAGAAACTTGGAGTGGGAGGGGGAGGATCCAGTTGTCGTGGTCCATGTTGGTACCAACGACATAGATAGGACAAGGAAGGAGGTTCTGCTGAGGGAGTTTGAGCAGCTAGGGGCCAAATTAAAAAGCAGAACCACAAGGGTAATAATCTCTGGATTACTACCTGAGCCACGTGCAAATTTGGCTAGGGTAAATAAAATTAGAGAGTTAAATGCGTGGCTCAAAGACTGGTGTGGGAGAAATGGGTTTTGCTTCCTGGGACACTGGCATCAGCACTGGGACAGGGGAGAGCTGTTCCGTTGGGATGGACTTCACTTGGCCAGTGCTGGGACTAGAGTCCTGGCGAATCGAATAACTAGGGCTGTAGAGAGGGCTTTAAACTAATTATTGGGGGGGAGGTTTTAAGAGAGCGAAAAATAAAAATGACAGCGGAGAAGGCAATAGGGCAAGGTAGCAGTGGGGGAATTAAAAACCAGAGCGTGTCAGGAAGGGACAGAATGTATAATGATAAAGGTAAAGTAGTAAAAGGGGTAAAAGCAGGAATAAATTGTCAGAAAACATATTTGAAAGTTCTTTATCTGAATGCACGCAGCATTCGTAACAAAATTGACGAGTTGACGGTACAAATAACTACACATGGGTATGACCTGGTGGTCATTACGGAAACATGGCTGCAAGATAATCATGACTGGGAACTAAACATACACGGGTATTTGACAATTACGAAGGACAGACAGGAAGGAAAGGGAGGCGGGGTTGCTATGTTAATCAAGGATGGAATCACTGCAATAGTCAGAAATGATATTGGGTCAAAGGATCAAGGTAGTGAAAAGTTTGGGTGGAGATAAGGAATAATAAGGGGAAAAAGTCACTAGTGGGCATAGTCTATAGGCCTCCTAACAGTTGCGACTCTGTTGGTCGGAGTATAAATCAGGAAATAGTTGGGGCTTGTAATAAGGGAACAGCTATAATCATGGGGGATTTTAACTTTCATATTGACTGGACTAATCAAATTGGGCATGGCAGCCTTGAGGAAGAGTTCATAGAGTGTATTAGGGACGGGTTCCTTGAGCAGTATGTAACTGAACCAACCAGGGGGCAGGCAATCTTAGATCTGGTCCTGTGTAATGAGACAGGATTAATAAAAAATGTCCTAGTAAAGGATCCCCTTGGAATGAGTGACCATAATATGGTTGAATTCCAAATTCAGTTTGAGGGTGAGAGAGTTGGATCTCAAACCAGCGTACTGAGCTTAAATAAAGGAGACTATGAAGGTATGAGAGTAGAATTGACTAAAGTGGACTGGGAAAACAGATTAAAGTGTAAGACGGTACAAGAGCAGTGGTCTACATTCAAGGAGATATTTCACATCTTTCAAGATAAATATATTCCACTGAGGAAAAAGGGGAAGAAAAGAAAAGACAGCCATCCGTGGCTTAGTAAAGTAATAAAGGATAGTATCCGACTGAAAACAAGGGCATATAAAGTAGCCAAATCTAGTGGGAGGATAGAAGATTGGGAAGCATTTAAAAGCCAGCAAACAATAACTAAAAGATTAATTAAGAAAGGGAAGATAGATTATGAAAGTAAACTAGCAAAAAATATAAAAACAGATAGCAAGAGTTTCTACAGCTATATAAAAAGAAAAAGGGTGGCTAAAGTGAACGTTGGTCCCTTAGAGGATGGGACCAGGAAACTAGTGGTGGGGAACATGGAGATGGCAAAGACGCTGAACAAATATTTTGTATCAGTCTTTACAGTAGAGGACACTAAAAATATCCCAACACTGGACAAACAGGGGGCAATGGGGGGGGGGGGCGGAGGAGCTAAACACGATTAAAATCACTAAGGAGATGGTACTCAGTAAAATAATGGGACTTAAGGTGGATAAACCCCCCGGACCTGATGGCCTACATCCTAGGGTCTTGAGAGAAGTGGCGGTAGGGATTGTGGAAGCATTGGTGATCATTTTCCAGAACTCCCTGGACTCAGGAAAGGTCCCAGCAGATTGGAAAACTGCTAATGTAACACCCTTATTTAAGAAGGGAAGTAGACAAAAAGCTGGAAACTATAGACCAGTTAGCCTAACATCTGTGGTTGGCAAAATGTTGGAGTCCATTATTAAGGAAACAGTAACAGAGCATTTGGATAAACATAATTTAATAGGACAGAGTCAGCATGGTTTTATGAAGGGGAAGTCATGGTTGACAAATTTGCTCAAATTCTTTGAGGATGTAGCATACAGGGTGGATAAAGGGGAACCAGTGGATGTAGTGTATTTGGACTTCCAAAAGGCATTTAACAAGGTTCCACACAAAAGATTACTGATCAAGATAAGAAATCACGGGATTGGGGGTAATATACTGGCATGGGTGGAAGATTGGCTATCTAACAGAAAACAAAGAGTTGGGATAAATGGTTCATTCTCGGGCTGGCAATCAGTAACTAGTGGTGTTCCACAGGGGTCAGTGCTGGGACCCCAACTCTTTACAATCTATATTAACGATTTGGAGGAAGGGACCGAGTGCAACATATCCAAGTTTGCCGACGATACAAAGATGGGAGGGAAAGCAGTGAGTGAGGAGGACATAAAAAACCTGCAAAAGGACATAGACAGGCTAAGTGAGTGGGCAGAGATTTGGCAGATGCAATATAATGTTGGAAAGTGTGAGGTTATGCACTTTGGCAGAAAAAATCAAAGAGCAAGTTATTATCTAAATGGAGAGAAACTGCAAAGTGCTACAGTACAAAGGGATCTGGGGGTCCTGGTGCATGAAACACAAAAAGTTAGTATGCAGGTGCAGCAGGTGATCAGGAAGGCCAATGGAATCTTAGCTTTTATTGCAAGGGGATGGAGTATAAAAACAGGGAAGTCTTGCTGCAGTTATACAGGGTATTGGTGAGGCCACACCTGGAATACTGCGTGCAGTTTTGGTTTCCATATTTAAGAAAAGATATACTTGCTCTCGAGGCAGTTCAGAGAAGGTTCACTCGGTTGATTCCAGAGATGAGGGGGTTGACGTATGAGGAAAGGTTGAGTAGGTTGGGACTCTACTCATTGGAGTTCAGAAGAATGAGAGGCGATCTTATCGAAACATATAAGATTGTGAGGGGGCTTGATCGGGTGGATGCGGTGAGGATGTTTCCACTGATGGGTGAGACTAGAACTAGGGGGCATAATCTAAGAATAAGGGGCTACCCTTTCAAAACTGAGATGAGGAGAAACTTCTTCACTCAGAGGGTAGTAAATCTATGGAATTTGCTACCCCAGAGAGCTGCGGAAGCTGCAACATTAAATAAATTTAAAATGGAAATAGACATTTTCCTAGCAGATAAGGGAATTAGGGGTTACGGGGAGAGGGCAGGGAAGTGGACGTGAGTCTCGATTCGGATCAGCCATGATCCTATTGAATGGCGGAGCAGGCCCGAGAGGCTGTATGGCCTACTTCTGCTCCTACTTCTTTTGTTCTTATGTATTGGACTACTTACCTGGACTGTCAGCGTCACTGAAAAATCAAATCTAAATTTAATGTAGAATTATCTAAAGATGCTTATATTGAGAGGTAAACTAATAAAATACAGTGAAAGTGCTGATATTTCTCAACAAAGTGATAATTGTTCTGATGGTTAACTTCGTGGGCAATATACTAGCATGGATAACACTGTATCCTCGAGAGATAAGCTAGCAGTTTATGCCCTTGATTGCCCCCTTACTGAATTTCTGATGTCACGGCATTGAGCAAAGGCTATTGACAGAATAAAATGGCACTTTCTCCCAACTACCTGTTTCAAAGCAGCATTGGTGGAGGCCTGGGAGCCAAATTGTCTTTTTGCTCTCATTACATGCCACAGAGTCCTTTAGACTGGGAAAGGGAGGAATTCTTTTTAAAAATCTGAAAGAGGGATTTTCACCAAAAATAAATAAATAAATGCATTCGAGTGACCACCTTAATGGTTGACTTTTGAATCATTAGGAAAATGTCTATTTTATGGAGTTTACCTACAGTGCCTCCCCACTGTGGTGTAACTCCAGTACACCCGTCGGATAATGCATTCTGTAAATTTGCAAGTAATAACCAGCTCCTCTTACTAGGAGACCTCAGTTAAATAGCACTGCTTTAAATTGCCTTAAGAAAGTCTTTATTTAAAATACGGACTAGGTACTGGTTAATCTATCAAAGCGAGACAATTTGGGTGCTCTATGACAAAAGGGAATAAAGGAATGTTTTTCTCTTTTAGGCCAGCTTTTAACATCTTTACAGCTCATCAGCATTAATGTCTGCTAAATAGCCAACTGAAAATCAAATACAAAAATATTTAACAGTTTGTTGTTATGGCATCATATAACTAATAACCTTAGCACTGTTGGCAACCTTAATTATTTGACCGTGTGCTCAAAACAACTACATGTATTAATTTCTTTTTTAAAAGGTAAGATCGGAAATGGACAAGTATCTGGCCCCACTGATTCCACCAGCTCCAACAATTCTGGACCAGAAGAAGTACCGAAGAGAGAGCGCCTCAGTGGTAGATGAGTTTTTTGAGGAGCAGATAACGTCACCATACAGCTTGAATATCAACCTGATCCTGCCTGATATCACCCACTTGAGAACAGGCCTTTACAGACCAAAGCAAGCTCTCCCACAAGTCAAGACAGAGCCGGTCACTAACTTCACCCAGTCATGCACGTCCTCCACAACGCATGCCCTGCCTGAGTTCACCAGTGTGTTCAGTGTGCCACAGTCAGTTCCTGTGAATAATATCTTCATCAAGCAAGAAGCCCCTTCCCCTGAGCTACAACTGCCTGTCAGTTCGCATCAATCCCAGCTGTACCAGATGCCAATCAATACAGATGTTGTCAACATGCCTTTGCACTCTACCCAGTCACTTGGCAACACTACAGTCATTCACAGTCGTAACAGCGTTACCATGTCAACAGGCATGGCTGGTGCAACCAGTCTGTCTACCCAGTCTGCAATTAAACAATTCCAGCCTGTTGTACCCACACCAAACGGCTTTGTTGTGCCAGTTCAGTTTTATCAGCAGCAGACCTCGTACCTGCCACCCTCGCCACCAAACTCCCAACCTGGTAGCCCAGAAAACCAGCCTGACCTTATCAATACACTCTCGCCACCTCCATCATATGCTGCATCAGTGGCATCAAAGATAGTTCATCAACCACAGATTCATAGTCTTCAGACCAGCTTGCAGCCCTGTCAACCTGGCTTCCAGTCAATAAAATACAGCCGACGTAACAACCCTGAGCTGGAGAAGCGACGCATTCATCACTGTGATTTCCCAGGTATGAATGTTTGGTGATGTTTGAGCTATTTAGTATATAATCTATACAAGGATGATTACTATGATTTTAAATTCAATGCCAAGTCTTTTTTCTCATATCCCTTTGCTGCCGCCGCCTCCTCCTCTATTAAAGCATTAATTCATGCTGAGACGCATTCTTTTGTACCTTGCCCCCAAGTGGCCATTCTTCATATGTAAACCTAAACAGTAAGCTTTGGAAGTCTATTCTACCATAGAAGGCATCACAGTTTAGCCTAACCCAATGCCCAAATGCACTTTCTAGCAGGGGTCACAGAATAGGAGCGGGAATCTGGTGTGATTTTTGTTTTTTCAGCTCCCTGGGCAGGGGCAGTGAAGTCAACTGTAGCGGCCTTACTTCTACTGTACTGTAACTGAGATCAGGTAACTATTCGGACTAGTGAATGAATCTGCAATCATCTTGGCCTGCATAGCTCAATTTTACATTGCTGTGGGCTTTTGTCATGAGCCAGCTTTAATGGCAATGGTTGAAATTTTACAAGTGGCTAAGACGCCAATCTGCTTGCCGATACACGCGGCCAGCAGTTCTCTCTGCAGAACAATTTAATGAGCTGTTCTCAAGTAGTTAGCTCACCTGTTCCCCTGTCTTGTATATTCAAGTCTTGGGTAGTTAAATGACTATTAGATTCTGTCATAGAAACCATAGTTGACTCATTGTAATAACGTAATTTGTCTCCTGTGTAATGTTTTGAGTCTGAATTCAAAAAATAAAAAGCCAATTGTGTCATTTTAAAATTACCTCAATATTTTGAGGGTCAGGTTCCTCCTCCAGAATGAAACTATATTTGGAGAAAAAAAAATGTAAACAATCTGGGGGTGAATCTCCAAGTCCGCCATTACTTTGGCAGAAGAGCCACAGAATCTCCGGATAAACGACGTGAACAGCAGATACGGGACTTCTGTGATTCTTCCATCAAAACTTGCGGCAGACGAGCGATAGAACCCCAGTGGAGATTCACCTCCTCTGTTTAGCTTTGCAAGTGACACAAATGCAGACAAATATGCAGTGTTTGTACAAGGAGGCTAGATAACCTGTTCCGACTTCTCACTTCAAATAATTTGTTAAAAGGAGATATAATATGTGTAGCAGCAAATCTCCTGTGGCATTGGTCAGAGGTGGTCTTGTGTCTGGAGCATGTTTGTGGTGTTCAGCTGCTGGTCTGTCCCGTTAAGTCTGCTGCTATAACACGGATAAAGCCAGGTAACTAGCTATTTAAAAACTGCTGAGGTCAGAGGGCAGTTGGAATGATTTATCAATTTAATGCTGCAGGTCAATGACGGGCTTTATTTCTCTTTTTTCTAAAGATTGTTTTATATCTGCAACCAAGTATGACATCTGGTGTATAAAGTGTATTTAAAGAGGCAGATTCTGATCGAAACAGAAGAATACTGGACCATACAGTCACACAGATATTCAGTGATCTGAAAATGATAGTACCTCTGGTACTTAAAGTGATTGATTTTCAAAGCAGCTCAGCAATTTCATTCTGAACGCAACTCCGAAGCTTGAAGTTTACTGCTCGGGCTCAGAAATGAGTAATTTAGCAGATTTTTTTCAGCCAAGAGGGAGGATTTTAAATCTGAAATGACCGAAACCACGTTTAAAATGAGATGTCACACTAATCTTTTGTTTTTCAGGCTGCACCAAAGTTTACACCAAGAGTTCTCACTTGAAAGCGCATCAAAGGACCCACACAGGTATGCTGTTTTGCTTGGCTATCGTGCATCAGTCCCCACATGTATTCTATTTTATGCCATCAAAGTGAGTGTGCAGCTGATGCGATACATCGCACTGACCCACTCAAAGCATAGAAATGGATCAAGTCTCAGCACTTTACAGGACTGGGATATGTACTGCTTGCTACTTCTACAGAAGTGAGCACCCACACTTTAATTGTTATATACTTTGGTACTCTGGCATTTCTTAACACTTGCATGTACAACTAGTGGATACGAGCAAGAACAATATTTATGATCTGTACCCAATGGAACACCCTCATAACTGTATTCATTGTCAGGTCAATGGTTTAAAAAAAATATTTTTCCAGGTCCTCAATTCTCCTCAATTGCCTAATCAGAAATGAGAAACTAGGTGACAGTGGACACTCCTCAAAGCCGATTCTTTTTCTTTTTTTCAATTTCCCCCAACTTTCCTGAGAGCCCTCATTCTTGCTGGAGTACAATTCCACTGATTCCAGCCAGCCTCCAGGACTCCACCCAAGAGCTGTGTAAAAATAAATGGATCAAGTCTGCAATGAGTTTACACCAAATATGTTGAACAAACTCAGCAATAGAATCCCAAATAAATAAATATGAAGTGAACTCCCACCAGATTTACTATCACTAAGCAAATTTTTACATCAAACTGTATAGATTTCTAAAAATGTTATGTTCTTTCTGTATAAGCTAGTGGAATTCTATTAAAGTTAGGTCTTTCAAAATCTCGTGGTGGTTAAATGAAGAAAATCAAACGATACACTGGATGCAAGGACGTATGTGGGCCCCACTGGTGGAGTCCAGGCCTGTAAAATTTTAATTTAGAAATAGATATATTTTGGCAGATCAGCCCCTCATTCAGGGGATCAATAGGACCATTACTGGTGTTGATGAGGCCTGAACACCACGTCCTCACACCATGGACCGGAGTTTACAGGGTCAATGTGAGAGCGCCTTATTTGCAAAGATCAGGTGGACGCTTGTGTAGTTAAACATTTGAAACAGAGAACAATACATGAGGAGAGAGGAGTTGTAGGATTTGTTTTGGCTTGCTCGAGAAAATTGCTGGCACAAATATGATGGGCTGAATGGCCTCTTTCTGTGCTGTAAACTACTATAGTTCTTTAGTACTGGAGTATTTTTTTTTGCCCTCTCTGCTGCCAGTTTGCCACTAGACCTGAAATAAAGGGATATGGATAAGCAGTCCACCTCAGGTACCTCTATTTCTCTAGAACTGAGGTAAATCACAATCTACATCTTGGACAGAACACTGAATATCTAAATTAGGTGAATTTAGATCCAACTCATCTCTTCTATTCTTTTCAATCATGGTGGAATTCTGCACAATGGTCTTGGTCATTCACTTAAGCTTCTCAATTAAAAAAAATTATTGTACTCAGTCTTGATCATCTTAGACCTCAGACAATGCATGCTGGCCATGTTAGGTAAGTGTACCTTCTGTTTGTTTGAGCACAGGTTCAACAGCACAAAAAAGCAGAAACCATAACAGAAAAAACCATGCTTTGAGGGCAGATTTAAAATCAGAGCTTGGAATTGGATCTGAATCCAGATCACCTGGCCGGCGCCATCTCCAAGCTCAATACTATCTGTTGAAGAAATTCAAATCAGTTCAAATCATTAACCAAGAACTAAGCTGCATCACTCAATATGAGTAGGCTGTTCTGAGAAAAAATCTCTCCCCACCACCCCCCCCCCCCCAAAAAAAAAAGACTGGGGGAAGAATTCCTCTGTTCACGATTTGGAGTGGAGTTGTAAACCTGTTCTTTATACTCTTGTTTAGGATTCCAGTATAAATAGTGAACAGAGGAAATCTTGCCCCATTGAGTCAAAATTAGTTCAGACCCAATGGCTAAAATAAGACTCTGCCTATTTGTCCTCTTTTTTTTTTGTTTCATGTGCTACAAAGGTAAATTGTCCAACAAGAAAATTAGCTGAGTATGTTCCCTATGAATGCAGAGAAAGAATCCCCATGGAATTAACTCTGAATGATTTAATGTGTGTGGCATCTGTTTAAATGTACAGAACCACTGGTATTAATTTTTATCAAACTCCACATCTTCTGACGGTCCACCTTAGAGTTGTAATTAGACCATAGCAGATGCACCAAAATAACTTCAAATTTAATATTCAGGTGCATACATTTTATTCAAAAATATCTCTAGTTGTTTTCATTTCGAGATTACAATTAGCAGCAGGTACTGTATATGAATTTAACAAATCAATTCTTTGGTTAGTAGATATTAATACTCACTATGATCCTGAAGTCACATGCTAACTTATGAACACTTAACATGTTTGTCTGAAATTGCTCACTGCTACTTCAACTGAGGCATTAACCCATTAATTTTAATCTTGCATTTGTTTCTTATGGCATAACTGTAGTGCCTTACTGTAACAGTCCTTTAAGCGATGCATGTTTTCGAAAACAAATAGATCTGCCATTGGGTCAATAGATTTTCTAAAAATAAAATGGCATTAGTATGGTGGATCCAGATATATTGCTATAGAGCAGATTGAATGAGCTACTTAGCTATGTAATTCTAAATTCTGAACATGTTCTCTTATTCCTTCTAATCTCTAAATAAGTCATCCTTTGCATTCTTTCTCTTTCTTGCATCCTTACTGTGTAAACTCATCGTAATGTCTCTTACATTGACTCCTTTCTCAGTGTCTCAAAACTTTAACTCCTTGCCTCCCTCCTACAATCTTCACGTTTTTAAAAGATCCAAGCCCAGCACCTTTGCTGATGTCGGGGACTATGAGCCTTGTCCCTTTACCTAGGTTTCTCAACTTTTAAAACGTTCAGTGAATATGCAATGACCTGTCAAGAATATGGACACTGTAAGATAAGCTTACACTGATGCTAGGCTAACTGTCCATACCCCAATCAATATTACAGCAAACATGAGGATATCCAATAGCTGCAGAATATAAAATGTTTTGCTATCTTTATTTAAAATTAGGTCAATAGTCTTTCAACAGTCAAGGCAAAACGACATTCTTCTCATTGTCACACAAGCCAAAAGCCTACTCCATCTATGCCATAGGATTACATAGGATATACGGCACAGAAAGAGGCCATTCGGCCCAAGCAGTCCATTCCGGCATTTATGCCCCACTCGAGCCTCCTCCCGTCTTTCCTCATCTAAATCTATCAGCATAACCCTCTATTCCCTTCTTCCTCATATGCTTGTCTAGCCTCCCCTTAAATGCATCTATACATTTCACTTGAATCACTCCCTGTGGTAGCAAGTTCCACATTCTCACCACTCTTTGGGTAAAGAAGTTTCTTCTGAATTCCCTATTGGATTTCTTGGTGACTATCTTATATTGATGGCCTCTAGTTATGCTCTTTCCCACAAGTGGAAACATTCTCTTTGTATCCGCTCTATCACAATTTTTCATAATTTTAAAGACCACTATTAGGTCACCCTTCAGCCTTCTTTTTTCAAGAGAAAAGAGTCCCAGCCTGTTCATCCTTTCCTGATATGTATACCCTCGCATTTTTGGTATCATCCTTGTAAATCTTCTCTGCACCCTCTATATCTTTTTTATAATATGGCGACCAGAACTGTATGCAGTACTCCAAGTGTGGTCTAACCAAGGCACGATACAGGTTTAGCATAACTTCCCTACTTTTCAATTCTATCCCTCTAGAAATAAACCCTAGTGCTTGGTTTTCTTTTTTTATGGCCTTGCTAACCTGTGTCGCAACTTTTAGTGATTTGTGTATTTGTACTCCGAGATCCCTTCGCTCCTCTACCCCACCTAGACTCGCACCCTCCAAGTAATAAGTGACCTTCCTATTCTTCCTACCAAAATGTAATACCTCACATTTATCTGTGTTGAACTTCATTTGCCAATTATATGCCCATTCTGCAAGTTTATTATGTCCTCCTGTAATATGTTGCAGTCCTCCTCAGTATTGACTATCCCCCCCAATTTGGTGTCATCCGCAAATTTAGAAATTGTGTTTTTGATTCCAAAGTCTAAATCGTTAATATAAATTGTGAACAACAGTGGTCCACTGATCCTTGTGGAACACCACTACCCACCTTCTGCCACTGTGAATAGCTACCTTTTACCCCTACTCTCTGCTTTCTGTCTTGAAACCAAGTAGCTATCCATGCTGCTACTTGTCCCCTGACTCCGCATTCGCTGACCTTGTTCATCAGTCTATTATGGGGTACCTTATCAAAGGCCTTTTGAAAATCTAGATAAATTACATCTACTTCATTACCATTGTCTACTCTCTCTGTTACCTCTTCAAAAAATTCAGTGAGGTTGGTCAAGCAAGTCTTTCCCTTTTGAAATCCATACTGACTATTCAGTACTTTGTTTTTGGTTTCTAGATGTTCTTCTATTTTCCCCTTTAGTCGGGATTCCATTATTTTTCCTACCACTGATGTTAAGCTAATCGGTCTATAATTCCCTGGACATGTTCTATCCCCCTTCTTAAATATAGGTATTACGTTAGCTATCCGCCAGTCATGTGGCACTACACCTTTTTCTAATGAATTATTAAGTATGTGTAGTAATGCCTCTGCTATCTCTTCCCTTGATTCTTTTAAAATGCGTGGATGCAATCCATCCAGACCAAGGGTTTTATCCTCTTTGAGTTTGATTCATTTATTTAATATATCCCCTCTTTTTATTTTAAATGCACTTATCTCATTATTAATCTCATTATCCAATGTCATGTCCACCTGTTCTATCTCCCTGGTAAATGCTGAAGCAGAATAATTATTTAATATTTCTGCCATCTCTCTATCATTACCTGTGGTATTATCCTGCCTATCCCTTAATGGCCCTACTCCCATCCCAACCTTCCTTTTTTTATTGATGTGCCTGTAAAATAATTTACTCTTTTGTTTTATGTTCCTTGATAATTTAATTATTCATAAAGCATATTTGTATCATCACAGTTTTGTATTGGAGTGTTTTCATTTGCATTAAAGCACAGCACCTAATCCTTTGAATGCATCAGCCCTCAAAGTCTCCACATGTCCTAGCTTGCTCTTTCAGCATCCAATGCAATGCTAGATAAACAAGGCCACCCACGTATACACAACGAGCATGACTGACACAGTAGATCCCAGAACAAGTTATTTAAACTTAGTTTACATAGGATTGCATAGGACATACAACATAGAAACACGCCCAACCAGTCCATGCGGCACTCGCGCCTCCTCCCGTCTTTCCTCATCTAAATCTATCAGCATAACCCTCTATTCCCTTCTCCCTCATATGCTTGTCTAGCCTCCCCTTAAATGCCCTTAAATCTATATTTTTCATTTCAACCACTCCCTGTGGTGGCGAGTTCCACATTCTCACCACTCTTTGGGTAAAGAAGTTTCTTCTGAATTCCCTATTGGATTTCTTGGTGACTATCTTATATTGATGGCCTCTAGTTATACTCTTCCCCACAAGTGGAAACACTCTCTCTGTATCCACTCTATCAAAACCTTGCATAATTTTAAAGACCTCTGTTAGGTCACCCCTCAGCCTTTTTTCAAGAGAAAAGAGACCCAGCCTGTTCATCCTTTTCTGATAGGTATACCCTCATATTTCTGGTATCATTCTTATAAATCTTCTCTGCACCCCCTCAAGTGTCTCTATATCCTTTTTATAATATGGTGACCAGAACTGAACGCAGTACTCGAAGTGTGGTCTAACCAATGTTCGATACAGGTTTAGCATAACTTCCCTACTTTTCAATTCTACACCTCTAGAAATAAACCCTAGTGCTTGGTTTGCTTGTCAATAAATAAACTCCAAACATGTAAATACAATCAGGCTCCAAAGTGAACGTTATAACCATTGTACGATAGCAAAATACTGCAGATGTTGGAAATCCGAAATAACAACAGAAAATGCTGGAAAAACTCAGCAAGTCAGGCAACATCCGTGGAGAGAAATTTGAGTTGACGTTTCGGGTTTGACCCGAAACGTCAACTCAAATTTCTCTCCACGGATGTTGCCTGACTTGCTGAGTTTTTCCAGCATTTTCTGTTGTTATAACCATTGTACTTGTCTAGAAATCTGGTTGAGAACAACTAGTTTATGAAAACACCTCAAAGTTTTAGAAGAGGATTTAAGAGGAAATAATTGCATAATAGACCCCACTATACACTGTAGGTTAGAAATTTTAATTGGTGAAGTTCATGTACAAATGCTTAATACAGGTAAACATTCAGTAACACTTGCATAAAGATAGTGCAGACAGAAATGTAGTAAGAGCACGTTAAACGTGTACATGGACTTTACCAATTGGAACTTCTATCCCTATGAGTGCCATTTCTAGCAAATGCACCTTGCTGCAGTTACAATACTGTATGCTGGATCCAGTCGCAAGCACTACCTGGGTTGCAGCACTACAATCATACTCTATTGTCAACTGTATGATTACCTCCAATGCGAGTGAGGTGAGAAAATTTGCCATAATGCAAACACTTCAATACAAGAGCAATACAATCATTCATTTATACAAGAACATGTTATTTACAATAAAATTGTAGAGTCCCTGTCTCCTTTCTGATTGTTAACCACGTGTCGTACTGATCACATGATTAGTGGCAACCTATCAAATTGGAAAGGCAAAACCAGAAATTATCCATAATATTTGCCTGTCAGCTGCACCTTCAATCTGTACAGCCAATCAAGAAGCATTACAAGGTTGGTACTATAAAACAACTCATCAACCAGGTCGATGTGCATTCCCTGCACCTCTGGCATCTAATCCCACTTGCTACCATCATCCCTGTCTCTCAACTGCTCCATGTGTGCTGTCGGCCCTCACTCAGTGCTTCTCACTTCAGTGTCCTCCACCCATTTTTCTTATTTTTTATTTATTCATTCACGGGATATGGGTGCCACTGGCAAGGCCAGCATTTATTGCCCATCCCTAGTTGCACTTGAGAAGGTAGTGGTGAGCCGCCTTCTTGAACTGTTGCAGTCCATTTGGTGAAGGCATGCCCACAGTACTGTTAGGTAGGGAGTTCCAGGATTTTGACCCAGCGATGATGAAGGAACGGCGATATATGTTCAAGTCAGGATGGTGTGTGACTTGGAGGGGAACTTTGAGGTGGTGGTGTTCCCATGCGCCTGCTGCCCTTGTCCTTCTAGTTGGTAGAGGTCGCGGGTTTGGGAGGTGCTGTCGGAAATGCCTTGGCGAGTTGCTGCAGTGCATCTTGTAGATGGCGTACACTGCTTCCACGGTGTGCCAGTGGTGAAGGAGCAATGCCATGAGAGTTTCTATGGTATTTATTAATTCTGATACAATTTAACTATGTTTAATAGAACCTTTTATGGCAGTAGATATTATATTGCAAGCTGTTATGCATTTAAGAGAGCTGGGTCATTCACTGCAAGTTGTAAAGTAAATCAGTCATCAGCAGTCACTCAGTGTGGTGAAAGGAACAGTTTCTCATTCCAGTCGGTCATTCAATTGCCATCTTTACATTCCAATGCTGCTACCCCTACTTTGGTTGCAGACCTATAATAATATAAATAAAGAGGTGCTGGTGCCTCCCTAGTCAATAAAGTACAAGGACTACAACCTCAAAAAGTGTTGTCCTCTCTTCCCCCCACTGCAACTATGCCAAAAATAAACAGCCGCTATTGGCAGCACTGCGCAATGCATGTCACCATTATCTGTCCATGGAAGGATCAAGCACTCAACTGGCCTGTATAAGCCTATGCTGTCCTGTATGGAAAACTCTTCCCAGATGTCAGGGAAGGTCCACAGCCAGAAAATTAAAGTTCTGCTGACTATTTAAATGACTCGGCTATGCACAGTCCTTTTTGTTTTGTCGTGCTGTGCAGTGCTGTGAAATCTCCACAATCTAAAACAGGATGAACTTGGAACGCTGGCAGCCTCACCACATTGTTTCTCCACTCTGAAGAGACACAGTTCTGCAATATAAACGTGGCAGAGGCATTTACATAAGTGTAACATTTCAGTCAAGCTGACATCAGAGTTATATTCATTCTTTGCAGCACTGTACTTCAGTTCAAACTCGTGACTTGCAGCACACATTGTCTTAGCTCCATATATGGCAGTGCAGAGAACTGCCTTGCTTTCACAGTATTGATAAAGTCAGGATATTTTTGTGTCAAACAGTTGTACTATTTAGCATAACCTGGAGCTGATTTAAATGAATAGCCAGCTTCAGGTTACAGTTCCTGTGCTGGAGTAATGACTGAGTCCTTTTAGGTCTGATGCCAGTATCTGATACTGTACAAAACAAGTTGGCAGGCCTCACTGCAGAGGTACTAGCAGGTTTACATTAATTAAAACAGTAAATTCTGCCTGACAGTCTACCAGAGCTCACTTCTTCAGAGTGCTGTTGAATTTTTGTTTGGGAAAACCTGCTAAACCAGATTTCTTTTTGCCTCGTTCATGTTATTTCAGGCAATGCTGTAATGTCAGTGAACTGTTGACACTAAGGAAACAGGAGCTGTTGTGCTTTGTTGAAACCCCCACTCACCTGGGAATAGGGGCCCTGATTACTTCACATTTTATTCTGTTCTTACCTGTCTCAGTGTGCTACATTGTTCTTGTTGTACAGACACAATCAAAAAAAAATTCTTGCTTGGAAAATTGATCCCAAGCAATTAGGCAAACCTAATGAACTAGTGGTGCATTGGGGTAGAAACTGCTTTCACAGTGCCCAAGATTACTTACTGGTAATCCCTCATCAATCAATAGGAAGTGGGAAACCTGCAGAGAGTGGCAAGTGCGCAAACCTGGAAACACATCTCAAGTGTGCATGTGTGGGGAGGGGGTAGGAGTAGGGAAAGCAAATCCCTCTTTGGAAACTTTAGATGTACACAATTTCCATTGATCACGCAGTGTTCTGTTTGTTGTAAAACATAGTGAAATGAGAGATTTTAATGGGGAATAACCCTGAATAAGAACTCTGAGAACAGGGGTTACAGAAATTAGTTTATACCTTTGGAATTAGGAAGCCACTTCTCCTATAACTCAACCCACAGATGAATTAAAATAAAACAAAAACATAAAATGCTGGAAACTCACAACAAGTCAGTTAGTATTTTGCCAGCCCTGGGGAGGCGGGTATGGAGGCGGGACTGCCAGGAAAATGGCAGGAACTGGGAGCGGGTACCCAACCCGCTCCCAACCCGCCTCCGTGCCATCTTCTCGGGAGGCGGGAAGGGGATTACAGCCAATTAACTGCCTGTTAAAAGCAGTCATGCTTAGTCCCACATCCCCGCTTTTTGTCCGTAACCCTGGAAGTTCCTCATCCTCAAGTACCTGTCCAACTCCCTTTTAAAATTATTGATGGAATCAGTTTCTGTGGAGAGAACAGACACGTTTACATTTCCCTTCTTCAGAACTGAAAAATAAGAGGCAGACAGGCATATTAATACAATCACAAAACTGGAGGGGAAATATATTCATTGAAAAAACAGACACACACACAGAAGTCATGAGTGTAATGATGTAACAGCTCATCTTGGTCACGTAATGGACAAAAGCATTAAGATATTAAAGAAACAAAGGTTTAATGGGTGGAACTTTCAACTTTTACGGGGGTATAACATTGGCAGTAACGGATCGGCCGCATGTCATACACCCCACCCCCATTTTCCTTTCCAGAAATACATAAGTTCCATCAGCATCTGATTCACAATCGATTGTAGATGAAGAAATACATATAGTACATAAGCATTGGACAGGAGAAGGAAAATGATATTTTAATCAGAACTTTTGAGGGAAGGTCTACAATCGGGTGTGTTAACCTATCTTTACTCTTTTCAGATGCTCATAGAACTTGTGATTTCAGTTTAAAATGATATGGAGGTTATTTTGGTGAAGGGTGAAAACAGGCGCTAAGTGGGTGCTGTGCTAATAAGGCACGCCTGCTTGAAAGTCTGGCCCACAATTTTGGGGCTAATTTATGATTACCATGATTTAAACATGCCTGGAGACACTAAACCAGACACCTGCAGTTTTAGCACTCAAGGCTATTTAGAAGCAATTTTTGTGGAGCGGTATATAGCCTCCACATACCCACTTCCACTGAAGGTGTGGAGTGAGCTGGCTGACACACAATAGAACATTTCAGGATGGCTCAGGGACTGAGGGAGAGGGTGCACAGGTTCTCGGATGTGGCACTGGAGGCCCAGAGGAGGAGGGATGTCCTGTATCTGCAGACCAGGGGGGACCCCTAGCAAGACCCCCATGACCAAACACTTCTTTCTCCTGGTAACTCCTATAAGGTCCTTGTGCCCATTTGTATTAGATGTTGAGCTGCCTAACCAGTGGTCCATAAAGGGACCATTGTTGACCACTGAAAAAACAACCCTGGAAACTTTCCATTTTTTATTGGTTGGCTGAGGAGCAGCAACAGTGCTTCTCCTGAGCCCCCAAGACACCTCAGATCACTGCCGGCCTTCTCAAGGTCCGCCCAGGATTGCCCGCAATACCCACCACCCCTGCCTGACCCGAACTGCAAGCTGGCGCAGTGTCCAATTTCCCGTCCTCCCACAACCAGCGAGCTGCAGTGGGTCAATTGCTTGGTGCCCTCAGCTTGCCGGCAGCGTGTTAATGAGGCCAGGCTTCAAAATGGCTCAGGCCTCATGCCAGCACCAATGGGTGCCTGTTTCAGGTGGAAGTTGAATATCGCCCCCATTACATATATATTATATATTGCTGCTTCTCATAACAGTACTTTTACACAAACAAATTTGCTATTTTTCCAACAATGAATATTGACTGTTATATATTCTCTGATTACAAGATTAGTCACTGTAATACTAGATAGACACACGTGGAGACTGCGACACTGGTTCGATGCACGTGCAGATGCTGAAGAAAGTGTGTTACATGCATTAGGCTGAAAATATCACTTTAAGCCAAAACATGTTTGGCACTTTGAAAGCTTTTTATAACCCATATTAATTTCAGATATAATGTCTATTGTTAATGAAATAGAAGCTGTGCATTATAACACAGAATATTATTTTGGTCTCTGGAGCTTGGCCTCCATGGACTTTCGGCTGACATTACTGTTGGCCCATAGCCAGGAAATTCAAATTGCAATCTTAGCTTTTTAAGAACTATGCATGCAGAAGCCTGGGAAGTTTCCCTATTACCCAGCTGTGCTCTGAATTCTGCTTCACAATATAAGCAGGGTGAATTCAGAGCAAAAGGATATTGTCGCATTTCATTTTTTTAATGACTGCCAATCCACTTGTAATTTTTGTGATAACGCGAGAGAAAATAAATGTGTGGCATTAGCAGCATTCTGGGGCAGAAGGATTATTGTTGCATCAAATAATGAATTAATTTACTGGCTACAGAGCCAATAATTGTTCAGGTAATGATCAAATTCCAAATGTTTTTTTTAGTTCTTTGTCTGGAGGGAGCACAGTCAGCGTTATCTAGTGGCAAGTTATAGTCAACAGCTATGCAGACCTATCAAAAGATACAAGAAGGTCTAATTAACCCAAGGAATTCCCAGGTGAATGGAAGCTGGTAATGGCTTTGTAAGCAGCTAATGAAGCTTTAATGAAACCTCTTGAAATCAGCGAACAGCTCTTAATCACATTCATAGAACATGACTTCAGAGACAATAACTGAATCCCTTTCTTTCTTGCAATACTTTCCCCCTTAGTTTGGACTTTGGAATTACCCCATTGTAAAATCAACATAGGCAAGAATGCAGAGTTCAAACAGGTTCTGCTGCAATTACAAAATTGCTTAGCTTTATAGTTACCTGGTGCTATAAAGCTGTCATACTGTTATTTACATTGAAGTTTATAATTCTGTTAATGTTTGCTTCATAAGTACATGATTTGTCAGGTACAACACAAGGGCTGCCATGCAACTATTTTAATGTAATTTTAATGAAATGGAATCTTGATTGACCTACTGATGGAAAGTTAGATTCCCAACTTCAACTAGAGATTCAAAATTAGATTACTGACATTGGGCAACTTTTGGCAGTTCTCAGGTAAAACATAGAGGGCCAGAGGGGAGAAGAGAGGAGAAATAGGAGGGAGGAGAGAAATACTGGTAGGACCAGTCCTACAGTCCATACAGAACAGGCATCTCCCGCAAGACAATTACAAGACTGAATTGATGAGAGCTTTGGACAGAAACCCTTTACCTAATGCTCAAGTTAAATGAGAAATTACGGCAGTGCTGTATATTAATAGTGCCGATCTAAAAGGGAAATTGAAATGTTTTGAGAAAAAACTGCTTATAATTTTTAAAATAATCTTTTGTTTTTGTTTTCTGCCAGTGTGCCGATACAAGTTTCAAAAATTGCAAGGTATAAAATTGGAACTACCCAACTTCTATTGCTGTGTGCTAAACAGACAGCAAAGAATCATAGGAACTCTATTCCCTATGATATTTAGTGCTTGCATGGGGAATTATTCTCAACACACTCAGCAGTGAACTTCATTACATTAATGAAGCTACCCAATTGTAACTTCCCTCATAAAACAGTTGCACCATCATTTCAACAACTTATATTGTTTTATACATTTCATCTGCACAATGATGTCTCAAAAGCCATTATTATTGAGGATAAAACTGTAGAGGTCAAGCAAAAGGGAAAATGGGTTTGGATGGCATGGTAGGACAAAGGCATAGTCAAAGAGAAGGGTTTAAAATGCAAAAGCAGAGGGACGTTGGTGGGGAGTTCCAGAGGGCGGGAGTGTAATAGCTGAACAAGCAGCTACCATTGGTGAGCAAAGGGAGTGGGGGACAATGGGTATCCCAGTGTTAGAGGAATGGGGGATGTGTACAACAACAACTTGCATTTATATAGCACCTTTAACGTAGTAAACAGGGATGCAAGGTTGGAGGGGAATACTGATGTAGGGTCAACTCTCTGGACTATGGAGCGTCAGTGGAGCTTCGAGAGGATGGGGGGATAGGAACATGGGAGCAAGAATGCAGGCTGTAACATTTTTAAGGAGCTGTAACATGTGAATTGTTGAGGCTAGATAGGAAAGCATTAGAAAAGTTAATCTTTGAGGTGATGAAATCATGGAGTAGGGTTGAGGCAGCAATGGTGAGGGCAGAGGGCAGCGGTTTCATGGAGCTGGAAGAAAGTAGTCTTGGTAACTGAGAAGATGTGGAGGCTGCCTAATTTGGCTCATTATAACTGGGTCTTCAAGTCACTTACAACTGCAGTTTCAAATTCCCAACTGTCTAGCCTTTGGCCGTCCATTCATCATGACATTTCTGCAGCTACCAATCTGCTCAATCACACCCTCACCTCCACCTTTGATGCCCTTGACCTCATTAAAACCATTACCCTCTCACCTTGGTCATTCTCCCTGGTATGGCCTTCAGCTCCACTCCCTTAAGTCCAAGGGACGCAGACTTGAATGTCTATGGTGGACAACTGGCTTAACCATTCATTGCCAGATCTGGCTGGACCACACAAAGCTCTCCTCTGCCAAAACTGCTCACTATTCCAGGATCATCCTGGAATGCAAAGGTAGCCCCGGCTTCTCTTCTCCACTACAAACCATCTTCTTAAACCCCTCTCCCCTACCTCCTCCACCCTCACCTCCAACAACAAGTGCGAGGAGTTCATGGACTTCTTTGTCACTTCTTAAAATCTACATCTTTGACCAAGCATTTGGTCATCTGTCCTGGTATCAGCTTATGTGGCTCTGTGTCAAATTTTGTTTGGTAACGCTCCTGCGAAGTGCCTTGGGACATTTTTCTACGCTAAAGGTGCTGTATAAATGCAAGTTGTTGTTGCTGTAGAATTTGATCAGAAATACAGGTTAGAATTGGCACATTCGCTAAAAAATAAACTTTGTCAGGAGACATGTTTTACCTGCAACCTCTCACCACTATTCCAAACTGACTTGTTAAAGCCCACAATACCAGAGCACAGAGCTTCCTGAACAAGCTGTTCATACTAAATTAAATGTCAGCTATGCAGTATAACAAAAGCTATTTTTAAAAAGCCCCAATTTGTACAAGAAAAACAATTTTGGCAGTTGATTGAAGGAATAGACTTCAAAGAGCCAAAGTCATGTTTAGCTTCTATAATAATGTTTATAAATAAGCCAATAGATATTAAAAATGAAACTCCGCTGATAGTAAAATATATTACTGCCAGGAAGAGTCAGGTTGAAGGTTCAGTCCAGACCCATGGTCTCCTATTGTGAGTTTACACAGCGAGAATAGAGGCCATCCATAATTGTCATTGTTTGAACAAGAGCACTCAGTTGTGTGGGAGGGGTGGTTATTGCTTTGTATACAACATTATATAAGCATTAAACTGATCAATTTTCACAATTTTTACAGCACTCTTTTGGATTCGGGACAGGAGTTGTAAACTAAAGAGTGTTCTTTGTACTCATGACAAAGATGATAATTATGGATGGCCCCTAACACAGTGTGGCTTTGTTCTATCTTTATGTTAAAAGTATGGCGAGGTTGAACTGGTTAATCCAAAACAAGTCTGGATTAGTTTCATATTCATGGTTGAGTGTTCTTTTTTTTAAATTTTACCCAGGCTACACCAGGCTCTGCCTTGTGGAACTACTCTGTAGATGGCATGCATAAAAGCAGCTGGGAGCCTGACTGAAATGAGCAGCTGTGGTTTAATAACTTAGACAAAACAATAGAGATTATGTGTAGCTCTAAGAAATACAACTAAACGTTTTGTTGTCAGAATGTACCTCTTAATTGAAATTGTTTTACATAAAAACTGTACTTTAAGATTTTAATTCAAAATGTGTCCCACATACTGTAGTGTAAATCAGACATGATCTTACAATCCATCTCAATATGAATGAGCAATACATGTCCTCCAGGAGTGCCTATAAATAATCCTAAATATTTAATATTTCTGGACATTTTTAAAGTTTCACATGTTTAGAAAATTTGGAGATACAAATCTCTTGCAAAGCCGTATGTGACAAAACTGTATCACATGTTCCATCTTTCCCAACTCCAAATGCAGGCAAATCTCCTGACTGCTTCAGACAGGGCAGGGCAGCTGGGACAGGCAATTACCACTAAACCCACTAGACTTACTTCCATTCCATGTAAAATAATGGAATTGATTATCAGGAGTAAACCTGAGGATCATCTCTACAACACTAACCCAGTTAACAGCACTCCGAATGGATTCAGAAGGGGCAAATCCTGCCTGACCACCTTCATCAACAAATTTGGTAAAGTGACAACTGAAGTGGACTGTGGCAGGCTCTATGATATCCAAAAGACTTTTGATAAGTTCCACATAAAAGGCTATTAATTAAACTCAAATCTGTGGGAATTCAGGGTAAACCCTCGAAGCAATAAGAAACTGGCAGAAGGATAGGAGACAACAAGCACTCATTAGATGAGTTGTACAAGAGTGGGGGTGGGTACTGAGTGGAATACCTTAGGGCTCATTACTGGGACCATTACTGTTTTTAATTTACATCAATGACCTAGATTCAGAAACTAAATGTAGAGCGGTCAGATTTGTGGATGATACCAAATCAAGAGGGGCAGTGGAAGCAAGAGGAGGCAATTCATAAATTACAGAATGAGTTGAACAAAATATGAAAGTAGGCAGATCAATGAGAAATGAAATTTATTGCAGACAAATGTAAAGTGTTATATGTAGGAAGGAAAAATAGATGTCACATATATTCCATGAATGGTATTGATATTGTTAAGGATGAAGTTGAAGGACACCTCGGAGTCTTAGTAGACTCAACACTAAATATGTCCAACCAATGCTGAGCAGCAATCAGAAAAGCCAATAGGATGTTGAACTATAGCCAAAACAGTACATCAGAGAAGGAGGTAATGATCGCATTGTAGAGTACTCTAGTTAGACTGCATCTTGATTACTGCATCCATTCTGGTCACCAAGAAACAAGAGAGACATTCAAGCACTAGAGACAGTGTAGAGAAGAGGCAGAAGGCTGATCCCCTGTGTCCGTGGTCTGAATTATGAGAAAAGGCTGGATAAAATTAGGAAGTATCTGAGAGTTGATCTTCACGGTATATAAGATTTTTAAAGGATTAGAGAAAGTTAACTGAGAATATCATTTTAAATTAAGATATGGGAGTAGTACAAGGGGACACCGGTTCAAACTAGTAAAAGATAATTTTAGGACTGATGTCAGGTAATTCTTCTTCACATAAATAGGGATCAACATGTGAAATAAACTTCCAGATAGAGTATTGGATGCAAAAGCCTTGGAATCAGCTAAGAAACTATTGGATGCTACAATGAGTGTGGGGTGGGGGGGGTGCAAGTATCTCTCTGGATGAATGAATTAAGTTGGGCTGAATGGCTGCCTTCATCTGCAATTGTGATCTGTGAAGTTTTCAAGCACTATGAGTTTGAAATTCCCCAGATAGATTGGGAATCTTGTTTGAATCCCTCCAATCAGGTTTCCGCCCCTGCCACAGTACCAAATGGCTCTTAGCAAAGTCACAAATGACATCTTTTGTGACTGTGACAAAGATAAACTATCCCTTCTCATCCTTCGCGACCTGTCTGCAGCCTTTGACACGGTTGACCACTCCATCCTCCTCCAACACCTCTCCTCCATCATCCAGCTGGGTGGGACTGCACTCCTCTGGTTCCATTCTTATCTATCTAATCGTAGCCACAGAATCACCTGCAATGGCTTCACTTCCCACTCCCGCATCATTACCTCTGGTGTCCCCCAAGGATCTATCCTTGGCCTCCTATTTCTCATTTACATGCTGCCCTTAGGTGACATCATCCGAAAACACAGCGTCAGTTTCCACATGTACGCTGACGACACCCAGCTCTACCTCACTACATCTTCTCTCAACCCCTCCACTGTCTCTAAATTGTCAGACTGCTTATCCAACATCCAGTACTAGATGAACAGAAATTTCCTCCAACTAAATATTGGGCAGACCGAAGCCATTATTTTCAGTCTCTACCACAAACTCTATTCCCTAGCCACCGACTCCATCCCTCTCCCGAGCATCTGTCTGAGGCTGAATCAAACTTTTCACAACCTTGGTGTCATATTTGACCCTGAAATGAGCTTCCGACCACATATCCGCACCATAACTAAGACCGCCTATTTCCACCTCCGTAACATCGCCTGTCTCCGCCCCTGCCTCAGCTCGTTGGCTGCTGAAACCCTCATCCATGTCTTTGTTACCTCTAGACTTGACTATTCCAATGCACTCCTGGCTGGCATTCCACGTTCTACCCTTCGTAAACTTGAGGTCATCCAAAACTCTGCTGCCTGTGTCTTAACTCATACCAAGTCCCGTTCGCCCATCTCCCCTGTGCTCGCTGACCTACATTGGCTCCTGGTTAAGCAGCGCCTCGACGGAGTTTGTGGCGAGGACCGAAAACAATGGCTTCGGTTTTCCCAATATTTAATTGGAGAAAATTTTTGCTCATCCGGAACTGTATATCGGACAAGTAGTCTGACAATTTAGAGACAGTGGAGGGGTCGAGAGAAGAGGTAGTGAGGTAGAGCTGGGTGTTGTCAATAGGAGCTGCAACTCCTGCTTATGCAGCAAAGTCAATGGTTAGAAATGAAAGGAAGGGGAGCCTACAACTTCTATAGGAGGGATGGCCAAACTGCGGCCCTAAGACTTAGCAATTGGCCCTGAGTCCAGGCAACTCAGTTCTGCTTGTAGTTACATTGATTTGCTGGTTTGTCCTGTTTGAATTTTATGGACCTGTAACTTTGGAAAAGGCTTTTTCGAGCACCGTTATCTTATTGACAAAAAAGTCTTAAATTAAATCACCAAGATCTATTAATAACTGAAAATATGTATAAATAAAATGTTTGAACACCCCCACTCCATAAGATCCCATATAAATACTTTGGTGAGCAATGATCATTTAAATCTTAAACTTGTAATCCTGCAAATCTTAACTGTTTCATTATTTACTAATCACATGACTTCTGTAACTAGGAGGGCCCAAATAATCTTTAATTTTATGGCCAATATATCAAACTTGATTTGGGAAGGACTTTCACCAGCACAAATATATATTTAGGCCATATTTTAAATAAGTTTATATTTAACCTGTATGACTGCTCTGCTACCATTCTGTGTTAAATAATACATTTTGACACCTGTAAGTGGCAAGCATATAAATCAGATTGGACGTAGCAAGAACTTTCTAACAAAATTATGAACTAATTGAGTGATTAATTGATAATAAAATAAAGGCAACTTCACATAACTTAATGTGCACTGTACCTTGCAGTTCTGACGTCAGTGGCAGTGCCATGAGGTGGCTCGCCCTGCTCAAAAAGGTTGTTTTTACAGGAAGCTTTGGAAACCCTGGTACTACTAGCGGCAAATGTAAGTACTGTCTTTGGCAACAACAGATACTGTTTTTTCTTGCCACTTGGGGGCAGAGCTCTGTGCCCACCCATACAGGCTAGAAATTTAATATTCACAGCCATTGGGGAAGCTTTAACAGCCAGAAAGTGAAAGTCATGAACTGTGACTTTCAACCAATTGCGCAGTTCACTTAACAAATACGAGGTGGATTCCACAGCACCAGCAGCCGAGGGCATTCAGAAACCACCTGCTCTTAGTGCGGTTCTCTAATAATAAAGAGAGGATAAATTGTTCTTGGAGCTTCTGCTTCATGAGAGGCTGTTGTAAAGATTCTGGACTGCTTGATGTCTGTTAAGTAGATCAGACACATGCATTGCTGAAATTAAAATGATGACATTCACCTTTGCTTGAAAACTGAGCATTACTCTGAAGTGCCCATATCTGGCACTCATACTAGTCTGACAAGCTGTGCAAATTGATTGTGAGCCTAACAAACAGAGAGAAAAACAAGTTTATTTTTCCCTCATTCAGTACTTGCTTATCTAGTTCTGTTTGCTTTTTTCACTGATAAAGTTGAAGTGTTGGGCAACGGTGATCCATACAAACCAGTGTGTAGCCCTTGGGACTTGTGAAGGGCTTATCTCTGTGATGGTTTAATAGGTGCCTTAGTCACGCTTTGATAGCATGTTGCTGAATTATTAAAGACTCATTTATACCTCAATGACAAATTCTGATTTGCAGAAAAAATTCAGGTATAATTTGGAATTTGGAGGGCAGTTCATGCTAACCTCCATTGGTCACAACTCATACCAGATCTGCTGCTGCGAGTTTATCCAATCCCTACCAATACATGGATCAGTTTATCTCTAATGACCTTCCTCTCTTGAAGGCTCATGCTGGACGACAGTTCCATAGATATTATTAGCTCTCCAATATGTCACAGACAGTCATGTGTCAGCCTGGCCAGTGAATGTTGGTAGGCTATCCAACCATGAGGATATCACAGCTTCGCATGATCCTATTATTCACACACATGCATTTTCCAGCAGGGAATCACTGGATAGCAACAAAGAACAATAAATTCTGCCTGAGAATAATTGTACTGGCCCCAGCACCAACTCAGTGGAGATCAACCACTCAAATTATACCAGGGATTAAACATCGGACCTTTCTGGTCTGTATGGTTAACAGCACATAGTGCATTTATCACTGCGGTTTCAGGGGAGCCACGGGACAAACGACAGCAATGAGTTGGCAAACAGGCTGCATGTTAATGTAAAGCATTGGCACACCAATACACTGCATCACAGAATTTGTGTTCTTGGAGGTGGAAGGCCAGGCACTGGGAGGAAGGAACAATTGGAGTTACCATTCACCTTGGATCACACTCACACCACTGATTAGTTAGGAACCAATATTACAAGAGGCACTAAACTATCATTATTAGTGTTAAAATGTTTTGAAATTGCACTCTCTGATGAACAGTTATCATGCTGGACCTCCTTTGCTGTTCAAATGGATAGTAAAGATCGCATGGTACCATTCGGAGAAGATCCTGGCCAAACATTCCTCCCTCAACCAGCATCAACAACAACAACAACAACTATTTGTATTTATATAGCGCCTTTAACATAGTAAGATGTCCCAAGGCGCTTCACAGGAGTGTTATAAAACAAAAATTTTGACAGCAAGCCACATAAGAAGAAATTAGGGCAGATGACCAAAAGCTTGGCCAAAGAGGTAGGTTTTAAGGAGCATCTTAAAGGAGGAAAGAGAGGCGGAGAAGTTTAGGGAGGGAGTTCCAGAGCTTAGGGCCTAGGCAACAGAAGGCATGGCCACTGATGGTTGAGCGATTATAATCAGGGATGCTCAAGAAGGCAGAATTTGAGGAACACAGATATCGTGGGGGGGTTGTGGGGCTGAAAGCGATTACAGAGATAGGGAGAGACGAGGCCATGGAGGAATTTGAAAACAAGGATGAGAATTTTGAAATCGAGGTATTGCTTAACCGGGAGCCAATGGAGGTCAGCGAGCACAGGGGTGATGGGTGAACGGGACCGGGCAGCCGAGTTTTGGATGACCTCAAGTTTATGTAGGGTAGAATGTAGGGTAGCATCACCAAAAACAAAAACAAATTAACCCATGGCTGTCTATAGGATGTTATTTTGAACAAAATGGCTGCTGTTTGTCTAGATAAATACAATCACTGCACAAGTAATTCATTTAATGTGAAATGCTTTGAAAGTTTTCAATCTGATTAGGTGCTACTATGTGTTTCTTCTATTTTAATGTAATATGATATTTGTCCAATAACTTTTCTCTTGCTTAGTCTTATGTACAACGTTGTAAGTAAGGTTTCAACTTAAGTAGACAAAAGTTTGAGTTTTTTAAGTTCTAAAGAAATCAATTGTGTGTCACACCCTTGAGCAGATGAATAACAAGCAACACAGCGGGTATTAAGGCAGAGCGGTAAATGATGTAACAGTATGAAAGTATTCCGTTTGTTTGTTCTCAGTGTGACCTTCAGCTATTCACACACTTGCAAATCAAACTTCTATTTTAAAATATACCATGATATATACCAACCAGTTAGAGTTCATATTGACAAAGTATGTTTTAACAGGCTCTTTTGCTTCCTTGTCATACTGAATTTGACCAAACTCAATATTTGGTTTAAATCATTATCTCAGTGCTGACTTGTTGAGATAATTCAGCTTTCAAGTCTTTTTTGATGTACTGTATAACTATGAAGCAGAACAAGCCAAAGAGCTAAGACTTTGTTTTGCTGGAGACCTACCTCAGAGGAGCTAGTAAAGGGATTCAAGGTCTAGGATTCCTCCAGGGAAGGTCATTAATTAATTAACTCCTTCTGGCAGCAGCCCAGAGCACAGAAGCATCTTTTTTTTAAATTAGTGTTTTGATTGAATTTTTCCAGTTTTTGAATCCCTGCCATACCACAGTCCCTTAGATCCAAGATCCACACATCCATCTCAGGCTGGGAAATTAGACAAATGGATGGGAGACTGCTTCAGCATTACTAACTGTGAGAATATCAGCTCCATCCACCATCACGGTGGCCTGCTGATCGATAGGGTTGCCAACTCTAGTTGGACGCATCATGCTTGATCATGTGACATTTGATCACATGGCATTTGGTCATGTGACAGCTAATCGCGTGATATCTGATCACACAGAGTTTGGTGGGTAAAGAGTGCAGAGGTACAAATCATCCACGATCTAATTGAATGGTGGAACAGGCTGGGGTGGGGGAGGGTGGAATAGCTTACTCCTCTTCCGATGTGCCTATGAAATATCACAATCCATTCAGAAATATCAGTATTTCAGTGCACTCCATATTGCTCCATCAGTAAGGAAGTGTAGGGATGAAATACTGTTAACATTAAAAAGTTGCGAGACGCCAGAAACCTTTATTAAAAATTGTAATCGGTGGAAATACAAACTTCGTATCCCTATTGCCATCTTCTCTAAAACATGGAAACTGTAACTGTGGTCAATACTAAAACAAACTGCTATGAGATTGCTGCAGATGAAACCATATTCACAGCTTTGAGCGCAACGCAAAACAATGGCTGTGACAGTAATTATCCTCACGGATTATAGCTTCTTTACATGTTGGACAAAACAAGATGGTGTGCTACAACTGTGCTGTGCTTAAGCCCAGTGGGAAGGGAGGGTCGGAGAGTCCTGGCGGGTCGAAGCAGTGGGAAGGAAGTATGCAGGTGCAAACTACAGGTGCAAAACTTTACTTTTCTTCCGGATTTCTAGAATCAGTGCCTGGGAGATTCATCTTCCATTCTAGGAGACTCTTGGGACAACTGGGCGGGTTGGGAACCTAGAAAAGATGCAGTGAGGGGGTGGGAGCTGGGGGGTGGTGGGGGGGCGACAAGGCAATTCTAATGGGGGACTGATTAAAATAGAAAAAAGTTACCACAAGTACTTACCTATAAATAAGAGGAGGGGTGGGAGGAGGCTCGTGTGGAGCAAACACACCAGCATGGACCAGTTGGGCAGAATGGTCTGTTCCTGTGCTGTACATTCTTTGTAAAATGGCTACAGCTACACCCAAAGCGCAAACAGCTATTATTTGGGACCTTTACTGTGTGCTGCTCACTAGTGCAGCCTAACCTACAGATGGAAACCTGCCCCATGCCCATTGACTTGCATGTGCGCCTATCAAAGCTCCACCTTCTCTCATTGGTGCACTGGCCATCAACTCCATTTCCCTCATTTCTCCCGGGTTGCTTGCAAACCCAACAAAAATAAACTGGGATAGCATTAAAGGTGTACAAACTCATTGGGAGAGGAAATTCAGAGTCAAGCTTTATCCTAAATGACTATATTATTAATGTCTTCGCATTGAATGAGTTTTTGATTTTCCACTGTTTCATTACAAAATTAACTTCTTGATTTTATTTGATTATTTAAATATTCAGCTCTGGTTATGCTTTGAATTTTTATTCTATTTCAGTAACTGGCCCCACAGTAACACTTCCATTTAACTCTATATGGCAACTTTTATTAAATCAAACCCCTGGGATTAAAGTTAATGAACCAAAAATTAACTGACCTGAGCCTGAATTCTTGATATGTACTCGCAGCAGGCAAAGCTCTGTGCCAGGATTGTGAATTAATAACATTTATATATTGTGTGCTCACAGTGACATCTTGCTGGGTGCCATTTAGTCTCCCAATGTTCTCCCTTTCTTACCTGAAGGCACTTATTCTTGCTCGGATACAGTTCTACAGGCAATGCTCACCCTCTAAACCTTGTCATTAGTTATGTGAGAGCCTGAACAGTAACTGTCAGCAAGCTATTCCTCTGTGGGGACTTTGAAGTCAAACCTGATCTTGTCATTACTATTTGCCTGCAGGGAACTGCAGGGAATCACTCAGTAACAATCAGGAACAAAGTCTGGCCAATTTTTCCACCCCCCCCCCCCGCAACCCCCGCATTCCTTCTTAACCTGGGGCACTCTGGTGATGAATCTGGGGCTTTCTTAGTGTTTGTGCCAAAATGTATTTACTCCGTGAGCTGTTGAGCGTGCTGAAAATATCATTTTGATTTCATTCACGGTACTGTTGATTGTTGCTATGCTCTTGTGTTTCACCTGAGAACTCAGACTCTGCCCTGCAGCGACTCATATCAAACTGAATGTTTATTTTTGTTTGAAATTCCATGGTATTTATTGAAGAATGAGATATTCATTTAATAAAGGAAATAATTGAAGGGGCATTTAAAAAAAACAAAAAACAAATTAGCCAACAAATAAAAGCAAATATTTGAGGTCAAGGTGCCTCTGAATTTCCTTCACTCAGCTTTATTATTCCTACTATCAGAAAACATGTGCTAATATTTGGACCACACCCTGGTGCAAAAAGCCATTCAGCCTGGCAAATTCTCCTATTTATAAAGTATTTGTTAACGTGGGCAGAACCTATTCCAAAGTGACTCATTATCTGACCCTTGTGTGTTAGCCCCTCTAACCAGGAGGCAGAGAGGCCAGATAGATTTTCTTGCCATTGTTCTGTTGTCAGAAATTTCTACCTCTCGGTGCTTAGTAGGAGGCACAAACAAATGTGATGAATGGGAAAAAATCTAATTACGTCAAGGGAGATTAATAGCCTTTCGAACCTGCAAATACAAGGGTTTATATGTGATATCCGAGAAAGAGCTTGATACAGCAAAGTGGCAGTGCATGAGGTCATGAGAAAGCATCACCCATTTTAAAACTCAAAGAATGCTGATTAAAATTACCATCCTTTTCTTTTTATATTGCCTTTTTTTAATATATTTTGTTTAAACAGTGAGTGACGATGATATTCTCAGGAGTCTTGGTTTGAAGGCTTTATCAAGTTTTCCCCCAGGAGTTAGAATTATTAATGATTACGGGTGGTGCACAAGGTTTCTCTGTCTAGGGGCTAGGGTGTACACATTGATGAACCTGATAGCCCTTTTCCTCCCTTCTTTTCATATGTTGGTACAGTAGTATCTCTAGTAATAATGCAGTTCCCCTATACTTTCATGCAGACATTTGTTTTCCATAAAAAGAATTAGCACATAACCATAAGTGTTTAACAGGCGTGTGATTTGATGTAATAAAAAAGCCATATACCCAGTAACAAGTAGGAATTCATTTCTAACAAAAGTACAAAACCAGACCTCTGCAGTTATTTCCACAGCATATTGTTTTCAACAATTGTATATTTTTTTCTTTCTTTTTCTGCATTGATTCCTTGCTGGTTACAGTTCCACTGGCACGGAACATCCTCCAGTACCTTGTCCAATGTACACACTGTTATACTTAAAGAACTTTCTATGGGAGAACCGCCACCTCTGTGTAACTGTCATTCATTGCATAAATCATTTTATCCAATTAATCTCCAGGCTTCTGCCAAAGGAATATTCACTCCAGATATGAATACATTGTTTGGATGATCTACACAGCTGAAGACCGTTATACTTTTTAACCCAAATCATTTTACTGCTGCCATTTCTGACAGTATAATCTTAGCCTTTTCACCATTTTTTATAGTATTACCAACAAATTGCATACTTAATAACACTGTCCTAGCTTTCAGGGAAAGAAATTTTAAGCAAGTTTCATCACTTCAAACCCATCTGTTTAGAACAATCCAGAATTAGAAAGCAATTCAGTTCTGGTCTATTAAAAACCTTCAGCAATATCAATGCTAAATATTATCAGAGATTTAAAGCATGGTTCATCAGTTGTCCTTTTTTGTCCTTCATTATGTAGCCATTTTATTCAAATCCAGTAATGTTCCATGTCCTGAGGACATATTTCGTCATAGCTCATTGTGTCCTAGGAAGTTATTTAAAGTTAAACCAGCACCGTAGGTTATTTTAAAATTCCCCTTCCCACAATTTCCCATTTTCTGTAAGCATTAACATGAAAGAGAGAAAGAATGAAAGAACCTTTCACAACCTCAGGATGTCTCAAAGTGCTTTACAGCAAATGAAGTACCTTTGATTGTGTAGTTACCGTTGTAATATGAGAAACACATTATCGAATTTGCGCACAAAAAAGGTCTCACAAACAACGAGATAATGACCAGAATCTGTTTTAGTGATGTTGATTGAGGGATAAATATTAGCCAGGATACCAGGGGAAACTCCCCTGCTCTTCTTCAAAATAGTGCCATGGGATCTTTTACGTCCACCAGGGAGGGCAGACAGGGGCTCGATTTAACGTCTCATCCGAAAGATGGCCCCTCAACAATGCAGCACTCCCTCAGCACTGCACTGGAGTGTCAGCCTAGATTTTGTGCTGGAGTGTGACTTGAACCCACAACATTCTGACTCAGACAAGAGTGCTACAACTGAGCCACAACTGACACGTAGTGACACTTAGTGAGGTATGGTTCCATGGGCAGCTATACAGACTAGGAATTCAACCAGAGACCTACTCTGTATGGCAGAGTGCTTTTATCTAGTAGGTCACTGATGAGTCCAACCTCTTGCTTTCTAGTCTGATGATTTTCTGTAGCGTTTCGTCACACAGGACAGTGAGTGAACTAAATTACCTCGCTCGTTAATCCAGCTCCTGTTCCAACACAGACCAGAACTGTGGATACATTACAGTCTTATCAGTACATGGAATCTCAAAAGCCCTATAATTTTCATCCACATAATTAAAATACACTTTCAGTTATAATTTTGCTGTCAGGAAGCATACCTGGCAACACTGAGCAAGCATTGTTGTATTATCAGAAATGTAAACTAGCTCTGGCCATACACAGTTTCATACACTCTCATCTGACGTCAGTGGACTGGCACTAGGCCATGACACACTGGTGGGATTTGCTCGCTTTTAAATGCCTGATACACCTGCGTGAGTTATGCCTGCCAGCTCAAGAAATGGAATTGCTAGACTGTGTTTTGTATATAGGACAAACAAAACTAGAATGCAAATCCTGCCTCTGTGTTATATCCAAAGTGGTTTTTTTAAGTAGCCCCAAGGCTTTGAAGAAATGTCTCTGTTCGTTGCAAACAGTACATTCCAGATTTGAATCCTGGTTTGTGCTATGTTAACTGATCTCAGCCCAGGCAGTGATAGAGCCTCTTCAGTTGTTGGCAATATCCTTTAGTTAGGGAAGGAAACTGGCTAGGGAATCTCATGTCTGATCACTTACACAGTAACTCCCACTAGAAGTGCATGCTCATGGATGTTGGTGAAAGACAGGATCAGGCTCAGCTGTACATGGTCAGATAGCTGGCAAGACTCAAATGGGTACCTTGTTTTTTTTCAGGCTTTAAGGGCTAAGGTCAATGAATTGTTTCTCCTGTTGAACAAGAATGGTAGTAAAACACTGATGCAGCTCTAGAGCAGTATATTTCAGGCAATCTTGCCGCTGGAATAGGTTAATTCCCAAACTTAGATTTAGAGCTACTGTATACCAATTAGTGTGCCGTAAATTGGGTGTCTGGTAGCAGTACTCCCTCACTTTGCTCCATGGCATAGTTTCCAGGGGTGGGGGGGGGGGAGGTGGGAAGAAGAGTAAGAAGACCATTGGAGGTTTGCTGGGCAGATCAGGCTGCATGAGAGGTGCTATGACCAGCTTCAGGACTTCACATTCACATCTGCAGACAGAAGTTGCCAGATGATTAATACATGCTGAGGTCCCTCTTCCCAAAGGAAGCTGGGACAGCAGATACAATGGCACCAGTAAATACATCACTACCTGACTAACCATAATGTTGGAAGCAATTCAATCTCAGTATGTTGTGCTTTTAGTGGTACTGCATCAGAGGAAGCATGCCAAGTTGATTAACGGGCAGCAACCAAACCTGCAAGCCCTGGCACACCTACGTGGCAAGGACTGAGGGGAGACTATGGGGGTGAAATTAGTCTTTATCAGTAGCACAAAACGGGTGATAATGAATCAGCAGTCTGTTTTATACCCCGCCCGAAAATTGCGCAGGCTGTAAAACGGACTGCTGATTCACTATTGCCCGTATTGCGCTACTGTTGAAAAACAATTTCACCCCACCTCCATATCTTCACAGGGTCTGGGCCAGCAGACAGCTGGATACAGAATTGTGCCATCTACTTCAAGGACATCTGCAGCTCCTATGTAGTAAAAGGCTTACACATCCATTGGCAGTAATGGTGAGCTGATCATTGGCTCCATCTCTCTGTGGCATGTTGCAATGCTGATCTTTGAGGAGTGGTACTGGCCATTTGAATCTAAAGTGCCCCAAATCATAAAATCTAGGCTTCCATTTCTAAACACATCTTTTAAAAAAGAGAAACAGAACCAATTTTATCATATAAATATGGAACCAATTTTAATTCCCTCTGCCCGGTGGGAGTGGGATAATAACACTGCAAAGGTAACGTTACTGCCTAATTCCTGCCGTTTGCCATTTTCCCGAGGGCCTCTTCATGGGTGGTCTAGGCAACCGCCTGTTTCAGACAGGATCCTGAATTCTATATAGTAATTAGGGTCCTATGACACAATAGGGCCTTGACACAATTTTGAGGTACCAACAAGCCATGCATGTTCCGCCCATTGGCACCAGGCATTGAACAACTTAACCAGCGGTCCTTAAAGGCTAGTCAAAAAAATGTTTTAATGACTTTTCTGAACAGATTTTTGTGCAGCCAGGAAGAGCATGAACAGCGTCGCAGTTCGTCAGCAATATTGAAATGAGGCCCAGCCTTCAAAATAGTTTGGGCCGATCAGCAGGCTCTTCAGCTTTTGTCTATATTTAGGTCATTAGAAATAGCTGTCAAACATTGGTTTGAGTGCAAGTGCCATGGGCAATTCACTTAGTAATCATCTTGAAAATTTAGGTATGTGGCCTTTTTCTTGAGATCATGGGTATTTTAAGGTTTCCTTGGCCGGTAAAGGAGCCATTTTATTCACATCCATCTGTTTCAATTACAGGCGAGAAGCCGTACAAATGTACATGGGATGGTTGTGATTGGCGTTTCGCCCGTTCCGATGAACTCACAAGACACTACAGAAAGCACACGGGAGCAAAACCCTTCAAGTGTATTGCCTGCGGTCGCTGCTTTTCACGTTCAGATCACTTGGCTCTCCACATGAAGAGACACCAGAACTAGGCCAATGCCCGTCACCCAGACAACAAGTGTGACTGATTTCTAAAATGTACAGAAGAACAAAGTACTGCCATTACACACACACATATACAGGAGATAAATAGTTTCATATTTTTGAGAGGATATATTGTTGGTAGAGAAAACTTGTTTAACTGGAAACCAATTATGCAAAACATTTAATTCACAAAAAAATAGAATTTTGTATTATTTATTTTTTATTTTCTGAAAGCAAGCCTGCTTTCCTATGCCTGAAATATTGTTTTAGAAAACATAACATTAAAGAAATAAATTACTGATCAACAATAATTTGATAATAATCAACATATAATAATATTGCAATTTAATTAGCTGAGAGCCATGCTTAAATGACCATACAATTAAGGGACAGGACAGCACCTCCTGAAACACTATAGCCTGGAAATGACTGAAAGTACTGTTATCATACAACAATTAACACAATCTGATCTTATTCCTCTCTATATTATTTGAACAGAGCGTTTAACTTGTTTATTTGAAATAAGTTAGCACCTAGTGAAGAGAGGAATTTAATATAAACACATGAAGGAGTTTAGTCAGCCATTCTGCTCTCCCTGTAGGAACAGCCTTACTTGATGGGAGCACAATTTGGAGAATCAGCACTACGGAGTTGTAGCCATATCTGTGAACTGCGCTGTCAACACTGGGAGGACAAGATTGCTGAATTTACCCTTAAGGGTTAATGAATTTAGTATGAATGCATTAAACATTCATACTGTAACATCATTCACAGTCATTTCTTAGCTTATGTTGGAAAAACAATGTCTTAGGGCCACATGGGAAGGTAGGTAGAATCAAATACCACTAATAAACTCAAAAGAAAGGCACTTCATGTTGGACTGTAGCACTAATATAACCTGATGGACATGGCAAAACCTGCAACAACTGCAGCACAAGCTGATTCAGGAATGCTTCTCTTTTCAACTGTGCATTCAGTCAGGAGATTTGAACAGCAGTATACATCATCCAGGCTTTACGGCACATCCTTAGCTCTTAATTCCATAATTTTTTTAGGAAAATAAAGTAAATGGGGTTCTCCTACAATGATCAACTATTGTGAGCAATTATGCTAAAAATTGAGAAAAATATCTTAATTTGGAATTTAACCCCTGGATTGAAGCACACTGAATGGTACCTCTGTATTTTGTGCCAAGAACTTCTGCTTAAAGTATGCTGTTACTCTTTTTATTATCTTGGTGTACATGAACTGCTAAATATTGACTGCATCGACGAGGGGCATTTGAATGTAGACAATTTGCCTTAAATACAAGTGTCGGGTACTGAACATTGTGAGGAAGACAATTTTTAGTAAGTGTTGGATATAACACACGGTGGAAAAAGTGCTGTAACTACTAATGATCATTGGCTACCCAAACTATCGTAACTAGTGAACAAAAGCATTGTGTGGGTGTTGTATCCAACCGTTGACTGTGCTGGCTATTCCTAATATGTTAGCTATTTTAAATCATTTTGATAGCCTGAATTTGTTTAAGTATAATTCAACCATTAAAAAAAATATTCCCCACTGTGTTTAAACCCCAATCAACTAGTTTCCATGAGCATTGGTGTCTGTGAAGTTTTATCATGAGACTGAACTGATCATCATCCTGATTAAGACATTTAGTAACCAACAAAGTTAAATGTATGTCCCTCATGTAATCTCAGCATTACTTAAATCAGAGATAATGGATATTCTTGCATACATTGTTTGTCCTTGCAAACATAGATCCTTATATGTCTTAACACTTCATTTAAGGAAAATTTTGCAAGAGTAACGGAAAAAAATATAAGTTGATATGTTCTAACAATTTGAAAAAATACCGAATGGCAACAAGGAAGTAAATTGAAAAATGAACTAATGATGTGCTCCTATCACAGTGTGTGAAGAGGATAGACACCGTTAATTGCGGTTATAAGTGTAAATGTAGGAACATATTGCAGTCATCAAAGTCTATCTGAACATGCAAAGAGTTGAGATGAGGCTTCACAGGAACTATGTTAATCAGATTCAAATTGGAGGGGCTTGGCAGCTATAGTGATGAAGCACTAGGATCTTAGTTGGAATCTTTGGCCCTGAAATTCTTGGGGCTGAGTGTGGACAGACCAGTTTTCACTCACTTCCCCCCCTACCCTCCAAGAGGGACCATAATTTGGGGCAGAACCCTTTCACACTTGGAATCCACCCTTGGCCTTTTACATAGGAACAGGAGTAGGCCATTCAGCCCCTCAAGCCTGTTCCACCATTCAATTAGATCATGGTTGATCTGTATCTTAATTCCATTTATCCACGTTGGTTCCATATCCCTTATTAAATTCTTGTATGAGAGCCATGGATGGATCTTCTGCTTCCTTCCCCCCCAGGGAACGTGTTGGGGTGGGGGGGTCCGGGGGCAGGAAGATCCCAGGCAACTGCAGAAATTCTGTCATTTATACTCTTGAAAGGGCTCAGCAGAACTCAGGTCATTCTTTGAGGCCTTCTAAAAGACTTCTAACCTTACCCACCTTCAAAAGAAAGAGATTAATTGCCTTGTCCAAAGGCAAAATGGCTCCCTTTGGAGCGGAAAACTGCAAACTGTTTTATTTTTTTCTTCAGTGCCTTTGAGCCTAGTGGGATATCAGGCAGATTAGCTGTAGGCCGCTTCCCTTTATAAGGATGGATCAGGGCACGTGCTGCTGTAGCGCCTTTACAGGTGCCAGCAACCCACCTTGGCCATGCAAATGACCCAGTCCCTGAGATTTGGCTGGGGTCTTAAGCGTGGTGCTAGGGTGGGAAGAGGTTCCTGTCTGCACTGCTGGAGCAGAACCCCAGAAATTTCAGGGCCTCAGTCATAATTCCCCAATTGCTTAGTTGGTGAAAATATGCGGTAGTGACCCATCCAGCCCAGGAAGATCCTAGGTTTGATGTTGAGTTAGCAGATCTCAATCAGGGTGGCAGTGAAGTTACGACAATTGATCTCAATATCTCTCAGCTATGGAAGGGGGGAAAAAGTACATCAGCCAGATTCTAATTTCTATCCAGTGAAGACTTCTAGAAAGTGCATGTTTGGGTAATGGCATACACGACTGTGATACTCCCTCCCCTCCTTCAGCTTTTGATATATAGGCTTGCACATGAAAAATGGCCAATTGGATGAGGTATCTAGGGGCTACTGCCAGGTAAGGAACTACATCCCAATGCAAATGATCACTTTCAGGAGAGGAAAGGAGAGAACTGGGGAAGAAAAAAATCAATCCCAACCAACAATGATATTCACTAATCCTCTGGGAGAGAATTTTACGAATTTAGATGACTCAATTATGGGAGAGAGTGATTCAGTAGAGAGGGCAGGTCAAGCAGTTAACAACACTGATAGCAATAATTGAAATGTTTGCATGTTGGACCACCATCACTGTCAATTAAGGAGAGTAGTATGGTTAAGATGGCCTAACACTGAACAATAGGAGGGGAAAAAATCCTCTAAACCACCCAAAAGATTGCAAAAGATGAATTTTGGGTACACTTAATCGAATATAATCAGCCCACTAAATCCACATTCATTCAGGTGTTACACGAGGAGCATGCAGCATGATTAACTTTGATGCAAACTACTGTGTGGGGTTATGTACTATTGGATGGAAAGTTTACACTAAACTTGTAGATCATAGCGTTTTTAATTATACGTTAGTCTTCTATCAAGCACCCAAAGAAACAATGGTATGTAAATACTGGGATAACAAGTGATGTATATAATTTTTATAAGTTGTTAAAGTAATGTTTATATTCAGAACAAAGGGGAAGAAAATGGTGGTAGTTTTGCTTCGGTTTGTTTTAAATGTGTCACTTATTTTTATAATGTAGTATTTCACAAATTTGAAGAAAAAAATCAAATGTATGAATGTTTTAAAACAAAAATCTTCCGATACACAGTGATTTTGGATTTTGTTGAAAGCTGTACTGTATAATAAGAGAAAAGGAACAAAATAAAAAACTGTTTATAGATGAAACATCACTCTGTTCATTTTCTTGGACTTCTAATTTATTTCAAGTGTTTATTTTGGTGTATAGATTAATAAAACTAAAAAAGGCAAATGACCCATAGCATAGCACTCAAGATATTCATAAGAACATAAGAAAAGAACATAAGAATTAGGAGCAGGAGTAGACCCTTCGAGCCTGCTCTGCCATTTAATAAGATCGTGCTGATCTTCGGCCTCAACTTCACTTTCCTGGCCGATCCCCATATCCCTTGATTCTCCTAGAGTCCAAAAATCTATCTCAGCCTTGAATATACTCAATGATTGAGCATCCACAGCCCTTTGGGGTAGAGAATTCCAAAGATTCACAACCCTCTGAGTGAAGAAATTCTTCCTCACCTCAGTCTTAAATGGCCGACCCCTTATCTTGAGACTATGCCCCTAAATTCTAGACTCTCCAGCCAGGGGAAACAACCTCTCAGCGTCTACCCTGTCAATCCCCCTCAGAATCTTATATGTTTCAATGAGATCACCTCTCACTCTTCTAAACACCAGATAGTATAGGCCCAACCTAATCATTCTCTCCTCATAGGACAACCCTTTCATCCCAGGAATCAATCTAGTGAACCTTCGTTGCACCACCTCTAAGGCAAGTATATCCTTCCTCAGATAAGGAGACCAAAACTGTGCACAGTACTCCAGATGTGGTCTCACCAAAGCCCTGCACAATTGTAGCAAGACTTCCTTACTCTTATACTCCAACTCCCTTGCAATAAAGGCCAACATGCCATTTGCCTTCCTAATTGTTTGCTGTACCTGCTTGCTAACTCAGTGTTTCCTGTATGAGGACACCAAAATCTCTCTGAACACCAATATTTAATAGTTTCTCACCATTTAAAAAAAATTCTGTTTTTCTATTTTTCCTACCAAAGTGAATAACCTCACATTTCCCCACATTAATCTCCATCTGCTACCTTATTGTCCACTCACTTAACCTATCTATAACCCTTTGCAGGTTCTTTGTGTCCTCCTCACAGCTTACTTTCCCACCTAGCTTTGTATCATCAGCAAACTTGGATACATTGCACTCAGTCCCTTCATCTAAATCATTAATATAGATTGTAAATTGCAAGCACTAATCCTTGCGGCACCCCACTAGTTAAAGCCTGCCAACCTGAAAATGACTCGTTTATCCCTACTCTGTTTTCTGCCCGTTAACCAATTCTTACCCCCAACCCCATGAGCCCTTATCTTGCGTAGCAACCATTTATGTGGCACCTTATCAAATGCCTTTTGGAAATCTAAATATACTACAACCACTGGTTGCCCTTTATCTACCCTGCTAGTTACATCCTCAAAAAACTCTAATAGATTTGCTAAACACTATTTCCCTTCCATAAAACCATGTTGACTCTGCCTAATCATATTATGATTTTGTAAATGCCCTATTAACACTTCCTTAATAATGAATTCCAACATTTTTCTGATGACTGATGTCAGGCTAATTACCCTGTAGTTCCCTGTTTTCTCTTTCCCTCCTTTCCTGAATAGCAGAGTTACATTTTCTACCTTCTAATCCACTGGGACCATTCTAGAATCTAGGGAATTTTGGAAGATCACAACCAATGCATCCACTATCTCTGCAGCCCTTCTTTTAGAACCCTAGGATATAGGCCATCAGGTCCAGAGGATTAGTTGGCTTTTAGTCCCATTAGTTTCTCAAATGCTTTTTCTCTACCGACCTTAATTACTTTACGTTCCTCACTCTCATTCACCCCTTGTTTCCCCACTATTTTTGGTATGCTTTTTGTGTTTTCCACTGTGAAAACATATACAAAAGATTTGTTTAAAGTCTCTACCATTTCTTTATTCCCCATTATAATTTGTCCTGTCACAGCCTCTAAGGGACCAACGTTTATTTTGCTACTCTATTCATTTGTATATACTTCTAGAAGCTCTTACAATCTGTTTTTATATGTCTTGTAAGTTTACTCTCATTCTATTGTCTCCCTTTTAAACAATTTTTTGGTCATCCTTTGCTGGTTTCTAAAGCTCTCCCAATCCTCAGACTTACTATTATTCTTCGCAACATTATAAGCCTCTCCTTTTAATCTAATACTGTTAACCTCTTTAGTTAGTCACGGATGGATCACTTTTCCTGTGGAGTTTTTATTTCTTGAATGTATATTCAATGAGAATTTTGGAATATTTCTTTAAATGTTTGTCACTGCTTATCTACCATCATACCTTTTAATCTAATTTCCCAATCTACCTTGCCATTCATACCTATGTAATTGGCTTTATTTAAGTTTAAGACTCCAGTTTCAGACTTAAGTATTTCACTCTCAAACCAATGTGAAATTTTTCATATGATAATCACTCTTCCCCAGTGGATCCTTTACTATGAGATCACTAATTAACCCTATCTCATTATACAATACAAGATCTAAAATAGCCTGTTCCCTGGTTGGTTCCATGACACTGTCTCAAATGCATTCCATAAACTCGTCCTCCAGACTACCTTTGCCAATTTGATTTGCCCAGTCTATATGAAGATTAAAATCCCCCACAATTATTGCATTACCTTTGTTACAAGCTCCTATTATTTGTTGACTAATACTCTGTCCAATGGTATAGCTACTGTTAGGGGCCTATAAACTACTCCCACCAGTGTTCTCTGCCGCTTGTTATTTCTTATCTCCATCCATATTGATTTTACTTGCTGATCTACCAAGCCAAGATCCTTTCTCACTACTGCCCTTATGTCATCCTTTATTATCAGAACTTACCCCCCCCCATTTTCCATTCTACCTGTCTTTTCAAAACGTTAAGTAGCCTGGAATATTTAGTTCCCAACCTTGGTCACCTTGCAACCATGTCTATGTAATGGCTATTAGATCAAACACCTTTATCTCTATTTGTGCCACTCATTCATCTATCTTGTTATGAAAATTTGTTAAGTTTTAGTTTGGGTGCTCAGCCACCCCCTAATAAAAAGAGTCAGAAGTTGGTCACACTCCATTTCCACCATGTATAGAACTAATGATTCTGAGGGATGCAAAAGACTACAGAAATAACACTTTCCCACACATATGGAAGTCCCCTCTCTCTGGCCAGAATTTTCCGAGGGGTCAGCAGGCGGGATCGGTGGTGGGTCAAGTGGGAAATTTGATTTTTTTGACCGGGTCGGGAACCTCATTGGAAGTAGTGACAGATCACTTCTGTACCCTCACCTGCAGCTGCCACCTGTTTTATCCTAATGAGTCATTGGAGAGCCTGGGTGCAAGGGCTCACCTTTGTACAGTGATTGACAGTGTTTGACAGCACCTCAATGCTGTCAAACACTGACAAATCATCTGCCAAGAAGAAATGGTACATGTCCCTTTAAGAAAACCGGCAGATGAAGCAACATCAACTGACGTCATCTGACATCGGCTTTCCCTTAATTGGCCGGCAAGCCCGCAGGGCGGGCTTAACAAGGCCAATCAGGGGAAAATAGCATCTGTGCATTAGGCGTCGCTGGGGGTGGGACTAGAACCCGGAAGGCAGCAGTCCCGCCCCCAACTCCTCTCGGTAAGTGAAATCCAGCCCAGAGAGTGGATATTCGGTTTCTGTATCTTTCGAGTTCACTCTGACAAACTCTTGAAAACCATGATCCTGTATACACCATATTTTAACTACTTCAAAAGGAAATGTCAAAATGATGTATTTATTTCTCAAATCCTCTGAAAACAGATTATGAAAACTTTGCAATTGTTTACCTCAGAACCATTTCCCTTAAACAAAACTTCCTGACATAACATTTTCTATCATCTTTAACCAATTGTTATCTGTATCTAATGGATTCCTACTTCCTATGCTTGTTACCAAAAAACTAAACATTAACCAACCACTCATGGGTGATGTCATTACTAACACTCATTCCCTTACACAAACACTTTACATTTCAGAAAACAAGCAATGCCTTCTCCTCATGACACTTCAAAGTCATCCTGTTTATATCGGAAAGCCTGATAATGCAGTCCTTTTATGACACTTCAATGTCATCCTGTTTAACAAAGAAGTTTGACGGTTAAACTTTTAACTCCCCATGATATCCAACATATGTCTCTCCAGGATATCTAACATATCCACCACTTTTATTTCTTCTTCTAATGCGTGTTTGTATAATGAGATGGACTGTTTATACAGCATAATTCTAGTCCATAAGAGCTATGTTTTAAACTTTCACCCACCATTCATGATTTCCAAAGGTAGATGTTCCCTTTTCAATGTCAGCATTACTTCATAGGGTGGGAATGTAAGTTGTGAGGAGGATGCAAAGAGGCTTCAAGGGGATATAGACAAGCTAAGTGAGTGGGCAAGAACATGGCAAATGGAATATGATGTGGAAAATGTGAAGTTATCCATTTTGGTAGGAAAAATAGAAAAGTAGAGTATTTTTTAAATGGCGAGAGATTGGGAAATATTGGTGTTCAGAGGGACCTGGGTGTCCTTGTACACGAACCACTGAAAGTTAACATGCAGGTACAGCAAGCAATTAAGAAAGCAAGTGGTATGTTGGCCTTTATTACAAGAGGATTTGAGTATAAGAGTAAAGGGGTTAGAAATTCAGTAAGGCCCCGCCAGCTCGCTTGCGCCCAAAAGTTAGCGCTGCGCGCGGAGCCAGTTGCGACCGTCAGAAATTCAGTTTTTGCGCCCCAAGCCGGAACTGGGCGCTATTCCAGGGTGTGCCCGCCCCCGCTTGGGGCGCTGAAACTGAATTTCAGCGCTGTAGGTGCCGCTGCGCCACCCGCTGCGGAGCGGCAGGCTGCGGTACTGCAGGCCTCCTCCTTCTCTTAAGGGGGAGGTGCCTGCAACGGGGAGATCGCCGCTTAATAGTGCCGGCAAATGAGCCCGGCACCACGGAGAAGTGCCGGGCTCGCGGAAAGCAGCCGGCAATGCCGCGGGGGGGGTGGTGGAGGAGGCCGGGGAAGGAGGTGCGGGCAGGCGGCCGCTGAAAAAGCGGCCGGCCGCACCTCCGCCTTAACTAGCGCCACTAAGGCTGCAGGACGGCCACGGTTGCAGAACGTTGTTTGCGGCCGCTGCGGAAGAGGCGGCCGCAACTAAATATGGGGGTCGGGCCGGTATCGGGGCAGAACCGGGGCACTGCGCACACCGATGACGTCATCGGTGCCGGCACAGCGCTACCGGCTACCGCCACCATTACTGCTGCGCTGAATATCAGCGCAAACTCCTCTATTGGCGCAGAAGCCCTCTTTGGGCGGTAACTGGGCGCAAAGCTGGCGGGGCCTTACTGAATTTCTAGCAATTATATAGGGCCCTGTTGAGACCACACCTGGAGTATTGTGTACAGTTTTGGTCTCCTTACCTAAGGAAGGATATACTTGCCATAGAGGGCTGTGGAGGCTCAGTCGCTGAATATATTCAAGACCGAGATCGATAGATTTTTGGATATTAAGGGAATCAAGGGATATGGGGATAGTGCAGGAAAGTGGAGTTGAGGTAGAAAATCAGCCATAATCTTATTGAATGGCGGAGCAGGCTCGAGGGGCCAAATGGCCTACTCCTGCTCCTATTTCTTATATTCTCTTATCATATACGCTGTCAGTCATTTAATGTTAGGGTTTTAAACTACAGAGGTCTTATCTATGTTTAACTTGGTTAATATTACTCATCATGATACACACAAAGAAAAACATAACACATTGTACAGAACATTACAGTTTACCATATGATCAAGTACTCATGGACTCAGAAGAATTCTCCAGCTCTACTTTTACAATTATGCACCTTGTGGATATTCTCGCTAAGTATAATTTCCCACTAGCTTTCAGTTATTCCAATTTCATTGTGATCTCAAAGGAATTCAAACTTGAATTTTAGAAATCCAAATCCTATGTCCCTCTTTAATTTAATTTCAGTCCCTCTGATAAGTACCAGTGCATTGAACTCTATATTGTTTCATTAAAAAGTCAGTTTCACTATGGAGTATGTATATCAGTGCCTTGAATAACATTTGTCTCACTCTCCTGAGCCACATTATCCATTTCATGTCGTGTTGTTGTCAAATAACTGAGCATGTCTGAGACCCGTTCTTCAGTGCATCTTCACCATGCTTTTCTGCATGCTAGTTGCCTCGTGCGCATTATATCACATTTGCACACACATGATATACCAATATCATACCACACGTGACATCAGATACAAGCCATTCCTGGGCTTTTAAGTTATCTTATCAAAAGATAGGAGGTCTTCTCTCATCTCTCCCTGCATGGTCCCAATGTTTAGAGTAGTGGTCAGGCTATCATATACATTTTCCTCATTGTTCAATATAGGCAAAGACACAAACATCTCCAAGAGAAACCTATCAATTCATGATTCTCACCTACACATTCCTGACTTTCAATAGAATTTACATTGTTATCAAATTGAAAATCCTTTCATGAATCATGTTACTGAGGGATGCACTCACACATCTTTTCCTAACCCCTGTCTGAGTTCCTGCAATTCACTCATAATCACCTCGGAAAATTATATTAGAAAAATTCCCATTATGCTACTATTTCATCTCATTCAGGAGCCCTGGAGAATCTTTAATGTCCAAAACAATATGATCATTACCATTTATCAAAAGTTCTCAAATAAATCCAAGTTATCAAACATTTTTGTCCATTCTGCTTAAGCACTTGTTGGACTTTTTATTCCCCAGAATAAGCCAGAGAGCAATTCAGTTAGCAAGAGGAGGGATGTTAGTTACCTTTAACACAACAGTCTGTCCCAAAAAACTTCTTTCTTTACACAGTTTGGATGAAACCATGTAGACTGGACCATTTCAAAAATAAAATTTGATTATCCCCTTAAATTTCAGATAAATTTCCCTTCCCGAGTGCTTGAACAGCAACTCGTATCAATTTATCTTATCAATTTTAATTTCACAAAAAAATATGTCCAGGCTCGTGATTTTACAGAAGAAAAACAAAAATAACAATTGTGTTTGGATGCAAGTCATTTATCATCCCCCTTGAGCAATGTGTCTTAGAAGATAACAATTGGAAAGGCAAAGTCTTAAGTTCAATGTTTTGTCACCCAGCTGCGACATTCAAAATCCATCGATATCTGCAGATAAGAACTTAAACTCTGAACATTACTGAAGCTCCCACTGCACTTTTCCAGCAAAGTTCAAACTCTGTAACATCTTGAAGTCATTTTATATCAAAGAACCCCTCTTGGTAATTTTGCACCATCAACACTCATCTGGTCCTCTGCTTCAAAGAAAAAACAGAAAATCCATTGTGGCTTTCCTGCCAGCCCAATGGGTTAATTTGTCAGAGATGTATATTGGACATCTTGGGGAGTTAAAAGTTTAACAAGTCAATTAAAAGGACACCACTGGCTACCATGCAGCATAGAGCTTGCACATGTGCAGGGACGCTAACCATTAGCTGAATGGTAGCCTCTGGTGTCCTTGCAGCAGAAGGCAGAAGGCAGAGCTTGGCCTCTTCTCCTCCACCCCACCTTCGCTGATCCATTTACATCTCAGTGATATCAGCAGATTTATGCTGGTGTATTCGTCATAGGGAACTGTAGCTTCCATCACTAATGTCTGTGAAAGTGAGGTTTGCTACCTCTCTCTGCAGAATTTGGAGTGCAGGTAAGAGCACAGAGCAGTTCTCAGGTGGCCTGACCATTTTTCTTCTGGACACATCAACGTGAAGGATTCCTGGTGGCAATGCTCTGGTGCCAATATAGGGAGCTTGGGGGCAAAACAAACAAATAGAAGCTGGCACAAAGACTCTTGAAAGTTATATAGCCTTTAAAAAGTAAGTGCATTAGGTCTTTCAAAGTGTGTGGGCCTTTTCAAGGCCCTCCCAACTGCAGTTCTGTCCATGGTTTGGTTTCACTGGGTGTGCTAGAGACTCGGCATTCAGCTTGCCTATCTAACATAAGAACATAAGAAAGTAAGAAATAGGAGCAGGAGTAGGCCAATCGGCCCCTCGAGCCTGCTCCACCATTCAATAAGATCATGGCAGATCTGATCCTAACCTCAAATCTACTATCACTCTCCATCCCACCCGAACCCATGTGATCTCCCGTGAGAGGCAAAAAAACAGATTAAAAAAACCAATGGCCAATTTGGGAGAAAAAATCTGGGAAATTCCTCTCCGACCCATCTAGGCGATTGAAACTCGTCCAAGAGATCACTCTGTCCCTATATTTTCTACAGTACTTACCTTCTGTAAAAGGCGATCTCCACCCCAGCCAGGAACAGGAATAGAACCATCTCCTGAAATCTAACACAGAATTAGAACACCAGAAGTAGGAGCAGAACCAGGCTACATGGCCCCTGGGCCCACTCCACTACCCACAGGGCCATGACCATTCCGAACCTAGACTCATGTCCAATTTCCTGCCCGCTCCCTGTAACCCTTAATTCCCTTTACTTCTAGGAAACTATCTATTTCTGTTTTAAATTTATTTAATGATGTATCTTCCACAGCTTTCTGGGGCAGCAAATTCCACAAACCTACTACCCTCTGAGTGAAGAAGTTTCTCCTCATCTCAGTTTTGAAAGAGCAGCCCCTTATTCTAAGATTATGCCCCCTAGTTCTAGTTTCCCCCATCATTGGGAACATCCTCACCGCCTCCACCCGATCAAGCCCCTTCACAATCTTATATGTTTCAAAAAGATCGCCTCTCATTCTTCTGAACTCCAATGAGTAGAGTCCCAATCTACTCAACCTCTCCTCATATGTCCACCCCCAGGATTAACCGAGTGAACCTTCTTTGTACTGACTCGAGAGCAAGTATGTCTTTTCTTAGGTTTGGACACCAAAACTGTATGCAATATTCCAGGTGCGGTCTCACCAATACGTTGTACAACTGCAGCAATACCTCCCTGTTTTTATATTCTATCCCCCTAGCAATAAAAGCCAACATTCCATTGGCCTTCTTGATCACTTGCTGCACCTGCATACTAACTTTTTGAGTTTCGTGCACCAGGACCCCCAGATCCCTTTGTACGACAGTACTTTCCAGTTTCTTGCCATTAAGATAATAAATTGCTCTATGATTTTTCCTGCCAAAGTGCATAACCTCACACTTTCCAGTATTGTATTCCATCTGCCAAATCTCTGCCCACTTACTTAGCCTGTCTATGTCTCTTTGCAGGTTTTTTATGTCCTCCTCACTCACTACTTTCCCACCCATCTTTGTATCATCTGCAAACTTTGATATGTTACACTCGATCCCCTCCTCCAAATCGTTAATATAGATTGTAAAGAGTTGGGGACCCAGCACTGACCCCTGCGGAACACCACTAGTTACTGATTGCCAGTCTGAGAATGAACCATTTATCCCAACTCTCTGCTTTCTGTTAGATAGCCAATCCTCCACCCACGCCAGAATATTACCCCTATTCCCGTGATTTTTTATCTTGAGCAATAATCATTTGTGTGGCACCTTGTCAAATGCAAATTGGAAGTCAAAATACACTACGTCCACTGGTTCCCCTTTATCCACCCTGTATATTACTTCCTCAAAGAACTCAAGCAAATTAGTCAAACATGACTTCCCCTTCATAAAACCATACTGAGTTTGTCCTATTAAATTATGTTTATCCAAATGTCCCGTTACTGTCTCCTTAATAATGGACTCCAAAATTTTACCAACCACAGATGTTAGACTAACAGGTCTATAGTTTCCAGCCTTCTGCCTACTACCCTTTTTAAATAAGGGTGTTACATTAGCAGTTTTCCAATCTGCCGGGACCATTGCTGAGTCCAGGGAGTTTTGGAAAATTATTACCAATGCATCCACAATCCCTACCGCCACTTCCCTCAAGACCCTAGGATGTAAGCCATCAGGCCCAGGGGATTTATCCGGCTTGAATCCCTTTATTTTACCAAGTACCACTTCCTTAGTGATTTTAATTGTATTTAGCTCCTCCCCCCCTAGAGCCCCCTGTTTGTCCAGTGTTGGGATATTTTTAGTGTCCTCTACTGTAAAGACTGATACAAAATATTTGTTCAGTGTTTTTGCCATCTCCATGTTTCCCACCATTAATTTCCTGGTCTCATCCTCTAAGGGACCAACATTTACTTTAGCCACCCTTTTTCTTTTTATATAACTATAGAAACTTTTGCTATCTGTTTTTATATTTTTTGCTAATTTACTTTCATAATCTATCTTCCCTTTCTTAATCAATCTTTTAGTTATATTTTGCTGTCTTTTAAAGGCTTCCCAATCTTCTATCCTCCCACTAGATTTGGTTACCTTATATGCCCTTGTTTTTAGTCAGATGCTATCCTTAATTACTTTACTTAGCCACAGATGGCTATCTTTTCTTTTACACCCTTTTTTCCTCAGTGGAATATATATTTTTTGGAAGTTGTAAAATAACTCCTTAAATGTACACCACTGATCATGTACCGTCTTACCCTTTAATCTATTTTCCCAGTCCACTCTAATCAATTCCGCTCTCATACCTTCATAGTTTCCTTTATTCAAGCTCAGCACGCTTGTTTGAGATCAAATCTTCTCACCCTCTAATTGAATATGGAACTCAACCATGTTATGGTCACTCATTCCAAGGGGATCCTTTACTAGGACATTTTTAATTAATCCCGTCTCGTTACACAGGACCAGATCTAAGGTTGCTTGCCCCCTGGTCGGTTCAGTTACATACTGCTCAAGAAACCCATCCCTAATACACTCAATGAACTCATCCTCAAGGTTGCTCTGCCCAATTTGATTTGTCCTGTTAATATGATCGTTAAAATCCCCCATAATTATAGCTGTTGCCTTATTACAAGCCTCAACTATTTCCTGATTAATACTCCGTCCAACAGAGTTGCAACTGTTCGGAGGCCTATAGACTATGCCCACTAGTGTTTTTTTCCCCTTATTATTCCTTATCTCCACCTAAACTGTTTCACTATCCTGCTCCTTTGACCCAATATCATTTCTCTGTATTATAGTGATTCCTTCCTTTATTAACATAGCCACCCCACCTCCCCTTCTTTCCTGCCTGTCCTTCCTGAATGTTTAATTCCCGGTCATGGTCACCCTGCAGCCATGTTTCTGTAATGGCCACAAGATCATACCCATATGTAGTTATTTGTGCCGTTAACTCGTCCATTTTGTTATGAATGCTACGTGCATTCAGATAAAGAACTTTCAAATATGTTTTGTGACACTTAGTTCCTGTTTTTTCCCCTTTTACTAATTTACCTTTTACTCCATACCTTCTGTCCCTTCCTGACACGCTCTCTTTTTTAATTCCCCCACTGCTACCTAAGTCTATGACCTTCTCCGTTGTCATTTTTATTATTTGCTCTCTAGAAACCTCCCCCCCACTAATTAGTTTAAAGCCCTCTCTACAGCCCTAGTTATATGATTCGCCAGGACTCTAGTCCCAGCACTGGCCAAGTGAAGTCCGTCCCAACGGAACAGCTCCCTCCTGTCCCAGTACTGGTGCCAGTGTCCCAAGAAGCAAAACCCATTTTTCCCACACCAGTCTTTGAGCCACGCATTTAACTCTTTAGTTTTATTTATCCTAGCCAAATTCGCTCGTGGCTCAGGTAATAATCCAGAGATTATTACCCTTGAAGTTCTGTTTTTTAATTTGACCCCTAGCTGCTCATACTCCTTTAACAGAACCTTCTTCCTTGTCCTATCTACGTCATTTGTACCAACATGGACCACGACAACTGGATCCTCCCCCTCCCACTCCAAGTTTCTTTCCAGCCCAGAAGAGATGTCCTTAACCCTGGCACCGGGCAGGCAACACAGCCTTCGGAACTCCCGCTCTTGACTGCAGAGAACCCTATCTATCCCCCTAATGATACTATCTGCTGGGAAATGGTATACAATGTCCTGCCTGACATCTTTCTGCATACAGAAATGAAGCTCCCACCTTTAGATAATACATACTGCAACCACAGTGCGCAAGTGGTGGAGGGGATGGACTTTGAATCCAGTGGCAGGGGTGTTGATCAAGCAGACTGCTCTGTTCTTGATGGTCAAGTTTCTTGAGAGTTGTCTGGATAGGTGAAGCCACAACAATTGGCAAGTATTTTATCACACTTGGGTCTTGTAGATGGTGGGCAAGCATTGAGGGGTCAGGACATGAGCCACTCATCGCACAGTACCCAGCCTCTGCCTTTCTCTAGCAGTCAGAGTGTTGATATGCCTGGTCCAGTTAAGCTTCTGATTAATGGTGACCTCCAGGATGTTGATGATGGAGGGAGGGGGTGGGGAGCTCTGTGATTGCAGTGCCATTGAAGGTTAGGGGAAGTGATTGAACCTTTACTTGTTGGAGATGATCATTACTTGGCACTTATGTGACACAAATGTTGCCAGGTACTTGTCACTTCAAGTTTAGGTGTTGTCTAGATCCTGCTGTAGGCTTTCATGGGCTGCTCCATTATCAGGGAGTTGTGAATGGAGCTGAACTTTGTAGAATCATCAGCAAACAGTTCAATGCTTGTTGTGTATGTACCTTTAAGGGAATAACTGGTCTTAGACTGCAGTACCGGCAGTGGCCACCCCTGTATAAAAGGCCCTAGCAGGCTTCTGTATTTTCAGTCTGACGATGCCTCCTGTTCAGTAAAGTACCTGCTAAACTGTTCTCCCGAAGTCCGTGTATTATTGAGGCGCGGACTTTACAGTGGCGACGAGTAAGTTTGAACTCACCTGCAGTGTGGCATTATCTCACGGGGATCTCACCTGAGAGGAGGGTCCTGGAAGGTCGTAGTCTGTGCAACGGGCGTCGACCGAGGGCAACCGCCCAAAGAATTCATCGGTGTTCGGAGAATTGCGGGAGAGACGGTGGTTCCAGCGAATCGTGCTGGTAGCAGGTAGCGCGCTGACCTTTCCGGACTGCGGCGGGCTCAAGCTCGATCGAGCGGCTCTACAAAATGGGCCACGCAGCGTCGCCAGGAAAAGAAAACAAGAGAGAGAGGGTGGAGCACACAGGGCGCGGTCGGTGCTCAAGAACAGGACAGCGGAGAGAAACTAAACGGGGGGGAAGGAAAGCGAGACGCGCTGAAGCTGCGGGTCACCGCCATTACCCCGTAGAATGCTAGGAGCAGCGTGGCAGTAAGGGGAAGAAGCAAAAGCGCGGGAGGCGCCATTTTATCCCGTTGGGGAAGAAGCAAAAGCGCGGGAGGCGCCATTTTATTCCATTGGGGAAGAAGCAAAAGCGCGGGAGGCACCATTTTAAATCGCCCAAGATGCTGAAAAGTGACAGTATCACTGATTTCGACAACGAGGTAGAAGACTGGACCACGTATGTAGAAAGAATCGAAGTGTACTGCAAGGCAAATGAGGTGGCCGATGGAAAGACGGCGTTGGTATTATTAAATCTGATGGGTGCGAATACGTACGGCCTATTGCAGAATTTAATTACCCCAGCTAAACCAATGGAGAAAAGTTTTGAGGAGATTGTTCATGTCTTACAGGAACACCTAAGCCCTACACCACTGCTGATAGCAGAAAGATTCAAGTTCCATAAAAGAAACCAGCACAAAGATGAGAGCAATGCTGACTATCTTACGGAACTACGCAAGTTATCGAAGCACTGCCAGTTCGGAGCAGGACTGGCAGACACCTTACAGGATAAGTTTGTCTGCGGGCACCAGAGTGAAGGAACCCAGAAACAACTACTTTCAAAAAAGGACCTCACGCTAGAACAGGCTTTCAGCGTGGCAGTATCCTACGAAGCAGCAGCACGGGGAGCTGCGGAAATACAACAGAAACCACAAGAATACAGCACTAAAGAAATGGCGTATGGAGCCGAAAAGTGCTATCGCTGCGGCAGAACAACCCATGAGCAGAAGGACTGCTGGTTTAAAGACAAAATATGCAGGCAATGCGGAAAAATGGGACATATAGCAAGAGTCTGCAGGTCGGGAAAGAAGACCAACACGACAAGAACTACTAAGGAACAGTACAGGAAAGTAAAGAAACTGACAGATAGTAGTTCAGAAGATCAGGAGAGTGATAAGGACTCCGGTAGCAGGCGACTAAGTTGTTTAAAGCTACACAACGTGATCACGAAAGAAGATCACCAAACCATTTGGGTCACCCTCATGATAGCAGGGTCCCCAGTGAAGATGGAATTGGACACAGGATCAGCCCTAACTGTCATGAATCGATGAGACTATGAGCGGCTATTCTCACACATACCCTTAAAGGACACGTCCGTTGTATTGAAGACATATATGGGGCAAAAGGTCTACCCCAGAGGAAAAATAAGGGTGCCAGTTGAATATAACGGAAAGGAAACACAGAAACTATACATGTATATACTACGAGGGCAGCACGGTGGCATAGTGGTTAGCACTGTTGCCTCACAGCGCCAGGGACCCGGGTTCAAATCCGGCCTCGGGTGACTGTCTGTGTGGAGTTTGCACATTCTCCCCGTGTTTGCGTGGGTTTTCTCCGGGTGCTCCGGTTTCCTCCCACAGTCCAAAGATGTGCGGGTTAGGTTGATTGGCCATGATAAAAAAATTGGCCCTTAGTGTTAGGGGGGATTAAATACGTGGGGTTTCGGGGTTACGGGGATAGGGCTTGGGTGGGATGGCTGTCGGTGTAGGGACCGGGTGCTAGGGTTTGGATGATCAGCCATGATCTCATTGAATGGCGGAGCAGGCTCGAAGGGCCGAATGGCCTACTCCTGCTCCTATCTTCTATGTCTATGTCTATGTCTATGAGATGGAGGACCACCATTATTGGGACGTGAATGGATCCGAAGACTACAATTGGATTGGCATTCCATTCTGGCACTAACTGTGACTGACAAAAAAGATGATGACGTCGCACCTGGACGTCTGTCACAAATTCTATTTGACGCGGAAGAGGTGTTCCAACAAGGACTTGGGACTCTAAAAGGAGTAAAGGCAACCATAAAGATTGAGGATAACGCAACCCCAAAATTTTTCAAGGCCAGACCGGTGCCATACGCAATCCGCCCAGCTGTGGAAGCTGAACTGGAGAGTCTGGAGCGTTCGGGGGTGCTGTCTAAGGTGAACTGGAGCAAGTGGGCCACATCCATCGTTCCTGTAATGAAGAAAGCATTGAGCAGTGTAAAGTCCACACCTCAATAATACACGGACTTCGGGAAAACAGTTTAAAAGGTACTTTACTGAACAAGAGGCAGCTTGAAACTGAAACTACAGAAGCCTGCTAGGGCCTTTATACAGGGGTGGTCACTGCCGGTACTGCAGTCTAAGACCAGTTATTCCCTTAAAGGTACATACACAACAATTCCTCCCCTTTTAGATAAACAGTACATAACATTCATTTAACAACTAAATAATAATTAATTACAATTACAATTTTCTCAGTAATATATACATCAACTGAAATAGTCATTTATAAGTTCAGTCTTTGAGGAGGCTTCCTGATCCGGACTGGATAGCGCCTTTCTCGAGTATCCTGTTCAGGCGGTGGAGTCAATTCTGGCTCATTGCCATTGGTTGGTTCGCCGGTTCCAATACCCCTGCTTCTGAGGTAGACGCAATCTGTATTTCGGGCTCATTACCAGGTGCACATGCTTGTGGTACAGGTTTGACTTGTTCCTGTGACTCTAGAATCTGGTCAGCATGGCGTCTCACGATGCTCTCTCCAACGTCCACTGTGTACATTAGTGGTCCCTGCTGTGTGCATATCGTGCCTGGCTGCCATTTTTCTGTTCGGTAGTCGCGGGCCAAGACTGGTTGCCCTGTCTTGAAGCTCCTGGTTGGCTTCTCATTTATGTGCTGGAACTGCTTATCCTCAACATCTCGTCTTATGGTTGGTTTGAGCAAATCCAAGCGACATCTTAGTCTCCGGTTGAAAAACAGTACGGCTGGAGTTTGGTTGGTTACTGCATGTGTCGCATTCCGGTAAGCAAACAGGAAGTTATCCACCTTGTGTTGCAGTGGTATGTCATCATTATACATTGCCTTTATGGCCTTTTTAAAGGTCTGAACAAACCTCTCAGCCAATCCATTTGTGGCTGGATGATATGGGGCAGATGTGTAATGTTTCACCCCATTATTCTTCAGGAACCTCCGGAAATCCTCAGACACAAACTGTGGGCCATTGTCGGAACAGATCTGTTCTGGCAACCCATTCCTGGCGAAGATGATCCTTAGGACTGCAATAGTTTTCTCCGTGGAGGTGTAGGACATTTTAATGACCTCTGGCCCTTTCGAATGGGTGTCCACAGCGATTAGAAACATTGGCCTAGAAATTCGGTTTTGGCGCAGCGAGGGCTTTAGCGCCGGAAGTTAGTGCCGGCGCTAAGTCCCCCTGCGCGCGCCAAAAATTCAGTAGCGCCACGCCCAAACGGCTGCCGGCGCTAATGAGGGGTCTCAGCGCCTCAAAACTGGCGCCACGCGCCGCATTGCGGCGCTATTCCGGCGCTGCGGTGCCCGCTGCGGTGCGGCAGGCTCGGGAAGTGCAGGCCTCCTCCTTCCGTTAAGGAGGAGCTGCCTGCACCCGGCCGCGGCCCGCGATAATCTTTTTAAAAATGAGCCCGGCACCTCGGACAAGTGCCGGGCTTGCTTCTGTTCCGAGGCGGGGGGGGGGGATGTCCGGGGAGGGAGCTGCGGCCAGGCGGCCGGCGGGAAAGCGGCCGGCCGCCGCGGGGCCTTTAATGCGCTGGCGCAAAGTTCTGTAAGGCACCTCTGCCAGAACGTTGCTTGCGGCTGCCACGGGCGAGGCGGCCGCAACTCAATTTCCGAGTTCGGGCGGGTTACCATGGCAACCGGGACGCTGCGCACACCGATGACGTCATCGGTGCCGGCGCAGCGCTACCGGCCTAACGCCGATTTAGGGCCCCTGTCAATTTCTAAACTGGCCATAACTTCGGCGCTAGGCCCTCTAGCGCCTCAAAAGCGGTGCTAAGGCCAGTGAATTTCTAGGCCATTGAGTCCATAAATGGACCAGCGGAATCAATGTGTACCCGTTGCCATGGAGATGAGGGCCACTCCCATGGATGTAGCGGGGCCTGTGGTGTAGCGTTTTGGACTTTCTGGCATCCTGTGCATCTCTTGGTCATATCCTCGATTTCTTTATCGATTCCCGGCCACCACACAAACGCCCTGGCTAGGCCCTTCATTTTTACCCCTCCCAGATGACCCTCGTGAAGCTCATTGAGCACTCTATCTCTCAACTTGGGTGGAATTACCACTCGGGATCCACACATCAAGGTTCCCTGGCACACTGACAGCTGTTCCCTCCTTGGCGAGAATGCTGGCAACAGTGAGTCACCATATGCTGGCCATCCCTTCACCGTCAAATCATAGACCCGAGAGAGTGTCGGGTCATTTCGTGTTTCCTTCTCAATACTTGCGTTTGTAACAGGCAAACATTCGACTATGGTCGCATAGAATATCTCCACAGGGTCCACTGCAGGTGCTTCTTCCGCCGTAGGCAACGGTAGGCGCGACAGCCCATCAGCGTTTCCATGTTGCTTCGTACCTTTGTACTCTATGTCATACTGATGTGCCCCTAGAAAAAGTGACCATCTTTGCAGCCGTTGCGCCGTCATCACCGGAACCCCCTTCTTTGGGTTAAAAATTGAGACCAGGGGTTGATGATCAGTCAGTAGGGTGAATTTCTGCCTGTGCAGATAGTGATTGAACTTCTTCACCCCCCACACCAGGCTGAGGGCCTCCCTGTCAATCTGGGCGTAGTTACGCTCAGCTGAGGTTAGCGAGCGCGATGCAAAGGCTATTGGACTCTCTGAACTGTCACGGAATTTGTGTGACAGCACCGCTCCAATGCCGTAAGGTGACACATCACATGCCAACCGAATCGGTAGTGTTGGGTTGTAGTGGGCCAATACTTCTTTTGAAGTGATTTGGCATTTTTCATTCCTGAAAGGCACACTTACACTCATCACTCCATTTCCATGTTACACCAGTTTGAAGGAGGGCGTTCAGTGGGTGCAGAATTGTAGATAAATTCGGCAAGAACTTATGGTAGTAGTTCACCAACCCGAGGAACGAACTCAGTTGCGACACATTTTCTGGTGCTGGAGCCTTGACTACAGCCTCAATCTTGTCCGGCAACTTATGGAACCCTTCCCCATCAATCATGTGGTCACATTATGAGATTTGTCTCCTGAAGAACTCGCATTTGGGGCGGTTGGCTCGTAGCCCATATTCCTGCAATCTTGTGAGTACCTGTTCCAGGTTGGCAAGGTGTTCATTGTCATTTTCGCCCGTAACCAGGATGTCGTCCAAATAACACTGGGTTCCCGGGATCCCTTGCCCTCTGCCAAATAGCCGGGGCCGATGCTACCACAAATACCAGTCGATTGTACTGGTAAAGGCCTTTGTGAGTGTTTACCGTGAGGTATTTTCTAGATGCTTCTTCCACCTCCATTTGTAGACACGCTTGAGCCAGGTCAATCTTTGTAAAACGTTTCCCTCCAAATAGTGAGGCGAAAATATCTTCTATCCGCGGAAGCGGATACTGTACTGTGTGCAGGACTGGGTTCACAGTCACCTTGAAGTCCCCACAGATGTGAACCTTCCTTGGCTCCCCAGATGTGCTGCTCAATGCTTTCTTCATTACAGGAACGATGGGTGTGGCCCACTCACTCCAGTCCACCTTAGACAGCACCCCCGAACACTCCAGACACTCCAGTTCAGCTTCCACAGCTGGGCGTATCGTGTATGGCACCGGTCTGGACTTGAAAAATTTTGGGGTTGCGTTATCCTCAATCTTTATGGTTGCCTTTACTCCTTTTAGAGTCCCAAGTCCTTGTTGGAACACCTCTTCCGCGTCAGATAAAATTTGTGACAGATGTCCAGGTGCGACGTCATCATCTTTTTTGTCAGTCACAGTTAGTGCCAGAATGGAATGCCAATCCAATTGTAGTCTTCGGATCCATTCACGTCCCAATAATGGTGGTCCTCCATCTCGTAGTATATACATGTATAGTTTCTGTGTTTCCTTTCCGTTATATTCAACTGGCACCCTTATTTTTCCTCTGGGGTAGACCTTTTGCCCCGTGTATGTCTTCAATACAATGGACGTGTCCTTCAAGGTTATGTGTGAGAATAGCCGCTCATAGTCTCGTCGATTCATGACAGTTAGGGCTGATCCTGTGTCCAATTCCATCTTTACTGGGGACCCTGCTATCATGAGGATGACCCAAATGGTTCGGTGATCTTCTTTTGCGATCACGTTGTGTAGCTTTAAACAACTTAGTCGCCTGCTCCCGGAGTCCTTATCACTCTCCTGATCTTCTGAACTACTATCTGTGAGTTTCTTTACTTTCCTGTACTGTTCCTTAGTAGTTCTTGTCGTGTTGGTCTTCTTTCCTGACCTGCAGACCCTTGCTATATGTCCCATTTTTCCGCATTGCCTGCATATTTTGTCTTTAAACCAGCAGTCCTTCTGCTCATGGGTTGTTCTGCCGCAGCGATAGCACTTTTCAGCTCCATACGCCATTTCGTTAGCGCTGTATTCTTGTGGTTTCTGTTGCATTTCCGCAGCTCCCCGCGCTGCTGCTTCGTAGGATGCTGCCACGCTGAAAGCCTGTTCTAGCGTGAGGTCCTTTTTTGAAAGTAGTCGTTTCTGGGTTCCTTCACTCTGGAGCCCGCAGACAAACTTATCCCGTAAGGTGTCTGCCAGTCCTGCTCTGAACTGGCAGTGCTTCGATAACTTGCGTAGTTCCGTAAGATAATCAGCATTGCTCTCATCTTTGTGCTGGTTTCTTTTATGGAACTTGAATCTTTCTGCTATCAGCAGTGGTGTAGGGCTTAGGTGTTCCTGTAAGATATGAACAATCTCCTCAAAACTTTTCTCCATTGGTTTAGCTGGGGTAATTAAATTCCGCAATAGGCCGTACGTATTCGCACCCATCAGATTTAATAATACCAACGCCCTCTTTCCATCGGCCACCTCATTTGCCTTGCAGTACACTTCGATTCTTTCTACATATGTGGTCCAGTCTTCTACCTCGTTGTCGAAAGCAGTGATACTGCCACTTTTCGGCATCTTGGGCGATTTAAAATGGTGCCTCCCGCGCTTTTGCTTCTTCCCCAATGGAATAAAATGGCGCCTCCCGCGCTTTTGCTTCTTCCCCAACGGGATAAAATGGCGCCTCCCGCGCTTTTGCTTCTTCCCCTTACTGCCACGCTGCTCCTAGCATTCTACGGGGTAATGGCGGCGACCCGCAGCTTCAGCGCGTCTCGCTTTCCTTCCCCCCCGTTTAGTTTCTCTCCGCTGTCCTGTTCACGAGCACCGACCGCGCCCTGTGCGCTCCACCCTCTCTCTCTTGTTTTCTTTTCCCAGCGACGCTGCGCAGCCTGATTTGTAGAGCCGCTCGATCGAGCTTGAGCCCGCCGCAGTCCGGAAGGGTCAGCGCGCTACCTGCTACCAGCACGATTCGCTGGAACCACAGTCCCCCCCCCAATTCTCCAAACACCGATGGATTCTTTGGGCGGTTGCCCTCGGTCGACGCCCGTTGCTCAGACTACGACCTTCCAGGACCTTCCTTTCAGGCGAGATCCCCGTGAGATGATGCCACACTGCAGGTGAATTCGAACTTACTCATCGCCACTGTAAAGTCCGTGTCTCAATAATACACGGACTTCGGGAGATCAGTTTAACAGGTACTTTACTGAACAAGAGGCAGCTTGAAACTGAAACTACAGAAGCCTGCTAGGGCCTTTTATACAGGGGTGGCCACTGCCGGTACTGCAGTCTAAGACCAGTTATTCCCTTAAAGGTACATACACAACAAGCAGCATGCCTGGGGAGCCAAGGAAGGTTCACATCTGTGGGAACTTCAAGGTGACTGTGAACCCAGTCCTGCACACAGTACAGTATCCGCTTCCGCGGATAGAAGATATTTTCACCTCACTATCTGGAGGGAAACGTTTTACGAAGATTGACCTGGCTCAAGCGTGTCTACAAATGGAGGTGGAAGAAGCATGTAGGAAATACCTCACGATAAACACTCACAAAGGCCTTTACCAGTAAAATCGACTGGTATTCGGGGTAGCATCGGCCCCGGCTATTTGGCAGAGGGCAATGGAACAAGTCCTGCAAGGGATCCCGGGGACCCAGTGTTATTTGGACGACAGCCTGCTTACGGGCGAAAATGATAATGAACACCTTGCCAACCTGGAACAGGTGCTCACGAGATTGCAGGAATATGGGCTACGAGCCAACCGTCCCAAACGCGAGTTCTTCAGGAGACAAATCTCGTATTGTGGCCACATGATTGATGAGGAAGGGTTGCATAAGTCGCCGGACAAGATTGAGGCTGTAGTCAAGGCTCCAGCACCAGAAAATGTGTCGCAACTGAGGTCGTTCCTCGGGTTGGTGAACTACTACCATAAGTTCTTGCCGAATTTATCCACAATTCTGCACCCACTGAACGCCCTGCTTCAAACTGGTGTAACATGGAAATGGAGTGATGAGTGTAAGCGTGCCTTTCAGGAATGTAAATGCCTAATCACTTCAAAAGAAGTATTGGCCCACTACAACCCAACACTGCCGATTCGGTTGGCATGTGATGCGTCACCTTACGGCATTGGAGCGGTGCTGTCACACAAATTCCGTGATGGTTCAGAGAGGCCAATAGCCTTTGCATCACGCTCACTAACCTCAGCCGAGCGTAACTACACCCAGATTGACAGGGAGGCCCGCAGCCTGGTGTGGGGGGTGAAGAAGTTCAATCACTATCTGCATGGGCAGAAATTCACCCTACTGACTGATCATCAACCCCTGGTCTCAATTTTTAACCCAAAGAAGGGCGTTCCGGTGATGACGGCGCAACGGCTGCAAAGATAGTTACTTTTTCTAGGGGCACATCAGTATGACATAGAGTACAAAGGTACGAAGCAACATGGAAACGCTGATGGGCTGTCGCGCCTACCGTTGCCTACGGCGGAAGAAGCGCCTGCAGTGGACCCTGTGGAGATATTCCATGCGACCATAGTCAAATGTTTGCCTGTTACAAACGCAAGTATTGAGAAGGAAACACGAAATGACCTGACACTCTCTCGGGTCTATGATTTAATGGTGAAGGGATGGCCAGCATATGGCGACTCACTGTTGCCAGCATTCTCGCCAAGGAGAGAACAGCTGTCAGTGTGCCGGGGAACCTTGATGTGTGGATCCCGAGTGGTAATTCCACCCAAGTTGAGAGATAGAGTGCTCAATGAGCTTCACGAGGGTCATCTGGGAGGGGTAAAAATGAAGAGCTTAGCCAGGGCGTTTGTGTGGTGGCCGGGAATCGATAAAGAAATCGAGGATATGACCAAGAGATGCACAGGATGCCAGAAGGTCCAAAACGCTCCACCACAGGCCCCGCTACATCCATGGGAGTGGCCCTCATCTCCATGGCAACGGGTACACATTGATTTCGCTGGTCCATTTATGGACTCAATGTTTCTAATCGCTGTGGACGCCCATTCGAAATGGCCAGAAGTCATTAAAATGTCCTCCACCACCACGGAGAAAACTATTGCAGTCCTAAGGACCATCTTCGCTAGGAATGGGTTGCCAGAACAGATTTGTGCCGACAATGGCCCACAGTTTGTGTCTGAGGATTTCCGGAGGTTCCTGAAGAATAATGGGGTGAAACATTACACATCTGCCCCATATCATCCAGCGACAAATGGATTGGCTGAGAGGTTTGTTCAGACCTTTAAAAAGGCCATAAAGGCAATGTATAATGACGACATACCACTGCAACACAAGGTGGATAACTTCTTGTTTGCTTACCGGAATGCGACACATGCAGTAACCAACCAAACTCCAGCCGTACTGTTTTTCAACCGGAGACTACGATGTCGCTTGGATTTGCTCAAACCAAACATTAGACGAGATGTTGAGGATAAGCAGTTCCAACACATAAATGAGAAGCCAACCAGGAGCTTCAAGATAGGGCAACCAGTCTTGGCCCGCGACTACCGAACAGAAAATGGCAGCCAGGAACGATATGCACACAGCAGGGACCACTAATGTACACAGTGGACATTGGAGAGAGCATCGTGAGACGCCATGCTGACCAGATTCTAGAGTCACAGGAACAAGCCAAACCTATACCACAAGCATGTGCACCTGGTAATGAGCCTGAAGTACAGATTGCATCTACCTCAGAAGCAGGGGTATTGGAAGCTGACGAACCAACCAATGACAATGAGCCAGAATTGACTCCACCGCCAGAACAGGATACTCGAGAAAGGCGCTATCTAGTCCAGATCAGGAAGCCTCCTCAAAGACTGAACTTATAAATGACTATTTCAGTTGATGTATATATTACTGAGAAAATTGTAATTGTAATTAATTATTATTTAGTTGTTAAATGAATGTTATGTACTGTTTATCTAAAAGGGGAGGAATTGTTGTGTATGTACCTTTAAGGGAATAACTGGTCTTAGACTGCAGTACCGGCAGTGACCACACCTGTATAAAAGGCCCTAGCAGGCTTCTGTAGTTTCAGTTTCAAGCTGCCTCCTGTTCAGTAAAGTACCTGCTAAACTGTTCTCCCGAAGTCCGTGTATTGTTGAGGCGCGGACTTTACAATACTGACATTAAGGCAGAGGCATGATTTATTGATGTATTAGCTGAAGATGATTGGACTAAGGACATTGTCCTGAGGAAATCTGGCAGCAATGTCCTGGTGCTATAATGATTGATCTCTGACAAACACACCATCTTGTTGTGACTCCAGCCACTGTATGTATGGTGCCATACTCGGTCAAGTGCTGCCTTGATGTTGTGGGCAGCCTTACCTAAGGAAGGATATACTTGCCATAGAGGGAGTGCAACGAAGGTTCACCAGATGGATTCCTCGGATGGAGGGATTGTCCTATGAGGAGAGATTGAGTAGACAAGGACTATATTCTCTGGAGTTTAGAAGAATGAGAGGTGAAACATACAAAATTCTTACAGGGCTTGACAGGGTAGATGCAGGGAGGAAGTTCCCCTGGCTGGGGAGTCTAGAACCAGGGATCACAGTCTCAAAATAAAGGATCGTCCATTTAGGACTAAGATGAGGAGAAATTTCTTCACTCAGAGGGTGGTGAATCTTTGGAATTCTCTACCCCAGAGGGCTGTGGAGGCCTACTCCTGCTTCTAGTTCTTATGTTTTTATTCACTTTTATCAGTTTTTACTAGCACTCCGTTCTCTGAGCGTTGCTAGCTCTACCTCCATCTGACTTTTCAACACATGGGGGACCAGCCTTGCCTTGCAATAGACAGGCTTTGCATTGGACTTGATGCGGATATGTGTGTCATACCCAGTGATACCCTCATAACTGTCTATGAACATGCTTTCATACTTGTTCAGCATTGTGTCGAGTCACTTCTTTGAAGCATCTACACTGAAGATGTTTTTCCAGTCTAGTTTTAACTTTCTCAACCAGTCTTTGCCCATGAGAGTTGGCCTGTTGTTGTAGCTCGCTACAATAATAGGCAGCTTTACTGACTGGCCATTGTGTTGAACTCTACATTCCATTTGTCCACATGTCTCTAGGATTTTTCCAGTGTAGGTTTTTAACTCTGCGTTACTTTTTATAAGTGGTACTTGATTAAACTTACTCTTATATGTGTCCTTACTCATGATAGAGCAGTCCACCGCCGTGTTGATACACATATCAATATATTGCTCGTTGATCAAGTTTTGTACAGAAGTCTTTCTCACAACTGCTAGTGTTGCCGCTAATGGCACAGTTACTGTAGATGCCTAGTTATCCGCATCAGGTGTGTTCACTTCAATATTGTGAGCTGCTCCCTTTTGTTGTTGCTGCTTTGCATTTCCACTGGAATGGTTCTTACTGTTTAAAATCTAGCTGTGCAAGCTGTTGAAATATGGCCTTGCTTCTGACAGTGAACACACTTTGCATTTCTGTATAGGCAGGACTGTGGTGATTGATTTCCATTGCAGCAGTAACAATTCACTGAACTGCTCTCACCGACATGCCTTTGACTCGGTCTCACAGCTTTAGGTTTGGCGGTAGCTTTGTGACTGTAGACCTCAGCTGCACTAGTCACTTGAGTTGGACGGAGCTCCATAGCATTTTTAGATGCCATCTCCATAGATAGAGCAATTTTGCATGCGATGTCAAACGTGAGTCTCGGAGTGTTCAGTAACTTGCTCTGTGTGCGCTTATCCACCAGTCCACACATAAACTTATCTCGCAATGCACAATCCAAAAATGTGCCGGAGTTACAATGCAAAGATAGGTTCTTAAGAGCTAAATTGTACTCACTGATGGTTTCACTTTGTTTTTGGTTTCTGGTACCAAACTTAGTCACGAATTACTTTATTTTCAGCTTGAACATTCTCATCTGCACCTTCGGTCTCAATAATGTTATTGGCCCTAAAAAAATCTCCATCCGTTCAATGTAAGAACTGAGTGGTTCCTGAGCTTGGTCATACATGCCGAGGCTGCCGATGAATCCCATAGGCACGGCCATGATTGTCCCGATCCCATCGAACAGTGACTCGGCACGCTACCTGTGTACCTGAGAGAATCAATGCTGCTGTTGCTGTGTATACTTACACACAAAGACGAAGCACATACAATTCTGCATGAGCCTTAACAGTAAAACATCGCAAAACATCAGTTTAGGTGTCACAAATACACCTTAAACTTGTCCACGCGAATGTTGAACACTGTATCCTTCCATGATCCCCAAAAATGGCTTTGGGGTCCCACCCTCTTCACCAAAATGTAATATATGTGGATAGAACAAATGAATGACAGAGACACGATGAGTTGCTAGTCAATGTGCTTACTTTATTAGGCCAGAGCGAACTGAGCATACTCATATTAAACTATGTGATAATATATTACATCCAGGTATCTGTGTCCATACTATCCTTGACTACCCTCTCCCCTACGATTTATCTCGTCTGGGATCCTGTTTCCTCCCTACCCCCAACTATCCAGTTTAAATGATTTTCTATTGCTGTCTCATGTTCCTTTGTCCCTATTTGGTTTAAGTGTAGCTGGTCTCTCCTGTACCCATCCTTTTTTTTATTCTGGAAGGATTCCCAGTTATTTATGAAGGCAGCATTGTTATTCTCTTACTATGCTGCCAGCCACTTGTTTATCTCAATTCCTTTGGTGAACTAGCTGCCTCTCTCAAATACCGGAAAAGCTCTCACCACAAAAAAGAGTTATGCCTAGAAAAACCACTGAACTCATAATAAAAACTTCCTCAGGATGTCCCAAGTGCTTCATGACCAATAAATTACTTTTGAAGTGTAGTAATGTCATGTAACAAATGTGGCAGTCAATTTGTGCACAGCAAACTCTCAAAAAGAGCAATGAGATGAAAGAAAGAGAAAAAGACTTGCATTTATATGGCACCTTTCACAACCTCAGGATGTCCTAAAGCACTTTATAGTCAATGAAGTACTTTTTAAAGTGTAGTTACTGTTGTAATGTAGGAGACAGGTCATCCAGTTTGCACACTGTAAGGTCCCACAAATAGCAATGAGATAAATGACCAGATAATCTGTTTTCTTTTATTGATGTTTGTTGAAAGATAAATACTGGCCAGGCCAGACCAGTTCATCTGTTTTGGTGATGTTGGTTGAATGATGAATATAGACCAAAAATATTAGGAGAACTCCCTGCTCTTCTTTGAAAAAGTGCCAGATATGAGTTAATGCAGGAGGAAAGTGCATTTGCAAACTCCATTGAGTTTGCCTTGAGCTGCCTGCAGCGGCTGTCAGAATATACAGCATGCACCCCTGATATTATGGCAATGCTGTGAGAGAGACTTATCACAATGTACAAGACCATGGAGTGAGAAACATCTTGGTGGTCCTCTGCAGGAGCCCCAAATTACTGAGAGCAGCCTGCAGCAGGTGAAGCGGTGCTGCCAGAGACACGTTTCCTCTGACTGCACCAGATTTGACTAGTGCCACCTCAGGATACAATATCCAACACCAAAGCAAGACCCCCCCCCCCCCAGCTGGCCCTTGACATTGTGTATTTGGTTACATTACTGACTCTAGAAGCCAACTCAACAATGATGTTACAGTTTTCAAAAAGAGGGATAGAAACCTGCACCCCCTCGGCACTGCAGTTGTATGTTACAACTAATGGTAAAGCAAACAAGTTGAAAGCCAAAGAGGTTATTAAATTACTATTATTCAAAATAAGTTATTGTAATTTTGAACCTTCAGGGTTAATCTCACATCTAGAGATAAGTTGGTCAGCAGCTATATATTTACAAAATGTACCAACACAAAAGCAAGTTATTAATAAATGGAAATGGAAATGTTATCCTTAAGAAAATTATATTTTTATCAAGCTACATGCAATTAATACAATGATAATAAATTTGATACTAGTGTTGTTAACAAAAGTCTCTTAGATTAACCTTTAGCTGGATAAGGTTGATTCTTCTCATTTAGGTGTAGCAGTTAATTTTTGAACAGTATTCTGCACATAATACAATAAGACAAGTACTACACCTGGAAAATCAGAGGGATATTTTACCCGCTAAGAGTCTTTTTGCCTGGAACCCAAATGGCTTACATTACAGCATCATATAAAACTATTCTCATTCAGCATCGTCAGAAGGCATCATATTTTAAGATTCAACGATTAGGTTCCAAGAACTCATTCCTATATTCAGATCAGCAATTTAAGTCATTTCATAACCTCAATATTTTCTGACGTAATTAACCACCCGCAACAAGTTAAGTCAAAGGTCAATTGATTAGAATTATACAGAGTTACCATATGAAGGACTGGCAATCAACTACTTTGACTTTGCATGTGAACCTGCTTTATAGTCCCCACCTTTATAGAAAGTGATGGCTACAGCTAAAGTCAGGAGAAAGGCATGAGTCAGAAGGTTGTAGGATCAAGCTTCACTGCAGGACTTAAGCGCATAATCTCTGTTGGCACCTCAGTGCAGTACTGTTGAGGGCGCCTTTTTTCAGATGAGATGTTAAACTGCCTGCTCTCTCAGGAAAATGTAAAAAATGCCATGGAGAGCAGGGGAGTTGTCCTGGTGTCCCGGCCAAAATTTATTCCTCAACCAACATCACTAAAAGAGTTTAATTGATCATTTATCTCATTGTTGTTTGTGGGACCTTGTTGTGTTTTTTCCTGAGAACCTACATCTGAGCTGCCAATAAAATTGGGAATTTGTGAATGCACAAAGCAAACACATTTCTAAAGATTCTGCTTTCCACCAGTGGGATTTGAAGGAGGCAACGTCGGAATGACAAGACTCAGAAACCACAAACCTTAGCGGAGAAACCCTGCATAAAATCAGGGAACTTTCAAGGTTGCTCAATTGCTGATACAGCAACAAAGACTGCTGCACTGTCAAGATGGCAGCTGCTAGGCTGGCAATTCCATAAAAAGCTCATTGCTTCACCTCTATCCATGGGAATCTGCTGCCATCCTTTGCCCTTTCTCCCCCAAATCTCCTAGCCGCCACTGTTCAAGTTCCCCTGGCTCCATTAGTTGGTGCATTTTAGCCCTAACTGCAAGTTAACTGCTATTTTAAACTGCCATTACCCATCCCCCACCACTCTCGCTGCTTCTCACTAAGCTGCTGAATTCTTTTCTCAAATTTGGTTTCCGAATTCCTGGACTTTTCTGGACATCAAGACTACGGGGGTGATTTTGCCAATGGGGACGTGATGGAGGCGGGACTGCTGCTTGTCGGGTTTTAGTCCCGCCTCCATCGATGTCCGGCCAACCCACGCTATTTTCCCTTGATTGACCTTAGCAGGTCAATCAAGGGATAGCCGGTTACAGGTGACATCAGCAAGTGACGTTTCATCTGTCAAGAGCTTTTGACAGATGAATTGTCATCGTTTGAGAGCTCTGTGAAGCTGTCAAACACTGACAATCTGTCTTCTAAGTTGAGTCCTGGGACACAATCTCAGTTAGAGATCTGTCCTGAGCAGAAAGCAGGAGGCTGATGCATTTGAGAATGCAGTGGTCATTCTGTTTTCTCTGCCGGTGAGATGAGGGACTCCCAAGACCTGAAGGGATGAAGCCTGAAGGAAGAAGCAAAGGTAAGTAAAACTTATTAAAACACTTTACACTCACCTCACACACATGCACCCATCACTCGCCTGCACACCGGACATCTCGGCCCCTCTGACTCCCTCAGACCCACGGCTCCCCTCGCAGACCCTGGCGAGGTTCGGAGCCGTCGGGAAGCCCACACTTTAGGTGGCAAAATAGGGATTATCCAAAAAACTGCCTGTCAACTACCTGTTAGCAGGCAGTTAATTGGCACTAATCCCCTTCCCACCTCGAGGAGGTGGCTCCCAGCACGGGTCAGGAAGATGGCACGGAGGCAGGTTGGGGGCGGGATGGGTACCCACTCCCAGATTCTGCCATTTTCCCAGCAGTCCCGCCTCCATATCCGCCTACCCAGGGCTGGCAAAATCGCCCCCCACGCTTCTGCACTGGACTACACTTGGATTACACCAATACACTTCTGTAATAGACTACACCGTAAGACATCTGCTGTGTCTCTGATTCTGCTGCTAAAAAATTTTTTAAGTCATCATTTGGTCATCTTCCCCCACTGGATGACACATTCTACTGTTTTTTCAGCTTTGTTGATGTCTGGCTAGCTGCTGTCTCTCTGCTGAGCTGGATGGCTCGTTATACTGGTTTTTCAGCATTATTGGCTGCTGGCTAGTGGTTTTACATTTCTCCGCCGCTTCTGATCTATGGTGACCTCCAATTTTGCATCAACATCATCATCATCTTTCTGCACTGCAATCAATTCTCATTCCCACAGCAAATATCCTCCATCCTCCAATGCTCTACCCTTCAAATAGTTTCTGGATTTCATGCGCCCGCTGCACCGGTCTCCGAACTTGGACAACAGTTTTGTCGAAGCTCCATGCCAACTCCATCCTACCTACGTCAACTTTTTCCCTCCACAGGACCTCTGACTTTAACCCTGACACCCTACTATTGTCTCCAACCTATCCCCTGTTACTACCAGGAAATATGTATCCCAATAATTGGTACATAACCAGGCCTATGTAACTTGAGTTTTTCCCGGTGTCCATTTGCGTGTGCATTTTGGCTGCCACTCCAGACCCGAGCCGATCACTTCTATTTCCACTTTTTTCTCCCTCTTTTCCTTTTCTCTCTATCGCTCCCTGACCGCTCTCTCCTGCCGTCATGCCTCCTTTCATCGCTCCTCTCTCGGGTACTCTGCCCCCCCAAATCCCTACAAGGCCAGCATTTATTGCCCATCCCTAGTTGCCCTTGAGAAGGTGGTGGTGAGCCGCCTTCTTGAATCGCTGCAGTCCATGTGGTGAAGGTACTCCCACAGTGCTGTTAGGGAGGGAGTTTCCGGATTTTGACCCAGTGACAATGAAGGATCGGCGATATACTTCTAAGTCAGGATGGTGTGTGACTTGGAGGGGAACTTGGAGGTGGTGGTGTTCCCATGCGCCTGCTGCTCTTGATCTTCTAGGTGGAAGAGGTTGTGGGTTTAGGAGGTGCTGCCGAAGAAGCCTTGGCATCTTGCTGCAGTGCATCTTGTAGATGGTACACTCTGCAGCCACGGTACGCCGGTGGTGGAGGGAGTGAATGTTTAAGGTGGTGGATGGGGTGCCAATCAAGCGGGCTGCTTTGTTCTTGATGGTGTCGAGCTTCTTGAGTGTTGTTGCAGCTGCACTCATCCAGGCAAGTGGAGAGTATTCCATCACACTCCTTACTTGTGCCTTGTAGATGGTGGAAAGGCTTTGGGGAGCCAGGAGGTGAGACACTCGCCACAGAATACCTAGCCTCTGACCTGCTCTTGTTGCCACAGTATTTATGTGGCTGGTCCAGTTAAGTTTCTGATCAATGGTGACCCCCAGAATGTTGATGGTGGGGGATTCAGCGATGGTAATGCCATTGAATGTCAAGGGGAGGTAGTTAGACTCTCACTTGTTGGAGATAGTCATTGCTCTCTCTCCTGTGAGTTCACTACCCTCCTATCCTCCCTTAATCTCTCACTCCAGGTAAACTCCACAAACCATATTCATGGCCACCCCCTCGATCTTGCCATCTCACGTGGATCATCATGTCAATCACAGATACGGCCATCTCTGACCACTTCCTTATATAACTCTCCACCCACATCCAACCCCCTCCTCCCTCACCCCCCCCCCCCCCAACCACAACCCTATTTCCATCTGTGTCCACCCCTGGAAAAAAACTCTCTCCCAACTCTCCTACAACTGCACTTAAGAAATCCCAACTGCCCAACCTTTGGCCCTCCATTCGCCATGACACTTCAGTAGCTGCCGATCTGCTCAAACATACCCTCATCGCCACCTTCGATGCCCTAGACTCTATTAAAACCATTTCTCTCTCTCACCCTGGCCATTCCCCCTGGTACAGCCCTCATCTTCACTTACTTAAGTCCCAGGGACGCAAACTTGAACGGATATGGCGGACAATTGGTTTAGCCATTCACCGCCGGATCTGACTGGACCACAAAGAATTATCGGGCCCTGCTTTCATCTGCCAAAACTGCTCACTATTCCAGGATCATTCTGGAATGCAAAGATAACCCCTAACTTCTATATATATATATTATATATTATACTGTTAACCGTCTTCTTAAACCCCTCTCTCCTGTCTCCTCCACCCTCACCTCCAACAAGTGCGAGGAGCTCATTAACTTCATCTCTAAGATTGAGACCATCCGATCAGCTGCCTCTGCCACTTCCCTTCCTTCCCCTCGCCCACCAGGCCAAACTTCCGTGAAGGTTCCCCCCTGCCCTAGCCCTGAACTTGCATCTTTCTCCAGTTTCTCTCCGATCTCCCCTCATGACCTCTCCGTGCTCACCTTGCCCACGAGACCCACTTCCTGCTAGCTCAACCCTATTCCCATTAAACTGCTGACCACCCAATTTCCTTTTCTGGCTCCTGTGTTAGCTGACATTGTTATTGGTTCTCGCTCCTCAGGTACTGTCCCCCCTCTCCCACAAATCTACCATCATCACCCCTCTCCTCAAAAAAACAACCCTTGACCCATCCATCTTTGCAAATTACCGCCCCATCTCAAGCTTCAGACTCTGGTTAAATAAATAGAAATCTTAGGCATAACACTGAACTGGCAAGAGGCTCAAGTCCTTCAATACTGTTCAGAGTGAAATCTGTTTGAGCCTGGTTACTCTGATTGTTGATTCATAATCCTCAGGAAAGTAGGGTACAAACAAAATCAGCAAGAAATGTTGAATCTATTGAAATGAAAGGAACTGTGTGTAATCTACTGGCACTTCAACTCTGCATAATGTGAGTTCTCGATCATTCAGTCATTGGAAATATTTATTCCCAGATCTATAGTGGGTTGATAGTGGAGATTATTTGAACACTTAATCAAATTATCAGTTAAAATGATCAAATTCAGACAGGATTGAATATTTGACATGTGTATTGAACGCTTTTTTCATTCTGTTTCATATCACTCCACTAGTTGGTTAATTGAGAATAACCAGCGAGTTCAGAGCTAGTTAATTGAGAATAACCAGTGAGTTCAGAGCTAGTTACAGTAATTGAGACTAACCAGTGAGTTCAGAGGTATGGCTTCAGATATGTCGTGAGTTTCAGTTACTGTTTGGGTTGAATGCGTGTTATTAGGGAGGCATGGATTTGAATAGCTGGCCAACTAGATCAATGTTTGGATAAACTGTAGAATTTTCCTAAACCATAATGCAATTGATACAGCAGCTTATATTTTTAATTTTCTGTATTTGGCAGAATGTAGAAGCAGCATTTTTTGCAGTTTGTATAGAAGCAGAGTTGCAATTTGGGCTATGAAGCTGGCAAAAAGTTTAATCTGGGCAGCAAATTTAACAAGAATTCTAGATGTAAATGACTACACAATGGATACAGAGGAAAACTGGAAGAGGACAAGGAATCAATTCATTTTGCGAGTACATTACCCCATAAATTTTTCCACACAAATCACTAAAAGTTGCGACACAGGTTAGCAAGGCCATAAAAAAAAAACAAGCACTAGGGTTTATTTCCAGAGGGATAGAATTGAAAAGTAGTGAAGTTATGCTAAACCTGTATCGAACCTTGGTTAGACCACACTTAGAGTACAGCGTACAGTTCTCGTCGCCATATTATAAAAAGGATATAGAGGCACTGGAGAGGGTGCAGAGAAGATTTACAAGGATGATACCAGAAATGCGAGGGTATACATATCAGGAAAGGATGAACAGGCTGGGTCTCTTTTCTCTTGAAAAAAGAAGGCTGAAGGGTGACCTAATAGAGGTCTTTAAAATTATGAAAGATTTTGATAGAGTGGATACAGAGAGAATGTTTCCACTTGTGGGGAAGAGTATAACTAGAGGCCATCAATATAAGATAGTCACCAAGAAATCCAATAGGGAATTCAGAAGAAACTTCTTTACCCAGAGAGTGGTGAGAATGTGGAACTCGCTACCACTGAGTGGTTAAAGCAAATAGTATAGATGCATTTAAGGGGAGGCTAGACAAGCATATGAGGGAGAAGGGAATAGAGGGTTATGCTGATAGATTTAGATGAGGAAAGACGGGAGGCGGCCCATGTGGAGCATAAACGCCGGTATGGACTGGTTGGGCCGAATGGCCTGTTTCTGTGCCATATATCATAATGTAATCTCCAACCTCCCTTTCCTCTCCAAAGTCCTTGAATGTGTGGTCGCCTCCCAAATCCGTGCCCATCTTTCCCGGAACCCCGTGTTTGAATCCCTCCAATCAGATTTCCACCCCTGCCACAGTACCGAAACGGCTCTCAAAGTCACAGCTGACATCCGTTGTGATTGTGACAAAGGTAAACTATCCCTCCTCATCCTTCTCGACCTGTCTGCAGCCTTTGACATAGTTGACCACTCCATCCTCCTCCAACGCCTCTCCACCGTCGTCCAGTTGGGTGGGACTGAACTCGCCTGATTCCATTCTTATCTATCTAATCATAGCCAGAGAATCACCTGCAATGGCTTCTCTTCCCACTCCCGCATCATTTCCTGAGGTCCTCCAAGGATCTATCCTTGGCCCCCTCCCATTTCTCATCTACATGCTGCCCGTTGGTAAAATCATCCAAAAACACAGCGTCAGTTTCCACATGTACGCTGATGACACCCAGCTCTACCTCACCACCATTTCTCTTGAACCCTCCACGGTCTCTAAATTGTCAGATTGCTTGTCCGACATCCAGTTCTGGATGAGCAGAAATTTTCTCTAATTAAATATTGGGAAGACCAAAGCCATGGGGCAGGATTTTCATTGGGCCGTGGAGGCGGGATTGTAGGCATGTGGGGGGTTAAAATCCCGAAATCGGGGGGCACGAACCCATCCAGCCCCCAACCAGCCTCCATGCCAGTTTCAAAGGAGGCGGGTACCCGACCCGCACTGGGACCCGCCTCCCCGAGCGGGAAGGGGATTAGTGCCAATTAACTGCCTGTTAACTGGTAGTTAACAGGCAGTTTTTAGCCTAATCTCTATTTTCATTCTTGAAGTGTGGGATTCCCGACGGCCCCAAACCATGCCAAGTTAGCGAGGCGGGCCGTCGGGCTGAAGGGCTTGGAGGGTTCGAGATGTCTGATGTTCAGGTGAGTGATGGGTGCATGAGTGAAGAGGTAAGTGTGTTTGGTGTGTTTAAAGTGTTTAAAGAAGTTTTACTTACCTTTACAGCCTTCCTTCCTTCAGGTCTCGGGAGTCCCTCATCTCACCGGCACAGAAAGCAGAATGGCCGCGATCTGTCAAAAATTGCAACATTCAGCTTTCTGTTCCGCAGAGATCTCTAAATCAGCCTGAGAGGAAGGAATTAACTTAGAGTACAGATTGTCAGTGTTTGACAGCTTCAAACAGCTGTGAAACGCTGATATTTCATCTGTCAAAAGGTGACGTCACCTGCTGCCGGGTGGCCCTTAATTGGCCTGCTGAGCCCGCTGGGCGGGCTCAACAAGGTCAATCAAGTCAAAATCGCATGGGTTGGCTACAACTCGATTGAGGCAGGACTGCAACCCTGAAAGTTGTAGTCTCGCCTCCTCAATGAAAATCCAGCCCATTGTCTTCAGTCCCCAGCACAAACTCCGTTCGCTAGCCACTGACTCCATCCCTCTCCCTAGCATCTGTCTGAGTTGAACCAGACTGTTCACAACCTTGGTGTCATATTTGACCCTGAAATGAGCTTCCGACCACATATCCGCACCATAGCAAAGACCGCCTATTTACACCTCCGTAACATTGCCCATCTCCGCCCCTGCCTCAGCTCATCTGCTGCTGAAACCCTCATGTTACCTCTAGACTTGACTATTCAAATGCAGTCCCAGTTGGTCTCCCACATTCTATCCTACGTTAACATGGTCATCCAAAACTTGGCTGCCCGTGTCCTAACTCACACCAAGTCCCATTCACCCATCACCCCTGTGCTCGCTGACCCATATTGGCTCCCGGTTAAGCAACGACTCAATTTTAAAATTCTCATCCTGGTTTTCAAATCCCTCTATGGCCTCGCTATCTCTAATCTCCTCCAGCCCACAAACCCACCTTCAGCTGCCTCAGCCCCAAGCTCTGGAATTCCCTCCCTAAACCTCTCAGCTTCTCTACCTCTCTCTCCTCCTTTAAGATGCGCCTTAAAACCTACCTCTTTGACCAAGCTTTTGGTCATCTGTTCGAATTTCTCCTTATGAGGCTCAGTGTTATAACACTCCTGTGAGGTACTTGGGACATTTTACTACATTAAACGTGCTATATAAATACAAGTTGTTGTTGTTGTTGTTGTGAACCTACATCTTAGCTGCCAATAAAATTGGGAATTTGTGAATGCACAAAGAAAACACATTTCTAAAGATTGCGCTTTTCACCAGTGGGATTTGAAGGAGGCAACGTCGGAATAACAAGACTCAGAAAGCACAAACTGAGAAACCCTGCATGAATCTCTCACATTAAAAGATGTCGTAACCATAAAATCAGGGAATTTTCCAGGTTGCTCAGTTGCTGATACAGCAAGGAAGATTGCTGCAGTGTCATGGCAACCTCAACATCAGGCAATGTTATCCATCACGTAGCAATATTTTGAATATTTCAGCTTTATCTTGGTTTTTATTAAAATGATACTACAACGAATAATTCTGTATCAGTTGTGGTCACTATTCAAATCCTGAAACACTATACAAAAAATATTTAAAAATAGCACAGAGGCAACACCTTCAGCTGTTGGAGAGGTTTTGAACTAGCTTGGCAGGGGGATGGGAACATGAGCATAGATTCAGAAGAGAGAAATAACAACATAAAATGCTGGAAATACTCAGCAGGCCAGGCAGCATCTGTGGAGAGAGAAACAGAGTTAACGTTTCAGTCTGGGACCCTTCATCAGAACTGGAAAAAGCTGGAGATGTAATAGATATTAAGCAGGTGCAGAGACGGGGGTGGGGGTGGGTGGGGGGTTAGGAGGGGAGGAAGGAATTGAAAGAACACCCTGTACTTTTGTAAGAGGCAGGAAAGATAAAATGTTGCAAATGGGAATGGCAAAAATCATACTGCATGAAAAATGGGGGCAGGGATAATTATCTGAAATTGTTGAACTCAATGTTGAGTCCGGCAGGCTGCAAAGTGCCCAATCGAAAGATGAGGTGCTGTTCCTCGAGCTTATTTTGAGCTTCATTAGAACAATGTAATAGGCCGAGGTCAGAGAGATCAGAGTGGGAGTGAAGCGGTGAATTAAAGTGACAGGCGACCGGAAGCTCAGGGTCACCCTTACGGACTGAACGGAGGTGTTCCACAAAGCAGTCGCCCAATCTGCGTTTGGTCTCCCCAATGTAGAGGAGACCGCATTGTGAGCAGCGAATACAGTATATTAAATTGCAAGAAGTACAAGTAAATCGCTGTTTCACCTGGGAGGGGTGTTTGGGGCCCTGGACAGTGGGAAGGGAGGAGGTAAAAGGGCATGTGTTGCATCTCCTGCGCTTGCACGGGAAGGTGCCAGTTGAAGGAGAAGGGCTGTTGGGGGTGATTGAGGAGTGGACCAGGGTGTCGCGGAGGGAGCGGTCCCTTCGGAATGCTGAAAGGGGAGGTGAGGGGAAGATGTGTTTGGTGGTGGGATCACGTTGGAGGTGGCGGAAATGGCGGAGGATGATCCGTTGAATGTGGAGGCTGGTGGGGTGAAAGGTGAGGACAAGGGGAACCCTATCGTGGTTCTGGGAGGGAGGGGAAGGGGTGAGAGCAGAGTTGCGGGAAATAGAACGGACACGGTCAAGGGCCGTGTCAACCACGGTAGAGGGGAATCCTCGGATGAGGAAAAAGGAAGACATGTCAGAAGCACTAGTATGGAAGGTGGCATCGTCAGAACAGACGCGGCGGAGACGGAGAAACTGGGAGAATGGAATAGAGTCCTTACAGGAAGTGGGGTGGGAGGAAGTGTAGTCCAGGTAGCTGTGGGAGTCGGTGGGCTTGTAGTGGATGTTTGTTGAAAGCCGATCGCCAGAAATGGAGACGGAGAAGTCAAGGAAGGGAAGGGAAGAGTCAGAGATGGACCATGTGAAGGTGAGGGAAGGGTGGAAATTGGAAGTGAAGTGAATGAACTTATCTAATTCAGGGCGAGAGCAGGAAATGGCACCAATACAGTCATCGATGTACCAGAAAAAGAGGTGAGGGAAGGGACCTGAGTAGGACTGGAACAAAGAATGTTCCACTTCTCCGTCTCCATTTCTGGCGATCGGCTTTCAACAAACATCAGAAGAGAGAGAAGCTAAGCTGGAAATGAAGGGCAGAAAATTAGTAAGTGAGTTTGGAAGGCAGAGGAAACAAAGGCTAGAAAATAAACAAAGGAATTTGCAGTGCTTAATGGTATTTACTTATAGAATCATAGATTTTAAAGCAAGGAGTCCAGTGAATAAGGCAGATGAGCTGAGAGCACGGATAGACACGTGGAAGTATGATATCATAGCTATTACTGAAACATGGCTTAAAGAAAGACAGGAATAGCAGCTCAACATTCCTGGATACAAGGTTTTCAGATGTGATAGGGGGATAAAAAAGGAGGGGTGATCACAATATTGGTTAAAAAAAATTACAGCGGTCAGGAGGGATGATATGCTGGAAGGATCATCAAATGAGTCCACATGGGTTGAACTGAAGAATGAAAAAGGGGCAATCACACTGCTGGGAGTGTACTATGGACCCCCAAACAATCAGAGGGAGATAAAAGAGCAAATATGTAGGCAAATTTCTGAGAAGTGCAAAAACAATAGGGCAGTAACAGTAGGGGATTTCAACTACCCAAATATTAACTGGGATAAAATCAGTGTGAAAGGAATAGAGGGCACAGAATTCTTAAAATGCATTCAGGAGAACTTTTTAGCCTGTACGTAGCAAGTCCAACAAGAGAGGGGACAATTCTGGACTTAGTTTTAGGGAATATAGCTGGGCAGGTGTAAGAGGTATCAGTGGGAGAGCATTTTGGTGGTAGTGATCATAATTCAGTTAGATTTAGTGTAGTTATGGAAAAGGACAAAGATAGACCAGGAGTAAAAGTTCTCCATTGGGGAAAGGCCAATTTTACTAAGCTGAGATGTAATTTAGCAAAAGTGGACTGGAAACAGCTACTTGAAAGTAAATCAGTGTCAGAGCAGCGGGAGGCATTCAAGGAGGAGATAGTGAGGGTTCAGTGCAAATATGTTCCCACAAAGAAAAAGGGTGGAACTTCCAACTCTAGAGCCCCCTGGATGTCAAGGGGCATACAGGGTAGGATAAGGCAGAAAAAAAGGGAAGCTTATGTTCAGATACCGAGAACTCAATATTGCAGAAAGCCGAGAGGAGTGTAGCAAGTGCAGGGGTGAAGTTAAAAAGGAAATTAGGAAAGCAAAGTGAGGACATGAAAAAATATTGGCAAGTAAAATCAAGGAAAACCCAAAGATGTTTTATAAATATGTAAAGAGCAAGAGGATAACTAAGGAAAGAGTGGGGCCTATGAGAGACCAAAAAGGTAAAGTGTGTGTGGAGGTGGAAGACGTGGGTATGTTTCTTAATGAACACTTGGCGTCTGTCTTCGCAAAAGAGAGGAACGATGTAGACATTGTAGTTAAGGAGGAGGAGTGTGAAATATTAGATGAGATAAACAGTGAAAGAGGGGAAATATTAAGGGGTTTAGAATCTTTGAAAGTAGATAAAATCGCCAGGCCCGGATGAAATGTATCCCAGTCTGTTAAGAGAAGCAAAGGGAGGAAATAGCGGAGGCTGTGACCATCATTTTCCAATCCTCCCTGGCTATAGGCGCGGTACAGGAGGACTGGAGGACTGCTAACATTGTACCATTGTTTACAAAGAGGAGTAAGGGATAGACCGAATAATTACAGGCCAGTCAACCCAACCAGTGGTGGGCAAATTATTAATTGCCATTTCGAAAGGCACAGATTAATCAAGGGCAGTCAGCATGGATCTGTTAAGGGAAGGTTATGTCTGACTAACTTGATTGAATTTTTTGAGGAGGTAAAAAGGAGGGTCGAATATTTGATGTAGACTACATGGATTTTAGCAAGGCTTTTGACAAGGTCCCACATGGCCGACAGGTCAGAAAAGTGAAAGCCCATGAGATCCAAGGGAAAGTAACAAGTTGGATCCAAAATTAGCTTAGTGGCAGGAAGCAAAAGGTAATGGTTGACTGGTGTTTTTGTGACTGGAGTGGGGTTCCACAGGGCTCAGTGCTAGGGGCAAAAAATTGGACAGGGACAGAAACCTGTCGATGTCACCGCGGCCCCCGGGTTTACGGCCGCTGAAAATGGCCGGAACGCTACCTGGCAAAACTTCACACTGGGGCCTGGAGATTTGTAGCACAGTGCAAACTTACCATTTAATGACCTCCTGGTGTCATTAGTGGAGGCATCCAACCCGAAGTAGCATTGCATCTTACAACCTCTGGGAGCAAGGCTGTGGAGTTCGCAATGAATTGTAGGCAATTAAAATTGCATTAAATATAATTCCCAAATGGCAGTCTTCATCTCTTAAAGCTGAATTGTCTTCCGTACCTAAAAAAAAAAGGTAAAAGTACTTCAGTACTAACACAAATGGCTCAGTAAGCCAGGGAAGGAGCACCCAGGGTCTCGTCCAGAGCACTCCAGCTTTGTGCAGGGGGTCAACACTGCAAGAGAGGCCCTCTACCCACAGGGGCCAGGAGGCCCTCCAGAAAGAACAATGTGGGACCACATCACCGAGACTGTCACTGGCAACAGTGTCGTCCCCACAACCTGACTCCAGTGCCCAAAGAAGCTTCATGACATCAGACGAGTGGTCAAGGTCAGTGAATATATCTTCAAGAGCCATCTCCTACCATCTGCTTCACTAGCCTCACACACTGCTCCATGCACGACCACCCCACCCCACCCCTCCCCGCCCCACAATTATTCACCTACCAACAATCTGCAATCACGAGGCACATCTCCCATTCCTAGCCTCACCTCACCCACTTGGAGGAGACGGTGCTGGCCATTCTTGGCAGGGGCATGGCTGAGCCCTTATCCAGTGGCGAGGGTGAAAGGATACAAGATGCTGGTATTGCACCCTACGTAAACTTGAGGTCATCCAAAACTTGGCTGTCTGTGTCCTAACTCGCACCAAGTCCCGTTCGCCCATCTCTCCTGTGCTCGCTGACCTACATTGGCTCCCAGTTAAGCATTGCCTCGTTTTCAAAATTCTCGTCCTTGTTTTCAAATTCCTCCATGGCCTCATCCCTCCCTATCTCTGTAATCTCCTTCAGCCACACAACCTCCCACCCCCCCCCCCGAGATATCTGCACTCCTCTAATTCTGCCCTCTTGAGCAACCCTGATTATAATCACAACCTTTGGTGGCCGTGCCTAAACCTCTCCACCTCACTACCTCTCTTTCCTCCTTTAAAACGCTCCTTAAAACCTAACTCTTTGACCAAACTTTTGGTCACCTGCCCTAATTTATCCTTATGTGGCTCGGTGTCAAATTTTTTGTCTTAAAATATTCCTGCGCAGCACCTTGGGACATTTTACTACGTTAAAGGTGCTATATAAATACGAGTTATTGTTGTTGCTGGTATTCTCATATGTTATCCTCCTTCTGGCATGCACCTCATGCTTTCCCACCCTCCCTTCAGCCCCAACTCCACCCTTGTGCCTTCCTCATTTCACACACCCAAGAAATGCAGCTTGCCCAGTCAGTGGATGACCAAGAGGAGGGAGAGGAGAGTGAAGAAGAAGAAGATGATTGATTTGACACTCCCAGCCACCAGGTCAACCGGCAAGTCCATCTGCAGTGTCCCCCACTGAAAGTCAGCAGCCTTCCACCAGCCACGCTGCAGCCACTGGGGTAGCACTGCGGGACATCAGTAGGATAGGCAATGGCACACACAAGACAGTCACTAAGGAATGCATAAGGGTGATGAGTTGATTTCCTGATGTCATATTGGATGGATAGATGTATAAAGTTGGACTGGAAAGTTTGCTTTGTCGTCGCTTTTATTTTAGCATTGTGGCCAAGAGGATGCTGTGATGGTCAGTAACAGAGGGAAGGTAAGATGTGGGACTAATGTTGAAAGGGGAATTGGGGTTGTGGTCACTGGGATCACAGGCAGATGATTCCATCCCAGATATCCTGGCCAGAATGGGGCTGTCTGGGTTGCATCCTTCCTTCTGCTTCCTCCTCCTCTGTGTCTTCCTCCTCCCTCTGCGAGTGGATGCTGTAAATCTGAAATGACAGCATAAAATGCTGGAAACACTCAGCTGGTCAGGCAGAATCTCGAACAGAGACGTGAACACTGTTTCTGACCTGCTGTATATTTGAAGCATTTTCTGTCTTCTCATAGGCCTTCCTTTACCATCCGAGTCCTTGCAAGCATCCAGCAGCACTCCCTACACACTTAAAAAACTTTTAATATCAATTGCAGCAAGCCATTACTTCAATAAAATCAAAAAATCTGCCCAAAATTTTAAATGCAAACTTACCTGAAAATTGTGTGTGTCCCTTAAGAGGTGCTGACAGCACCTCTCTGAGTCTGCTTGCACACTAGGTTTACCTGGGGTGCTTAGGAAGTTCACAGTGGCGACGATAAATTGCATGCCGACTGACGTCACCACTCCACTTTTTTTATCAGGGCGTTACTTAAGAATTTGCGATACCCGGGCCCCGCCACCAGAATAGTGGCAGCCGCCGCTTTCTTGACTTAACACTGTGCTAACAGATGGCACTAAGGTAGGGACTTTCTCCCCCAATGCCCCTTTCTTTACATGGTATATATCAATGATTTAGACTTCAATGTAAAGGGCATGATTAAGAAGTTTGCAGAAGATGCAAAAATTGGCCATGTGGTTGATAGTGAGGAAGATAGCTGTAGACTGCAGGAAGATATCAATGGACAAAAAATAGGACCTCAAAGGTAGTAATCTCAGGATTGCTACCAGTGCCACATGCTAGTCAGAGTAGAAATAGAAGGATATTTCAGATGAATACGTTGCTAGAGGAATGGTGCGAGGGGGAGGGATTCAAATTCCTGGGACATTGGAACCGGTTCTGGGGGAGGTGGGACCAGTTCAAACCGGACGGTTTGCGCCTGGGCAGGGCAGGGACGGATGTCCTAGGGGGAGTGTTTGCTAGTGCTCTGGGGGAGGGTTTAAACTAAAATGGCAGGGGTTTGGGAACCTGAGCAGGGGGACAGAGGAAAGGGAAACAAGGATAAAAGCAAAAGATAGGAAGGAGAAAAACAAAAGTGGCAGTCAGAGAAATCAACGGTTTAAATCAAACATGGCCACAATAAATAATAATTCTAATAGGTCTAAGAGCATTAAAAAAACAAGCCTGAAGGCATTGTGTCTTAATGCGAGGAGCATTCGTAATAAGGTGGATGAATTAGCTGCGCAAATAGAGGTAAACGAATATGATTTGATTGGGATTACGGAAACATGGCTCCAGGGTGGCCAAGGCTGGGAACTCAACATCCAGGGGTATTCAATATTCAGGAAAGATAGGCAAAAAGGAAAGGGAGGTGGGGTAGCATTGCTGGTTAAAGAAGGGATTAACACAATTGTAAGGAAGGATATTAGCTCTGATGATGTGGAATCTGTATGGGTAGAACTGAGAAATACCAAGGGGCAGAAAACGTTAGTGGGAGTGGTATATAGACCTCCAAACAGTAATGCGGAGGTTGGGGATGGCATTAAAAGGGAAATTAGAGAAGCGTGCATTAAGGGCACCGCAGTCATCATGGGTGACTTTAATCTACATATAGATTGGGCTAACCAAATTAGTAACAATACTGTGGAGGAGGAATTCCTGGAGTGTTTATGGGATGGTTTCCTGGACCAATATGTCGAGGAACCAACCAGAGATCAGGCCACCTTAGACTGTGGATTATGTAATGAGAAAGGATTAATTAGCAATCTTGTTGTACGAGGCCCCTTGGGTCGGAGCGATCATAATATGATCAAATTCTTCATTAAGATGGAGAATGAAGTAGTTGACTCAGAGACTAGGGTCCTGAACTTAAATAAAGGAAACTACGATGGTCTGAGGCGCGAGTTGGGTAGGATTGATTGGGGAATGTCACTCAAAGAGTTGACGGTGGATAGGCAATGGGAAACATATAAAGGCCGCATGGATGAACTACAGAATTTGTTCATCCCAGTTTGGCATAAAAATAAAACAAAAAAGATGACTCAACCGTAGCTAACAAGGGAAATTAGGGCTAGCATAAGATCCAAGGAGAGGACATGTAAATTGGCCAGAAAAAGCAGTAAACCTGAGGATTGGGAGCAGGTTAGGATTCAACAAAGGAGGACAAAGGGATTAATTAAGAAAGGGAAAATAGAATATGAGAGTAAGCTTGCAGGGAACATAAAAACTGCCTGTAAAAGCTTTTATAGATATGTGAAGAGAAAAAGATTGGTGAAGTCAAACGTAGGTCCCTTGCAGTCAGAATCAGGGGAATTTATAATGGGGAACAAAAAATGGCAGACCAATTAAATACATATTTTGATTCTGTCTTCACAAAAGAGGACACAAATAACCTCCCAGAGATGTCGGGGAACATAGGATCTGATGAAAGGGAGGAACTGATAGAAATCAGTATTTGTAGGGAAATGGTAATAGGGAAATTGATGGGATTGAAGGCCGATAAATCCCCAGAGCCTGATCATCTACATCCTAGGGTACTTAAGGAAATGGCCCTAGAAATAGTAGATGCATTGCTGATCATCTTCCAACATTCGATGGAATCTGGAACAGTACCCATGGATTAGAGGGTAGCTAATGTTACCCCACTATTCAAAAAAGGTGGTAGAGTGAAAATGGGGAATTACAGACCGGTAAGCCTGACATTGGTAGTGGGGAAAATGCTTTCGTCCATTATAAAAGATGTAATAGCAGAGCACTTGGAAAACAGTGACAGGATCGGACAAAGTCAATATGGATTTACAAAAGGTAAATCGTGCTTGACTAATCTACTGGAATTTTCTGAGGATGTAACTAGTAAAATAGATAAGGGAGAACCAGTGGATGTGGTGTATCTGGACTTTCAGAAGGCTTTCGATAAGGTCCCACATAAGAGATTAGCGTGTAAAATTAAGGCACATGGGATTGGGGGCAAGGTATTGACTTGGATAGAGAACTGGTTGGCAGACAGAAAGCAAAGAGTTGGAATAAACGGGTCTTTTTCCAAGTGGCAGGCAGTGACTAGTGGGGTACCGCAGGGATCGGTCCTTGGACCCCAGCTATTCACAATATATATTAATGATCTAGATGAGGGAACTAGATGTAATATCACCAAATTTGCAGACGACACAAAGCTGGGTGGGCGTGTGTGCTGTGAGGAGGATGCCGAGAAACTACAGGATGATTTGGACAGGTTGGGTGATTGGGCAGAAGCATGGCAGATGCAATATAGCGTGGATAGAAGTGAGGTTATCCACTTTGGTGTCAAAAACAGGAAGGCAGATTATTATCTGAATGGCAATAGATTGGGAGAAGGAGAAGTGCAACGAGACCTGGGTGTCCTTCTGCACCAGTCGCTGAAGGTAAGCATGCAGGTGCAGCAGGTGGTTAAGAAGGCAAATGGTATGTTGGCCTTCGAAGCGAGAGGGTTTGAGTACAGGAACAAGGATGTCTTGCTGCAGTTGTACAGGGCCTTGGTGAGACCACATCTTGAGTATTGTGTGCAGTTTTGGTCGCCTTATCTGAGGAAGGATGTTCTTGCCATGGAAGGAGTTCAGCGAAGATTCACCAGGCTGATACCTGGGATGGCAGGAATGACGTATGAGGAGAGATTGGGATGATTGGGCTTGTACTCGCTGGAGTTTAGAAGAATGAGAGGGGATCTCATTGAAACTTATAAAATTCTGACAGGACTGGACAGACTAGATGCTGGAAGGATGTTCCCGATGGTCGGGGAGTCCAGAACCAGGGGTCACAGTCTAAGGATAAGGGGTAGGCCATTTAGGACAGAAATGAGGAGAAATTTCTTCACTCAGAGAGTGGTGAACCTGTGGAATTCTCTACCTCAGAAGGCAGTAGAGGCCAATACATTAAATATATTCAAGAAGGAGTTAGATATATTTCTTAAGACTAAAGATGTTGTGTCTGTGTGTTGATAGAGACACTGAAGACAGGAGTTGGTTTGATAGGTGTTTACTAAACAAAGTCTGGAGGGGAACTAACGGATACAATACAATATTCAGGCTTATATAGCCGAGTGGCCATTACCGGCATTACAGTACACATGGGGCTCTTAAAGGCACATACACTACAATTCCTCCCCTTTTAGCTAACCAGTACATAATATTTTAAGTAATTATTAATTACATGTTACAAGAAAAATAATCTATACATTGCTGCAGTTAATTAATTATAAGTCAGTCTCTCTGGAGGCTTCCTGACTCGGTCCGGATAACGCCTCAGTGGTGTAGTAGTTTCTGGTGGTGTAGTAGGTTCTTTTGTCAAGGCTGATTCGGCTTGAATGCCAGTGTCGGGTTCATCGGGTTCCAGTATCACTGGATCGGAGGTAGATATGGGTATCTCTACTTCATCGTTAGGCGTATAGAATTGTGGTGTAGGTTGTCCCTTTTCGGATGACTCTATGGTTTCGTCAGCATGGCGCCTTATTATGCTTTCTCCGATGTCCACGGTATACATCAGCGGTCCTAGTCGTGTGCAGATAGTTCCAGGCTGCCATTTCTCGGTACGGTAGTCCCGGGCCAAAACTTGTTGACCTATCTGGAAGGTTCTAGTTGGCCTTTCATTCATGCCTTGAAATTGCCGGTTCTCCACGTCCCTTCTGATGTTGGGCTTGATCAAATCCAGCCGGCATCTTAGGCTTCTATTGAAGAACATCATGGCGGGAGTTTGCTTTGTAACCATATGTGTTGCATTCCTGTATGCGAACAAGAAGTTATCCACCTTGTGCTGAAGTTTTATGTCTTCATTACCTATGGCCTTTATGGCCTTCTTGAAGGTCTGGACAAACCTTTCAGCCAATCCATTGGTGGCGGGTTGGTATGGGGCGGACGTGTAGTGCTTAACCCCATTGTTTTTTAAGAACTTCCTGAATTCTTCGGACACAAATTGCAGTCCATTATCAGAACAGATCTGTTCCGGCAGCCCATTCCTGGCAAATATGGTCCTTAATACTGTGATGGTTTTTTCCGTGGTGGTGGAGGACATCTTTATTACCTCCGGCCACTTGGAGTGTGCATCAACCACGATTAAGAACATTGAGTCCACAAATGGACCAGCAAAGTCGATGTGTACCCTTTGCCAGGGAGATGAGGGCCACTCCCATGGATGTAGAGGGGCTTGGGGTGGAGCGTTTTGGACCTTCTGTCATCCTAGGCAGCTCTTGGTCATTTCTTCGATGTCTCCATCGATACCTGGCCACCATACAAACGCTCTGTCTAGGTTCTTCATTTTCACTCCACCCAGATGCCCCTCGTGAAGCTCCTTTAGCACTTTATCCTGGAGTTTGGGTGGAATCACCACTCTGGATCCACACATCAAGGTTCCTCGGCACACTGACAGCTGTTCTCTTCTTTGCGAGAATGCTGGCAACAGTGGTTCGCCATGTGCTGGCCATCCCTTCACCGTTAAGTCGTAGACTCGTGAGAGAGTCGGGTCATTTCTCATTTCCTTTTCAATGGCAGAATTTGTTACTGGTAGACATTCCACTATGGTTGAGTGGAACATCTCCACTGGGTCTACTGTAGGTGCCTCTTTTACCGTTGGTAACGGTAGGCGCGATAAACCATCAGCATTCCCATGCTGTTTTGATCCTTTGTATTCTATGTTGTATTGGTGTGCCCCTAGAAAAAGGGACCACCTCTGTAGCCTTTGCGCTGTCATAATGGGAACACCCTTTTTAGGGTTGAATATGGAGATGAGGGGTTGATGGTCAGTTAACAAGGTAAATTTTTGTCCGTGTAGGTAATGGTTGAATTTCTTCACTCCCCATACCAGGCTGAGTGCTTCCCTGTCGATTTGGGCATAGTTACGCTCAGCTGAGTTCAATGAGCGTGACGCAAAAGCTATCGGCCGTTCCGAGCCAACAGGGAATTTATGCGATAATACTGCTCCTATGCCGTAAGGGGATGCATCGCACGCCAGTCTGATTGGCAGTGATGGGTTGTAATGAGCCAAAACTTCTTTGGACATAATTAAGTCTTTGCATTTATGGAAGGCACGTTTACAGTCTTCGCTCCATTTCCAAATTACTCCTGTTTGTAGCAGTTCATTAAGAGGGTGTAGAAGAGTTGATAAGTTCGGTAAAAATTTATGATAGTAATTTATTAATCCCAGGAATGACCTTAATTGTGAAACATTTTCAGGTGCTGGGGCTTTTATGACCGCTTCAATTTTTTCAGGTGACTTATGCAACCCTTTCTTATTAATTATGTGGCCACAATATGATATTTGATTTTGGAAAAATTCGCACTTGGGGCGATTTGCTCGTAGGCCCCGTTCTCTCAGCCTAGTGAGCACCTGCTCCAAATTGGCAAGGTGCTCGTTGTCATTTTCTCCTGTTACAAGGATGTCATCTAGGTAGCATTGAGTCCCCGGAATCCCTTGGAGGACTTGCTCCATAGCTCTTTGCCAGAAAGCTGGAGCGGATGCTACTCCGAAAACCAGTCGATTGTACTGGTACAGACCTTTGTGTGTATTTATCGTGAGATATTTTTTAGAGACCTCTTCAACCTCCATCTGTAGATATGCCTGTGCCAAGTCAATTTTGGTGAAACGTTTCCCTCCGGATAGTGAGGCAAAAATATCTTCTATCCTCGGAAGAGGATACTGTACCGTGTGAAGGACCGGGTTTACAGTCACCTTGAAGTCTCCACAGATGCGAATTTTTCTCTGTTCTTCAGATTTATCATTCTTCAATGCTTTCTTCATGATGGGACGATGGGTGTTGCCCACTCGCTCCAATCTATTTTAGATAATACGCCTGCCTTTTCCAAATTCTCCAGCTCTGCCTCGACTGCTGGACGAATTGCGTATGGCACCGGTCTTGCCTTAAAAAACTTGGGAATTGCTGCATCTTCCACTTTTATTGAGGCGGTGATGCCTTTCAAGGTTCCTAGTTTCTCTTGAAACACTTCCTTGGCGTTGGCCAAGATGTCTTTTAATCGTTCAGGTATGACATCATCATCATTTTTTTCCTTACTGGTCACCGTCAGTGCCTGAATGGAGTGCCAGTCTAAACGTATTTTCCTGATCCATTCACGTCCCAACAGCGGTGGACCACCATCTTGTAGAACGTATAAATACGACTTCTGTATTTCCTTGCCGTTGTATACAACAGGCACCCTTATTTTTCCTTTGGGGTATACTTTCTGCCCCGTATATGTTTTCAAGATAATGGATGTGTCTTTTAAAGGTATATGCGGAAATAGCCGCTCGTAATCCCATCGATTTATGACGGTCAGAGCTGATCCTGTATCTAGCTCCATTTTAACTGGGGACCCTGCTATTGTGAGGGTAACCCAAATGGTCTGGTAATCTTCTTTGGGAATTACATTATGTAATTTGAGAGAGCTTAGTCTCTTGTTCCCGGAGTCGCTATCGTTCTTCTGGTCTTCGGGGCTACTGTCCGTCATCATTTGTACCTTTCTGTGCTTTTCCTTATTGATTTTTTTCCTGTTAGTGGATTTTTTGTTTCCAGATCGGCATACACGTGTAATGTGTCCCATCTTTCCGCATTGCCTGCATGCTTTGTCCTTGAACCAGCAGTCCCTCTGGTCATGGGTGGATCTGCCGCAGCGATAACATCTCTCGAAACCCCGTGTCATTTCATGGGTGCCGAAGTCTTGTGGCTTTTGCTATATCTCTGCAGCTCCTCTTGCACTGAAAGCCTTGTCCAGTGTTAAATCTTTCTCAGAAAGTAGCCTTTTTTGTGTTCCTACACTTAGGAGACCGCAGACGAATTTGTCTCGTAGAGAATCTGCCAGTCCTGCCTCGAATTGGCAGTGTAGGGTATCAACAATCTCCTTAAAATTCTTGTCCATCGGTTCGGCTGGAGTGATTAAGTTTCGTAACAGCTTGTATGTCTTTGCGCCCATTAGATTTAGAAGTACTGAAGCTTTTTTTTCATCTTCTATTCCATTTGCGGTGCAATATACCTCCACTCTTTCCACATATGTGGTCCAATCCTCTATCTCGTTATCAAAAGCATCAATATTGCCAGAATTAGGCATCTTAGAAAAGATATGGCGCTTCCCGCGCTTTTCTTTCTTTTCTGCAGAAAAGATATGGCGCTTCCTGTGCTTTCCCGCCGCTGCTGCCGATGACAACGCTGTTTCCCGCGGTTTCTGTTCTTTTTTATTTATTTATTTATTTACAGTTGGAGACTCGTTCCCGCTGGACTCTCTCTCTAGGTCTGAACGCCGACCTGCTTGCAGCGCCGGCCATCTCCCGAGTGCTCCCTCCCCGTCTGTTACTGCTTGCCTCCGCTTTCGCTGCTTGGCCCAGCTGTAGAGCCAGCCGCTGGAGCCCCAGCCTGACGCCCAGGAAGGATTACCGCAGTACCTGCCACCAGCTTGGCCAGCTGGTGAAACAACAGCTTCGTTCACTTCTTGATTCTTCTGGACGCCAGAGGAATCGATGTCCTTGAGGTCCTGACGAATTGTAGGTAAGTCCGTTTCCACTTCGTCGCCACTGTTGTGTCTGTGTGTTGATAGAGACACTGAAGACAGGAGTTGGTTTGATAGGTGTTTACTAAACAAAGTCTGGAGGGGAACTAACGGATACAACACAATACTCAGGCTTATATAGCCGAGTGGCCATTACCGGCATTATAGTACACATGGGGCTCTTAAAGGCACATACACTACAAAGGGGATCAAGGGGTATGGGAAGAAAGCAGGGACTGGGTACTGAATTTGGATGATCAGCCATGATTGCATTGAATGGCAGAGCAGGCTCGAGGGGCCGAATGTCCTACTCCTGCTCCTATCTTCTATGTTTTCTATGTTTCTATGACTGGTCAGGCAGGCAGATAAGTGGCAAATGGAATTCAATCTGGAGAAAAGTGTGAGGTAATGCATTTGGGGAGGGCAAACAAGTCAAGGAAATATACAATAAATGGTAGGATACTGAGAAGTGTAGAGGAACAGAGGGACCTTGGAGTTCATGTCCCCACAGATCCCTGAAGGTAGCAGGACAGGTAGATAAGGCGAATAAGGTGGCATATGGGATACTTTCCTTTATTAGCTGAGGCACAGAATATAAGAGCAGGGAGGTTATGCTAGAACTGTATAAAACACTAGTTAGGCCACAGCTAGAGTACTGCATACAGTTCTGGTCACCACTTTACAGGAAAGATGTGATCATACTAGAGAGGGTACAGAGGAGATTTACGAGGATGTTGCCAGGACTGGAAAATTTTAGCTACGAGCAAAGATTGGATAGGCTGGGGTTGTTTTCTTTGGAACAGAGGAGGCTGAGAGGAGATTTAATTGAGGTGTATAAAATTATGAGGGGCCTAGATAAAGTGGATAGGAAGGACTTATTTCCCTTCACAGAGAGGTCAATAACCAGGGGGCATAGATTTAAAGTAATTAGTAGAAGGATTAAAGGAGTTGAGGAGAAATTTTTTCACCCAGATTGTGGTGGGGGTCTGGAACTCACTGCCTGAAAGGGTTGTAGAGGCTGAAACCCTCAGCGCCTTTAAAAAGGACTTGGAGATGCACTTGAAGTGTCATAACCTACAGCGCTACGGACCAAGTGCTGGAAAGTGGGATTAAGCTGGGTAGCTCTTTTTCGGCCGGCACAGACACGATGGGCCAAATGGCCTCCTTCTGTGCTATAAATTTCTATGATTCTACAAACATCAGTTGCAGTATCAATTTCATTTCAATGCTGTTAGTTCACTTAAGATAAATAAAAATGATAGAAATATAGTGGTGTTCGTAGTGGTGTTTGTTTTTAACTTCTCATCAGAAAATTAGTTGCTGCTAAATTTGCTGTAACTACAGGGCAGTTGGCACTGGACATCAATAATATAAAATGGCCAGGCATTCAGCATCTTCAGAATTGCTATCAGCAAAAAAATAAAATCTGCAAAACTGAATAAAACTATTCCATAAACTTAACAAAATACAATGTAAAACAAATAATTGTAGGTACCCTGGAGTGACTGCAAGACACTCCGTCTATAACTTGTCATCTGAACTTCTTGATGCAATGCGTAGACAGCATCTAATTCTCTCAATAGCTGGCAAATGCTGCACTCCCAGATATCCATTGTTCTCCATATCTAAATTATAGTTGCAAATGAGAAATTGTCTGTTGGTTTCTCTGGGTCTCAGTGATGAAGAGCCACTTAGATTTTCATTTGGTGGAAATGACCACAGAAACCTTGTAAGGTGTTTTCGATCGCCGAGGTCTCTCTCTTTCTCGCTCTAGAGGCCTCTCTCTCTTGCACAGTAATTTACCGAGTGGTTCGACCCACTCACCCCTTAGGTTCTATACACTGGACTTTGAGGCAGGAACTGCAATGCAGAGAATACTCTATAGATCAAGTTTAATGAAATGAAATGAAATTTTATTGCATAAGGAAAAATTGAAAGTAAGCCAATAAGGTACATGGGAGGGAAAAACAAATCATAATACAGTACTAACCAATATATCCACAGGCTTCTACTTTACAAGGTTCATCATCAAATAGGGAAACACACGGAACATCGAGGGACAACAACTCATTGTTAATTATCCCCTAAAATGCCTACCCCCTAAACCTAGCTAGATGAGGTTATGAGGGGCCAGAAACATGCTCACCAATCCAAAACTGATGTTGGGTTGGGGTTCTTTACTTGGTGCTCTCTCTCGGGCCTGCCGTCGTCACGTGGTCGTTGGGCTGTAGGCGCAGCGGGCTGCCCAAGCTAATGGCGTCTCGGCCACCTTAATTCAGCAGGACTCGCCGTCCATCGTTTCGCCCACCGGCTGTCTTCTCGGTGCTCCTGCATAAAACGATGGTAGTCACAGTCTCGATTTCTCCGTGCTCCTGTACACGACGCTGGTGGCTACCCGTTCTGTAAGGCGTTTCGTTTTCTTCCTCTTTGCTGACTGTCTTCTCGTCTTGTCAACGGCCCAGGGTTTTTGTCGATGATCTCCCGATAACTACCCCGGGTCTCGTCTTCTTCTTCCGAGTCCGAAAAGGCCTTCTTCGGACCCCCGAGCAATCTCTCAAAAATGATCTGCACTGGTCTCTCCCGATGCTGATGCTCCTCAATGGCTACCAAAACCCGATGGTCTCCGATCCGAATAACTTTTCTCAACGCTACCCCAGGACTCCAGTTATACCTTTCATGGAGGCCCTTATCTCCCGCCATATCAAGGTTAGTCTTTGTTTAACTTTTGGCGGGCTTGTAGCACAGCGGGGTAGTCTTTGTGTTCAAAGTACCTTCGGGATGGCCGGTAACTGCCATCTCTGGTCTGGAATGACCTTGTATTGTCTTTAATGGGTCTTGATGTTTCTCCTTTGAATATGAAGCTGTTTCCCTTTGTCTGGGTAAACATTTAGATGGCCTTTATCTACAGGCCGATCTGATTGGATCTGCATCCAATCTATATGTATGGGGTACTGTCTGGTTTCGTTTTCTCCAAAACTGTGTTCCAGAACTTACTGTGGGCTGAATCCACAAAAGCTGTCTGTGGACTGCAGGAACCATTTTAAAATGTCCCAAAAAGCTGGTCACGGGGTCTGGTGGCCATTTTGTGTGCCCCTTTTTCTGGGCTTCTTTTAAAACAGTCTTTAAAATTAAGGCCTTTTCTGCCAATAGACCCTTATAGGACAATGTTCAATTTTGCGAATTCTACAGTCCCCCCTGATGATACTATAACTTGCTTGAAGTATCATAATTCTGGGTGAGCAAAATTTTCTGACTCTCCATAATCAAACCATCCCCTGTATTTACCTATCTATGACCCCACGACACATGCATTTCCCATTTCAGAGAACCCACAGTGTACATTAAGCATCTATAGACGGCGATACATTGGAATCAAAATCTGACGCACATTTCCAGGCGTGGAGGGGGGCCTAATACCCCTACACCACCTGGTTCATACATATTATCTTTTATTAATAACAACACACATAATAAAACTTCAATAAAATAATAAAGAAAGAAAAATACACACAAAATCACACATGAATACTATCAAAAATAGAGGAGGGAGGGAAACTTTAACTCTATACATAGCAGCAAAATTTAAATGGGTGTCTCCTCATCTACCCACACATAATGCTCCCTCCATTCTCCTCTGTTCTCATACTTCTGGAAACGTTTGTCCCTCTTACAATGTACAAAGAGTAAATAAATCACAATAAAAATCTGACATACTACGAGGATGTGGGAGGCTATCCTAATCCATGAGGGGACTTCTATATTAGTGAACAGGTCCCACCACTGTGGGGTCACTATCTATATATATAAAAGAGCTCGTCTGTCTGTCTGTCTGTCTGTCTGTCCGTCCGTTCTCTATACGTTCGAAAGTTATAGAGCGTACCTACACGCGCGTCACATCAAAAGAAAGCTTACGATTACGGACCGGTCATAGGCGTATTTACGTTTCGGCCGGACAAAAATTGCGCCCACGGTATCCAAAAAACATTCAAAATTCCGCTCATTAGCATCTCATTATCCGCTCATTAGCGATAGAATGACGTCGAGGTCGACCAATCGTACGCCGGGTTCCTGGCGCATGCGGGTGGGCCCTCCTACAGTCGAGTGACAGGACGAGTGACCAATCTTATGCTTCGGTGACCTGACGGTCGACCAATCGGTGCGTTTGTGGACAGGCCTTATCGCTCTGAACCGAGGTGAGTGTCAGCCATCTTGATTCCATTCTTTTTCCCGCTTTCTGCGTTTTTCTTTTCAAACCTACATTTCCAGCAAAAAAAAATTGCTTTTATTAAATTGTTTTAAAAAAAAACTTCATTCATTTGTAAATATTTTCTCTAACCTGAAGATTCTTTTTCCTACCTTTCCCCATTTTTGTAAGGCCTCAGAACCTAGGCCTCAAAGCCTGGGCCTCTCCTGCCCAGCCACGCCCGAGCTAGGTAATTGTCCCACGGCTTCTGCTAAGCTCCCCCCCGCCCCCCCATCCTCACATTACACGGGGCAACGGCGTCAGCCACGAGGGTCATGGGACATACACAGGGTGCGCGCGCAGCAGGAGCAGCTGAGACGCGGCGTCTCTCTCTGTTCCCCGCTCGGCTCGGGCGGGGGGGCGGGGCTCTCGGGAGTGCGGATCTCGGGCGGGGCTTGGAGAGCGGGAAGGGTTACCCCGGCAACCGGGCCCGCTGGCCGTCTCTCACAGCCGCAATCGACGGTCTTGAAGCCAGCTCGGGAGGGCGGGGCTCCGGAGAGCGGGAGGGCGGGGCTCCGGAGAGCGGGAGGCCGGTGCCCGGGAGGGTGGGGGCGGGGCTCGGGACATCGGGGGGGCGGGGCTCGGGACATCGGGGGGCGGGGCTCGTGACTTCGGGAGATCGGGTGACGGGAGATCGGGGGGCGGGACATCGGGAGATCGGGGGGCGGGACATCGGGAGATCGGGAGCGGGACATCGGGAGATCGGGGGGCGGGACATCGGGAGATCGGGGGTGGGACATCAGGAGATCGCGGGTCAGGACATCGGGAGTTCGGGGGGCGGGACATCGGGGGGCGGGACATCGGGGGACGGGAGATCGGGGGGCGGGACATCGGGAGATCGGGGGCGGGACATCGGGAGATCAGGGGACGGGAGATCGGGGGGCGGGACATCGGGAGATCGGGGGACGGGAGATCGGGGGGCGGGACATCGGGAGATCGGGGGGCAGGGCTCGGGGACTTCCCCTCTCCTCCTCCCCCCCTCCCCCCTCCTCCCCTTCCTCCCCCCTCCTCCCCCCTCCCCCTCCCTCCTCCCCCTCCCCCTCCACCCCCCTCCCTCCTCCCCCCTCCCCCACCTCCCTTCTCCCCCTCTTCTTCCCCCCATTCCCCCTTCCCCCCTCCCCCAATTCCCCCCTTCCCCCTCCCCCCATTCCCCTCTTTCCCCCCTCCATCCCCCATCCTCCCCTCCCTTCCCCCCTCCCCTCCCCCCCTTCCCCCCAGTCGCGCTCTTTCTTCCCCCGTCGCTCTCTCTCTTCCCCCCAGTCGCTCTCTCTTCCCCCCCAGTGGCTCACTCTCTTCCCCCCCAGTCGCTCTCTCTCTTCCCCCCAGTCGCTCTCTCTCTTCCCCCCCAGTCGCTCTCTCTCTTCCCCCCCAGTCGCTCTCTCTCTTCCTCCCCAGTCGCTCTCTCTCTTCCCCCCCAGTCGCTCTCTCTTCCCCCCCAGTCGCTCTCTCTCTCTTCCCCCCCAGTCGCTCTGTCTCTCTTCCCCCAGTCGCTCTCTCTCTCTTCCCCCCAGTCGCTCTCTCTCTCTTCCCCCCGTCGCTCTCTCCCTCTTCCCCCCAGTCGCTCTCTCTCTCTTCCCCCCCAGTCACTCTCTCTCTTCCCCCCAGTCGCTCACTCTCTTCCCCCCCAGTCGCTCTCTCTCTTTCCCCCGCAGTCGCTCTCTCTCTTCCCCCCAGTCGCTCTCTCTCTCTTCCCCCCCAGTCGCTCTCTCTCTTCCCCCCCAGTCGCTCTCTCTCTTTCCCCCCCAGTCGGTCTCTCTCTTCCCCCCAGTCGGTCTCTCTTTTCCCCCCCAGTCGCTCTCTCTCTTCCCCGCCAGTCGCTCTCTCTCTTCCCCCCAGTCGCTCTCTCTCTTCCCCCCCTGTCACTCTCTCTCTTCCCCACCAGTCGCTCTCTCTCTTCCCCCCCCAGTCGCTCTCTCTCTTCCCCCCCCACTCGCTCTCTCTTCCCCCCCAGTCGCTCTCTCTCTTCTCCCCCAGTCGCTCTCTCTCTTCCCCCTCAGTCGCTCTCTCTCTTCCCCCCCAGTCGCTCTCTCTCTTCCCCCCCAGTCGTTCTCTTTCTTCCCCCCCAGTCGCTCTCTCTCTTCCAACAACAACATGCCCTCGAAAAAGCTTCAGCACCGCCGGGCACTCCAGCTAGTATCTAATATATCTGCCCCTATTTCCAATGTCTTCTGCTCCAGCGTGTAAAAATGTTTCTGTGAAACGGCAACGGCAACAGCTTTTAGTATCTTGGTGAGGTGTTCAGGGAGAGGGGGAATGATATAGCCAAAATGTGCAACGAATCGTTGCAGATCGGTGAAATTTCTTTTGACAGTGAGGTGAACAGTGGAAGGTTCAGGAATAGGGACAATTCGCTATTGGGCCACTTGAACTTCTGCCTTGGGTTTGAAGCAGAAACTGCTGTCACTGACCGGACACCAGCCATGCTGTCCATGTTGGTAGTGGGGCGCTGCAGTGGTGACACAGTATGTCCCACCTCCTATATATGCCACCTGCGGGGGCACATGGCCTTGTGCCATTGCCTCCATGGTACTATTTATAGGCTTCACGTCAGCAGTTCTGAACCCGCACTGTGGTTTCGAATAGGCATTCAAGTGCTGGGGACACAGGATGATGTGTGCTCCCCAGCTCCGGCACCCCGAGAGGTCGGTACCCGTCATTGCATGCTCCCATCGAATGACTTAAGGTGGGACCGCTCTGTAGCGAATGTGCGCACCCCCTTGAATGACTCCAATGTTCTCCACCCTGTATACCGGGGCGGGTTTAGCTGTCTTTCCCATAACCGGCATTCTTACCACTATACCCATAATGGTGTGATTAGACCGCCCACAGTCCACTGGGACTGGGTAGGCCTCTGAAGCTAGTCTGAGCTGGCACGGACTTAATGCGTTCTCAAAAGGGTGGAGGGCTGAGAGGTGCTTATTGCTGATCCAGGAGGGGACCGAACCTTGTTTTAAATCCTCCAGATTACTGCGGCCCTCGCCCAATAACCACGCCCCATACAGCACGCACGCCTCATTCTGCGCAGCCTGATCTGATGCATTCCGATCCTCTCTGATGAGAGCATTTACCGTTTTAGCATGTTTCTCCAGCTCAGCTATGATTTCTTTTAAGTGTAGTGTCATGGCCTGGTTCTCATGTAACTCAGAACCCACTAGCTTATTCCCGTCCGTCAGTATTTTTCTTAACCGTGCTTTTAAACCATTGATCTGGGTCTGCAGCTCCACGTCATCCAGAGTGTTGATGATGGAAGTCCCTGTGTTAAAGGCGGTAAAAATATCATTGACTGTACCCCTTCTTTCTCTCCCTACCCTCTCCAAGACCTCATGTGGTGTGGTGTACAATCCAGCTCTTTCGACATCAGCAAAGTCGAACTCATAAAATTGTCTGAACATATTTGTTAATACGACCTGGTACAATTGCTCCGCTTCCTTGGGGCACCACTCTGGCAATCGCACCTCGGTGAGGTTTAAAATCACCGAGGCTACCGCGTAGTGCACCCCTTGGTACAGCACCTGACCTGTGGGTACCAATACCAGGCCACTCCCGGGTCCCTTGGTACTGGCAGGGCACCCTTCCTTGCGGGCTTTGGCTACCGGAATCGTGGGCAGGGGCTTGCAGGGGCGGGTGATGAGCTCAGTGGCATTCACCGGGATCTGAGAGTATGGGACTCCGCACGCCCGTGTGCTCACGTCCCACCTCATCCCTTTCCCAGCATCCTGCCACTGTCTTTGGAAAAAGATGGAGACGCCTGTGGGGCAGACGCGTTCTGAACCCCACATGCAGATGTAAATCCCCTCATCTGGTTCCCACCATTTGTCCCAACAGACACTCAATCCCCTATGAGTCCCCGTAATAGTCCGATGGGTATTGTTACCCAGTCGCTCCCACTCAACCGTGGAGTTTTTCATGGTCTTACTCAGCTTCCGAAGCCACCACCATCTGTCCAAAGGAACATGTCCGTTGCACACCAAACAAATCTTCCTTCCGACGGTGACGCTGACTCTGGGCGCGATGATCTGTAAGGGGTTTTCCTCGAGAGGTTTCCCTGAGGTTTCTCTCTCTAGAGGCCTCTCTCTCTTGCATAGTAAACCTTGAGTGGTTCGATCCACTCGCCCCTTAGATTCTGTACTCTGGACTTAGGCGCAGGAACTACAATGTAGAGAAAACTCGTGTAGACCAAGTTTGATGAAACAAAATGAAATTTTATTGCATAAGGAAAAATATCAAATCAAAATGCAAGCAGATAAGGGAGTACATGGGAGGGAAAAACACAAAACAAATCATAATGACACAGTACTAACTAAAGCAAATATAGGCATCTTATATTCTACAAAGATCATTATGAAATAAGGAAACACACGGAACATCGAGGGACAACAACTCATGTTAATTGTACCCTTAAATCCACCCCCTTATTAAACCTATCTAGATCTGGTTGTGAAAGGCCAGAAACATGCTCACCAATCCCACTAGGAAGTGCAAGGTTTTGAAATCGAGTCTGTGTTTGGTCCTTTCAGGCGTCTCGTCTCCACGTGGATCGTGGAGCCTCTGCAAGCTGCGCCACACCTCTCTCCCGAGGTGGGGGTCGGGAGCGGCTGGACACCGGCGGGCCTGGATGTCGGCGGGGTCGAGGATTGTTGGCTCGACCCTGGTTAGAGGAGCCTTGGGCTGGCTCCCATCGCTTCTTCAGTTTTCTTTTCTCTCTTCTCCCGAGCCGGGGTGGCTGGAAGGTTTCTCCTCTTGGGACCTTTATTTTTTTGTCTCTTCTCCCAAGTTGGGTCGATGGCCCCTCGTTCCGGCAACGGCCCGGGGATGGTCGATGATCTCCCGATGTGCTTCCCCGGGGCGGAACGCCGGCTTCGAGACGGCCTTCTCAATGTTGGCTTTCTTCTTCCTCCTACGAGTGCCTGCTTCTTCTTCTGGCTGTCCGGATTCAAAACTCGACACAAGCTGCAACGGTCTCCAAGTTTGCAACTGTGTTCCAGCTCGCAACTGTAACCCCCTCCAACTGTGACTCCAGTTATACCTTTTCTTCCAGAGGCTTCACTTCCCGCCCAAAATCAGGTTAGTCTTGTTTTATTTTTGGAGGGCTGGGAGCACAGTGGGGTAGTTATTATATTTTAAAATGTCTTAAACGGCTGGTAACTGGCCCATCTCTGGTCTGGAATTACCTTCATTGTTTTTAATGGCCTGCTGATCTCGTTATCTAGTCCTGGGTGCTGTTCTCATGAATATGAAATTGTCCCCTTTTGTCTGGGGCAACATTTTGATGGCCTCTGTCTCCAGGCCGATCTTGACTAGATCTGCATCTAAACCATATGCATACTTGTGGGTCTGGTTTCGTTCTCTCAGAAACGGCTTCCAGAACTTACTGTGGGTTGAATCCACAAATCTGTCTGAGGTTGCGCAGGAACCATTTTAAAGTGTCCCAATAAGCTGGTCACATGGTATGGTGGCCATTTTGTATGCCCCTTTTCCTGGGCTTCTTTTAAAACAGTCTTTAAAATCACGGCCTCTTCTGCCATTTGACCCTTATTAATATAAAGTCCAATTTTGCGAATCCTACACTCCCCCCTGATGATACTGTAACTTGCTTGAAGTATCATAATTCTGGGTGAGCAAAATTTTCTGACTTTCCACAATCTAACCATCCCCAGCATTTACCTATCTACGACCCCACGATACATGCATTTCCCATTTCAGAAAAATCTAGCGTCCATTAAGCATCTATAGATGGCAATACCTTGGAGTTAAAAAATCTAACAACTTACTTCCAGGCGTGGAGGGGGGTCCTTATACCCCTACATCACTTAGTGTATACACATTACTTTCTAATAATAACATCACATCTAATAAAACTTCAATAATAAAAATAAAGTACATACACGAAAAATTACAAAAATACACATGAATACACTGGGACTGGGTAGGCCTCTGAAGCTAGTCTGAGCTGGCACGGACGCAATGTATTCTCAAAAGGGTGGAGGGCTGAGAGGTGATTGTCGCTGATCCAGGAGGGGACTAAGCCTTGCTTTAAATCCTCCAGATTACTGCGGCCCTCGCCCAGTAACCATGCCCCGTATAGCACACAAGCTTCGTTCTGCGCAGCCTGATCGGACGCATTCCGATCCTCCCTGATGAGAGCATTTACCGTTCTGGCATGTTTCTCCAGCTCAGCTATAATCTCTTTTAAGTGTAGTGTCATGGCCTGGTCCTCATGTAACTCAGAACCCACTACTTTGTTCTCATCAGTCAGTATCTTTCTTAACTGTGTTTTCAAACCATTGATCTGGGTTTGCAGCTCCACGTCATCCAGTGTGTTGATGACGGAAGTTCCTGTATTAAAAGCTGTGAAAATATCATTTACTGCACCCCTTCTTTGCCTTCCTATTTTGTCCAAGACCTCATGTGGTGTGGTGTACAATTCGGCTCTGTCGACATCGGCAAAGTCGAATTTGTAAAACTGTTTAAACATGTTTGTTAACAGGACCTGGTATAATTGCTCCGTTTCCCTGGGGCACCACGCTGGCAATCTTACCTCGGTGAGGTTTAAAATCACCGAAGCTACCGCGTAGTGGACCCCTTGGTACAGTACCTGATCTGTGGATACCAATACCAATCCATTCCCGGGTCCCTTTGTCGTGGTGGGGCACCCTTTCTTGAGGGCTTTTGCTACTGGAACTGTGGGCAGGGGCTTGTGGGGTCGGGTGATGAGCTCCGTGGCGTTTATTGGGATCTGTGAGTATGGGACTCCGCATGTCCGTGAGCTGACGTCCCACCTCATTCCTTGCCCAGCATCCTGCCACTGTCTTTGGAAAAAGATGGAGATGCCTGTGGGGCAAGGGCGTTCTGAACCCCACATACAGATGTAGATCCCCTCATCTGGTTCCCACCATTTGTCCCAACAGACACTCAACCCCCCGTGTGTTCCCGTTATTGTCCGATGGGTGTTATTACCCAATCTTTCCCATTCCACAGTCGAGTTCTTCATGGTGCTGCTCAACTTGCGCAGCCACCACCAGCGGTCCAAAGGTACATTTCCCAAACAGTTCAAGCAAATCTTCTTGCCCACGGTGACGCTGATTCTGGGCGCAACGATCCGCACCCTGGGGCACATCAGAGATGTTTCTCTGTATGCAAACCCCGTCTGGCTGGAGTATTCAGTGGAGTTCGACCCCAGCCAGCCTGGCCATCTCCCTTCATGGAAGTTGTGGTGTATGTGCCTTTAAGTCAGAACTACTTTTACAGCTCCTGTATACTGTAGTACCGGCAGTGACCACACCGGTATATAAGCTTTGCGCATGCCTCTGTACCCCCAGTCTAGAGATTACACTCCTCCAGTAAAGACCTGTTATTTGTTAATGTACAGCATCCGTGTGATTATTTATCCATTGAACCACAGATCCAACAGTGACGACGAGTGTCGATTCGAATCTACCTGCAACACAAAAGAAAGAGAAAAAAAAATAGTCGAGGCCAGGAACACGGGCGTCGACCACGAGCAACCGCCCAGCAGTCAGGCGGAGATCCAACTTCGCAGGGGAGGCTGTGGAGAGCCGGGCTTGGTTCCCCAGCCACAACGAGCAGTAAGAGACCGACTACAGGTCCAGCGCAGACCCTTCCCGAGCAGCGGCGGCTGGAGCCGACCGACGGCGGAGAGAGAGCCGAGCAGCGTCGACGGGGTAAGACAGAGGGTGAAGAGCGCAGGGCGCAGCCGGGGGTTGAACACCGAGCGGCGTCGAGGAAAATAAAACAAACCGGAGAGAGAGAGGGTAAGAAACAGTCGGGTTCTAGACTGAGCGGCGTCAAAAAATATCCAAAGAAGAACACGCAGAGCACAGCCAGGGATCACGGGCTGAACAGGGTCCGCGGGGCGAAGAAAGGGGAGACGCCATTGAGCCGCGGACAAGAAGGAAGAGCGCGGGAGGCGCCATTCAGCCGCGGAGAAGCAGGGAGAGCGCGGGAGACGCCATTGAGCCACGGAGAAGCAGGGAGCGCGCAGGTAAACAAGAATTTTGAAAGCATAGTAGAAATCCAACAGGACCACTTAAACCCCACACCACTGCTGATAGCAGAACGATTTAAGTTCCATAAAAGGAACCAACACAAAGACGAAAGCAATGCTGAGTACCTAATGGAACTGCGCAAGCTATCGAAACACTGCCAGTTTGGAGCGGGACTAGCAGACACGTTAAGGGACAAGTTTGTGTGTGGGCTACAAAGTGAAGGAACCCAGAAACGGCTTCTATTAGAAAAGGACCTTACGCTGGACAAAGCATTCAGTATGGCAGTATCACACGAAGCAGCCGCAAGGGGCGCTGCAGAGATACAACGGAGACTGCAAGAATATGGCACCAATGAAATGTCCTATGGAACAGGGAAGTGCAATCGCTGCTGCAGAACAACACATGACCAGAAAGATTGCTGGTTCAAGGACCAAGTGTGCAGACAGTGTGGGAAAGCAAGGCACATAGCAAGAGTGGCACATGGCACAGTGGTTAGCACTGTTGCCTCACAGCGCCAGGGACCCGGGTTCGAATCTGGCCTCGGGTGATTGTCTGTGTGGAGTTTGCACATTCTCCCCGTGTTTGCGTGGGTTTCCTCCGGGTGCTCCGGTTTCCTCCCACAGTCCAAAGATGTGCGGGTTAGGTTGATTGGCTATGATAAATTGACCCTTAGTGTTAGGGGGATTAAATACGTGGGGTTACAGGGATAGAGTGGGATATGTGTTGGTGTAGGGGTTACGGGGATCGGGTGGGATATGTGTCGGTGCAGGCTCGATGGGCCGAAATGGCCTCTATCTGCACTGTGGGGTTTCTGAGATTGATTCTGTGAAGAGTCTGCAGGTCTGGGAAAAAAACCAACAGTAAGAAATCTCCACAGGAGAAGTACAAAAAGGTACACCAGGTGATGGACAGTGGTTCAGACGAACAGAAAAGTGACACAGACTCCGGAGGCAAGGAGCTGGGTTGTCTGAAACTACATAATGTAACCGAAATGGGGGATCACCAGACTATCTGGGTTACACTCAAGATAGACGGAGTCCAAGTGGAAATGGAATTGGACACAGGGTCAGTTCTAACAGTCATAAATCAAAGAGACTACAAGCGGCTATTTTCACACATACCCTTGAAAGCAACAGAGATTGTCTTGAAGACGTATACGGGGCAAAAAGTCTACCCAAAGGAAAAATAAGGGTGAAAGTGACATATAAAGGCCAGGAAATACCTAAAATGGATATATATGTATTGCTAAATGGAGGACCACCACTGCTAGGACGTGAATGGATCCGGAAGATACAATTAGATTGGCATTCCATACAGGCACTGAAGGTTGAGGCCAAAAAGGATGACGACGTCACACCTGGACGACTGTCAAAAATGCTAACTGACGCAAAAGAAGTGTTCCAGGAGGGACTAGGAACACTAAAAGGAATAACAGCAATGAATAAAATAGAGGAAAATGCAAGCCCAAAGTTTCTGAAGGCCAGACCAGTGCCTTATGCGATCAGACCAACTGTTGAAGCAGAGCTGGAAGGGTTGGAACGTTCAGGAGTACTGTCCAAAGTGGACTGGAGCAACTGGGCTACACCCATCGTTCCTGTAATGAAGAGGTCGTTGAGTAATACGCCTGGGGAACCAAAGAAGGTCCGCATCTGTGGGGATTTTAAGGTGACAGTGAACCCAGTCCTTCACACGGTGCAATATCCGCTTCCACGAATTGAGGATATTTTCGCCTCGCTATCTGGAGGTAAACGCTTCACCAAAATTGATCTAGTCCAGGCGTACTTGCAAATGGAGGTAGAAGAAGCTTCGAAACATTACCTTACGATCAACAGTCATAAAGGTCTCTATCAATACAACTGGCTAGTGTTTGGAGTAGCCTCGGCTCCGGCTATCTGGCAAAGGGCGATGGATCAGGTCCTGCAAGGGATTCCAGGGACCCAGTGTTATTTGGACGACATCTTGGTCATGGGCGAAAATGACGGTGATCACCTCGCCAACTTGGAGAAGGTGCTCGCTATATTAAAGGAGTATGGGCTACGAGCTAATCACCACAAGTGCGAGTTTTTCCAGAAACAGATCTCGTATTGTGGCCACGTCATCGATGAAGAGGGGTTACATAAGTCCCCTGACAAGATTGAGTCAGTAGTCAAGGCTCCAGCACCGGAAAATGTGTCACAACTGATGTCGTTCCTTGGGCTGGTAAACTATTACCACAAGTTCTTACCAAATTTGTCTACGGTATTACACCCGCTGAACACCCTACTGCAAACAGGGGTACCATGGAAGTGGGATGATGAACGTAGACGAGTTTTCCAGAAGTGTAAAGAATTGATCACATCAAAAGAGGTGTTGACCCATTTCAACCCAGCACTACCAATTCGTTTGGCATGTGATGCATCACCCTATGGTATTGGAGCGGTGCTGTCGCACAAATTCCCAGACGGGTTGGAGAGGCCAGTAGCCTTTGCGTCTCGGTCACTAACCTCAGCCGAGCGCAACTACGCCCAGATTGACAAGGAGGCCCTCAGCCTAGTATGGGGAGTAAAAAAATTCAACCACTATCTGCATGGGCAGAAGTTCACCTTGCTGACTGACCACCAACCACTTGTCTCCATCTTTAATCCTAAGAAGGGCGTGCCAGTAATGACTGCACAGCGGTTACAAAGATGGTCCCTGTTTTTAGGGGCGAATCAATATGAAATAGAATATAAAGGCACGAAACAGCATGGGAACGCTGATGGGCTATCGCGCCTGCCACTGCCTACTGTGGAGAAAGCACCAGCAGTGGACCCTATCGAGATATTTTATTCATCGATAATTGAACGATTGCCAGTAGCAAACGCGGATATAGAGGAGACCCGCAATGATCTGACGCTGTCACGGGTATATGAATTGACGGTGAGGGGATGGCCAACACATGGCGACTCACTGTTGCCAGCATTCTCATCCAGAAGAGAACAGCTGTCACAGATCACAGAAATCACAGAAACCCCACAGTGCAGATAGAGGCCATTTCGGCCCATCGAGCCTGCACCGACACATATCCCACCCGATCCCCATAACCCCTACACCAACACATATCCCACCCTATCCCCGTAACCCCACGTATTTAATCCCCCAAACACTAAGGGTCAATTTATCATAGCCAATCAACCTAACCCGCACATCTTTGGACTGTGGGAGGAAACCGGAGCACCCGGAGGAAACCCACGCAAACACGGGGAGAATGTGCAAACTCCACACAGACAGTCACCCGAGGCCGGATTCGAACCTGGGTCCCTGGCGTTGTGAGGCAACAGTGCTAACCACTATGCCACCGTGCTGCCAGTATGCCAGGGGACAGTGATGTGTGGATCCAGAGTGGTGATTCCACCCAAGTTAAGGGAGAGAGTACTAAATGAGCTACATGAAGGTCATCTGGGGGGAGTGAAAATGAAAAGCCTTGCTACGGCTTATGTGTGGTGGCCGGGAATCGATCAACAAATCGAAGACCTAACTAAGAGCTGCTTAGGATGCCAGAAGGTCCAAAATGCACCACCACATGCCCCTCTACACCGATGGGAGTGGCCCTCCTCTCCATGGCAACGGGTGCACATTGATTTTGCTGGTCCATTCATGGACTCAATGTTCTTAATAGCAGTGGATGCTCATTCAAAGTGGCCTGAGGTGATAAAAATGTCTTCAACCACGACAGAGAAAACGATTGCAGTCCTACGGACCATATTTGCCAGAAACGGTTTGCCAGAGCAGATTTGCTCTGATAATGGACCACAGTTTGTGTCCGACGAGTTCCAAAAATTCATGAAAAGGAATGGGGTAAGGCATTACACATCCGCCCCGTATCATCCAGCCACAAATGGATTGGCTGAAAGGTTCGTACAAACCTTTAAGAAGGCGATAAAGGCCATGGGCGACGATGAAATTCCACTACAGCATAAGATGGACAATTTCTTATTAGCCTACCGAAATGCGACACATGCAGTTACCAATCAGACCCCGGCCATGATCTTCTTTAACCAAAGGTTGAGGTCTTGTCTGGACTTGCTCAGACCAAATGTGTGAAGAAATGTTGAGGACAAACAATTCCAGCACATCAACGAGAAGCCGACAAGGAGCTTCAATGTAGGGCAACCAGTCTTGGCCCGTGACTATCGAACAGAGAAGTGGCAACCCGGAACGATATGTACAAGGCAGGGGCCATTAATGTACACAGTGGATGTCGGGGAGAACATTGTGAGACGCCACGTCGATCAGATCTTAGCATCACAGGAACGCATCAACCCCATGTCTCGAGTACCTGGGGATGAACCCGACATACCGGTAGCATCTACTTCAGACCCAGTAGCAGTGGAACCCGATGAACTACCCGATGAAAAGGGTCAGAATCGCCTCTGCACCAAGAACAAGAACCTCTGAAAAGGCGCTATCCCGAAAGGGTCAGGAAGCCGCCCCAAAGACTGAATCTATAAATGGACTTTTGTTATTTAATGTACATGTAAAAATGTTAATTGTTATTTGAATATTAGGGGGTATTATTAATCTAAAAGGGGAGGAATTGTAGTGTATGTGCCTTTAAGTCAGAACTACTTTTACAGCTCCTGTATACTGTAGTACCGGCAGTGACCACTCCGGTATATAAGCTTTGCGCATGCCTCTGTACCCCCAGTCTAGAGATTACCCTCCTCCAGTAAAGACCTGTTATTTGTTAATGTACAGCATCCGTGTGATTATTTATCCATTGAACCACGGATCCAACAGAAGTAGGCAGCAGTCTCTTCAGCGTCCCGTGAACCGGTTCCGTCAGTCGCGATGGGGCCTCTATTTCCAGAGCACCCGTAGACGGTGGAGTCCTTGGTGCGGCCCCGATAGGCCCAGCTCCATCCGACCATCACCAACGCGACGAGGATCCCTCTCATCTTTACTGGCTTCTGCAACAAATCAAACAATATAGCCAGGCTCCCGAGAGATTCTGGCTTAGGTGACGGCATGATCGGGTCTTTCGACCTCGATCCCAAAACACACACATACTTGGCAGATTTAAAACTACTTAAACTCTAATCATTTTCATATTTACACACCTTAAACTTAAACTTAAACTTATGTACAGCGCCGCCCGTCTCCGGGCGGCTTGCCTAATCCCTGATCGGACTGCAGCTTGCCGCTCCCTGTGGCGGGGCTGCAGTGTCCTGTGGCTCTGGACTGCAGCTCGCCGCTCCCTGTGGCGGGGCTGCAGTGACCTGTGGCTCTGGTTCTCCGCAGCCTTTTGCTGCTAAACGGGGACTGTGTTTTTTCATGGACTTCTGAAGTCGGCATTTGCTGGGAGTGGGGGACTCGGGCCAAGGTTTTACAGGCTGAGGCGTTCGAGTCGACCTGCGAAAAGGTACTTTGGGCGTGGCTCCCTTAGCGAGTGGACCTTCTGGTGGGACCTTAGCTCTCACAGACTGTGGCTCTTCCACGACTGTAGGCTTCGGCTCCCTTCCCTCAGGCTCCGCCCCTTTGGGATTTGGGCAGGCTCCCTTGGCGAGTGGACCTTCGGGTGGGACTTCAGCTCTCACAGCCCGTGGCTCTTCCACGACTGTAGGCTTTGGCTACCTCCCCTCAGGCTCCGCCCCTTCGGGAATTGGGCCTGTGGCAGACGGCTCCTCCTCACCTGTCCCTACAGGTGGAGGATCTCTGCCCCCAATTTCTACCTCCCCCACGCTCGAGTCGAGGGCGGGATCTCCGTCCTCCGACTCCACCTCTTCCAGAATCGTGCCAAGGGCGGGACCTTGTTGTTCGGGCCCCTCCTCGTCCGAGTCCCAGGCCATCGGAGAAAGCTCCCCCCAGGTGGGCGGGACCTCTTCTCCTTCCAAGCAGGCTACAACGCCAGCTTGTGTGGTCTGTGACTCATCGCGCGCCTCAGGCTGAGGATCTTTATCCTCAGACCTGGCTTTGGTTGCTGATGCTCTTGCACCCGGTTTAAACAGTTTGCACCGCTTCATGCGAAACCACTTGTTGCGTCGGGACACCTCCACTGTGCGAGTGGCGTAGACCGGCGGATTTTGCACTGATTCCGGCTCATCCTCCTGGTCTACGGTTCTCTCGCCAGCGCATAAGATTAGACCCAAGAATTTTATTTCTCGCCGGCCAACCCGCGCCTTCGTAGGGGTTTCCTTAACACTCATTATCTCCTTCGCACTCGTACCCTCTCCCCAGAGACAATGATTTCTCAGGCCCACGTGGATCCCGTGGGCTACCAGGAAATCAGACCCCAGGACTCCCGTTCCACCTCCCACCTCCCACTTCATTAGGGTGCACTTCCACGTGGTGCGGAGTGGTCCTAAACGAATGGAGAGGGGAAGGGAATGTGCGCCAGCCTGTTCTTCGCCCGTGAAGCCCGACAGAAGATATGGGACCCCGGTGGACAGAGGCGAGGCAGTGGGGTTATCTGCGTGGGTTACGGTGCACGATGCTCCCGTATCCAACAGATAGGTTCCCTTCACCTCCTCCCCCTCCATCTCCACGAGGGGTCGTCTCCATACATCATATCACAGCGCACAAAGGTAGACGGGCTGCGCCGACTCTAGTCATTTGGGCACAGCGATTGCAGTTTCAGGAGCGACAAGGCCAGTTGTAACAGCTATTTTCCCCTGCGAGGTCATCAGAGACCGCATTGTCTCTATGATTGACTCAATTGCCGCGGGATTCATAACTGCACCAGCTCCTTGCGCTGGGGCAGGAGCTACGGCTTGGGTTTGGGCTGGTGCTGGGGCGGCGGTCTGGGCTTGGGTTTGGGCTGCGGGAAATCTCCCTTTATTATCCTTCCACGGATTTCTACAGTCCTTGCGCCAATGTCCATCCTTCCCACACCCGTAGCAATTGAGCTTGGCTTGGGCAGGGCGATTCCCCTCTTGACGCCACTCCTGCTTGCTTGGGGCTGCGGGTTTTGCCTCATGCACCTTTCCCTTCTGGGGTGGTGTTTCCTGACCTCTGCAATTCTTATACGCTACATTTAACTGACGGAGTACCGTCTACTCCGTGACGCCGTGACCTTGGGGATCAAACCATGATCTGGCTAGGGCCCGTATCTCTGGCAAGCTGTTGGTGACCAAGCAACGGAGCCAATGAACCCACTGTTCGTTGCTCATTAGAGCCCGTTCAGGCATACCCGGACAGCTGCGTCGATATACTGGCCACAGCCTTTCTGCGAAAACCCGTGGGGGTTCTCCAGATAGCTGCACGGTCCCTTCTACGCGGTCGAACGGACTACCATCGTCTACTCCCATTACTTCTAAAACTTCCTCCCTGAGATCCGCATACCCTTTCCGTCCCCTTTTACCATCCTCTGAGAGGCACTGAAGGATTGTGGGATCCAGGGAGCAAAGCAACAGTTTGACCTGTTCCTGTTCATCGCAGTCATTAATGGCTGCTGTTTCCTCTATCTCCCTGAAGTGAATCGAGGGATCTCCCTTTACTGTGAGTTGTGTGAGGTGGCTCACCATGGACCTTAATTGCGGGCCAGCGTAGGGCACCACGGGTTGGTTCTGGTGGGGTCCGGCACTGCCATCGACAGCGTTGGGACCGAACTTCTGGTGCCGAGCGGGACACATCGGTGCCGGTCCCGGCTTTTCGACCAGTGGTTCTTCCGCACATTCCACCTCGGCTACCTCCTCTTTTGCCACCCCCTCCTTTTCCGACCAAGTCTCACTATAGCTCGGTGGTGCTGAGGGTTCGGTGGCTGGTACCACAATTACCTCAGCTGGAATCGGCTGTTTTGATTCCTTTAAAAAGTCCATGTGACTGGCTTTCGGGCTGACGAGACATACCATGCCTCTTGCCTTAACCAGGGCCGTTCTTAGGTCCTCTATGGTCTTTTGGCAGGGGCTGTGGTCTGTGCTCTCAAACCCGTGCTCGAGGGCCAGCTTGTAAGCTGCCTTGACCTCCACTACTCTCTCCTCCTGTGCTCTTAGCTGCTGTGCGAGGCGGGCGCTTTTCTCCCGTATCCTCGTTTCATTAATCTTTGCCTCAGTAACCTGGCACTCCAGGTACTCTATCCTAGCCTGATGTTGACTAGCTACCACTTGGCATTCCTGATTCAGCGCGTGAAGCGCTGTGATGAGTTTTTCCCCACCCATGGCCTTTTCCTCTATCTCTGCTGCCTGGGTTGTGATCCTGGCTGCCTGTGCTGCAACGACCCGGTCCAAAATCTGGACCTGCTTCTTGTAACACATCAGTCACACTGCCTTTTCCACTGACTTCTTATGCTCTTTGCTCTCTGTCCACCTGATGGCTGCGTCCACCGGACGCCCATCCAGCAAGAGATCGGAAATCCACTGTTTAGTGAGATTCACCGTGCCAAAGACATAATCCGCTATCCTCTCATCCATTGCATTTCGACCATTCTAACTTGGATCTACTACATTGCAATCCTACTGCCAGAGTCCTGCCGCGGTCGCCATTTTCTGTAAGGGGTTTTCCTCGAGAGGTTTCCCTGAGGTTTCTCTCTCTAGAGACCTCTCTCTCTTGCACAGTAAACCTTGAGTGGTTCGACGCACTCGCCCCTTAGATTCTGTACTCTGGACTTAGGCGCAGGAACTACAATGTAGAGAAAACTCGTGTAGACCAAGTTTGATGAAACAAAATGAAATTTTATTGCATAAGGAAAAATATCAAATCAAAATGCAAGCAGATAAGGCAGTACATGGGAGGGAAAAACACACAAAACAAATCATAATGACACAGTACTAACTAAAGCAAATATAGGCATCTTATATTCTACAAAGATCATTATGAAATAAGGAAACACACGGAACATCGAGGGACAACAACTCATGTTAATTGTACCCTTAAATCCACCCCCTTATTAAACCTATCTAGATCTGATTGTGAAAGGCCAAAAACATGCTCACCAATCTCACTAGGAAGTGCAAGGTTTTGAAATCGAGTCTGTGTTTGGTCCTTTCAGGCGTCTCGTCTCCACGTGGATCATGGAGCCTCTGCAAGCTGCGCCACACCTCTCTCCTGAGGTGGGGGTCGGGGGCGGCTGGACACCGGCGGGCCTGGATGTCGGCGGGGTCGAGGATCGTTGGCTCGACCCTGGTTAGAGGAGCCTTGGGCTGGCTCCCATCGCTTCTTCAGTTTCTTTTCTCTCTTCTCCCGAGCCGGGGTGGCTGGAAGGTTTCTCCTCTTGGGACCTTTATTTTTTTGTCTCTTCTCCCAAGTTGGGTCGATGGCCTCTCGTTCCGGCAACGGCCCGGGGATGGTCGATGATCTCCCGATGTGCTTCCCCGGGGCGGAACGCCGGCTTCGAGACGGCCTTCTCGATGTGGCTTTCTTCTTCCTCCTACGAGTGCCTGCTTCTTCTTCTGGCTGTCCGGATTCAAAACTCGACACAAGCTGCAACGGTCTCCAAGCTTGCAACTGTGTTCCAGCTCGCAACTGTAACCCCCTCCAACTGTGACTCCAGTTATACCTTTTCTTCCAGAGGCTTCACTTCCCGCCCAAAATCAGGTTAGTCTTGTTTTATTTTTGGAGGGCTGGGAGCACAGTGGGGTAGTTATTATATTTTAAAATGTCTTAAACGGCTGGTAACAGGCCCATCTCTGGTCTGGAATTACCTTCATTGTTTTTAATGGCCTGCTGATCTCGTTATCTAGTCCTGGGTGCTGTTTTCATGAATATGAAATTGTCCCCTTTTGTCTGGGGCAACATTTTGATGGCCTCTGTCTCCAGGCCGATCTTGACTAGATCTGCATCTAATCCATATGCATACTTGTGGGTCTGGTTTCGTTCTCTCAGAAACGGCTTCCAGAACTTACTGTGGGTTGAATCCACAAATCTGTCTGAGGTTGCGCAGGAACCATTTTAACGTGTCCCAATAAGCTGGTCACATGGTATGGTGGCCATTTTGTATGCCCCTTTTTCTGGGCTTCTTTTAAAACAGTCTTTAAAATCACAGCCTCTTCTGCCATTTGACCCTTATTAATATAAAGTCCAATTTTGCGAATCCTACAGATCCTCACCCTGGGACACATTAGAGAAGTCTCTCCATATGCAAACCTGGACTGGCTGGAGTATTCCGTAGAGTTCAACCCCAGCCATTCTGGCCACCTCCCTTCGTGGAAGTAGGTAGCTGTTTCCTCAACGTCCCTTTCACCTGTCCCATCAGTCCCGATAGGGGCTGTGTCCCCGGAGCATCCATACACGATGGAGTCCTTGGCGTAGCCCCGATAGGCCAAGCTACACCCGATCATCGTGAACACAATGAGAATCCTCTCCATGGTAGCTTTGGTTCCTGCAACAGATTAAACGATACAGCCAGGCTCCCGAGAGATTCTGGCCTAGGTGAAGGCATGATCGGGTCTTTCGACCTCGATCCAAAACAAACACATATGCTGGGCAGATTCCAAAAACTATTTCTTATAACACCCATCACCTTAAAATTTACACACCTTATACTTAACCAAACTTAAACTTAACTAAACTTATGTACAGCGCCGCCCGCCCCCGGGCGGCCTGCCTAATCCCTCTTCGGACTGCAGCTCACTGCTCCCTGTGGCGGGGCCGCACTGACCTGTAGCTTGAGTCCCCCGCAGCCTTTTGCTGCCAATTGGGGATTGCGTCTTTCTAGGGATTTCCCAAGTTGGTGTCTGCTGAAGTAGGGGGAATCTGGCCAGGGTTTAATTGGCTGAGGCGTCCGAGACGACCTGCGAGGGGGTACTTCGGGTGAGGCTCCCTTTGCGAGTGGACCTTTGGTTGGGACTTTAGCCCTCACAGCCCGTGGCTCCTCCACGACTGCCGGCTTCAGCTCCCTTCCCTCAGACTCCACCCCTTTGGGATTTGGGTCTGTGGCAGATGACTCCTCCCTACCTGTCCCTACAGGTGGAGAATCTCCGCCCCAAGTTCTACCTCCCCTACGCTTGAGTCGAGGGCGGGACATTCGCCCTCCGACTCCACCTCCTCCAGAATCGTGCCGGGGCGGGGCCTAGCTGTTCGGGCTCCCCCCTAACTGTGCTCGGGTCCGGGGGAGGGCCTTGGTCTTCGGGCTCCTCCCCGTCTGAGTCCCAGGCCAATGGGGAAACCTCCCAGGTAAGCGGGATAGCTCCTCCCCTCAAGCAGGCTGCGGTTCCAGCCTGTGTGGTCTGCGACTTATTGCACGCCTCAGGCTGAGGATTTTTACCCTCAGACCTGGCCTCGGTTATTGGCTCTTTTGCACCCGGCTTAAATAGTTTGCACTGGTTTACGTGAAACCATTTAGTGCGTCGGGGCAACTTCACTGCGTTTACCATGGGGCTGGCTTTATCTACAATACTGTAGGGCCTCATGTACAGTGGTTCTAAACTCCCCACTCACCATGACCTGATCTCCAATTTCCCACTCCTGTGTCTTACGGGGTTCGAGCAGCAACCGGTTGCCCTGATGCTGCTTTCCCATGTTCCCAGCCGCTTGCCCATAAATCTGTTTCAGGCGCTCAAAAAGGGTCCGGGCAAACCTGTCCCGATTTACCTCTCGGAGCTGACCTTCAGTGAGTACCGGGGCTAGTACATGGGTGGGGGTTCGCATGACTCTCCCAGTCATTAATTCATGCGGGGAGTACCCCGTACTTTTAGACTGGCTAGCCCGGATCCCCATGAGGACTAAAGGCAGGACTTCCGCCCATTTCTGGGGCGAGTCCAACGTCTTTTTCCTCAGTTTTTCTTTGCTGTTGTGCGAGGCGGGCGTTTTTCTCCCGTATTCTCGCTTCATGAAACTTTGCCTCCGTGGCCTGACATTCCAGGTACTCTGTACGATAGCAAAATACTGCAGATGTTGGAAATCCGAAATAACAACAGAAAATGCTGGAAAAACTCAGCAGGTCAGGCAACATCCGTGGAGAGAAATTTGAGTTGACGTTTCAGGTTGGACCCTTCTTCAAAACTGGAAAGGAAAGAAACTAGATCGAAGGCAGGGCTGCGATCAGACAAAAGAATAAAAGAAACAAAAGAAGTAAAAGAGATTAGAAGCTGGACGAGATGGTAATAGGCTGAGATTGGGTGTAAAGTGTACTGGCAGGGCAAAAGATAGCTGCCAGGTGTGAGAGAGAAACAAAAGGAAAGGGGGGGGGAAAGGAGTGGAACAATTACAAGAGAAAATGAAATGGGGGCTGAGCTTATGATCTGAAATTGTTGAACTCGATATTGAGTCCGGAAGGCTGCAAACTGCCTAATCGGAAGATGAGGTGCTGTTCCTCGAGTTTACATTGAGCTTCCGTGGAACAATACAAGAGGCCAAGGACGGTGAGGTCCGAGTGGGAATGGAGCGGTGAATTAAAATGACAGGCGACCGGAAGCTCAGGGTCACCCTTACGGACTGAGCGGAGGTGTTCCGCAAAGCGGTCACCCAATCTGCGTTTGGTCTCCCCAATGTAGAGGAGACCGCATCGTGAGCAGCGAATACAGTATACTAGATTGCGAGAAGTACAAGTAAATCGCTGTTTCACCTGGAAGGGGTGTTTGGGGCCCTGGACAGTGGGAAGGGGGGAGGTATAGGGGCAGGTGTTACATCTCCTCCGCTTGCACGGGAAGGTGCCAGGTGAAGGGGAAGGGTTGTTTGGGGTGATAGAGGAGTGGACTAGGGTGTCTCGGAGGGAGCGGTCCCTGCGGAATGCTGAAAGGGGAGGGGAGGGGAAGATGCGTTTGGTGGTGGGATCACTTTGGAGGAGACCGCATCGCTGCTCACGATGCGGTCTCCTCTACATTGGGGAGACCAAACGCAGATTGGGTGACCGCTTTGCGGAACACCTCCGCTCAGTCCGTAAGGGTGACCCTGAGCTTCCGGTCGCCTGTCATTTTAATTCACCGCTCCATTCCCACTCGGACCTCACCGTCCTTGGCCTCTTGTATTGTTCCACGGAAGCTCAACGTAAACTCGAGGAACAGCACCTCATCTTCCGATTAGGCAGTCTGCAGCCTTCCGGACTCAATATCGAGTTCAACAATTTCAGATCATAAGCTCGGCCCCCATTTCATTTTCTCTTGTAATTGTTCCACTCCTTTCCCCCCCCCCACCCCTTTCCTTTTGTTTCTCTCTCACACCTGGCAGCTATCTTTTGCCCTGCCAGTACACTTTACACCTAATCCCAGCCTATTACCATCTCGTCCAGCTTCTAATCTCTTTTACTTCTTTTGTTTCTTTTATTCTTTTGTCTGATCGCAGCCCTGCCTTCGATCTAGTTTCTTTCCTTTCCAGTTTTGAAGAAGGGTCCAACCCGAAACGTCAACTCAAATTTCTCTCCACGGATGTTGCCTGACCTGCTGAGTTTTTCCAGCATTTTCTGTTGTTATTCCAGGTGCTCTACTGTTGTGTAGGTACCTTTAAGGGAATAACTGGTCTCAGACTGCAGTACCAGCAGTGACCACCCCTGTATAAAAGGCCCTAGCAGGCTTCTGTAGTTTCAGTTTCCAGTTTGTCTCCATTCAGCAAAGACTTGTTATAATCAACTCCTGCAGTCCGTGTCTCAATTATACACGGACATAATACTGACGACGAGTAAGAAACGAACTTACCTGCAACTCGGCAGCACCTCAGACGACGTTATTGAAGGTCGAAGCCAGAAGAAAGAAAAAAAAAATAATCCAAAGAAACTCGAGAAACGGGCGTCAACCGTGGGCAACCGCCCTCCAAATCGTCGAATTGAAAAGTGCAGGAGAGACTGTCGAGAGCCAGGCTTGGTCTCCAGTCTGTGGTTTCCCAGCTAATCGGGCTGGTGGCAGGTAGTGCACTGATCCTTCCTGGGCTGCGGTGGACTAGAGCTCGATCGGGTGGCTCTGCAACGGGGCCAGGCAGCGAGTCGGGAAGCAAAGAGAGAGAGAGAGGGTGGAGCACACAGGGCGCGACTGGTGCTTCGCAGCCGGGCAGCGTTCGGACCTAAGAAGAGGGAGGGAAGTGCCCCAGAGGGTCCGCTCCACGACGGGATCGGTTCTTCAATTAACGGAGCAAATATTGAAGCGCGATAGAAAAATAAAAATACCGCGGAGTGCGGCGTTGGCAGCAGCGATCGGGGAGGCGCGAAGACCATAGGGCGTCACCATTACAGGAGAGTAAAATAAATATAATCGCCAGCAACAGCGTTGGCAGCAGTGGCAGTGGCGGGAAAGCGCGGGAGGTGCCATCTTAACTCGGCGGGGAAGAAGGAAAAGCGTGGGAGGCGCCATTTTGATCCATTGGGGACGAAGGCAAAGCGCGGGAGGCGCCATCTTAGATTTTCAAGATGCCAAAGACTGGCGATATCACTGCCTTCGATAATGCAATAGAAGACTGGACCACGTATGTGGAAAGAGTCGAGGTATATTGCGAGGCAAACGAAATAGCCGATGAGAAAAAGGCATCGGTATTGCTAAATTTAATGGGCGCAAGAACGTATGGCCTATTGCGGGACCTGATTACTCCAGCCAAACCGAAGGCAAAGAGTTTTAACGAAATTGTTGCTATCCTACAGGAACACCTAAATCCTACACCGCTGCTGATAGCAGAAAGATTTAAATTCCACAGGAGAAATCAGCATAAAAATGAGAGCAATGCTGATTACCTTACGGAACTACGCAAGCTATCAAAGCACTGCCAGTTCGGAGCAGGACTGGCAGATACCTTACGGGACAAATTTGTCTGTGGACTCCTGAGTGAAAGAACCCAGAAGAGGTTACTCTCAGAGAAAGAGCTGACGCTAGATAAGGCTTTCAGCGTGGCAGTATTGTACGAAGCAGCAGCAAGGGGAGCTGCGGAAATACAACAAAAGCCACAGGAATACGGCACCCACGAAATGACACGGGGATTTGCAAAATGTTATTGCTGCGGCAGAACAAACCATGACCAGAAGGACTGCTGGTCCAAGGACAAAATATGCAGGCAATGCGGAAAGATGGAACACATTGCACGAGTTTGCAGGTCTGGGAAGAAGACCAACGACAACAAAAAGGCTACTAAGGAACCGTACAGGAAAGTACAAAAGATGACGGACAGTAGTTCCGAAGACCAGATGAGCGATAGTGAATCCGGGAACAAGAGACTAAGCTGTCTCAAACTTCACAACGTAATCGCAAAAGAGGATCACCGAACGATTTGGGTCACCCTCACGATAGCAGGGTCCCAAGTCAAAATGGAATTGGATACAGGATCAGCTCTAACCGTCATGAATCGACGAGACTACGAGCGGCTATTCTCACACATACCCTTGAGAGAGACATCCATTGTCTTGAGGATGTATACGGGGCAAAAAGTATACCCCAGAGGAAAAATAAGGGTGCCTGTCGAATACAACGGCAAGAAAATACGGAAATTGTATCTCTACATTCTGCAAGATGGTGGACCACCGTTATTGGGACGTGAATGGATCAGAAAGATAAGTTTAGACTGGCACTCCATTCAGGCACTGACGGTGGCTGGTAAAAAGGATGACGATGTCACTCCTGGCCGATTGTCTACAATCTTAGCTGACGCCAAAGAGGTATTTCAACAAGAACTGGGCACTCTTAAAGGCGTAACTGCCTCGATAAAAATAGAGGAGAATGCAATTCCCAAGTTTTTCAAAGCAAGACCGGTACCATATGCAATTCGCCCAGCCGTTGAGGCAGAGCTGGAGAATCTGGAGAAGGCAGGCGCGTTATCTAAGGTAGACTGGAGCGAGTGGGCGACACCCATCATTCCTGTCATGAAGAAAACGTTAAACAATAAGTCTGAGGAGCCAAGGAAGGTTTGCATCTGTGGGGACTTCAAGGTGACGGTGAACCCAGTCCTTCACACAGTACAATATCCTCTTCCAAGGATAGAAGATATCTTCGCCTCACTATCTGGAGGGAAGCGTTTTACAATAATTGACCTAGCACAAGCATATTTGCAGATGGAGGTTGAAGAATCCTCTAGGAAGTATCTCACGATAAACACTCACAAAGGTCTTTACCAATATAATCGGAGTAGCATCAGCTCCGGCGATATGGCAAAGAGCGATGGAACAAGTCCTGCAAGGGATTCCGGGGACTCAGTGTTACTTGGACGACATCCTAGTGACAGGTGAAGATGACAGTGAACACCTTGCCAACCTAGAGCAGGTGCTCACTAGACTACGTGAACATGGGCTACGAGCCAATCGCCCTAAGTGCGAGTTTTTTAAGAAACAGATATCGTATTGTGGCCATGTGATTGATGAAGAGGGGTTGCATAAGTCCCCTGACAAAATTGAAGCGGTAGTTAAGGCTCCAGCACCTGAAAATGTGTCGCAACTGAGGTCATTCCTTGGATTGGTGAATTACTACCATAAGTTTTTGCCGAATTTGTCCACAATTCTGCATCCACTGAACGCCCTACTACGAATAGGAGTAGCATGGAAATGGAGCGATGAATGTAAGCGGGTCTTTCAGAAGAGTAAGGACCTAATCACTTCAAGAGAAGTATTGGCTCACTACAACCCATCACTACCGATAAGACTGGCGTGTGATGCGTCTCCCTACGGTGTTGGGGCGGTACTGTCACATAAATTCCTTGATGATTCAGAGAGGCCGATAGCTTTTGCGTCACGCTCGTTAACTTCAGCCGAGCGTAACTATGCCCAGATTGACAGAGAGGCCCTCAGCCTGGTGTGGGGGGTGAAGAAGTTCAATCACTACCTGCACGGTCAGAAATTTACTCTACTAACTGATCATCAACCCCTCGTCTCCATTTTCAACCCTCAGAAGGGCGTACCGATAATGACGGAACAACGGCTACAGAGGTGGTCCCTTTTCCTAGGGGCACACCAATATGACATCGAGTACAAAGGAACTAAACAGCATGGGAATGCTGATGGATTGTCGCGCCTACCGTTGCCGACGGTGGAAGAAGAACTGGCAGTGGATCCAGTGGAGTTATTCCACTCAACTATAGTCGAATGTCTCCCTGTGACGAATGCAAACATAGAAAAGGAAACACGAAATGACCCGACACTCTCCTGGGTCTATGATTTAACGGTGAAAGGATGGCCAGCACATGGCGAACCACTGCTGCCAGCATTCTCGCCGAGAAGAGAACAGCTATCAGTGTGCAGAGGAACCTTGATGTGTGGATCCAGAGTAGTAATTCCACCCAAATTGAAGGATAGAGTGCTCAATGAGCTTCATGAGGGTCATCTGGGAGGGGTAAAAATGAAGAACTTAGCCAGAGCGTTTGTGTGGTGGCCGGGAATCGATAGAGAAATCGAAGAGATGATCAAGAGCTGTACAGGATGCCAGAAGGTCCAAAACGCCCCACCACAAGCCCCTCTACATTCATGGGAGTGGCCCTCATCTCCATGGCAAAGGGTGCACATTGATTTTGCTGGTCCCTTTATGGACTCGATGTTTTTAATTGCGGTGGATGCACATTCAAAGTGGCCAGAGGTAATAAAAATGTCCTCAACCACCACAGAAAAAACTATCACAGTCTTACGAACCATATTCGCCAGGAATGGGCTGCCTGAACAGATTTGCTCTGACAATGGGCCACAGTTTGTGTCTGAAGAGTTCCGGAGGTTCTTAAAGAACAATGGTGTTAAGCATTACACATCCGCCCCATATCATCCAGCCACTAATGGATTGGCCGAGAGGTTTGTTCAAACATTCAAGAAGGCTATCAAGGTAATGTGTAATGAAGATATACCCCTACAACACAAGGTGGATAACTTCTTGTTTGCCTACCGGAATGCGACACATGCGGTTACCAACCAAACTCCAGCCATGATGTTCTTCAATCAAAGACTACGATGCCACTTGGATTTGGTTAAGCCAAATGTCAGAAGAGATGTGGAGAACAGGCAGTTTCAGAATATGAATGAAAGGCCGACCAGGAGTTTTAAGATAGGTCAACCAGTTTTGGCCCGGGACTACCGCACAGAGAAATGGCAGCCAGGAAGGTGGCATAGTGGTTAGCACTGTTGCCTCACAGCGCCAGGGACCCGGGTTCGAATCTGGCCTCGGGTGACTGTCTGTGTGGAGTTTGCACATTCTCCCCGTGTTTGTGTGGGTTTTCTCCGGGTGCTCCGGTTTCCTCCCACAGTCCAAAGATGTGCGGGTTAGGTTGATTGGCTATGATAAATTGACCCTTAGTGTTAGGGGGATTAAATACGTGGGGTTACGGGGATAGGGTGGGATATGTGTTGGTGTAGGGGTTACACGGATCGGGTGGGATATGTGTCGGTGCAGGCTCGATGGGCCGAAATGGCCTCTATCTGCACTGTGGGGTTTCTGTGGTTTCTGTGGAACGATCTGTACACGGCAAGAACCTCTAATGTATACCGTGGACGTTGGAGAGAGCATTGTAAGACGCCATGCTGACCAGATTCTAGAGTCACTGGAAAACGTCAACTCCACACCACGATCTGATACACCTGGCGATGAAACCGAAGTACCAATTGCATCTACCGCAGAATCGGTGATATTGGAAGCAGACGAACCAAACAACGACATTGATCCCGATGCAACCTTGCCAGAAGAACCTGATATCCCAAAGAGGCGTTATCCAGACAGAATCAGGAAGCCTCCTCAAAGACTGAACTTATAATTGCTTAACTTCAACCAATGTGCCTAGCAACCGTAATTGTAATTGTAATTAGTTATTGTTTAGTTGTTAAATGAATGTTATGTACTGTTTATCTAAAAGGGGAGGAATTGTTGTGTATGTCCCTTTAAGGGAATAACTGGTCTCAGACTGCAGTACCGGCAGTGACCACCCCTGTATAAAAGGCCCTAGCAGGCTTCTGTAGTTTCAGTTTCCAGGTTGTCTCCATTCAGTAAAGACTTGTTATAATCAACTCCTGCAGTCCGTGTCTCAATTATACACGGACATAATATCTCCTTTAGCCTGATGTTGGCTGGCTATCGTTTGGCATTCCTGATTCAGCGCGTGAAGCGCTGCAATCAGCTTTTCCCCACCCATGGCCTTTTCATAGAGTCATAGAGTCATAGAGTTTTACAGCACAGAAAGAGGCCCTTCGGCCCATCGTGTCTGCGCCGCCCATCCATCCCTGTCCAGTCTAATCCCATTTTCCAGCATTTGGTCCATAGCCTTGTATGCAATGGCATTTCAAGTGCTCATCCAAATGCTTCTTGAATGTTGTGAGGGTTCCTGCCTCCACCACCCTTTTAGGCATTGAGTTCCACATTCCAACCACCCTCTGGGTGAAAAAGTTCCTCCTCAAATCCCCTCTAAATCTCCTGCCCCTTACCCTGAATCTATGCCCCCTTGTTATTGACCCCCCTACTAAGGGGAAAAGTTCCACTTTGTCTACCCTATCTATGCCCCTCATCATTTTGTACACCTCAATCAGGTCCCCCCTCAGCCTTCTTTGCTCCAAGGAAAACAACCCCAGCCTGTTTAGTCTTTCTTCATAGCTGAGGCGCTCCATCCCAGGTAACATCCTGGTGAATCTTCTCTGCACCCTCTCCAAAGCAATCACATCCTTCCTATAGTGAGGTGACCAGAACTGCACACAGTACTCCAGCTGTGGCCTCACCAGCGTTTTGTACAGCTCCATCATAACCTCCCTGCTCTTATATTCTATGCCTCGGCTAATGAAGGCAAGTATCCCATATGCCTTTTTAACCACCTTACATAGATACATAGATACATAGAAGATAGGAGCAGGAGTAGGCCATTCGGCCCTTCGTGCCTGCTCCGCCATTTAATGAGATCATGGCTGATCCTTTAATTCAGTATCCCGTCCCCGCCTTCTCTCCGTAACCCTTAACCCCTTTTGCCCGTAGAAATATATCTAATTCCCTCTTAAATATATTTAATGAGCTGGCGTACACTGCCCTCTGTGGCAATGAGTTCCACAGGTTCACCACTCTCTGAGTGAAGAAATTCCCCCTCATCTCTGTCCTAAATGGTTTAGCCCTTATCCTTAAATTATGTCCTCTAGTTCTGTTCTCACCCGCCAAGGGAAACATTCCTTCTGCATCCAGTCTGTCTAGACCTGTCAGAATTTTATACACTTCTATGAGGTCCCCTCTCAATCTTCTAAACTCCAGTGTGTACATCCCTAAACTACATAGTCTCTCCTCATAGGTCATTCCCGCCATTCCTGGTATCAGCCTGGTGAATCGCCGCTGCACCCCCTCCATGGCAAGAACATCCTTCCTCAGATGAGGCGACCAAAACTGTACACAGTACTCGAGGTGTGGTCTCACCAGTGCCCTGTACAGCTGCAGCAAGGTATCCCTGTTCCTGTATTCTAACCCTTTTGCTATGAAGGCCAGCATACCGTTTGCCTTCTTGACCGCCTGTTGCACCTGCATGCTCGCCTTCAGTGACTGGTGTACAAGAACACCCAGGTCTCTCTGTACTTCCCCCTCTCCCAATCTATTGCCATTTAAATAATAATTTGCCCTCCCGTTCCTGCACCCAAGGTGGATAACTTCGCACTTGTCCACATTATAGTGCATCTGCCATTTATCCGCCCAATCGCCCAGTCTGTCCAAATCGCTCTGGAGCTTCCTGGTCTCTTCCTCTGAGCCCACCCCACCTCCTAGTTTAGTGTCGTCTGCAAATTTGGAAATGCTGCATCCGACTCCCTGATCCAGGTCATTAATGTAAATTGTGAACAGCTGGGGGCCCAGGACAGATCCCTGTGGTACCCCACTTGTTACTGCCTGCCATTCAGAAAATGAGCCGTTTATTCCAACTCTCTGTTTTCTATCTGACAGCCAGTTCCCTATCCACGCCAAAACTTTCCCCTTTATCCCATGAGCCTCAATTTTCCATGCTAATCTTTTATGTGGGACCTTATCGAAGGCCTTTTGGAAGTCCAGGTACACCACATCTACTGGCTCTCCCCCATCTATTCTACCAGTTACTCCCTCAAAAAATTCCAATAGATTAGTCAAGCACGATTTACCCTTTGTAAATCCATGTTGACTCTGTCCTATCCTGTCCCCATTTGCTAAGTGCTCCGCTATTTCATCCTTAATGATGGACTCCAGCATTTTGCCCACAACTGATGTAAGGCTTACAGGTCTGTAATTACCTGCTTTTTCCCTACCCCCCTTTTTGAATAGTGGGGTAACGTTAGCTACCCTCCAATCCATCGGCACTGTTCCCGAGTCTAATGAATTCTGAAAAATCATCCTTAGTGCATCCGCTATCTCTAGGGCCACCTCCTTCAGTACCCTAGGATGCATGTTATCAGGCCCTGGGGATTTGTCCACCTTCAATCCCTTTAGCTTCCTTAACACCATATCCTTAGAGATATTGATTTGCGTCAGTTCCTCCTTTGCCAATGTCCCTATTTTTCCCGATATCCCAGGGAGGTTTTTTGTGTCTTCCTTCGTAAAGACTGACCCAAAGTATGCATTTAGTTGATCTGCCATTTCCTTATTTCCCATTATATATTCCCCCGTATCTGACTGCAATGGACCAACTTTGGTTTTCACCAGTCTTTTCCTTTTGATATATTTATAAAAGCTTTTGGAGTTAGTTTTTATATTTTCCGCCAGCTTGTTTTCGTAAGCTATTTTGCCCCTCTTGATCATGCCCTTTGCCCTCCTTTGCTCTATCTTAAACTGTTCCCAATCTTCCGCTCTGGCACTTTTTTTGGCTATTTTATACGCCCTATCTTTGGATTTTATGCTGTCTCTAATTTCCCCTGTTATCCACGGTTGAGTCACCTTTTTAGATTTCCTTTTATGCCAGATTGGTATAAACAATTTTTGCAATTTTGTCATTCTATCTTTAAATGTTTGCCATTGTTTATCTACCTCCAGTCCTCTCAGGAACATTGTCCAATCAGACCTACTCAGTTCCCGTCTCATGGCATCATAATTCCCCTTGTTTAAATCTACCTGTTCCGCTGCCTTCAGGGATCTATGTACATGTACACCAAGGTCCCTCTGACCCTCTGTACTTCCTAGGGTCCTACCACTCATTGTGTATTCCCTTGCCTTATTTGTCCGTCCAAAATGCATCACCTCACACTTTTCAGGGTTAAATTCCATTTGCCACTTTTCCGCCCATCTGACCAGCCCGTTTATATCGTCCTGTAGCCTGAGGCTTTCCTCCTCACAATTTACCACCCCACCAATTTTTGTGTCATCTGCGAACTTACTGATCATACCTTTTACATTCTCATCCAAATCATTTATGTAGATCACAAACAACAAGGGACCCAGCACCGATCCCTGAGGTACCCCACTGGACACAGGCTTCCAGTCACAAAAGCAACCTTCGACCATCACCCTCTGCCTCCTGCCACTCAGCCAGTTTAGGATCCAACGCGCCAAGGCACCCCGGATCCCATGGGCTCTTACCTTCTTGACCAGTCTCCTATGCGGGACTTTGTCAAAAGCTTTACTGAAGTCCATGTAAACCACATCCACAGCATTTCCCTCATCCACCCCCCTAGTCACCCCCTCGAAAAATTCAATCAGATTTGTCAGACATGATTTACCCTTGACAAAGCCATGCTGACTATCCCCGATTAATCCTTGCCTCTCCAAGTGGAGACTAATTTTGTCCCTCAGAATTTTTTCCAATAATTTCCCTACCACAGATGTTAGGCTCACTGGCCTGTAATTCCCTGGTTTATCCCTGCTACCCTTCTTGTATAATGGTACTACATTAGCTGTTCTCCAGTCCTCTGGTACATCCCCTGTGGCCAGAGAGGTTCTGAAAATTTGTGTCAGAGCCCCTGCAATCTCCTCCTTTGCCTCCCACAGCAGCCTGGGATACATCTCGTCCGGGCCTGGGGATTTATCCACTTTTTGGCCTGCTAAAACCGCTAGCACCTCCTCCCTCTCGATGCTAATATGTTCAAGTATGTCACAGTCTCCTTGCCCGATTTCTATGTCCGCATCGTCTTTCTCCATAGTGAACACAGATGCAAAAAATTCATTTAAAACCCCGCCTACATCATCTGGCTCTACACACAGATTGCCACTTTGGTCCCTAATGGGCCCTACCCTTTCCCTGGTTATCCTCTTGCCCTTAATATACTTATAAAACATCTTAGGATTTTCCTTTATTTTGCTCGCCAGTGTTATTTCATGGCCCCTCCTCGCCCTCCTAATTTCTTTTTTAAGTATGCCCCTGCACTTTTTACACTCCTCTAGGGCTTCTTCCGTCTTTAGTCTTTTGTAACTGCCAAAAGCCCCCCTTTTATTTCTAATGCATTTTTGTATATCCCTTGTCATCCAAGGTTCCCTTTGCTTGTTGGTCCCACCCTTGACCTTTACAGGAACATGTTGGCGTTGTACTCTCTCTATTTCCCTTCTGAAAGTCTCCCACTGTTTTGATGTGGATTTTCCTATAAGTAGCTGCTCCCAGTCCACTTTGGCCAGATCCTGCCTTATCATATTAAAATCGGCCTTCCCCCAATTTAGAACCCTTATTTCCGGGCCGTCTTTGTCTTTTTCCATGACCACCTTAAATCTCACCGAATTATGGTCACTGTCGCCAAAATGCTCTCCTACTGATACTTCCACCACTTGCCCGGCTACATTCCCCAGAATTAGGTCCAGTACCGCCCCCTCTCTTGTAGGACTTTCTACATGTTGGCTCAAAAAGCTCTCCTGGATGCACTTTAAGAATTCTGCACCCTCTAAGCCTTTCACACTCTGACTATACCAATTTATATTGGGGAAGTTGAAATCCCCCACTATTATTACCCTATTATTTTCACACTTCTCTGAGATTTGCCTACATATCTGTTCCTCTATCTCCCCCTGACTGTTTGGGGGCCTATAGTACACTCCCAGCAAAGTGCTTGCCCCCTTTTTGTTTTTAAGTTCTACCCATAAGGCCTCATTAGAGGAACCCGCTAATATATCATCCCTCCTTACAGCAGTAATTGACTCCTTAATTAATATTGCAACACCCCCTCCCCTTTTACACCCCCCTCTGTCTCGCCTGAAGATTCTATACCCCGGAATATTGAGCTGCCAGTCCTGACCCTCCCTCAACCATGTCTCCGTGATAGCAACAATATCGTACTCCCATGTGCTCAACAACAACTTCAGTTCATCCACCTTATTTGCAAGACTCCTTGCATTAAAATAAATGCCTTCCAGCCCTGCCATATTCCCTTTTGCCTTCACATATTTGCTCTGCCTTCCCAGCTGACTTGTTTTTTCCTCTGTATTTGGCTGTAAATCACCCCCTACTATTGCTCCACTCTGTACCCCATCCCCCTGCCAAGTTAGTTTAAACCCCCCCCAGCAGTGCTAGCAAACCTCCCCGCAAGGATATTGGTTCCCCTCTGGTTCAGGTGTAAACCGTCCGACTTGTACAAGTCCCACCTTTCCCAGAAGCAGACCCAGTGATCCAGGAAACTAAAGCCCTCCCCCCTGCACCATCCCTTTAGCCACGCATTCATCTGTTCTATCTTCCTATTCCTATACCCACTAGCACGTGGCACCGGGAGTAATCCAGAGATTACAACCTTTGAGGTCCTGCTCTTTAATCCTTCACCTAGCTCCCTAAATTCTTGCTGCAGGACCTCATCCCTCTTTTTACCTATGTCATTGGTACCAATGTGGACCACGACCTCTGGCTGTTCACCCTCCCCCTCCAGAATGCCCTGCAGCCGCTCAGTGATATCCTTGACCCTGGCACCAGGGAGGCAACAAACCATCCTGGATTCACGTCTACGGCCACAGAAACGCCTATCTGTTCCCCTTACTATAGAATCCCCTACCACTATTGCTCTCCCACTCTTTTTCCCCCCTTCCTGGGCAGCAGGAGCACCCCCAGTGCCAGGAAGTTGGCTGCTGCTGCCTTCCCCTGGTGAGTCATCCCCCTCAACAGTATCCAAAGCGGTATACTTGTTTGAGAGGGGAATGGTCACAGGGGTCTCCTGCACTACCTGCCTGCTTCTATTGCTCCGCCTGGTGGTCACCCATTTCCTGTCTTCCTGTGCAGCCCTTCCCTGCGGTGTGACCAACTCACTAAACATGCTATCCACGAACCTCTCAGCATCGTGAATGCTCAACAACCCATCCACCTGCAGCTCCAGCGCCTCAATGCGGTCTGCTAGTAGCTGCAGATGGATGCATCTCTGGCACACGTGGTCATCAGGGGCACCGGGGTCCCTGAATTCCCACATAGAGCAAGAGGAGCATATCACGGGGCTGGGCTCACCTGGCATGATCTTCCCCTTACTTAATTTAAATTAATTTATTTTCCTCTATTAATTTTCCTCTATTTCTGAAGCCTGGGTTTTGATCTTGGCTGCCTGCGCTGCAACGACTCTGTCCAAAATCTGGACTTGTCTTTTGTAGCACATCAGCCACACTGCCTTCTCCACTGACTTTTTATGTTCTTTACCCTCTGTCCACCTGACGGCTGTGCCTACCGGATGCCCATCCAGTAAGAGATCGGAAATCCACTGCTTAGTGAGATTTACCTTACCAAAAACATAATCCGCTATCCTCTCAGCCATAATATTTCATCCATTTAAACCTGGGTCTAATACATTGCAAGCCTGCTGCCAATGCCCTGCCGCGGTCGCCATTTTCTGTAAGGGATTTTCGATCACCGAGGTCTCTCTCTCTCTCGCTCTAGAGGCCTCTCTCTCTTGCACAGTAATTTACCGAGTGGTTCGACCCACTCACCCCTTAGGTTCTATACACTGGACTTTGAGGCAGGAACTGCAATGCAGAGAATACTCTATAGACCAAGTTTAATGAAACGAAATGAAATTTTATTGCATAAGGGAAAATTGAAAGTAAGCCAATAAGGTACATGGGAGGGAAAAACAAATCATAATACAGTACTAACCAATATATCCACAGGCATATTATACTTTACAAGGTTCATCATCAAATAGGGAAACACACGGAACATCGAGGGATAACAACTCATTGTTAATTATCCCCTAAAATGCCTACCCCCTAAAACTAGCTAGATGAGATTATGAGGGGCCAGAAACATGCTCACCAATCCAAAACTGCGGTTGGGTTGGGGTTCTTTACTTGGTGCTCTCTCTCGGGCCTGCCGTCGTCACGTGGTCGTTGGGCTGTAGGCGCAGCGGGCTGCCCAAGCTAATGGCATCTCGGCCACCTTAATTCAGCAGGACTCGCCGTCCATCGTTTCGCCCACTGGCTGTCTTCTCGGTGCTCCTGCATACAACGATGCTGGTGGCTACCCGTTCTGTAAGGCGTTTTGTTTTCTTCCTCTTCGCCGACTGTCTTCTCGTCTCGTCAACGGCCCGGGGTTTTTGTCGATGATCTCCCGATAACTACCCCGGGTCTCGTCTTCTTCTTCCGAGTCCGAAAAGGCCTTCTTCGGACCCCCGAGCAATCTCTCAAACTGATCTGCACTGGTCTCTCCCGATGCTGATGCTCTTCAATGGCTACCGAAACCCGATGGTCTCCGATCCGAATAACTTTTCTCAACGCTACCCCAGGACTCCAGTTATACCTTTCATGGAGGCCCTTATCTCCCGCCATATCAAGGTTAGTCTTTGTTTAACTTTTGGCGGGCTTGTAGTACAGCGGGGTAGTCTTTGTGTTCAAAGTACCTTCGGGATGACCGGTAACTGCCATCTCTGGTCTGGAATGACCTTGTATTGTCTTTAATGGGTCTTGATGTTTCTCCTTTGAATATGAAGCTGTTTCCCTTTGTCTGGGTAAACATTTAGATGGCCTTTATCTGCAGGCCGATCTGATCGGATCTGCATCCAATCTATATGTTTGGGGTACTGTCTGGTTTTGTTTTCTCCGAAACTGTGTTCCAGAACTTACTGTGGGCTGAATCCACAAAAGCTGTCTGTGGACTGCAGGAACCATTTTAAAATGTCCCAAAAAGCTGGTCACGGGGTCTGGTGGCCATTTTGTGTGCCCTTTTTTCTGGGCTTCTTTTAAAACAGTCTTTAAAATTAAGGCCTTTTCTGCCAATAGACCCTTATAGGACAATGTTCAATTTTACGAATTCTACAAACTGATGATGATAAATTATTTTTTTATGGCGCCTTTAATGGAATAAAACGTCCCAAGGTGCTTCACGGGAGCATTATCAAAAAAAAATGACACCGAGCCATATATGGAGATGCTAGGGCAGATGACCAAAAGCCTGGTGAAAGAGGTAGGTTTTAAAGGAGCATCTTAAAAGGAAGAAAGAGAAGTGGAGAAGCGAAGAGATTTAGGGAGGGAATTCCACAGCTTAGGACCTAGGCAGCTGAAGGCACGACCGCCAATGGTTTAGCATTTAAAAATCGGGGATGTTCAAAAGGCCAAAATAGGCAGAGCACAGAGGATTATAGGCCTGGAGGAGATTACAGAGATCAGTCTTCGTGATAGAACGGATATGAGGTAGGAAGCTCAATCCTTGATCAAATATGACACCAAGGTTGCGAACAGACTTTGTCAGCCTTAAGACAGTTGCCGTGGAGAGATCGAATCAGTGGAAAGGGAACGGAGTTTGTTGCATGAACTGAAGACAATGGCTTCGATCATCCCAATATTTAATTGGAGGAAATTTCTACTCATCCAGCGCTGGATGTCAGACAAGCAGTCTGATAGTATAGAGACAGTGGAGGGTTCGAGAGAGGTGAAGGAGAGGTGGAGCTGGGTATCATCAGCGTACATGTGAAAACTCATCTGTCGCCGGATGATGTTACCAAGGGGCAACATGTAGATGAGAAATAGGAGGGGGCCTAGGATAGGTCCTTGGGGGACACCGGGTGATGGTGCGGGATTGGGCAGAGATGCCAGTTCAGGTTATTCTATGGCTATGGCTGGAAAGGTAGGAATGGAACCAAGCGAGTGCAGTCCCATCCAACTGGAAGATGGTGGAGGCACATTGGAGCAGAACTTTGTGATCAACCATATCAAAGGCTGATATGGCAGACACATCGAGAAGTGATAGTTTACCTTTGTCGCAGTCAATTCTATTGATCACAAAACAATTCTATCCAAATGTAACCATTGCCAAGGATATTAATCAGACCAAGGTCTCAGCTGGGTTTTAATCAACTTCAGACTTCTTGCAAAAGTGGCATGAGATGTTATTCAACAAGAAATAAGGGCATGGAACCTTTTCTCATCTGTAGAGTTGCTGTTGAGTTACATTCGAGTTCAGTGCTCAGCACAGATCAAATTGATTAGGTACAGTCCCGAGATGGGCGGCCAAATCATCCGCCCGTTTCAGGAAGGAGGTCACATATAATAATGCAAATAGTAGTGCCTTGATGTACATTGGACCACAATTGCAATTTCGATCTACAAATGGCCAGTGAGCTTTCTGCACGCTCCGCCCATTTCTACCAGGCATTGAAGGGGCTAACCAGTGGTCATTAAAGAATGCTTCTCCCGGGCCCACAAAAAACTCCAGCCCACTGCTGGCCCACCTGATGCTGCCTCCAGGATTGCACTTGCGTACTTTGTTTTTTTACCTCCCTATAATATTTAACTAATGGAATATTAAATCATGATAAAAGTTCATGTTCCACTGCACTCCCATTGTAACCCATTTCTTTTCAAGGGTCATATGATGCCACTAGGATTCAATTGTTACAGAAAAACTGACTTAACCGCAAAATGTGATTCCAAAACACTAATACAAATCCTGAAATCCAATGTTGTAATAAAAAAGGAATTCAACTTATTCATTCAAACTGAAGCAGTGGCCGTGGGCATAAACCTTTACTCAGGGCTGTGTTTCAATTGGACATGTTTTTGAATTGTAAGTTGTTTTGGGACTGTCAGCTTTCTGGAAGCGGTTTTGTGAGTTTTGTAGGCTGACATGTATCCATCACATATCTCCCATCAGTTCTCAGGCTCCAGCAGTGAAAGCGTTAGAAGGTGGATTCTGTAGGAATTACAGTCAGCCGCTTTATCAAAAGGCGGTTTTAAATAGGTTCTTATCCACTGTAATCCCACGTCAAAGTCCATGAACAAGGTTGAGATCAATAAATAAAGAGCAGAGGCCCAAGGGCAAGTGAAATGTAAATCAACACTTTAGCCTATCACATCTCTGGAGGTTGACTTTGTGACATGGGCTCCATTGTACAGTTGATATTTACTTCCATTAGTCCAAGATGACTGTGGTTTTTCTTATTCATCAACTTAACCATTGCTAAAGCTGAATGGGTTCCCTCATTCCCTTGGTAACAAGCCATCTACTTGCAATGCCATTGCAATTCATCACAGGGCCACAATAACCCTCATCAGACCGGTAACCAAATAAAGCAGGAATGGCTCTTGGGGAATAGTGAGAAAGTTGTACCTTCAGATCGTCAAACGCTCAGTCACTAAATTGCCATTCCACAAACCTGCTTCTATTTCTCAGGTAACAGTAGTGTTACAGATTTGCAAAGTGTGTGCTTTACAATAGGCTTTGCACAAAAGGTCACAGTACTCCAAGTCATTCTAGAAACATTTTACAAATCTATTGTGCAAACAAGTTGTTTTCTTTTCGAACATCTTCTAATTAAAAAAAAAATCATAATATAATAAGGAGCAAGAACCCCTACTGAAGCGCCCCCCCCCCCCTTAACATGGGGACTTGTCTGCTGCCAATCACTTTCTAGGCTTACAAATGAAGAATGGCCATTTGGGTGAGATACCAGAGAGCTGCTGGCACCCATGTGATGACTAGATTTTAATATGAACTACTGGAATTCAGTCAGTGAACTTAGATCTGATGTAACTTCCTTTGTAGTGAAAAAATTCTATTATGATAATGCACATCCCAAATAACTTAACTAAATAATGGTGTGGAGATGCCGGAGTTGGACTGGGGTGGACAAATGTAAGAAGTCACACAACACCAGGTTATAGTCCATCAGTTTTATTTGAAATCACAAGCTTTCGGAGCGCTGCTCCTTCGTCAGGTGACGAAGGAGCAGCGCTCCGAAAGCTTGTGATCTCAAATAAAACTGTTGGACTATAACCTGGTGTTGTGTGACTTCTTACATTTAACTAAATAACACACTTGGAAACAACTGAGCCTCCCTAGAGTTTAGAAGAATGAGAGGTGATCTCATTGAAACATACAAAATTCTTACAGGGCTTGACAGGGTAGATGCAGGGAGGATGTTTCCCCTGCCTGGGGAGTCTAGAACCAGGGATCAGAGTCTCAGAATAAGAGGTCAGCCATTTAGGACTGAGATGAGGAGAAATTTCTTCACTCAGAGGGTGGTGCATCTTTGGAATTCTCTACCCCAGAGGGCTGTGGAGGCTCAGTCATTGAGTATATTCAAGACAGAGATCGATATATTTTTGGATATTAAGAGAATCAAGGGATATGGGGATAGTGCAGGAAAGTGGAGATGAGGTAGAAGATCAGCCATGATCTTATTGAATGGTGGAGCAGGTTCGAGGGGCCGAATGGCCTACTCCTGCTCCTGTGTTCTTATTTACATGGGCAAATTTCCCCCTACCCATGCTCCAATGACAGGAACAGTGCACAGTGGGTTTTGTCTACCCCTCTGGTTATGCACCACCACTCCTGTGCTAACTTCCAGTTTCATTATACTAAGTTCTTGGGGCTACATATGGGGAACTTGTTCTGGGAGTAGAATATCTAGCAGTGAACATGGCAGAAGCTATAGCAGGGCCTTCTGATGACCTGGCACAAGGGGGTAGTGGGTCACATCTCGTTAGGTTCAGAGACACCTCGCAGCTGGGTAAAGGAAAGTCCACTGAATACTTTTAGGAAAATAAATCGTTTTCATTTCATTTATACCTGGTCCAGAGAGTTTATTTCTGCTGATGCAGAATGAAATAGCAGCAGATGCAAGGATAGACTGCCATGTTAGTTTAAGTAGTGTAGAGCACAATGTTGGCCATGGTGTATTGGAGTTCTGGGTAACACACGTGTGTGTTTGTGAAATGGTGGGTCAGCCACTTAGATGAAAGTCTCCTCTATGAAAGCCTAGCATAATACTCTTCCAGGTGTTTCAGCAGTGACATAGTCAGGGTTGTGGTCTTTCTTCCTCTGGTGTTCTCTGCAGATGGGCCTTCTATTCCACCTCGTTCATAGTTAGACCTTTTTAGGATGGTGAAATTGCCAAGCAGGAAGCTAACATCCAAGATCCTGGAGATGCTGGTAGTGCTGTACAACGACATCCCTCCTTATATGTCCAGGCATCTGAAGCATTGTTTTAACAGTCTGTTCTGTGATCACCCTGGTAGATTCACGTATCTCATTGTACCTGCATTCCCTCTCTGCCTATGGGTCTCACTGGGTATTATTAGTCAGAGCTGCAGAAGACAGTTTCTAATCTCCAAGAGACACCTTTCAAATCTAGTTTATCCTTCAAATAATTCAAGCTGTTTGGGAAGGGGGTTTGTGATTTGTGCTGCTAGTCACAGACCACCTGCATATGGAAAGCCTTGTATTCAAGAATACCATGACATTGCGTCTCGGGCTCTGATGGCCATTAATAATGTTGCAGAACTGGGGGAATCCTGTGATGTGCAAGAGTTGCAGTATCCTAGCCTTCAATTATTGTTTTTCCCTGGGGAAAGGATAAAGGGGTTTGCCCCATGAACAAAGCATCAGTGACCTGATTGATTGACTGACTGTTGTTGCAGAGGTTGCCTGTGGTAGCCTGGAAGGACCCGAAGGCACAGAAGATGAGGGTGGTTGTGGCAATAACTGCCACTGGCAGTGCAATCCCTGTGGTTGAGATCTACACATCAGCTACAGCATGTTAGATCCGGGTATCTTAATGTTGTGTCCTTTCAATAATCAGACAAAGACTGCAGGGAACGATCAACAGGTGTTTACTGGATGAGGTTCAAACTGCAACTGACTGTCCAGAGCACCACTCAGGGCTTATATACAGGTGTGGTCACTGCCGGTACTACAGGATACAGGAGCTGTAAAAAATAGTTCTCCCCCTTAAAGGTACATACACTACAATTCCTCCCCTTTTAGATTAACAGTACCATAACACTCATTTAACAATTAAATATCAAACTAATTACAATTAACACTTTTAACATGCAACATTAACTGGAAATAGTCTATTTATAAATTCAGTCTTTGGGGAGGCTTCCTGATTCTTTCTGGATAATGCCTTTCCCGAGTGTCTTGCTCTTGGTGCGGAGGCGATTGTAACACCCTGTCGTCAGTTGATTCATCAGCTTCCAATGCTATTGTTTCTGAGGTAGATGCGACCTGTATGTTGGGTTCCTCACCAGGTACGTATGGCCGAGACATGGCGTTGACTCGTTCCTGTGACTCTAGGATCTGGTCAGCATGGCATCTCACAATGTTCTCCCCAACATCCATTGTGTACATTAGTGGCCCCTGCCGTGTGCATATCATTCCTGGTTGCCATTTCTCTGTTCGGTAGTCACAGGCTAAGACTGGTTGCCCTACATTGAAGCTCCTTGTCGGCTTCTCATTGATGTGCTGGAATTGCTTATTCTCAACATCTCTTCGTACATTTGGTCTGAGCAAATCCAGACGAGATCTCAACCTTCGGTTAAAGAACATCATGGCCGGGGCCTGGTTGGTGACTGCATGTGTCGCATTTCTGTAGGCTAACAGGAAATTGTCCACCTTATGCTGCAGTGGAATGTCGTCATCGCACATGGCCGTTACTGCTTTTTTAAAGGTTTGTACGAACCTCTCAGCCAATCCATTTGTGGCTGGATGATACGGGGCGGATGTGTATTGCCTTACCCCATTCCTTTTCATAAATCTTCGAAACTCTGCAGGTTGGGAAAGAAAACCAGCAGCAAGAAATCTCCACAGGAGAAGTACAAGAAAGTACATAAGGTGACGGAGAGTAGTTCAGACGAACAGAAGAGTGATACAAACTCCGGAAGCAAGGAGCTGGGTTGTCTGAAACTACACAATGTGATCAAAATGGAGGATCACCAAACTATCTGGGTCACGCTCAAGATAGCAGGAATCCAAGTGAAAATGGAATTGGACACAGGATCAGCCCTAACTGTCATAAACCGAAGGGACTACAAGTGGCTATTCTCACATATACCCTTGAGAGATACAAAGATTGTCTTGAAGACGTACATGGGGCAAAAAGTCTACCCCAAAGGAAAAATAAGGGTGAACGTTATATATAACGGCAAGGAAACACCAAAAATGGACCTAAATGTATTGCCAGATGGAGGACCACCACTACTAGGACGTGAATGGATCCGGAAGATACAGCTAGATTGGCATTCCATACAAGCACTGACTGTAGATGCCAAAAAGGATGATGACGTCACACCTGGACAACTGTCAAAAATGCTAACTGATGCACAAGAAGTGTTCCAGCAGGGACTCGGAACACTAAAAAGCATAACAGCGACGATCAAAATAGAGGAAAATGCAAGCCCAAATTTTTTAAGGCCAGACCGGTACCTTATGGGATCCGCCCAACCGTCAAAGCAGAGCTGGAAGGTTTGGAACGGTCAGGAGTACTGTCCAAAGTGGACTGGAGCGAGTGGGCTACACCCATCATTCCTGTAATGAAGAGATCATTGAGTAATACGCCTGGGGAACCAAAGAAGGTTCGCATCTGTGGGGACTTTAAGGTGACAGTGAACCCAGCCCTTCACATTGTACAATAGCGGCTTCCGCGGATTGAAGATATTTTCGCCTCGCTATCTGGAGGGAAATGCTTCACTAAGATTGATCTGGGCCAGGCGTACCTGCAAATGGAGGTAGAAGAAGCCTCGAAACAGTACCTCACGACCAACACTCATAAAGGTCTCTACCAATACAATCGGCTGGTGTTCAGGGTAGCATCAGCTCCGGCTATTTGGCTAAGGGCAATGGGTCAAGTCCTGCAAGGGATTCCAGGGACCCAGTGTTATTTGGACGACATCCTGGTCACGGGCGAAAATGACAGTGATCACCTCGCCAACCTGGAGCAGGTGCTCACTAGTTTGAAGGAATATGGGCTCCGAGCTAATCGCCACAAATGCGAGTTTTTCCAGGAGCAGATCTCATATTGTGGCCACGTTATTGATAAAGAGGGGTTACATAAGTCCCCTGAAAAGATTGAGGCAGTAGTCAAGGCTCCAGCACCGGAAAATGTGTCACAACTGAGGTCGTTCCTCGGGCTGGTCAACTCCTACCATAAGCTCTTGCCGAATTTGTCTACCGTACTACACCCACTGAACACCCTACTGCAAACAGGGGTACCATGGAAGTGGAGTGATGAATGTAAACGAGCTTTCCAGAAGAGCAAAGCATTGATCACATCGAAAGAGGTGTTGGCTCATTTCAACCCAGCACTACCAATTCGGTTGGCGTGTGATGCATCACCCTATGGCATTGGAGCGGTGCTGTCGCACAAATTCCCAGATGGCTCGGAGAGGCCAGTAGCCTTTGCGTCTCGGTCACTAACCTCAGCCGAGCGTAACTACGCCCAGATTGACAGGGAGGCCCTCAGCCTAGTGTGGGGAGTGAAAAGTTCAACCACTATCTGCACGGGCAGAAATTCACCTTGCTGACTGACCACCAACCACTTGTCTCCATCTTTAATCCAAAGAAGGGCGTTCCGGTGATGACTGCGCAACGGCTACAAAGATGGTCCCTTTTTCTAGGGGCGCACCAATATGATATCGAGTATAAGGGCACGAAACAGCATGGAAACGCTGATGGGCTATCACGCTTGCCACTGCCTACTGCAGAGGAAGCACCAGCAGTGGATCCTGTTGAAATATTTCATTCGACTATAATTAAATGCTTGCCAGTAACTAACGCTGGTATAGAGAAGGAGACCCGAAATGACCCGACACTGTCTCGGGTATATGATTTGACGGTGAAGGGATGGCCAGCACATGGCGACTCACTGTTGCCAGCATTCTCATCCAGAAGAGAACAGCTGTCAGTGTGACAGGGGACCTTGATGTGTGGATCCCGAGTGGTAATTCCACCCAAGTTAAGGGAGAGAGTGCTCAATGAGCTTCACGAAGGCCATCTGGGAGGGGTGAAAATGAAAAGCCTTGCTAGGACTTATGTGTGGTGGCCGGGGATCTATCAGCAAATCGAGGACCTGACAAAGAGCTGCTCAGGATGCCAGAAGGTCCAAAATGCACCACCACATGCCCCTCTACACCCATGGGAGTGGCCCTCATCTCCATGGCAACGGGTGCATATTGACTTTGCTGGTCCATTCATGGACTCAATGTTTTTAATAGCCGTGGATGCGCACTCGAAATGGCCTGAGGTGATCAAAATGTCCTCCACCACCACGGAGAAAACTATTGCAGTCCTACAGACCATTTTTGCCAGGAACGGCCAGGACTCCTGCTATCTTGAGCGTGACCCAGATAGTTTGGTGATCCTCCGTTTTGATCACGTTATGTAGTTTCAGACAACCCAGCTCCTTGCTTCCGGAGTTTGTATCACTCTTCTGTTCGTCTGAACTACTCTCCGTCACCTTATGTACCTTCTTGTACTTCTCCTGTGGAGGTTTCTTGCTGCTGGTTTTCTTTCCTGACCTGCAGACTCTTGCTATGTGTCCTACTTTTCCACACTGTCTGCACACTTTGTCCTTGAACCAGCAATCATTGTGGTCGTGTGTTGTTCTGCCGCAGCGATAGCACTTCACTGTTCCGTATGACATTTCATTTGTGCCATATTCTTGCGGTCTCCATTGTATCTCTGCAGCGCCCCGTGCGGCTGCTTCGTGTGATACTGCAATGCTGAAAGCCTTGTCCAGCGTAAGATCCTTTTCTGATAGAAGCCGTTTCTGGGTTCCTTCACTTTGAAGCCCACACACAAACTTGTCCCTTAAAGTATCTGCTAGTCCCATTCCAAACTGGTAGTGTTTCGATAGCTTGCGCAGTTCCGTTAAATACTCAGCATTACTTTCATCTTTATGCTGGTTCCTTCTGTGAAACGTAAATCTTTCTGCCATCAGCAGCGGTGTGGGGTTTAAGTGGTCCTGTAGGATTGACACTATGTTTTCAAAATCCTTTTCTACTGGCTTCTCTGGGGTTACTAGGTTTCGTAGTAAGCCATACGTTTTTGCACCCATTGAATTCAACAATACCAGCGCTTTCTTGTCATCTGGCACTTCATTCGCCTTGCAGTATACTTCTATGCATTCAACATATGTCGTCCAATCTTCGACTTCATTGTCGAGCGCTGTGATACTGCCACTCTTCGGCATTTTTGGGTGTGGTTAGACTGGCTTAAAATGGCGTCTCCCGCGCTTTCCTTTCTTCCCTGCTGCGGCTTAAAATGGCGTCTCCCGCGCTTTCCTTTCTTACCCGCAGCGGCTTAAAATGGCGTCTCCCGCGCTGCTGCCAACGCCGCTCTCGGCGGCCCTCCTGCCAAATGGCGACGCCCTGTGGGCCTTGCGCGCTGCTCCTGCGCTGCTGCCAATGCCGTTCTCTGCGGTCCTCGTGGCAATGGCAGCGCCTCACGTTTTCCTGCGTGCCTCTCTCCCCCGTTGACGCTGCTCGGCCCCTGAACACCGGCTGCTCTCTGCTCTCTCTCGCCTCTCTCCCCCGTTGACGCCGCTCGGTCCTGAACACCGGCTGTGCTCTGCTCTCTCTCGTTGACGCTGCTCGGCCCTTGAACACCGGCTGCGCCCCGTGCGCTCTGCCCTCTCTCTCTCCCCCGTCGACGCTTCTCGGCCCTTTCTGTGCCGCTCGGTCGGCTCTAGCTGCCGCTGTCTGGGAAGGGTCTGCGCAGTACCTGTTGCCAGCCCGTTTCGCTGGACCACCATGGCTGGAAGGCCAAGCCTGGCTCTCGACAGCCTCCCCTGCAATGCCCGTGCTTCTGGACTCGACCTCCTTATGCAGAGTTGCAGGTAGGTCGAATCTTCTCGTCGCCAATGTTAGATCCGGGTATCTTAATGTTGTGTCCTTTCAATAATCAGACAAAGACTGCAGGGAACAATCAACAGGTGTTTACTGGATGAGGTTCAAACTGCAATTGACTGTACAGAGCACCACTCAGGGCTTATATACAGGTGTGGTCACTGCCGGTACTACAGGATACAGGAGCTGTAAAAAGTAGTTCTCCCCCTTAAAGGTACATACACTACACAGCAGATATCAGAGCCTCCCTGTTGAACCTAAGCCTGTGAAGGCAGTTCTTTCCCGGCAGTCCGGGTAGCTGTGCCTGGGTTTGTAAACACATTTCAATGGGTGTGGGCAGACCACCTCTATGCAGATGTACCTCCATGATATCCTTCCATGAATGTTTTTCTTCATCCTCCAAATGCTTTTCTATAGCTGCCAAAAAGGGAGAGAGGGCTGAACGCTAAACCCAGTGACAATTTTGGTTGCAGCAATCAAAATTCAAAGGTTCCTGTTTAAGAAAGTCCTTCCTAAAAAGGCAGAACATGCAAGATGGATAGGATAAGCACCCTTGCATTTACCAAGTGTTAACATTGCCAAAATTACACACAAGTTAACTTGCAACAGATTACTTATAGAAATGAAGCGCTCATACCGTTTCTGTTAGAGCACTGTGTGCCTGTATTAAAAACCCCTTTGGAAACTGCATGATACACACGTGGAGTGGGAAACCAGCAAAAAGTGTCTCCATGCCATTTCCCGGCTTCCTGCAGGCAGGAACAATTCGCCTGTGCAGAAAGATCTACTCCATTGTGAAATGATTAAAGTTCATCTGCCATTCCTTAACCCTATGGAGCCATGGAATTCCCATCACAGATTAATGGAAACCAGTGCTTCCAATCATAAAACATTTGGTATCTGTCTATAAACTAAATATCAAGTACATTTTCTAAAAGCATTCATTCCAGTTCAGCTGCAGGAAACAGCTTTAAGGTTGCAATCTTTCTGAAATATGCACTACATAACCAGTTCATTTGATGCAAAACTGATGGCTTGTTTTATAAAATAGTTGCTAACCCAAGAAGGTTTACTGTAACTAAACTTGAACAAGGCACTTGCTCTGCCGGTTAGTTATATTGTTTAACAAACTGTCAGTCAGTAGTGCTTTTGCAGCCAGCTCTTGTGCAATGAAACTTCTCATGTAGTGACACTTGCAGCAAACAAGAATTCATTATAAAAAGTAATCTACATTGTACCAGGCACGTGACACAGAAAACACATTCGGCTGAAAATTCAGTAGCCTTAGCGCCTCATTTGAGGCGCTAGAGGGCCTTGCGCCGGAGTTATGGCCAGTAGTGAAATTCCCTGGGGCCCTAAATCGGCATTGCTCCGGTAGCGCTGCGCCGGCACCGATGACGTCATCGGTGTGCGCAGTGTCCCGGTTGCCGTGGTAACCCGCCCGAACTCCGAATTTGAGTTGCGGCCGCCTCGCCCGTGGCAGCCGCAACCAGCGTTTTGTCAAAGGTGCCTTACTGCAGTTAGCGCCGGCGCATTAAAGGCCCCGCGGCAGCCGGCCGCTTTCCCGCCGGCCGCCTGCCCGCAGCTCCCTCCCCGGACTTCTCTCCCCCCCCCCCCCCCCGGAACAGATGCAAGCCCGGCACTTGTCCGAGGTGCCGGGCTCATTTTTAAGCAGATTTGCGCGGGCCGCGGCCGGGTGCAGGCAGCTCCTCCTTAACGGAAGGAGGAGGCCTGCACTTCCCCAGCCTGCCGCACCGCATCGGGTGCCGCAGCGCCGGAATTGCGGCGCGAAACGGCAGTTAGCGCCCTTTTCCAGGCGCTAAGATCCTTCAGTAGCGCCGGCAGCCGTTTGGGCGCGGCGCCACTGAATTTTTGGCGCGCGCAGGGGACTTAGCGCCGGCACTAATTTCCGGCGCTAAAGCCCTGGCTAAGCCAAAACCCAATTTCTAGGCCATTGTGTGCCCATGCTAGTCCGAGGTCACAGTAACCAGTAAAACAAGTGTGGCATGTTAAATATATAAGAACCTGAAAATAGATGAGCCCAGTCAGTTGGGATTGAAATAGGTTCCGCACTACTATATAAATCTGATTAGTAGAGCACGAGAATAGTCCATTTTCAGCAATCACATCATAATGCTGAAAAAATGTAAAGCACTGTTGAAAAGTTTTAAATACAAGCCTTTTCTAATGTGACATTTCCCATCTAATAAAATTAGTTTTTGTTCTATAACCTGATGTTTCTCCACTCTGCCAGATATTATATTGCACACATGATAACTGTTTTGAAGTGTGTTACAAGACAGTAATGCAAAGCAGTAGTGATAAACTAATCAAAACAAGAGTTAGCCATGGACTTTAAACATGCTTGCTCAAGCCAGCAGTTTCTAGTTACTATTTTGCATGTATACTTGTTTTGCCACAATACATATTTTAATACATTATTGCTGCAATGGCTGCACTGTAACAGAGAATTACAGTTTTAATAATCAATGTCAGTAAAAAATTAAGATTTCAACAAGGATAGTACTAAGAAAGAAAGGAGAAAGAAAGACTTGCATTTATATAGCACCTTTCACGACCACCAGACGTCTCAGCGCTTTACAGCCAATGAAGTACTTTTGGAGTGTAGTCACTGTTGTAATGTGGGAAACACGGCAGCCAATTTGCGCACAGCAAGCTCCCACAAACAGCAATGTGATAATGGCCAGATAATCTGTTTTTGTTATGTTGATTGAGGGATAAATATTGGCCAGGACCCCGGGGAGAACTCCCCTGCTAAGCGTGCTGTAACTTGGCCCAAGCACTCCTAGGCTGGGGAGGATGGGTTCTTGCTCCTTATGATTTAGTACCTCCTGAAAAAGCCATGTGAAATGGAAGTTGGATAAGTACAGGATAAAGCTCATGTGTGATGCTTCCTGCAGTTGAGCAGCCTGCTGACTCTCCCCTTCTAGGCTCACACTTTGGCAACAATCCGGAAACCAGTCAGCACCTGTGGAACTGTACACGTGGGCGACCAGGAGAGAAAATCTAAAGAAAAACAAAAAAAATTTACAATATTATGCCTGCTGGAGATGGAGATTTCACTTAAAACAGACCAGAGGCTATACATTACAATAAGAGGGTCCTACTCCATACCACAGTACATGGTCTTCAGCATCAAAGAGATGTAACCAGGCTGAAGGTCTTCCATAAGATTGAGTGTGGGATCACCAAAGAAATTGCTTGCACTGAAGCCAAGTCTCCATGTTCTCTTTGCATTCCTCATCAATATCGAAGATTCATACAGCACCACCTCAGTCTCTGGAGTTGTTGCCCAGACTGGAAAGCTGGCTCTTGCATGTATGCATCTGTCTAGTTGCTTTTGTCCATTATTCATTACTCCCAGCTCATCGGGTGGGAAATCTAGCACAAAGAGCTGTTGCTGTGCCTTAAAGGGACACTTACATTGTTTCCAATTTGAAATTGAGGGTTTCAATTAAATGTGTTTCTACAAATGGCTGAGGTCAGTGCTAAAGTCTAGGGAGAGCTGTCCTCTTTTGGAGTGAGAGAGAGCGCTCCTGAGATTAGGTTGAGGGAGTGCACCAATAAATGGTTGCCAGCTTTGGGTCTAGAACATAAGAACATAAGAACATAAGAAATAGGAGCAGGAGTAGGCCAATCGGCCCCTCGAGCCTGCTCCACCATTCAATAAGATCATGGCTGATCTGATCCTAACCTCAAATCTTCTATCACTCTGCATCCACCCGAACCCATGTGATCTCCCGGGAGAGGCGAAAAACCAGATAAAGACCCAATGGCCAATTTGGGAGAAAAAAATCTGGGAAATTCCTCTCCGACCCATCTAGGCGATCGAAATTCTTCCAGGAGATCACTCTGTCCCTATATTTTCTACAGTACTTACCTTCTGTAAAGGCAATCTCCACCCCAGCCAGGAACAGGAATAAAACCATCTCCTGAAATCTAACAGAATTAGAACACAGTAGGAGCAGAACAAGGCTACACGGCCCCTGGGCCCGCTCCACTACCCACAGGGCCATGACCATTCCGAACCCAGACTCATGTCCAATTTCCTGCCCGCTCCCCGTAACCCTTAATTCCCTTTACTTCTAGGAAACTATCTATTTCTGTTTTAAATTTATTTAATGATGTAGCTTCCACAGCTTTCTGGGGCAGCAAATTCCACAAACCTACCACCCTCTGAGTGAAGAAGTTTCTCCTCATCTCAGTTTTGAATGAGCAGCCCCTTATTTTAAGATTATGCCCCCTAGTTCTAGTTTCACCCATCATTGGGAACATCCTCACCGCATCCACCCCAACAAGCCCCTTCACAATGTTATATGTTTCAATAAGATCGCCTCTCATTCTTCTGAACTCCAATGAGTAGAGTCCCAATCTACTCAACCTCTCCTCATATGACCACCCCCTCATCCCCGGGATTAACCGAGTGAACCTTCTTTGTACTGATGAACAACCTCCTCAGAAATCTGCTGTCTTGAGTTGTGTGGGAAGAAAGGCAGAGCAGGAGGACGCATGAGGTCACGAGGTCAGGTCATTGGTACAGATGCGCAAAAAATTGAACACTGGAGGAAGTTTACCATGGTAACTTTAGACTGAACTACCTGCTTTAAATCTAATTCTATGGCATGGCTGCAACACACTTTCACATCAACCAGCTGTGTCTCAGTTTTCAACACATGGTGACAATTTGGGAACCTTTTAGCCTTTTTCCACACAATCATAAAGGTAGCCCCATATTCATGGCACACCTTCCAAGAAAGTGAGTCAGAACATTGGACAACTTATCAGACCTAAATCTTTCTGCAGGTAACCACTTGCATGCTCATTGTCTCAGGTTTTTGAAGGCTAATTCCATAGCAATGATGGACTTTTTCGTAAGCACACCACTTCATTAATCGCTTTATGATTGCAGCAAACAGAAGTCCATAACGAGAGTGAACAGCTAGTGGAGGGCTCCCCCAACTTAAAGCCCTAAGCCACTTTGTGGAAATGACCCTGTAAATCATTGGCCTGGATTTGGTGGAGCCAATTGGACTGGGTTATGCAGGTGGCTAAACTACATCTGAATTTACCTTTTTTTTAAATCCTTAAATGAAGCCTGCGCACTCCAGCAGTGTGAGCCTCCTCAGCACCCTGTACCGCCTGGTCAGAATGTACTGGCTAGTGTGCACTTTTGGGGCACAGGCTCTCCCCTGAATTTGCCATCCCGCCCCTCCACACCACATTTCCTTGTGTGAACATTTCATTCCAGAGGAAAAACTCTGAGGCAGGCAAAACAAGGAAATGTTAGCGTGCTAACGTGGAAGACTTGCCAAACCTTTGTGATGTCTTAATCTTTTGCCTGGAATTCCAGGAAATTTCAAAATAGTCTTTCTCTTTCTTCCACCACCCCACTGCCCCCAGCCCCCCTCCCCCACCACCTCCACCCCAAATCCAATAAATTGTTTACTAGCACGTATAGCAGAGCAAGGAGCAAAGGATGTCCAATGTTTGACCTCTGAGCTGAGTCAGAGCCTGGCACTAGAAAGAGGTCACCAGATTAGGCCAGCACCCCCACGAGGGACAGATTTTTCCCCTTCCGCCTCGCCCAGCATGACCAATATCTCCAGATGAAGCACTACCTTCAGAAACCATGTTACTCGGCAGACTTCAGTGTCAGTGCCAATCACCTTGGAACTTTTTACCTGCTCCCAAAAAACCGCCTGTGGATGAATCTCCCACCCTCTATCCCAGGCTTACATCCATGAAAAAGAACAGGGCAGAAAGCTTAATAAAGTTTTGAAATGAGACTGCTGCATTTTGGGATACTGCCACTTAAAGAATTTGGATATGATTAATGTTAAGGTGTTGATTTTAAGAAACAGGACCTCACAATGATATAAATCCTCCTAATAGCAAAATGCTGGAGCTGCTGGGAAAAAGAGGGGATTGACATGTTGATGAAAGGAAAAACAGGCAGAATCTATTAATGTGCAACCAATCCACATTGCCAGTTTTATGCCCAGGTAACATGTTTAACAACAGAACCTCAAGGGTAATAATCTCTGGATTATTACCTGAGCCACGAGCGAATTTGGCTAGGACAAATAAAATTAGAGAGTTAAATGCATGGCTCAAAGACTGGTGTGGGAGAAATGGGTTTTGCTTCCTGGGACACTGGCACCAGTACTGGGGCAGGAAGGAGCTGTTCCGTTGGGACGGGCTTCACTTGGCCAGTGCTGGGACTAGAGTCCTGGCGGATCATATAACTAGGGCTGTAGAGAGGGCTTTAAACTAACTAGTGGGGGGGAGGTTCCTAGAGAGCAAATAATAGAAATGACAACAGAGAAGGTCATAGACTTAGGTAGCAGTGGGGAAATTAAAAACCAGAGCGTGTCAGGAAGGGGCAGAAGGTATGGAGTAAAAGGTAAAGTAATAAAAAGGGCAAAAGCAGGAACTAAGTGTCACAAAACATATTTGAAAGTTCTCTATCTGAATGCACGTAGCATTCGTAACAAAATAGACGAGTTAATGGCACAAATAACTACATATGGGTATGATCTTGTGGCCATTACAGAAACATGGCTGCAGGGTGACAATGCCTGGGAATTAAACATACCAGGTTATTTAACGATCAGGAAGGACAGGCAGGAAGGAAGGAGAGGTGGGGTGGCTATGTTAATAAAGGAAGGAATCACTGTAATACAGAGAAATGATATTGGGTCAAAAGATCAGGATAATGAAACAGTTTGGGTGGAGATAAGGAGTAATAAGGGGAAAAAAACACTAGTGGGCGTAGTCTATAGGCCTCCGAACAGTTGCAACTCTGTTGGACAGAGTATCAATCAGGAAATAGTTGAGGCTTGTAATAAGGGAACATCTATAATTATGGGGGATTTTAACTATCATATTAATTGGACAAATCAAATTGGGCAGGGCTGCCTTGAGGATGAGTTCATTGAGTGTACTAGGGATGGGTTTCTTGAGCAGTATGTAACTGAACCGACCAGGGGGCAAGCAACCTTAGATCTGGTCCTGTGTAACGAGACAAGATTAATTAAAAATGTCCTAGTAAAGGATCCCCTTGGAATGAGTGACCATAACATGGTTGAATTCCATATTCAATTAGAGGGTGAGAAGGTTGGATCTCAAACAAGCGTGCTAAGCTTGAATAAAGGAGATTATGAAGGTATGAGAGCGGAATTGAGTAGAGTGGATTGGGAAAATAGATTAAAGATAAGACGATACATGATCAGTGGTGTACATTTAAGGAGTTATTTTACAACTTCCAAAAAATATATATTCCACTGAGAAGCAAAGGGTGGAAAAGAAAAGACAGCCATCCGTGGCTAAGTAAAGAAATTAAGGATAGTATTCGACTAAAAACAAGGGCATATAAGGTAGCCAAATCTAGTGGGAGGATAGAGGATTGGGAAAACTTTAAAAGACAGCAAAAAATAACAAAAAGATTGATTAAGAAAGGGAAGATAGATTATGAAAGTAAATTAGCAAAAAATATAAAAACAGATAGTAAGAGTTTTTATAGTTATATAAAAAGAAAAAGGGTGGCTAAAGTAAATGTTGGTCCCTTAGAGGATGAGACCGGGAAATTAATGGTGGGAAATATGGAGATGGCAAAAACACTGAATGAATATTTTGTATCAGTCTTTACAGTAGAGGACACTAAGAATATCCCAACACTGGACAAACAGGGGGCTATAGGGGGGGAGGAGCTAAACACGATCAAAATCACTAAGGAAGTGGTACTCGGTAAAATAATGGGACTCAAGGCGGATAAATCACCTGGACCTGATGGCTTACATCCTAGGGTCTTGAGGGAAGTGGCAGTAGGGATTGTGGATGCATTGGTAATAATTTTCCAAAACTCCCTGGACTCAGCAAAGGTCCCGGCAGACTGGAAAACTGCTAATGTAACACTCTTACTTAAAAAGGGAAGTAGACAGAAGGCTGGAAACTATAGACCGGTTAGCCTAACATCTGTGGTAGGTAAAATTTTGGAGTCCATTATTAAGGAGACAGTAACAGGACATTTGGATAATCATAATTTAATAGGACAAAGTCAGCATGGTTTTATGAAGGGGAAGTCATGTTTGACAAATTTGCTGGAGTTCTTTGAGGAAGTAACATATAGGGTGGATAAAGGGGAACCAGTGGACGTAGTGTATTTAGACTTCCAAAAGGCATTTGACAAGGTGCCACACAAAGGATTATTGCTTAAGATAAAAAAATCACGGGATTGGGGGTAATATTCTGGCATAGATAGAGGATTGGCTATCTAACAGAAGGCAGGGAGTTGGGATAAATGGTTCATTCTCAGACTGGCAATCAGTAACTAGTGGTGTTCTGCAGGGGTCAGTGCTGGGTCCCCAACTCTTTACAATCTATATTAACGATTTGGAGGAGGGGACCGAGTGTAACATATCAAAGTTTGCAGATGATACTAAGATGGGAGGGAAAGTAGTGAGTGAGGAGGACATAAAAAACCTGCAAGGCGACATAGACAGGCTAAGTAAGTGGGCAGAGATTTGGCAGATGGAATACAATACTGGAAAATGTGAGGTTATGCACTTTGGCAGGAAAAATCGTAGAGCAAGTTATTATCTTAATGGCAAGAAACTGGAAAGTACTGAAGTACAAAGGGATCTGGGGGTCCTGGTGCACGAAACTCAAAAGGTTAGTATGCAGGTGCAGCAAGTGATTAAGAAGGACAATGGAATGTTGGCTTTCATTGCTAGGGGGATAGAATATAAAAATAGGGAGGTATTGCTTCAGTTGTACAAGGTATTGGTGAGACCGCACCTGGAATACTGCATACAGTTTTGGTGTCCATACTTAAGAAAAGACATACTTGCTCTCGAGTCAGTACAAAGAAAGTTCACTCGGTTAATCCCGGGGATGAGGGGATGAGGGGATGGACATATGAGGAGAGGTTGAGTAGATTGGGACTCTACTCATTGGAGTTCAGAAGAATGAGAGGTGATCTTATTGAAACATATAAGATTGTGAAGGGGTTGGATTGGGTGGATGCGGGGAGGATGTTCCCGATGATGGATGAAACTAGAACTAGGGGGCATAGTTTTAGAATAAAGGGCTGCTCTTTCAAAACTGAGATGAGGAGGAACTACTTCACTCAGAGGGTGGTAGGTCCATGGAATATGCTGCCCCAAAAAGCTGTAGAAGCTACATCATTACATAAATTTAAAACAGAAATAGACAGTTTCCTAGAAGTAAAGGGAATGAAGGGTTACGGGGAGCGGGCAGGAATTTGGACATGAGTCTAGGTTCGGATCGGACATGGCCCTGTGGGTAGCGGAGTGGGCCCAGGGGCCGTGTAGCCTGATCCTGCTCCTATTTCGTGTGTCTAATTCTGTTAGATTCAGGAGATGGTTCTGTGATAGTAGATTGGCGGTTAGGATCAGATCAGCCATGATCTTATTGAATGGCGGAGCAGGCTCAAGGGGCCGATTGGCCTACTCCTGCTCCTATTTCTTATGTTCTTATGTTCTTATGTTTAGTGATTTGTATCCAGCTTCATCTCACTAAAAAGTGTTAATCAGTCCCTATCAAAATATTGGAGAAGCATATGTGAGGGCATATGTGTAGGACACAATAATCAGTTCAGTCCACAAGAGTGTCCTTTTGTTACACCCTTGGGTAATGCTTTAGTACAATCAGATCTTGGTTAGTACGGACAAACTTAACATAAGGGATGCTGAGCTTGCTAAACAGAGTGACTAGCAGAGCTGAACCACTCAAAAAAAACTTGCATTTATATAGCGTCTTTCACGACCTCAGGACATCCCAAAGCGCTTTACAGCCAATGAAGTATTTTTGAAGTGTAGGCACGGTTGTAAAGTAGGAAATGCGGCAGCCAATTTGCGCACAGCAAGCTCCCACAAACAACAATGTGATAATGACCAGATAATCTGTTTTTTTTTAGGGATAAATATTGGCCAGGATACCAGAGATAACTCCCTTGCTCTTCTTCGAAATAGTGTCATGGAATCTTTTACGTCCACCCGAGAGAACAGTTTAACATCTCATCCAAAAGACGGCACCTCCAACTTGGAGGAATTGAGGAAGTGAGTGGAGTCAGAGGAGAAGTTGTTCAATGTGAGAACAAGTTCAGCCAGGCGGAGGAGGGTGGTGGTGGATGGGGACTGGTTGGGCCTCTGTTCATTTGAACAAGGATTACAAGAGGATTTGAGTATAAGAGTAAAGATGTTTATTGCAATTATATAGGGACTTGGTGAGGCCACGCCTGGAGTAGTGTGTGCAGTTTTGGTCTCCTTACCTAAGGAAGGATATGCTTGCCATAGAGGGAGTGCAACGAAGGTTCACCAGACTGATTCCTGGGATGGAGGGATTGTCCTACAAGGAGAGATTGCGTAGACTAGGCCTATATTCTCTAGAGCTTAGAAGAATGGGAGGTGATCTCATTGAAACATACAAAATTCTTACAGGGCTTGACAGGGTAGATGCAGGGAGGATGTTTCCCCTGGCTGGGGAGTCTAGAACCAGGGGTCACAGTCTTAGAATAAGGGTTCAGCCATTTAGGACTGAGATGAGGCGAAATTTCTTCACTCAGAAGGTGTAGAACCTTTGGAATTCTCTACCTCAGAGGGCTGTGGAGGCTCAGTCGTTGAGTATATTCAAGAAAGAGATCGATAGATTTTTGGATGTTAAGGGAATCAAGGGATATGGGGACAGTGCAGGAAAGTGGAGATGAGGTAGAAGATCAGCCATGATCTTATTGAGTGGCGGAGCAGGCTCGAGGACCCAAATGGCCTACTCCTGCTCCTATTTCTTATGTTCTTATGTCTGTTAAGAGAGGAGAAGCAGCAAGATGCATGGAGGTAGATCCTAAACACCACCACCTGCAGCAAAATGCATGATGGATAAATGTTGGCGGGGTTGTGGCCCTCCTGAACAAAAGCCATTCTGGTCAGCAATCTGGGAGACCACCTAGAACATAACCAGTCTCAGAATCCCAGAGGAGCCAGCTCAGCTATGTCTGTTCACTGGAGAGAAAGGGCCCTGCACAATAAACAAGGCTAGCACAACTCCCTTTACCAGCCTCTAGAAGATGCAACCCCACTTGAGGCAAAATGCAGCCCCCTCCCCAGCAAACATGTGACTGAAATACATATTGGCCAAACAGAATGAGTGGTGTTTGGCTTTCCCCCTGGAACTAGGTAAATAACAGGCAGTCAGCAGCCCGTTCTTGCAGATTCAGTCAGCACAAACTGTAACCCAGCCATTAGCCATGAAGGGCATTGACCCCAACCAGTATGACCACAAGTATGAAGGGCCCTCTCTCCTCATCCACCAGCCTAACTAATTCCCAGCACTCAAGATCCAACAGGTTGCCTCAGCTCCTGACCCACATTGCTCCCAGTGTAAGTACAGTCATGCCAAGAAGCTTGGATGTATTGATGCACTTCTCTTGCAGACATCTTGCAATGACTTCATAAAATAAATGTGGGTCTGTACGTCTTCATAAAACAGAGTGTAAATGTATACCTAAATGTACGGTGGTCTCATAAGTAGGTGTACATATGCATGCATGTACAAAAGCTTTATAAAATGTGAAAGTTTATTGAGACCCAATTAAAAAGGCACTGGGATTGTTACACCACATCTAGATATACATCAGTAAACTTATAGTTTTGCTTAAGTACATAACCAGAGAGAAAAGGAAATAAATACAGTTGTAGAGGGAATAGAAAACAGCATGAAATAAAAGGATGGAACCGCCATAGCTTGCAGCCACTGTTATTTGTCTATTAACACAGAGACATATTACAAGAATCTGCCTGAATTAGTATTGTCCGGCTCTGCTGATGAAGAAGTTGCCACATATCAATGACAATCAGCTGTCGTGTGAGGGGAAAAAAACAGCAAAAATGATACAAGGAAAGAGAAATAATTAAGGCCCAATAAGGAACAGACTCACAAAACTGAGCACAATTTTTTACATCATAAAAGTCGAGGCACAAATAAGTCATGAACATTCGCTGTTGTGAAATTAGGGACAACAACATCTAAAAAGCCAAAACTACTATCTTCCAACTTTAGAGAAAACCCAGGTCACAAGAGTCAGACCTGTTCAACTAGAGAACAAAAAAGCTCTACTATTGAGGAAACAAACTAAAATACAACACATTTCTAGAACTATCCAGTGCCCCCAGATCGTTATTTATATATAGAATTGTATTTGTACATGTGGTGTATGTAACCTGTTCCACCTTAAGAGAACTTAAGCCTGTTCCACCTTAAGAGATGTACTACTTTCTCTGGCTGCTGTATACGTAATACCGGTGGTGACCACCGGTATATAAGCACTGTGTAGTAAGATGTATTTCAGATATAGTCCTGACCTCCAACCAGTAAAGACCTGTTGAACTTTAATCTTGTAGCCTGTGTGTTATTAATTACAACTAGAACACACAGACTTTACAGTGGCGACGAGTCAGATTCTTACCCTGCGGCAGTTATATCCACGGCGGCTTCGTCCACTGAACGGACGTCGAAGAGAGGTTCCACCCTCATCACCCTGCTGGAAGACACGTCACGCGGCAGACATCGAGAAACCAGAGTGCAGAAGACACCCTGAACTCGAAGCCTCCATCAGCGGCTGTCAGCTATCTTCTTTCTACCTCGGTAGTGGGTAAGCCGGGCAGCGACGCGACCAGAAAATCGGCCACGTTGGCTGTACAGACGGGGAGGGAAGACGGAGGAATAAGGGCGGTGAGATCGATCACGACCGGAGATAAGGGCCGGGCCGCATTCGGGCCGAAAGGCGCAGCGCGGGGACATCGATCGCGGCTGGTGATAAGGGCCGGGCCGCATTCGGGCTAAAAAGGCGCAGCGTCTGGGGGCAACTGAAGGCGCGAGAGCCGCGGTGAAGCGGAGACAGCGTCGGGGGAAGGGTGAAGACCGCCAAGCGCGGGAAAACCGCCATTTTGTAGGCGGAGGACGAAGAAAAGAGCGCGGAAGCCGCCATCTTGGATAAAAATTAAAATAAATTAAATTGCAACGATGCCTAAACATGGGAACATTAATACCTTTGATGGCGACATCGAAGATTGGGCTATGTATGTAGAACGCATACAAAATTATTGTAAAGCAAATAAAATCCCAGATGCAGAGAAAGCACTAACATTATTAAACTTAATGGGTGCGAAGACATACGGGCAATTGAAACACCTTGTATCACCAGATGAACCGGTGGATAAGACGTTCGAGGAGATTGTTACTGTCCTGAAAAATCACCTAAACCCCACACCGCTGATGCTAGCGGAACGATTTAAATTTTACAGCAGAAGGCAGCTGAAGGATGAAAGCAATGCTGAATATTTAATGGAATTGCGTAAGCTAGCAAAGTACTGTCAATTCGGAACGAGATTGACAGAGGCGCTACGAGATAAATTTGTGTGTGGTTTATTAAAAGAAGATACACAAAAGCGATTGCTCGAGGAGAATGAGCTGACGCTTGAGAAAGCGGTCACTATGGCAGCAGCACACGAAGCCGCAGCGAGAGGCACGGCAGTAATGCAGCTACGGTCACCGGAACTCAGTACAAATAAATTGGGTTTGAGTACTGTAAAATGTTATCGTTGCGGAAAGACAACGCACGATCAGAACCAGTGTTGGTTTAAAAACCAAGAATGCAGAACTTGTGGCCGGCTTGGCCACATAGCTAAAGTATGCCGGTCAGGAAAGAAGACCAGCAACAAAAAGTCACCGCAAGGAAAATACATAAAGGTACACAAGGTGACAAAGAACAGTTCGACCGAACAGAAGTCAGATTCAGACGCTAGCAGTAATGAACTGGGTAGCTTAAGAGTACACAACGTTGGTAAGGATGCAGATCTCCAGACAATTTGGGTCACCCTTCAGATAGCAGGAGCCCAAGTAAAGATGGAATTGGACACTGGATCGGCATTGACGGTCATGAATAAGAAAGATTACAAAAGGTTATTCCAACATATTCCCCTACGGGATACGGAGATTATATTGAAAACCTACACGGGGCAAAGAGTGTACCCCGTCGGAAAGATAGAGGTAAAAGTGGTCCACAAGGGTGAAGAAAGCCAAGTAATGGACTTATATGTGCTACCTGAAGGAGGTCCACCACTACTGGGACGGGAGTGGATTAGGAAAATGAATATGGACTGGCACTCCTTGAAGGCACTAACGGTAGATTCCAGGGAAACAGATGTCAAACCTAAACGATTGTCCAGAATATTGGATGATGCTAAAGAGGTGTTCCAGCAGGGACTGGGAACACTGAGAGGAATTACGGCAAACATCAAGATTGATGAACATGCACAACCAAAATTTTTTAAAGCCAGACCTGTACCCTATGCAATACGACCTACTGTAGAAGCAGAACTGGAAGCGCTAGAACGTTCAGGTGTACTGTCTAAGGTAGATTGGAGTGAGTGGGCTACGCCCATTGTTCCCGTTATGAAAGGTCCTTCGAGCAACAAGCCAGGAGAACCAGGGAAGGTTCGCATCTGTGGAGATTTCAAAATCACCGTTAATCCGGTGCTTCACACGGTGCAGTATCCGCTTCCGCGGATTGAGGATATTTTTGCTTCGTTGTCTGGAGGGAAACACTTCACCAAGATAGACCTGGCGCAGGCGTACTTGCAGATGGAGGTTGAAGATGAGTCACGCCAATACCTCACGATCAACACGCATCGAGGTTTGTACCGGTACAATAGACTGGTTTTTGAAGTGGCATCGGCTCCAGCAATTTGGCAGAGGGCCATGGAGCAGGTATTACAGGGAATTCCAGGCACACAATGTTACCTGGACGATATTCTGATTACAGGTGATGGTGATGAAGAACACCTCGCAAACTTGGAACTGGTGCTCAACAGACTGAAAGAGTATGGACTTAGAGTTAATCGGCAGAAATGTGAGTTCTTCCAGAAGCGAATCTCATACTGTGGTCATGTCATTGACCGGGAGGGGCTTCATAAGTCTCCTGACAAGATAGAGGCAGTTGTAAAGGCTCCCGCTCCGGATAGTGTCTCTCAGTTGAGGTCGTTTCTAGGATTGATTAACTATTACCATAAATTTCTACCAAATCTATCCACGGTACTGCACCCGCTAAACGCTCTTTTACAGAAGGGGGTACCATGGGAATGGAGCAAAAACTGTAAGAAGGCATTTCGCAAAAGCAAAGAATTGATCACCTCAGAGGAAGTGTTGGCTCACTTCAACCCGACACTGCCTATTCGGTTGGCTTGTGATGCTTCTCCATATGGTATTGGGGCAGTACTCTCACACAAGTTGCCAAATGGCACGGAAAGGCCAGTCGCGTTTGCATCCAGATCATTGGCCTCCGCTGAGCGCAACTATGCGCAGATCGATAGGGAGGCTCTCAGCCTTGTATGGGGAGTGAAGAAGTTTAATCATTACCTACAGGGCCAAAAATTCACACTTCTGACAGACCATCAGCCGTTGGTATCCATTTTTAACCCTAAGAAGGGTGTTTCAGTGATGACAGCACAGCGTCTCCAGAGATGGTCCCTTTTCCTAGGGGCACATCAATATCAAATAGAATTCAAAGGTACGAAGCAGCATGGCAATGCTGATGGGCTGTCGCGCCTGCCACTACCTGAAGAAGAAGAAACGACGAAAGTTGACCCTGTTGAGTTATTTCATTCGACCATCATCGAGTGTTTACCAGTCACCAATGCAAGTATTGAGAGAGAAACCAGGAACGACCCGACACTGTCCAGAGTCTACGAGGTGTCAGTGAAAGGATGGCCAACACGTGGTGATCCTCTGTTACTGGCATTCTCGGCAAGGCGAGACCAGCTGTCCGTCTGCCATGATACTTTGATGTACGGGACAAGAGTGATTATTCCTCCCAAGTTAAGGGAAAGAGTTCTAAAAGAACTGCATGAAGGTCATCTGGGGGGAGTTAAGATGAAAAGTCTTGCTAGGGCTTATGTATGGTGGCCGGGCATTGACCAATAGATAGAGGAGTTGACGAAAAGCTGCGCTGGGTGCCAAAAAGTGCAAAATGCACCTCCGATCGCACCACTACACCCATGGGAATGGCCTTCAGCCCCATGGCAACGCGTACATATTGACTTTGCTGGTCCATTCATGGACTCCATGTTCCTAATTGCGGTGGACGCACATTCCAAATGGCCAGAAGTGATCAAGATGAATACCACTACTTCAGAAAAGACAATTGCGGTGTTAAGAACAATATTCGCAAGGAACGGATTGCCAGAACAGATCTGTTCGGACAACGGACCACAGTTCGTGTCGGAAGAATTCCAAAAATTCTTAAAGAAGAATGGGGTGAAACATTATACCTCTGCCCCATATCACCCGGCGACAAACGGGTTGGCCGAGAGATTTGTCCAAACATTCAAAAAGGCAATAAAGGCCATGAACGGTGATCAGATTCCGCTACAGCACAAGGTGGACAATTTCCTAATGGCGTATCGAAACGCCGCTCATGCAGTGACTAACCAAAGTCCGGCCATGATGTTTTATAACAGGAGGTTGCGGTCCAGGTTGGACTTGTTAAAACCAAATGTGCGGAGGGAAGTGGAAAACAAACAGTTCCGGCATATTAATAACAAGTCCACTCGAAGTTTCGAAGTAGGACAACCAGTGTTGGCAAGGGGCTATGGAAACGAAAAATGGCAGCCCGGAACAATTCGGGCCAGACAAGGACCTCTGATGTACACAGTAGATATTGGTAACAATGTGATAAGGCGTCATGCGGATCAACTGGTAGAATCAAGAGCAAGAGTCGAACCCATGGTTGCGACAGAGACAACTGTGGAAGACGTTAATGAACCTGAAGCATCTACCTCGGCAGGGACTGTACCTGATGATGACGTCCAATACATAGGGAACCAACAAGCAGAGTCACCTCAGCAACAAGAATCAGAGACCACTGAAAGGCGTTATCCAGACCGAATCAGAAGGCCTCCTGAGAGACTGAACCTTTGAACTGTTTATACCTGAAGTTATATATGTATATATGTTATGATGTTATGTTAAATGGGGATATGACTATTAAGCTAAAAAGGGAGGATTGTGGTGTATGTAACCTGCTCCACCTTAAGAGAACTTAAGCCTGTTCCACCTTAAGAGATGTACTACTTTCTCTGGCTGCTGTATACGTAATACCAGTGGTGACCACCGGTATATAAGCACTGTGTAGTAAGATGTATTTCAGATATAGTCCTGACCTCCAACCAGTAAAGACCTGTTGAACTTTAATCTTGTAGCCTGTGTGTTATGAATTACAACTAGAACACACAGGCTTTACAGTACACTTTTCTTTTATACTCCCTATTTCTTAATATCCATGTTCACATGAGGCACCACACATAAAGAGACACTGTCAAGAAGTTAATACCAAGGATTATATTATAGCATTTTTTACCTCACTTTGGGCGGAGTTCAGGATGGACTCGGGGAGATGTACTGAGTGGAGTGTCCCCAGGGATCAGTAGTAGGGCTACTACTGTTTCTACTCTACAAGCATGACGTAGATTCAGAAGCGGAACACAACTTGGTAAATTTGCAGTTGGTATTAAATTAAGGTGCAGTCAAGTCTGATGAAACAGCCAAGAAACTAAAGAACACAGAAATGTGGCAAGTTAGCAAAACTATGGCAATGAAACTCAGCAGAGATAAGTGCAGGATTACATTTTGGAAGAAAAAAATATATACTTATTTATGAATGGCAGAAAACTGGGTTCACTGCGGGCAAAAAGTAGCAATGTCACGGGCTAAAATACGTTTGACCCCATATTGGGTACGACAATTTTTCAGGCATCCCTGGCGGTCATATAAAACAGGCATTCGACTCCATGCATATGTTAATGAGAGGCCCAATGCCCATTTTAGGACCCCTTTGCCAAATTGGGCTGCTGAGGTGCCAGACCAGTTCTGCTTAGGTTTTCCTCTCATGGATACGGTCTAGCAAGCAGCTGCCACCGAAAAGGCAAGTAAAAGTTTTTGTTTTTAAACAGCTCGATGTGGAGCCAGGAGGAGCAGGAGTGCTACCATCTTCCATGTGATGAAAACACATTCTCCCTGGTATTGGAATGTCAGTCACTGACCAATATATTTGTGCGCACACTCTCCCTTGCATTGAAATCACAGTCAATCATCTATACCTGTATACACACTCTTGGCTGTATCGGAATCTTGTCACTCACCTACACCTATGTACACACTCTCCCTTGTATTGTATAGGAATCTTAGTCAGTCATGCACCTACGCCTGTGTACACACTCTTCCCTATATTGCAATCTCAGGTCAGGCACTCACATAGCTGGGTACACACTCTCCCCTGTATTGTACTCGCCTTTCTCACATATAGCTATATAAACACTTTTCTCCCTTGTGGTATTTAATTCTTTATGATGTGCCCACAGTGGAGTCTAGATAAATGCATCCACAACCAAAAAATTCCGAAGTACTATACACTTCCTACTTCATCTTATTGCATATATTTAGATCTCACCTAGATGTACCAGTGCATTTTAGTATTCTAAACAATTTTACATCAAATTTGATTTGTATATACGTATCTGTTGTATTAAACAGAGTTGCTGAAAGAATGATTTAATGTACTGCGACACAAAGACTTAAGCCCTGATGTTAAGCTGGGCTGGTGCTCCCCCGCAGACATCTCGGCATGATACCCGGGCCATTATAACACCCAGGCCTCAATTAACTGTGTCTGCACTATCCCCCCAACTAAAGCTGGCCGGAAAGGCACCAGAGTCAATGGGCATGAGACTGACGCCACTGGGGTCCTAACAGAATGGTCCCAGCACAAGGTCGGCGATCGCAGCAGGGGAAGAGAGGGGCCACGATCAACTGAGGGCTTCCTTGAGGGGCCAGGGTGGGGAGTGTTAAATCCGTGACTCTTGATGTATGGTGTCCTTCAACAAATAGACAGAGACTGCAGAGGAACAATCAACAGGTGTTTACTGGATGAGGGTTACTCTAAAACTAACAGTACAGATCCCTACTCAGGGTTTATATACAGGTGTGGTCACTGCCGGTACAACAGTATACAGGAGCTGTAAAAAGTAGTTCTCCCCTTAAAGGTACATACACTACAGGGAGTGCTCCTCCAGGCCCACAGGGAGTGCTAGAAAAGGCACTTACAGCTCCCACCTCCCTTTTACTCCCTTTTCCAGAGTCCTGGGAAACCCGCACATCAACTATTACATTTAAATCAGGTTCCCAATTGTACTGTGGGAGCCCGATTTAAATATGTTAATGAAGTACTCGCACGACTCGAAGCCCACCAGCGTAACAACGGCAACAGGCACGCACACAGCGGGTTGGGAACGCGTTCCTAGTTTTAACATTTTTAACCCATAGTGGGGGTGGTTAATATCGAGGCCCAAGTGTAATGGGAAATTATTAAATTCCCAGCACTAACATCCCTCATCTTGGGCAGCAAATAAATGAACCACAACAAAAGTAACAACTTATCAGATGATCAGTGGTAAACTTGAGTTTCCCTGGGATGCATTTGCTTCACTGTTTTACATTTTATTTGTTCTCCATCAGTGGGGTCACTGAAGTGTTTCCTCTTTCCTTCTGTTTACTGTGTCCAACAAGTTTCTATGGGACGATTTCACAATATCCTAAGAACGAATTCTGATAAGATAAACTTGTGTGTGGGAGGGCAATTGTTTGCTTTACAAGTACTAAACAGAACCCTTGGTACAATGACTTATTTCTCACCTGACTGAATTTCTACGAAATTAATCTTGAATTGAAAAATGTTACTGGTTTTCGTTTTGCTGAAGCAGTAAAAGTTTTAACTAGTACAACTTCAGTCTTGTTAACCTCTTCCCCCACCACCATTTAGATCCTGTTGTTGGGAATTTTACCAAGAGGAAATGAATATTTGACCCAACAACCCCACTTCTCACCAGATCCCTGTATCCCCTCTTTCTCTAGAAATATATGTAGGGGGCTAAACTTTTAGTGGAAACATCGATATGAACAGGACATGCATTGGTGGAATATAGGTAGAAATTACTAATGGAATATTTGTCCATGTTTAGCTCTGTTCTGACAGTTCCAGCCTGTGCAAAAATGGAACAAACACAGGGGTGGGCATCCGATTGCAAATTAAAAATGCAAATTTTGCTCCAGTCTCAAAATTAATGAAGAGAGAAAACAAAAACTTGACTTTTCCTTTTTAAAAGGTCATTAATGAGGAACTCAGTCAGCATTCTGTAGATGTCTAGTCAAATTGAAAAGTGAACATTTTACTCTAAGGCAGACATGAACTCCATTAAGCTTAACAAACGGGAAACTTGAGCCACCGCCACAGCAACTGCAAGGGTCAGCAGTGCCCTCAACTCCAACAGCCAATCACTAGCTGCTCCCTTAGTTGAAGGAGTAACACTGACGTTGGAACAAATTCATAATACAGGGCGACAGGTAAAATAATTGAATCGGTAGAACATGGAATGTCCCTTAGCCCCGGCTGAGATATATTCCAATATTAAACTGTTTATAAAGATTTTCAATCAAAACTCTTCACTGAAGTATTACTACAAGCTAATCAAGTTCCTCCAATTCTTTTTCACACATATTTTGCAGTTCTCTTTGTACATAGGCTTCCATAAGTATTACATATGCAGCACCGAAACCTCAGTACAAATGCAGCTCAGGTTTAGTAGCAGCATGTTAGGATAAAGATGATACATTAGGATATATAATAATGCTCACTGCACTTCAAAACTAATCCATTTTAGCTTAATAAAGTTCTAGATAAATGCAAGTCTTTTATTAAAATCCTTCTGCTCCACAAGAGAATTATTTATATCAACAGGTTTGAGACTTTGCTCTTAAGGATATAAATTATTACTTGTTTAACCTTGTAGAGTCCAATTAACTTTTCTATTTACTTTCAGCACAAGTATAGTGTAGTATTTAAACAGACAATGGGATGGGAAACTGTAACACCATTTTCATTACATGAATGAAACAGGATGGTTTCATTGAGTTAGGTTGGTGGTGTAGGATTGCTCTGCCCATGGTAGGACTGGGCACCTCAGAAATTTTGCAATGATAATATCTCTGTGACTCTCCGAGTTCCCAGCCTTTCAGCGGCTCCTCCAATAGCTCAGCATATTTATCCAATGAGTAGTAGAGCTAGAAAGACAAGAAAAATGTCCCAGATATGATCTGCTCTGAATTAACTGATTTCAGCGGGTCTCAGCATCCAGAGAGAGAGAGAGAGAGAGAAATCGACCAGGGCTCCTGCTGGAAGTACACATATGTGGATGATGAGACAAGATGGGATTGCCTCAACTGCAATGCTTCCACATCCAAAAAGCTTGCAGACACTCACCGTTGAGGCTTAGGGGCAAGTAATGTCCACTGGGCGAGATACCAGCATTCCACCAGAGCCAGTGGAACGGAATTCCCTTCAAGGAGTTAACACCTTCAGGAGCAGGCAGGAGACATAAAAATGGAAAAAACAAAGAACATTTTTCGGGAAACCTTTCAGCTCTTCAAGTATTGTATTAGTAGCGACACGCTGCGAAATAAACTATCGGGTTTACTTCTCAAATGAGATACGGCACATTATTTATCCTAAGCTTGGGAAACATCCCTGTTTGGATAAGTAAATAATTCGGATAACAAAGTGCACATTTATTCTAGTTATATTAACGCAACACAGAAACCAATAGATACAATTTGATGAAATATCTGTCATGCACGGCATAAGAAAGCTCCAGCTAGGTTGGAGGTTAACAGGCATCCCACTGGTGTTTGTAGTATTCTGGACTATATAGTGTTCTTTCATACATGTCAAGTGCAGAGTGCCAAATCTGAAAGGTATTGCTATTATACATTTGGTAAGACCTGGTTGGTGTCTGGTATGCAGAGGCTCAGCCAGTTAGAAAATGGTTCTTGAATAAAAACCAGCCAAAATGGAATTTTTAAATGGACTGATTTCTCAGTTATTCAAATCCAGTTCCATGCACACAACATAGTCTCGTGTTCAACTGTGCAGGAGGCTTTCATAAAATATATTTCCTCCCACTTTTTGAAATAAACTCAGTAAAACTCCATTACCTGTGCAACATCCTCTTTAAATTCAACAGGCTTCAAGTAATTACATACTGTAGGAATGTTTAACAAACAAACAGCCAGGTTGTAAAGATTATAGTGTGGACTTTGTATCCCAGTTATAACACAGCTCAGTAAAAGCGACCATTATTTCAGATTAAATCTGCTACAGACATAAAATAAACCAAAGGCTTGTCTATGCAATGACTTTTGAGGAGCAATACAGTTGGAGAGGTCCTCTTCCAAACAGAACAGAAAATGAATCACTTTCAACCCCCACAGGTTATATGAAGTCCATCTGGACATGCATTGTACTAGGGGCAATATACAACTCCAATTCTATCCCAAAATAATCTAGCAAGGCTGCAGATTTTTTTTTAACAATTTGACTATCAGCAAATAATTATCAGCAAATAAAACATTTTCGAAATGTTCTTCCAGCAATAGTTAGTGCCTTCAGGGAGGGCAGATGATTCCTCAAGCACATCTGGGCAATCCATGGCTCCTTCTGATGGCCAGTTATAAAATCATTTTTAGCAACAGAGAGGTCAAGCCAAGCAGATGAAGAAAAGGGACTAGTTAGAGGAAAACGGTGGAAACTTAGTCAAACAATCCCCAAGGAAAAAAAAGCTACATTAAATATAAATATACCTTGATCGAGATAGTAGATGGTTAAGAGGAATCTTGTGTTGCTAGGACTGTAGGATGAATTCACATCATTACATATCACGCTCTCAGTATTGGAGAGAATCCCACCACAGGGTTATCATGTAGTAAAAGCAGCTCCTACACGCAATGCTGAAAAGCAGGTTTATTTGAGAAAGCCACAATCCATGGGTATCTTCTCTCACTGTGCTGATGGGCATACAGAGCATTGAGGTTTTACATGGAGTATCAGACCCTCACTACCACCATTCAAGGAGCTCTTGGCCAGACAAAGTGATTTTGATGACATCAATGTAATGTCTGAGGAGATGTGCTGATACCTAAGCTCAACAATTTGTTGCTTTTGTAACAAAAGTCTGTCATATCAAGAGTTGCTTGATTCAGATTACACATGCAATGCAAGTTAATTACTGATGAGCTAAGTAAATCAGAGTGGTTGCTTTCATGGCATGTTGCTGGGAAAATACCAATTAACCTGATTTTCTTTGTCAAAGGGCCCCTAGAACTTGCACTCAATCCCAAGTCCATATGCAATCAACGGCCACCCAAAGTCACACTCCCTCCCTTGCTACACTCCATACCATCTTATACACACCTCCCCCAAAGCATGATAGAAACCATCTTTGTTTCTCGGTAGAGGATGAAGAAAAGTAGAATTAAAGGAAGGTGAGGGGGAGGAGAATAACTGGATAACCAACATCTAATTGCATAACACAGCTAAGAAACAAGGACAAAATGACATCACCTTAGTTGCTTAATTTTCTATACAGCTATCTCACAAAAAGGATGACGTTGTCCATTTCGCAATCTATAAAACTTGAAGGGACACATCAGCTACATCAACATTGCTCACTAATTCACTTCCCACTTCCCATACCTTGAAACAGCCAGAGGCAGAGGGCATCCTGAATGATTGAAGCATTAGAAATATTTTCAATGTTGTGCAGACTGCCTTTACATCCTTGCATCATAGTATACAAGCTGTACAGACAGAGTTATTGGAGCCAGTTCTGCAACAAATTATTGGCCACACTAGTCCAATACCACCCAGTCTTCCCTGTGCAAGGCAGGGATGTCACCAGTGGCCAGTCCAGTGGCATGGACCTGCAGCATTACATCGTATATGGATATACAGGGAACACAAGTTCCATTGTAGTAAACAGACCAAGTGATCCTGCGCCAGCCATCTTTGAGCAGCATGTGCTATGTATACTGAAGCTGAAATGGTTGACAAATACACTATAAAAGCAGTAGGATTCTCAAGTGTAATTGGTGACTTATGTAGATGTGGCTTTGCTGTAACAGACTGACTTTGTAAAAAATGTTTGCAATGATGGATCACAAATAAAGTTCCAATTAAAGTTATTTTCCTTTTTTGTAGTGATTAAATACTGAAGTACACATCTCTACCAGAGTGGTTATTGAGAGGACCATCAGAGGTTTTGAAGACAGGTCAGGAGGGACTCCAGTACAGTCCAATTCATGTGTCTTGTTTAGTTGTAGCCTGCTGTGCCCTGCAAAACTTCATTTAACAAAGGCCTGGATGTGGGTTAGCCTGGTGAGGTGGCCTTCGTGGCTTTGGAGGCAGAACTACAAGGATGAGAGCATCAGGATGACGGTCACTCAGAGGACTTCTCAGTGATTGCTGCAAGGGGCATCAGTGCACAACAGATATTCTTCTTTAATACAACAAACTCCAAAAAGTGAACATAAGCCAACCTACGTTTTCCTGACACTGTGCTTCCCTTGGATGTCTAAAAGCGCCTTTCTTTCTCTTATTCTAGTGCTCCAGTTAGGTACAGCCCAAGGGCCAAGATGGAGATAGATGGTTGGCTACTCTTGTGCTATAAAAGGCACATGGGACCAGGATGGCCCTCCTCTTATGTTAGCTGCATCTCTGGAACTTACCCAGATCTGACACTACATCGACAAGACAGCGATCCCCTCCAGTTTAACTGCCCAGTGGTGGTGTTGGAAGTTTGGGATACCCATCGGACGTCCCTTTTGAGTAGCTGTACCCATCACAAGCAACTCTCATTACAAAGCAGCTGTATGTTCTAAAATTTACTCAATAGCATCTTATTGGTTATCAGAAGACACAGAAAGCTTACATTAATACTAGGAACATGACCTGGGTCACTCACTCACAACAAAGACTGGTCCTCCCAGTTTCCACCTGAAGCACGCAGTAGGAGGGTAAACTCAAATTTCTCCAGTAACTCATCCCATATAGACTCCAGAAATGCCACTCAAACCATTCAGATAAGTACTGACAGGATTGCAGCTGTAACATGTGTTCTGGTCCTGACCCACTTGCAATCCTTCTTGGAGCAGGTCCTGGAGGTAATCAAGGTCATGACCGGCCTTATCCCACTATACCTGACCTCAGGCCTACTCGGCAAGAAACACCTGACACTCACAGGCTTCCTCAACTATCACTCCAAGCAGCAACAAAGTGCATCCCTCAGCTCAGAGGTTAACCAAGTGCTTCCCAAAAAGACACGTAGGCAAAAAGCTTCCAGAACATCTGTCAAGCAAAGCAAATGATGCAGACTGCACTTGGAAAACACCAGGAGGTTTGGGTGCTTTTCTTGCATGCCCTCGCCTCAGCTAGATCAAGCCCATGACCCCTGACCTGACAGACCCCAAGCACCCACCCTGCTCAGGCACCAGCCAAACTACTACCCAGGCTGTTGTGTATGTACCTTTAAGGGAATAACTGGTCTTAGACTGCAGTACCGGCAGTGACCACCCCTGTATAAAAGGCCCTAGCAGGCTTCTGTAGTTTCAGTTTCAAGCTGCCTCTTGTTCAGTAAAGTACCTGTTAAACTGTTCTCCCGAAGTCCGTGTATGATTGAGGCGCGGACTTTACAGTGGCGACGAGTAAGTTCGAACTCACCTGCAGTGTGGCATCACCTCATGGGGATCTCGCCTGAAAGGAAGGTCCTGGAAGGTCGTAGTCTGAGCAACGGGCGTCGACCGAGGGCAACCGCCCAAAGAATCCATCGGTGTTTGGAGAATTGCGGGAGAGACTGTGGTTCCAGCGAATCGTGCTGCTAGCAGGTAGCGCGCTGACCCTTCCAGACTGCGGCGGGCTCAAGCTCAATCGAGGGGCTCTACAAATCGGGCCGCGCAGCATCGCTGGGAAAAGAAAACAAGAGAGAGAGGGTGGAGTGCACAGGGCGCGGTCGGTGCTCGAGAACAGGACAGCGGAGAGAAACTAAACGAGGTTGAAGGAAAGCGAGACGTGCCGAAGCTGCGGGTCGCTGCCATTACCCCGTAGAATGCTAGGAGCAGCGTGGCAGTAAGGGGAAGAAGCAAAAGCGTGGGAGGCGCCATTTTATCCCATTGGGGAAGAAGCGAAAGTGCGGGAGGCGCCATTTTATTCCATTGGGGAAGAAGCAAAAGCGTGGGAGGCGCCATTTTAAATCGCCCAAGATGCCAAAAAGTGGCAGTATCACTGCTTTCGACAACGAGGTAGAAGACTGGACCACGTATGTGGAAAGAATTGAAGTGTACTGCAAGGCAAATGAGGTGGCTGATGGAAAGAAGGCGTCGGTATTATTAAATCTGATGGGTGCGAGTACGTACGGCCTATTGCAGAATTTAATTACCCCAGCTAAACCAATGGAGAAAAGTTTTGAGGAGATTGTTCATATCTTACAGGAACATCTAAGCCCTACATCACTGCTGATAGCAGAAAGGTTCAAGTTCCATAAAAGAAACCAGCACAAAGATGAGAGCAATGCTGACTATCTTACAGAACTACACAAGTTATCGAAGCACTGCCAGTTCGGAGCAGGACTGGCAGACACCTTACGGGATAAGTTTGTCTGCGGGTTCCAGAGTGAAGGAACCCAGAAACGACTACTTTCGAAAAAGGACCTGACGCTAGAACAGGCTTTCAGCGTGGCAGTATCCTACGAAGCAGCAGCATGGGGAGCTGCGGAAATACAACAGAAACCACAAGAATACAGCGCTAACGAAATGGCGTATGGAGCCGAAAAGTGCTATCGCTACGGCAGAACAACCCATGAGCAGAAGGACTGCTGGGTTAAAGACAAAATATGCAGGCAATGCGGGAAAATGGGACATATAGCAAGAGTCTGCAGGTCGGGAAAGAAGACCAACACGACAAGAACTACTAAGGAACAGTACAGGAAAGTAAAGAAACTCACAGATAGTAGTTCAGAAGATCAGGAGAGTGATAAGGACTCCGGGAGCAGGCAACTAAGTTGCTTAAAGTTACACAATGTGATCGCAAAAGAAGATCACCGAACCATTTGGGTCACCCTCATGATAGCAGGGTCCCCAGTGAAGATGGAATTGGACACAGGGTCAGCCCTAACTGTCATGAATCGACGAGACTATGAGCGGCTATTCTCACACATACCCTTAAAGGACACGTCCATTGTATTGAAGACATACACGGGGCAAAAGGTCTACCCCAGAGGAAAAATAAGGGTGCCAGTTGAATATAATGGAAAGGAAACACAGAAACTATACATGTATATACTACGAGATGGAGGACCACCATTATTGGGACGTGAATGGATCCGAAGACTACAATTGGATTGGCATTCCATTCTGGCACTAACTGTGACTGACAAAAAAGATGATGACGTCGCACCTGGACGTCTGTCACATATTTTATCTGACGCGGAAGAGGTGTTCCAACAAGGACTTGGGACTCTAAAAGGAGTAAAGGCAACCATAAAGATTGAGGATAACGCAACCCCAAAATTTTTCAAGGCCAGACCGGTGCCATACGCGATACGCCCAGCTGTGAAAGCTGAACTGGAGAGTCTGGAGCATTCGGGGGTGCTGTCTAAGGTGGACTGGAGCGAGTGGGCCACACCCATTGTTCCTGTAATGAAGAAAGCATTGAGCAGCACACCTGGGGAGCCAAGGAAGGTTCGCAGCTGTGGGGACTTCAAGGTGACTGTGAACCCAGTCCTGCACACAGTACAGTATCCGCTTCTGCGGATAGAAGATATTTTCGCCTCACTATCTGGAGGGAAACGTTTTACAAAGATTGACCTGTCTCAAGCGTATCTACAAATGGAGGGGGAAGAAGCATCTAGGAAATACCTCACGATAAACACTCACAAAGGCCTTTACCAGTACAATCGACTGGTATTTGGGGTAGCATCAGCCCCGGCTATGTGGCAGAGGGCAATTGAACAAGTCCTGCAAGGGATCCTGAGGACCCAGTGCTATTTGGACGACATCCTGGTTACGGGCGAAAATGACAATGAACACCTTGCCAACCTGGAACAGGTGCTCACGAGATTGCAGGAATATGGGCTACGAGCCAACCGCCCCAAATGCGAGTTCTTCAGGAGACAAATCTCGTATTGTGGCCACATGATTGATGAGGAAGGGTTGCATAAGTCGCCACACAAGATTGAGGCTGTAGTCAAGGCTCCAGCACCAGAAAATGTGTCGCAACTGAGTTCGTTCCTCGGGTTGGTGAACTACTACCATAAGTTCTTGCCGAATTTATCTACAATTCTGCATCCACAGACCGCCCTCCTTCAAACTGGTGTAACATGGAAATGGAGTGATGAGTGTAAGCGTGCCTTTCAGGAATGTAAATGCCAAATCACTTCAAAAGAAGTATTGGCCCACTACAACCCAACACTACCGATTTGGTTGGCATGTGATGCGTCACCATACGGCATTGGAGCGATGCTGTCACACAAATTCCGTGACAGTTCAGAGAGGCCAATAGCCTTTGCATCGCGATTGGTAACCTCAGCCGAGGGTAACTACGCCCAGATTGACAGGGAGGCCCTCAGCCTGGTGTGGGGGGTGAAGAAGTTCAATCACTATCTGCACGGGCAGAAATTCATCCTACTGACTGATCATCAACCCCTGGTCTCAATTTTTAACCCAAAGAAGGGCATTCCGGTGATGACGGCGCAACGGCTGCAAAGATGGTCACTTTTTCTAGGGGCACATCAGTATGACATAGAGTACAAAGGTACGAAACAACATGGAAATGCTGATGGGCTGTCACGCCTACCGTTGACTACGGCGGAAGAAGCACCTACAGTGGACCCGGTGGAGATATTCCATGCGACCATAGTCGAATGTTTGCCTGTTACAAACGCAAGTATTGAGAAGGAAACCCGAAATGACCCGACACTCTCTTGGGTCTATGATTTGATGGTGAAGGGATGGCCAGCATATGGCGACTCACTGTTGCCAGCATTCTCGCCAAGGAGGGAACAGCTGTCAGTGTGCCGGGGAACCTTGATGTGTGGATCCCGAGTGGTAATTCCACCCAAGTTGAGAGATAGAGTACTCAATGAGCTTCACGAGGGTCATCTGGGAGGGGTAAAAATGAAGAGCCTAGCCAGGGCGTTTGTGTGGTGGCCGGGAATCGATAAGGAAATCGAGGATATGACCAAGAGATGCACAGGATGCCAGAAGGTCCAAAACGCTCCACCACAGGCCCCGCTACATCCATGGGAGTGGCCCTCATCTCCATGGCAATGGGTACACATTGATTTCGCTGGTCCATTTATGGACTCAATGTTTCTAATCGCTGTGGACGCCCATTCGAAATGGCCAGAGGTCATTAAAATGTCCTCCACCACCACGGAGAAAACTATTGCAGTCCTAAGGACCATCTTCGCCAGGAATGGGTTGCCAGAACAGATCTGTTCCGACAATGGCCCACAGTTTGTGTCTGAGGATTTCCGGAGGTTCCTGAAGAATAATGGGATGAAACATTACACATCTGCCCCATATCATCCAGCCACAAATGGATTGGCTGAGAGGTTTGTTCAGACCTTTAAAAAGGCCATAAATGTGGTGTATGTGCCTTTAAGAGTAATTATGGTGTATGTGCCTTTAAGAGCCCCAGGTGTGCGTAATGCCGGTAATTGCCACTTGGGCTATATAAGCCTGTGTATTGTGTATATCCTTTAGAAACCCCCCCCCCAGACTTGCTTAGTAAATACCTATGAACCAACTCCTGTCTTTATCTACACACGGACACTACAGTGGCGACGAAGTGGAAACGGACTTACCTGCAATTCGGCAGCACCTCACGGACATCGATTCCTCCAGCGTCCAGAAGACTCAAGGAAGTAAGAGAAACTGTGGTTTCACCAGCTGGCCAAGCTGGTGACAGGTACTGCGCTAATCCTTCCTGGGCGTCAGGCTGGAGCTCCAGCGGTGGGCTCTACAGCTGAGACAGGCAGCGAAATCGGAGGCAAGCAATAACGGACTGGGAGGGTGCACTCGAGAGACGGCCGGCGCGGCAAGCAGGTCAGCGTTTAGACCTCCGTCGGGAATGAGTCTCCAACAGTGAATAAACTAAAACCACAGTAAAACAGCGTTGTTATCGGTAGCAGCGGCGGGAAAGCGCGGGAAGCGCCATATCGTTGCTAGAGAGAAAAAAAAAAGCGCGGGAAGCGCCATACCTTTTCTGAAATGCCTAAATCTGGTAATATTGAGGCTTTTGATGGCGAAATAGAAGATTGGACCACATACGTGGAAAGAGTAGAGGTTTATTGCACTGCAAATGGAATAACAGATGAAAAAAAAGCTTCAGTACTTCTGAACTTAATGGGCGCGAAGACATACGGGCTGTTACGAAATGTAATCACTCCAGCCAAACCAAAGGGCAAGACTTTTAAAGAAATTGTTGATACCCTGCAGGAGCATTTAAACCCAACACCGCTGCTGATAGCGGAACGATTCAAGTTCTTCAAGAGAAATCAACAAAAGAATGAAAGTAACGCTGATTACCTAACCGAATTAAGAAAGCTATCAAAGTACTGCCAATTCGGAGCAGGACTATCGGATTATCTTCGCGACAAATTTGTTTGCGGTCTCTTAAGTGAAGGAACACAAAAAAGACTGCTTTCTGAAAAAGATTTAACATTGGACAAAGCTTTCAGTATGGCTGTATCATACGAAGCAGCAGCAAAAGGAGCTGCAGAGATACAACAAGAGACACAGGAGTTCGGAAGATGTTATCGCTGCGGCAGATCCACCCATAACCAGAGGGACTGCTGGTTCAAGGGCAAAGCATGCAGGCAATGTGGTAAGATTGGACACATTGCACGGGTATGCCAATCTGGACAAAATAAATCCACTGACAGAAAACAAAAAACCAATAAAGAAAAGTACAGGAAGGTACAAATGATGACGGACAATAGCTCCGAAGACCAGAATAGCGATAGCGACTCCGGAAACAAGAGACTAAGCTGTCTCAAATTACATAATGTACTTGCCAAAGAGGATTACCAAACCATTTGGGTTACCCTCACAATAGCAGGGTCCCCAGTTAAAATGGAGCTAGATACAGGATCAGCTCTAACCGTAATAAATCGACGAGATTACGAGAGGCTATTTTCGCATATACCTCTAAAAGACACATCCATTATCTTAAAAACATATACGGGGCAGAAAGTCTACCCCAAAGGAAAAATAAGGGTGCCTGTGGTATACAACGGCAAAGAAATACAAAAGTTGTATTTGTACATTCTACAAGATGGTGGTCCACCGTTGTTGGGACGTGAATGGATAAGGAAGATACGTTTAGACTGGCATTCCATTCAGGCACTGACGGTGACCAGTAAGGAAAAAAACAATGATGACATCATACCTGAACGATTAAAAGACATCTTGGCCAACGCCAAAGAAGTGTTTCAAGAGAAACTAGGAACCTTGAAAGGCATCACCGCCTCAATAAAAGTGGAAGATACAGCAATTCCAAAAATTTTTAAGGCAAGACCGGTGCCATACGCAATACGTCCGGCAGTCGAGGCAGAGCTGAAGAATTTGGAAAAGGCAGGCATATTATCCAAAATAGATTGGAGCGAATGGGCAACACCCATCGTTCCAGTCATGAAAAAAACATTGAAAAATAACTCTGAGGAACAGAAAAAAATTCGCATCTGTGGAGACTTTAAGGTGACTGTAAACCCGATCCTTCACACGGTACAGTATCCTCTTCCGAGGATAGAAGATATTTTCGCCTCACTATCCGGAGGGAAACGTTTCACAAAAATTGACTTGGCACAGGCATATCTACAGATGGAGGTTGAGGAGACCTCTAAAAAGTATCTCACAATAAACACACACAAAGGCCTGTACCAGTACAATCGACTGGTTTTTGGAATAGCATCAGCTCCAGCTATCTGGCAAAGAGCTATGGAGCAAGTCCTGCAAGGGATTCCGGGGACTCAATGCTACCTAGACGACATCCTTATAACAGGAGAAAACGACAACGAGCACCTTGCCAATTTGGAGCAGGTGCTCACTAGGCTGAAAGAACGGGGCCTACGAGCAAATCGCCCCAAGTGCGAATTTTTCCAAAATCAGATATCATATTGTGGCCACATAATTAATAAGGAAGGGTTGCATAAGTCACCTGAAAAAATTGAAGCAGTTATAAAAGCCCCAGCACCTGAAAATGTTTCACAATTAAGGTCATTCCTGGGATTAATAAATTACTATCATAAATTTTTACCGAACTTATCAACTATTCTACACCCTCTTAATGATCTTCTACAGACAGGAGTGATTTGGAAATGGAACGAAGACTGTAAACGTGCCTTCCATAAATGTAAAGACTTAATCACATCCGAGAAAATTTTGGCTCATTACAACCCATCACTACCAATCAGACTGGCGTGCGATGCATCCCCTTACGGCATAGGAGCGGTATTGTCCCATAGATTCCCTGATGGCTCGGAACGGCCGATAGCTTTTGCATCACGCTCATTGAACTCAGCTGAGCATAACTATGCCCAGATAGACAGGGAAGCACTCAGCCTGGTATGGGGAGTGAAGAAATTCAACCATTACCTACACGGACAAAAATTTACCTTGCTGACTGACCATCAACCCCTCATCTCCATATTCAACCCTAAAAAAGGTGTCGCCATTATGACGGCACAAAGACTACAGAGGTGGTCCCTTTTTCTAGGGGCACACCAATACAACATTGAATACAAAGGGTCAAAACAGCATGGGAATGCTGACGGTTTATCATGCCTACCGTTGCCAACGATAGAAGAGGCACCTACAGTAGATCCAGTAGAGATATTCCACTCTACCATAGTGGAATGTCTACCGGTGACAAATTCTGCCATTGAAAGGGAGACAAGTAATGACCCTACTCTCTCACGGGTCTACAATTTAACAGTGAAGGGATGGCCAGCACATGGCGAACCACTGTTGCCAGCATTCTCGCAAAGAAGAGAACAGCTGTCAGTGTGCCGAGGAACCTTGATGTGTGGATCCAGAGTGGTGATTCCACCCAAACTCCAGGATAAAGTGCTAAAGGAGCTTCACGAGGGGCATCTGGGTGGAGTGAAAATGAAGAACCTAGCTAGGGCGTTTGTATGGTGGCCAGGTATCGATGGAGACATCGAAGACATGACCAAGAGCTGCCTAGGATGCCAGAAGGTCCAAAATGCTCCGCCACAGGCCCCTCTACATCCATGGGAGTGGCCCTCATCTCCCTGGCAAAGGGTGCACATCGACTTTGCTGGTCCATTTATGGACTCAATGTTCTTAATCGCAGTTGATGCACACTCCAAGTGGCCGGAGGTAATAAAGATGTCCTCCACCACCACGGAAAAAACCATCACAGTATTAAGGACCATATTTGCCAGGAATGGGCTGCCAGAGCAGATATGTTCTGATAATGGACCGCAATTTGTGTCCGAAGAATTCAGAAAGTTCTTAAAGAACAATGGGGTAAAGCACTACACGTCCGCCCCATACCATCCCGCCACCAATGGATTGGTTGAAAGGTTTGTCCAGACCTTCAAGAAGGCCATCAAGGCCATGGGTAATGAAGACATAAAACTTCAGCACAAGGTGGATAACTTCTTATTTGCATATAGGAATGCAACGCATATGGTTACTAACCAAACTCCCGCCATGAGGTTCTACAATAGAAACCTAAGATGCCGGCTGGATTTGGTCAAGCCCAACATCCGAAGGGACGTGGAGAACCGGCAGTTTCAGGGCATGAATGAAAGGCCAACTAGGGCCTTCCAGATAGGCCAACCGGTTTTGGCCCGGGACTACCGTACCGAGAAATGGCAGCCTGGAACTATCTGCACACGATTAGGACCACTGATGTATACCGTGGACATCGGAGACAGCATAATAAGGCGCCATGCTGACCAAATCATCAAGTCATCCGAAAAGGGACAACCTACACCACCACTCTATACATCTAACGATGAAGTAGAGATACCCATATCTACCTCCGATCCGGTGATACTGGAGCCCGATGAACCCGACACTGGCCTTCAAGCCGAATCAGCCTTGCCAGAAGAACCTACTACACCACCAGAAACTACTACACCCCCGAGGCGTTATCCGGACCGAGTCAGGAAGCCTCCTGAGAGACTAACTTATAATTAATTAATACAGCAATGTATATTATTTTGCATATAACATGTAATTAATAATTACTTAAAATATGATGTACTAGTTAGCTAGAAGGGGAGGAATTGTGGTGTATGTGCCTTTAAGAGCAATTATGGTGTATGTGCCTTTAAGAGCCCCAGGTGTGCGTAATGCCGGTAATTGCCACTTGGGCTATATAAGCCTGTGTATTGTGTATATCCTTTAGAAACCCCCCCCAGACTTGCTTAGTAAATACCTATGAACCAACTCCTGTCTTCAGTGTCTTTATCTACACACGGACACTACAATAAAGGCAATGTATAATGACGACATACCACTGCAACACAAGATGGATAACTTCCTGTTTGCTTACCGGAATGCGACACATGCAGTAACCAACCAAACTCCAGCCGTACTGTTTTTCAACTGGAGACTAAGATGTCGCTTGGATTTGCTCAAACCAAACATAAGACGAGATGTTGAGGATAAGCAGTTCCAGCACTTAAATGAGAAGCCAACCAGGAGCTTCAAGATAAGGCAACCAGTCTTGGCCCGCGACTACCGAACAGAAAAATGGCAGCCAGGCACGATATGCACACAGCAGGGACCACTAATGTACACAGTGGACGTTGGAGAGAGCATCGTGAGACGCCATGCTGACCAGATTCTAGAGTCACAGGAACAAGCCAAACCTGTACCACAAGCATGTGCACCTGGTAATGAGCCCAAAGTACAGATTGCGTCTACCTCAGAAGCAGGGGTATTGGAAGCTGACGAACCAACCAATGACAATGAGCCAGAATTGACTCCACCGCCAGAACAGGATACTCGAGAAAGGCGCTATCCAGTCCGGATCAGGAAGCCTCCTCAAAGACTGAACTTATAAATGACTATTTCAGTTGATGTATATATTACTGAGAAAATTGTAATTGTAATTAGTTATTATTTAGTTGTTAAATGAATGTTATGTACTGTTTATCTAAAAGGGGAGGAATTGTTGTGTATGTACCTTTAAGGGAATAACTGGTCTTAGACTGCGGTACTGGCAGTGACCACCCCTGTATAAAAGGCCCTAGCAGGCTTCTGTAGTTTCAGTTTCAAGCTGCCTCTTGTTCAGTAAAGTACCTGTTAAACTGTTCTCCCGAAGTCCGTGTACGATTGAGGCGCGGACTTTACACAGGCGAGACCCCTTACTCCTCATGTGACCTGAGCCCTATCTAAAGACCATGGCCCTGCCAAATGGTAACCCCACCCAAGTGTGAACAGGTGAATAACTGTACAGAACCCTTAGTGTATGTATCTTCATGTTGAATGTTACCTACATGGTAACATCCACACCGTTATTCAGTTTTCTGTTCTTATCGGAGAGAATGTAAATACTTGTGCAAAATAGTGCTAAAAAAAAAAAAACTTCAAGAGAAATAAAGAGGCATTATTAAGCCACAGAAGAGAAAATGGCTCCTTGTACACTCTTCTAGGTCCAAAGGTTAATACTTGTAAAAGAACTGTAATTAGTAACTTACAAAAGGCAGTGATTAAGTTAATTGCATTTTGAACAGGTCACCAATGATGCCAAGATAGCAGCTAGCTTCAACCAATAACAAAAATAAATAATCTTATGCAATACAGTCATTACACTGCTGCAACATTGGACACTCTACTACAAATACAAGCTGAAATCCATCTCAAGGGTTGAGCATCACCAACCTCAGCTAAGTTATCTGGGAAAAGGAAGGAAAATTGGTGGTGAAAAAATCTTCCATTAGCATGGCTTCTGCTTGACAAGGAGCAACAATAACTGAGAAAAGTGTGTCAAAGTTGAAGTGATCTGAATTGTAGCAGAAAAAAGGCATGTGTGCTAAAGAAGAACACAACAGTAGTATGATTATGAACAATTGTAAAGTGGCTGATACTTCTGTTTATTATTAAGGCAACAGTTGTATTGCACCACCAGTCAAAGACAGGTAGCTATAGAGCACAGAGCATAGCCGGCATGACCCATTATATGCTGCAACTGTAAATTCGTTCTGCCTGACAAACATGTGCTGAGCTGTCGCAAGAATAGGAAGAACTTCAGCACATTCAAAACACTACTTTTCGTCCCAGTTTCACATCATCCTGAACACTCCATACATTGTTAAACCCAAGCGGTGTGAGATTGCCTCCTGGAGGGCAGTTTTAGTGCATTCCAGAGTCACATCAGGAACGGGAGCTGGAATTATGTTATCACTTTCATGTCAGCGTATATTCAAAACAGCTTTGCGCCAATGCAAAAGTGGCAGCATAACTGCAGCCTAAAGTATCTTGTGCTATGCACCATCTCCTGACTGACAGAAGGTGACCTATTTCTAGGCCTCTGCACATGCTGTGTCTACAGCTACTCACTCTTCACCTGTGGACAAGTACTCCACTAAGGCATCTATGCCTTTCTGCCTCAGACTGAGAACGCAGTGTGATTGAGCATACTTCCTGCAACAACAACAACAAGCGTTCATATAGCACCTTTAACATAGTAAAACATAATCCCAAGGTGCTTCACAGGAGTGTTATCAGACAAAATTTGACACCGGGCCAAATAAGGAGATAATAGGACAGGTGACCAAAAGCTTGGTCAAAGAGGTAGGTTGGTTTTAAGGAGCATCTCAAAGGAAGAGAGGCGGAGAGGATTAGGGAGCGAAATGCCAAAGCTTGAGGCCTAGACAGATGAAGGCACGGCTGCCAATGGTGGGCCAAAGGAAATCAGGTTATGCACAAGAGACCAGAATTGAAGGAATGCAGAGTTCTCGGAGAGTTGTATGGCTGTAGAAGGCTACAGAGTTAGAGAGGGATTTGAACACAAGGATGAGAATTTTAAATTTGAGATGTTGCTGGACTGGGAGCCAATCTAGGTCAACGAGCACAAGGGTGATGGGTGAACAAGACTTGGTGCCAGGTAACAAAAGCATGGACGAGGGTTTCAGAAGCAGATGGGCGGAGACAGGAGCGGAGACGGGTAATATTACTGAGGTGGAAGTAGGCGGTCTTGGTGATGGAGAGAGGATATGGGGTCAGAAGCTCAACTCGGGGTCAAATAAGGATCTGAGGCTGCAAACAGTCTGGTTCAGCCTCACAAAGTGGCCTGGGAGGGGGATGGAATCGGTGGCTCTGCAACAACCATTTGATTCAAGCCATATATGCACCAAAGCACTGCCCTTATTAACCACTCTCATTGTTAACCTTTACTTTTGATCACTAGCGTAATTTTCAATTTATTATAGCACAAGTTATACCAGTATTTAAAATAACAGGAGTGATACAAAGAATCATTCATGAAAGATCCTTGTTCAGAGTTATGTGTAAACAACTATATAGGTCAGACTCACTTGCTTTAAAATGCCAGTCTAAATAGTAGCCAATGTCCAGAACAATTAATTGTGCTGTACTACAAAGCATACAGTAGTAGAACTTCATTACTTGTAAAAATTTATATTACTCAGACATTTTGGGTTCCATTTCAATTTTGTCCCCACTTGGCTCCCGACCTCATTACAGCCTTGGTCCAAACATAAACAAAAGAAATGAATTCCAGAGGTGAAGTGAGAGTGACTGCCCTTGACATCGAGGCAGCATTTGACTGAGTGTGGCATCAAGGAGCCCTAGTAAAATTGAAGTCAATGGGAATCAGGGGAAAAACTCCACTGGCTGGAGTCATACCTAGCACAAAGGAAGATGGTTGTGGTGGTTGGAGGTCAATCATCACAGCCCCAGGACATCGCTGCAGGAGTTCCTCAGGGCAGTGTCCGAGGCCGAACCATCTTCAGCTGCTTCATGAATGACCTTCCCTCCAACATAAGGTCAGAAGTGGGGATGTTCGCTGATAATTGCAGTGTTCAATTCCATTCGCAACTCCTCAGATAATGAAGCAGTCCATGCCCGCATGCAGCCAGACATGGACAACATTTAGGCTTGAACTGATAAGTGGCAGGTAACATTTGCGCCACACAAGTGCCAGGCATTGACTATCTCCAACAAGACCTTTGACAGTTGACAGTTAATGGCATTACCATCACCGAATCCCCCACCATCAACATCCTGGGGGGTCACCGTCGAACAGAAACTTAACTGGACCAGCCACATAAATACTGTGGCTACAAGAGCAGGTCAGAGGCTGGGTATTATATGGCGAGTGACTCACCTCCTGATGGCACAAGTCAGGAGTGTGATGGAATACTCTCCACTTGCCTGGATGAGTGCAGCGCTAACAATACTCAAGGAACTTGACACCATCCAGGACAAAGCAGCCCACTTGATTGGCAACCCATCCACCACCTTAAACATTCACTCCCTCCACCACCAGTGCACCGTGTCTGCAGTGTGGACCATCTACAAGATGCACTGCAGCAACTCGCCAAGGCTTCTTTGGCAACACCTCCCAAACCCACAATCTCTACCACCTAGAAGGACAAGGGCAGCAGGCACATGGGAACACCACCACCTCCAAGTTACACACCATCCTGACTTGGAAATATATCTCCCTTCCTTCATCATCGCTGGGTCAAAATCCTGGAACTCCCTCCCTAACAGCACTGTAGGACAATGTTCCCATTTAGCTGCGCAGCCATCTGAAGCTCCCACGCAGGCCGCTTACCGGTTTCTCAATGGAAAAACCGTGCATACGCGGACGTTTGAAAGGGCCACGCTGCCCATTAAAGGCGGCTCACCACCACCTTCTCAAGGACAATGAGTGATGGGCAATAAATGCTGGCCTTGCCAGCGATGCCCACATCCCATGAATGAATAAAACTAAATATATACATATATATATATATATATATATATTCACAAAGCACACAGATTTCTTAGCCACCCACTGAACAATGTGCATGCACTGGCAGGTCTGCTACGGTATTGCTCACGGTGAGTCAGATGTTGCACAGTATCACTGAAGGCATGGTTGATAGATAAGCGTAGAAACAGTGAAGTACCTTTTTGATTTGTTCCTGGAAAATAGATAAATAAATAAATTTCTTCAGTGAGATAAATAATTACATTGCACCACTCGCATACTACACAGTTTTATGAATAAAATCCTGCATGTAGCAGTGGAGGAGGAAGTTCAGATGTTAAATGAGAAGACTGTCCCACCTGTTTAGGGTTTCTTTTATACTGAGAGCCAAGAAATATAAAACAAAGAGATTAAGCTACTTTGCATCGTTACTTCTTTACTAAATATATCAGTATACAGAAATTAGTGTTACTAAATGATTCTGCTTAAATAAATGTTTCAAATGTAAGACTATTATTCAGAACCTCTACCCAGTGATGCAGGTTCTTACAGGATTTCTGCTGTTTATAGTAATCATTTTTTGCTTGTTGTCCAGTTCTGAAATACTGTAAATATAAATTAGAAAGGGCAACTGCTTTACAAAACATAAAAATTCAGCAATACCAAATTTCAAAGCATCAAGTCTTGTTTCTCACATGTATTTGTTAATAACACAAACCCTATGAAAATAGTAATCGATATTATTTACTCTGAAAGTCATCTCAGAAAAAAATTGGAAATACCATGCTTTATTTTACTTTGATGTTTTATTCAAAAATAATGCTTCTTTCCATTTTTTGTAAAAGTGGTTTCCTCTGCGGATTCCATGCTCACTCACTTTCCATCAATGCACAGGAATGGAGGAGGACTTGGGCTTACAAACAGCAAGCCCTGGCATGCTTGGTGAATGGCGGTGGTCAATCATCAAGACATACGGACAGTTGTACGCACAGGTGCATGCTGGGAATTGTAGCCTACTAACTTGTTGACTTTCTTTAGCAGACTGTGATGGCTCTGGCAAGCCCCATAAACTCAAGCTGTATTCCCACCACCCCCCCAGAGAGATACAGGCCCCAAATCAAATATATTAGACAAATTTCAAGCACGTGAAATGCTACTATACAGGGTAAGTGCAATCACTTTCTTGTAAATTCTATGGTTACTGTCTTTACTATGTTACAAATCATATTCCCACAGATAACAACCGAAAAAAAATTCAAAACTGATTGATCGGTTCTCGCTCATTCATTGGCAGGTTTTGTTTACTGCTCATGTTACATGTATTGCTTTGATGTGTCCTTGGTAGCTTTTCTGCCGGCTTTCCTTGCATTTAATGAATAAATTCCCTTCCCTATCTGTTTCGTTACCATTTGTTCGTGTTTTGGGAATATGAAATTTGGGCCGATAAATTTTGTACGTAGACAGGTGTGGTGCCTGAAGCGTGATGTGACAGAAAGAAAAATACATTCTAGAGGCAAAAAATTTATTTAAAAACTAATTTTTTTTTAAAGGGTACAGAGCAATGTTCTCCATAATTTTTGGGGGGCCGCGCGGCCCCTTTAACGGGCCGCACAGCCCATTCAAAAGTTTGCGGAAGGGCGTTCTTTTCATTTATAAACCGGCTCACCAGTTGCACCGGGACCCCTGGAGCGCTCTGCAGCTGCACAGCTTAAAGGGGACATTGGTACAAAGAAAGAACAGGCAAATGAGAGTAGGTGGTCATGTGGTTAAACCTCCAGGAATACGTCCAACATGAGTTGGCAACCCTGGCCTGAGCCTGGGCCTGATCCTACAGCATGGTTGAACCAAGGAACTGATTGTGTGGGAGGACTGCATGTATCCTCCAACCCTCCACACAGTGTGTCATCATACTGCCTCAATTGTATTTTTGCTCGAAGTTCAAATTCCAGGAAGTCCGGTGGTTAACTACCTTTCATTATTACCACTAACACAATGTAATGGATTCTAATGGCATAATCCAGCAGAGAGATCATTTCCATGGATTACCTTGAAGATTCCCATCAATGAAAGTAATGCACTGAACACCAACATACAGACAAAATCATCAACGGGATCATTTTCTCATTGAAAGAAACTCCATTGAAGCCTCCTATGAACACCGCAAAATCAAGTTTGCGTGCACAGCGTGGCAAATATGAGACATTTTCCTGCTATTAGACTTCATTGGGCCAGAAATTCGGGTCCCCACGGGTGAGTACACACTGTATACTCACCCGTAAGGCCAATGGAAGTGCCGGTTTTGCGCATGCACTGCGCATGCGCTGGAAACCGGAACTTCCGTTCCCTTGAAGGAATGAGTTTGGAGGACAAACGCATGCACCAGAGAGGCAGCGCGTAGACCTGGAACTTCCGATTCTTTTACAGGTTTCTCCGTGCGGGTAAGTCCCTAGCAGCTGCGCATGAAAAAAGCAGTCACAAGGCCTGCTTTTAACAAGGTAAGAGGTTAATTAAGTAAAATTAAAACATTTTTTCCACAGGTTTATCATTTAAAAATACTTTAAAGAAAGGTATGTTTATATTTAGCCCTGTTAAAAACTTGAATTAATTTTTTCAAAAATGTACAATTTTGTTTAAAATAGTTAATTTGTGTAATTTATAGTTCTTTTAAAAATGTGATTTTTAAAAAAAATGTATTTGAAGTTTTACTTAGGTTTTGGGGTCGATCTCTATTCATAGATTTGACAGGTCTTCCTGTCAAAATCTATGAATGGAGATTCCCTGCTCCGATTGGCTTGCCATGGCCCACGTGATCCCAGGGGATGCTGCGAACTAACTGCGCCCCTGGGATACGCGAGCACTGCACACCAGCAGCTGGAGGAGGCCCAGGATCGGAATCCCACGCGGGCCCACAGCACAACGGCAGGCATGCTATGTAAGTGCAGGTCGGGGGCTTGCGCTCCCGGGAAGCCTCCGACCCAAATTTCTAGCCCATTGTGATCTCTTACCTTTGTTTTCCTGCTTTTTCACATTCCTTTCAGTAAAGTACAAAGATATTGATTGTTAAAAGCTGTACCAAAGCTACAAAAGATTCAGCTATGTGAGTAGCTCCAGATATCAAGGCTATCTTACTTTACAACAGCATTTAGCAAAGTTACATAAAACTTATTGCCAAATTCCAAAAAAAAATCAATTGTGTAACAAGGAAAGAGTTATAGCAAGCCATTTTAAAATAAGAATGACTGCAGACAGGAAAAAGACTTCAGTCAGTTATCTTCTTCTTCCTTCTGCTTGACAGTCAGACACAGTGACAAAGGCTCAAATGGGTGTCGGGGAAAATTGAGCTGATGTCGAAGAGTAATTAACATGGCGTAGATACCCAGCTAGGGCAGTGGAAGCAATGGGCTCGATTTTCCCAGTTTGGGCGGGCTGGGGCGTGTCAGGTGGTTTTCCTGTCAGGACCCCGACTCCGATGTGAAGTGGGAAAAAAGTGCGATTTTCCCCTAATTGGGCACTTGATTTCCAGTGTGTGGGAACCCCTGGCCCAATTAGTCTTTCCATCCAGAAAGTTGCCTCCGATGACGTGATCAGTGCTGCTGGATTTAAGGCCTGCAAGCAGCCTTGCTTCTTCTGGAGACTGGAAACGCTTTGGACATTGTATGAAAGACTTCATTTACCGACCATGTCCACCAGCAAGCAAAAGTGTGCACCTCGTTTTGATGAGCCCTCCCTCCAAGCTCTGGTGCAGGGAGCAAGGTCTAATAAGGAGGTGCTGTTCCCTTCATCAGGGAGGAAAAAGCCACCCCAGCAGACTAAAGCTGTGTGGCTGCAAGTGGCCCAGGAGGTCAACTCCATATAAATGAGCCGCAGAACCTGGCTGCAATGCAGGAAGAGGTTTCATGACCTTCTCTGCACAGGAAATGTGAGTATGACTTTCCCATCAATCTGATCCCCATCGCCTCTCCTCACCAGCACTCTGTTTTGCCAAACTCTTCCTCCACATCCCACTTGACACTTACATCCCTGCACCCTTACCCATTTACTCTCTCTCTATGGTCACATTCACTTAACTATTCGACCATGCAGCCCTCACACTCTCTGTCACTGTGATGCAATGACAACTTACAACACACAGGGAGGGCCCTTTATCTCCTTCTAACTCACTCCTTCATTCTCACTCAAACTCCACTTGTGTCCCTCATTGCAGGAAAAGAGAGCCCACAATAAGAGGGAAAGAGCGAGGACAGGAGGAGGGCCACCCTCAGTAGCCCAGCTCACCGCCTCGGAGGAGGCGGCCCTGGAAATTTCCGGGATCGAGGAGGATTCCCAAGTGGGGGACGGACAGGCGGGCACATCACAGCAAGCTGGTGACAGAATAGTTTGGCATCTCTCTCATTGACATTGCATGAGTCACTGATAATGAATCTGATGCTCTAACAGATTGACTTATGATCATCTGCACTATTCAATGTGCATGTAACCTTGACCTCACATCTCTAACTCTTTCCTTTACTCCCCCACAGGACCATCGAGAGCCCCCGTCCCCACTGTCCAGGAGAAAGAGCCTGAGCTTCCAGACTCCTCAGAGGAAGCTGCAACCTCTGAGGGTGCAGCGTCAGCAGAATTAAGTGCACACATCACCAGCGCAGACACTCACACCTCGGTGGGACCTTCAGGACATAGAGTAGAGTTGTCACCTGGTGTATCACAGCTCACAAGTGAGCATCAGCAGATGGTGGAGACAGGGACAGCAGTGGAGAGTCCTCGTCGGAGGGCGCAGGACGCTCCCAGCTCGGCTCCGCTGCATGTCGACCCTGTGCCTCTGGGTCCATCCAGAAGGAGAGCAGTGCTGGAACTCCAGCAACAGGTGCAGGAGTCTCTGGCAGGTTTTGTCTCCAGGGTCGCTGCGAGTGTGGAGCGAATGGAGGAGTCCATCGCTAACATGAGCAGAGCCTTTGTGGAGGCGTTGGCGCATGAACACATCACCACGGAAAGGATGGCAACCACCGTGGAAATTTTGGCTACCTCCAGGGTAAGGCTGGCTACCGTAGAGGAGAGGATGGCTACGTCCATGGAGGAGCACTAGTCGCCAGGGTAATGAAAACATGGTACGATAGCAAAATACTGCAGATGCTGGAAATCCGAAATAACAACAGAAAATGCTGGAAAAACTCAGCAGGCCGGGCAACATCCGTGGAGAGAAAATGGAGTCAACGTTTCGGGTCAAACCCTTTGTCAAGACTGAAAAAGCACAGGAAATGAAATAGATTAAAAGGCCAGGCTGGGAGAGAACAAAAGAGAAGTGAAGAGACATTAAGAGGTATTCAAAACGAGACGAGATGGAGATAGGACTAGTGGAGACAAAAGACGGCTCTAGATTAGGTGTAAAATGCACTGGCAGAATGGGAGACAGCTGCCCTGTGGGAGAGAGAGAAAGGGGGGGGGGAAGGGCCAAAACAAAGGTGTGGATAAAAAATAAGTAAAAATGTAATGGGGGCCGAGGTTATGATCTGAAATTGTTGAACTCGATATTGAGTCCGTATAATAGACCCATCGTTTCAGCCTGTTCTTGCCCCACCGAACTTATCTCTTCCTATCTCGACTCTATCTTTTCTCCCCTTGTCCAGTCTCTTCCCACCTACATCCGCGACTCTTCGGAAGCCATCCGCCACTTTAACAGTTTCCAGTTTCCTGGCCCCAACCGCCTCCTTTTCACTATGGACGTACAATCCCTCTACACCTCCATCCCCCATCAGGATGGCCTGAGGGCGCTCCGCTTCTTCCTTGAACAGAGGCCCGACCAGTCCCCATCCACCACTACCCTCCTCCACCTGGCTAAACTTGTTCTCACATTGAACAACTTCTCCTTTGACTCCACTCATTTCCTCCAAATCAAAGGTGTTGCTATGGGTACCCGCATGGGTCTTAGCTATGCCTGCCTTTTCATGGGATATGTGGAACACTCTTTGTCAGTCCTACTCGGGTCCCCTCCCTCGCCTCTTTTTCCGGTACATTGATGACTGTATCGGTGCTGTTTCCTGCTCTCGCCCTGAACTAGACAATTTCATTCACTTTGCCTCCAATTTCCACCCTTCCCTCACCTTCACATGGTCCATCTCCGACTCTTCCCTTCCCTTCCTCGACTTCTCCATCTCCATCTCTGGGGATAGGTTATTGACCAAAATTCACTACAAGCCCACTGACTCCCACAGCTACCTGGACTACACTTCCTCCCACCCCGCCTCCTGTAAGGACTTTATTCCATTCTCCCAGTTTCTCCGTCTCCGCCGCATCTGCTCCGACGATGCCACCTTTCATACCAGTGCTTCCGACATTTCTTCCTTTTTCCTCAACTGAGGATTCCCCTCTACCATGGTTGACATGGCCCTCGACCATGTCCGTTCTATCTCCCACACTTCTGCCCTCACCCCTGCCCCTCCCGGAACCATGATAGGGTTCCCCTTGTCCTCACCTTTCACCCCACCAGCCTCCACATTCAATGGATCATCCTCCGCCATTTCCGCCACCTCCAAAGTGATCCCACGACCAAACACACCTTCCCCTCCCCCTCCCCTTTCAGCATTCCATAGGGACTGCTCCCTCCGAGACACCCTAGTGCACTCCTCTATCACCCCCAGCACCCCTTCCCCTTCGCCCGGCACCTTCCCGTGCAAGCGCAGGAGATGCAACACCTGCCCTTATACCTCCCCTCTTCCCACTGTCCAGGGCCCCAAACACCCCTTCCAGGTGAAACAGCGATTTACTTGTACTTCTTGCAATCTAGTATACTGTATTCGCTGCTCACGATGTGGTCTCCTCTACATTGGGGAGACCAATCGCAGATTGGGTGACCGCTTTGCGGAACACCTCCATTCAGTCTGTAAGGATGACCCCAAGCTTCCGGTCGCCTGTCATTTTAATTCACCGCCCCATTCCCTCTCAGACCTCACGGTACTCGGGCTCTTGCATTGTTCCACGGAAGCTCAGCGTAAGCTCGAGGAACAGCACCTCATCTTCCGATTAGGCTCTTTACAGCCATCCGGACTCAATATCGAGTTCAACAATTTCAGATCATAACCTCGGCCCCCATTACATTTTTACTTATTTTTTATCCACACCTTTGTTTTGGCCCTTCCCCCCCCCCCTTTCTCTCTCTCCCACATGGCAGCTGTCTCCCATTCTGCCAGCGTATTTCACACCTAATCTAGAGCTGTCTTTTGTCTCCACTAGTCCTATCACCATCTCGTCTCGTTTTGAATACCTCTTAATGTCTCTTCACTTCTCTTTTGTTCTCTCCCAGCCTGGCCTTTTAATCTATTTCATTTCCTGTGCTTTTTCAGTCTTGACAAAGGGTTTGACCCGAAACGTTGACTCCATTTTCTCTCCACGGATGTTGCCTGGCCTGCTGAGTTTTTCCAGCATTTTCTGTTGTTATAATGCAAACATGGTAATTGTTCAGAATAGACTGACATCTCTTGAGGTGCGATGGTCAGCTATTGAGCAAACCAACTAGACCTGCATGCAAGTTCTCTGGAGTAGGACTTCCAGCGCAGATTCAGGTCCTCATGGCCCCCCCTGCAGTGCAGCAAGGTGCTAGCTCTGAAGTGGGGCTGACCCATGAGAGGGATGCTGGTGGCATACAACAAGGAAGTGGGGGCTCCTCTCCAAGTGCTCACACGACCATGCCACTGTAGAGCCCTCGGTCAGAGCCACACCAGAGTCCCCACCCAACTGAGATCGGCGTCTCAACCCCTCACAGCCGCAGGAGCAGCAGACTTTTGCCGAGCCCTCACAGGCTCGGAACCCCAGAGGATGCCCGTCAAAGGTGTCGAGACAGGAGCAGCAAGAAAGTGAGCAAGGGGCCTCCACATCTGCTGAAGCCACAGGGGAAGCACCACGTAGGAGCAGGCGTAAGAGGAAGATAATGCACAAGTAGTCACAAGGGTTGGCACTTGGGTGTAATGTGTTTATTTTTGAAATGCCATCAGTTGCTTGTTGTCATAAAAAATTCTGATGGAAAACTGTTGAAGTTGTGGCATGTGTCATTTCGCTAATGGGACTTCCACATTGAGGGCTTAGGGTGACGTGCAATTGTCAGTATGGTGGTCAAAGTGATAGGAATCTGCAGGTTCTTGGCCATTGTCGATGGTCTGATAAGAAGGTGCTAGGCAAGTGTTTGATTGTGCAGGCTAAGCAAATCTGGTCAACATGAGTGCGTCCCTTGCATCCCGGGCAGCAATGTGGTCGCGCGCTGGCACCTTCTGGCCTGTGCAGCTTCAGGTGGGTGAGCAGCAGCTTGGCGTTCCTGTTGTTGCTGCTGTTGTTCATGGTTCTGCTGCTGCCGCGGCTGGTCTTCATCCGAATCTGATGTCCAGGAGGAAAGGAAATAAATGGTTTCCATGCTTCTGGTATATGCCTCAGTTGAGGAAGCACTCAGTCAAGGTGGCGAGAGGGGTTTCCCAGGTGGTCACACTGGAAATGGGTGTCAGGCTCCAAATTTCCACAACAATGTGTATGCCTGCTAAAAGTTCCCCCAGGCCTGAGACAACAACGTTCTGCCACCTGCAAATGATGACTGCTGAAAACTCTTTTTTAATGGTGGAGCTGCAGCTGTTAGTAAGCAGTCCACTTGTGAGGCCGCCAGGATTCACTGGCGTGTTCCAGAGAAGACGTGCAGGACGTGGGAAAAGTGGGAAAATCAGAAAGGCCTCTCAAAATGGGAATATAGAGGCAATTAAGTGGTTGTTAAGGGTCTTAATGGAAACGGGGTCAGAAAACAAGCATGTGGGAAAACTGCTCGGAGGCGGGATGGGGCCCACCCACCATTTTTTGCGATTTTAACACCTCACTGCCTCCAATCTCGCCTCCTCGGGCCTGGCAAAATCGAGCCATCTAAGGGCCAGTTGGATGATGTGATGTGGAACCATCAAATTTTTCTTTCTGGATGGGTGAACCAAGATGGGTTATATAGTCTCCCTCACTATCTTTATCCTGCAATCGTGGGTACAGAAGGGTTTCTTCTTTCAGGAAGTTTGAGACACTAGCTGAGCTATTTCAGTGAACACAACGCATTTGCCTCGATATTAACCCAACCCCCCCCGCGCTGGGCAGGAGAGGGTCGGACAGAGGGGTTAAAAAAAGTTAAATATGCGCAACTTGACCCCAACCCGCCGCGCACACACCCGTACAAAAGGCGGCGGATATTCATGTGACACTTACTTAGCATATTTAAAATCGGGCTCCCACAGTGCAATTGGGAACCCGATTTGAACTTTACTGTTGCTGCACAGGTTTCCCAGGGGGTCGGGAAACTCAGCTGAAAGTGAGGCGGGAGCTGCCAGCTCTACAAGGCAAGTGCCTCTTTCAGCACTCCTTGTGGCCCAAGAGGAGCAGGAGGACTCCCCCAGCCCCGAATTATAGGGAGTCTTGGGGACTATCCCTGGCCGCAGCCTCCTGGTGCGCCCTCCCACCTGCTGGCCAGGCTATCTATTTGACCGACTGTTGGCCGGGAGACAGACCAACAAAATATTAATGAGGTCCTGCTATTAAGATCCACAGGACCGCCGCGTCCCCAGCCTTGTCGGGTTCTGCGACCATTTTTAGCGTCACGCACTCTCCCTGCCTCCACATAAATATCGGGGCCATTCGGTCTTTAGTGTGAAGTATAACTGTTTGCAAAGGATTTGTACAACACTGAGGGGTTGAAATTGGTCTTAACGGGCGATTAACAAATCGGGAGCCTGTTTGACACTAATCATCGACTTCAATAGAAAAGTAACGCAGGCTGGGTGTAAAACGGGCTGCCAATTCGCTATCGTCCATTTTGCACAACCACCGAAAAGTTGTTTCACCCCGAGTATCTGCATCAGTGTGGCTCTAGGCATCAAATTATGATGACATGTTCGGACGTTTTCCATAATAAAAAGTGAGTTCCCTCCCTGCAGATACATTCTACATTCTGCTCAACACTTCGCTGAGTCCTTACATCATAAGGGAGTCTTGGACCTGGACCAATGAATGAGCAGGACCCATCTCCTTAATAATGCTGTGTCATACACCACCAAAACCCCCTTCTCACCCCCAATTTGAGAAAAAAAATCCCTGCCTAATCCTATTATTAAGTAAAGTACAAACCTGTATAAAGTCCACAGTATATAGGTTTGCAAATAATATGTAAATTGGATCCTACATGTACTCTGTATTATACCATGAAAGTTTGCTTATTTTATACAACTCTTATTTAAAAAATCTGGAGGTGAGGAGTGGACCCAATAGTTCAACATATTCAAGTTGGGTCTGAGCTGGAAGCACTCACCTGAGTCAGAGGTTGTGGATTGATGCTTCTCTCCAACTTTAAGCATATTATCGAGGTTGGTGCCCCAGTGTAGTACTGATGGGAGTGCTACATTGTCAGAGGTGCAGTCCTTTGTTTGAGCCATTAAAACAAGGTCCTTGTAAGATTTGCAAAATTTCTACATTTCCCCAAAGGTTGTTATTAATAAACGGGACCCTGCGTGGACATTTTAAATCAAAAAGAGTACCCAAGATGGCATCCGTGCCTCGTGGCAGAAAGCCTGTGAGATTTTAAAACTTGGACTCTGCAACGCAAGCAGCTTGTGGAGAAGTCGAAACCAAAGTTGCAGTTTCTGTGAAGAGAGACTTTGTATTTTGAAACCAGACAGGACTTTGAATTACGTATTAGATCAAATTGGAGACAAATCTAAATCCAGTTAGGCCTATAGTTAAGGCCATCAAGCAGTTTACATATATAATCGGCAACAGATTAAGGAAGCCATCGAGGCTGGACAGGCCCATCAAGGAACATTCATGACAAAACAAGTCAATTATCGGGCCGGTAGATGCGATTACTGGCCATCTAAAAACAGTTAGTATAGATTGCGACCATCATTTAAAATAGCCCGCCAAGGTTAAGACAAAGAACTAACCTGATTTGGCGCGCAGATAAGGGTTTTCGAAAAGAGTATAATTGAAGGCCCCGGGTAGCAATCTCTCTCTCTCTCTCTGCTCGGCTCTTCTGCCCCTCGCCCTCATGGCTGTTGCTCTTTCCCCATCCCACACTTACCCCCTGGCCTTTGCCCGTGCTTTTTCCCACTCCATCTGGAAATCGCCCAGGCACTGCATCGGGCAGACACGGACAATTCAGGCCAGGCGAGGCGAGGCGGGACGCGACAAGGGGAGGAGGGAAGACCAACTGAGGAAGACCAACTGAGGAAGACCAACTGAGGAGATGAATTGAGGAGACGAACTGAGGGTAGGCTTCGAATCATCGGGCCTTCAGTCTCAGCCAACCTGCGACTATCTTTATGCAAACTCAAACTGTCGGCCGAAGAAGAGGAATCATCCCTGCAAGGTTAAGTACCCAAACAGAGACTTTAACTTTGGGGTACTCGAACCTGGACAACGCCCTTGCAGCACCCGGAGACCACGTGATGATGGCAGGCTCCAGAGAGCACCAAGAGCAAACCTCGAACCCCACCGCTGTTTTGAGTTCAGCAAACCCTTTTGATTGGTGAGCATAAATTCTGGCCCCTCATAGCTTAATCTAGTTAGGTATAGGGGGTGGGATAAGGACAAGGGAATTGTTAAGATAGTTGTTTTCCCTCAATGTGCCGTGTGTTCCCCATTCCCTGTATAAGTATATAGTTATTTGTATTTGCCTGTAATTTTATATACTGGTAACTTCTCATAAGACTGTGTTAATTTTCTGTTTAATAAAATCTTGAGTTTTGCTTACATCCAAACCACCTGTCTACGCGAGTCTTTTCTGTATCGCTACCTGTACCTAAGTCCGGTGTCGAGAATCTCAGGAGCATGGGAGCGATTCAAACCGCTCACGGGCAGTCAGAGGCATAACTGACTGGGCTCACGCACCACCCCCTACATCCTGTATCTTGTTCCAGTTGTTTAGGTGGATATTAACACCGCACCCCACCCCACCATCACTACGATGCTATTTGAAGAACAGGGAGTTCTCCCCACCTCCTGGCCTGCAGTGCCCCTGAACCCCCGCCATCAAAAATAGAATAACTGGGCATTCACATCATTGCTATTTATGGGACCTGCCATGTTTCCTACATTACAGCAATGACTGCACTTCAAAAAGTACTTCATTAGCTGTAGATTGTTGTGGGATGTTCCGAAGGTAATGAGAGGTGCTATATAAATGCAAATTCTTGTTTTAATTATTGGGAGATGCACCTGGTTTGAATGGTTCCCTGACTTGACCTCCCTCCTTAGAACGGTCTTATTTCAATTCTTTGCCTCTCTCTGATGATTTTGGTGAAATAAGAAATACAATTTTCATTACAGAATTTGTGGAGGATCTGATGAAGGTACCAATTTATAAGTTTTTACTTAAATGGTGAGAGAAGGCAAGTCATTCTGAAATGGTAACTTTTCAAGTGCATCAGTGTTGGCTACAAGACTCAAACATGACACACCACAATAGCTCCATACTTCATTAAACTCTACATTTTAAATGTTCTTATTTATGTCAAAGGTCAAATATGCAAAATCAGGTGACAGAAAGGTTGTAAAGAGAGAGTAGTCTTATGGTCTCAAAATGTTTCTAAATGCATTCCTATGCATGCAGTACAAGTTAAAGTCCCAATATCACAATGCAGCAGTGCTGAGGTAAAAGTTTATGAATGGGGCAATTATTGTACAAAGTAGTCTCTGTGAAAACATCTATTCATTAAGCTGACAGCTGAGCTCACTGCTAAAGTTAACCATTATCTCCATAACTGCATCTGGGCAATAAATCTCAAACATAAAAAAACAGAGGCTCCACTTATAGTTAAACAAATGTCACCATGACATTGATCCTCTCCCTGTGTTCTCCTTTAGGTAAAGTAGGCAAATATTTGATGAATTATGAATTTTGCACCAGCACTACTTTATTTTTAGATATCGAGTTTGAAGGGTTAGCATTCTTGTGAATTTTCAATGTACCCTCTATGACCAGAATTAATGTCAGTAAAAAACAACCTTGCATTTGCAGCTTTCCCCCTCCTTTTTCTGACTGCATTAATGGCCTGGATTTTGCAGTCGGTGGCATACCCATGGAGCACACCGCTGGCATCCGAAGAGTGCGAACTTACCTGATGGGGATCCTCCTTCGTGAACTTGCTGTTTGATGCTACGTACTGGAGGGCAGCGTAATGGCCCACGGATCCCAGGGGCACAGCGTGGGATCATGTGGGCCGGTGCTCTAATCAGGAAGCAGAAGGTCTCTCACTGAGAATTGATCTTTAAAGCAATTATATTTGTAGGATAAACGTTGCAATAAACTTCGGATACACATAGCTCCGATTATACTTTCAGTTAAAACAAGGATAGTCCGATTTTTAAGCCTTCGTCCGAAGTGCGTTTTGCATTTTGCCTCTTGTCTGATGAATTGATGGCATGAGAGCGATACTGGGATATTTTCAAAATATGAAGACATGCAGTTTTAAGTATGAATGTGTAGTTGAATACTTGATTGTGTGTGTATTCCTGTCAATTTGTGCTATTCCACATTTTCCCCGGGTGCCGTCCCAAATGAGACACTTAGGTTTTACAACGTTCCTGGATGTCATCTAATTGAGAAAAAAAAGCATCCAATACAGTAATAAAGCATCAGATGAAGATTATTTTATACCCCTTACATTGTGGAAACAGGTCCTACAACATTCCACACACTGCTAATGTGCTTAAAACGCCAAGGAAATTCACCCACACAATAAGAGTGTATGTCCAAATACTTCTTTAAAAATAAGAACATTTATTTAAAAATCTTTGCTTACTGCTATGTTGCTTCACTGTCCTGGATGAATCATGCAATAGGCTAAATGTGCAATCCACCCTGTCTCAGAACTACATTCTTATGTTCATTAATAAATAGACATTCTTATTATGAACACAGCTAGCTTTTGCTAGTTACTTTATTGAGCACATGTGGACTAGGTGCTGTATCTGTAGAGGCTTCCATCTTGACTGCTGCCTTGTGGGTAGCCTAGTGCCTCATGGGTAATGTAGTCTTAATATATATACAGCTGGGTAGTGTAGTCTTATACATACAGCTATATACAGCTCTACACAGCTCTACGGCTCCACCTAGTGTCCACTATAGAATGACATGTTATTGATCATTACATCCTCCTTTCTTTGAGGTTTAACAAAATCAATATCAATCAACTTTCAAGAAAACAATAAAGATAATGGGCCAGAAATTCGCGGCCAAAGGCGTGAGTGCGCTCGGGGTACTCACGCATCTGGCCGTTGGAAATGCCGGCGTTCAGCATGAACAGCGCATGCGGGGAACGCCGGCATTTCCAGACCTCGAGTGCGTGCGACTGCACAGGCAGCGCTTGCGCAGTGAACTTCGTAGATTTCATTCATGAAATCCGTGAGGGTAAGTCCTCAGAAGTTACACTTGAAAAAAGCAAGTGTAAAGTGGTTCATTGGCTGCGGAGGAAGAAACATTTTATCGTGGAGCTTCTGAAATGCAATACTTTTGTTTGGGAAAGGGAGGGAAGTTATTTTAAGACATTTTAAGTAAGTTTTAAAGTTAAAATTTTTTTTTTTTTTTTAAAGGGTTTTCAGGACGGTAGGTAGAAGGAGCAATTGTGGCTGTGTGAATGGAATGTGAAAATGAGTTATGTATGTATGTCCACATATATTCCTTTACGTATATGTATGTATGTTTTATATTCCTTTACTAATGTGTATGAATGTATGTTTTTAATTATGATTTTCAAATAAGTTACTTTCTCTGAAAGTCATAATTAAATAATACATTCATACACATAAGTAAAGGAGTATATACATAACACGCAAAGGAATATATACAGACATACATACTTTCAGAAGCTCCACGATAAGAAATATCTTCCTCCGCAGCCTCTGGAGCAACTGCACCCATGCTTTTTTCATGTGTAAGCTGTAAGGACTTGACCTCACTGAAAGCAGTAATGAAAGCGGCGAATTATACTGCGCACGCGCTGCCTGTGCAGTCGCACGCGTTCTGCCTCTGAACCCCTTCGTTCAGAGGACAGGAAATGCCGGTTTTCCCCAAAAGCACTGTGCATGCTGAAAACCGGCATTTCATCCGGCCAGATGCGTAAGTACCCCGACCGTACTCGCGCAGTTGGAAGGGAATTACTGGGCCAACATTTTACATGTCAATAAAATGAAAAATTTAACAATTGCACGACTTGCCCCCTCGCATCTGCGACTGAGGGTCCAAGGAGGTGCATTGCGCAAGAGGTCATCATCGTACGTATCCTCACACTGTTCCCTTTGGGGAACTGTATGAAGTGGTGGAAGGATTTATGGCCGTGATTAACGCTCATTCCGTGACCGTAACCATCTTTGAACCAGCCATTAGGGTGGTTAGTCCTATGGCGGGAGGGTTTTACGGGCTCCCACAACCCATCTGAGGGGGGGGGGCCACCAACACCCACGGACGCAAGTATCCCGCTGGATGTCCACCCAGAATTTAAAGTTGGAACTCCGACTCCACTTGTCGGGACTGTCTGGAGTGGGGTTCAAAACCCTACTCCTTCTGGCCCAGCGGCGGGGACGCTTACTGCTACGCAAAAGGCCCACTCCGCACAAAAGGTGACACCCATACGTTTCCTGCGCCTTTTCCCTCCCCGTGACTAGAGCCCTATGCTGCCATTTCACGTTGCTAATCGGATTGGGCCTTTGTCATAGCGGTAGGATCCCCGCCGCTGGGCCAGATCAGGGTAGGGTTTCGAACCCCGCTCCAGACAGTCCCGACAAGTGGAGTCGGAGCTCCGGCTCTAAATTCTGGGTTGACATCCAGTGGGATACTTGCGTCCGTGGGTGTGGGTGGCCCCCCCTCCTTGTATAGCTTGTGGGAGCCCGTAAAACCCTCCCGCCATAGGACTAACCGCCCTAATGGCTGGTTCAAAGATGGTTACGGTCACGGAATGAGCGTTAGTCACGGCCATAAATCCTTCCACCATTTCATACAGTTCCCCAAAGGGAACAGTGTGAAGACACGTATGACGACGACATTGCTAAATAAATAAATGGAATTTAAAAAATTCTTTTAGGGCTTTTAAAAGTCTTTAAATTGCTTTAATTCTCTTTAAAACTACTTCAGATTACTCAAAATAATGTAAACATTTTAAAAAGTTTATAAAAGTTACCAAAATCTTCAGAAAACTTCCAAAAACCTATTTAAACTGCTGCTTTGCATGTAAAAATCCTTAGCAGCTTGACAGAAACATTGGGGGCGTGTCCAGTGAAACTGAGACCTCAAGGGGCGTGTCTCACTTACACTGCACGCTCCTGGCTTCGCGCTGGCTGCACTCCTGGGCGGCATGACGTCATACGCTGCCCGGGATTCTTCTTTTTCATTCACCAAGTCCAGGCATCCCTGGAGCTGATCGTCAGTAGCGCAGGGTAAGTGTAAATACGGGGCTTGCACGCGGTGCAAGCCCCGTTCTGGAATTTCTGGGCCAATATCAGTAACACTTTTGTTAGTGCTCTATAAACATAAACATTTTCAAAACAGTCAACACATTTTCAAAGCTTTACATTGTATTCAAAGATTAAGTCTATCAGGCTTTTTTACTTCACGTGTGGATCTTCTCAACACGGGTAAGTCTGATGTGTCTTCATGAGATTGTTCTGGCGGTGAATGACAAGATGCAGTTGCGGCATTGTCATCGATCTGCTCTTGTATAGATCGAGGTCTCCTTGTGATCTTTGCTTGGAGAGGGTTTCAGTGTTTCCTTCACTCTTCATGCCATAACTCTCAATGTAGTCAATGCACTCTCGAAAAACTGCTGGCAGCTGGATCCCATCATACAGCACAGTCCTCTCAGCAGCCTCGGCTAATGGAACACCAAAGATTGGCCTGAGGGAAGAAGGAGTATCCACCGGAACTGCTTCCTGCTCTGGTGCAGGCTTCTTCTTTTTCTTTTTCTCTTTCCACTGCTTAACAACATCTGCTGCGGTTATATCTTTGGACTTTTTCTCCTTGTGTTTTTCCTCTTTGTGCTTTTCTTCCTTTGGCTTCTCTTTGACCTTAAAGTCTTTTTCTTTCTTCTTGGAGAAACTAGGCTTTTTGAAGACATGGATACCCTTTGGCCTTTTCATCCTTGATGGGCTCTCTGCTTCATCACCTGAGTCATCTGGTCTGCTTATGGCACAGTTTATACGGTAGACTCTCTTGACCAGTTCTAAGTCCCCACAAGCTTTGTTACCTAGTATCGAATCAAGTCTTTCAGCCACAACAGAAAACATGAGATGATGCACTTTGTCTTTGACTGTCACTTTAAGTCTGCATACACCTAAGCTATCTATTTTCTGTCCATTATAGTCCTTCAGTAGTACTGACTTTTTCTGTATTTTGGGCTTTTCTTTCATATTTTTTATGTCACTCATACTGATTAAGTTTGCTTTTGCCCCAGTGTCCAGTTTCAATGTAACTAATGCTCCATTTATCTGCAGTGGGATCATCCATTTGTCCACTTTTACTGCATTGACTTTATGTTCAGCATTGTCCATTTCTGAGGGCTGCACATTTTCTGTATCTTTTTTGATATCGTCACATGACACCATTCCTACAAAAAATGTCTCACTTAAATCAGTGTCCTCAATCACATTAACTTGTTGCCCTTTCGTTGTTTTTACTTTTGAAAAGCATTGTTTGGCAAAGTGATTCTTTCCATTACACTTTGTGCACATTTTTCCAAATGCTGGGCATTGTCTTAACTGGTGTTTGTAACCACAGCGTTTACAATTAAAAATTTCATCCTCCAATTGCTTTTCATTTCTGTTCTGCCCATGTTTCTTCCCCTTATAGGACACAGCACCGACAGCAGCATTATCACTCATTACAATTGCATCATTATTGATTTCACTGAAAGTCTTCGCGTGCTTTCGAGCTAGCTCGCTGGCTTGGCATATTTTCACCGCATTTTCCAAATTTAGTTCGGTTTCTCTCAACAGACGTTCCCTAACTTTTTTATCATGAATACCAAACACAATCTGGTCACGAATCATGGATGCTTTGAGCTCAGAGAAATTATATGTCTGTGCTTTCAGTTTCAGATCAGTTATAAAGCTATCAAAAGTCTCATTTTGCTGCTGTGTCCGAGAACAGAAGATGTATCTTTCATACGTCTCATTCTTTTTGGGAGAGCAATGTGTATCAAATTTTTTTAGCACATCTTCTAATTTTTCTCTGTTCTCCTCTGGATTAAATACAAATGTATTAAATACCTCTATCGCCTGTGGGCCTGCAACCGTAAGCAGCAATGCTATCTTCCTTGCGTCTGGCTTCGTACCGAATCTGATGGCTGCAATGTAGAGTTCGAATTGTTGTTTAAAAGTCTGCCAATTGTAGTCGATTTTTTCTGCGAGTTTCAAACGCTCTGGTGGCTTCAAATTCTCCATGTCGCTTTTCACAATTTTTAGCAGATCTTCACCATCCTGGTACCATCTTATGTTCATTAATAAATAGACATTCTTATTATGAACACAGCTAGCTTTTGCTAGTTACTTTATTGAGCACATGTGGACTAGGTACTGTATCTGTAGAGGCTTCCATCTTGACTGCTGCCTTGTGGGTAGCCTAGTGCCTCATGGGTAATGTAGTCTTAATATATATACAGCTGGGTAGTGTAGTCTTATACATACAGCTATATACAGCTCTACACAGCTCTACGGCTCCACCTAGTGTCCACTATAGAATGACATGTTATTGATCATTACATACATCACCTTTAATAATCTGTCAAAACCATAGTCAATAACACAGTTAAAATTCGCAGATTGGTGATTTACGTGTCAGCACAGGTATGCGACACAGCACCAAAACATGAAATTGTTCAAAAATCAATGCAACTGAAGCACTTATACCTTCTGAAACACTGTCACAGGAAGCTGAGAATTACAAAAAAGCACAGCAGCATGTTATTAAAAGGACTTTTTAAAAAAGCAGCAGTTGTATAAGTACAGCTGGGTTGGCACAGTCAGGCTTATCTCTAGTAACACTACAGAACAGGTGGTTCATATCCTTTATCCATTAACATTTGTACAGAAGGGTGCCCCTGCATCAAGGACACCACGTGACCCAAACACCACTGGCCACATTTGGGATTTTTTGACCACTTTTTTTTTGAAACAGAAAGGTCATGGAAAGGTTGTAGAGAGATAAAATATTAGTGTGGAAATCGTAAAGTGCAGGCCTGCCAGCATGGACTGGGGACAGGAAGCAATCCCTACCCCTCAAGACAGAGGCCATCGGCTCGATTTTAATAGTCCTGAGGAGGCGGGTTTGGAGGCGGAGGCGGGTGGGCAGCGAAAATCGGAAAAAATAGCTTCATCCTGCCCCCACGCTCCCAAACTAACCGACTGGAACCAGTGGGACAGGTAGTCAAGGCCTGTTAACTGCCTTGCTAATCCTATTTTGATAGTGGTTTCCCATTTTTGTGCTTCTGGCTCCTGTTTCCCATCTTGTCAGAAACAGGCCAGCTACAAGGGGACGAGTTGCTGGAGGACATGATTTGTACTCATTGGTGCAGCACTTTAAAAGTGCTCCTGTAACATGGCTGACATTCAAATGCAACAACAATCTACTGACCTTGTGACTGTTCAAGCTGACAGCCATCTGCAGTGTGACCTGATTGGAATAATTTCAGGCCACTTTGACTGTGCGCTTGCAAGCTTCTTGCCTCAAATGAAATCCATAGCAATGGGATGGGAACCATTTACATCATCTCATCCTGGTCGTCAGATTCAGAGGAAGAGCAGCCGTGGCAGTGCCACAACAGCAGCGCCAACTTCCTCCTCACCCACCTGATGCTGCACAGGGTGGAGTGCCTCATCGCAGGGCTGCACCTCGCCACAGGAGATATCCCCAACACAGGGTTTGCAGGCAGAGGATCAGCTTCCTCAGCATGACTGAGCAGCAGTACCAAAGGAGGCTGAGACTTGAGAGACGTAGTCACTGACATCTGCGCAATGCTGCACCAACACCTGGAGCCCAGAGGAGCGTTAACGAGAGAAGCGCGCAGGAAAACGCACAGAGCACGGCCGGTGTTCAAGGGCTGAGCAGCGTCCGCGGGGGAAGAAAAGAAAGCGCGGGAGATGCCACTTGGGCCGCAGCGGAGAAGAAAGGGAAGCGCGGGAGATGCCATTTTGAGCCAGCGGAGAAGAAGGGAGAGTGCGGGAGACGCCAATTTTAGCCAGTCTAAGCACACCCAGGGATGCAGAAGAGTGGCAGGGTCACAGCGTTCGACAATGAAGTCGAAGATTGGGCAACATATGTAGAACGCATAGAGGTGTACTGCAAAGCGAATGAAGTGCCAGATGCCAGGAAAGCACTGGTATTGTTGAATTCCATGGGTGCAAAAACATACGGCTTACTGCGAAACCTAGTCACCCCAGAGAAGCCAGTGGAAAAAGATTTTGAAAGCACAGTGGCAATCCTACAGGACCACTTAAACCCCACACTGCTGCTGATAGCAGAAAGATTTAAGTTTCACAAGGAACCAGCATAAAGACGAAAGTAATGCTGAGTATTTAACGGAACTGCGCAAGCTATCGAAACACTGACAGTTTGGAATGGGACTAGCAGATACTTTAAGGGACAAGTTTGTGTGTGGGCTTCAAAGTGAAGGAACCCAGAAACGGCTTCTATCAGAAAAGGATCTTACGCTGGACAAGGCTTTCAACATGGCAGTATCACACGAAGCAGCCGCACGGGGCGCTGCAGAGATACAACGGAGACCGCAAGAATATGGCACAAATGAAATGTCATATGGAGCAGTGAAGTGTTATCGCTGCAGCAGAACAACACACAACCATAAGGATTGTTGGTTCAAGGACCAAGTGTGCAGACAGTGTGGAAAAGTAGGACACATAATAAGAGTCTGCAGGTCGGGAAAGAAAACCAGCAGCAAGAAACCGCCACAGGAGAAGTACAAAAAGGTACATAAGGTGACGGAGAGTAGTTCAGATGAACAGAAAAGTGATACAGACTCTGGAAGCAAGGAGCTGGGTTGTCTGAAACTACATAATGTGATCAAAATGGAGGATCACCAAACTATCTGGGTCACGCTCAAGATAGCAGCAGTCCAAGTGAAAATGGAATTGGACACAGGATCAGCCCTAACAGTCATAAACCAAAGGGACTGCAAGCGGCTATTCTCACATATACCCTTGAGAGATACAGAGATTATCTTGAAGACGTACACGGGGCAAAAAGTCTACCCCAAAGGAAAAATAAGGGTGAACGTGATATACAACGGCAAGGAAACACCAAAAATGGACTTATATGTATTGCCAGATGGAGGACCACCACTACTAGGACGTGAATGGATCCGGAAGATACAGTTAGATTGGCATTCCATACAAGCACTGACGGTAGATGCCAAAAAGGATGACGACGCCACACCTGGACGACTGTCAAAAATGCTAACTGACGCACAAGAAGTGTTCCAGGAGGGACTCGGAACACTAAAAGGCATAACAGCGACGATCAAAATAGAGGAAAATGCAAGCCCAAAGTTTTTTACGGCCAGACGGGTGCCTTATGCGATCCGCCCAGCCGTCGAAGCAGAGCTGGAAGGTTTGGGACATTCTAGAGTACTGTCCAAAGTGGACTGGAGTGAGTGGGCTACACCCATCGTTCCTGTAATGAAGAGGTCATTGAGTAATACGCCTGGGGAACCAAAGAAGATTCGCATCTGTGGGGGCTTTAAGGTGACAGTGAACCCAGTCCTTCACATGGTACAATATCTGCTTCCGAGCATTGAAGATATTTTTGCCTCGCTATTGGGAGGAAAACGCTTCACTAAGATTGATCTGGCCCAGGCGTACCTGCAAATGGAGGTAGAAGAAGCCTCGAAACAGTATCTCACGATCAACACTCACAAAGGTCTTTACCAATACAACCGGCTGGTGTTCGGGGTAGCATCAGCTCCGGCTATTTGGCAAAGGGCAATGGATCAAGTCCTGCAAGAGATTCCAGGGACCCAGTGTTATTTGGACGACGTCCTGGTCACGGGCGAAAATGACAGTGATCACCTCGCCAACCTGGAGCAGGTGCTCACTAGATTGAAGGAATATGGGCTCCGAGCTAATCGCCACAAATGCGAGTTTTTCCAGAAGCAGATCTCGTATTGTGGCCACGTTATTGATGAAGAGGGGTTACATAAGTCCCCTGAAAAGATTGAGGCAGTAGTCAAGGCTCCAGCACCGGAAAATGTGTCACAACTGAGGTCGTTCCTCGGGCTGGTGAACTACTACCATAAGTTCTTGCCGAATTTGTCTACGTTACTACACCCACTGAACACCCTACTGCAAACGGGAGTACCTTGGAAGTGGAATGACGAATATAAACGAGCTTTCCAGAAGTGCAAAGAATTGATCACATCAAAAGAGGTGTTGGCTCATTTCAACCCAGCACTACCAATTCGGTTGGCGTGTGATGCATTACCCTATGGTATTGGAGCGGTGCTGTCGCACAAATTCCCGGACGGCTTGGAGAGGCCAGTAGCCTTTGCGTCTCGGTCACTAACCTCAGCCGAGCGTAACTACGCCCAGATTGACAGGGAGGCCCTCAGCCTAGTGTGGGGAGTGAAAAAGTTCAACCATTATCTGCACGGGCAGAAGTTCACCTTGCTGACTGACCACTTGTCTCCATCTTTAATCCAAAGAAGGGCATTCCAGTGATGACTGCGCAATGGCTACAAAGATGGTCCCTTTTTCTAGGGGCGAACCAATATGAAATAGAGTATAAGGGCACGAAACAGCATGGAAACACTGATGGGCTATCACGCCTGCCACTGCCTACTGTGGAGGAAGCACCAGCAGTGGACCTTTCGAAATATTTTATTCGACTATAATTGAACACTTGCCAGTAACTAACGCGGATATAGAGGAGACCCGAAATTACCCGACACTGTCTCGGGTGTATGATTTGACGGTGAAGGGGTGGCCAACACATGGCGACTCACTGTTGCCAGCATTCTCATCCAGAAGAGAGCAGCTGTCAGTATGCCAGGGGGCCTTGATGTGTGGATCCCGAGTGGTAATTCCACCCAAGTTAAGGGAGAGAGTGCTCAATGAGCTTAACGAAGGCCATCTGGGAGGGGTGAAAATAAAAAGCCTTGCTACGGCTTATGTGTGGTGGCCGGGGATCGATCAGCAAATCGAGGACCTGACAAAGAGCTGCTCAGGATGCCAGAAGGTCCAAAATGCACCACCACATGCCCCTCTATACCCATGTGAGTGGCCCTCATCTCCATGGCAACGGGTGCATATTGATTTTGCTGGTCCATTCATGGACTCAATGGGCTAGATTTTCAGTATAGGCAGTTTTGGGGCGCTAACTTTAGCGCCCGCCCGAAGTTAGCGCCCGCCCCAAAGTAGCGCCCCGTTGCCGGGAATTCAGTGGCTTCGCCCTAAGAGGTTGGTGGAGCGCTAAAAGAGGCGTTCCACTACTCTCTTTAGGCGGTCCAGAGGGATAGCGCCCAGGCGGGGCGCAGCACGGGTGCGGTCATTTTTGCACTGACAGCAGACCCCGTGGTGCCGACCAGCTCTTAAAGGGGGAAGGGACGAATTGGTCTGCTGCCACGCCCTGCACACTGCAGCCTTGCAAAGAGGCCTCAACACTACTGCTCAGCCCCAGGGAGTCATGGCAACGCCAGAGAAGGCCCGTCAGCGTGCCCTGCGCTTCTCAGAGGGTGATCTGGACATAATGGTCACAGCTCTGGAGGTGAGGCGCAAGATCTTGTTTCCAGAGAGTGGGAGGAATCCAACCCACCACGACTACACCAAAGCCTGGAAGCAGATCGCCCAGAGGGTGACGTTCACCGGCGAGGCCCCCAGGACCCACAAACAATGCCGTAAGAAATACAACGATCTGACCAGGATTGTGAGGGTGAGTAGCCTTTCCAGTCTCCTCCTCATTCTTGCATGTACACCTGACATGATGGGCAAAGGGACCTGAAAGTCCTTTTGGCCAGCCCTCAGCCAGCAGCATTGGGACAGTCATGAGCATCAAATGGCCATTCGGCACTCTACACTTTGGCCAAGCTATTCCACCATGGGAGGCAGTGGACAGTACATCAGGGCTTCACTCTGTCCAAGCTATTCCACCATGGGAGGCAGTGCACACTACATCAGGGCTTCACTCTGTCCAAGCTATTCCACCATGGGAGGCAGTGCACACTACATCAGGGCTTCACTCTGTCCAAGCTATTCCACCATGGGAGGCAGTGCACACTACATCAGGGCTTCACTCTGTCCAAGCTATTCCACCATGGGAGGCAGTGCACACTACATCAGGGCTTCACTGCGCACTTACAGCCCGTCCTTTCTCTTGCAGGCTAAAGTAGCGTTTAATCACCAGGCCCATGCCAGGGGTGGCCGCGCCAAGCTGCAGAAGCTCACTCGGCTGGAGGAGCGCGTGTGTGTGCTCATGGGAGCCCGTGTGATTGTCCCCACAGCGTGCGGTGTATCCGACCCTCCACTGGCCGGCAATGGTAAGGACCTCGCCTTTTGGCCCTCTCGCGTCGCACTGGCCCATCCGAGCTACCTCCTTTGCCACTGTCCCACCAATGCGCTGAATCCCACCAGTCCTAACTCCCTCGCTGACGCCGTCTCCTCACTCTGAAGCTACTCTTGTGCATTCCTGCTTTCAGCTGGTGACGACCAGGACCCTGAGGCTGCCAGTGACAGCACCTCCGACCAGGAGGAGGAGGAGGAGCAAGCCGGACCTTCGGGGGAACAGTCACGTCCCGCAGGAGAGGAGGAAATGCTTGACACCTCCTCACTGGACGAGTGCCTGGAGGAACTGTCGCAGGGCAATGCAGCTTCTGGGACCAGTGGCGTCCAGCCACCCAGCAGCCGTGCGCGTGGCCCGCGGCCTTCCCCCCAAAGGGGGGAAGGATCAGAGGGGAGTGCTGCTGCTCGGCACACTCGCCGTCACCAACGCGGCAAGGGTCCCCTAGTTCGGCCCCCTCCTCCCCAGCGGGAGAGTCGCGACTCCAGTCCGGACACCTTCACTTCGGAGGAGGTGCGGAAGCTCGATCAGATGGCCGACGACTCGGACCGGCGCCACACGGAGCTCATGAGCGTGGTGGGGCGCATGCCTGAGGCCATCGAGTCGCTGGCGACCAGTGTGCGCGAGTTCGGGGCAGCAACTGCCGCGACTGGCCGCATGCTAACTGATGCCGTCAAGACCCTGGCGGATGTGATGCGCGCGCACACCAGGACCACAGGGCCACTCACTGCTGCCACACGCGCTGTCTCAGGCAGGCATCGCCAGGGCAGGCGCCGCGCTGGACCATCCCAGCAAGCCGGCCGTCGGCTGATTGCTGCGGATCCTGCAGTGCGGGCCCGGCCGAGTGCCACCGCGCCACAGCACCAGCCAGCGCATCCCAGACGCCAGCTGGCCCACATTGCGCCATCCGTCGCCGCCATTCCCCCTCTGGGGCGTCGACGGCAAGCGGCTGCAGCTGATGGTGGCCAGGCTCAGGTGCGCCACTCAGCAGACGGCCCCTCGAGGCCCAAACGCCGTGTAGGCCGCCCCCCAGCGGCATCTGGCGGAAGGGCATCTGAGCCTCAGGCGCCTTCCCCCAGCCTCGCAGCAGCCACTGGGCAGAGCTTGCGAAGGAGCAGCAGGCAGGGCAGGGGAGGCAAAATGCTGGCCAAGGTCTCGCCCTCGCGGGCCACTCAGTAGAGGGTGTGGCCAGCTTTCCTTTAATATGGCGGTGGCCATCTTTATTTTGCCCATGGTTGTGCTTTTGGAGGGCTTTTTTTTTGCGTTAGGCCGACGTTGAGGCCCGGTTTCAATAAAGGTGGAGTGGCTCCTCCCCAGTTTGTGCGAGTGAGTCGTTTGTTGGGCTTTTTGTGGGGCCCGTTTATTGTTTTTGGGGATTCATGTGGGAAGGGCTTTTCATTTTTGTGCAATAAAAAATTATCTTTATTCATGCAGTCTCCATGGTTGTTCTTCTTAGTGTTTGTTGGCTTCGCCGGCTGAGGGCTTGCGGAGCGGCTGCATTCATCTTCCCTCATGGCCCCTGGCCATTCCCTGACAGGGGGCTTAGAAGTACCGTGTAATAAGGTGGCGTCGTGCGGCCCTTGGCCCTGGTCGCTCCCTCCTGGGAACGTACTCCTGCTCCTCCTCCTCCTCCTCATGCTCCTCCTGCTCCTCCTCCTGAGGTGCTGGTCCAACGTCAGGTGGCAGTGCCTGAGTCCTGCGGATAGCCAGGTTGTGTAGCATGCAGCAAACCACCACAAATTGGGAGACCCGGTCCGGCGAATACTGGAGAGCTCCTCCGGAGCGATCAAGGCAGCGGAACCGCTGCTTGAGGACCCCAATAGTTAGCTCGATGATGTTGCGGGTGGTTTGATGGCTCTCGTTGTAGGCCTCTTCAGCAGCGGTCCTGGGCGCGCGAAGCGGGGTCATGAGCCAGGTGCACAAAGGATAGCCTTTGTCCCCGATGAGCCATCCTCTTGGGGAAGGCTGTGCCTGGAACATGTCATGCACAGTACTCTGCCGCAGGATAAAGGCATCGTGGCTGCTGCCTGGGAAGCTGGCATTGACTGCCATGATGCGCTGCTTGTGGTCACATACCAGCTGCACATTCAGAGAATGGTAGCCCTTCCTGTTGCGATACTGCTCGCCATGCTCCAGAGGGGCCCGCAAAGCCACATGCGTACAGTCAATGGCGCCCTGCACCAAGGGGAATTCCCCGAGTCTGGCAAATCCCAATGCGCGCTGATGCTGGCTCTCGAGGGCCATGGGGAAGGAGATGAATTGGCTTCTCCTTCTGAACAGTGCTTCGGTCACGTGGCGGATGCAGCGATGCGCGCCGTACTGGGAGATGTTTGCTATGTCCCCAGCAGCGTATTGGAAGGAGCCGGTGGCATAGAAGTTCAATGCCACCGTCACCTTCACTTCCACCGACAGAGACGTCCTGCACCTGAGCTTTGGCCGCAGATCTCGGCGAAGCAGGTGGCAGATCTCTGCAATCACCTCCTTTCGGAATCGGAGCCTTCTAACACATCGCGCGGCACTCATGTTTAGGTAGGAGCGCTGCTGGCGGTATAGCCTGACTGGGTAAGGCCTACGTGGCCGACGCCTGTAGCCCCCTCTGCCTCTAGCCAGGGCTGCCCCTCTCACAATGCGTCTGCGAGCCCTACGGATATGGCGCTGCAGCTGCGCGTTGGCACCCCATGCAGCCCCCAGCAAATCCTGGCAAACAGTCTAATTTCCAAATGGCCACTTGCAGCGCTATTGCCTGAGTCCAAAAATACCTGGCTCTTGCTGCTTGAAACCAGTTAGCTATCCTCCTTGTTGTGTCTCCAGAAATGCGTTGCACAAGACTGTTTTCTGAAAAAAGGATGGCCTTTATACTGGAGAGGACGTTCCCTTTAATTAGCGCCCCCCGGGGCCCGCGCTGGTTGTGTTGCGTTCCTTTTTCCAAACGCTCCGGCCGCCCGCCGCACAATGGGGCGGTCCGACTGAAGTTTGCAATCGGGGCGGCCAAAGGGCGTTGCACGAGGATGTGACGTCATTTTCTGCGCGCGCATCCGGGCGGGCGCTAAACTTTGCGCCGGCGCTAACGGGCAACTTAATTTGGGGCGGAGCGCAAACTGCGCTGCGCCCGGGCGCTACACGCATAGCGCCCGGAAATCACTTCTCTTAAGGCGCTAACTGCTGGCGCAAGCTACTGAAAATCTAGCCCCCTGTTCTTAATAGCCGTGGATGCGCACTCGAAATGGCCTGAGGTGATCAAAATGTCCTCCACCACCACGGAGAAAACGATTGCAGTCCTACGGACCATATTTGCCAGGATCGGCTTGCCAGAGCAGATTTGCTCTGATAACGGACCACAGTTTGTGTCCGAAGAGTTTCGGAAATTTATGAAAAGGAATGGGGTAAGGCATTACACATCCGCCCCGTATCATCCAGCCACAAATGGATTGGCTGAGAGGTTCGTACAAACCTTTAAAAAGGCCGTAAGGGCCATGTGCGATGACGACATTCCACTGCAGCATAAGGTGGACAATTTCCTGTTAGCCTACAGAAATGCGACACATGCAGTTACCAACCAGACCCCGGCCATGATGTTCTTTAACCGAAGGTTCAGATCTCGTCTGGATTTGCTCAGACCAAATGTACGAAGAAATCTTGAGAATAAGCAATTCCAGCACATCAATGAGAAGCTGACAAGAAGCTTCAATGTAGGGCAACCAGTCTTGGCCCGCAACTACCGAACAGAGAAATGGCAACCAGGAACGATATGCACACGGCAGGGGCCACTAATGTACACAGTGAATGTTGGGGAGAACATTGTGAGACGCCATGTCGACCAGATCCTAGCGTCACCGGAACGAGTCAACCCCATGTCTCGCGTACCTGGTAATGAACCCGACATACAGGTAGCATCTACTCCAGAAACAGTAGTATCGGAAGCTGATGAACCAACCGACGACAGGGGGCCAGAATCGCCTCCGCACCAAGAGCAAGACACTCAGGAAAGGCGCTATCCAGAAAGGATCAGGAAGCCACCCCAAGACTGAATTTATAAATGGACTATTTTCAGTTAATGTTGCATGTTAAAAGTGTTAATTGTTAAATGAATGTTATGGTACTGCTAATCTAAAAGGGGAGGAATTGTAGTGTATGTGCCTTTAAGGGGAGAACTACTTTTTACAGCTCCTGTATACTGTAGTACCAGCAGTGACCACACCTGTATATAACCCTGAGTAGGGATCTGTACTGTTTAGTTTTAGAGCAACCCTCATCCAGTAAACACCTGTTGATTGTTCCTCTGCAGTCTCTGTCGATTATTTGAAGGACACACTACCTAAAGATTCATGGATTCAACACCCACAATTACATCCACTTCTCCACGGATGGCCCAAGTGTGACCACGCGTGCGATTGGCTTTGCCAATATGGCAGGCTTGCCAATGGTGCAGGGCATCATAGACTGCACATATGTAGCCATTAGGGCCCCCTAACACAACCCAGCTGAATTTGTCAACTGCAAGGGATTCCACTCCCTGAATGTCCAGCTGGTGTGTAACCACAGGGAGATCATCATGCATGTTTGCGCTAAGTACCCTGGCAGTTGCCATGACTCCCTCACCCTGCGCTAGTCTACTGTGCCTCAGCTCTTCCATCCACCAACCCAACTTTCCAGATAGCTTCTTGGCGACAAGGGCTATCCCCTGAAAAAGTGGCTTATGACACTGATGAGGAGGCCAACAAATGATGCTGAGGAGCAGTACAATTTCAGCCACATATCCACCAGAAGCATCATCGAGCAAACCATCGGCTTGCTCAAAATGCACTTCCGATGCCTGGACAGATCTGGTGGAGCCTTGCAGTATGCAGTATGCACCAGCCAGGGTGTCCAGAATCGGCGTGGTCTGCTGTGCACTGCACAACATCACACAGCAGCGCGGCTTAGTGCTGCTGGATGAACAAGTAGCTCAGTGCACAGCCTCCTTGGAGGAAGATGAAGAGGACAAGGAGGAGAATGAGGAACGACGCCTTGCGGGGCCGGATGTGGCCAATCCAGCAGCAGGCAACAACATTGCTGGCCATCAGGCAAGGGATGCACTTATCCATGCCAGATTCGCGCAAGCACCTTTCACGACCACCGGATGTCTCAAAGCACTTTACAGCCAATGAAGTACTTTTGAAGTGTAATCACTGTTGTAATGTGGGAAACACGGCAGACAATTTGCGCACAGCAAGCTCCCACAAACAGCAATGTGATAATGGCCAGATAATCTGTTTTTGTTATGTTGATTGAGGGATAAATATTGGCCAGGATAACTCCCCTGCTCTTCTTCGAAATAGTGCCATGGAATCTTTTATGTCCACCTGAGAGAGCAGACGTTTAACGTTTCATCTGAAAGACAGCACCTCAGACAGTGCAGCACTCCCTCAGCACGGCACTGGAGTGTCGGCCTAGCTTTATGTGCACAAGTCCCTGGAGTTGGACTAGAACCCACAACCTTCTGACTCAGAGGCAAGTGTACTACCAACCGAGCCACAACTGACACAGAGGCCACACTTTAGGTGATCATTAAACCTTTTTCCACACTGAACCCATGTGCATCTGCACACAGACCTCGAACTCACCTCCTCAGCAATTTACAGCCAAGCTGCCTTGGTTTGCTGAGGAGGCCTCCTCCTTCCGTTTCCAGGGAAGAAGGGCTCCTGATGTCCTCTAACTCCCTCCACAAGAGCATGGAGGGAGCCCTCATTGAACCTGGGTGCAGCCTTATTTTTGGGGCTGCCATTCCTGCAGCAGCCAGCACCTTTAAGAGAAAAAAGCATTAATATTACTAAGCCAATGATTGGAACACATCTGGCATATTTTTCATTTCTTAGTCACATACTAAATTGATAAATAAAAAAATAAAAAAGTCATAAATGACTTTCTGGAATAATATGACCAGCAATTTCATTCAATAAATTGTGTTCAGACCAGCCGCTGTCAACTCCCCTTTCTAGATAATACAGCACCAAGCCATCCCATTTACATTTTTTGCAAAAGGGACATGGCCCCTTTAAATTTTTACTCAAACAACGCGTCATCAGACGCGAGAAACTGACATGCTCCAAGCAATTGCCTGGATGGACCCGCACCTCGGCTGTAACAAGGCCAATCAAGGTAAAATGGTAACTGCAGGCTGGCGGCATCCGGGAGCGGGTCCGAAAGCTGCCGAGCAGCAGGCCTGTCCTCAATCCGCCTCCATTAATAAAATCATGGCCCAAGAAATTGGTCCCCAGGCCTCAACTAAATATTCAGGTGAGTTGCCAGTGACTGTTGCACCTCCAGAAGCAGCTCACCCAATGGAAGCATACAATTTCGGGCCACCTGCCTCACCAACAATGGCCCTCAGGTAAGTTCCTGGCCAGGGGGTGGTGGAAATAGGACACCGGGAGGGGGACCAATTGTGTCCAGCAGTGGCTGGCGGATGTACTGTGGCATCGGGAGGAGCTTTCCTAGTTCCACAGATATTTTATTTTTAAATATTTGTTCACCTTTATGGTGGCAGCTGCTGACTAGGCCATAGATCCGAGACCTGCTCCACTCAAGGCAGCCCACTTTCTTGTAAGGGTGCATAAACAAACATTATGCCCCTCAATAGAATATGAAAGGGGTTTAACACCTGTTTTAGACCAGCTGAAAAGTGGCCTGATCCAGGATCGTACATTTTTCAGGTGTTCTTGGGCAGAGGACATTGCACCCTTAAATTGGTCTTTTTTGCATCTGTTCTGTTTTACGCTTGTAACGTAAAACACAGCACACAAAACACAAATGGGTTGTGTTTTAAAGCGTGGTGCATTCATGAAAGTAATCAGAAAGAGGCTCAGAAATGATAGGTAGTTAAGATACTAATGAGCTAGCTATGGGGGGGGGGGAAGAGAGATTTTAACCCCACCCCCCCCCCCCCCACAAAGGGCGACAGAGGGTTGGGGTTTAAAATTGGAAAATATACAAAACCCAACACCAACATGCCGCGATTGCGCCTACTTTAATTTTAACTGCAGCGGGTTTGGGGGCGTCCGCAGCGCCCCGCCCCGCCCCCCAGCATGTTCCCTCCCCACAAATATCGGGGCTATTGTTTCTCCATAGACTATAAATATTAAGCAATTTGTTAGCATTTTTTAGCCACTGGAAAACACGTGCAAGAGACATGGATAACCAGTTTAAATCACAAAAGAGTAGTATCTTTAGCTGCAGTCTGCTATTGTACATGCAGAAATAGAGCAGCACAAGTTACCTCCCATAAAAGAAAGATACTCAGACCACAGGTGGGAACCATTGAACCAGAGCAGGTATCTATGCTAGACCTGAATTTGTAACACCATCGTTCTCACAAGCACGTCACATCCCTATCATTCCTATTTTCTTGTGTCATAGAAATCTCAGCTCTAAAACTTAATGGCCCAGAAATTCAGGTCTCCACGGGTGAGTACGCACGGGGTACTCACGCGTAGGCCCAACGGAAGTGCCAGTTTTGTGCATGCACTGCGCATGCGCAGGAAACCGAAACTTCCGTTCCCTTAAAGGAAGGGGTTCAGAGGTCGAACGCGTGCGCCAGAGAGGCAGCATGTGCGCCTGGAACTTGCGTTTTTTTGCAGGTTTCTCCAGGAGGGTAAGTCTCCATGAGCTACACATGTAAAAAGCAGGCGCAAGGCCTGCTTTTAACAAGGTAAGTGGTGAATTAATCAAAATTAAAACATTTTTTCCACAGGTTTATTATTTTTAAATACTTTAAAGAAAGGTAAGTTTATTTTTAGCCCCATTAGAAAATGTAATTAATTTTTTCAAAAATTTAAATTATTGTTTAAAATAGTTATTTTATGTAATTTATAGTTATTTTAAAAATGTGATTTTTTTTTTTATTTATTTGAAGTTTTAGTGATGTTTTGGGGCTTATAGTATTTATAGTTTTGACAGCTCTTCCTGTCAATTTTAAGAATGAAGCATTCCCTGCTGCCATTGGCTCTCCATGGCCCACGTGATCCCAGGGGACGCATCGAACTAACTGCGCCCCTGGGATGCGCAAGCACTGCGCGCCGCCAGTTGGAACAAGCCCAGGATCGGAATTCCATGCGGGCCCACAGCACAACGGCTGGCGCGCTAGGTAAGTGCAGGTCGGAGGCTTGCACCCGCGGGAAGCCTCCGACCCGAATTTCTGGGCCAATAACACAAAGGGCCAGATTTTCAGTGTGCCGTGAGGTGGGCTTTTAGGCGTGCGGAGGGCAAAAATCCCAAATTCGGGGTTCCCGACACCATCCCGCCCAAAACCCGCCTCCACGTAAGTTTCAAAGGAGGCGGGTACCCGCCCCGCACTGGGACCCGCCGACCGGAGGCGGGAAGGGATTAGTGCCAATTAACTGCGTATTAACAGGTAGTTAACAGGCAGTTTTTAGCCTAATCCCTATTTTGAGGGGTGTCATGTGGGATTCCCGACGGCTCCAAACCACGGGCCGTTGGGCTGAAGGACTTGGAGGGGTCGAGATGTCAGTGTACAGGTGAGTGATGGGTGCATGAGTGCAAAGGTAAGTGTGTTTGGTGTGTCTAAAGTGTGTAAAGAAGTTTAAATTACCTGTACTTACCTTAACAGCCTTTCTTCCTCTAGGCTTCGGGAGACCATCACTCAGCCGGCACTGAAAGCAGAATGGCAACAAGCTGTCAAAAGTGACAGTCTTCAGCTTTCAGTGCCAGTGACAGTTCTAACTGAGTCTGCGTAGAGGGATTCAGGTTAGAAGTCAGACTGTCAGTGTTTGACAGCTTCAAACAGCTGTGAAACACTGATATTTCGTCTGTCAAAAACTCTTGACAGATGAAATTTCAGTCTGTGACATCACCTGTTGCCGGGTGGCCCTTAATTGGCCTGCTGAGCGCGCTGGGCGGGCTCAACAAGGTCAATCAAGGGAAAATCGCATCGATTGGCCGGACATTGATGGAGGCGGGACTAAAACCCGAACGTTGTAGTCCCGCCTCCTTCCCGACTACTGAATGAAAATCCAGCCCAAAGTCTTTTACAAAGACATAAGAACATAAGAAGTAGGAGCAGGAGTAGGCCATACAGCCCCTCGGGCCTGCTCCGCCATTCAATAGGATCATGGCTGATCCGAACCCAGACTCACGTCCACTTCCCTGCCCTCTCCCCGTAACCCCTAATTCCCTTATCTGCTAGGAAACTGTCTATCTCCGTTTTAAATCTATTTAATGTTGCAGCTTCCACAGCTCTCTGGGGTAGCAAATTCCATAGATTTACTACCCTCTGAGTAAAGAAGTTTCTCCTCATCTCAGTTTTGAAAGGGCAGCCCCTTATTCTAAGATTATGCCCCCTAGTTCTAGTCTCACCCATCAGTGGAAACATCCTCACCGCATCCACCTGATCAATCCCCCTCGGAATCTGATATGTTTCAATAAGATCGCCTCTCATTCTTCTGAACTCCAATGAGTAGAGGCCCAACCTACTCAACCTTTCCTCATACGTCAACCCCCTCATCTCCGGAATCAACCGAGTGAACCTTCTCTGAACCGCCGAGAGCAAGTACATCTTTTCTTAAATATGGAAACCAAAACTGCACGCAGTATTCCAGGTGTGGCCTCACCAATACCCTGTATAACTGCAGCAAGACTTCCCTGTTTTTATACTCCATCCCCCTTGCAATAAAAGCCAAGATTCCATTGGCCTTCCTGATTACCTCCTGCACCTGCATACTAACTTTTTGTGTTTCATGCACCAGGACCCCCAGATCCCTTTGTACTGTAGCACTTTGCAGTTTCTCTCCATTTAGATAATAACTTTCTCTTTGATTTTTTCTGCCAAAGTGCATAACCTCACACTTTCCAATATTATATTCCATCTGCCAAATCTCTGCCCACTCACTTAGCCTGTCTATGTCCTTTTGCAGGATTTTTATGTCCTCCTCATTCACTGCTTTCCCTCCCATCTTTGTATCGTCGGCAAACTTGGATAAGTTGCACTCGGTCCCTTCCTCTAAATCATTAATATAGATTGGAAAGAGTTGGGGTCCCAGCACTGACCCCTGTGGAACACCACTAGTTACTGATTGCCAGCCCGAGAACGAACCATTTATCCCAACTCTTTCTTTTCTGTTAGATAGCCAATCTTCCACCCATGCCAGTATATTACCCCCAATCCCGTGATTTTTTATCTTGTGCAGTAATCTTTTGTGTGGCACCTTGTCAAATGCCTTTTGGAAGTCCAAATACACTATATCCACTGGTTCCCCTTTATCCACCCTGTATGTTACGTCCTCAAAGAATTTGAGCAAATTTGTCAAACATGACTTCCCCTTCATAAAACCATGCTGACTCTGTCCTATTAAATTATGTTTATCCAAATGCTCTGTTACTGCTTCCTTAATAATGGACTCCAACATTTTACCAACTGTAGTGTATGTAACCTGTTCCACCTTAAGAGAACTTAAGCTTGTTCCACCTTAAGAGATGTACTACTTTCTCTGGCTGCTGTATACGTAATACCGGTGGTGACCACCGGTATATAAGTACTGTGTAGTGATATTGTATTTAGCATAGTCCTGACCTCCAACTAGTAAAGACCTGTTGAACTTTATTCTTGTAGTCTGTGTCAGTAATTAATCTTAATACAACTGGAACACACAGACTTAACAGTGGCGACGAGTCCGATTCTTACCCTGCGTCAGTTTATATCCACGGCGGCTTCGTCCACAGAATGGGCGTCGAAGAGAGGCATCCACCCTCATCACCCTGCTGGAAGACACGTCGCGCGGCAGGCATCGAGAACCCGGAGTGCAGAAGACATCCTGAACTCGAAGCCTCCATCAGCGGCAGTCAGCTATCTTCTTTCTACCTCGGTGGTGGGTAAGCCGGTCAGCGACGCGAGCAGAAAGTCGGCCACGTTGGCTGTACAGACGGGGGGAGGAAGACGGAGGAATAAGGGCGGTGAGATCGATCGCGACCGGAGATAAGGGCCGGGCCGCATTCGGGCCGAAAGGCGCAGCGCGGGGACATCGATCGTGGCTGGTGATAAGGGCCGGGCCGCTTTCGGGCCAAAAAGGCGCAGTGTCTGGGGCGACTGAAGGCGCGAGAGCCGCGGTGAAGGCGAACGCAGCCGGTGCTAATAACCGAGCTGCAAGAAGGGCTGTGAGGCACGACATCGGGGAAGCGCGAATGCCCGAGGGAGCCGCGGTGAAGCGGAGACAGCGTCGGGGGAGTTACTAACCGCTGGGAAAGGGGAGCAGCAGCGGCACGCCAAACGCCATTGCAGCCAGTGGGTGAAGACCGCCAAGCGCGGGAAAACCGCCATTTTGTAGGCGGAGGATGAAGACAAGAGCGGGAAGCCGCCATCTTGGGATAAAATAAATTGCAACGATGCCTAAACATGGGAACATTAATACCTTTGATAGCGACATCGAAGATTGGGCCATGTATGTAGAACGCATACAAAATTGTTGTAAAGCAAATAAAATCCCAGATGCAGAGAAAGCACTAACTTTATTAAACTTAATGGGTGCGAAGACATACGGGCAATTGAAACACCTTTTATCACCAGATGAACCGGCGGATAAGACGTTCGAGGAGATTGTTACTGTCCTGAAAAATCATCTAAACGCCGCGCCGCTGATGCTAGCGGAACGATTTAAATTTTACAGCAGAAGGCAGCTGAAGGATGAAAGCAATGCTGAATATTTAATGGAATTGCGTAAGCTAGCAAAGTACTGTCAGTTTGGAACGGGACTAACAGACGCGCTAAGAGATAAATTTGTGTGTGGATTATTAAAAGAAGATACACAAAAGCGACTGCTCGAGGAGAATGAGCTGACGCTTGCGAAAGCGGTCACTATGGCAGCAGCACACGAAGCCGCAGCGAGAGGCACGGCAGTAATGCAGCTACGGTCACCGGAACTCAGTACAAATAAATTGGGTTTGAGTACTGTAAAATGTTATCGTTGTGGAAAGACAACACACGATCAGAACCAGTGTTGGTTTAAAAACCAAGAATGCAGAACATGTGGCAGGCTTGGCCACATAGCTAAAGTATGCCGGTCAGGAAAGAAGACCAGCAACAAAAAGTCACCGCAAGGAAAATACATAAAGGTGCACAAGGTGACAAAGACCAGTTCGAACGAACAGAAGTCAGATTCAGACGCTAGCAGTAATGAACTGGGTAGCTTAAGAGTACACAACGTTGGTAAGGATGCAGATCTCCAGACAATTTGGGTCACTCTTCAGATAGCAGGAGTCCAAGTAAAGATGGAATTGGACACTGGATCGGCATTGACGGTCATGAATAAGAAAGATTACAAAAGGTTATTCCAACATATTCCCCTACGGGATACGGAGATTATATTGAAAACATACACGGGGCAAAGAGTGTACCCCATCGGAAAGATAGAGGTAAAAGTGGCCCACAAGGGCGAAGAAAGCCAAGTAATGGACTTATATGTGCTACCTGAAGGAGGTCCACCACTACTGGGACGGGAGTGGATTAGGAAAATGAATATGGACTGGCACTCCTTAAAAGCACTAACGGTAGATTCCGGGGAAACAGATGTCAAACCTAAACAATTGTCCAAAATATTGGATGATGCTAAAGAGGTGTTCCAGCAAGGACTGGGAACACTGAAAGGAATTACGGCAAACATCTAGATTGATGAACATGCACAACCAAAATTTTTCAAAGCCAGACCTGTACCCTATGCAATACGACCTACTGTAGAAGCGGAACTGGAAGCGCTAGAACGTTCAGGTGTACTGTCTAAGGTAGATTGGAGTGAGTGGGCTACGCCCATTGTTCCCATTATGAAACGTCCTTCGAGCAACAAGCCAGGAGAACAAGGGAAGGTTCGCATCTGTGGAGATTTCAAGATCACCGTTAATCCGGTGCTTCACACGGTGCAGTATCCGCTTCCGCGGATTGAGGATATTTTTGCTTCGTTGTCTGGCGGGAAACATTTCACCAAGATAGACCTGGCGCAGGCGTACTTGCAGATGAAGGTTGAAGAAGAATCACGCCAGTACCTCACGATCAACACGCATAGAGGTTTGTACCAGTAAAATAGGCTGGTTTTTGGAGTGGCATCAGCTCCGGCAATTTGGCAGAGGGCCATGGAGCAGGTATTACAGGGAATTCCAGGCACACAATGTTACCTGGACGATATTCTGATTACAGGTGATGGTGATGAAGAACACCTCGCAAACTTGGAACTGGTGCTCAACAGACTGAAAGAGTATGGACTTAGAGTTAATCGGCAGAAATGTGAGTTCTTGTAAAGGCTCCCGCTCCGGATAATGTCTCTCAGTTGAGGTCGTTTCTGGGATTGATTAACTATTACCATAAGTTTCTACCGAATCTATCCATGGTACTGCACCCGCTGAACGCTCTTTTACAGAAGGGGTACCATGGGAATGGAGCGAAAACTGTAAGAAGGCATTTCGCAAAAGCAAAGAATTGATCACCTCAGAGGAAGTGTTGGCTCACTTCAACCCGACACTGCCTATTCGGTTGGCTTGTGATGCTTCTCCATATGGTATTGGGGCAGTACTCTCACACAAGTTGCCAAATGGCACGGAAAGGCCAGTCGCGTTTGCATCCAGATCATTGACCTCCGCTGAGCGCAACTATGCGCAGATCGATAGGGAGGCTCTCAGCCTTGTATGGGGAGTGAAGAAGTTTAATCATTACCTGCAGGGCCAAAAATTCACACTTCTGACAGACCATCAGCCGTTGGTATCCATTTTTAACCCTAAGAAGGGTGTTTCGGTGATGACAGCACAGCGACTCCAGAGATGGTCCCTTTTCCTAGGGGCACATCAATATCAAATAGAATTCAAAGGTACAAAGCAGCATGGCAATGCTGATGGGCTGTCGCGCCTGCCACTACCTGAAGCAGAAGAGACGACAAAAGTTGACCCTGTTGAGTTATTTCATTCGACCATCATCGAGTGCTTACCAGTCACCAATGCAAGTATTGAAAGAGAAACCAGGAACGACCCGACACTGTCCCGAGTTTATGAGGTGACAGTGAAGGGATGGCCAACACATGGTGATCCTCTGTTACCGGCATTCTCGGCAAGGCGAGACCAGCTGTCCGTCTGCCATGGTACTTTGATGTACGGGACAAGAGTGATTATTCCTCCCAAGTTACGGGAAAGAGTTCTAAAGGAACTGCATGAAGGTCATCTGGGGGGAGTTAAGATGAAAAGTCTTGCTAGGGCTTATGTATGGTGGCCGGGCATTGACCAACAGATAGAGGAGTAGACAAAAAGCTGCGCTGGGTGCCAAAAAGTGCAAAATGCACCTCCGATCGCACCGCTACACCCATGGGAATGGCCTTCAGCCCCATGGCAACGCGTACATATTGACTTTGCTGGTCCATTCATGGACTCCATGTTCCTAATTGCGGTGGACGCACATTCCAAATGGCCAGAAGTGATCAAGATGAATACCACTACTTCAGAAAAGACAATTGCGGTGTTAAGAACAATATTCGCAAGGAACGGATTGCCAGAACAGATATGTTCGGACAACGGACCACAGTTCGTGTCGGAAGAATTACAAAAATTCTTAAAGAAGAATGGGGTGAAACATTATACCTCTGCCCCATATCATCCGGCGACAAACGGGTTGGCCGAGAGATTTGTCCAAACATTCAAATAGGCAATAAAGGCCATGAACGATGATCAGATTCCGTTACAACACAAGGTGGACAATTTCCTAATGGCATATCGAAACGCCGCTCATGCAGTGACTAACCAAAGTCCTGCCATGATGTTTTATAACAGGAGGTTGCGGTCCAGGTTGGACTTGTTAAAACCAAATGTGCGGAGGGAAGTGGAAAACAAACAGTTCCGGCATATTAATAACAAGTCCACTTGAAGTTTCGACGTAGGACAACCAGTGTTGGCAAGGGGCTATGGAAATGAAAAATGGCAGTCCGGAACAATTCGGGCCAGACAAGGACCTCTGATGTACACAGTAGATATTGGTAACAATGTGATAAGGCGTCATGCGGATCAACTGGTAGAATCAAGAGCAAAGGTCAAACCCATGGTTGCGACAGAGACAACCGTGGAAGACGTTAATGAACCTGAAGCATCTACCTCGGCAGGGGCTGTACCTGATGATGACGTCCAATACACAGGAAACCAACAAGAAGAGTCACCTCAGCAACAAGAATCAGAGACCACTGAAAGGCGTTACCCAAACCGAATCAGAAGGCCTCCTGAGAGACTGAACCTTTGAACTGTTTATACCTGAAGTTATATATGTATATATGTTATTATGTTATGTTAAATGGGGATATGACTGTTAAGCTAAAAAGGGAGGATTGTGGTGTATGTAACCTGTTCCACCTTAAGAGAACTTAAGCTTGTTCCACCTTAAGAGATGTACTACTTTCTCTGGCTGCTGTATACGTAATACCGGTGGTGACCACCGGTATATAAGTACTGTGTAGTGATATTGTATTTAGTATAGTCCTGACCTCCAACTAGTAAAGACCTGTTGAACTTTATTCTTGTAGTCTGTGTCAGTAATTAATCTTAATACAACTGGAACACACAGACTTAACACCAACCACAGATATTAGGCTAACTGGTCTATAGTTTCCAGCTTTTTGTCTACTTCCCTTCTTAAATAAGGGTGTTACATTAGCAGTTTTCCAATCTGCCGGGACCTTTCCTATTTTCTATGATTGTAGCAGCAGCAGCAGCTCGCCTTAAACCACGTGCTTGACAATGCAGTGAGCAGCAAGTGATACCCTTTCCATAGAAGCTTAAGTTGGTCTTACATTAGTGGAGTATTATCAGCATGCAGTGGTCCCACAACCAAAGGTATGCTGATACAAACATGCTGACCCAGTTAAAGCTAAATGAGTAGTGCTGGAGTCCCTTGTTTTTACTAATGGGAATCATGGGTCTTCACCTTTGACAATTAGCAGCAGCAGGAAGAGTGAGCAGCACCTGGAGTTCATGGATTCCATTTGAGTGTTGCTCCCAAGTCCATGTATAACATTCAAGGGGTATTAGGCCCACTTGTGGATTATCCATGTGTCCAGGTAGCCCAGACTCCTAATCACTAACAGACTGGTTTTATTTAAGGAAAGAAAAAATAAAATTGCATTCATATATTGCCCTTCACAACCTCAGAATGTTCCAAAGCAGTTCAAAGCCAATTAAGTGTAGTCACTGTTATATAGAAACATAGAAGATAGGAGCAGGAGTAGGCCATTCGGCCCCTCGAGCCTGCTCCACCATTTAATGAGATCATGGCTGTTCATCCAAATTCAGTACCCTGTCCCTGCTTTCTCCCCATATCCCTTGATCCCTTTAGTCTTAAAAAATATATCTAACTCCTTCTTGAATATATTTAATTAATTGGCCTCCACTGCCTTTCGTGGTAGGGAACTCCACAGGTTCACCACTCTCTGGGTGAAGAAATTTCTCCTCATCTCTGTCCTAAATGGCCTACCCCTTATCTTTAGACTGTGAACCCTGGTTCTGGACTCCCCTGCCATCGGGAACATCCTTCCTGCATCTAGTCTGTCTAGTCCTGTTAGAATTTTATAAGTTTCAATGAGATCCCCTCTCATTCTTCTAAACTCCAGTGAATATAAGCCCAATCGACCCAATCTCTCCTCAAACGTCATTCCTGCCATCCCAGGTATCAGTCTGGTGAAACTTCGCTGCATTCCCTCCATGTCAAGAACATCCTTCCTCAGATAAGGCAGCCAAAACTGCACACAATACTCAAGGTGTGGTCTCACCAAGGCCCTGTACAACTGCAGCAAGACATCCTTGCTCTTGTATTCAAATCCTCTCGCTATGAAGGCCAACATACCATTTGCCTTCTTAACCACCTGCTGCACCTGTATGCTTACCTTCAGTGACTGGTGCACAAGAACACCCAGGTCTCGTTGCACTTCCCCTTCTCCCAATCTATTGCCATTCAGATAATAATCTGCCTTCCTGCTTTTGCCACCAAAGTGAATAACCTCGCATTTATCCACATTATACTGCATCTGCCATGCTTCTGCCCAATCACCCAACCTGTCCAAATCATCCTGGAGTTCCTCAGCATCCTCCTCACAGCACACACGCCCACCCAGCTTTGTGTCATCTGCAAACTTGGAGATATTACATCTAGTTCCCTCGTCTAGATCATTAATATATATTGTGAATAGCTGGGGTCCTAGCACCGATCCCTGCGGTACCCCACTAGTCACTACCTGCCACTTGGAAAAAGACCCGTTTATTCCAACTCTTTGCTTCCTGTCTGCCAACCAGTTCTCTATCCAAGTCAGTACCTTACCCCCAATCCCATGTGCCTTAACTTTGCACGCCAATTTCTTATGCAGGACCTTATCGAAAGCCTTCTGAAAGTCCAAATACACCACATCCACTGGTTCTCCCTTATCTATTCTACCAGTTACATCCTCAGAAAATTCCAGTAGTCAAGCACGATTTACCTTTTGTAAATCCATGTTGACTTTGTCTGATCCTGTCACTGTTTTCCAAGTGCTCTGCTATTACATCTTTTATAATGGACTCTAGCATTTTCCCCACTACCGATGTCAGGCTTACCGGTCTATAATTCCCCATTTTCTCTCTACCAGCTTTTTTGAATAGTAGGGTTACATTAGCTACCCTCCAATCCATGGGAACTGTTCCAGAGTCTATAGAATTTTGGAAGATGACTAGCAATGCATCTACTATTTCTAGGGCCACTTTCTTACGTACCCTAGGATGTAGATTATCAGGCCCTGGGGATTTATCGGCCTTCAATCCCATCAATTTCCTTGACACTATTTCCCACAAATACTGATTTCATTCAGTTCCTCCCTCTCATTAGCCGTTATGTTCCCCGACATCTCTGGGGGGTTATTTGTGTCCTCCTTTGTGAAGACAGAACCTAAGTATGTATTTAATTGGTCTGCCATTTCTTTGTTCCCCATTATAAATTCCCCTGATTCTGACTGCAAGGGACCTACGCTTGACTTCACCAATCTTTTTCTCTTATATTAATAGAAGCTTTTACAGTCAGTTTTTATGTTCTGTGCAAGCTTACTCTCGTACTCTATTTTCCCCCTCTTAATTAATCCCTTTGTCCTCCTTTGCTGAATTCTAAACTGCTCCCAATCCTCCGGTTTGCTGCTTTTTCTGGCCAATTTATATGTCCTCTCCTTGGATCTTATGCTATCCCTAATTTCCCTTGTTAGCCATGGTTGAGTCACCTTCTTTGTTTTATTTTTATGCCAAACTGGGATGAACAAATTCTGTAGTTCATCCATGCGATCTTTAAATGTTTGCCATTGCCTATCCACCATCAACCCTTTAAGTAACATTCCCCAATCCATCCTAGCCAACTTGCGCCTCATACCATCGTAGTTTCCTTTATTTAAATTCAGGACCCTAGTCGCCGAGTCAAATACTTCACTCTCCACCTTAATGAAGAATTCTATCGTTATATCATTGCTCCGCCCCAAGGGGCCTCGTACAATAAGATTGCTAATTAATCCTTTCTCATTACATAATACCCAGTCTAAGATGGCCTGATCTCTAGTTGGTTCCTCGACATATTGGTCCAGGAAACCATCTCATATACACTCTAGGAATTCCTCCTCCACAGTATTGTTACTAATTTGGTTAGACCAATCTATATGTAGATTAAAGTCACCCATGATAACTGCTGTGCCCTTATTGCACGCGTCTCTAATTTCCCGTTTAATCCATCCCTAACCTCAGCATTACTGTTTGGGGGTCTGTATACAACTCCCACTAACGTTTTCTGCCCCTTGGTATTTCTCAGCTCTACCCATACAGATTCCACATCATCAGAGCTAATATCCTTCCTTACTATTGTGTTAATCTCCTCTTTAACTAGCAATGCCACCCCACCCCCTTTTCCTTTTTGCCTGTCTTTCCTGAATATTAAATACCCCTGGATGTTGAATTCCCAGCCTTGGTCACCCTGGAGCCATGTCTCCGTAATCCCAATATCATATCCATTTACATCTATTTGCACAGCTAATTCATCCACCTTATTACGAATGTTCCTCGCATTAAGACACAAAGCCTTCAGGCTTGTTTTTTTAACACTCTTGGACCTTTTAGAATTATTATTTACTGTGGCCATGTTTGATTTAAACCCTTGATTTCTCCGACTTCCACTTTTACTTTTCTCCTTCCTGTCTTTTGCTTCTATCCTTGCTTCCCTTTCCTCTGTCTCCCTGCACAGGTTCCCAACCCCCTTCCATTTTAGTTTAAACCCTCCCCAACAGCACTAGCAAACACTCGCCCATGGACATCGGTCCCAGTCCTGCCCAGGTGCAAACCGTCCAGTTTGTATTGGTCCCACCTCCCCTAGAACCGGTTCCAATGTCCCAGGAATTTGAATCCCTCCCCCTTGCACCATACCTCTCGCCACGTATTCATCTGAAATATCCTTCTATTTCTACTCTGACTAGCACGTGGCACTGGTAGCAATCCTGAGATTACTACCTTTGAGGTCCCATTTTTTAATTTACCTCCTAACTCCTGCTATAATGTAAGGAAATGCAGTAGCCAATTTGTGCACAGTCCCGCAAACAACAATGAGATAAAGGACTAGTTCATCTGTTTTTGGTGGTGTTGGTTGATTCACAAGTCTTCATCCTCTCAGTCAGGTTAGCCACAGGAGAGAGTGTCTTGTAGACACCAATAATAAAATGCTGATTTAGTTGGGAAGGTATCTTTTTGTTTTGAAGGCATTAATGCTTTCCCCCACATGACCATCCCAATTCTCATCACATCAGTGAAGACATTAGTACCACATAAATGCATCCTTTCTTGGTTAACTCTAACCTCCATCAGGAACAAAGCTCCATGTCAGTGCACATTCTGTTTTATTATAGTGAATTCCAAAGTGCACACAATCAACTGACTTTTTTTTAGCCAATTCTCATGCTTAATTTACATGTCACCTGAAGGCCATGATCATGGAAGGTGGTTAACTTCTTATGTTCTACAAAAGGCTCATGAGACTAAGGTGGGCCTAATCTCATGGCAGCTAGGTGTCACCTCTCACGTTCCATTGGTATAGTGCTGTGAGGGTGATAACTAGAGGCTTGGCATATGCTGCTGTCCTGAGAGATGGCAGTATCATGGAGATCTGTGGTATACACTCAATGGAAAGATGCTGAAGGGTGTGGATAAAGAAAGCCTCAGGGGTTCAAATACCTAGTTCCCTACAAATGCGAGTGCAGGTAGATAAAACGATAAAAATGGCAAAAGCATTTTGAGGTTTTATAAATGGAGGCATAGAGTACAAGGGTAAACAAGAAATGATAAAATTGTACCAATCAATCAGACTACAGTTTTGTGAAATATAGAAAGGACATTAAATGCATGGAGAGTGTACAATGTAGATTCACCAGGATGGGGAACTATAGTTATGGGATAGGTAGACTTGAGATACTGAGCATTTACACTGGAGCAGAACAGGCTAAGGTGAGATTTATTATAGGTTTTGGACTTATTCACACCCTCCACCAAAGCATACTTTGGCTGCAGTATGTACTATCTACAGGATGCACTGCAGCAACTTTACCATACATGGCAAAGTAACTGAGCAGCTTTGGCACTTAGACCATTGTCTTTCAAGATGGACAGTTGTCATATATGTTGCAACAACTCACCAAGCTTAGTTCAACAAACCTCTATGACCAAGGACAAGAGCAGCAATGTCATGGGAGCACCATCACCTCCAAGTTCCCTTCCATGTTACATGCCGTCCTAACTTGGACATAGAATAGAATCATAGAATGATACAGCACAGAAGGAAGCCATTAGGCTCATTGTGTCTGTGCCAGCCAAAAAGGAGCTATCCAGCCGAATTCCAGATCTTGCAGATTACAGCACTTCAAATGCATATCCAAGTACTTTTTAAATGCGATGAGGGTTTCTGCCTCTACCACCCTTTCAGGCAGTACATTCCAGACCCCCACCACCCTCTGGGTGAAATAATTTCTCAAATCACCTCTAATCCTTCTACCAATTACTTTAAATCTATGCCCCCTGGTTATTAACCCTGTTCCAAAGAAAACAACTCCAGCCTATCTAATCTTTCCTCATAGCTAAAACTCTCCAGTCCTGGCAACATCCTCATAAATCTCCTCTGTTCCTTCATTGTCGTTGCATCCATATCCTGGAATTCCCTACCCAGCACCATTGTGGGAGCACCATCAGCACAAGGACTGCAGTAGTTCAAGGAGAAGGCCCACCACCTTCTCAGGTCATCTAGGGATGGGATTTAAAATGCGGCTTTGCCAGCATTCACCCACATTTGGAGATCAAGTACTTTTTTTTAAATTATGAAGGGTTTTGATAGGGTGAGTGGAGAAAGACCATTTTCTCTGTTAGAGTCAGTGATGAGAGACTATCGGTTTAAAGTTGCCACTGAGCGAGTGAGGAGGCAGGTTAGGGGATGTTTCTATACTCAAGAGGGTTGTTGGAGCATGGAATGCTTTGTCACGGGGAGTGGCTGAAGCAGAGACCATTGCATCTTTTAATGAAAAATTGGATAAATATTTGAAGCAAAGATACAGAGCTATGGAGAGAAAGCAGAGCAGTGGAATTAGTTTTAGATTGCTGACAAAAAACTGGCACAGCTACTATGGAGTGAATGCCCTCCTATGCTGTATGATTGTAAGTTTGTATTGACTTTATCCCTTCATTTCCTGTTGGATTTTAATCCTTCTTCAGTTTGTTCTGCCTACCTGTAACTGCTTGCTGTTTGCTGCACTTGATAACACAGAGGCAACATCTTTGTTTTCATCAATCCATCACTCAATTGCTGTGTATGCAGTTGAACAGTTCACCTCATTCATTTTTCAAAGCAAAATGATTCCATTTTGTGCACAGCAATAGTCCACAGAAAGCAATAAGATGAATGACCAGTTAATGTGTTTTTGGTGGTGTTGGTTGAGAGAGAAATGTTGGCTAGGATACAGAAATCTCCCTGTTCTTCTTTGACTAGTGCCAAGGGATCTGTAACCTTCATCTAATCAGGTAGCTAGGGTCTCAGTTTAGCATCTCAGTCAAAGGATAGGATTCTTAGAGCTGCACTGATGTGTCAGCCTAGACTATGTGCTCGTGTCCCTGAGTGGGGCTTGACCTCATTTATAGAATTGGTTTAACTAGGTGGAAGATGTGAGGGAGATAAATTAGCAAACACAATAAAAAAATGAAGCACCCTTTTTATTGGTAACCTGTTGTCAAAAAGATGGTTACCGCCATTTAATTTAATACCAACCACAAAATAGAGAAATTAAAATCAGTCACACTTTAAATGGGACATGTTGCCAGAGTATAAATAAAATATAGTTAATAGCTGAGCCAACATTTTGTAGTAAGTTATGTAGCACTGTAGCAGTGCATAATTGACCACCCAGAATGCACGGCTGCATTGATGGTAAACATTATTACAGGGAATCTCTGCATGACACACAGTGGTGAATTTTAACCCCCAAAAATGGGTGGATTGGGGTCAGGTGAGATGTGAACATTTTAAATAATCTCAAACCAGACCCCAACCCACCTCCAACTTGTCCACTCTGGGTTTAATGGAGACGTGACAAGGGGCGGGCAATCAACCTGCTCCCAGGAGGCAGGTTGGCTATTTTAATGAAGCTGGCAGCCTCTGATTTAACCTGCTTCACATGTCATTTTTTTGTCTTATAATACTCCGGTGAAGCACCTTGGAATGTTTTACTACATTAAAGGTGCTATATAAATACAAGTTGTTGTTGTCTAACCCTGGCCAGCCGGGTTTCCCAGGCCTCGGGAAGCCCGACAGCTCAAGGAAGGCGAGGACAGCATCGGGGAGAAGGTAAGTGCCTTCACAGCATTGCATGTGGGCCAGGAGGAGCAGGAGTGCTTCCCCCCACTGGTCCCCCAAGCTTATCTTCTTCCCTTGGCTCAGACCCCCACCCCCCCATACAAAGACCCAACCCTCAATTGGGGTCGGGGATCAGACCCCTCCCCACGCTCCCATTAGCAGTTGTAGGCTCCTTACCTACAGCTGTGGCCTGCTCCGGAGTACTGCCCACCCAACTGGAAGCCAAACCTGTCAAGCAGGCCAACTTCCCTGCAGAGATCCTGCTGTGAAAAAACTCCACAGCGTGCGGGGAAACTCAGACTTTGGCCTGACCAAAACTCCACTCCCACCCCCAACCAAACCTGCCCCTGTCAATATCAAGGCCACAATGACAAACTATATTAAAAACAACCCACTAGGCAAAATAATGGAGTCGATTTTCAGTGTGCCGTGAGGCGGGCTTTTAAGCGTGCGGGGGGCTAAAATCCCGAATTCGGGGGTCCCGACACCATCCCACCCAAAACCCGCCTCCATGTAAGTTTCAAAGGAGGCGGGTACCCGCCCCGCACTGGGACCCGCCGACCCGAGGCGGGAAGGGATTAGTGCCAATTAACAGGTAGTTAACAGGCAGTTTTTAGCCTAATCCCTATTTTGATGGTTGTCGTGTGGGATTCCCGACGGCTCCAAACCACACCAAGTTAGAGGGGTCGGGCCGTCGGGTTGAAGGACTTGGAGGGGTCGAGATGTCGGTGTTCAGGTGAGTGATGGGTGCATGAGTGCAAAAATAAGTGTGTTTGGTGTGTCTAAAGTGTGTAAAGAAGTTTAAATTACCTGTACTTACCTTTACAGCCTTCCTTCCTCTAAGTTTCGGGAGTCCATCATTCAACCGGCACAGAAAGCAGAATGGCCGCGAGCTGTCAAAAGTGACAGCCTGCAGCTTTCAGTGCCGGCGATATTTCTAACTGAGTCTGCGTAGAAGGACTCAGGTTAGAAGTAAGACTGTCAGTGTTTGACAGCTTCAAACAGCTGTGAAACACTGATATTTCATCTGTCAACACGTCTTGACAGATGAAATTTCAGTCTGTGACGTCACCTGTTGCCGGGTGGCCCTTAATTGGCCTGCTGAGCCCGCTAGGCGGGCTCAACAAGGTCAATCAAGTGAAAAACGTGTGGATTGGCCGCATCTCGATGGAGGCGGGACTAAAACCTGAAAGTTGTAGTCCCGCCTCCTTCCCGACTTCTGAATGAAAATCCAGCCCAATGTGTTTGATTGAACAGCTGAAAGTTTACATTTAGTAAATCATGCGAAAGCACTTTTAAATGCTGCTTAATATTTACAATCATAAGTTTTGATGGACATCGTCCATCCAGAAAGACTAACTACCTACCTAAATAGGAAATCTGATAAAACTTAGGACTAAACAAATTACAACAGTAATTACACTCCAAAAGTACTTCATTGGCTGTAAAGCACTTTAAGATGTCTGGTGGTCGTGAAAGGCGCTATAGAAATGCAAGTCTTTCTTTCTTTTTCTTTTTAAACCTGAATAATAAAGGCCAAAAACCAACCTCAGCTAACTGTTACCTTGATGTCACTGGGCACTTTGTCTCTACTCCACCCCGCCTCCTGTAAGGACTCTATTCCATTCTCCCAGTTTCTCCGTCTCCGCCGCATCTGCTCCGACAATGCCACCTTCCACATCAGTGTTTCTGACATGTCTTCCTTTTTCCTCAACCGAGGATTCCCCTGTACCGTGGTTGACACGGCCCTCGACCGTGTCCGTTCTATCTCCCGCACTTCTGCCCTCACTCCTGCCCCTCCCTCTCGGAACCACGATAGGGTTCCCCTTGTCCTCACCTTTCACCCCACCAGCCTCCACATTCAACGGATCATCCTCTGCCATTTCTGCCACCTCCAAAGTGATCCCACCACCAAATGCATCTTCCCCTCCCCTCCCCTTTCAGCATTCCGTAGGGACCACTCCCTCCAAGACACCCTAGTCCACTCCTCTATCACCCCCAGCACCCCTTCCCCTTCGCCCGGCACCTTCCCGTGCAAGTGCAGGAGATGCAACACCTGCCTTTATACCTCCCCCCTTCCCACTGTCCAGGGCCCCAAACACCCCTTCCAGGTGAAACAGCGATTTACTTGTACTTCTTGCAATCTAGTATACTATATTCGCTGCTCACGATGTGGTCTCCTCTACATTGGGGTGACCAAACGCAGATTGGGTGACCGCTTTGCTGAACACCTCTGTTCAGTCTGTAAGGATGACCCCAAGCTTCCAGTCGCCTGCCATTTTAATTCATCGCCCCATTCCCACTCAGACCTCACTGTACTCGGGCTGTTGCATTGTTCCACGGAAGCTCAGCATAAGCTCGAGGAACAGCACCTCATCTTCCGATTACGCACTTTACAGCCTTCCGGACTCAATATCGAGTTCCACAATTTCAGATCATAACCTTGGCCCCCATTACATTTTTACTTATTTTTTATCCACACCTTTGTTTTTGCCCTTTCCCCCCCCTTTTTTTCTCTCCCACATGGCAGCTGTCTCCCATTCTGCCAGCGCATTTCACACCTAATCTAGAGCCGTCTTTTGTCTCCACTAGTCCTATCACCATCTCATCTCGTTGTGAATACCTCTTAATGTCTCTTCTCTTTTGTTCTCTCCCAGCCTGGCCTCTTAATCTATTTCATGTCCTGTGCTTTTCCAGTCTTGACAAAGGGTTTGGCCTGAAACGTTGACTCTATTTTCTCTCCACGGATGTTGGCTGTCCTGCTGAGTTTTTCCAGCATTTTCTGTTGTTATTTCGGATTTCCAGCATCTGCAGTATTTTGCTATCGTAAAAGTATTGCCACTGATGGTTAGTGAAGCAAGTCATAGCAAGTTAAGAACTGGTTTCCTTTCGAAGTGCACTTTTATTTTTGTGTCTGTAATCCAAGTATTCCTGAATGTCTGTACATTTTATTTAACCTGTATTTAGGTTTGTATTATTTAACAGGAAAATCGTGTAACATTAGTTACTTATTTTCTGGCATATTTTCCTCCATTCTCCGCTTTGCATTACACAATCTGAAAGACTGTACTTGTGTCCAGAGATAGACTGTACTTGTGTCCAGAGATACCAATGAGAATTACATTCATTCCATTTGTCTGGACCAATTAATGCAATCCCACATAATTCATCATTTTCAGCTTTTTGGGACTGAGAAGGGTAGAATTCTAGGAAATGGCCATACTGGAATGTTTAATTGTATGACTAATTACTGATCTAGAAGCAAATGCTATCATCTTTTAGTTGTGCTTTATGAATCTTACAAAATATTCCAACCTTGGTGGTTTACTTTGCATTCGTAAGGAAGATATTACATAAAATCGTTCCATGCATGAACAAGTCCTTTGCTGAGTCTGTATTCATTTGATGGAGACTCAAATCTTAAATCCAGGAAACACATTATTTAATTAAAGTATTAAAGGCAGTGAGTTCTGTCAGCTCCCACCGTTATTCACAATCACTAAATGACAGCCTCAATAAACTCTTAGCAAGTAAACTGGCTTTGGATCTAACAGTCTCACAAACAGACTAGAAAAGGACAAACATGAGATGATAGAGTTTCTAGGAGAAAGATAACTCTAAGAAAAGGTGATCTGCAATAAGAGACTATTAAAGAATGGATTATTCAAGCTGTAGAAACTTACAGAACTTGTACTGATAAATAGGGAATTCCCTCCATTTTCTTTTGTTAGGAGGCAATACGCTTAAAGGGAGGGAGTGAGCTAGCAAACCAAAACACAACCTTTCAATTAGTGGGACTATTCTTCATCTATTGTATACACAAGTGAGTAATAGTGGCTGACTGCCATCTTTTATGTGCAGTTTCTCACAATTTGCTTGCAGTGGCTATTACGGGAACAATTAGTGGAGTGCTTGATTGGAATGGATTGATGCACGGCCTGTGAAGTCACTGATCTGGGGTTACCGAATCTACAGGTTGGTAGGAGTGCAGAGTCCATCTTGTACAGTGGCTTTTAGCCTACAACAGGTGTCAGCTGTGACTCAGTTGGTAGCACTCTCACCTCTGATTCAGAAGGTTGTGGGTTCAAGTCCCACTCCAGGGACTTCCGCACGTAAAGCTAGGCTGACACTCCAGTGCAGTGCTGAGGGAGTGCTGCACTGTCGGAGGTGCCGTCTTTCAGATGAGACTTTAAACCAAAGCCCGTCTGCTCTCTCAGGTGGACGTAAAAGATCCCATGGCACAGTTTCGAAGAAGAGCAGGGAAGTTATCCCCGGTGTCCTGACCAATATTTATCCCTCAACCAACATAACAAAAACAGATTATCTGGTCATTAGCACATTGCTGTTTGTGGGACCTTGCTGTGCGCAAATTGGCTGCCATGTTTCTCACATTACAACAGTGACTCCACTTCAAAAAAGTTGACTGTAAAGCGCTTTGAGACGTCCGGTGGTCGTGAAAGGCGCTATAGAAATGCAAGTCTTTCTTTTTCTTTTTTTTATAAAAGGTGGTAATTCATTCTCTCTCAGAAGCATCTCTCCTCGTAATTTAACCCCTGGAGTCTGGGTATCACTCTGGTAAACCTACACTGGAAGCCCTTAGGTTCACAAACACTCATGGGTGATCTGGGGTTGCCTTGATGGCCACATGTGTGCAGTTAACAATGCCCTGCACCTGTGGAAAGCCAGCCAGAGCCACAAATCTCTCCTCGTAAGTTAATCCTTGGAGTCTGGGTATCAGGAGAGATCAGGGTTTGGTGCAGGGGCTGGGGGAGGGGGGGGGGGGGGAGGGCGGTCGGAGCCTGGCAATCAGGAGGGAGAGAGCTGGGCGAGATCAGGCCTTGGTTGGTGGGGGGTTACCAATCATGGCTGCGAGAGACTGCAATCGGCAGAAGGGAGGCCAAAGGCTTGAGGGGCCGTGGGGAAGTACTCCTGCTCCTCCTGGCACTAACCTGCTGGAGCCGTTTCATTGCAGGGTTTCCCGAGCCCTGGGAAGCCCGTCCTTCAGCTGTTGAATTTAAATCAGGCTGTGATAATGAAGTGTCCTGCCTCTCCAGGAAGGACACGTGTATGCCACATAACATGCCGCCGTAAAAAAGGCAGCAAGCGCGTGCGTGACAGGTTGGGAACATGCTCCGCGCTTATTTATTCTGTACGTAACCCTCTCCCACTCGGCGAGGGCGTTTAACATCAAGTCCTTTGATTCTGGCCCCAGTATCTACTCTAATGACTGGAGTTGAGTGTGAATTTACATTACCTTTATGGGTGGGTTGAGGTACCCTACCTTCCAATAAATAGAAAAAAATAACAGCCTCTGCCTCCAACATCAATGTTCATACAGCCACAGAACCTCACTGCCTCCAGAAGTTTCAGGAAAACCCACCTCTCCAGGAATCAAGGATTGGAAGGTTGCAAACATAACCCCGCTATTTAAGAGAGGGAGAGAAAAAACAGGGAACTATAGGCCAGTTAGCCTGACATCAGTAGTAGGCAAAAATATGATTAGGTTGAGTCAACGCGGTTTTATGAAAAGGAAATTGTGTTTGACCAATCTGTTAAGAGTTTTTTGAAGATGTAACTAGTAGGATGGATAAGGGGGAACCAGTGGATGTGGTGTATTTGGATTTTCAAAAAGATTTCGATAAGGTGCCACACAAGAGGTTATTACACAAAATTCAGACTCATGGTATTGGGGGTAATATATTAGCATGGATTGAGGATTGGTTAATGGACAGAAAACAGAGAGTAGGAATAAATGGGACCTTTTTGGCTAGGCAGGCTGTAACTAGTGGGGTGCCACAAGGATCAGTGCTTGGGCCTCAGCTATTTACAATCTATATTAATGACTTAGATGAAGTGACTGAATGTAACGTATCCAAGTTTGCTGATGATACAAAGTTAGGTGGGATAGTAAGCTGTGAGGAGGATGCAAAGAGGCTGCAGAGAGATATAGACAGGTTGACTGAGTGGGCAAGAACATGGCAAATGGAATACAATGTGCGGAAGTGTGAAGTTATCCACTTTGGTAGGAAAAACAAAAAAGCAGAATATTTTTTGAATGGTGAGAGACTGGGAAATGTTTGCATTCAGAGGGATCCGGGTGTCCTTGTACATGAATCACAGAAAGTTAACATGCAGGTATAGCAAGCAATTAGGAAAGCAAATGGTATGTTAGCTTTTGTTACAAAGGGATTAGAGTATAAGAGTAAAGAAGTCTTACTACAATTAAACAGGACATTGGTGAGGCTACACCTAGAGTACTGTGTAGTTCTGATCTCCTTACTTAAGGAAAGATATACTTGCCTTAGAGGGAGTGCAACGAAGGTTCACTGGACTGGTTCCTGGAATGAGGGGATTGCCCAATGAGGAGAGATTGAGTAGACTAGGCCTATATGTTAAGTCTGTGTGTTCTAATTATTGTTAATAAGAATCACTGCACACAGACCACAAGAATAAATTCAACAGGTCTTTACTAGTCGAAGGTCAGGCTGAACTGCCCAATAAATCATTACACAGCACTTATATACCGGTGTGGTCACCACCGGTATTACAGTATACAGCAGCCAAGATAAAGTAGTGCATCTCTTAAAATAGTTCTCTTAAAGGTGGAACGGTTACATACACCACACTATATTTCCTAGAGTTTAAAAGAATGAGAGGTGATCTAATTGAAATATATAAAATTTTTAAGGGGTTTGACAGGGTTAATGCTGAGAAAATGTTTCCCCTGGCTGGGGAATCTAGAACACGAGGTCACAGTCTCAGAATAAGGGGTCGGCCATTTAGGACTGAATGAGGAGAAACTTCTTCACTCAAAGGGTTGTGAATCTTTGGAATTCTCTACCCCAGAGAGCTGTGGATGCTCAGTCGTTGAGTATATTCAAGACAGAGGTCTATAAATTTTGGGGAATTAAGGGATATGGAGATAGTGCAGGAAGGTGGAGTTGAGGTAGAAGATCAGCCATGATCTTGTTGAAAGGTGGAGCAGAATCAAAGGGCCAAATGGCCTACTCCTGCTCCTATTTCTTATGTTCTTATAATATCTCAGAGCTTTCAGAAACAGCAATGTCATCTCATTAACCTTGTAGCGTTGCTGCTGCTGACGACTTTGGGCTGTCATAGGCTACAGCACTATTCAGTAAATGCAGCATAAAACTGTCTTTGGAGAAGTAAATAGATTTAATAGGTAGTTCATTGAGAACCTGACAAGTAAAAACAAATTTGTGGATACAGTACTGAGTGCTTAGTCACTGGGAGTTGGCCTATTGATAGTTACATATCCTGAATTATTTACACACAGCCCCTTTGTTCCTTTTAAGAACATAAATTTAAAAGTGACAGTTTCTGAGTGGATCAACATAGTCACAAAACTAATAGTAGATAAAGCCTGTTCCACACACACACACAGGAAGAATATGCTGTACTGTGTAATATACCAAGCACCAATATCCATAGCCAGTGATTCAGTAGCCAATTAGGAACATAGGATCAGGAGTAGGCCATTCAGCCCCTCAAGCCTGTTCTGCCATTCAATGAGATCACGGCTGATCTGCAATCTAACTCCATATCCCTTTGGCCCATATCCTTTAATACCTTTGGTTAACAAAAGTCTATCAATCTCAGATTTAATATACATCAATCTCATATTTAAAATTAACATTTCATCTAGCATCAATTTGCTGTTTGCGGAAGAGTGTTCCAAACTTCTTCTACCCTTTGCGTGTAGAAGTGTTTCCTCATTTCACTCTTGAAAGGTCTGGCTCTAAGTTTTAGACTATGCCCGCTAGTCCTAGACTCCCCAACCCGCGGAAATAGTTTCTCTCCATCTACCCTATCTGTTCCCTTAATATCCTGAAAACTTCGATCAGATCACCCTTTAACTTTGTAAATTCTAGGGAATATAACCATAATTTGTGTAATCTCTCCTCGTAACTTAACCCTTGAAGTCCGGGTACCATTCTGGTAAACCTGTGTTGCACTCCCTCCAAAGCTAATATATCCTTCCTAAGGTGTGGTGCCCAGAACTGCTCACAACACTCCAGGTGTGGTCTAACCAGGGCTTTGTATAGCTGCAGCATAATTTCTACCCCCTTGTATTCTTGTCCTCTAGATATAAAGGCCAGCATTCCATTAGCCATTTTGATTATTTCTGTACCTGTTCGTGACATTTTAATTATCGATGTACCTGCACCCCCAAGTCTCTTTGGACACCCACTGTTTTTAGCTTTTCACCATTTAGAAAGTACCCTGTTCTATCCTTTTTAGGTCCAAAGTGGATGACCTCACATTTGTTTACATTGAAATCCATTTGCCACAGTTTTGCCCATTCACTTAATCTATCAATATCCCTTTGTAATTTTATGCTTTCATCTACACTGCCTACAATGCCACCTATCTTTGTGTCATCGGCAAATTTGGATATATGACTTTCTATGCCATCATCTAAGTTGTTAATACTGTGAATAGTTGAGGCCCCAAAACAGATCCCTGCGGGACACCACTAGTCACATCCTGCCAATCATCATCTACTGTAAACACTGATGCTAGGTAATTGCTCAACATGTCCGCCATTTCCTTATTATCATTGACAATATCACCGTTTTCAGTTTTTAAGGGGCCAATGTTGCTCCTGACTACACTCTTTTTCCTAATGTAATTGTAAAAATTCTTCGTATTGATTTTGATATCCCTTGCAAGTTTCTTTTCATACTCCCTTTTTGTAGCTCTTACTATTTGTTTTGTGAGCCTTTGCTGTTCTTTGTATCTTTCCCATTCACCAGGATGTGTGCTATTTTTTGCATTTTTGTATGCTTTATTTTTGAGTTTGATGCTGCCCCTCACCTCGTTAGTCGTCCATGGCTGTTTGTTTTTGGCAAGTAGAGCTCTTGCCCCTCAGGGGTAGAAACTGGTTCTGTATCACATTCAATTATTTTTTGAGCATTTCCTACTGATCTTCTGTCATTTTACCCATTAACAAATTTGCCCAGTTTACTGTGGACAGTCTCTGCCTCATCCCGTTGAAGTCGGCTTTACCTAAATCTAGAATCTTAGTAGCGGTTTCACGTTTCTCCCTTTCAAACGTTACATTGAACTCGATCATGTTATGATCATTTTGGAAAAATGTTCATGCACAGTTAGGCTGTTAACTAAATCTGGCTCATTACTCATTACTACATTTAAAAAAAATTCATTTATGGGATCTGGACGTCGCTGGCAAGGCCAGCATTTATTGCCCATCCCTAGTTGCCCTTGAGAAGGTGGTGGTGAGCCACCTTCCTGACCGCTTAAGTCCGTGTGGTGAAGGTACTCCCACAGTGCTGTTAGGTAGGGAGTTCCAGGATTTTGACCCAGCGACGATGAAGGATCAGCGGTATACTTCTAAGTCAGGATGGTGTGCGCCCGCATGGTGGAGGGGAACTTGGGAGGTGGTGGTGTTCCCATGCACCTGCTGCCCTTGTCCTTCTAGGTGGAAGAGGTCGCGGGTTTGGGAGGTGCTGCCGAAGAAGCCTTGGCAAGTTGCTGCAGTGCATCTTGTAGATGGTACACACTGCAGTCACGGTACGCCGGTGGTGGAGGGGGTGAATGTTTAAGGTGGTGGATGGGGTGCCAATCAAGCAGGCTGCTTTGTCCTGGGTGGTGTCGAGCTTCTTGAGTGTTGTTGGAGCTGCACTCATCCAGGCAAGTGGACAGTATCCCATCACACTCCTGACTTGTGCCTTATAGATGGTGGAAAGGCTTTGGGGAGTCAGGAGGTGAGACACTCGCCGCAGAATACCTAGCCTCTGACCTACTCTTGTTGCCACAGTATTTATGTGGCTGGTCCAGTTAAGTTTCTGGTTAATGGTGACCCCCCAGAATGTTGATAGTGGGGGATTCGGCGCTGGTAATGCCATTGAATGTCAAGGGGAGGTGGTTAGATTCTTGCTTGTTGGAGATAGTCATTGCCTGGCACTTCTGTGGCGCAAATGTTGCCTGCCACTTATCAGCCCATGCCTGAACGTCATCCAGGTCTTGTTGCAGGCGGGCATGGACTGTTTCATTATCTGAGGAGTTGTGAATGGCGCTGAACACTGTGCAGTCATCAGCCAACATCCCCATTTCTGACCTTATGTTGGAGGGAAGGTCATTGATGAAGGTTGGCCCTGAGGAACTCCTGCAGCGATGTCCTGGGGCTGTGATGATTGACCTTCAACCACCACAACCATCTTCCTTTGTGCTAGGTATGACTCCAGCCAGTGGAGCATTTTCCCCGATTCCCATTGACTTCAGTTTTACTAGGGCTCCTTGATGCCAGACTCGGTCAAATGCTGCCTTGATGTCAAGGGCAATCACTCTCACCTCACCTCTGGAATTCAGATCCTTTGTCCATGTTTGGACCAAGGCTGTAATGAGGTCGGGAGCCAAGTGGTCTTGGTGGAACCCAAACTGGGCATCAGTGAGCAGGTTATTGGTGAGTAAGTGCCATTTGATAACATTGCCGATGACACCTTCCATCACTTTGCTGATGATTGAGAGTAGACTGATGGGGCGGTAATTGGCCGGGTTGGATTTGTCCTGCTTTTTGTGGACAGGGCATACCTGGGCAGTTTTCCACATTGTCGGATAGATGCCAGTGTTGTAGCTGTACTGGAATAGCTTGGCTAGAGGCGTAGCTAGTTCTGGAGCACAAGTCTTCAGCACGATAGCTGGGATGTTGTCGGGGCCCATAGCCTTTGCTGTATCCAGTGCTCTCAGCTGTTTCTTGATGTCACGTGGAGTGAATCGAATTGTCTGAAGACTGGCTTCTGTGATGGCGGGGACCTCGGGAGTAGGTATAGTATAGCTTGCCCCCTATATAAAAGCAGAAAATGCTGGAAATACTCAGCAGGTCAGGCAGCATCTGTGGAGAGAGAAACAGAGTTAACGTTTCAGGTCAATGACCCTTCGTCAGAACTGGAAAAAGTTGGAGATGGAACAGGCGAATGGACTGAATGGAGGTGGTCCGCAAAGTGGTCACCCAATCTGCATTTGATCTCCCCAATGTAGAGGAGACCACATCGTGAGCAGTGAATACAGTATACTAAATTGCAAGTAGTACAAGTAAATCGCTGTTTCACCTGGAAGGAGTGTTTGGGGCCCTGGACAGTGGGAAGGGAGGAGGTAAAAGGGCAGGTGTTGCATCTCCTGCGCTTGCATGGGAAGGTGCCGGGTGAAGGGGAAGGGGTGTTGGGGGTGATAGAGGAGTGGACCAGGGTGTCGCAGAGGGAGCGGTCCCTTCAGAATGCTGAAAGGGGAGGTGAGGGGAAGATGTGTTTGGTGGTGAGATCACGCTGGAGGTGGCGGAAATGGCGGAGGATGATCCGTTGAATGTGGAGGCTGGTGGGGTGAAAGGTGAGGACAAGGGTAACTCCATCGTGGTTCCGGGAGGGAGGGGAATGGGTGATAGCAGAAGTGCGGGAAATAGAACGGACACAGTCAAGTGTCGTGTCAACCACGGCAGAGGGGTAGCTTGCTCCCTTGTTGCCTCTAGGACATATTGTTGTAGAAAACTATCCCAGACACACTCACAAAATTCACTACCTTTCTGACAGGTGCTCGTCTGCTTATCCCAATCTTTATGAAATTTAAAATCCCCCATGAAAACCACTCTGCCTTTGATACACGCTTGTCTAATCTCTGCATTTATACAAAAAGCACTTCACATCTGCTACCAGGGAGCCTATACAGAACTCCCACTAGTCTTAAATCCTTTCCTATTTCTTAATTCTACCCATAATGTCTCCACTACCTGCCTACCTCTCTTTATAGCCTCTCTTATCATTGAAGTGATTTCATCCTGAATCACTAAGGCTACTCCTCCCCCACTGCCATTTTCCCTATCGTTTCTGTAGACCTTTTACCTGGTATATTTAGTTCCCAGTCCTGACTGTCTTGCAGCCATGTCTCAGTAATGGCTACCATGTCATACCCTCCAATTTGATTTTGCACCTGCAGTTCATTCAATTTATTTCTTATAATACTCTGTGCGTTTGTATAAAGAACGCATAGGGCCACATACCTCTAGCCTGTCCTTCAGCTCTAATATTTTACTCACATGTTTCTGATTTCTCTCTCCTGGTTTAATCTCTTTATATCTTTTAGTTCTCCCTATACCTGCAGTGCCTAAAGCAAAATTTCTGACTGTTACTCTACTCGCTTCCCTTTTGTTTGTTTTTGAACTATTATTTATACTACAATTTCCACCCGAGCCCTTCCCCCCCACCCCATTTACTAGTTTAAAGTCCCTGTGACCGCCCTATTTATCCTTTCTGCTCAGACTCTGGGCCCAGACCGGTTCAGGTGGAGCCCGTCTCAACGGTACAATTCCTTCCTGAACCAATACTGGTGCCAGTGCCCCATGAAATGGAACCCCTCTTTCCCACACCACTCCTTTAGCCATCTGCTCACTTCCTTAATCAGCTTATCCCTATGCCAATTTGCACATGGCTCAGGTAATAATCCAGAGATTATAACCCTTGAGGTCCTGTTGTTTAATTTAGGTCCTAGTTCCTGGTACTCCCCAAACAGGACCTCTTGCCTACTCTTCCCTATATTGTTGGTCCCAACATGGACCACAATGACTGGATCCTCCCCCCTCTTTCCTATATCCTTTCAAGCTGGTTCGAGATGTCCCTCACCCTGGCACCAGGTAGGCAACATACCATGTGGGACTCTCGATCTTACTTACAAAGGATGCTATCTATCCCTCTAATTATAGAATCCCCTACAACTACCACATTACACTTCCTCTCCCGAGGACAGCCTCCTGCTCCAAAGTGCCATGGTCCACATTCTGGCTATCTTTCTGACAGTCTTTATCCTTATCCTCACAGGCAGCAAGTACATTGTACCTGTTGAATAGGATCAGTTTCTGTGGATATTTGTTCCCTTTCTTACCTGGGTTCCCCTTACTCTGCACACTATCGGTCACGCCAACCCCATTCTGAACCTGCATGTGGTGTGACTGAAGTCTGGAGCAAACTGTCCAGATACTCCTCCCTCTCCCTTATGTGTCAGAGTGTCTCCAACTCGCACTCCAGCTCAAAGACACTGAGCCTGAGAGATTCGAAATGGAGCCATCTACTGCATGTGTGTTTGCTCGGGACAGTCTCGCTGTCCACAAACTCCCACATACTGCAGTCTAGACACACAACCTGCTCTGCCATATCTTAGTCTAACCTTATTTTATTTATTTAATTAGTTAAAGTCTTTATTCAATGACTATTTATAGTTATATTAATTAGTTTAATTGGTTGTTATTAATTTAATAAAGTGCGTTATAGTTTCCCGCTCCTAGTTTAAACCACTGTCCTAGCTTAGAGAGAAAAAACATTAATACTCACCAACCAATCACCAGCTGCTGTCCCATGACGTCACTCCTTGTTTTTTTGTTGTTTTTGAATTCACTGGGGATATTCTACCTCCTCTGCTGCTGCCACCGCGCAGGTCAAATAAACCCACAGATGCAACAATAATGAATGCTGTATAGTTAAAGGTAGTGGTAAAGAATGTTACAATTCTTCAACCTAAAGCCAATGTCCGAATTGAGCATTTGTAAAAATTCATTCTTGGGATGTGGGAGTCACAGGCATGGCCAGCATTTATTATCCATTTCTAGTTGCCCTTGAGCAGGAGATGGTGAGCCTTCTTTTGGAGCCACTGCAGTCCATGTGGCAAAGGTACTCCTACAATGCTGTTTGGTAGGGAGTTCCAGGACTTTGAACTGAACGGCAATATATGTCTGTCTGGATGGTGTGTGACTTGGAGGGGAACCTGGAGGTGATGGTGTTCCCATGCACCTGCTACACTTGTCCTTCTAGATGGTAGAGGTCATGGATTTGAGAGATGCTGTCGAAGAAGCCTTGGCGAGTTGCTGCAATGCATCTTATAGATAGTAAACACTGAAGCCATGGTGCGCCAGTGGTGAAGGGAGTGAATGTTTGAGGTGGTGGATGAGCTGTCGAACAAGTGGACTGTTTTGTCCTGGATGATGTCAAGCTTCTTGAGTGTTGTTACAGCTGCACCCATCCAGGCAAGTAGAGAGTATTCCATCACACTCCTGACTTGTGCCTTGTAGATGGTGGAAAGGTGTTGGGGAATCAGGAGATGAGCCACTCGCCACAGAATACCCAGCCTCTGACCTGCTCTGGTAGCCATGGCATTTATGTGGCTGGTCCAGTTGAGTTTCTGGTCAATGGTGACCCCCAGGATGTTGATGATGGGGGATTCGGCGATGGTGATGCCACTGAATGTCAATTGGAGATGGTTGGACTCTCTCGTTTTAGAGATTGTCATTGCCTGGCACTTGTGTGGCACGAATGTTACTTGCCACTTATCAGCCCAGGCCTAGGTGTTGTCCGAGGATTCAGCAGATCAGATGGGACTTGGGTCAGACAATTAAAATGACATCAAGGTATATTATATGTGCACTAACAGTTTATGAAAGAAATATAATGACAATTGATAGAAATTATATCTAATTTTGAGCTTAGACTGTGGTCTTTTACAAGTCAATGTTTTTGTGATCCTGTACTGCAATTTTGCCACAAAAGGCCATTGGTAGAATATACAATAGAACGTTGAGATTTCTGAAATGTTCTGGAAAATATTTATTGATCTGTAAAGGCTTTATCAACATAGACCAATGAGTTTGAACCACAAATTATGAAGAGAATGGTTCCCTCTTACCCCTAGCCCTTCATTTCACCAGTAGGATGTCCACCACTAGCAACACTGCCTTGAAGATCTTTGACAGAGAGTTTGCTATGTTAATGGGAACATTTGCTTACTTGTCAATGAATCCCCATATATTCCAATTGAAAAGCAGCTGGTGTATGGAAATAGATTAGACTTTGCCATTTTACGTACATAGCTTAGATAATATTCAAACTTATCCATCAGTAGATTAGAAAATATAAGTAATTTCAAACAAAAATTTGGCAGGAATTTTCATATGTAAGTATTTTAAACAGTTACTGTGACCCTTTGCAATGGATGGTCTTTAAATTAACAGTATAGTTAGATGATGAACAGATTTTGCAATACCTTCTAAAGATACATGTGGAACTCAGATTTATACTCAACATTTAATACACAGCTGTGGTTGCAGATAAGATAATGATATTAGTCCTTAGGCATTTACCAGATGTGCAACGTATACATACTTTTAAGAGTTTATTTTTAATATGAATATTGAAATGCAGGGAATATTTTGCTTGCCACAGATATTCCCATTGTACCTCCATTTTGTGAAGTTGGTTTGAGCCACCACTTCAAATTCCACCCCACCTCCAGCTGAAAATTTATTAGCAAAAGTAAGCAGGAACTCATAAAACTGTGCACAACTATGAATAAAATGTTTTCTCTTCCTCAGAGATATCAGTTGTAAATCTCTGGAAAATGTTTTCTTCGTCTTGGCTGGTCATGTTGCATTTAAATTTGTTTTTGTCCAAGTTCCTGTTCAATCATAGTTTTCTCATTAGCTGTGGTGGAGTTTGTCAACTGTTATTACAACTACAGTCATAGGCCTAGAAATTCAGTATAGCCAGTTTTGGGGCGCTAAAGTCAGGCGGGCGCTAAAGTTTGCGCCCGGCGCAAAGTTGCGCCCCCTTAGCCGATATTCAGTAGCTTCGCCCTAAGAGGTTGCTGGAGCGCTAAAACTGGCGATGCACGACTATCTTTAGGCGCTAAGCCGGCCGTGCAGAGGGATAGGGCCGAGGCGGGGCGCAACGCGGGTGCGGTAATTTTTTGATTGACAGCAGACACCGTGGCGCCGGCCAGCTCTTAAAGGGGTAAGGGTCGACTTGCTCTGCTGCCACGCCCTGCACACTGCAGCTTTCCAGCTAGGCCTGAACACTGCTGCTGACCACAAGGAGCCATGGCAACGGTTCAAAGGGCCCGTGAGCGTGCCCTGCGCTTCTCAGCCCATGATTTGGGTGTCATGGTGAGGGCCTTGGAGAGGAGACGGCACATCTTGTTCCCGGACACTGGCAGGAAGCCTACCACCAGCGTCTACACCAAAGCCTGGAGGGAGGTCGCCACCAGGGTGTCGGCCAGCGGCGATGTCCCCAGGGACAAGGTCCAATGCCGCAAGAAGTACAATGACCTGACCAGGATTGTCAGGGTGAGTACCCTTTCCAGTCTCCTCCTCATCCTTGCATGTACACCTGACATGATGGGCAAAGGGACCTGAAAGGCCTAATGGCCAGCCCTCAGCCAGCAGCTATGGGACATTCATGAGCATCAATTGCACATTCTGCACTTTACACACTGGCCAAGCTATTCCACCATGGGAGGCAGTGCACACCACATCAGGGCTACACACTGGCCAAGCTATTCCACCATGGGAGCCAATGCACACCACGTCACGGCTACACACCGTACTTAGAGGCCGTCCTTTCTCTTGCAGGCCAAACTTGCCAACAATCGGAAGCACCACGAGCAGACCGGGGGAGGGCGCCCCCAGATCCAGGAGCTCACTCCCCTGGAGGAGCGCGAGTCGCCTCATGGGAGCCCGGGTGATTGTGCCCATAGCGTGTGGAGAAGCCGACCCTCTTCCGGGCAACAATGGTAAGGACATCGCCTTTTGGCCCTCTCTCGTCGCACTTGCGCGTCCGATCTACCTCCCTTGCCACTGTCCGACCAATGCGCTGAATGCCACCAGTCATGCCTCCCTGGCTGACGCCCTCTCCTCACCCTGAAGCTACTCTTGTGCCTTCCTGCTTTCAGCTGGTGACGAGGAGCTCCCTGAAGCTGCCAGTGACAGCCCCTCCGAAGAGGAGGAGGAGGAAGAGGAAGAGGAAGGTGGACCATCAGGGCAGCACTCAGGTCCGGCAGCAGATCAAGAAGTGGTGGAGAGCCTGGAGGAAGTGTCGGAGGGGAGTGGAGCTGCTGGGACCAGTGGCGTCCAGCAACCCAGGAGGGCTGCGGTTGGTCCGCGGCCTTCCCCCCAGAGGGGGGAAGGATCGGAGGGGAGTGCAGTTGCTGGGGCCAGTCGCCACCAGCAACGTGGGAAGGGTCGGGCAGCTCGGACCCCTGCTCCCCAGCGGGAGAGTCCGGCCTCCAGTCCGGCCACCTTCACCTCTGAGGAGGTGCGCCAGCTCGACCAAATGGCCCAGGATTCAGACCGCCGCCACACCGAGCTGATGGAGGTAGTGGCACGGATGCCTGAGGCGATCGAGTCGCAGGCGACCAGTGTGCGCGAGTTCGGGGCCTCAAATGCCGCGAGTGGCCGGCTGCTCACTGATGCCGTCCAGACAGTGGCTGCTCTGTTGCGGTCGCAGACCAGGGCAACAGGGACACTCACTGCTGCCACACGCGCGGCCTCAGCCAGGCATCGCCAGGACACCCGCCGCGCTGCAGCAGCACAGCGGTCTGCCCTTCGGCAGATTGGTGCGTATGCTGTAGTGCGGGCCCGGGCGAGTGCCAGAGTGCCACATCACCAGCCAGCGCCTCCCATGCGCCAGCTTGGCCAAATTTCCCCATCCGTCGCCGCCACTCCCCCAGTGGAGCCTCAACGGCAAGCGGCTGGAGATGATGTTGGCCAGGCACATCTGCGCCAATCAGCAGGCGGCCCCTCGAGGGCCAAACCCCGTCTAGGCCGGCCCCCAAGGGCATCTGCCGGAAGGACATCTGACCCTCAGGAGCCTTCCCCCAGCCTCGCAGCAGCCACTGGGCAGAGCTTGCGGAGGAGCAGCAGGCCGGGCAGGGGCCCCAAAAGGCTGGACAAGGTCTCGCCCTCGCGGGCCACTAAGTAGAGGGTGTGGCCAACTTTTATTTTATATGGCGATGACCATGTTTCTTTTGCCCATGTTTGTTTTGTTTCTAGGGATGTTTTTTGTGTTAAGGCCGAGGATGAAGGCCAGTTTTGTCCAAATGTGGAGTTATTCCTCCCCAGGTTGTGGGAGTGAGTCGTTTGTTGAACTTTTTGTTGGGGCCGTTGATTGTTTTTGGGTTTCATGTGGGAAGGGGTTTCATTTGTGTCAAATAAAGATTTCTCTTTATTCAGAGAGTGTCCATGTTTGTTGTTGTAAGTGTTTGTTGGTTTCGCCGGCTGAGGGCTTGCGGAGCGGCTGCGTTCATGTTCCTTCATGGCCACAAGGCATTCCCTGACAGGGGGCTTAGAAGTGACGTGCAATAAGCTGCCGACGGACGGCCCTTGGACCTTGTCGCTCCCTCCTGGGAAGGTACTCCTCCTCCTCCTCCTCCTCATGCTCCTCCTCCTGAGGTGGTGGTCCAACGTGAGGTGGCAGTGCCTGAGTCCTGCAGAGAGCCAGGTTGTGCAGCATGCAGCAAACTACGACGAATTGGGAGACCCGATCCGGCGAATACTGCAGAGATCCGCCGGAACGATCAAGGCAGCGGAACCGCTGCTTGAGGACCCCAATAGTTTGCTCGACGATGTTCCTGCTCGCTTGATGACTCTCGTTGTATGCCTCTTCAGCAGGGGTCCTGGGCACGCGGAGCGGGGTCATGAGCCAGGTACACAAAGGATAGCCTTTGTCCCCGAGAAGCCATCCTCTTGGGGGAGGCTGTGCCTCGAACATGTCACGCACAGTAGTCTGCCGCAGGATAAAGGCATCGAGGCTGCTGCCTGGAAAGCGGGCATTGACAGCCAGGATGCGCTGCTTGTGGTCACACACCAGCTGCACATTGAGGGAATGGTAGCCCTTCCAGTTGCGGTAATGCTCGGCATGCTCCAGAGGTGCCCGCAAAGCCACATGCGTACAGTCAATGGCGCCCTGCACTGAGGGGAAGGCCGCGAATCTTGCAAATCCCACTGCACGCTGATGCTGGCTCTCCAGGGCCATGGGGAAGGAGATGAATTTGCGTCTCCTTCTGAAAAGGGCATCGGTCACCTGGCGGATGCAGCAATGCATGGCGAACTGGGATATGTTAGCTATGTCCCCAGCAGCGGATTGGAAGGAGCCGGTGGCATAGAAGTTCAAGGCCACCGTCACCTTCACTTCCACCGACAGAGACGTCCTGCACCTGAGCTTTGGACGCAGATCTCTGCGAAGCAGCTGGCAGATCTCTGCAACCACCTCCTTTCGGAATCTCAGCCTTCTTACACATCGCGCGCCACTCATGTTGAGGTAGGAGCGCTGCTGGCGGTATGCCCTGACTGGGTAAGGCCTATGTTGCCGACGCCTGTTGCCCCCTCTGCGTCTAGCCAGGGCTGCCCCTCTCACACCGCGTCTGCGAGCCCTACGGACATGACGCTGAAACTCAGCATTGGCACCCCATGCAGCCCCCATCAAATGCTGCCAAACAGTCAAATATCCAAGAGGCCACTTGCAACGCTCTGGCCTGATGCCAAAAATACCTGAGCTGTTGTTGGGCCAAACCAGTTAGCTCTCTTCCTTGTTGTGTCTCCAGAAATCCGTTGCACAAGAGTGTTTCCTGCAAAATGACTGGCCTTTATACTGCAGGGTAAGTGCCCTTTAATTTGCGCTCCCCGGGGCCCGCGTCGGCCCTGTCGCGTTCCATTTAACAAGCGTTCGGGGCGCCAGCCGCACAATGGGGCGGTCCCACTGAAGTTCGGGATCGGGGCGCGCAAAGGGCGTTGCACGAGGATGTGACGTCATTTTCTGCGCGCGCAGGTGAGCGCGCGCAAAGACTTTGTGCCGGCGCTAAAGGTCTACTTAATTTGGGGCGAGGCGCAAACTGCGCTGCGCCCGGGCGCTACACGCATAGCGCCCGAAATTCACTTCTCTTAAGGCGCTAACGGCTGGCGCAACCAACTGAATTTCTAGGCCATAGAGTCATAGGGGGAGAAATTGGGTGAGTAGCGCCACCTGTTAGCGCCTAAAGAGGGCACTCAGTGGCTGTAGCGCCACTGGCTGCACCTCCCGCAATATTCAGCAGGGGCGCTAATGGTGGCATTAGCCATTTGCACCGCGCTGCCACCGATGACGTCATCGGTGTGCACAGCACCCCATTCGCGATATTTGGTAGCGAACGCCGCAGTTGCGCTGTTCGCTACCCGCGCCCGGTTCACGGGGCCTTACTGTGCCGGCAGCGGCACAAGTTAAGGTGGAGGTGCGCGGCGGCCGCCTTTTTCGGCAGCCGCCTGCCAGCACCTCCGTCCCCGGCCTCCTGACCACCCCCCCCCCGCCCCCCCCGCGGCATTGCCGGCTGTTTCCCGAGCGCCCGGCACTTCTCCTTGGTGCCGGGCTCATTTGCCGGCACTCGCGAGCAGGGATCGCGCTGTTGCAGGCCCCTCCCCCTTAACAATGGGAGGAAGGCTTGCAGTACTGCAGCGTGCCGTGCCGCAGCATGTGGCGCTGCGGCACGTTGCGCTGCGATATTCAGTTTCAGCGCCCTAAGAGGGACGCGGAGCGCCTCGAGCCTCGCCCCGTCTCCCTCTAGGGGCAATGGAACTGAATATCTGACGATCGCTAAAGCCTCGAACGCTGCGCTAAATCCTGCACTCAGGCGACTTTTTCGCCACTTTGGCGCCCCAAACCAATTTCTAGGCCATAGAGTTATACAGCACAGAAAGAGGCCCTTCGGCCCATCATGTCCACACCGGCCATCAAGCCCTATCTATTCTAATCCCATTTTCCAGCACTTGGTCCGTAGCCTTGTATGCTATGGCGTTTCAAGTGCTCATCTAAATGCTTCTTGAATGTAGTGAGGGTTCTGGCCTCTACCACCCTTTCAGGCAGTGAGTTCAAGATTCCAACCACCCTCTGGGTGAAAAGGTTTTTCCTCAAATCCCCTCTAAACCTCCTGCCCCTTACCTTGAAACTATGCCCCCTGGTTATTGACCCCTCTACTAAGGGGAAAAGTTCCTTTCTATCTACCCTATCTATGCCCCTCATAATTTTGTACACCTCAATCAAGTCCCCCCTCAGCCTTCTCTGCTCTAAGGAAAACAACCCCAGCCTGTCCAGTCTTTCTTCATAGCTGAAGCGCTCCAGCCCAGGTAACATCCTGGTGAATCGCTTCTGCACCCTCTCCAATGCAATCACATCCTTCCTATAGTGTGGTGACCAGAACTGCACACAGTATTCCAGCTGTGGCCTAACTAGCGTTTTGTACAGCTCCATCATAACCTCCCTGCTCTTATATTCTATGCCTCGACTAATGAAGCCAAGTATCCCATATGCCTTTTTAACCACCTTATCTACCTGTCCTGCTGCCTTCAGGGATCTATGTACATGCACACCAAGGTCCCTCTGATCCTCTGGTCTTCCTAGGGTTCTACCATTCATTGTGTATTCCCTTGTCTTGTTAGTCTTCCCAAAATGCATCACCTCACACTTTTCAGGGTTAAATTCCATTTGCCACTGTTCTGCCCATCTGACCAACGCGTCTATATCGTCCTATAGCCTGAGGCTTCCCTCCTCGCTATTTACCACTCCACCAATTTTCGTGTCATCTGCGAACTTACTGATCATACCTCCTACATTCATATCTAAATCATTAAAATACACTACAAACAGCAAAGGACCCAGCACCAACCCCTGCAGTACACCACTGGGCACAGGCTCCCAGTCACAAAAATAACCTTCGACCATCACCCTCTGCCTCCTGCCACTAAGCCAATTTTGGATCCAATGTGCCAAATTGCCCTGAATCCCATGGGCTCTTACCTTCTTGACTAGTCTCCCATGTGGGACTTTGTCAAAAGCCTTACTGAAGTCCATGTAGGCTACATCAACTGCACTACCCTCATCCACACACCTAGTCACCCCCTCGAAAAATTCAATCAAATTGGTTAGACATGATCTCCCCGACAAAGCCATGCTGACTATCCTTGATTAATCCTTGCCTCTCCAAGTGGAGACTAATTCAGTCCCTCAGAATATTTTCCAATAATTTCCCTACCACTGATGTTAGGCTCACTGGCCTGTACTTTCCTGGTTTATCCCTACTACCCTTCTTGAATAATGGTACTACGTTAGCTGTCCTCCAGTCCTCTGGCACCCGCCCCTGTGGCCAGAGAGGTTCTGAAAATTTGTGTCAGAGCCCCTGCAATCTCCTCCCTTGCCTCACACAGCAACCTGGGATACATCTCATCTGGGCTTGGGGATTTATCCACTTTTAAGCCCGCTAAAACGGCTAGTACCTCCTCCCTCTCAATACTAATTTGTTCAAGTATATTACAATCTCCCTGCCTGATTTCTATGCCTACATCGTCCTTCTCCATAGTGAACACAGATGCAAAATATTCATTTAAAATCTCACCCACATCTTCCGGCTCTACACACAGATTGCCACTTTGGTCCCTAATGGGCCCTACTCTTTCCGTGGTTATCCTCTTGCCCTTAATATACTTACAAAACACCTTGGGATTTTCCTTTATTTTGCCCGCCAGTGTTTTTTCATGCCCCCTCTTCGCTCTCCTAATTTTTTTTTTTTTTTTTTTTTTTTTTTTTTTTTTTTAAGTACCCCCCTGCACTTTCTATACTCCTCTAGGACTTCCACTGTGTTTAGTCCTTTGTATCTGCCAAAAGCCTCCCTTTTTTTCCTAATCCATTCTTGTATATCCCTTGACATCCAGGGTTTCCTGGGCTTGTTGGTCCCACCCTTGACCTTTACAGGAACATGTTGGCGTTGTACGCTCTCTATTTCCTTTCCGAAAGACTCCCACTGCTCTGATGTGGATTTTCCTACAAGTAGCTGATCCCAGTTCACTTTGGCCAGATCCTGCCTTATCATATTAAAATCGGCCTTCCCCCAATTTAGAACCTTTATTTCTGGTCTATCTTTGTCCTTTTCCATGACTACCTTAAATCTCACCGAATTATGGTCACTGTCACCAAAATGCTCTCCTACTAACACTTCCACCACTTGCCCGGCTACATTCCCTAGAATTAGGTCCAGTACTGCTCCCTCTCTTGTAGGACTTTCTACATGCTGGCTCAAAAAGCTCTCCTGGATGCACTTTAAGAATTCCGCACCCTCTAAGCCGTTCACACTCTGACTATCCCAGTTAATATTGGGGAAGTTGAAATCCCCTACTACCATTACCCTATTATTTCTACACTTCTCTGAGATTTGCCTACATATCTGTTCCTCTATCTCCCCCTGACTGTTTGGGGGCCTATAGTACACGCCCAGCAAAGTGCTTGCCCCCTTTTTGTTTTTAAGTTCTACCCATATGTAGAGCCGAGAGCCGAATTCTGCTCCAGCGGTTGAGGAAACTATGGGTGAAGAAGGATTTAAGTTGGACTGAACTTAATCAAATGAAAGATTTCTATAACGGGCAGCCGATCTGTATTACCAGTTTCACACCTGGGTGGCAGGTTGAAAATCTATCCTATAATTCTTAAATTCATGCACAATGCCATTGACGAGCAACTATATATGTAATGCTCCTGTCATTATAAAATAGCGTATCACTGAGTAATTCTGCTGAAGTATATAAGGCTTGTAACATAATAAAAATATAATGAAGTTTGTGAGAGATGTCTTCAGTGAAAATTAAATAAATGTTTGGGAGGAGAGGGTGCAGCTTGTTTATACAGTAGTATTTTTGGGGGGAGAAATTCGGTATCGCCCCGTTTGGGGCGCAATTATCGGCCGTGCGCAAAATTTAGCACCTGCCGCTATTTATCGCCTCCGACTGCAAACTTGGCTTCTATTGCCCCTGGAGGTGATTGCAGGGCTAAATCAGGTGCCGCACACCTCTCTTAAGGTGCTAACGCCGAGGAGCAAGGCGCTACCTCAGAGCGCTGGCGAAGCTCATGTGATGTCAGTCAGCAATGGAACACAGACACAATGGCGCCGGCCAGTTCTTAAAGGGGAGGGTCAATCTTATTCTCCATCCACACCCTGCTCATTGCAGTTCTGAATCTCGGCCTGGAGAGACCTGTACATCAAATCTGCTGGAAAGAACAATGGAGAGACCCAGGGAAAGAGCTCAGAGTGCAGCCCCCATAGTCTCTTCTAAATCGATGCAAGGATGGTCAAATCAAAATGAACCTGCAAAGTGCTGCTCAGTATCCAAAACTCCTTCACACAGCATTGAATCTCTCCAGAAGTCTCTGGGCAGGATTTTCATTGGGCCATGGAGGCGTGTGGAGGGTTAAAATCCCCAAATCAGGGGGCACAAACCCATCCAGCCCCCAACCCGCCTCCATGCCAGTTTCAAAGGAGGCGGGTACCCAACCCGCACTGGGACCCACCTCCCTGAGGCGGGAAGGGGATTAGTGCTAATTAAGTGCCTGTTAACCGGTAGTTAACAGGCAGTTTTTAGCCTAATCCCTATTTTCATTCTTGAAGTGTGGGATTCCCGACAGCTCCAAACCATGCCAAGCTAGCGAGGCAGGCCGGCGGGCTGAAGGGCTTGGAGGGGTCGAGATGTCCGGTGTTCAGGTGAGTGATGGGTGCATGAGTGCAGAGGTAAGTGTGTTTGGTATGTTTAAAGTGTTTAATGAAATTTTATTTACCTTTACAGCCTTCCTTCAGGTCTCGGGAGTCCCTCATCTCACCGGCACAGAAAGCAGAATGGCCGCGAGCTGTCAAAATCTGCAGCATTCAGCTTTCTGTTCCGGGGAAATCTCTAAACCATCCTGAGGAGGAAGGAATTAACTTGGAATACAGATTGTCAGTGTTTGACAGTTTCAAACAGCTGTCGAACGCTGATATTTCATCTGTCAAAAGGTCTTGACAGATGAAATATCAATCTGTGACGTCACATGTTGCCGGGTGGCCCTTAATTGGCCTGCTGAGCCCACTGGGCGGGCTCAACAGGGTCAATCAAGTCAAAATCGCGTGGGTTGGCTACAACTCGATGGAGGCGGGACTACAACCCCGAAAGTTGTAGTCCTGCCTCCTACCCGCCTCCTCAATGAAAATCCAGCCCTCTCTCTCTCTCTTTCAGAATGCGTGGTGCAAAAATGTTGCCGACAAAAAAAGGCAGGAAGCGGTCACATTTAAATAGCGCTCCCCCGTCCCTTCCCGACTGCAAAACGTTCCCCTCAACCGGTCGTTGCTAGCAGCAAGCGGAAAGGCAGGGGGCGCCATTCAATATCCGGTCCGAGGCACTACCGGGGCATTGCACGCTCAGCCGACATCACGATCTGCGGGTGCAGGAGATCGTGGCGGTAGTGTTTGGCACTGCCGCAAAATGTCTGGTCAATTTCGTGAGCGGCGCAAACATTACCGTGCCCGGGTGCTAGTTGCTTTTCAACCCATTAGCGCCCTCTTTAGCTGCTAATGGGAGGCGCAAAGCAAACAAATTTTTCCTCCTTTGTGTTTAAAATGTGTCTAGCAATGTTTTCCATTGGAGGCCAGTCTCCCTCCAAGAAGCCTAAGACTTGAGTTCATAAGGATTCCCAGAGTCATCATTGTCAGCAGAAGAGACTTAACCAGGTCACTGGTTACAATCATCAGTATGTATCTGTGTGTACAAGTCCCAGAATGTTTTTTTTGATTGGCAGCAAGAGTGGCCATTCATAGTGTGTTTCAGGAGGCAATGATACCTTGCAACAATGCACTGTACTAAGCAAGTTGCCCAGTTGCAGCCACCTTTGCCTTCACTGTGTGAAAAGCATCTACAACTTACCATCTACGTGCAGGAGGTACCACAATGCCCTTCAATGTCCTTCTCCTACAAGTGTTCTTTTACTCACAACTGAACATTTAGGGAAGCAATGGAAGACTCACATGATAAGTATTTCATTGTTATTGACTTGGGGTGAGGTGGAGGAAATGCCAGTGCAAAGGAGTAGCAGAATGATCTCCGAATGGGAGCCATGGTAGCTGTGAAGTACAATGATATATCAACGGAGTTGAGTGTGTTTCCCAAGGGGGATTGTGATTGGCAGGACTCATTTGTCAGTGGACTCAAGTTTTAAGTTGGCCAAAGGTCTACTTTATGGGTTCTGCCCACAGGTGTCTGGCAGCTGGCACGACTCACTCAGTTACTGCTTCATGAGGGCAGTACAACCTTCTGAAGCATTGCTTCGGGGTCATGGTGAAGTAGCACCGCCTGCAGCTGCAGGTATGGAGGCCCAGCCACTAGCAGGTAGGGGCTAGAGGCCATTACAGTGCATATATTGAGCTTTATATTTCTGCTGTGGTCCCCCTCCTCTTCCTCTTCTTTCTCAAAGCAGAGGCATGGGGGAAGCCTAAGAGAGACTCCATTGGTTCCCAAGGCCCAGTTTGCAACCTTAAAAGTTAGAAATACTTGTCAAAAATATTTGTAAGTAAATATATTTAAAAAATAAGAAACTTTTAAAATAGATTTTTTTTAAACTTAAATATATTTCAAATACTGTAAACTACAAATTAAACTTATCTACAGCTTGCTTGTGGATCCCTTGTAATCTTCATGTCTGTTGCATCACAAGGAGGCATCAACACTTCTTCCAATGAGGCATTTTTACAAGGCAGGCCAAGGTTGGTAGGGGAGGGAAATTGGACATATCACCAAGCTATTTCTCTCACTGTCATTTGCCAGCAATAGGGTGGGCAAACACTGACCAAAGAAGTCTGCCTCAGCAAGGGCAGAGAAAATAAAGGATGATGTTTTCTGGGGCAGGGACTCGGCAGTAGTCCTCCTCATCCCATTTTCCTATGATTAAAGCTCTGTGACTGACTGAGAACAAGCAGCTTCCTGGAGGAAACTCGAAGCCCAGAGTTTACAAACAGCTAGAAATATATGGATTTGCCAATGTGGACCACTTCCCCATGGGTAGTACTTGAGCAGTCTTAAGTAGTCTGGAGCACAGTCACCACTCTAACGGTGCAGTTGGTAGGAGACGACTTTTGAAGATGCATTCACTGACTTTGACCACTGGTCTGAGGTCATGAAGCTTATTTGGGCACTGGAGCCAGGTTATGGGGGCAACACTGCTGGCAGTGACGGCCTCGGAGATCTGGTCCCACATCCTCCTTTCTGGAGGGCCTCCTGGCCCCTGTGGGTAGAGGGCCTGTCTTGCAGTGTTGACCCCCTGCACAAAGCTGGAATGCTGTGTGCGAGGCCCTGGGTGCCCCTTCCTTGGCTTGCTGAGCCATTTGTGTTAGTGCTGAAGCACATCTCATTTTTTTAGGTGCAGAAGGGAATTCCACTTTAAGAGCTGAAGACTGCCATTTGGGAATTCTTTTTATTGTTAATTTTTTTTCCAGAAGGCAGTTGAGCTGTAAGGGATAAAAACTGCCTATTTTTACATGATTTAAAATTTTTAATTTCAGAAGGCAGTTTCCCTTTAACAGACCGAAATGCTTTCTGAAATGACAGCCTCGCTTTCAGAGCAGGCTGTCCGTGCTGTAATGATGCTATGGCCACGCTACATTGGGGCCTCATGCCGGGATGAACGCCACCAGGACGGCGTTGCACAGTGAGTTTAGTGCTGGGCTAATGTTAATTAGTCCCCGGTGCCAATTTACTGGTCCTGCCAGCACCACCATTTTCGGCGGCCGTCAACATTGGCCTACGGTGGCACCGGGAGGTTTTAGCATTCATGAAATTCTAGGCCTCCTAGTAGTGCAAGAATGAAACAGCTGATAGAATTTTGGAAATTATCAAACTCTTTGGCCGGAATTTTGCCAGCGCTCAGGGGGCGGGTTTAGAGGCGGGACATCTGGCAAAATCGCAAAGATTGACAGCGGATCAGAAACCCGCTGTCAACCCACCTCCAATCAATCTTCCCAAGTGTCGAGTCCCCGATTTGCGCATGGACCGAACACCTAGCAGCGGGAAGAGGATTATAGCCACTTAACTGCTTGTTAACAGGCAGTTAACAGGCTTTTTCCAATTTTGACACTTCTACTGCGGGCTTCCCGACGTCCGGACACCACGCCAGGTAAGTGTGGTGTGTTGGGAGTCTGCTGTAATGTTTATGCATTGATGACAGCTGCAGAAGTGGTGTGAAGGATCCAATGGTGCACTGGTACATTCCAGAGGTAAGAAAATGTTGGGAAATGAATTAACGCATTTAGACTTTTCTGTAGGTAACAAGTATTGATTTGTATGTGTAGTCCCACCTCATTGGTGAGAGAGGTTCTCCCAGTGACAGATCACTTCTGTAACCTCACCTGCAGCTGCCATCTGTTCTAGCCTAAGGAGGGAGTCAATGGAGAGCCTGGGTGTAAGAGCTCACCTTTGCACAGTGATTGTCAGTGTTTGCAGCACCTCAATGCTGTCAAACACGGAGAAATCAGCTGTCAAAAAAAATATGCATGGCCCCTTTAAGAAAACTGGCAGATGACGTGTCATCAAATGACGTTATCTGACACCGGCTTCCTCCTAATTGGCTGGCAAGCCTGCAGGGCGGGCTTAACAAGGTCAATTGACACAAAATCACATCTGTGGGCCGGATGTTGTTGGGGGCGGGACTGGAACCCGGAAGCCACCTGACCTGCTCCCAAGCTGCCTCGAACCCAAAAATCGCGGCCTATATGTTTCTGTGAGGTTAAACAATATGCTTCTATATTTACATAAGAAATAAGAGTAGGCCATACGGCCCCTCAAGCCTGCTCCACCATTCAATAAGATCATGGCTGAGATCAAGACATTTTTTGTGTGAAGTCCTGTTGGAATTCTATACCCAGGCTTTGTAAATGAGTGAACATGAGTAGCTTTGAATGGATCAGCTATTTCAAAATTATCCACGGCAAAATTGAATGTGGATTTAAGCACATTAGGGAACTTCTACTTAACTCTTTAATTTCCAGCGATAGTGGCTGAGAAAAGATAAGCCAGACAGGTGAAGGCCAGGAAGAAATGCCCAGATGTGCACTAAGATACCTCACACTTCAAAGTTCTGTTTTTTTTAAATTTTCTTAAGCAGCTGCATTCCGAAATTGGCGATACTGATAAGAGCAACTGCTATAAGTTGGCAGTCCATGGAACTGCAAAAAGCTCCTTTCCAATTCTTTAAGTAGGATATTTTACAAGCTAAGGGGGAGAAATTCGGTGGGCTGCGCCACCAGTTAGTGCCTAAAGAGGGCACTCAGTGGCTTTAGCGCCACTGGCCGCACCTCCCGCGATATTTAGCTGGGGCGCTAATGGCGGCGTTAGCCTGTGGCACTGCGCCACCACTGATGACGTCATCGGTGTGCGCAGCACCCCGCTACCGCCCCGATCACAATATTTGGCAGCGACCGCCTCTGTAGCACCGCTCGCTAATCGCGCCCGGTTCACGGGGCCTACCTGTGGCGGCAGTGGCGCAAATTAAGGTGGAGGTGCGGGGCAGCCATTTTTTTCGTCGGCCGCCTGCCAGCACCTCCGTCCCTGGCCTCCTGTTCTCCCCCCATGGCATTGCCGGCTGTTTTCCGAGAGCCCGGCACTTCTCCTTGGTGCCAGGCTCTTTTGCCGGCACTCGCGATCGCTCTTCGCGTTGGTGCAGGCCCCTCCCCCTTAAGAATGGGAGGAAGGCCTGCAGTACCGCAGCGTGCCGTGCCACAGTGTGTGGCACTGTGGCACATTGCGCTGCGATATTCAGTTTCAGCGCCCTAAGAGGGACGCAGAGCGCCTCGAGCCTCGCCCCGTGTCCCTCTTGGGGCGCTCAAGCTGAATTTCTGGCGGTCGCTGCTGCTCCGATCGCAGCGCAAAATCTGGCGCCCAGGCAAGCTTGGCGCCCCGTTTGTGGCTCAACCCAATTTCTCCCCCTAAGTCTTTCATCGGATTATAGTCAGGAATGTAATAAATATACATAATTTGGCATGCAAGTCAAAGCACTTGATAATGGAAGACACGATACAAAGAGGCTTGGACAACATAGAAATGACTGACTTTCTGCCAGTCAGGTCCAGGCAGGTTGAAGTGTACTCCAGCCTGAAGCATAGCTATTCCCAGAAGTTCATAAGCTCAGCGTTCTGCTTGCCCCACAAGCAGTTTTAGAACCAACTGCAATAGTCCATCAAACGGTTTGGAGGCTTATTTTTGGTCAAAGAGGTAGTCTGTTTCTTGGAGGGAGGCAACAGCAGAGATGGAAAGTGGAAAAATAATTTGTACATTGTTTTGAATTCAAGTTTACATTAACACTTGAATCATTAGACAACTAGATTTCTGATATTACATGGCTAAAGTGAAGAGTCAGGTGTTCCTTGGATAGCAAGAGCCTATGTATTTCACTGGAAATCTTCTTCGTTACTACGTTACTAGAATTAGTAAATCTTTGCTTAATACTATTGTTGAATCACTGACAACAAAATTAAATGTAATACCTGGAACTGGTATCAGAGACCATAAACTGAGATGAGTACAGGGTTAAAGAAGCCACGCAAGACAATTAAATCACTAAAACCTAATGGCATGCGGTGTCAAAAACTATTATGAGCCCAATGCATATAATAAGTCAAAGAATGTAATATGTTTTAAAATACAAAAACAGAAGTCAAAGTGATTTTAACATATAGCCTGCATCTTGTTACTTTATAAAATGGGCCTGAAATTCAAGTGAGCCTTGTAAGTGGAATTGTGTGCAAAGATTTACATAGAGGGGAAAAATGTTATGTGCCCAATATTAGACTTACTTTATGTATAATATGCGTTGTTGGAGCAATCTGTTCATTATTCTTTATATATTTACTGTTGGACCATCCTGGAGAGATGTATGTTGGACATCTTAGTGAGTTAAGGGTTAATAGTCGAACTTCTTTGCATCTAAAAGTAACAGGATTTCAGGCTTTCCAATATAAACAGGATTGCTTTGAAATGTGAGGAGAAAGCATGGCTTGTCTTCTGATATGTAAAGTGCTTGTGTGAGGAAATAAGTGTAGGTAATAAAATGTAATTTTAGTTTTAGGGGAACAAAACAGGGGTAGCAAATCCATTTAAGGAAGTCCTGTTTAAGGGAAGTAGTTCTGAAGTAAACAACTGCTAACTGTTTACATGAATAGACTGTTTTCAAAGGATTTGCGAATAGATACGCCATACAGTCTTATCTATGACATTTTCCTTTGATATAGTCAAAATATGGTGTATAGAGGATCATGGTTTTCAACAGTATGGCAGATTGCTCGAAAGATACAGAAACCGGAAAAGCCACTCTCTGTCTACAGTTAAGGCCGATCACCTTTCACTATGCATCAATAAAGTCTGTTCTGTACACTCCACTATGGAGACTCATGCTTACTCGAAACATGTTGTTGTGAACCAGAGGAGAAAGGAGGTTGATTGCTAACATTTACCACCAGCAGGTTCTTTAAAATTATTTTCACCAACTTGATTTGTCATCTTCAGGTGAGATGTTAAATCAAGGTTCCATCTGCCTGTTTGAGTACTTCAGATGGACATTAAAGAACCCAAAGCACTATTTGAAGAATAACATAAAGTCCTCCCAGTATCCTGACCAGCCTTGCTCCCTCAGTTAACACCAATGAAAATAGAGTAACTGGTCGTTCACCTTAATGGTTTTTGAGAGATCTTTCTTTCATTGCATGTGAAGCACTTTGGGATGTTTCTGACATAATGTCTAAATAAATGCCCAACTTTATTTTTCATTCTTTTCTCATACATTACCGGCACGGCCATTTTAGAACCAGGGCTCTAACGTGGCTAATTTGTCCCATTAATGACCAACTTGTTATAGCATTGGAACAACTATATTCTCACTTAAAAATCAATATGTATAAAATTCTAAACAGATTGTGGTGCTGGAAAATGTATATCTCAATGCTTTGTTAATTAAGAAGCCCGTTAGGTCATATTTATAGTATACAGCTCCTATAAAGCCTGTTTTTTATAGTCATGTATATAATGTACATTTTGTGATGAAATATTCCATTCATCACTGCCTGTGACTGTGGTCGGTTTCAGTTTCATTTCCCTTCCCCCAGTTCCGTTTCCTCACCATTGTATTGTATATTGGAATGTGTTGTGTGTAGGGCTCCGCCCATACCTGGCCCCTATGTAAGCAAGCTCAGTCTGGCCTCATATCCAGTACTGCAGCCCTCCGGATGGAAGATACCTCTCTCCACTACGTGTTACCTTCTAACATCGAGTCTCGGAATTATTGAGGCACATCAATTTTATTAACTTAGAAGGTAACACGTTATCCACCTTGTGCTGAAGTTTTATGTCTTCATTACCCATGGCCTTGATGGCCTTCTTGAAGGTCTGGACAAACCTTTCAGCCAATCCATTGGTGACGGGATGGTATGGGGCGGACGTGTAGTGCTTTACCCCATTGTTCTTTAAGAACTTTCTGAATTCTTCGGACACAAATTGCAGTCCATTATCAGAACATATCTGCTCCGGCAGCCCATTCCTGGCAAATATGGTCCTTAATACTGTGATGGTTTTTTCCGTGGTGGTGGAGGACATCTTTATTACCTCCGGCCACTTGGAGTGTGCATTAACTGCGATTAAGAACATTGAGTCCATAAATGGACCAGCAAAGTCGATGTGCACCCTTTGCCAGGGAGATGAGGGCCACTCCCATGGATGTAGAGGGGCCTGTGGCGGAGCATTTTGGACCTTCTGACATCCTAGGCAGCTCTTGGTCATGTCTTCGATGTCTCCATCGATACCTGGCCACCATACAAACGCCCTAGCTAGGTTCTTCATTTTCACTCCACCCAGATGCCCCTCGTGAAGCTCCTTTAGCACTTTATCCTGGAGTTTGGGTGGAATCACCACTCTGGATCCACACATCAAGGTTCCTCGGCACACTGACAGCTGTTCTCTTCTTTGCGAGAATGCTGGCAACAGTGGTTCGCCATGTGCTGGCCATCCCTTCACTGTTAAATCGTAGACCCGTGAGAGAGTAGGGTCATTTCTTGTCTCCCTTTCAATGGCAGAATTTGTCACCGGTAGACATTCCACTATGGTAGAGTGGAATATCTCTACTGGGTCTACTGTAGGTGCCTCTTCTATCGTTGGCAACGGTAGGCATGATAAACCGTCAGCATTCCCATGCTGTTTTGACCCTTTGTATTCAATGTTGTATTGGTGTGCCCCTAGAAAAAGGGACCACCTCTGTAGTCTTTGTGCCGTCATAATGGGGACACCTTTTTTAGGGTTGAATATGGAGATGAGGGGTTGATGGTCAGTCAGCAAGGTAAATTTTTGTCCGTGTAGGTAATGGTTGAATTTCTTCACTCCCCATACCAGGCTGAGTGCTTCCCTGTCTATCTGGGCATAGTTACGCTCAGCTGAGTTCAATGAGCGTGATGCAAAAGCTATCGGCCGTTCCGAGCCATCAGGGAATCTATGGGACAATACCGCTCCTATGCCAGTCTGATTGGTAGTGATGGGTTGTAATGAGCCAAAATTTTCTCGGATGTGATTAAGTCTTTACATTTATGGAAGGCACGTTTACAGTCTTCGTTCCATTTCCAAATCACTCCTGTCTGTAGAAGATCATTAAGAGGGTGTAGAATAGTTGATAAGTTCGGTAAAAATTTATGATAGTAATTTATTAATCCCAGGAATGACCTTAATTGTGAAACATTTTCAGGTGCTGGGGCTTTTATAACTGCTTCAATTTTTTCAGGTGACTTATGCAACCCTTCCTTATTAATTATGTGGCCACAATATGATATCTGATTTTGGAAAAATTCGCACTTGGGGCGATTTGCTCGTAGGCCCCGTTCTTTCAGCCTAGTGAGCACCTGCTCCAAATTGGCAAGGTGCTCGTTGTCGTTTTCTCCTGTTATAAGGATGTCGTCTAGGTAGCATTGAGTCCCCGGAATCCCTTGCAGGACTTGCTCCATAGCTCTTTGCCAGATAGCTGGAGCTGATGCTATTCCAAAAACCAGTCGATTGTACTGGTACAGGCCTTTGTGTGTGTTTATTGTGAGATACTTTTTAGAGGTCTCCTCAACCTCCATCTGTAGATATGCCTGTGCCAAGTCAATTTTTGTGAAACGTTTCCCTCCGGATAGTGAGGCGAAAATATCTTCTATCCTCGGAAGAGGATACTGTACTGTGTGAAGGACCGGGTTTACAGTCACCTTAAAGTCCCCACAGATACGAATTTTTTTCTGTTCCTCAGAGTTATTTTTCAATGTTTTTTTCATGACTGGAACGATGGGTGTTGCCCATTCGCTCCAATCTATTTTGCATAATACGCCTGCCTTTTCCAAATTCTTCAGCTCTGCCTCGACTGCCAGACGTATTGCGTATGGCACCGGTCTTGCCTTAAAAAATTTTGGAATTGCTGTATCTTCCACTTTTATTGAGGCGGTGATGCCTTTCAAGGTTCCTAGTTTCTCTTGAAACACTTCTTTGGCGTTGGCCAAGATGTCTTTTAATCGTTCAGGTATGATGTCATCATTGTTTTTTTCCTTACTGGTCACCGTCAGTGCCTGAATGGAGTGCCAGTCTAAACGTATCTTCCTTATCCATTCACGTCCCAACAACGGTGGACCACCATCTTGTAGAATGTACAAATACAACTTTTGTATTTCTTTGCCGTTGTATACCACAGGCACCCTTATTTTTCCTTTGGGGTAGACTTTCTGCCCCGTATATGTTTTTAAGATAATGGATGTGTCTTTTAGAGGAATATGCGAAAATAGCCTCTCGTAATCTCGTCGATTTATTACGGTTAGAGCTGATCCTGTATCTAGCTCCATTTTAACTGGGGACCCTGCTATTGTGAGGGTAACCCAAATGGTTTGGTAATCCTCTTTGGCAAGTACATTATGTAATTTGAGACAGCTTAGTCTCTTGTTTCCGGAGTCGCTATCGCTATTCTGGTCTTCGGAGCTATTGTCCGTCATCATTTGTACCTTCCTGTACTTTTCTTTATTGGTTTTTTATTTTCTGTCAGTGGATTTATTTTGTCCAGATTGGCATACCCGTGCAATGTGTGCAATCTTACCACATTGCCTGCATGCTTTGCCCTTGAACCAGCAGTCCCTCTGGTTATGGGTGGATCTGCCGCAGCGATAACATCTTCCGAACTCCTATGTCATTTTATGGGTGCCGAAGTCCTGTGTCTCTTGTTGTATCTCTGCAGCTCCTTTTGCTGCTGCTTCGTATGATACAGCCATACTGAAAGCTTTGTCCAATGTTAAATCTTTTTCAGAAAGCAGTCTTTTTTGTGTTCCTTCACTTAAGAGACCGCAAACAAATTTGTCTCGAAGATAATCCGATAGTCCTGCTCCGAATTGGCAGTACTTTGATAGCTTTCTTAATTCGTTTAGGTAATCAGCGTTACTTTCATTCTTGTGTTGATTTCTCTTGAAGAACTTGAATCGTTCCGCTATCAGCAGCGGTGTTGGGTTTAAATGCTCCTGCAGGGTATCAACAATTTCTTTAAAAGTCTTGTCCTTTGGTTTGGCTGGAGTGATTAAATTTCGTAACAGCCCGTATGTCTTCGCGCCCATTAAGTTCAGAAGTACTGAAGCTTTTTTTTCATCTGTTATTCCATTTGCAGTGCAATAAACCTCTACTCTTTCCACGTATGTGGTCCAATCTTCTATTTCGCCATCAAAAGCCTCAATATTACCAGATTTAGGCATTTCAGAAAAGATATGGCGCTTCCCGCGCTTTTTTTTTCTCTCTGTAGCAACGATATGGCGCTTCCCGCGCTTTCCCGCCGCTGCTACCGATAACAACACTGTTTTACTGTGGTTTCCGTTTATTCACTGTTGGAGACTCGTTCCCGACGGAGGTCTAAACGCTGACCTGCTTGCTGCGCCGGCCGTCTCTCGAGTGCACCCTCCCAGTCCGTTATTGCTTGCCTCCGATTTCGCTGCCTGTCTCAGCTGTAGAGCCCGCCGCTGGAGCTCCAGCCTGACGCCCAGGAAGGATTAGCATAGTACCTGTCACCAGCTTGGCCAGCTGGTGAAACCACAGTTTCTCTTACTTCCTTGAGTCTTGTGGACGCTGGAGGAATCGATGTCCTTGAGGTGCTGCCGAATTGCAGGTAAGTTCGTTTCCACTTCGTCGCCACTGTAGTGTCCGTGTGTAGATAAAGACACTGAAGACAGGAGTTGGTTCATAGGTATTTACTAAGCAAGTCTGGGGGGGGGGGGGTTTCTAAAGGATATACACAATACACAGGCTTATATAGCCCAAGTGGCAATTACCGGCATTGCGCACACCTGGGGCTTTTAAAGGCACATACACCATAATTGCTCTTAAAGGCACATACACCACACGGGCCACCTGCCTCGCCAGCAACAGCCTCAAATTAGTGCCGGGTAGGGGAGGCGAGAATAGTGGGAGAGGGCCTATCATGGCCAGCAGTGGCCCTCGTCAGTACTCCTGCTCCTCCCGGCTCTACATCCGCTTAGGGCAGTCCAACTTCTCAGAGGGTTCCTAAAACAAGCATTAATGAGGTGCCTAACGCCTCTTTTATGTGGTCGCCCTGGCTACCTGAAAAATGGCCAGACCCAATATCCAGGTGAATATCTTTCAGGTGTGCTTGAGACGCAGGGCTGTGAAATTGGCCCTTGTTACACACATTTTATAGGAATAAATATCTTTAAAATAGCATGTTGTAAAATATAACTCATCAGTTAAAGAAAAAGATCTATATTTATACTATCTGGGGGAGCCCGGCTTTGCCAGGGCTGTTTTGGAGCGGGCGGTTTAAATCGAGTGCCAGGCTTTGGGGCCCTGTCTGTGTCCCTTTGTGAATCTGGTGCCAGGCAACATTTTAAATCAAGTCCCAGGCTTTAGGGCCCTGTCTGTGTCCCTTTGTGAATGTGCTGCTGGGCAACATTTCTACCTTTTAATACCTTGAAAGATGAAAGTGAAAGTACTTCTAAAACGTTTTTGGTAAATCTTATGTTATTTTTAAAAGAGAAACTAACTTTTTCAAAGCTGGATAAGGAGAGTAGTTTGAGCTGCAAACAGTGAAAGAATGGCTGGCAGATCCCCGAGATGAAAACGATTAGACCCGCCCACAGACACACTTAATACCTTGAAAGATGAAAGTGAAAGTACTTATAAAACGTTTTTGGTAAATCTTATGTTATTTTTAAAAGAGATACTAACTTTCAAAGTAGTTTGAGCTGGAAGCTGAAGTCATGGCACTGAAACAATGGCTGCCAGATCCCCGAGATGAAAACGATTAGTCCCGCCCACACACACACACACCGATTGGCCAACCATCAGGGGACCGTACTGTAGGATTGGTCAATCGTGACGGCACAGGATTGGTCGAACCTTGACATCAGTCAATCAATGCTAGCAGATAATGAGTTTAATTTTGAAGGTTTTTTGCATAAGGCGCGAACAATTTTCATCCGACCGAAAAGTAAATACGCTTACCAGCGTCCCGGAAGCGTAAGCTTTCTTCGGAGGTAACGCGCGCGTAGGTACGCGGTATAACTTTCGAGTGCATAGCCGGACAGACGCACACCCGAGGACAGACAGAAGGACAGGCAGACAGACAGATCGACCGCTTTATATATATATATACTAGCTGAAGTGCCCGGCGGTGCCGAGGCTTTTTCGAGGGCATGGTGTTGTTGGAAGAGAGAGAGAGCGCGACTGGGGGGAAGAGAGAGAGCGACTGGGGGGAAGAGAGAGAGCGACTGGGGGGAAGAGAGGGAGGGGAGGGGAGGGGAGGGGGAGGGGAGAGGGGGGAGGGGAAGGGGGCAGGGAGGGCGGGGGGAGGGGAGGGGGAAGGGAGGGGGGAAGGAAGGGAGGGGGGAAGGGAGGGAGGGAAGGGGGAGGGAGGGAAGGGGGGAAGGGAGGGCAGGGGGAAGGGAGGGGGGGAGGGCGGGGGGGGAAAGGGAGGGCAGGGGGCCCCCCCGAGGGTCGCGGCCCCCCCCAGGGTCGCGGCCCCCCCCAAGGGTCGCGGCCCCCCCGAGGATCGCGTGGTGAAGACCGCCGATTGCGCGCGCAGCAGGAGCTGAGACGCGGCGTCTCTCTCTGGCTCGGCCGGCGGGCCCGGTTGCCAGGGTAACCGTGATGCTGACCAAGCCCCGCCCCCGGGCCGAGCCAGAGAGAGAGAGAGACGCCGCGTCTCAGCTGCTCCTGCTGCGCGCGCGGCCCCCCCCCCCCCGAGGTGAAGACCGCCGATTGCGGCTGTGCGAGACGACCGGCCGGGGTTGCCAGGGTAACGCTTGACGCTCAGCAAGCCCCGCCCCCCCGGCCGAGCCTGAGAGAGACAGCGCGTCTCAGCTCCTGCTGCGCGCGCACCCTAGCGGCGCTGGGCTGAGGCTCGGCCCTCCAGCCTTCGAGTGGGGCCAGGAGGTGCCTAGCTCGGGCGTGGGTGCGGAGGAGACGCCGAGGCTTCTAGGCCTACCTGGAAAAACGGGGAAAGGTAGGAAAATTAATGAGATTAGATAAGTTAATTACTTTCTAAATCATTTTTTTTTAAAACAATATGTGTTTTAAAAGCAACGTTTTTTTTTAAGACGCAGAAAGCGGGAAAAAGAAAGGAAAAGTTTGGAATCAAGATGGCGGTGACTCACCTCGGTTCAGAAGGATAAGGCCCGGCCACACACGCACCGATTGGCCTGGCGGCACACGCCAGCAACCCGGCGTACGATTGGTCGAGCTCGAGGTCACTCTGTCGCTAATGAGCGGATAATGAGATGCCAATGAGCGGAACGTTGAAGGTTTTTGGGATTCCGCGGGCGGGATTTTAGCCCGGCCGAAACGTAAATACGCTTAAAACCGTCTCGGAAGCGTAAGCTTTCTTTGGAGGTAACGCGCGTGTAGGTACGCCCTGTAACTTTCGAGCGCATAGCCCGACAGACGCACAGGCGATGACAGACAGAATGACAGACAGACAGAATGACAGACAGACAGAATGACAGACAGACAGACAGATCGACCGATTTATATATATAGATAGATATAGATAGCAGCTGATCACATCGCTCATAAGCATCTCAAGTTTTAAACAAACAACAAATTAGTTTGAAATGCTGCGGCTGTTGTGTAGATCAAGACCAAGACAGCATCCATTTTACAACACTGCACGATCCCACAAACAGCAATGAGATGAATGAGCAATTAATCTGTTGATGGTAGTATTACTTGATTGTCTAATGATTTCCAGGACACCAGGAGTACACCCTGCCTTTCTTCAAATTGTGTCATGGCAGCTTTAACATCCAGCCAGAAGTGCCAAATGGATGGTCCATCTCAGCTTCCTCCTGAGCTTCCCACTATCACAGAAGCCAGTCTTCAGCCAATTCAATTCACTCCACGTGATATCAAGAAACGGCTGAGAACACTGGATACAGCAAAGCCCCAACAATATCCCAGCTGTCCTGCTGAAGACTTGTGCTCCAGAACTAGCCGCGCCTCTAGCCAAACTGCTCCAGTACAGCTACAACACTGGAATCTACCTGACAAAGTGGAAAATTGCCCAGGTATGTCCTGTTCACAAAAAGCAGGACAAATCCAATCTGGCCAATTACCGCCCCATCAGTCTACTCTCAATCATCAGCAAAGTGATGGAAGATGTCATCGAAAGTACTATCAAGCACCACTTACCCACCTGCTCACCAATGCTCAGTTTGGGTTCCGCCAGTCCTCATTACAGTCTTGGTTCAAACATGGACTAAAGAGCTGAATTCCAGAGGTGAGGTGAAAGTGTCTGCCCGTGACATCATGGCAGAATTTGACAGAGTGTGACATCAAGGAGCCCTAGTAAAATTGAAGTCAATGGGAATCAGGGGGAAAACTCTCCACTGGCTGGAGTCATACCTAGCATAAAGGAAGATGGTTGTGGTTGCTGGAGGCCAATCATCTCAGCCCCAGGACATCGCTGCAGGAGTTCCTCAGGCTAGTGTCCAAAATCCTGGAACTCCCTACTTAACAGCACTATGGGAGTACCTTCACCATACAGACTGCAGTGGTTCAAGAAAGCAGTTCACCACCACCTTCTCAAGGGTAACTAGGGATGCGCAATAAATACTGGCCTTGCCAGCAATGTCCACATCCCATTAAAGATTTTTTTTTTTTTTTTAAACTGAACCAATGGAACAGGCAGTTAGCGTAATGTCACATGAAAAACATGTCACCTCCAATAATGCAACATTGCCTCAGTACTGCACTGGAGTGTCAACCTAGATTATGTGCTGGACCTGAGAGGGGCTCGAATCTAAAACCTTCCGATCCTGAGGCAAGAATGCTATCAACAGAGCCAAACTGCATGTATGGGTTTCCTCATTCTTTGAAGGTAATTCATCCTCCACATCATCAATAGAACAGCTTTCATCCTAAAAGGGATGAAAGATTCTTTAAGCCAGAGCCCCTTTAAGAATTCTGAGTCCTTTTTGCACTCCACTGTATATAAAGCTACTTCTTGTAATTGTGTTCTTTGACCACACGAGACTTCAAGTAACAGCAAGACCACTGAAAAATCTAAAATAATGACATAACTGCTCTAAGCTATATTAGGTCAGAAAGGGAACAAGGAGTAGGCCATGTGGAGTGCAGATGGATGGAAAGGAGCCATAAATGCGAGATGTCTGCCCACTCTTCAGTTGGGGTTAGTCCTTGGAACCTAATAAAATGGAGAATAACTAATTGGAAAATGCTTCAGGGTAAGGAAGCGTCTGGCACAATCACAGAATTTGCTTTTACTCAACATTTGTGATATCTTTACACGTATTATTTTACCGAGTTATACTGTACAAATTCAATTAGAGAGATCTATCAGAAAGGCTGAAAGGATTACAAAATTAATTTGTAATGTACTTGTCACACTCAGTGTTCCATGAAACAATTTAAGAGTAAACCACACTGAAGTCCTTATTTGCACTTTATCACACCCTGGCTTTCAGTCAAAAATAAACCTTTTTTATGCGTACAACCTATTGTTGCTGGGGAGATGCAAAATTAATTTTGTTTTGAAACCTTGAGGTGATAAAGATCACTGGCATAATCAGGTAAAGCATAGTGTGATAACTTGTGATAACAAAAGTGCAATAATTAAAGAGGCCCAAAGATGGACATGAGTTTCTCCCTGAATAAATTAGTCTGCTACAGAACGTGGTGATCGAAGAGCTTATTGCACGCAATTTTCTGTGGTCAGTGCATTTGCATAATTATTCATAGCTCTCTCTGCAGCTTGGGCCTTGTGCATGGAGCCAAGAAATCACACTTTAGGTGAAATTTAAAAAGGGAAAAATAAATTCAACAAAACCTAGGGACCGAGTTTGGTTTGCTGTGGTAATCGGGTGGTCAGCGGGTGTTGTGATGGTCCCAACCTGCTGATTGCAGCAACAAGAAGCCCGAACCACCTTGGCGGTTCGGCCTCATTAGCATGCAGCCGATGAGCTGTGACTATTGAATAGGCCCTCCGAGGCTGCTTGCTGGCCAGGGAAGGAGGGTTATCCAAGCCTGCTGACAGAATGGACGTTAGGAGCCGAGTTAATGCTGGAAAACAGGGCGATAGGCAAAGAGGAGAGAGGTGATGGCGGGTGTGACCATGCAGGGTCTGGCACTCCCTTCTTCTCCTCGCTCCACAAAAACTGAACAAAAATGTCAGCAGTTTTTGGAGTGACTTGCAGTGGTCTTTATAAGGACCGCTGGCTAGGGTGCCTCATGTCAGAGACTAGTGGGCCACGGAAATCACGTCAGGATCCTAGAACAGGTGTAGGACGTTAATTGAAATAATGATCATACCTGTTTCGGGCGAGATGCTGGTTGTCTGCTCGAAAATCGAGGCGGACGGGTATCGGACAGCCAGTGGGCGGGACCTTTTCCCAAATTTGTGTTTGCCTACCGCCCTGTTTTCCAGCACTAATGGGAAATTAGGCGTATGGAAATCAGCCCCTAATGTGCAGATTATGCTGCATGAACTGGGTGTGAATAAGCTTGGCTTGTACGCTAGGGTATCCTCCCCAAAGGACAGCAATGTAACATGCCTGAAGCTTAGGCTGAAGGGGCCCTCACAGGCACGGGCAATGCCGTACCTCTGGTGGAATTTGGTTGCTGGTTGTATTGCAGCACATAGGCATATTGATGGCAGAGTATATCTGTCACAAATCCTGAGAAATAATGTAACATCCATATGATGTAATCTCTCCTTCATTGTAATTATGCATCACAATCATACAAATTATGGAGATCCAGCATAATGATCTTCACCTGTATTCACAGTACTTTATACTTTGATTAATACCTGCTTATGGGGCATAACAAAACCAAAAACTAAAATACCCAGCTAGGATCTATGGTGGCAGTGATATGAGTTAGCCTTCTGAATTTGCAGATGTGGACCATGGCACATCTCATAATTTTTTGACTATTTTTTCACAGAAAGTAAATGGGAGAAAGTAATGTTTAAATATTGGGATTTAAACCAAAGTACATCCCCACATTAAAAAAGGCACTGGGGGTTAGATATCTAAATGCTAATGAGCTAGCTTTTATGCTGTTTCCCCATAGGCTGCAACTAATAAGCAATTCATTAGCCTATCTCAGCAATCAATAAATACCTCACACATATTATATTAGGAAGTTGAAGGCCTAGAAATTCAAAGGTTTGGCGCCACCCATTACCGCCAGATTCGGACGAAAAAATGGCAGCTGCTGCTCTTCCACCTGCTGCTGGCGGGTCCTGCGGTGGCTGCCATTTTCGGATGGCCAGCAGCGCTGCCGATGTCCGCGCTCACTAGGGATATGCAGAGTATGCAGCTTGTAACGTCAGTGAATGTGCAAAGCTCACTTGATGCCCAATCGGCGACTTTCAACTTCGCTGCTTCACTTACCGGCATGCCTTAAGTGCGGTGATCTGAGCAAGCATTGACAAGCAGGAAGGAGGCGCCAGCAATGGTATTTAAAGGGACCATCAGCAACTACTTGCACCTGACATGTTTCTGCAGTTTGACTGGCTCTGTGCAACTTTCTGCAACTCTAGCAGCTTTATAAACTTCTTTCAATGTACTAAGGTAACAGGGAGTGTTGTTGCAAGTGGAGAATGCCTTCATTCTTATTTAAAGGCTTCTACTCACAACTCTTGCTCACAGTCATGGGGGCTCTACTGGCTATCCCCCTCGCGCTCGAGAATCTTTGGGAGAGGGAGCGGAGGCAGTGAAAAAGACAAGAAGATGTGCGCAGAGAGAGGAGGGGGGCCAGGACGGCTCTCAACAGGAGGCCTTACCCACCTAGGTTCTTCAGAGATATCTGATATCCATTTAGGCGAGGAGCAGTGTATTAGGAGGCTACGCTTCACCAAGGAGGTGATCACAGAACTCTGCCACCTCCTGCAACCAGACCTGCAGCCTGCAACCAGGGAAGTCAACATCACTGTGGTCCTCAATTTCTTCACCAGCGGATCCTTCCAGTCTGCAGCAGGCGACACATTTAACATCTCAGTTCGCTGTCCATCGCTGCATCCGGAAGGTCATAGAAGCTCTCTACACCAGGAGAAGGGACAACGTTATCCTCCATCTGAGTAGAGAGAAGCAGGATGAGCGCGCATGTGCCTTTGCCAGGATAGCGTGCATCCCCATGGTGCAGGGCGCCATTGACTGCATACACGTGGCTTTGCGGGCGCCGTATAACAAGCTTGAGATTGTCCGTAACCACAAGGGCTACCGCTCACTTTATGTGCAGTTGGTGTGCAACCACGCCCAGCGCCTCCTGATAATCAATCCCCGCTATCCTGGCAGCAGCCATGATATCTTGAGCCTGCGTCAGTTCGGTGTGCCAGCAATCTTCCAGCCACCACATCAAACTCGAGGGTGGCTGGTTTTAGGACCCCTCTGAGAAGTTGGCCTGCTCTGCACCAGGCTCTTGACTCCCTTCGCAACCCCACCACTCGTGCCCAGCACTCATATAATGAGAGCCATGCTTCCACCAGGAACATCATCGAGCAGACCATCGGGCTGCTGAAGCTATGGTTCCGCTGCCTTGACCGCTCGGGAAGAGCCCGCCAGTACACGCCGGAGCGGGTGTCCCATTTCGCGGTGGTCTGCTGCATGCTTCACAAATTGGCCACCATGAGGGCGCAGCCCTGACCACCAGGAATTGTGGGACCACATCAGGAGGAGGATGAAGATGAGCAAGAGGAAGAGGACGAGGAGGGAGGGAGGAGGCAGGCAGCGAATCCCTCTTCCGGACGGGCTGATGTGAATGCCTCATCAGACTCCGATGCCAATGAATGAAACCCCAGATCTCCATTGCTCACCACAAACCCATCATACCATTCCCCTCTATCGTGAATATCTCAGTGTCCTCCTGGGCACAAAGCTGAAATGAGAGCCACCACAAAAGATTCCAAACAAAATTAATAAATTTATCAAAAAAATATTCACACATATTTACACTTATGGTATCAACTAATCACCCTTGTGCAATCCCTTAGTGCCCGTCGTTCTGGTGTCCTTTCCTGATCTAGTGCTATGAAATGCTCCCCTAGTGGCTGCAGCATGGCTGGTGGAAGGCTGCTGAGTTTCCATGGGGGAGACTTCAGATGGCCTTGCAGGATGACCTCAACAAGCTCTGGCCCTAGAAGTCCCAGCTGTAGACTGCAGCACCTCAGCATGGGCAGCAGCAGTCTAGGCTGCCTGGTTAACAGGGCAATGGTGGAGTGGCAGTGGTGGGAGCGGGAATGCTGCCACCCTGAGAGAGGACAGCAGGGTCCTGCTCCATTGACCCACTGCCACTCCCCCGGGGCTGCGCCTCAGCATTCCCAGCAATCTATTGGAGCACAGATTGCTGGGCTGCTACGACACCCTGCAAGCCCCGATCGACACTGGTAAACCCAGCCACAATGGCAGCAGGCTGAGCTTGGGTGGCATCAAGCTGAGGCTGCACGAGAGCGGTCTGCACTTCCACGGCAGCGATAAGATGTTGGGTCGTTTCCGCCAGTGCTGCAATGGCAGCCACAACATGAAGCATCATACAAAAGCAAAATACTGCAGATGCTGGAAATCTGAAATAGCCAGCATTTTCTGTTTTTATTACATGCAGCATCATGTCTGGGTCGGCATGATCTCATCAGGAGTTTTCCATCATTTCCAGCCTGGAAATCCTGGGTGGACTCCTCCATGCTCCTTGACATTGCCAAGAGGCTCTCTGGCAGGCATGTCATTGCATATAGCATTTCAGTGTGCATGCCCATCACCATTCTTCTGAAGGCCGCCCCATCGAGGTCCTCATCTGAGTCCTGTGCAGCAGAACTCGCGTGCGAACTCGCCCTCCAGAGAGCTGACCCCGAACAACCCTTTCCCCAGGCCTTGCTGCAGCCCACTCGTGCTCGATGCCTCACCCTGTGCTGATCCAGCTTCTACATAAGCCTCTAAAGTACATGCAGTGCCAGTGTGTGAGCTGGTGTCTGCAAGTGACAGATGCAGTAACGGTGTGTTTTCTTCTTCTTCTCCCCACTCGCTATCGTGCATCGCCTTGGGGATAGGCTGCTCCAGTGCTTGTTCTTGATTATCTGAAAGCAGAAAGGCACAAGAGGCGGATTATGGTGAGGGGGCAGGAAGGGGGAAAGCAAGGTATGCATGCATACAGCATCAGCAGCTTGAAAGTGAGAAGAGATTGTGGGATGAGAGGGAAGTGCGATGTGAGAAGGAGGATTAGGAATGAGCATACCGTTGTTGTCCCCAAAGGTATCAACCTTACTGGTTGCCACAGCCTCTATTATCTGCGGCCCAATGATCTCCTGCAATCTCTAACTCAGTTGGCTGAGGTCCTGGATGGCTGTTTGCTCCCCGCCTGTTGCCCCTCTCTCTGATTATGCATGACCTTGGCCTGCAAGAGAAAGAGAAGTGTGTGAGTGAGTGAGTGTGGTGCAATGTGTTTGGGTGATGAACCTGCCATGGTTGAATAGCTGTCAGTGTGTGCAAGGTGAGAGAAGTGAGTGTTGCAGCAGTGGTAATGTTGTGGGAGGGGGTGGATCCAGTTGTCGTGGTCCATGTTGGTACAAACGACGTAGATAGGACTAGGAAGCCGGTTCTGTTAAAGGAGTATGAGCAGCTAGGGGTCAAATTAAAAACAGAACCCCAAGGGTAATAATCTCTGGATTATTACCTGAGCCACGAGCGAATTTGGCTAGGACAAATAAAATTAGAGAGTTAAATGCATGGCTCAAAGACTGGTGTTAGAGAAATGGGTTTTGCTTCCTGGGACACTGGCACCAGTACTGGGGCAGGAGGGAGCTGTTCCGTTGGGACGGGCTTCACTTGGCCAGTGCTGGGACTAGAGTCCTGGCGGATCATATAACTAGGGCTGTAGAGAGGGCTTTAAACTAACTAGTGGGGGTGAGGTTCCTAGAGAGCAAATAATAAAAATGACAACAGAGAAGGGGAGGGGGGGGCGGGAGGGGAGGGAGGGCGGGGGCACCCCCCGAGGGTCGCGGACCCCCCTCCCCGAGGGTCGCGGCCCGCCCCCGAGGGTCGCAGCCCCCCCGTGGGTCGCGGCCCCCGCAGAGGGTCGCGGCCCCCGCCCCCCCCCCCCGAGGTGAAGACCGCCGATTGCGGCTGTGCGAGACGGCCGGGGGGCCGGTTGCCAGGGTGACGCTTGGCGGCACCCCCCCCACCGAGGGTTGCGGCCCACCCACCCCCCCCAGGTGAAGACCGCCGATTGCGGCTGTGCGAGACGGCCGGGGGGCCGGTTGCCAGGGTGACGGTTGACGCTCAGCAAGCCCCGCCCCCCGGCCGAGCCAGAGAGAGATGCCGCGTCTCAGCTCCTGCTGTGCGCGCACCCTAGCGGCGCTGGGCTGAGGCTCGGCCCTCCAGCCTTCGAGTGGGGCCGGGAGGTGCCTAGCTCGGGCGTGGGTGTGGAGGAGAGGCCGAGGCTTCGAGGCCTACCTGGAAAAACGGGGAAAGGTAGGAAAATTAATGAGATTAGATAAGTTAATGACTTTCTAAATCATTTTTTTTTTAAAACAATATGTGTTTTAAAAGCAACGTTTTTTTTAAAGACGCAGAGAGCGGGAAAAAGGAAAAGTTTGGAATCAAGATGGCGGCGACTCACCTCGGTTCAGAACGATAAGGCCCGGCCACACATGCACCGATTGGCCCGGCGGCACACGCCAGCAACCCGGCGTACGATTGGTCGAGCTCGAGGTCACTCTGTCGCTAATGAGCGGATAATGAGATGCTAATGAGCGGAACGTTGAAGGTTTTTGGGATACCGCGGGCGCGATTTTAGCCCGGCCGAAACGTAAATATGCTTAAAACCGTCTCGGAAGCGTAAGTTTTCTTTGGAGGTAACGCGCGCGTAGGTACGCCCTGTAACTTTCGAGCGCATAGCCCGACAGACGCACAGGCGATGACAGACAGAATGACAGACAGAATGACAGACAGGCCGATTTATATATATATATAGACTAGCTGAAGTGCCCGGCGGTGCCAAGGCTTTTTCGAGGGCATGTTGTTGTTGGAGGAGAGAGAGCGACTGGGGGGGGGGAGAGAGAGAGAGAGAGAGAGAGAGAGAGCACGACTGGGGGGGGGGGAAAGAGAGAGAGCGACTGGGGGGTAGAGAGAGAGCGACTGGGGGGTAGAGAGAGCGCGCGGGGGGGGGAAGGGAGGGCGGGGTGGAAGGGAGGGCGGGGTGGGAGGGAAGGGGGAAGGGGGGGCGGGGGGAAGGAAGGCGGGGGGGAGGGAGAAAGGGAGGGCTTGAGGCTGAGAGACAGGCACGGCCACGCCCGGTTGCCGTGGTAACCCTGCCGCGCCGCCCCGCACTGCCGAGAGCCCAGCTCTCCGAGCCCCGCCACCCCCCCGGCCGAGAGCCGCGCTCTCCGAGCCCCGCCCCCCCCGGCCGAGAGCCACGCTCTCCGAGCCCCTCCCCCCCGGCCGAGAGCCGCGCTCTCCGAGCTCCGCCCCCCCCGGCCGAGAGCCGCGCTCTCCAAGCCCCGCCCCCCCAGCCGAGAGCCGCACTCTCCAAGCCCCGCCCCCCCGGCCGAGAGCCGCGCTCTCCAAGCCCCGCACCCCCGGCCGAGAGCCGGGCTCTCCAAGCCCCGCCCCCCCGGCCGAGAGCCGCGCTCTCCAAGCCCCGCCCCCCCCGGCCGAGAGCCGCGCTCTCCAAGCCCCAGCCGGCCCGCACTCCCGTTGCCAGGGTAACCCGATCCGCACTCTCGAGAGCCCCGCCCCCCCCCAGCCCGAGCCGAGCGCGGAACAGAGTCTCACCTGCTCCGGCTGCGCGCGCACCCTGACCCTCGTGCCTGACGCCGTTGCCCCGGGTAACGTGACACCGGGGGGGGGCGGGGAGGGTGGTGAGGAGCTTAGCAGCAGCCCAGTTACCTAGCTCGGGCCTGGCTGGGCAAGAAAGGCCCAGGCTTTCAGGCCTAAGAAAAAAACGGGCAAAGGTAGGAAAAAGAATGTTCAGGTGAGATAAAATATTTACAAATGAGTGATTTATTTTAAAAGAATTTAATAAATTGAATTTTATTTTGCTGGAAATGTATATTTGAAAAGAAAGACGCAGAAAGCAGGAAAAAGAATGGAAGCAAGATGGCGGCTACTCACCTCGGTTCAGAACGATAAGGCCCGCCCACACACGCACCGATTGGTCGACCGTCAGGTGACCAAAGCGTAGGATTGGTCAATCGTCCCGTCACTCGAGCGTATGAGGGCCCGGCCGCACGCGGCAGCAAGCCGCCGTACGATTGGTCGACCTCGAGGTCACTCTGTCGCTAATGAGCGGATAATGAGATGCTAATGAGCGGAACGTTGAAGGTTTTTCAGATACCGCGGGCGCGATTTTAGCCCGGCCGAAACGTAAATACGCTTAAAACCATCTCGGAAGCGTAAGCTTTCTTTGGAGGTAACGCGCGCGTAGGTACGCCCTGTAACATTCGAGCGCATAGCCCGACAGACGCACAGGCGATGACAGACAGAATGACAGACAGAATGACAGACAGACAGATGTACCGATTTATATATATAGATAAAAAGAAAAAGGGTGGCTAAAGTAAATGTTGGTCCCTTAGAGGATGAGACCGGGAAATTAATGGTGGGAAATATGGAGATGGCAAAAACACTGAATGAATATTTTGTATCAGTCTTTACAGTAGAAGGCACTAAGAATATCCCAACACTGGACAAACAGGGGGCTATGGGGGGGGAGGAGCTAAACACGATCAAAATCACTAAGGAAGTGGTACTCGGTAAAATAATGGGACTCAAGGCGGATAAATCACCTGGACCTGATGGCTTACATCCTAGGGTCTTGAGGGAAGTGGCGGTAGGGATTGTGGATGCATTAGTAATAATTTTCCAAAACTCCCTGGACTCAGCAAAGGTCCCGGCAGACTGGAAAACTGCTAATGTAACACCCTTATTTAAAAAGGGCAGTAGACAGAAGGCTGGAAAATATAGACCAGTTAGCCTAACATCTGTGGTAGGCAAAATTTTGGAGTCCATTATTAAGGAGACAGTAACAGGACATTTGGATAATCATAATTTAATAGCACAAAGTCAGCATGGTTTTATGAAGGGGAAATCATGTTTGACAAATTTGCTGGAGTTCTTTGAGGAAGTAACATATAGGGAGGATAAAGGGGAACCAGTGGACGTAGTGTATTTAGACTTCCAAAAGGCATTTGACAAGGTGCCACACAAAAGATTATTGCTTAAGATAAAAAATCACGGGATTGGGGGTAATATTCTGGCATGGATAGAGGATTGGCTATCTAACAGCAGAGAGTTGGGATAAATGGTTCATTCTCAGACTGGCAATCAGTAACTAGTGGTGTTCCACAGGGGTCAGTGCTGGGTCCCCAACTCTTTACAATCTATATTAACGATTTGGAGGAGGGGACCGAGTGTAACATATCAAAGTTTGCAGATGATACTAAGATGGGAGGGAAAGTAGTGAGTGAGGAGGACATAAAAAACCTGCAAGGGGACATAGACAGGCTAAGTAAGTGGGCAGAGATTTGGCAGATGGAATACAATACTGGAAAGTGTGAGGTTATGCACTTTGGCAGGAAAAATCATAGAGCAAGTTATTATCTTAATGGCAAGAAACTGGAAAGTACTGAAGTACAAAGGGATCTGGGGGTCCTGGTGCACGAAACTCAAAAGGTTAGTATGCAGGTGCAGAAAGTGATTAAGAAGGCCAATGGAATGTTGGCTTTCATTGCTAGGGGGATAGAATATAAAAATAGGGAGGTATTGCTTCAGTTGTACAAGGTATTGGTGAGAACGCACCTGGAATACTGCATACAGTTTTGGTGTCCATACTTAAGAAAGGACATACTTGCTCTCGAGTCAGTACAAAGAAGGTTCACTCGGTTAATCCCGGGGATGAGGGGATGGACATATGAGGAGAGGTTGAGTAGATTGGGACTCTACTCATTGGAGTTCAGAAGAATGAGAGGCGATCTTATTGAAACATGTAAGATTGTGAAGGGGTTGGATCGGGTGGATGCGGGGAGGATGTTCCCGATGATGGGTGAAACTAGAACTAGGGGGCATAGTCTTAGAATAAGGGGCTGCTCTTTCAAAACTGAGATGAGGAGGAACTACTTCACTCAGAGGGTGGTAGGTCCATGGAATATGCTGCCCCAAAAAGCTGTAGAAGCTACATCATTACATAAATTTAAAACAGAAATAGACAGTTTCCTAGAAGTAAAGGGAATTAAGGGTTACGGGGAGCGGGCAGGAATTTGGACATGAGTCTAGGTTCGGATCGGACATGGCCCTGTGGGTAGCGGAGCGGGCCCAGGGGTCATGTAGCCTGATCCTGCTCCTATTTCGTGTGTCTAATTCTGTTAGATTCATGAGATGGTTCTGTGATAGTAGATTGGCGGTTAGGATCAGATCAGCCATGATCTTATTAAATGGCGGAGCAGGCTCGAGGGGCCGATTGGCCTACTCCTGCTCCTATTTCTTATGTTCTTATGTGAGGGTGAAGTGAAGCTATGATTGTAAGGTGTGAGTGGTGATAGGTAGAGATTGTTGGTAGGTGAGTGCTGGGGGTGTGGTGCATTGAGCAGTGTGAGGTTAGTGGTGTAAATGATGGGATATGGCATGTGCTGAAGCCTTCGGTCACCTTGGCCTGCCGTGTGAGGTCATTAAACTTCTTTCGGCACTGGATGGTCAACCTTGGGAACACAGTGCTGGCCATCACAGAGGCGGCTATTTCCTGCCAGAACCTTTGAGAGGTGTGTGGCGAGGGCTTCCTGCCAGTGTATGGGAAGAGGACAGCCCGCCTCCTCTCCAAGGCAGCAACCAGTGCCTCAAGAGCCGCATTGGAGAATCTGCGGGCTCTCTCCCCATGCGAAGACCTCGCCATGTGTTTGCACTGCCATCTTCTTGCAGCTGAAGTTGTTAGTGGCTTGACAATGAGGTGCTGTAGCATCAATGCACCTCCCCTTTAAGTACTGAATAAAGCTTGTGGCAAACATGACTGGGAATTAGGCTGGACCCAATATTGGCCGACCTATTGAGTGGCAAGCTAATGAGCAGCAGCTTTAGTGCTGAGATCAAGACTACAATCATGTTAATGAGGAGCGAGCACAAATTTTGCATGCTACCTAGACCATTTTGACCTGGCACAGCTTAACATCATTGGGCCTGAAGACTGCCCATTTTGTGGCCATACCCAATTTCTGGGCTGAAGTTTCTATTCATTTCTGGCTTTGGATAGAACGGAGACAGAAACAGAGACAGAAACACAGGCAGTCAGGTGTGTAAACAGAAAAACTGCAAGGGGAGGCTTTGACCAGACTCAGATTGAGAATAGAGGTTAATTAGGAATTAATTCTATTGAAGTCAAGAAAGAGTCTCGACTAATGTGGGGAAGTATTAAATTATATTCATTATTTTGTATTATTACACTAAGAAAAGCTGTACTATTGGAACTAAGTGAATCTGATCATAACTGTTGCTCTGTATGATCAAGTGGATGTTAATGCATTTGGGGAGGGTTAGCAAGGCAAGGGAATACACATTAAATGGTAGGACACTGAAGTGCAGAAGATCAGAGGGATCTTGGAGTGCATGTCCACAGATCCCTGAAGGTAGCAGGACAGGTAAATAAGGTGGTTAAGAAGGCATACGGGATACTTGCCTTTATTATCCGAGGCATAGAATATAAGAGCAGGGAGGTTATGCTTGAACTGTATAAAACACTAGTTAGGCCGCAGCTAGAATACTGCGTACAGTTCTGGTCACCACATTACAGGAAGGTTGTGATTGCACTAAAGGGGGTGCAGAGGAGATTTAATGAGGATGTTGCCTGGGCTGGGGAATTTTAGCTACGAGGAAAGATTGGATAGGCTGGGGTTGTTTTCTTTGGAACAGAGGAGGCTGAGGGGAGACCTAATTGAGGTATATAAAATTATGAGGGGCCTAGATAAGAGTAGATAGGAAGGACCTATTTCCCTTAGCATAAGGGTCAATAACCAGGGGGCATAGATTTAAAGTACTTGGTCGGAAGTTTAGAGGGGATTTGAGGAGAACTTTTTTCACCCAGAGGGTGGTGGGGGTCTGGAACTCACTGCCTGAAAGGGTGGTAGAGGCAGAGGCCCTCATCACATTTAAAAGGTACTTGGATATGCACTTGAAGTGCCGTAACCTACAAGGCTACGGATCAAGTGCTGGAAAGTTGGATTAGGCTCGTTAGCTCTTTGTCAGCCAGCATAGACAAGATGGGCCGAATGGCCTCCTTCTGTGCTGCAAATTTCTATGATTAAGTGATAATTTGCACTTTTGTACAAATAGGACCAGTGTGAAAACACTAGAAGTAACATTTTTCACATTTCATGCAGACTGATATCTCATCTATATTGACAAATAGTGGTGAATCACACAGAAAGCCAGTATGAAATCTGCCCTGCACTTCCTAATCAGTCTATGAAGATTGCATTCAACTTGTATCTTTTTACATGGCAGATCATTTGCAATAGAATCATGATAGCTATAATTGAAGTTCACAACTGTTAATGGTCCTGTTATTACACTAAAGTATTTTAAAACTTTGCCTTAATTGCATTTATACTGCAGCTGGTGTAAAGCAGTGCAAAGTGAAACAGGTATGGTTGTGTAGCAGTTATCGCACTATACTAGCAACCCAGAAGTTGTGAATTAAAATCCCATTTTGGCATGCTGAAGTCAATAAATCTGCTATTTTGTGAGCTGGAACTAGGAAAAAAGACAATGAAAGCTGTCGGATTGTTATAAACACTCAATTGGTTCACTAATGTCCTCCAGGAAAGGGTGCATGCCACGACTCCAATTCCACACTACATGGTTGACAAGTGCCCTCTGAAGCAGCTAAAAAGTTCAATAAGAAGAGAATAGCACGGAACTATTGGCAAAGACCCAGGCATTGTATCAGAAGACGACTAAGTCAATCTCAGCCCAGTTAACCCAGCAAAGTCCAAGGCAGGAGAGCCGTCCCAGATTAATCAAAAACATTCCCCATTTCTTCCATCACCATCCCTGGGGTCCCTAATGTACCACCAGCAGGATACAGCCACCAAAGGTAGGGACACAGTAGTATACGGTCAAACTGGGAGTGCGCCTGGAAGTACTCTACAATGGCTGACTCCATGAAGTCTCCACAGCTTTAGATCAAACAAGGCCGAAGAAACTTCCTGCTAATCAGCGCCTACCATACCCCCTCAACTGATGTATCATTTGGAGCAAGCACTGAAGAAACCAATAGCACTGAAGGAAAAGAATATAATAGCAAAATACTGTGGATGCTGGAAATCTGAAATAACAACAGAAAATGCTGGAAACACTCAGCAGGTCAGGCAGCATCCGTGGAGATAGAAAAACAGAGTTAACGTTTCAGGTCTGTGACCCTTCATCAGAACTGGAAAAAGTAGAGATGTAACAGATTTTAAGCAGGTGCAGAGGCAGGGAAAGGGGGGAGGGGAGAAAAGAACAAAAGGGACAATCTGTGATAGTGTGGAAGGAAGGAGTGGTAAAATGTTGCAAATGGGGATGGCAGAATCATCAACAATAATCATCTGAAAATATAGGGGCAGAGATTATGGTCTGAAATTGTTGAACTCAATGTTGAGTCCAGAAGGCTGTACGGTGCCAGGGAAAACAACTTCAGTATCTACCCTGTCAATCCCTCTCAGAATCTTATATGTTTCAATGAGATCACCTCTCATTCTTCTAAACTCCAGAGAGTATAGGTCCAATCTACTCAATCTCTCCTCATAGGACAACCCTCTCATCTCAGGGATGAATCTAGTGAACCTTTGTTGCACCGCCTCTAAGGCATGTATGTCCTTTCTCAGATAAGGAGACCAAAACTGTGCATAGTACTCCAGGTGTGGTCTCATCAAAGCCCTGTATAATTGTAGGAAGACTTCCTTACATTTTTTTTTATTCATTGATGGGATGTGGGCGTCGCTGGCTAGGCCTGCATTTAGTGCCCATCCCTAATTGCCCTTGAGAAGATGGTGGTGAGCCGCCTTCTTGAACCGCTGCAGTCCATATGGTGTAGGTACACCCACAATGCTGTTAGGAAGGGAGTTCCAGGATTTTGGCCCAGCGACAGTGAAGGATCGGCGATACAGTTCCAAGTCAGGATGGTGTGTGGCTTGGAGGGGAACTTGTAGGTGGTGATGTTCCCATGTGTCTGCTGCCCTTGTCCTTCTAAGTGGTAGAGGTCGGGGGTTTGGGAGGTGCTGTTGAAGGAGCGTTGGCGAGTTGCTGCAGTGCATCTTGTAGATGGTACACACTGCAGCCACAGTGCGCCGGTGGTGGAGGGAGTGAATGTTGAAGGTGGTGGATGGAGTGCCAATCAAGCGGGCTGCTTTATCCTGAATGGTGTTGAGCTTCTTGAGTGTTGTTGGAGCTGCACTCATCCAGGCAAGTGGAGAGTATTCCATCACACTCCTGACTTGTGCCTTGTAGATGGTGGAAAGGCTTTGGGGAGTCAGGAGGTGAGACACTCCAACCCCCTTGCAATAAAGGCCAACATGCTATTTGCCTTCCTAATTGCTTGCTGTATCTGCATGCTAACTCTGTGTTTCCTGTATGAGGACACCTGAATCTCTCTAAACACCAACATTTAATAGTTTATCACCATTTAAAAAATATTATTTTTTTCTATTCTTCCTACCAAAGTGTATTACCTCATATTTCCCCACATTATACTCCATCTGCCACCTTATTGCCCACTCACTTAACATATTTATATCCCTTTGCAGGCTCTTTGTGTCCTCCTCACAGCTTACTTTCCCACCTAACTTTGTATCAGCAACAAACTCGGATACATTGCACTCGGTCCCTTCATCTAAGTCATTAATATAGATTGTAAATAGCTGAGGCCCAAGCACTGATCCTTGCGGCACCCTAGTTACAGCCTGCCAACCAGAAAATGACCCGTTTATTTCTACTCGTTTTCTGTCCATTAACCAATCCTCTATCCATGTTACTATATTACTCCCAACCCCATGAGCCCTTATCTTGCATAGCAACTTTTAATGTGGCACCTTATGGAATGCCTTTTGAAAATCCAAATATACTACATCCACTGGTTCCCCTTTATCTACCCTGCTAGTCACATCCTCAAAAAACTCTTAATAAATTTGTTAAACATGATTTCCCTTTCCTAAAACCATATGGTTTTCTAAGTGCCCTATTACCACAATGGGCCCTTACAATATCCCAGCTGTATTGCTACAGGCGTCCACACCGAAACAATCTGCACCTTATACAAGCTGTTCCAGAACAGGTACTAACACTGGCATCTACCCAGATATTCACAAAAAAGCCAGAATAAATCTAATCCAGTGAATTATCATCCTATCAGCCTTCTCTTAATCAACAGCAGCAAAGTGATGGAAGGAGTCATCAATAATACTGTCAAATGCAACCTACTCACCAGTAACCTGCTTGCTGATGATCAGTTCAGGTTCTGCCAGAACCACTCAGCCGCTCATAAGGACCCTTGATCCAGCCAGACCCGAGATCTGAATGCCAAATAAAAAATTAGAGTAGCTGCCCTCGACATCAAGGCAGCATTCGACCAGGTATGATACCAAAGAGATCTATCAAAACTAATGTCAATGGGAATCAAGGGAAAAACCTTGCTATCATATCTGACAACACAAGATGGTCGCAGCCCCAGGACATTGTTGTGCGAGTTCCTCAAAGTAACGTTTTTGGACCAATCATCTTCAGTTGCATTAACAATGACCTTCCTTCCATCATAAGATCTGGTGTAGGGATGTTTGTTGAACAATTCCAGTGATCAACGACATTCATAATTCCTTTGATAATGAAGCAGCCAATGACAGCCTACAGCAGGACTTGGATGACACCCAGGCTTGGGCTGGCATAAATACCAGGTAATGACCACCTCCAACAAGTGAAAGCCCAACCAACACCCCCGACCTTTAATAGCAACACCATTGCCATGTCCCCCACCATCAACTAGTCACCACTGACGAGCAGCTTAACTGGACCAGCCATTTCAATATGTGGCTACAAGACTAAGGGAGAGGCTGGGTACTCTGCTGAGTGGCTCACCTCCTCCTGATCTATCAAAGCCTCTCCGTCATCTACAATGTTCCACTCACCTGGACAGATGCAGCCACAGCAACACTCGAGAAGCTCGACACCATCCAAGGCTGCTTTATCAGCGCCCCTGCCATTAGATGTGATATCCATGCCCTCCGACACTGGTGCACTGTGGCTTGAGGATGTATAGCAACAACTCGCCAAGCTTGCTTTGACAGCCCCGCAACCTCTAGCACTGAAAAGGACAAGAGTGGCATTGTAATGAGATCATCACCTCCAAGGAACACCATCCTGACGTGGACGTATAATCGCTGATCCTTCCATGTTGCTGGGTCAAAATCCTGGAATTCCCTGATACCATCGTGAGAGCAGCATCACCTCACGGATTGCAGCGGTTCAAGAAGTTCACCATCACCTTTTCAGAGCAACTAGGGATGGGTAATAAATGAGGTCTTGCCAGCACCACCCACATTTCATGAGCAATTAAGTTGTGTAAGTGCTCCCTTAGAGTAACATCAGCACATTTCAGGATAACATCTGCCCAATGCCAGCACCCCCAGTGACACTTGCCCAATGACATTACCCTGTCTGGGCTGCTTGCTGATGCTAGTAAAAAATCTCCATCTATTTACCTCAAAGGTATACATTAAAAAAAACTAATGACTGTGATCATCAGGCTCCAATTTGCAAGTTATTGCTCTGTGCAATAATGCCCTCCATCTTCAGTCCTTGGTATTACACCGTCATACTCCTGCATTTGTAACCTTGGTCTCAGCTCCCGAAAGCAGCAAAACATTTCCTGGATTGACGTAGACTTATAAAAAATGGTTGTAATTCTAAATTACAAACTTGGAACCCAGCAAAGAAAACATAGAATTTTCACATTTTCAGACTCGCACAACTTTGATTTATATACCAAAAGCATTTTTATTGGACACCATGCTTTAACTGGTGGAGCACCTCATTTGTCTATGGAGGTTTGGTAGAGATACTATACAGAATGTCACTAAAATTCACAGCTTCCCCCCCACCCCACCCAGGACAATCAAGTACCAAGGAAACCAAGCACAGACCAAAAAGGCAGAACTCACTAAAATAAATGTTGCAATACAACAAATCATCCTGTCCATGTGTTTGATGGGATAGTGATTGTCAGTCCGAACTGTTTCATACATTAATGCTGGATGAGTAACTAGATTTGAAATTCTATATTATAAACCTATATATAGGTTTGCGATCAGAACTGTAAAACACATTAACATGCATTCATATTCAGCATTTTACAGTACTTCTACAATTGCTTATAAAATCACCCTCCAACACAATTCAGTACTTTTATATGGGTTTTTTTAAATCACATTTTCTGATTAAATCGAAATAAATGCTTATATTTACAGTACATACTACAAATACAAATTGTTAACCAATTTACCACAGAATTATTGCATTTATTAGCAGCATGGAGACAGAGATATTACAAGGGCTGGGGGCACAAACTTGCTCTTGACATAAACTGGACCACCTTGCGATTTCACTACATGCTGAACTGTCAAAATCATTTGCAGTGCGAGCTCTGTGTACATTGATTTACATTTAATAAAAGTACGTGTTAAATTGAACTAAGTTGGAGGTGGTGTAAAGAGTTGCAAACAGCTTTTCTTTCTTCGCTTCAGTTTGTGACGTTTGAGTCCAGTTGACCTCGATTGCTCTTTTATAGAGATCTGCCAGATCTCTTATTTTTGGGCAAAAATGAAACAACAAAATTGCGGGAACAGGAAGCAACAAATGTAAAAAAAAACACTTTTACATAATTATCTCATTCAAACCTCCAAATGAACAAATATGTCCTGTAAACATGGACTTCAGGAAAGCAGGAGAACAGTATATGACGAACTCTATCGCCCCGATTTTAAACCCCCGCCCGACAAGAACAGGACGTGCGAGGGGTTAAAAATGGTGCCAGGATCCTTACCTCCATGTTCGCACTGACGCCATTCTTACTCCCAGCTTTTGGGAGGCACGAGGGCTTCATAACTGTTCGAACATCAGGGTCCAATGATGCAATTTGGACCCGCCGACAATTTAACCCAGGGCCACATGAGTCAGGCCAGATCGGGGCCCCCACAGACCCAGGAAAGTAAGATTCTCTCTATTTTTGATGGTTTTCTCATGGGCCAGGAGGGCTCCTCCAGGCCTCACAAGGAAACCTTGGGCCACCCCTGCCTGGGACGTTCCCCCCCCCCCACGACCCAATTACCTTATGCCAGGGAGAGTTCTCTCGGTCCTTGGTGATGTCCTCCTGCCGCCCACAATCTCACCAGCCAGGTAGTGATTCCAGCCGGCATTGAGCAGGAGCCTCACTTAAATAATGGAAGAGGCCCGGGGTTAAAATGGCCCGAGGTTCACGCTGGCATGGCTGGGCAAACTTGTCGCTCGCCCTACCCCTCCCTCCAGCCTCTATAGTTACCCTCAGGTTAGGTTTCCTTGGTTAGGAAAGTTGCTCATGGTACCTGCTCCTGATTGCTGTCTAGTGACCACAGACAGAAGTGTTAAATGTGCAGGTGTCAGGAGGGGATAAGATCGGAATGCGTTGCAATGCTCCCTCTTGTTGAATAGCCTGTCAAAACTAACTGTCTAGGCTCACACATCAACAATGTTAACGTGTGCAAAATACTGGTGAGTGCTGTGCGACCATAGAACCGTACGCCAGGAAGGAGTGAACACCTTCAGGAGGCCGGAGATTTCGGGGGAGGGGGGGTAGAAAATAGTCAACGTTAAAAAAAAATTATACAAGAAGGGGCAAACTGGCTAACTGATGTAGGGTAGCAATAATACGATAGCAAAATACTGCAGATGCTGGAAATCCAAAATAACAACAGAAAATGCTGGAAAAACTCAGCAGGCCAGGCAACATCCGTAGAGAGAAATTAAGAGTCGACGTTTCGGGTGAACCCTTTTTCAAAACTGGAAAGGAAATAAAATAGATCGAAGGCTGCCAATGGTTTGCTTGCATCGGAGTACAGAAAGTTAAAAGCTCTGTTCAAGTAGGGAAAATCCATCAGATTTACATTTTCTAAACTGCACTAGGTCAATATGTAACTGTGTTCAACTCCTGAAGTTGTATAAAGCCTAGGCACCTACCAGTTTTCCCAAATTTACAATCATGGATAAATGCAATTTGGATTCCAGATGCCAAATAGAAACTAGAATCATCTGTGCTCTCCTATCAAAATATTTACCGGGTCTCAATGTTCACAGTATAACAAACTTAACAAGGTGCTTTGTGCATTGAGTGCTGTTGGAGTTTTGCTAAGTGGGAGAGTTCGGATAAGTGGGAGGTGAGGGTGTGTTTTTTGCTCTGTTTTGTTCCCCACTCCCAGGCTTAGACAGCACTGCGGAGGCGGAGCAGCGAGACGAGTCAACCAAACAGGCTCCACAGACAGTATTCAAGGAGGAGGTTGGTGATCAGCTGGTTGTTTGGTTTTCTTCCTTCTCTTCTCTTTCATACCTTTAAGTTGGTAAGTCCTATTGAATAGTGGTGTGATATTATCATATATATCCGGGCAGGGTCTTCATAACTAATAAGAAATTAAATTAATTATATAGAATGGAGCAGGTGATGTGTTACTGTTGCGAGATGTGGGAGCCGGTGAACCCCATTGAGGCTCACGGTGATTACATCTGCGACAAGTGTTTGCTGCTAGAGGAACTCAAGTTCCATGTTATGGAGCTTGAGACCGAGCTTCGGACACTGCGACACATCAGGGAGGGGGAGAAGTTCCTGGACTCTGTTTCAGGAGATGGTCACACCTATGAAGTTAATTACTGCAGATGTAGTCCGTGGTCAGGGACAGGACGGTGTGACTACGAGTGAGGAAGGTACAGGGATCCAGGATGTAGTGTTGAAGGAGACGCAGCCCTTGTTCTTGTCCAGCAGGATCGAGGTTCTTACTCCCTGTGAGGGCGGGAGCGGGGACTGCAGGGAGGATGAGCAACCTGGCCACAGCACCGTGGTACAGGGGGCCATTGAAGTGGAGGGAGTAAAAAGAAATGTTGTAGTGGTAGGGGATAGTATCATTAGGGGGATAGATAGGGTTCTCTGCAGTCAAGAGCGGGAGTCCCGAAGGCTGTGTTGCCTGCCTGGTGCCAGGGTTAAGGACATCTCTTCTGGGCTGGAAAGAAACTTGGAGTGGGAGGGGGAGGATCCAGTTGTCGTGGTCCATGTTGGTACAAACGACGTAGATAGGACAAGGAAGACGGTTCTGTTAAAGGAGTATGAGCAGCTAGGGGTCAAATTAAAAAACAGAACCTCAAGGGTAATAATCTCTGGGTTATTACCTGAGCCACGAGCGAATTTGGCTAGGATAAATAAAATTAAAGAGTTAAATGCGTGGCTCAAAGACTGGTGTGGGAGAAATGGATTTTGCTTCTTGGGACACTGGCGCCAGTACTGGGACAGGAGGGAGCTGTTCTGTTGGGACGGACTCCACTTGGCCAGTGCTGGGACTAGAGTCCTGGCGAATCATATAACTAGGGCTGTAGAGAGGGCTTTAAACTAATTAGTGGGGGGGAGGTTTCTAGAGAGCAAATAATAGAAATGACAACAGAGAAGGTCATAGACTTAGGTAGCAGTGGGGGAATTAAAAAACAGAATGTGTCAGGAAGGGACAGAAGGTATGGAGTAAAAAGTAAAGTACTAAAAAGGGAAAAAACAGGAACTAAGTGTTACAAAACATATTTGAAAGTTCTTTATCTGAATGCACGTAGCATTCGTAACAAAATGAATGAGTTAACGGCACAAATAATGACATATGGGTATGATCTTGTGGCCATTACAGAAACATGGCTGCAGGGTGACTATGACTGGGAATTAAACATACCAGGTTATTTAACAATCAGGAAGGACAGGCAGGAAGGGAGAGGAGGTGGGGTGGCTATGTTAATAAAGGAAGGAATCACTATAATAGAGAAATGATATTGGGTCAAAGGAGCAGGATAGTGAAACAGTTTGGGTGGAGATAAGGAATAATAAGGGGAAAAAAACACTAGTGGGTGTAGTCTATAGGCCTCCAAACAGTTGCAACTCTGTTGGACGGAGTATTAATCAGGAAATAGTTGAGGCTTGTAATAAGGGAACAGCTATAATTATGGGGGATTTTAATTATCATATTAACTGGACAAATCAAATTGGGCAGAGCAGCCTTGAGGAAGAGTTCATTGAGTGTATTAGGGATGGGTTTCTTGAGCAGTATGTAACTGAACCGACCAGGGGGCAAGCAACCTTAGATTTGGTCCTGTGTAATGAGACAGGATTAATTAAAAATGTCCTAGTAAAGGATCCCCTTGGAATGAGTGACCATAACATGGTTGAGTTCCATATTCAATTAGAGGGTGAGAAGGTTGGATCTCAAACAAGCGTGCTGAGCTTGAATAAAGGAGACTATGAAGGTATGAGAGCGGAATTAATTAGAGTGGACTGGGAAAATAGATTAAAGGGTAAGATGGTACATGACCAGTGGTGTACATTTAAGGAGTTATTTTACAACTTCCAAAAAAAATATATTCCACTGAGGAAAAAAGGGTGTAAAAGAAAAGATAGCCATCCGTGGCTAAGTAAAGTAATTAAGGATAGTATCCGACTAAAAACAAGGGCATATAAGGTAGCCAAATCTAGTGGGAGGATGGAAGATTGGGAAGTCTTTAAAAGACAGCAAAAAATAACTAAAAGATTGATTAAGAAAGGGAAGATAGATTATGAAAGTAAATTAGCAAAAAATATAAAAACAGACAGTAAAAGTTTCTATAGTTATATAAAAAGAAAAAGGGTGGCTAAAGTAACTGTTGGTCCCTTAGAGGATGAGACCGGGAAATTAATGGTGGGAAACATGGAGATGGCAAAAACACTGAACAATTATTTTGTATCAGTCTTTACAGTAGAGGACACTAAGAATATCCCAACACTGGACAAACAGGGGGCTCTAGGGGGGGGGGGGGAGGAACTAAATACGATTAAAATCACTAAGGAAGTGGTACTTGGTAAAATAATGGGACTCAAGGCGGATAAATCCCCTGGACCTGATGGCTTGCATCCTAGGGTCTTGAGGGAAGTAGCGGTAGGGATTGTGGATGCATTGGTAATAATTTTCCAAAACTCACTGGACTCAGCAAAGGTCCCGGCAGATTGGAAAACTGCTAATGTAACACCCTTATTTAAAAAGGGTAGTAGGCAGAAGGCTGGAAACTATAGACCTGTTAGCCTAACATCTGTGGTTGGTAAAATGTTAGAGTCCATTATTAAGGAGACAGTAATGGGACATTTGGATAAACATAATTTAATAGGACAAACTCAGCATGGTTTTATGAAGGGGAAGTCATGTTTGACAAATTTGCTTGAGTTTTTTGAGGAAGTAACATACAGGGTGGATAAAGGGGAACCAGTGGACATAGTGTATTTAGACTTCCAAAAGGCATTTGACAAGGTGCCACACAAGATTATTGCTCAAGATAAAAAATCACGGGATTGGGGGTAATATTCTGGCGTGGGTGGAGGATTGGCTCTCTAACAGAAAGCAGAGAGTTGGGATAAATGGTTCGTTCTCAGACTGGCAACCAGTAACTAGTGGTGTTCCGCAGGGGTCAGTGCTGGGTCCCCAACTCTTTACAATCTATATTAACGATTTGGAGGAGGGGACCGAGTGTAACATATCAAAGTTTGCAGATGATACAAAGATGGGACGGAAAGTAGTGAGTGAGGAGGACATAAAAAACCTGCAAAGGGACATAGACAGGCTAAGTAAGTGGGCAGAGATTTGGCAGATGGAATACAATACTGGAAAGTGTGAGGTTATGCACTTTGGCAGGAAAAATCATAGAGCAAGTTATTATCTTAATGGCAAGAAACTGGAAAGTACTGTAGTACAAAGGGATCTGGGGGTCCTGGTGCACGAAACTCAAAAAGTTAGTATGCAGGTGCAGCAAGTGATTAAGAAGGCCAATGGAATGTTGGCTTTTATTGCTAGGGGGTTGGAATATAAAAACAGGGAGATATTGCTGCAGTTGTACAAGGTATTGGTGAGACCGCACCTGGAATACTGCATACAGTTTTGGTGTCCATACTTAAGAAAAGACATACTTGCTCTCGAGTCAGTACAAAGAAGGTTCACTCGGTTAATCCCGGGGATGAGGGGGTGGTCATATGAGGAGAGGTTGAGTAGATTGGGACTCTACTCATTGGAGTTGAGAAGAATGAGAGGCGATCTTATTGAAACATATAAGATTGTGAAGGGGCTTGATCGGGTGGATGCGGTGAGGATGTTCCCAATGATGGGTGAAACTAGAACTAGGGGGCATAATCTTAAAATAAGGGGCTGCTCATTCAAAACTGAGATGAGGAGAAACTTCTTCACTCAGAGGGTGGTAGGTTTGTGGAATTTGCTGCCCCAGAAAGCTGTGGAAGCTACATCATTAAATAAATTTAAAACAGAAATAGATAGTTTCCTAGAAGTAAAGGGAATTAAGGGTTACGGGGAGCGGGCAGGAAATTGGACATGAGTCTAGGTTCGGAATGGTCATGGCCCTGTGGGTAGTGGAGTGGGCCCAGGGGCCGGGTAGCCTTGTTCTGCTCCTACTGTGTTCTAATTCTGTGTTAGATTTCAGGAGATGGTTTTATTCCTGTTCCTGGCTGGGGTGGAGATCGCCTTTACAGAAGGTAAGTACTGTAGAAAATATAGGGACAGAGTGATCTCCTGGAAGAATTTCGATCGCCTAGATGGGTCGGAGAGGAATTTCCCAGATTTTTTTCTCCCAAATTGGCCATTGGGTCTTTATCTGGTTTTTCGCCTCTCCCGGGAGATCACATGGGTTCGGGTGGATGCAGAGTGATAGAAGATTTGAGGTTAGGATCAGATCAGCCATGATCTTATTGAATGGTGGAGCAGGCTCGAGGGGCCGATTGGCCTACTCCTGCTCCTATTTCTTATGTTCTTATGTTCTAATGAAACAAGATTTAATAAGAAGTGAAAGCTTTTAACACAATAAACAAAGACTAGACAACATTCATATTTAACAATGGTAACCTTTTTCACATTGTTTGTTGAGCTTTAATGTCCCATTAAAGCTTCTATGTCCAATATAAATCCAATCAGAGTTTTATGGTCCCCTGGAATACAGGCAAAGATCACGAGTTCTAAAAACTGCCATCAATGTCAGTGATGGAACAAAGTAAACGGGTCAAATGTTACGAGAGCATTGTTATTGTGCAGGTTCGATATTCATTCCTTTTGAAAGGAATGACTAGCATATGCTAAAATCAGCACAAATAGGATTCACTACACTTTCATATTAATACTGACTGAAAATCTTCTGCAACATGCTAAATTCCAGCTTCAGGAATTCTTAAGCAGGGAATAGAGTGGGTGGAAGATATGCTACAAGTTACTGGTAAAATAGCTGCCGCAGGAATTTCTTACAAATGTATTAACTATTCATCCACTAATATTGGGAATGATAATTCCTAGACTACTGAATTCCTAGCTGACACCCTCAGCAGGGAATATTCCAGATAAAGTTGATTGTTGGTGGGAGGGTGTTGGTTTTCCATCTTATTTCAGAGTAAAATAATTTCTATTTTTTTAAAATCTTGGGCGTTACTTCAAGTCATATGTTAGGCTGCAGAAACCGCAGCACAAAGACTGCTTCAGAGATCTTGATAAGTACAGCCCCAAGTTGATGTTTGTGTAAATGTCCTTACTTTACATTTCACTGTAGGTTTTCTGGCTCATTTCAGTAGCATGGATCAAGTTGAATAATATTTAAACCATTATAAACAGTGGTGTGGTGACAATTTTAGAAGTGGCTATACTGTAACATAATAACCATAAAGTTCTTTATATGGGAGTCTGGACGTATGTCCTCCCACTCCCAGAAAACTTTGATTTGTGACACTTATTTAGTGCCTTTTCCAGGGTTTTGGAGTACACTTTTCCTTACATATATACGCATAAATACATTCTGATGTGTATACTATTTCATGCTATATAAAAACACGCTATGCAACAAAAGCACACAAATATGTTTTTCTGATAACTCAGTGATTTTATCTAGTGACTAGCTAAGTGGTACAAAGGAGGATGAGTAGCCGACCAGCTAGTCCATTATCAGCCCACCAACCTGCATCCCACATACACCACAGCCAGCTATTGCTAGCTGGCCAGGAAACAGCAGGCAGCCACCAGAAGCCACCCATCCACTAGCAGCAGGCAGTCAACCACAGCCAGCCAGTAGAAGCCACCCATCCACCATCACCAGCAGCCAAGCCAAGCCACAGTCAGTCAACCATCCAGTAGCCAGCTGAAAGGATAGAGCTAAGAACTAGCCTGGGTGGGAGGTGGAGAGAGAGGGAGAGGGATTGAGGTAGAGGGAGAATGAAAGAGAAAGGGGGAGAGAGGAAGAGAGGGGAAGGGAGCGAGGGGGGAGAGAGATAGAGGGAGAGATAATGGCCCAGAAATTTGGGTCTCCACGGGTGAGTACGCACGGGGTACTCACCCATAAGCCCAATGGAAGTGCCGGTTTCCTGCATGCACGGGAAACCGGCACTTCCGTTCCCCTGAAAGAAGGGGTTGAAAGGTCAAACGTGTGCGCAGGAGAGGCTGCGCGTGTGCATCGAACTTACGTTTTTTTTGCAGGTTTTCCCGGGAGGGTAAGTCTCCAGAAGTTACACATTTAAAAAGCAGGCGTAAGGCCTGCTTTTTACAAAGTAAGTGGCGAATTAATTAAAATTAAAACATTTTTTCCACAGGTTTATTATTTTTAAATACTTTAAAGAAAGGTAAGTTTATTTTTAGCCCCGTTAGAAAATAAAATTATTATTTTTTTTAAATTTAAATTATTGTTTAATAGTTATTTCATGTAATTTATAGTTTATTTAAAAAATGTGATTTAAAAAAAAATTATTTGAAGATTTAGTGATGTTTTGGGGCTTATAGTATTTATAAGTTTGACAGCCCTTCCTGTCAAACTTATGAATGAAGCGTTCCCTGCTCTGATTGGCTCCCCATGGCCCACGTGATCCCAGGGGACGCATCGAACTAACTGCGCCCCTGGGATACGCAAGCACTGCGCGCCGGCAGATGGAGCAGGCCCAGGATCGGAATTCCACGGGGACCCACAGCTCAACGGCCGGCGCGCAAGATAAGTGCAGGTCGGGGGCTTACACCCGCGGGAAGCCCTCGACCCGAATTTCTGGGCCATTGAGTCGGAGGTCTGTGGGAAGAGTTTTGGATTGACCTGTGGAATAAATTGGAAAACATACTGACAAAAATTAATTGCTGCAATTATTACTGCTCATCAGGGACGCAGTGGAGGATTGAGTGCAAAGTCACACCACCAGTCAAATGTAGTTCATGATGCCAGAAAAAAGTACATCAAAGTGAGGTCACGGCACTCCATGCTGCCGTTCCTTTCCTGTGTTTCTCCTCTCCTGTTTCTGGTTCATTATAGTATAGCTGGGGGTTACTTGCGGCCCATCTCCCACTCACTTATCATTCAACACCTATGGGATGCTGGAGAACATGGAAATGAAAGACAGATTGATTGATTAATTTATTACATTTTTAAAAAAGCAGATGGGCCTAGAAATTGGCCCACTTCCACCACGAGTCACCAGTGCGATCCAGTCTAAAAATGGCGGCCGCCACTCTAGCGCTTCTGTGGCGCGGGACTTGGTGGCTGCCATTTTGGTGAGTGCTTAGCACTGCCGATAGAAAATTAAGAGAGGGTGAAGTCAGTTGGCGTGCAACGCCGACTTAACAACCTCAGAGAACTTGAACCTTAGCGCGGAGCTCAGCTCAGGGTCCTAAGCTGGTCATGAAAAAATAGCATTCAGCAGACTCTCAGAGGCACTGTCAGCACCTCTTAAAGGGACACACACATCTTTCAGGTAAGTTTGTATTTAAGCTTTTGGACTGGATTTTTAAAATTTTATTTAAATAGTGGCGTGCTGCCGTGCTGCAATACATGTTAAAAGTTTTTTTTAAAAGAGTGCAGGGAGCGCTGCTAGATGCTTGCAAGGCCTCGGATCCCTTTAAGACAGAAAATGCTGAAAATACTCAGCAGGTCAGGCAACATCCGTGGAGAGAGAAACAGAAGTTCATATCTCAGGTTGAGATGCTGCCTGACCTGCTGAGTATTTCCAGCATTTTATGCTGTCATTTCAGATTTACTGCATCCGCTCGCAGAGGGATGAGGAAGACACAAAAGAGGAAGACGCAGAAGAGGAAGAAGCAGAAGGAAGGATGCAATCCAGACAGCCCCTTTCTGGCCGGGATATCCGGGATGGAATGACCTGCCTGCGGTACCAGTGACAACAACCCCAATTTCCCTTTCAACATTTGTCTCACACCTTATCTTCCGTTACTGACCATCACAGCGTCCTCTTGGCCACGATGCTGAAATAAAAGCCACCACAAAGCAAATGTTCCAATCTAACTTCATCCATCTATCCATCCAATATGACATCATGAAATCAACTCATCACCCTTATGCATTCTCTTAGTTACTGTCTTGTGTATGTTTTTGCCTATCCTACTGATATCATGTAGTGCTACCCCAGTAGCTGCTGCATGGCTGGTGGAAGGCTGCTGACTTTCAGTGGGGGACACTGCAAATGCCTTGCTGGTGGACCTTGAGGAGCTGGTGCCTGAGAGTGTCAAATTGAGTGACGTTGTTGTTTCTTCTTCACTCTCCTCTCCCTCTTCTTGGTCAACCACTGGCTGGGCAGGCTGCATTTATTGGATGTGTGAAATGAGTACGGCACAAGGGTAGAGTTGTGGTGAGGGAAAGCAAGAGGTGCATGCCAGAAGGAGGATAACATATGAGGATACCAGCATCTTGTATCCTTTCAGCCTCGCAGCTGGTCAAGGGTTCAGTCATGCCTCCTGCCAAGAATGGCTTGCACCATCTCCTCCAAGGGGGTGAGGTGAGGCTAGGAATGGGAGATGTGCCTCGTGATTGATGCAGATTTGTTGGTAGGAGTGATTGGGTGAAGGTGGGAGGCGTGCATTGAGAAGTGTGTGAGGCTAGTGATGCAGTTGGTAGGAGACGGCTTTTGAAGATGCATTCACTGACTTTGACCACTGGTCTGAGGTCATGAGGCTTCTTTGGACACTGGAGCCAGGTGGTGGGGGCAACACTGCTGGCAGGGACGGCTTCGGAGATGTGGTCCCACATTGTTCTTTCTGGAGTGCCTCCTGGCCCCTATGAGTAGAGGACCTCTCTTGAAGTGTTGACCCCTGCAGAAAGCTGAATTGCTGCGTGGGCTGGGTGCGCCTTCCCTGGCTTGCTCAGCCATGTGCGTTAGCGCTGAAGCACTTTTCCCATTTTTTGAGGTTCGGAAGGGAATTCAGCTTTAAGAGCTGAAGACTCCCATTTGGGAATTCTTTTTAATGTTAATTTTTTTTTTCCAGAATGCAGTTGAACTGTAAGGTCTGAAAATTGCAAACTTTTACATCATTTTTATCATTTCAGAAGGCACTGTCTCTTTAAGAAAACAATGCATTGCCCTTTTAACACCCCACAGTGCTTTGTGAAATCAGGCTGTGCAAAGCAGCAATGCTGCTTGTGGACACCAGCACCAATTTTTCGGTCCTGCCAGCACCACCATTTTCAGTGGCCGTTAACCCCCCCCCCCCCCGCCGGCACCAACAGCTTTGGTAGCGGTCACAAATTTCTAGGCCTTGGAATTTCTAAGAAAGAATGAAAGACTTCCATTTATATAGCGATATACTGTCTGCACTGTGACACTGAGTAATACGGAGGTGGGGTGTTGGGCGCGGTGAGGTGTTGGAAGCGGTGAAAATGAACGCAATTTTGGGACGCGAGCGAGCACTGGTTCGTCTATTTGGCTGTCACACAAAAGTTACTGAGGAACCCTCCCACCTTCGATTAACGTTAATACTCATAATAAAATACACTTCAGAATTATTTTTATTTAATGGTTGCAAAGTTATTTCAGGAGATAAATGTTCTTTTTTGTTAACTGGTATATCATTGAAAGTTTCTGACCTTCTGTTGGATTAAAGTAAACATCTTGCAGTGTAAAGAAGAACTTGCATTTATATAGCGCCTTTCATGACCTCAGGACATCCCAATGTTTTTCACAGCCAATTAAGTACTTTAGTGTAGTCAGTGCTGTCATGTAGGCAAATGCAGCAGCCAATTTGTGCACAGCAAGCTCCCATAAACAGCAATGAGATAAATGATCAGATATTGTTTTAGTCATGTTGGTTGAGGGATAAATATTGACCAGTACATCAGGAGAACTCCCCTGCGCTTCTTCGAGAAGTGCCATGGCTATTTTTATGTACACCAGAGAGAGCAGGCAAGACCTCAGTTTAACGCCTCATCAGAAATAGTTGAAAAATGTCATGTAAATGAAGAATCGAATATTTCTTCAGTTAGATGCAGTATTTACCTTTTCCTGACGTGTCCTTGTAACTGATTTTTAAACTTGGTTTGATTGATCACAAACGCAACTCATTGAGGCCCATTCTGGTTAAACATTTCTGGTTCAACATTTCCTCTAAATTGTTAAGTATCTTTTGAAACATCAATGGAACAAACACTTTGTTCAGTCAAAACAAAACTGGTTTGGATGACTAAATTACTTTGGATAAATCAAGAGTTCAGATAACCAGATGTACGAAAATACTTTCATTTTCCATTTTGCAACCGTTTATGGGGGGGGGGGGGGGAGGAAGGAAACATTCAAAAAAATGAGGCAATTCAATGAGCCAATTAAAAAGCACATTTTACTTAAATATATTAGTCGTTCTCATTTCTACTTTGTAAATTCATTTCCTCTTCGTATACCTGCAGTGTTTAATCAGTAACAGCTAAAGTACAAAGGATAGCTTTTATGAAGCCTTTATATTGAGGGTAATTAAAGGCATTATTGCTACAACCTGCCATTTTCACTGGGTTTGTATGATGATGACGACGTCTGAAAAACAACAGCAAATAATTCTAGATTCTTACAGCAGCCAATGACAGTCTTCCAATAGGTCAAAGAGGTTTCAACACGTCGGCGCCCAGTTCCAGGTGCGAAGGTGACGATTCAGCTGCAACGTGCGCCCGAACCAGGAGGCCCGAGGCCAGCTTGAAATCATGCCTCGGACCCAATTAATATTAATTGGACAAACTGCCGGCGCCTGTCGCAGAAATAAGTATCTGGCCTTTTGCCTCACCTGATAAATCCCGGGAGGGGTAGCTGGATTGGAATGGAGGGGGCAGGGGGTGGGGTTAGCGACCGGGACACTGTGGAATCGCGGGAGTATTCCAGCTCTGCCGCAGTGATATCAAATTTACATACACAAGGGGCCTAACGCCGATTTTAGGTGGCTGCCAGGGACACCTGAAAATTGGGTAGGATGTTTTTCAGGCATCATTGGTCCCCAAAATTGACTCCACTTGTGCCCGTTTTACGCACTCCTGCTCCTCCTGGCCCCACAAAGAAAAGTTTTAAAGTTACCTGGAAAGGCCCCTTTGGTCTGCAGACCTGGTTGCAGTTGCCAAGGTAAACGCAGCAGGCGCCCTGCTCTCTTCCGGGTTCAGCCAGCATCAAGCTCCTACTGATGTAATAGGACCCTGATGTGCACACATGTGTGAGACTCCAGCAAAACTCATATGCCTGAAAAATCAGGCTTTTTTTAAATGGTAAGAGAGGGGGAACAAAGTGGGTATTTCACCCATCCCATTTTAACTGCCTGCCTACCAGGTATTCTGCCAGGCAGGGGAAGTTAAAAATTCCCCTCAAAGAATTTGATGTGATCTGAAAAATATTGCTCAAATATTACTGTCAACACTTCAGATAGAAACAGCGATTTAAGACAATAATCACAGGACAATTAAAACATTAATAGCCCTCATTTTAGTAATTTTGAAATGAGTATATAAGGCACCCGCAGAGGGTACTTTGCTATTTCAGTGCACTCCGAGGACAGCACTTCTTTCCTCCAGGTAACAAGAGTGACAGACTCACCTTGGACTCACCCACACCTGGGGAGGGGGTCTGAGACACAGAAGGCAGTTACCTGGTTGGTGAGGGGCTCTGATCTGGGCAGAGGGGGGTTTTAAGTGACAAGCCTCTGCTATATCAGTGGAGGTCAGAGACAGCGAGCCCATCATGGCAGTCACTCTATTACATGGAAAAGGGAATCAGGGTGAAGGTGTGTGTGTGAACATGCAGTCACTATCTGACTTCACCTCCCCTATTCAAGATGCTAGTCCTGTTGGGGTACGAGGTGCTTCTCTACTTTTTAAACTTAGCAATAGAATCACAATATTCATCAAGCAGTCAATTAAGACAAGATACTTCACTAATGACCATCAACATTTTCTCCAGCTTACTACAGTTAAGCTAGAGATCTTACTACAACTTCCTGTTGCTGCTTCAATTTCTTTTCATGTTTGACAAGTACCTGAACACATGCAAATCTGCACAGTTGCTAAAATGAGAATGTGACCGAGAAATATTTAAGTGTCTAGCAAATGCATCTTCGTGGACTAAGACTTATACCAGCTGAGCTCTACTTAAATAACTTTGTTTACATTAACAAAGGAAAAATGATTAGAATCAAGAGAGAATAAAAATACCTTTTTTAAAAAATCAAGACCAACTGAGGTTGCCATGCCTTCACCACAGACATCATAATCTTAAAGTTTGGAAGAGTTTAAATCCACTTAAAGAAAAACAGCTTCGAGATATCAAATTTCAGTGGTTAGGTTATCCAGTTTATAAGAAGCTCTGGCTTTCCCACAATTTATCCAAATGAATTGTTTCCACCCTTCCCACATTTCCTTCCTAAAATGGTTACCAAGCAAGGACCAACGTGCTCCTCAACCCGACCCTCTAAGTGAGATAGCACATCGCTCGATTCGTGCTACCGGGCAAGACCTATTTCACCCTCATGGTTTCTGTAATAGTGAGAAAAGCACAAATGTATGTCCCAGAGGTCGCATTGTAATAGGAACTTGCCGGTAAAGACAACAGCTTCTCATTACACACACTGTCATATGGTGCAAAAGTGCTCCACAGTATTCTAGAACACACAGCATCACATCGGTTGTAAATTTTATCTACATCTATGAAAGATTGAATGCAAAAGTTGGAAAGATGCAACATTTATTACAGAATTACACCTTTACACGACTGTTCTTTTCATTAGTGGACATCCAGCCCCCTGTGAATGGGAATGGAGATACAATTTCCATCTTCAGTTTGCTGTTTACATTAAGAGGTAATCTCACTGATAGCACCATTTAAGCAAAGTCAGAAAGAATGATTCTTGTTTTCAAAACTACCATGATATTTTGTTGTTTAAACATCAAATGGCAATATAATTGGGGAAACTGGCTGAGAGAAATAATGGAAACAAACACAGATCGAACAACAGTACTCATTCTCCTTTGGATGCTTCCAGTTTTTCTCTGCAGATTAATTCAGTTTTCCCACACACTGGACTCGATGACACTGCCCAGCCAGTAACCGCCCTCCACCGAATGAGGTCAACAGCACTCCCATTTCAAATTTTAAAAATGACTGGAATAAAAATTAAAAATGAGTTTAAAGGGGCAGCGAGCATGAGATTTCCCTTTTGAAATGGTGCAAATTCATTACTCTGTTTATGGGGTTCTGTTGCTCGCCCATTATCCATGTAATGTCATTACAAATTCCCCAAAGAACTGCAATAGCACATTTAAGTCTCTGCTCCAGGTCAGTACACTCAGGCTAAACAGCAGCAAGTCAAATTAAATGTGTGCGTGGTGGTTTTTGATCAGCATTAATTATTTATTAATGAAATCTAAAGATCACTCTTACACCAACAAAAGCTTGAAGACCATTCGAGAAATACTCCCATATACTCCGATTAAAATGTGATTCGTTGGTCTGGCTGAGTTTTTTTTTAATCTACAAACTACCACGCAAGATAAATAGATTACACAATCAAACCAATACCTCACAGGGCAGTAAAAACAGCATGGCAAGGCAGATGGAGCATACATTTGCAATCTTGGACAGCTGCAGCTTTAACTCATCCTGGTAGCAAGTCATTCAATGCTGCAAGTCCCCGCCCTAACACGCCTCTTTTTATATGCATTAAAGCAGAAGCACAAGGTGACTAGGAGAGCTCTAAAACTTTACTTTACATCTTGCTTCACAGTTCATCAAACTGAATGAAAAATTAATGTGGCGATTAGTAATATCGTAAGAATTTGTGACTACTTATTAAATATAGAGACATTCATAGTTAGCTTTCAATGGCCGAGTTCAATGTATATATGCTCTTTACTTAGACCATTCAACTCCGGTACTGTATCATGTTGTAACAAGCAGAGAAATTCACAGTAAGCAACAAGGACTAGTGACACATCACTGACTTTGCTGCCAAGATGTCTCAGTTGGTATTGGTGGCAGCAACAGGCTGCGTGAGTACCAGAAACCAGCTGTTGTCTCTGTTGCTGCAGGAGCTGCAGTATTACCGGGATTGCCACGGTGGGAACAGTATCAACAAGTTCCCAGACCAGATACCGTCACCGTGCTGAGCCAGTTAGTGGAAAGAGCATGCTGGTTCGCCAACAAGCTCCCACAGCCTGAATAAAAGAACGAGGGGCTGTTTACAGTGGATCAAAACTAATAGCCGGATTTATCTATTCTTTCGGGAGTGAGGAGAGGCGGGATGAAAGATAAACCTGCTTTACATCACAGCTGCGTAACCCCTCATCCGTCAGGAGTATTGCTACCAGGGAAGGAAGGCCCTTTTCTTTTGTCAAGTATAAATCTGCTCAACAATTCCATGGGGAGTGCAGAGCGGAAACATGGGAAAGAGAATCATATTTGCATCAGCAAAGTTTATGCACCTTAGCTCTAAAGAGTGGATAAAGCATACATTAAAAATCGGTCAAAATGCCAGGAGTTCCCACTGTATGAATTGTTCACATTAAATAGAAAATACAATGACACAACCTAGAGTGAATATTCTGTTCTTTGAAAGACTCATCACCAATAATTCATACCAACTTTATTACTGCTTTTACTTAACCTTAAGTCATTCACAAGCCAGTGAGGATTTAAATGCATTTTAACATGATTTAGGCTGCGAGTAAGAGGCTGCCTGCTTTTTTTCTGCCCTGTGTTAACATAATCAAGAAGAAAAATTTATGACAAAAATGACAGGCCTAGCTTAAATTACATAAATGCAGTCAGTACTTAACATCAAAAGGAAAGCTGGTTTGAACAGTTTCACAGTCTTTTGAGGGCGGGTGGGCTCTCTCTCTCTCTCTGAATTGGCATCCACAGGTGCCATCTTACAGCAGGTGCTGTCAGAATTCAGCAATGCTGAATAATGGGATGGAGGCAGAGCTAGAGCTCTGATGTGAAGCTGGCCTTAAACTACCTTCACATCATCAAGTGTCTTCTGCGGTGCAGTGCAAGGTGGTCCGAGCGGGAAAAGCTCCGGTCACAGTCCGAGCATTTGAAAGGCTTAACGCCCGTGTGCTTGCGGAAATGCCTCGTCAGCTCGTCGGAGCGTGCAAACTTCCATGTACAGCCTTCCCAGGTGCATCTGTAGGGCTTCTCTCCTAGAAAGGCAGAATAAAATGTTAATTGTTGCGCAACTTTAATAAGCAGCATTCCAAGGCTACACAGCACCTTTACCTGGATCCTCAGGAACACCTGAGACAATTCAAATAGTGCAACATGGGAGTTAATTCACCACTTACCAAATAAGAAAAAGGATCAAAGAGAAGGTATGTATTATGGCACCATTAAAGCCACACACCCCAATTCCCTTTTGTACTGTAATATATGTTTATATATCTTATTTTAAGGTAAGGAATAATAAGGGGAAAAAAACACTAGTGGGTGTAGTCTATAGGCCTCCGAACAGTTGCAACTCTGTTGGACGGAGTATCAATCAGGAAATAGTTGAGGCTTGTAATAAGGGAGCATCTATAATTATGGGGGATTTTAACTATCATATTAATTGGACAAATCAAATTGGGCAGGGCTGCCTTGAGGATGAGTTCATTGAGTGTATTAGGGATGGGTTTCTTGAGCAGTATGTAACTGAACCGGCCAGGGGGCAAGCAACCTTAGATCTGGTCCTGTGTAACGAGACAGGATTAATTAAAAATGTCCTAGTAAAGGATCCCCTTGGAATGAGTGACCATAACATGGTTGAATTCCATATTCAATTAGAGGGTGAGAAGGTTGGATCTCAAACAAGCGTGCTAAGCTTGAATAAAGGAGACTATGAAAGTATGAGAGCGGAATTAAGTAGAGTGGATTGGGAAAATAGATTAAAGGGTAAGACGATACATGATCAGTGGTGTACATTTAAGGAGTTATTTTACAACTTCCAAAAAAATATATATTCCACTGAGAAGAAAAGGGTGTAAAAGAAAAGACAGCCGTCCGTGGCTAAGTAAAGAAATTAAGGATAGTATTCCACTAAAAACAAGGGCATATAAGGTAGCCAAATCTAGTGGGAGGATAGAGGATTGGGAAAACTTTAAAAGACAGCAAAAAAATAACAAAAAGATTGATTAAGAAAGGGAAGATAGATTATGAAAGTAAATTAGCAAAAAATATAAAAACAGATAGTAAGAGTTTTTATAGTTATATAAAAAGAAAAAGGGTGGCTAAAGTAAATGTTGGTCCCTTAGAGGATGAGACCGGGAAATTAATGGTGGGAAATATGGAGATGGCAAAAACACTGAATGAATATTTTGTATCAGTCTTTACAGTAGAAGACACTAAGAATATCCCAACACTGGACAAACAGGGGGCTATGGGGGGGAGGAGCTAAACACGATCAAAATCACTAAGGAAGAGGTACTTGGTAAAATAATGGGACTCAAGGCGGATAAATCACCTGGACCTGATGGCTTACATCCTAGGGTCTTGAGGGAAGTGGCGGTAGGGATTGTGGATGCATTGGTAATAATTTTCCCAAACTCCCTGGACTCAGCAAAGGTCCCGGCAGGCTGGAAAACTGCTAATGTAACGCCCTTATTTAAAAAGGGCAGTAGACAGAAGGCTGGAAACTATAGACCGGTTAGCCTAACATCTGTGGTAGGTAAAATATTGGAGTCCATTATTAAGGAGACAGTAACAGGACATTTGGATAATCATAATGTAATAGGACAAAGTCAGCATGGTTTTATGAAGGGGAAGTCATGTTTGACAAATTTGCTGGAGTTCTTTGAGGAAGTAACATATAGGGTGGATAAAGGGGAACCAGTGGACGTAGTGTATTTAGACTTCCAAAAGGCATTTGACAAGGTGCCACACAAAAGATTATTGCTTAAGATAAAAAATCACGGGATTGGGGGTAATATTCTGGCATGGATAGAGGATTGGCTATCTAACAGAAGGCAGAGAGTTGGGATAAATGGTTCATTCTCGGACTGGCAATCAGTAACTAGTGGTGTTCCACAGGGGTCAGTGCTGGGTCCCCAACTCTTTACAATCTATATTAACGATTTGGAGGAGGGGACCGAGTGTAACATATCAAAGTTTGCAGATGATACTAAGATGGGAGGGAAAGTAGTGAGTGAGGAGGACATAAAAAACCTGCAAGGCGACATAGACAGGCTAAGTAAGTGGGCAGAGATTTGGCAGATGGAATACAATACTGGGAAGTGTGAGGTTATGCACTTTGGCAGGAAAAATCGTAGAGCAAGTTATTATCTTAATGGCAAGAAACTGGAAAGTACTGAAGTACAAAGGGATCTGGGGGTCCTGGTGCACGAAACTCAAAAGGTTAGTATGCAGGTGCAACAAGTGATTAAGAAGGCCAATGGAATGTTGGCTTTCATTGCTAGGGGGATAGAATATAAAAATAGGGAGGTATTGCTTCAGTTGTACAAGGTATTGGTGAGACCGCACCTGGAATACTGCATACAGTTTTGGTGTCCATACTTAAGAAAAGACATACTCGCTCTCGAGTCAGTACAAAGAAGGTTCACTCGGTTAATCCCGGGGATGAGGGGATGGACATATGAGGAGAGGTTGAGTAGACTGGGACTCTACTCATTGGAGTTCAGAAGAATGAGAGGCGATCTTATTGAAACATATAAGATTGTGAAGGGGTTGGATCGGGTGGATGCGGGGAGGATGTTCCCGATGATGGGTGAAACTAGAACTAGGGGGCATAGTCTTAGAATAAGGGGCTGCTCTTTCAAAACTGAGATGAGGAGGAACTACTTCACTCAGAGGGTGGTAGGTCCATGGAATATGCTGCCCCAAAAAGCTGTAGAAGCTACATCATTACATAAATTTAAAACAGAAATAGACAGTTTCCTAGAAGTAAAGGGAATAAAGGGTTACGGGGAGCGGGCAGGAATTTGGACATGAGTCTAGGTTCGGATCGGTCATGGCCCTGTGGGTAGCGGAGCGGGCCCAGGGGCCGTGTAGCCTGATCCTGCTCCTATTTCGTGTGTCTAATTCTGTTAGATTCAGGAGATGGTTCTGTGATAGTAGATTGGCGGTTAGGATCAGATCAGCCATGATCTTATTGAGTGGCGGAGCAGGCTCGAGGGGCCAATTGGCCTACTCCTGCTCCTGTTTCTTCTTTCTTATGTTCTTATTATTAACAATCTTACCACTGGATGCAATTCCTGTCTGCACAACTGGAATCCTTCCATTAAAGTTTTTACTTGAAGGCCTCAGCCTTCTCCTCAACTTTGCAGTCTGAGCATGTGCAATACATCTAATTTTCCAAGATGCACCAGTACCAGTCACTGTACTGGTGGAATATTTTTCTTTAGCTTTGAGTACTTGCTGCTCAGTAGCTTTTCTTAAGTAATTATGAAAAACAAAAGGACAAATTTCAAAAGCTGTATCAGGTGTGAGAGAGAAAAGAATGACTGTTGTGATTACACGCCTATCGCAGCTTTTGTTTTGTGTTCTTTGAAAGTATTATGCTGAAAGAGAGAAAAACATGCACCCGAGTGCAAGCTTTCCTTCAATTAATGTTCCATTTAGTTTCACTTTTGTGGCCACATTTGCACTTCTACATGCACGTAATTATGCCTCTTTAATCACAAGTTACTACAGGCAAACTTCTTCACCCCCTGACCCACCACACAAATGCCGTGAAATAAAGACTCGTGTTCGATGTTTTCCAATAAGTCGCTTGCTAAAAGTGCAGTGATTAACTCCTCTGAAAGCTCAGTGAGTAAAAGAAATGGGTGTTGTGTTACTGAACCACAGAGGCCAAGAAGTTCGAGGCTCAAGCTCTGGTCTGTACATAAAGCAATGACGGGGGATCAGCTTAGCTTCAGTATCCCTGGGCTGAGGAATGGGGACAGAGGAAACAAGTGGAGAAAGACAGCCAGAGTTTCTGCTTCAGACTGCTACAGAATAATGCCTGGCAAAAAAAGTGCACACATTGGTGTTGGGCAAGGACAGGATCGAACTTCTTTTGTGATACCTTCATGTCTAGGCTCACAATGAGAATGTCATGGTGGGTGAGGTAATGGAGGACTACCAGCTTCCATGGAACAATAACCCAGCGCCAGTAAGCACCTTCAGAAGAGATGGGGAGAAAATTGGGGGTTGGTGCATGGGGCAAAGGTAGAGGAGGGAGGTGGGAAAGAAACGTGCTCAGTTATTAACAGTTCAAATTTACATCTCAAAACCTCTGGTCCACTGAACGATATGATGGGCTGAACAGACAGAAAGAAAGAACTTGCATTTATATAACGCCATTCATGTCTTCAGGATGTCCCAGAGTGCTTTACAGCCAATCATTGAGGTGTAGTCTCAATGGGTGGAAGCTCGTGTGGAGCATAAACGCCGGCATAGACCAGTTGGGCCGAATGGCTTGCTTCTGTGGTATAGACTCTATGTAGTCACTGTCGTTTTATAGGCAAATGCAGAACAAATAGTAATGGCCAGTTAATCTGTTTTGGCGATGTTGCTTGATGGGTAAATATTGGCCAGGATGCTGGAAGAACTCACCAGCTTTTCTTCAAAAAGTGCCACAGGATCTTTTACAGCCAAGTGGATGGGGTGTCGGTTTAACATCTCATTCAAAAGACAGCACCTCCGACAGTGCAACATTCCCTTAGTACTGAACTGGTGTCAGCCTAGATTATGTGCTTAAGTCCTGCAGTGAGGCTTGAACCCACAACCTTCTAATTCAGAAATGAGAGTGCTACTAATTTATGACCGTGCTTAACCCACGATCACATTAGTTAAATGGTCCAGTAACAAAGGAATAATATTAATTTGGGAATGAAAGAAAGTATGGGTCTGACATTTTAACCCCTTGATCATTTAACACAAGGCTCAGTATTACTTATCAGGATTCATTAATATTTTTTATTTTGTAACCTAATTTGGGAGCGGACTTAAAGAATAAAACCGACAATAGCAGGCCATACTATAAACCTGCTCCTAGCAGCTAGGGGAACGATTAATTGTCCCTCACAATCTTGGAAATAGGAACCTTTTCAACTATTTAAGGCTGAAGAAAAGCCTCATTACTGAAAGGAAAGAACACAGAAACGGAAGTTCCAGCTCTGTTGGTGGATATTGACAGTGTATAGTTGTCATACTAAATGAAAGACGAGTGCAGTGCACAGCCGGTCAGGAAGTGACACAAACCCACAATAATAATGTAGTGACTACTCAAGCAAGGCAATGAACAGAAATCCTGCTATCATAGAGGCTGCTGATCTAACATTCCCCATCATGTGTTCACCCTCCCCATAGAAAATGAATATCATCAAATTAGGACAGACTGTGGAGGTGGGAGCTACCTTAATACTCTGCAAACCTCATCACCTTGTACTGACACGACAATGCAGACAAACGGGAAACTGTTCAACCTCCATCGCCTCCAGTCCAGATCCAAGGTCGTCCCATCCTCTGTCATCGAATTACAGTATGCAGACGATGCTTGCGTCTGCGCTCACTCGGAGGTCGAACTCCAAACCATCGTAAACACCTTCACCGAAGCGTACAAGAGCATGGGCCTTACACTAAACATCCGTAAGACAAAGGTCCTCTACCAACCTGCCCCCGCCACACAGTGCTGCCGCCCGATTATCAAAATCCACGACAAGGCCTTGGACAACATGGACCACTTTCCATACCTCGGGAGCCTACTGTCAACAAGGGCAGACGTCGACGACGAAGTCCAACACTGCCTTCAATGTGCCAGTGCAACCTTCGGTCGCCTGAGGAAGAGAGTGTTTGAAGACCAGGACCTCAAACCCGGCACTAAGCTCATGGTCTACAGGGCAGCAGTGATACCTGCCCTGCTGTATGCCTCAGAGACATGGACCATGTACAGCAGGCACCTCAGAGCACTGGAGAGGTACCACCAACGCTGCCTCCGCAAGATCCTGCAAATCCATTGGCAGGATAGGCGCACCAACGTCAGTGTTCTTGCTCAGGCCAACATCCCCAGCATCGAAGCTCTGACCACGCTCAATCAGTTCCGATGGACGGGTCACATTGTCTGCATGCCCGATACGAGACTCCCAAAACAAGCTCTCTACTTGGAGCAAGAGAGCCCCAGGTGGGCAGAGGAAACGCTTCAAGGACACCCTCAAAGCCTCCTTGAAAAAGTGTAACATCCCCACTGACACCTGGGAATCCCTGGCCCAAGACCGCACAAAGTGGAGGAGAAGCATCCGGGAAGGCGCCGAATACCGAGTCTCTTCACCGGGAGCAAGCGGAAGCCAAGCGCAGGCAACGCAAGGAGCGCACGTCAACCCAAGCACCCCACCCACCCGCCCCTTTAACCACCGTCTGCCCCACCTGTGACAGAGACTGTAGGTCCCGCATTGGACTCATCAGTCACCTGCGAACTCATTTTTAATGTGGAAGCAAGTCATCCTCGGTTCCGAGGGACTGCCTAAGAGAGAGAAGAGCTTTGTGAAAAAATGCAAATTATTCCACGTAACCAAGATCCTTTGCATAGAAGTTACTAGCATAGGCATAACACAAGTATAAGGAATTTCACTTTTTTCTGCTGTTTTCCGACCTGCAGAGGAAACATCTCGAGGAGTTCCACTATATTAACCACTTCACTAAATTCTGCTCCGTGTGAGATTCCTTAAGCTTTTGTTTCCAGATTTAACATACACTTGCAAAGTTTACCAGTTGTCCTCACTATAGGTTCAAATAGGTCGAACATACATTTGTGGGAAACAAGACTTAACTCTCACATTGGCCATCCATCAAGTAAATAAGCCGTAGAAAAGGGAAGCACTAACAAACCCCTCATGGTGATCGAGTACTGTACTAGATGTGCCTCCATATAGCATATGATCCAAGGCACTTGGCAAAACATTTACTTTTGCAGGTAAACTTCTGAAAGTTACTATTTTTGACAAAGGCCAGAGTCCACTTTCATAGAACAAGTCTACCATTTCTTTTTTCCTATGTGCAATCATGTCTTGTAAAAAAGAAAACAGGTAAAATCATAAAAACATTTGTTGACTAGCAGATGTGGCATTTCCAAAGCCTGTACAATTTGAAAACTTATAAACACATTTACAAATTCCTATAATGTCCCAATCCTTTCAGCAAAATGTTCTATGATCGCCCTGTCTAAACACAGCTCTTTTCACTTTTATTAGTTTAATCCACATCCATTTTAACTGACCTGCTTCAAGAATCTAATAAAGTACAGCACTGTTTGATCTGCCTATCTGAACTGAGAGACTACTACGTCTGCCAACCACAAACAGATACAACCACTTTTGTATCTTAGCAACATCTGAAGTAGAACACAAACAAAAGATTTTATAACTGGGTTTAATGTAAAAGGTATCTGTAACTCTATCATGGAGTTCAATCAAACTCCAAAGTCAGTCTACAACACATCCCTCAATACAGTATCTGGCAGGTTCACATTTATCTGACTAGAATTCACTTGATCAATTTAGGAGGCGGGGGTGATGCAACACCTGCCCTTTCACCTTCTCCCTGCCACTGTCCAGGACCCCAAACACTACTTCCAGGTGAAACAGCGATTTACTTGTACTTCGTGCAATTTAATATACTGTATTCACTGTTCACGATGCAGTCTCCTACATTGGGGAGACCAAATGCAGATTGGGTGACTGCTTTGCGGAACACCTCCGTTCAGTCCGCAAGCATGACCCTGAGCTTCCGGTCGTCTGTCACTTTAATTCTCCGCTCCACTCCCAACACCTCTGTCCTCAGCCTCTTGCACTGTTTCAACGAAGCTCAACATAAGCTCGAGGAACAGCACCTCATCTTTCTATTAGGCACTTTACAGCCTTCTGCACTCAACATCGAGTTCAGCTATTTCAGACCATAACCTCTGCCCCTATTTTTTCAGATGGCAGCTGTGGATGATTCTGCTATACCCATTTACACCTCTTCTAGACTCAGCTTTGTTTCTTTACTTGTCACATACCTTTTGTAATTTAATCTCTCCTGCCTTCCACCCTATCATAGACCTTCCCTTTTGTTCTTTCCTCCCCTCCCACCTTTCCCTGCACTTGCTTAAAATCTGTTACATCTCTAACTTTTTCCAGTTCTTACAAAAGGTCATCAACCTGAAACGTTAACTCGGTTTCTCCCTCCACAGATGCTGCCTGGCCTGCTGAGTATTTCCAGCTTGTTCAGTCTTTATTTCAGATTTCCAGCATCCGCAATATTTTAACTTTTGAAATGGTATGTTAGCCTTTATTACAAAAGGATTTGAGTATAACAGTAAAGACATCTAACTGCAATTATATAGGGCCCTGGTGAGACCACACCTGGAGTACTGTGCACAGTTTTGGTCTCCTTACCTAAGGAAGGATTTACTTGCCTTAGAGGGAGTGCAACAAAGGTTCACCAGACTGGTTCCTGGGATTGGGGGGGGGGGGGGGGGGGGGCGGTTGTCCTATGAGGACAGATTGAGTAGACTAGATCTATATTCTCTAGAGTTTAGAAGAATGAGAGGTGATCTCATTGAAATGTATAACATTTTTAAGGGGCTTGACAGGGCAGATGCTGGGAGGTTGTTTCCCCTGGCTGGGGAGTCTAGAACCAGGGGTCGCAGTCTCAGAATAAGGGGTCGGCCATTTAGGACTGAGATGAGGAGAAATTTCTTCATTCTTTGGAATTCTCTACCCCAGAGGGCTATGGATGCTCAGTCGTTGAGTATATTCAAGACAGAGATCAATAGATTTTTGGATACTAAGGGAACCAAAGGATATGGGGATAGTGTGGGAAGGTGGAGATGAGGTAGAAGATCAGCCATGACCTTATTGAATGCCAGAACAGGCTCAAAGGGCCGAATTGCCTAATCCTGCACCTATTTCTTATGTTCTTATGCAGAGGGGCAGTCTTGACTCATCTAGAGAGGTGTCTTTGATTTTAAATAAATCCCTTGTTACTTGCTGTAGTACATTTCTTAGGAAGAGTGCTAATCTATTGCACGAATCGTATTGATGCCACGATTGACCCCCAGCACCACCAGGCTGATGAGGGTAAAATTAACAAAGGTTTGACTCCTGCTCACTATTCATTGACCCCTGCTGGAAAGTCATAGAGTTTTACAGCACAGAAAGAGGCCCTTCGGCCCATCGTGTCTGCGCCGCCCATCCATCCCTGTCCAGTCTAATCCCATTTTCCAGCATTTGGTCCATAGCCTTGTATGCAATGGCATTTCAAGTGCTCATCCAAATGCTTCTTGAATGTTGTGAGGGTTCCTGCCTCTACCACCCTTTTAGGCATTGAGTTCCACATTCCAACCACCCTCTGGGTGAAAAAGTTCCTCCTCAAATCCCCTCTAAATCTCCTGCCCCTTACCCTGAATCTATGCCCCCTTGTTATTGACCCCCCTACTAAGGGGAAAAGTTCCTCTTTGTCTACCCTATCTATGCCCCTCATCATTTTGTACACCTCAATCAGGTCCCCCCTCAGCCTTCTTTGCTCCAAGGAAAACAACCCCAGCCTGTTCAGTCTTTCTTCATAGCTGAGGCGCTCCATCCCAGGTAACATCCTGGTGACTCTTCTCTGCACCCTCTCCAAAGCAATCACATCCTTCCTATAGTGAGGTGACCAGAACTGCACACAGTACTCCAGCTGTGGCCTCACCAGCGTTTTGTACAGCTCCATCATAACCTCCCTGCTCTTATATTCTATGTCTCGGCTAATGAAGGCAAGTATCCCATATGCCTTTTTAACCACCTTATCTACCTGTTCCGCTGCCTTCAGGGATCTATGTACATGTACACCAAGGTCCCTCTGACCCTCTGTACTTCCTAGGGTCCTACCACTCATTGTGTATTCCCTTGCCTTATTTGTCCGTCCAAAATGCATCACCTCGCACTTTTCAGGGTTAAATTCCATTTGCCACTTTTCCGCCCATCTGACCAACCCGTTTATATCGTCCTGTAGCCTGAGGCTTTCCTCCTCGCAATTTACCACCCCACCAATTTTCGTGTCATCTGCGAACTTACTGATCATACCTTTTACATTCTCATCCAAATCATTTATGTAGATCACAAACAACAAGGGACCCAGCACCGATCCCTGAGGTGCAGGTGTCCAGACATCTAATGAAGACAGATGTGGTCTGGCTGTGAATAATTTGCTGCAGTTCATTGTCCAGCTTCACACACAAAGAATAGTCACTTGTCAATCAATACCTGTGGAACTGTACATTAGCAGTCAGAGTCTCCAGGAGGGGAAAAACTGGCCAAAAGAATAAAATAAGATGAATATTGTGCAGTGTTAAACTGTATTAGCATAAGTTTGATTATTTCATGAAAAGTGTCGCCAGTATTACATGGAACAGAATGATCATATCAAATCTGTTTTCAGTGCTGTCTCATGCTTTGCTGGCTGGCTGGCTCACTAACTTATGCCTAAGTGAAAGTTTCAATTCATTTCACTGCAGAGCTGCTACTATCTTAAATTGAAATTCCACATTAATTTTATTGGATTTCATTGCAGGTTCGTGCTGAGTACAAATACCAAAGAAGTGTTTGGTGCTTTCAACCATGAACTTTAGCATCATGGCAAAGCAGTTGGTGCATAAACCCTGGAAGTGAAAGCTGTGATTTCATGCCCAGATGGCAGTGTAAAGCTGGTCAAAAGTACAGAGTTGTAGGTGGAGTTTACATTTCCTGTTGTAAGTGCAGTATAAAAGTTTTACTGCTTCAATGTTAAACCAACATACAATTTTGGAGTAATAGCAAATTAATAATCTTGTTTCAATAAGAAGTGTTTTCTGTACTTCAGCTGATGCTAGAACATCAGCAGTGCTAACACTGACATCAAGTAGCAAAGGCTGCACTTGGAAGAGCCAGTGTAAATGGCCGTTCCAAACCCCAAGTGAACTTGGGAGTGACACGCTCTCAGTTCACTTTGATGAATACAAACACACCCTTTACACTCAGAAAATTGGTATCTTGCATCAGTCGGAGGTTTCCAGTAGGGCATTAGATTTGTGCTGGCTGATGAGATCTCAATTTGATTAAAAAATCAGATAAAGAATTCAGAAGAAACTTATATTCCTATAACGTGGTGAGAATGTGGAACGCGCTACCACAGGGAATAGTTGAGGCGAATAGTATAGATGCATTTAAGGGGAGGAAGAGAGGGTTATGCTGATAGAGTTAGATGAGGAAAGATGGGAGGAAGCTCGAGTGGAGCATAAACGCCGGCATGGATTGGTTGGGCCGAATGTCCTGTTTCTGTGCCGTATATCCTATGTAATCCTATATAATGTGTGTACTATTTACTGAACATATTTCCCTTTTTGCATTATATTGGGCCTAAACTAAAGTGTGAAAAAATACTTCATTCATTGTCGACAGAGAGCATAGGGCAAATATCTTGTTCAACAGACTGCCTTGATATTTATGGGCGTACAGATTCTAATCGTGATCAGTGTACTCTAGCCCAGGCACTTGTACAGAATAGATCATTCCAGAGTTATTTGAGGTGTTTATCGTGAGGTCACTGAAGATCAACTGGCTGACTACTGATGCTACAGATTGGATTAGTTACTAGAATATTAAATCAAGATGACATAAATTATCCGCTGAAGCTACACAAATGCAAGCTGAACCCGGGGGATGGCCTTTCTGGGCTTTGTGGAGCCATTTGTGGTCAACTTATAAAAGACCCAAGAGTTCATTTGTCCCCATGTGTAGTCACGAGGAATTAGGCATCAATTGGTGTTAGGAATATAATTCTAATATTGAGGTGTTTTAATATTTAGAGGGAAGCGTTCAGAATTAGTGACCACATTGTGATTTTTTAAAATGCTGCAAACTAGGCAAGCTGAATGGATAAAGTTAGATTTATTCCAAAGTGGGTCTTCGCGGCTAAGCGTGATCCTGTTCTCACCTGACGGGCACATGTGTGCACTTCCAGCAGGAGTCGCACAGATAATCAGGAGCCAGAATCTAATGACAGTTTTTTATATCCCCCCCCCCCCCACCAGCCTAAGGGCACTGAAGCAAACTGCAGTGCCCTACTGGTACCCTGACTGAGATCCGCTAACTTAACACAGACTGGAATTCCACCCTGGGACCTTCTGGTCTACACGGCTCAGTACTACACTGCAGGCTGCCTGCATCCACTAGGCCATTGGGAGAACTTGATTGAGTTTTTCCCAGTCATGTTATGCTCTAAAACTATTCTGTCCCAGTAAAAATAATTTCTGGATGTAAATTGATCATCAAGTGAATTCTAGTCCACAGATGCTGCCTGGCCTGCTGAGTAGTTCAGCATTTTCTGTTTTTATATCTAACATACCATTTGCTTTCCTAATTGCTTGCTGTACCTGCATGTTAACTTTCAGTGATTCGTGTACAAGGACACCCAGGTCCCTCTGAACACCAACATTTCCCAATCTCTCACCATTTAAAAAATATTCTGCTTTTCTATTTTTCCTACCAAAGTGGATAACTTCACATTTCCCCACATTATACTCCATCTGCCATATTCTTGCCCACTCACTTAGCCTGTCTATATCCCCTTGCAGCCTGTTTGCATCCTCCTCACAACTTACTTTCCCACCTAGCTTTGTATCGTCAGCAAACATTACACTTGGTCCCCTCATCTAAGTCATTGATATAGATTGTAAATAGCTGAGGCCCAAGCACTGATCCTTGCGGTACCCCAGCCTGCCAACCCGAAAATGGCGCATTTATTCCAACTCCCTGTTTTCTGTCCGTTAACCAATCCATGCCAATATATTACCCCCAATCCCATGAGCCCTAATTTTGTGTAATAATTTTTTTTATAACAATAACAATAATGCGTCTTTTAATCTGGCCCAATGACCTTTTCTGCCTTCATGTTGCACTGTCCCACTCCTAGGATTCACAAGTCTTTTCTCTGCACCTCCTCCTTCTCCAGAACCATCCCCCTCCCCACATGTTGTTTCCTGTCATTAACACTGTGCAGAGTAGCAGCCCACGTGGACAGTAATGTGGACAAGGCGTGCAGGCCAGGCTGGTTCAATACACCGTGTGGGACAGACCAGGAACGTCCCGGGGTCAAGCCCCAGTCTTTGCTGAGTTAGTTGATTTCATTAGGGTGGCATTAGCAGTGCAACAATTGGCCTCAATGTTTCTGGGCTAGGCAGCCTGAAAGATGTCCATATATACAAGGTCAGGCTCAGCCGTGATAAAAAACAGAAAATGCTGGAAACACTCAGCAGGTCAGGCAGCATCTGTGGAGAGAGGAAGGTAGGGTTAACGTTTCAGGCCTTACGTTCCTTTATCAGAACCCAAGGGTCACAAGACCTGAAACGTTAACCCTACCTTCCTCTCTCCAGAGATGCTGCCTGACCTGCTTGAGTGTTTCCAGCATTTTCTGTTTCTGTTCTATTTCAGATTTTCAGGAACTGCAGTATTTTGCTTTTTATCCTAGCTGTAATAATCTTCCCCCCACCTTGCCCCCAATAATCCAACGACACTCCATTTCGGAGCTCATGTGAAAGACAAGACATTTCTGGTGCTGTCCTGGGGTCCTTCAGTTCGGATCACTGCCACCAAGAGAGGAAGGAGAAATCATTTTAATACTTGTTATTTTTTTAAATAATGCCAAACAATGGATTCAAATCCAGAGGGCCCGGGGAACAGGCGCATCAAATTAGATCAAGCTGACACCGGAGAGGGAATTCTCTCATTGGGAGAATTCCTTGCCAACCCTGCACCTGAGCTTGTTGGAGGTTGAGCTCGTTGAAGCAACCACAATGGTTTTCTTCAAAATCAACTCCTAAATGATGCTTTCATATGGCGGCGGGGAGGTGGAGTCCAAGGTGGTTCAGTCCTTGCATTCCCGAGGGACTGACCACCCCAGTCCTTGCATTCCCGAGGGACTGACCACCCCAGTCCTTGCATTCCCGAGGGACTGACCACCCCAGTCCTTGCATTCCCGAGGGACTGACCACCCCAGTCCTTGCATTCCCGAGGGACTGACCACCCCAGTCCTTGCATTCCCGAGGGACTGACCACCCCAGTCCTTGCATTCCCGAGGGACTGACCACCCCAGTCCTTGCATTCCCGAGGGACTGACCCCCCCAGTCCTTGCATTCCCGAGGGACTGACCACCCCAGTCCTTGCATTCCCGAGGGACTGACCACCCCAGTCCTTGCATTCCCGAGGGACTGACCACCCCAGTCCTTGCATTCCCGAGGGACTGACCACCCCAGTCCTTGCATTCCCGAGGGACTGACCACCCCAGTCCTTGCATTCCCGAGGGACTGACCACCCCAGTCCTTGCATTCCCGAGGGACTGACCACCCCAGTCCTTGCATTCCCGAGGGACTGACCACCCCAGTCCTTGCATTCCCGAGGGACTGACCACCCCAGTCCTTGCATTCCCGAGGGACTGACCACCCCAGTCCTTGCATTCCCGAGGGACTGACCACCCCAGTCCTTGCATTCCCGAGGGACTGACCACCCCAGTCCTTGCATTCCCGAGGGACTGACCACCCCAGTCCTTGCATTCCCGAGGGACTGACCACCCCAGTCCTTGCATTCCCGAGGGACTGACCACCCCAGTCCTTGCATTCCCGAGGGACTGACCACCCCAGTCCTTGCATTCCCGAGGGACTGACCACCCCAGTCCTTGCATTCCCGAGGGACTGACCACCCCAGTCCTTGCATTCCCGAGGGACTGACCACCCCAGTCCTTGCATTCCCGAGGGACTGACCACCCCAGAAACCCACTCTCACTCTGCAACAAAATACATGAGAAGTCACAAAAACTGGTGCTAATGAGAAGCATCACATGGATGGGGTGGGAGGTTGGGGGCTGAGGGGAGAAACTGAGGGAGGAACATTAGGAAACATGCTACAGACATTTTTGAGAAAAAAAAATTCAAGTGATTTTTTTTTGTGGTCATCTGTAACTAATTTTAAATAGAGATCCTTGTGGCACCCAGGAGTCCGGCACATTATATCGAAGCACTGAGCCACTTCAGACCTCCAGCACCCTCTTGTGGACATCAGATGTCGTAACTGGAAAGCAACCTTTATATATAAAAAAAATGAACAGTTATTGAATTGTTTAGCTGCTTGACTCCTATTAGGACAAGTTATTGCAAGCTCTTAGCCCAGGTGCAATATTAATCTGAAGGCTGCAGTCTGCCAAAGTTCATTGTGCTGTTCTTTTTGTAAATCAGAATGCTGGGAAAGTGCTCCTCAAATGAAGACCCTTGATCTACGAGCGCAGTGCTCTCCACATTTTTCTTTGTGTGTGTCACCACTCCCCACTGAGATCTGCTGAAGGCACAAACAGGGATGAATCTTTGTGTCTGACACTTTGAGTAGCAACCCTGAGCACTCACGAATATCTGGGTGTGGCACATCATCAGAGGCACAGAATTCACGCCCTTTAGGGATAGGGCAATGGCGGGAGCATTGCGTGATGCTGCTATATTGTCAAAGTAAAACAAGAAAGAAAAGAAAAAGAAAAGACGACTTATATTCATGCAACGTCTTTCACGACCTCACAATGTCCCAAAGCGCTTTATAGCCAAAGTACTTTTGCAGTGTGGTCACTGTTGTAATGTAGGAAACGCGGCAGACAATTTGGTGCACAGCAAGCTCCCACAAACAGCAATGCGATGACTAGATAATCTGTTTTAGTGATGTTGATTGAGGGGTAAAAACTGGCCAGAACTCTGGGCAAAAAAGCAGCATTATGTTGTCCTAAATCATACCCCTTCCTACCTCAGTTAGGCTGCAGAGTTGTAATGGAACAGCTCTGAGCACGGAGACAGTGAGACATTTCTCCCAAGCTACCGGAGAAGTGACGGGTGGGACTTCTGCCCAACCTAGGAGCCATAAGTGGAAGAATAACTGAAGGAGCAGCAGCCTCGGGGGGGCGGGGCGATAAAAGAGTCATCCAGGTATTGTGGAGAAAGGAGGTTGAAGACGCAAGTGCTACCTTCACCATCCCACATACTACCACAGTACCAGGAGACTTTAATGACCACATAAGGTTAGCCTGGGTAAGTGAAGGCCCAAGTGTGCATTCATATACTGTAAGTGATAGCAGCAAGACTCACCTCTACACCTACCATGCCCTCACTGCAAATTACTGGGTGAATGGAAAACTAAAATATTCACAAGACACTCCTGTAAACACTAATGCACCTTTTTTTAACTACCATATCACTCGATATACTCGCAATGCCTCACACAAGACAGGCGGTAGGTGATTGGAAGTGGGAGACGAGCGGTCAAGAAAAGATTAGTAAAGGCAGGAGAAATGGTACCGTGCATTTGGTTGTTGCTAAATCCAGTGTGACTGAGCTGCCACATGATTGTCTACCCTGTTAAACATGCCATCATTTCTTAACCTTCCGAAGGGAATCTGTGGATTCAGAAGAGTAGCTCGGCACATCTAGCTCTACAACTCCTGCCCTGGCCTCACCAACTCAGTCATGGTATCTAACATATTTGAGCACCAGTCCAGATGCACCCACAAGGGAGGAGTTAGTTTGCAAGACAATGGGCTTATCACTGGGTGAAACACAGAGCACTATTGAGCAGGAGGGCCTGGGAGTGGAAAGAGTGGGGGTTGCAAGCCGTTCCTCCAGAGGGTGGGGAAACAACTTCCATGGGTCGAGGAGCTTAAGGACCAGATCTCGGTGGCCTGGTCTTCAAAGGAAATATGATGCAGGAGCAGCAATCTTGTGCAGGCAGTGTTTCCATGCACGTGGTGGAGATGGTGGGCAAGTTGGAGGAGTCCACTTCCTGCATCTGTGACAAGTTTAAGCAATGCAGACTTATGTGAAGTTACAGATTTATGGTCAGTCTACAAATCTCTATATGTATCTCATGCTGCAGGAATTCAGAGACCTGCGGCCATTACTCCACTTGCACGCTGGAGCTCAGGAGGGACATCATGTAGCAACATCATCTCCCAGCTGGCTGGAGCCAAACCGTACAGAGACAGACCCCAATGGTTCAAAGATATGAAACACAAAGCCAGAAGGAGAGGCTCATACAGGTGTGATGAATTAAGTAAATAAGTTTATTTAAAGTTAACCATTACCAGACACAATGTAGAGCAACCTTTCAAAGTGTGAAGAAGGTTGATGAAATTTTAATTGCCATCAGCATAGGTGTCACCATGCACGGAACTAATACTAGGGCTTTACCCAGCAAGTAGTTTCCTAAATAACAACAGAAAATGCTGGAAAAACTCAGCAGGCCAGGCAACATCCGTGGAGAGAAATTAGAGTCAACGTTTCGGGTCAAAACCCTTTGTCAAGACTGCTATCGAAGTAGTTTCCTAAGCTCAGCACCTCTGGGAAAGCAAGGCTTCCCATGACGGATAATTCAGAAGCTCGCATAGAGGTGGCAGTAGACAGTAGGCCCACCTTCTCACTACCAGACTCTTGCATTAGTCAATGTACTAAAGGGCAAGAGAATAATGTACAATGGTTAATAAAAAGCACATGAACATCTTCCTGGCATGTAAGGTACCCCTCCATCTACATTCCTTTAGATACACTACCATCTATGTCACTTGTTAGCTATGCTACCATCAATGTGGCATGTTAGAAACCCTAACATTTATGTTGACAAGATACTTCAAAAGCCTGGACTTTGCCAAACAACAACAAATAAGCCACTGATTCTAATAATCAAAACTGGCTCGAATAAAACAGCCTGGATTCCGCACTCTGGGAGCTGCACCTACCCGTGTGGATTCTTCGATGTGCCTTTAAGTGAGAACTCTTCGTATACACCTTGTTGCATCCCTCAAAGTCGCACTGGTGTACACGCCTCCTTTTGGGATCCGGCGACTCGGATCTTGGCAGCCGTCGTATTCCGTGCATGCTCTGAGCACTACGAGAGGCAGAGTGTAAAAGTTGCAATGTTAGAAATATTCAAGCTTATAAAGGTGTGCTTCTTTAAAAAAAAAAATTTAAAGAAATTAATCATCCAGTAACTACGGTAGCATTTCCACTTAATTTCATGCTAATGCGAGTTGGTTTCCCTGGAGGACCAATAGAATGTCTTTATTATATCTTTTAGAAGGAATAATATATGGAAGGCTCATAAAAGTCTCATTTGAACCTTCCCACCAGCAACTGCAAGTTCATTAGATAAAATCTGAAACGTGTTTGTTTTTCCTCCACTCACTAACAGCTGTCTCAAGGGCTGTCCCTGTTCCCCAAGAAAAGGGAGAAAATTCGCACTAGTTTTGATTCTGGTTCACTACAACCAGACATGACTGCAGTTACACAAACATTCCTCCCAGTGGTACTGCTGACATGGCAGACTGCTAATAGCTCAATAGCACCACCAACAGGAATATAACTGTAGTACAGCTTGTGGTAAGATATAGAAAGTTAGCAAAATTAATGGTTGCAAAAATTAAATAAAAATGAATGATCATCGATATTAAAAAAAACGATTGTAGCGTGATAATAACTGCCAAAGCCCACTTGTTTCCACTCAATGCAGTTTTTTTTCTTTTATTACTCAATTTCTCCTGCACCTCAACTCTATTTTCCAAATTATTTTTGCACCTATTAGCTTCCCAGGACTGTATCCCATTTCTTGGCTACATTGTTGTGCAGGTAAACTAATACACAGAAGAAAACCTAAGAACGATTAGCAAGAAAAAAGCTGGCAGAGTCACCAAAAAAGCTTGTCATGTGAAAGCGGAATCTACACTGATAACAAGCCAGTGTCCCACTGCACTGCACTAAGTTAACTTGTAGTAATGAAAGTCTGAAAAGGGAAGATTTGAAGGGACAAGATTTATTTCTAGAGGGGATGTGACAATGCCCTTGGTAGATTTTAGATTGGTGCATTTTCCAGAATTTCGGAATCTTCAATGAGCATGTGGAGTATAATTTTTCCATCTAAAAAGGAAGGGATTCTGTTCAATTTTGTGGAAAACTACTATCTAGTTGCCACTTTGGGGAATTAATTATTTTTCCTTTACGTTCTAAAGGTATTTCCCCCTGTAGCAGCAGATGACCTATTACTGGAAGAAAAAAAGTTACTTTCTTTTTTTTAAATGCCCAATATCAAATGGGGGCTTCAAACCCAATCTTACTGAACTTTGGATAATTTCATCAGGGCTTTAGGCAACACATTAACAATTGTAATATTTTTTCTAAATGTTGCTTCCCCAAGTCATGGGGCAGGGTGTGGAGAATTTAGAATTTTTACATTCAAAATTGTGGTTAGTGTTAAACAGGTGTACACTTTACAAGTGATTTGTTTTTAATTTAAAAAAGGAAAACAAAGTGACATTTGGATTTTCAAAAGACCATCAAGGTCTAGCTTTTCTAAACTCCCAGCTTCTCCCCTCCCACCCCCCCCCCCCCGCAAAAGTGCTGCTGCTCCCAGCCGCTCCTCTCTCACCCCAATTTGGTAAGGAGAGAAAAACAAAAGCATGGTTTTGGTTCTGCTTCACTAGACCCACCATGGCTGCAGCTGCACAAACATTTCTCCTAAAGCATTGTCGCCAGCAGTACCCCACCCCCATCCCCCACAAAACGCTGTCCCTAACCCCCAGCACTGCTCCCAAACCCCTACTTGCTGGTGGGCATGCTTTGATCGACAATTCTGAACACTGTGGGCCAGAACTCCCAATCTCACATGAACTCTCACCATAGTCTACAAAGCTGTCAATCACAGCAGGAGGTAGGAGGGGCTTGGGAACTCGTGGGAGAGGCTTGTCAATGCTGATTTTGTCGCATGAATATGGACACAAACACAGTACCGTACAACAGTGATGTCTATATCCAAAATGGATGGTTAATACGTTTACTACTAGCAGACTTCTACCAATGCAAGTTCTGTAACTAGTTAGAAGGATTCAGTGTTGGGAAGCTAAGCAGCCCAGTTTAATTTACCCTACAGATTTTGGTCTTTTCTCACTCCCTGGGGCAAGTAGCTCACCTCAGCTCACATCAGACTAGGAGTTAGCGGGACAGAAGCATGAACCTGCACCCTCGCATCTGTCTGTCTTTCACTCCTCTTCCATTCTTGACATTTTACTCTGCCTGTGATCTCCTGACTCTGTCGTCTATCATTGACCTTTAAGTCAATGGAAAGTGAAGTAGGGCGGGGTGCAAAACAGGCGGCCAATCCGATCCAGTCACTTTCTCCCCGGGCGGGGTATGTTAAAATGACCACGTTTCTTCTTTGATTTATTACAGTTTACTGATTTCCTGCTCCAATCAGTAGGGACAGATGCTCTGGGCTTCGCACCAACCTTCCTTCTCCTCTTCCCTGATGCTAGATGAAAATGCAACATTCTATCTCAGAGTTTGGCCTAGAACAGCAGCAAATTTGACTTCAATGCGGTTGAGCCGGAATCATTATATAAATCCTTATATAGGTCAACATCCTATGCTGTTACAGTGTATCAAATTTTCTTGGGAAACTTTGTTCTCCAAAGCTGGTTGCGTACAGTCATCATTTCAGCAAGTGGCTTTCTGAACAGGAAATCTAGCCAAACCCCAAATAGGAAGCGAGAGCTCAGATTCCTATTAACATTGAAACGCTGAAGCCGTTCTGTTCTATAGCTGCAGCATTTATGAATATGTAAGCGAAGTCCACTATAAACACAGACAGACAGAGCAGAGCCATTCCACACTGAGCAAGTAGGTGTAAGGTTCAACACTTAGTCTATGGCAAGTTATCTGATCTCAGCTGGGTAGCAAAGCAATAAGGATGCGACCATTGATTTCAGCATCCCGAGCTAGGGAGAGGGATAAAACAAATCTGCCAGAGGTTCCACTGCTGATCTCTACTTGTGACTCCTATTAAAAAGCAGGGTGGACAGAGTAGGATCCAGCATGAATAGTCTACCAATGCACACTGCAAGCTCACACATGAAGCATGGTCACTTATGCAAGATACCAGAGGCACCATACCACAGTATCAGTCAGCTGCTCCAGGAGAGGAGGCAAGGCAAAGAATAAGACAGCAGAACTGACGCACCAAATATCTGACCTGCCAAGTCCAGAATTACACTCAGCGATAATGAAAGAAGACTGGTTAGAGCCTTCATGAAATAGATGAGGAAGCACATGTAAAAGTTAAAAATACATACTGGAGTTCTCAAGCTAAAACAGTATCTTCAACTATAGCTAATACGTGTGCAATCCTTGTAACACTTGCCCTAGAACTGCACTTTGGGGCCTCCTCAGTGCTGAAGGCAAATAGTTTGATTAACAGCTCAGAGCTCTGGGGGAATGAAACTGGTCTCCCTGTAATGGGAAGGTCTTCATTACTGAAGCATTAAAAGCACTGGAATAATAATTATAAGGGTTTACCGCACACCTTGGGAGAGACACAAGGTTGTACATTTGTGTGGACATGCACACAAGTACATGCACCTGCAATGCTGCATGTCACTGTTTGATCACTACTCTGTGCTGCTGCACAAAGTTACTTAATTCAAAACAAACTTGTGCAAAAATTGCCCAATTCCAGCATGACCGTATCTATTCCAAATCTCATTGAAAGTGCTGCTATTGTATAAGGCTTCCAATAGGACACTTTTCTAACATTAGCATACGTATTGTTGGGAATTATGATTAACAAATAAGCCCCAATTTTAAACCAACTCGCCTGGTGGGAACGGAGCGGATGAGTTTTGAAATGGTAGCTGGGTGGAAGCTGCTGCATTCCTGCCCCCGCCATTTTAACTACCAGGATTCAGGCAGCATGGCGGCCACCCGCCACAAACTGGCGGGGGGCTTAATTAAAATGTGAAAGTCGCGGACTGATGACATCACTGGCACAGTACCACGGTTTTACCTTGAAATCACAGGAGGCCCACACAACGCCAAACCAGGCCGGAAGCAGCACAATGGCCTGAAGAGGCCAAGATAAGTTTTGTTTTTAAAATTTTTTGTGAGGATTCCTTGTGGGTCAGGAGGAGCAGGAGTGCCTTCCCAACTCTGGTCTCTCCACTGCCTATGAGGCCCGGGAATTAAAATGGCTTGAGCCTCATGCCAAGGAGTCCATGGGGGAACCGCTCCCGCCTGCCCCAGGTTAAAAATCAGGGCTGTAACAACAAGTGCAAAAACAAGCAACTCCAGAGTTTTATTTAGCTCATCGTTTTTGAGCCCAGGCATGAAGTTTTCTCTAAGGGGTGGGCCTCTGAACACACATGCTGCAGCATGCACGCATGCTGCCTCGAGAGGCCTGCTAGGAATTGCTTCCACAGAAACATTTGCACTTTTTGCAATAAAAAATGCAAGGAGAGGAAGAGAAGGAGGAGAAAGATAGATGAGAAGAGAGCCGTCATCACACACAAGGACAGAGATTGGTTTCGGTTATTTACAGTCATGGGTGAACTTAAAAATAACTGGATGATAAATCATTTGCTCCACAGCTTCAAGATTTTGCTTCAACATAATTAGGTGGATCCGCTCCTGAGCAGCCCTTTCCCAGAGCTCGTCAATGATACCTCCACTTGGTCTCCGAGGAAGTGTCCCTGAAGAGAGATTTCTCTAACCGTTTCATACGGAGGGCCACCAGGGATTCTAAAACTAGATGTGCCCATGTAAGGCTTTCTGACTTTGCACAATGAAGACATTAACTGGCGATGAACCATTAAGACAGCTTTAAAAAAAATAAGCTCTGACATTTCGTCCAATCCTCCTAGGGCAATCTAGTCAAACACTAGGATTTAAAAAAAGTTTTATTCGTTTATGGGATGTGGGTGTCGCTGACAAGGCCGGCATTTATTGCCCATCTCTAGTTTCCCTTGAGAAGGTGGTGGTGAGCCACCTTCTTGAACCGCAAGGTACTCCCATGTGTTATTAGGGAGGGAGTTCCAGGATTTTGACCCAGCGACGATGAAGGATCAGCGATATACTTCCAAGTCAGGATGGTGTGTGACTTGGAGGGGAACATGGAGGTGGTGGTGTTCCCATGTGCCTGCTGTCCTTGTCCTTCTAGGTGGTAGAGGTCGCGGGTTTGGGAGGTGCTGCCGAAGAAGCCATGGCAAGTTGCTGCAGTGCATCTTGTGGATGGTACACACTGCAGCCACGGTACGCCGGTGGTGGAGGGAGTGAATGTTTAAGGTGGTGGATGGGGTGCCAATCAAGTGGGCTGCTTTGTCCTGGATGGTGTTGAGCTTCTTGAGTGTTGTTGGAGCTGCACTCATCCAGGCAAGTGGATGCCACTCGAACACTGCAACTTACACTAATCAAATTTGGCAAGAGATTTGTCCCAGGTGGTATCCAGGGCGGAGCCACATTCATAATATTTTACTTCTTGGTCATGGACGAACTTAACTCAAGTCAGCTTAACGTAAAATCTTCATATGGCACGTGCCCTTGGCATAGATCCCCTTATCCCATGTGCAACATTTACATGGGTACAGTTTAACAGGACTTCTTATGTGGCCATAAGGACTACATGTAGTTTCAATAAGCTGAGTCACAACCAAGGCAAATTGATCTATTTTCTCCCACAACTATTTGCAATGTAAAACCAGGAAGCAAATTCACTAGGTTCAGGCAAAAGTCCCAGCTTGAGGCAGGATTCTCAAGCCGAATTATGGGCTCGAATTATGGCCATTTATGATCAATAAACAGAAGATCTAGCCTTATGAGACAATGCAGCTGTTATAGTGACTAGGACAATAATATACCTGTACATGTCCGTAGTCTCATTTTTCTTTGTTCTCCTCTCCCTCCCTTCCTTTGCAGGAGAGACTTTTTTCAGATTGACAGGCACTTCCATTGACTAATTCATAGTAAGTGAATGGACTGACACGCAATGACACGGAGAACTTTCATCAAAATCAGTTCAGTGACACATGGGAGGCGGTCTCAGATTGCTGTGGAGGATAGTTCACTTATTTGAATGTGGATATTGAGTGACTGAAATACCCTTCTTAAAATGTCATCCTGGAGACAATTGTCAAAGGGTTTTATTGTATTGATAAAAGTCATCATTCCTTACTGAACTGAAACAACACTAACCAGCAGGGGGCACCAAGGTCCTCTTCCACCGGCAATTTTTTTCCCCACTTGGTAAGACACGATTAAATCAGCTCTAGTGCACAGTCGACAAACAGACTAACCTCCTTATGAAGCAACTTGGCCAGTAGCCTGTTTCCTGCTGTTTCGCTGCATGCAGACAGACACTTGCGTAACATGTTTACCCAGGAAGGCCTTTTCAACTGGGAGGGGTTAGCTAACACCAGCTCTTCTCCTTCTCTACTGGGTGTGGGCAGTTTGAAAACCCCAGAACCTGTTTCAGTTCCTGAACTAGAACCTCTTTCACCTTTATTTTCCTCGTAACATTGAAAAAGTTAAGAAAACTACACAAATGCCACACTCACCCCACCCACAGACGCAGTCTAAAGCATAAGCTTTCACTTGGATTTTGCAGATGGCGGATTTAATAAAACAGAGATGGTTTAATAAAGTTGATTGAAAGAATTGTTGACTAATGCTAAAAATAGAAACAGAGGAGTTTGGTGTCCATAGGTTGGGACATGGACCAAGAGGTAGTCCTGAATCATTAGTGAACTCTCAAGGAACCCTTTCATCAGTAGTGTTTTCAATGATAGTTTCTTTTTTTTTTAAACTACAGAACCTGGTCTGCACAGCCTTTGACACAAGTGAGTGTATTAGACAACATGCCAAGTGCACTGCAACGTGGCTTGCTGAACAAGTGTGGTGCTGCGTGATTTGGTGCGGCAACTGGGTGTGGTGCACTGTGACATGGTAATTGGGGCCTGCTGCACCGTGACAAGGCGTGGCAAGCAAGCACTGTGCATTGGAACATGGCAAATATCACTGTATGCAGATTCACTAGAGAAGCTAAACAACAGATTCTTGGGAGTAAACACATGATAATTACACCGGTGGGCTGGTGATGTCTAATTCACTTCTCTGCGATGTTATTTTGTGCCATATGTAACACACACACAAACTTATTTCAACATCAGTTTTAAGTCCTCAACAGAAAAGTGTTCGAGATGGTACGAATCACTGCCCTCTCTGTACCCACCTTTAGCATAGCTCTGTGAATAGGTGGTGGGAAATTCAACCCAACTGCAGAGCTGGTTAGACAGGGGTGATGTCAGGAACATAAGAAATAGGAGCAGGAGTAGGCCATTCGGCCCCTCGAGCCTGCTCCGCCATTCAACAAGGAAGCACTTCTTCACACAAAGGGTAGTGGAAATCTGGAACTCTCGCCCAAAAAAAGCTGTCGAGGCTAGGTCAATTGAAAATTTCAGAACCGAGATTGATAGAATTTTGTCATGCAATGGTATTAAGGAATATGGAACCAGGGCGGGTAAATGGAGTGGAGGTACAGATCAGGAGTAGGCCATTTAGCCCCTCAAGCCTGTTCTGCCATTCAATTAGCCATGATCTGATTGAGCGGCTAAATGGCCTACTCCTGTTGCATGTATTTTCTCCTTTCATCTCAGGTTAGTTCTGGGTAACCACGCCACCCTGTTTGGTTGGAAGAGCACAGACATCTGCAACTACAATTAGTAGCTGTTCCTAGGTGCCTTTCCACAGTATCCCAAGTTTGCCCGAAAACCCTCACTCTTGGAAACCCCCCCAATCACAAAAAGTCGATTAAGGTTAGTTGGGAATCAATGTTACAGCTATGGGGCTGCCCATGTCTTTGTCTGTAGGGTGATAGCATAATGCAGGGCAGTGTTGGACTAATCCTGCCGAAACTGGCCCCAACATCCAATCAACCATTTTAATCTCTAATTAGTCAGAGGAGTGTCCTGTGACCCTCTCCCACTGGGTGCACATGGGTGTCAGGCTCAGCTCTGATGCCCCCACAATTCAATAGCCTCCCAGTACTGACCATCCAAACTCAGAAATCAAGAATGGCTACTGTTCCGAGTTATCAGAGGACTGCTGGCAGTCGTTGAACCATATCCTAGCATGAATCAGCACCTTCAAGGTACGGAGGGGTATAAGAGGAAACAGAAATGTGTTTTCTTTTTAAAAAAGGGAAACTTGGGAAACCAAGTTGTCAAACTGCAGCATTATTGACGATAAATGATTTTGTTTGAAGAGGGCCTCATACTAGACTGGGTTTCGTCCCATTTCATTAGTAAAATGGATTTTGTTTAAAGAGAGGCTTAATAATCACTCTGTAGTAATGCTACCTTCACGCGTTGCCATGACGACTGCCACTTGCGACGCAGCATTCTATATTTAGTACTTTTTAAATAATGGACTCACATTCACACTGTTGGCCATGGACTGATAGAGAATCACAGCGTTTACAGCACAGGAACAGGATATTCGAGCCTGTGCTAGCACTTCAACTGCAGCTTTCTAATCTAATCCCACTTCCCCACCTTTTCCTCATGTGTCCCTTTATATTCTTCCTCTTCCAATATTTCTCCAAATCTCTTTGAAATAATCGGAGTTCTTGTTACCGGCAGGGAGCCTCACCCAGCAGGAACTCGCGGGCACGCTGCCTACAATATCTTGACCATTAAAATTAATGGTGGGACTGCACCCTCCATTTCCCAGTGGAAAGCCTCGCCAAAGGTAATGCAAATTCAGAATAACCAGTCCTATAGTCTCTGCCTCAACAGCCACTTGGGTACCATGGAGCAGGAAGCAGCTTAACATGCACATTCAGAAAACCTCATCTCCAATGCAGGTATTCTCCCAGAAACCGGAAAATTGATTTTTCCAGGAATCCACGTGATTCAAATCTTCTGCATGTTAATTAGTAGGTTAACTAATCAAGGGAGGAACATAAAAGAAAACTGAATGGCTCTCTGGATGCCTCAGTGGGTAAATGTATAAGATTCCAAATTCGATCCTTGTTCTGTGCATTGATCTGAGCAGTGGAAACACAACAGTGTTCCTGGGCTAGGAAGGAAAGGGGAGGGACACTATATCATGCTGCTTCTTCTTAGGCAGTCTCTCGGAACCGAGGATGACTTGCTTCCACATTAAAAATGAGTTTTCAGGTGACTGATGAGTCCAATGCGGGACCTACAGTCTCTTGTCACAGGTGGGGCAGACGGTGGTTGAAGGAGGCTTTGAGGGTGTCCTTGAAGCATTTCCTCTGCCCACCTGGGGCTCTCTTGCCATGTCGGAGCTCCGAGTAGAGCGTTTGTTTTGGGAGTCTCGTATCGGGCATGCGGACGATGTGACCCGTCCATCGGAGCTGATCATGCTAATCCTACAATGTCAGTAATAAATCAGTAAAACTGCACTGCTAATCTCACTGCAATGAAACTACTGCTACCACCAATAGCACAATGTCACTCGCAGACCAGTTCAACATCCAAGCACCATCACCATACGGGTTATATTTAAATATATAAGTGGTTAAAAAAAACAATAAACTACTCTGTAGGGTGAGGCTAATCTATAAAAAGGTCTGCTAAATCACATGCCTATATGCTTCATTCTCTTAAAATAGGGACAGCACTATGCTGAGAGCAGTGTACTACCCCACGAATCCTCCTTATTTCAGTTTTATGCCCCAATTTTATTCCCCCCTCTCCTGGAGGTGCTGACTCCTTGCTCAGGTATGGCTCCATGAGTGGCAGTTGCTCTCCAGGCCCTCTCGAAGCAGCCATTATTTGTGTGAGCCTCAACAGTGAATGTCAGCAGTCTATCTATCTGTGGAGTCATCATAGACCAGACGATTCTCGTCCTCGCCAGACATCTGTACACATGGACATCTAGTAGGGGCCACTGTATAGCAAATCAGGAGCAAGAACCCTGGCTGCTTTTTCCTTCCCTAATCTAGGGATCCTGCAGCCAACAGCAGTGTCCCTACCACTTACCCTGGTTGAGATCAGTTAACTCTGAGGATTGAACTTGCAACCTTTCTGGTCTCCATCATTTCTATTTGTTTTTCTCGTCCCACGGCCACAATGTCCCAGTTATTGCCTCCTCACGATCTATAGCTGCAATGCTGAGACAAAAAGTGGTGAGTGGCCCACTTTAACCTGTTCTCCAACAGTCCTCCCTGACTTTTAAAGTAAGAAAGTTCCTGGCCTCAGCTTTGTACATGACACCAGCTGTGGCCCAAGATCCCACCACAGGCATCGATCAAATTCTTACCCTTCGCTAGAACATTGCCTATTGCCAACTGTGCCACGTGGGTCATCTCCATGATTGTTACAAATATATTACAAGCAGAGAGCCACAACAAAACAGCCACTGCCCTTGGTTGTTCTCTTCACAACCTGCCTTAAACACTCACCCATATGGATCCTCCAGCAGCCGGGTCGGATCAATAGGCCACATGGAGTCCTCCCTAGAAAAATAGAAGCAAGTAACTCCGGTTAGTCACTTCAATCATGGTTCTCAACCCAATGCACACTCAATACACTGCAGATATCCTGCAACCAGAGAACTCACAAAAATAAATATGCTTCGTAGATCACTGCAGTTCCCGAGAAGTTGTGCCCATATAGAAGCCAGTTACATTTAGAAGGTTTGTTGCTCTTGTGTTCTCAAAACGAGGTGGGCCACTGGGCTTGTTCTGGTTAGAGAGCCCTACCAATAGATTCTCTTAGAAATTTCAGGTGCAAACACAATGCACTGCCCAACTAATGGAAAGTACAAATTCATGGTAGAGGCTAGATTATGTGGCAATGCACACCAATTAATTCGCACAGCATCCGATAACCAAAGAAGTGGACCACTACCGTCATTAACCACTAAAGCAAAAGGCATTGGTCTCATATGCAATTCTGGCAATTGGTATTTTGTAATAATTGCAACAGTAAAACAGAAGGCAGTAGCAGCAGACGGTGTGAATACTTACTCTCTCATAGCCCCCGATATGTTGAGAATGGCAGAGCTGCTCTCGTGAACGCTGTCGAAGGATATATTAGGGGAGTCATCGTCTTCCTCACTGTCAGTTTTAATCTCCATAGGGGACATGGGACTCTGATCAATTCTCACTGCAAAAACAAAGATCAATTACACAATGAAAGAGAGTAACTGGATACAGACACAAAGCCCGTTTGCTTTATATTTTACTGAAAACCAATAATATGATCTAATGGACAACTACACTAACCCACTTTTCCCAGGAAATCAAATTTGTGGAATTTCTCATTTCCTTTGACGACAACAACTTGTATTTATATAGCGCCTTTAACTATCCCAAAGCACTTCACAGGAGTGTTATCAAATAAAATTTGACACTGAGCCACATAAGGATAAATTAGGGCAGGTGACCAAAAGCTTAGTCAAAGAGGCAGGTTTTAAGGAGCATCTTAAAGGAAGAAAGAGAGGTAGAGAGGCAGAGAGATTTAGGGAGGGAATTCCAGAGCTTAGGGCCCAGGCAACAGAAGGCACGGCTGCCAATGGTGGAGCAATTAAAATTGGGGATGTTCAAGAGGCCAAAATTGGAGGAGCGCTGAGATCTCGGAGGGTTGTAGGCCTGGGGGGGATTACAGAGATAGGGAGGGGAGAGGTAATGGAGAGATTTGAAAACGAGAATTTTAAAATCGAGGCTTTGCTTAACCGGGAGCCAATGTAGGTCAGCGAGCACAGGGGTGATGGGTAAACGGGACTTGGTGCGAGCAGTGTTTTGGATGACCTTGAGTTTAGAGGGTACAATGTGGGAAGCCGGCCAGGAGTTCTTTGGGATAGTTAAGTCGAGAAGTAACAAAGGCACAGATCAAGTTTGCAGCCTTCCTTTGCTCCTAAAATCTGAAAAAAAAATTTTCAGTCACCTTAACCCTACTCCGAGTTATCTCATCTCTCCTACTGTTTCCAAGGTTGGTGGTGTCCTGTACTGTAAGGATGGCCCTATACTTCCTAAGTTTCTTAGGTATGCTGTTTTGCAAGGACAAGAGCATTGTGCCATGTAATACTCTGCTGCTCAGCTGAAGAGGTGCCTAAACTTGCCTGTCCCTTTAAGGCCACAAGATCTCAATGCTGTAGAAAGTCACATCCAGAGGTCGATTGTTTCTCAGTGGATCGATAGCACCCCCAAGGGCAGAAAACCCAGCAGGCAATGACTAGCTTTCTTACTCTCGGTTTCATACGTGACATTTTGAAGTGTAATGTCTTAAGTGCAACATTTGGCGAGTGATGGGCAACATTAGACAGAAAACCTTTACATATAGGTAGATCTAATTTAGAGCTGCAACAGGAACATGGTCTTCGATCCACTGTTGAGTGGTCCTCTGAAGAGTTGTTTTGTCTTTAAACTGAAAGATTCTTGTTAATTTTATCTTCTGTTTTTGGTATTCATTTTTAATGATGAAAGAAAAATGAGCCAATATCAGCAGAAAATACCTGTTCCCCCTTAGTACCACTATTGTATAGGAATCAAATTTAGCTTTAAAATCCTTTCATTTGTCTGCTGTTTTTTGCGACATTTTGTTCAGATAGTTGGTGTTCATAACACAGAGGCTATTGCCCGGTGAGATCAACAGTGTAAAGAAATCGATAAAGTACTGATATTCTCAACTCTGTAGGCTCATTCTGCTCTCTCACTCATCATCTCAGTAGCACTTCCAGACCTCCATCCTCCTGAGCGATTGAGTGCATCATGTGATGTGGCACAAGGCCGTACAGACCAGGAAAGTCCGAGGTTTAATCCTTTGTTTTCTACTGAATTAGTAGAGTGGCAGTAGACACTATAATTGACCTTTATGTTTCATGCTCTGAAGACTATCCAGTGAGCACTAGTGCCTTCAATGTCACCATTAAGAAATGTAAGAAATCACACAACACCAGGTTATGGTCCAACAGCTTTATTTGAAATCACAAGCTTTCGGAGCGCTGCTCCTTCGTCAGGTGACTCCGAAAGCTTGTGATTTCAAATAAAGCTGTTGGACTATAACCTGGTGTTGTGTGATTTCTTACATTTGTCCACCCTAGTCCAACACCGGCATCTCCACACCATGACCATTAAGAAAGAATGACTTGCATTTATATAGCACCTTTCACGACCAACGGACGTCTCAAAGCGCTTTACAGCCAATGAAGTACTTTTGAAGTGGAGTCACTGTTGTAATGTAGGAAACGTGGCAGCCAATTTGTGCACAGCAAGCTCCCACAAACAGCAACGTGATAATGACCAGATAATCTGTTTGTTTTTGTTATGTTGGTTGAGGGATAAATATTGGCCAGGACACTGGGGATAACTCCCCTGCTCTTCTTCGAAATAGTGCCATGGGATCTTTTACGTCCACCTGAGAGAGCAGACGGTTTAACGTCTCATCCGAAAGACGGCACCTCCGACAGTGCAGCACTCCCTCAACACTGCACTGGAGTGTCAGCCTAGCTTTATGTGTTCAAGTCCCTGGAGTGGGACTTGAACCCACAACCTTCTGACTCAGAGGCGAGTGTGCTACCAACTGAGCCACAGCTGACACCAAGAGCCTTGAGAGGAGAGGATACAATATTTACCCCTCCCCACCCCCATCAGGTCCCAACAGCTCTTTGGGTAAATGCACCTCATGGTGAGTCATAAGACTAGGAAGCTTCTAGGTGCATCCCTGGACTTTGCTGAGTTATTGGAGCACAGCCAGGACAGTAGCAACACTTCGATGGAGGGTGCTACAACTGTCCTCACTGTTCCTGATCAGCAGGCAAAAGTAGTTGCCAAAATTCCCACCTCCCCAGTGGTACACGAATCATGGGGACTTTCTGATCAACACTTTTAACATTAAAAAAAGAGGCATTTTAAGAACAAGATAATAAAAATGTTTCCACTTGTCAATACGGCAGTGGATTTCAAACCTATACAGTTATTCTTCCTCACGCGTGAATGGGCAAAGAGCAGTCTGCAGCAGAATGACATAAATCAGATTGCCAAGTAATCGATGATACGATGCAGTGCACTTCAACCCATTGCATGGTGCAGCTCCATGCTTGAGCCACACAGGATTGCCTGCTGTAATGATGATGTGCGCTGCTTCTAGTGCCTTGCTTAGCTGGTGCACTGTCGATGTAGCAGCTCAGGAGGCCGAGTCTGCCCGTTAAACGTGGTGAGGATTTTTTCTCCATATATGACAGAAAGTGCAGCTTGGTTTTGATCCTCTCTCACATATCAATTTTTTTTTTTTTTTTGAATAGCATGCCAACACCCACTGCCCAAGCTCACACTGCTACTTGAGTTATGGGGCAGCAGACTGCTGGGCCTAGAAATTCAGTGCCCTTAGCACCGATTTTGCGGCGCTAGAGGGCCTAGCGCTGCAATTGGCGCCGGTTCCTAAATTGCCTGGGGCCCTTCCGCGGCGGTAGACCGGTAGCGCTGCGCCGGCACCGATGACGTCATCGGTGTGCGCAGCGTCCCGGTTGCCGTGGTAACCCGGCCCCAAGCCGAAATTCATTTGCGGCCGCCTCGCCAGTGGCAGCCGCAACTAAGACTCCGGCAAACGAGTGTTGCCGGAGTCTGCGCCGGCGCTTTAAGGAGGCGCAGCGGCCGGCCGCTTTCCCGCCGGCCGCCTGCCCGCAGCTCCCTCCCCGGACTTCTCCCCCCCGCCCCCCGGAACAGATGCAAGCCCGGCACTTGTCCGAGGTGCCGGGCTCATTTTTGAAGAGATTTGCGCGGGCCGCGGCCGGGTGCAGGCAGCTCCTCCTTAACGGAAGGAGGAGGCCTGCACTTCCCGAGCCTGCCGCACCGCAGCGGGTGCCGCAGCGCCGGAATAGCGCCGCAATGCGGCGCGTTGCGCCAGTTTTCAGGCGCTAAAACCCTTCAGTAGCGCCGGCAGCCATTTGGGCGCGGCGCTACTGAATTTTTGGCGCGCGCAAAGGGACTTAGCGCCGGCGCTAACTTCCGGCACTAAAGCCCTGGCGCGGCGCAAACTCAATTTCTAGGCCCTGATGTCCAAGCACATTGCAGTCAGGCAGCAAAGATTAGGGAAAGAACACAAAACAAACAGGAGGGGAAATGATGTATTAATTGGGAAATTTAGTCTTTTGGCCCATGGATGCCAAACATAAACCTGAACGTGTGCAAAGTATACCCAAACCTCCAGTACTTGATTAATACATGTACCTGACAGACAGCACACACAGGAGATCGTGGTTATAACTAACGCTGTCAAAAATAACCTCAATGTGCAATTTTAGCCAAAAAGCTTCTATAGAATTAGGATAAAATATCTTTAGCTGGTCCTCTGTTCCTCAAACAATCACAGAGGAAATTATGTTGAAAGGCAGCGACAGTTGCTGCTTGATTGCACTGTCTTCATCTCTTCTTCCTGTCAGGAAGTGCCACATCTCTGCCATTTTACCAGACTCAGATCTAAAGCAACACTTTCACATGGACTTGGCCATAACTATTTATCCCATCAAACATTTACTACAGCATCACAGCTGAAGCAATCACACGGCTGGAAAATGCTGCAGATGAGCACACAAGCACAACTTGTATTTATAGAGCGCCTTTAACCTAGTAAAACATCCCAAGGCGCTGCACAGGAGCAGTTACCAAACAAAATTTGACAACAAGCCACATGAGATATCAGGGCAGGTGACCAAAAGCTTGGTCAAAGAGGTAGGTTTTAAGGAGCATCTTAAAAGGAGGAGAGGCGCGGAGAGGTTTAGGGAGAGAATTTCAGAGCTTTGAACCTAGGCAGCTGAAGGCACGGCCGCCAATGGTGGAGCGATTAAAATCAGGGACGCGCAAGAATTGGAAAAGCGCAGCAATCTTGAAGGGTTGTGGGGCTGAGGAGATAGGGAGGAGCGAGGCCATAGAGAGATTTGAAAACAAGGATGAGAATTTTTAAATCGAGGTGTTGCCGGACTGGGAGGCAATGCAGGTCAGCGAGCAATGGGGTGATGGGTGAACGGGGACTTGGTGCAAGTTAGGATATAGGTAGCAGAGTTTACATAGGGTAGAATGTGGAAGGCCGGCCAGGAGAGCATTGGAATGGTCAAGTCTAGAGGTAACAAAGACATGTATGAGGATTTCAGCAGATGAGCTGAGGCAGGGGCGGTGACGGATGATGTTACGGAGATGGAAGTTGGCCAGTGATACCAGGTGTTTTTAGTTTACAAATCGTTCTTTAGGCTAAAAGTTTAAGCACATTCAGTTCTTCAAACATAGCAGGCTGTGCTTTATATTCTTCCTTCCCGCCCCTCCAAAAATTCTCACTTCCCTCCAATTTTCTACTGTCCTCTCCTGAAAGTATTGACTGATTTTAGTGTACGACTACAGTTATAATGCCAATTGTACATCAATGCAACATGGTTTTGGGTGCACATCGACATGGAAATGGCAGTATAACTTGGGAGTCAGAGGTCATCTCACTCCACTGCAACAAAATCAAGTTTAACAGGTGCTGAGGTGGCCTGTTGTACCACGAGTACTTTATAAAAGTGCAATCATAGCTATACATTAGAATTCTGGTTTTGCCAGCTGCACCACTCTACAGCTACTGGTTTTAGCCAGGTAGCACAGTATTACTAGTCTAAAGTCCATATTTACCAGCTACCCTCCAGTATCTTACTCATTAGACTATTCTTCATGTATGAGACTAGACACTAAGGCCTAGAGTTTCCTCTAGTTTTTTCAGCGCAATTCGCCCAAAATCGGCCAAATCAGTGCAAAAGATCAGGGAATTTCAAGCGCAAAGTACGTCTGGCGCAAGTAGAGTTTCTGCGATCTTTTGCGCCAGTTTAATAAACATTGCACTAGAAGCCAACCACAAAACTGGCCATGCGCCCAGCTCAAATTAATCACTATTAATTTCCGCTAATTGCGCCAGTTTGCAGGCCTTCGAGGAGGCTCTAAAAATGAAGGCTTTTTTTTTTTAGGCGCAAGGACACTAAGGGGCACCTGTTAAAAGTTTTTAAATATTAAAATGCTTTGAATTTACAAAGAAACTGACACTAATGTAATCTGTACACTAATGTAAATGGTTCCGTATAGCTTTAACGTCATTTTCAGTCATTTAAAATCGGGTTACTCACAGATGGTGGGTAGACAGTCTGATTAAAAATGCTTATTTTTTGTGATAAACCCATTTTCAGCTGTATTAATCAAACTGCACCAGGTTACTACTCAAATATATCACGGAATATTTTTTAATGCAAAAATGTTTTTTTTTTAAATGACGTTCTAAAAGGCTACCCAATTACACTGGTTCATGGAAGATTTTATGTTCAGCGATATGCAAATGAGTGAATGGAAACTTGAGCCAAAAAAAATAAATTTCTTAAAACAAGTGCAATTTTGAGGGCAATTTGCGCTCAGCTCGCCGAATGCGCTGAAAGTGGAAACCCTTGGCCCAAGTGTTGGCAGCCTCAACACATCCCGAAGCACCACAGCCAATGGAGAATTTTTGAAGTGTAGTCAGTTTTGTAATGTCAACAAACACAGCAGCCAATTTGCAAACAGCAAGATCCCACGAACAGCAATAAAAGACAAGGTTGAGGAAGGAACGGTGGCCAGGACATCAGGAGAACTGCTCTTCCTTGAAGTCTTTTACACCCACCTGAGCAGACAGATTGCGCCTCGGTTTAATGTCTCATCCAAATAGCGGCCCGGCCCCTCTGACAGTGTACAGGATGTCAGCCTCTGGGGTGGGATGTGCTCAAGTCTCTGGGGTGGGATTTGAACCCTTGACCTTCTGACTCAGAGGCAAGAGTGATACCACTGAGCCAAAGCCAACACATCCTGAGCTAGCAATTAGGAGCAGAAACACTTTTTTTCTTTCCCCACCCTGATCCAGGGGTATTAAGGGCAACTGTATGTCAGAGTATCAGTAAATAGACCTTCAGTAGATCATATCAGTAGTGTACTGCATGGCTGTTTCTGCCCAAAATATACATTTGAAATTTAAAGTATTATAGTAACTGACTAACTATAATTATAACACATTCCCTAGCACACTGCAGCTGTACTGATTATCACCATAAGAAAACACACACCCAAATTTAAGCACATTGTAGTTTGCAAGTAGGGATAACTCCCAGCAATTACAACTCAAAAACATCTTGAAATAGAAATGAAGGTGTGTTATTTTGAAATGGCTACAAAGTTTTGCAAAATTACTATAATTACAATATTTACAATGTGAATATTTAAAAAAAAAAATAGGTACAGTCTCTTAAAAATATATATATATTGACAACCCAGCTGGACTTTCAAAGCAGAATGAAGTCTTGTATTTGGTTGTGGTTGTTGCAGGCCAATCATCTCAGCCCCAGAACATTGCTGTAGGAGTTCCTCAGGGCAGTGTCCTAGGCCCAACCATCTTCAGCTGCTTCATCAATGACCTTAGCTCCATCATAAAGGTCAGAAGTGGGGATGTTCGCTGACGATTGCACAGTGTTCAGTTCCATTCACAACTCCTCAGATAATGAAGTAGTCCATGTCCACATGCAGCAAGACCTGGACGATGTTCAGGCTTGGGCTGGTAAATAACATTTGTGCTACACAGGTGCCAGGCAATGACTATCTCCAACAAGAGAGCGTCCAACCACCGCCCCTTGACATTCAACGGCATTACCATTGCCGAATCCTCCACCATCAACATCCTGGGGTCACCATTGACCAGAAACTAAACTGGACCAGCCACATAAATACTGTGGCTACAAGAGCAGGTCAGAGGCTAGGTATTCTGCGGCGAGTGACTCACCTTCTGACTACCCAAAGCCTTTCTACTATCTACAAGGCACAAGTCAGGAGTGTGATGGAATACTCACCACTTGCCTGGATTAGTGCAGCTCCAACAACACTCAAGAAGCTTGACACCATCCGGGTCAAAGCAGCCCGCTTGATTGGCACCCCATCCATCACCTTAAACATTCACTCCCTCCACCACCGGCATACCGTGGCTGCAGTGTGTACCATCTACAAGATGCACTGCAGCAACTCGCCAAGTCTTCAACAGTACCTCCAAAACCCGCGACCTCTACCACCTAGAAGGACAAGGGCAGCAGGTGCATGGGAACACCATTACCTCCAAGTCACACACCATCTTGACTTGGAAATATATCACTCTTCCTTCGTTGTCGCTCGGTCAAAATCCTGGAACTACCTCCCTAACAGCACTTTGCGAGTACCTTCAGCACACAGGCTGCAGCGGTTCAAGAAGGTGGCTCACAACCACCTTCTCAAGGGCAATAAATGCTGGCCTTGCCAGTGACGCTCACATCCCAGGAACGAATAAAAAAAAAATTTCAAACAGCAGGGCATCGACAAAATTGTTCCATCACACAATTGTTCCACCAAAATGTACACTGGATGGGAGACTTCACTGGCAATCACCAAGAGTGGCTCGGTAACACCACTACTGACCGGGTCCTGAAGGACATAGCTGCCAGACTGAGCCTGCAGCAGATGGTGAGAGAACGAACACAAGGGAAAAACCTACTTGACCTCGTCCTCACCAATCTACCTATCGTAGATGCATCTGACCATGACAGCATTGGTAGCAGTGACCACCGCACAGTCCTTATGGAGAAGAATTCCCGTCTTCACACTGAGGACACACTCCATCGTGCTGCATGGCACTACCACCGTGCTAAATGGGATAGATTCAGACCAGATCTAGCAGCTCAAAACTGGGCATCCATGAGATGCTGTGGGCCATCAGCAGCAGCAGAATTGTATTCCACCACAATCTGTAACCTCATACCCTCACTCTACCATTAACATCATGCCAGGGGACCAACCCTGGTTCAATGAGGAGTGTAGAAGAGCATGCCAGGAGCAGCACCAGGCTACCCTAAAAATGAGGTGCCAACCTGGGGAAGCTGCAACACAGGACTACATGCATGCTAAAAAGCAGAAGCAGCATGCTGTAGACCGGGCTAAGCGATCCCATAATCAACGGATCAGATCAAAGCTCTGCAGTCCTGCCACATCCAGTCGTGAATGGTGGTGGACCATTAAACAACTGACGGGAGGAGGAGGCTCCAAGAATATCCCCATCCTCAATGATGGTGGAGCCCAGCACGTGAGTGCAAAAGACAAGGCTGAAGCATTTGCAACCATCTTCAACCAGAAGTGCCGACTGGATGATCCATATCAGCCTCCTCTCCTGAGGTCCCCACCATCACAGAAGTCAGTCTTCAGCCAATTCGATTCACTCCACGTGATATCAAGAAACGGCTGAGTGCACTGGATACAGCAAAGGCTTTGGGCCCTGACAATACCCTGGCTGTCGTGCTGAAGACTTGTGTTCCAGAACTAGCTGCTCCTCTAGCTGTTCCAGTACAGCTGCAACATTGGCATCTACCCGACAATGTGGAAAACTGCCCAGGTATGTCCTGTCCACAAAAAACAAGACAAATCCAATCCAGCCAATTACCACCCCATCAATCTACTCTGAATCATCAGCAAAGTGATGGAAGGTGTCATCGACAGTGCAATCAAGCAGCACTTACTCACCAATACCTGCTCACCGATGCTCAGTTTGGGTTCCGCCAGGACCACTCGGCTCCAGACCTCATTACAGCTTTAGTCCAAACATGGACAAAGGAGCTGAATTCCAGAGATGAGGCGAAAGTGACGGCCCTTGACATCAAGGCAGCATTTGACCGAGTGTGGCATCAAGGAGCCCTAGTAAAACTGAAGTCAATGGGAATCAGGGGAAAGACTCTCCACTGGCTGAAGTCATACCTAGCACAAAGGAAAATGGTTGAGGTTGTTGGAGGCCAATCATGTCAGCCCCAGGACATCGCTGCAGGAGTTCCCCAGGGCAGTGTCCTCGGCCGAACCATCTTCAGCTGCTTCATCAATGACCTCCCCTCCATCATAAGGTCAGAAGTGAGGATGTTAACTGATGATGATTGTATCGAGTTCAGCTCCTTTCGCAACTCCTCAGATAATGAAGCAGTCCATGCCCACATGCAAGACCTGGATGACGTTCAGGCTTGGGCTGATAAGTGGCAAGTAACATTTGTGCCAGACAATGACTATCTCCAACAAGAGAGAGTGTCTAACCACCTCCCCTTGACATTCAACGGCATACAAACATACGAAATAGGAGCAGGAGTAGGCTACTTGGCCCTTCGAGCCTGTTCCGCCATTAAATAAGATCATAGCTGATCCGATTACTCCACATTCCCGCCTACCCCCGATAACTTTTCACCCCCTTGCTTACCAAGAATCTATCTACCTCTGCCTTAAAAATATTCAAAGACTCTGCTTCCACCGCCCTCTGAGGAAGAGAGTTCCAAAGACTCACGACCCTCTGAGAAAAAAATTTCTCCTCATCTCTGTCTTAAATGGGCGACCCCTTATTTTTAAACAGTGATCCCTAGTTCTAGTTTCTCCCACAAGAGGAAACATCCTCTCCACATCCACCCTGTCCAGACCCCTCAGGATCTTATATGTTTCAATCAAGTCACCTCTTATTCTTCTAAACTCCAGCGGATACAAGCCTAGCCTGTCCAACCTTTCCTCATAAGACAACCCGCCCATTCCAGGTATTAGTCTAGTAAACCACCTCTGAACTGCTTCCAACGCATTTACATCCTTCCTTAAATAAGGAGACCAATACTGTACACAGTACTCCAGATGTGGTCTCACCAATGCCCTGAATAACTGAAGCATAACCTCCTTACTTTTGTATTCAATTCCCCTCGCAATAAACAATAACATTCTACAGTAAACTCTTTCTTATCCGGCACCTATGGGACCAGAATGGTGCCAGTTGATGAAAAATTTTGGATAACAGAGAGTTATACCTACCAAGGCAATTTTTAACACAAACAAAAATAAAAACCACTGACTAACTCGGCCACCGCGGGAGACTCGGACTCGGCAAAACGAGTGCTGGATGGATTCGGCAAGATTACCGGTTATCTATTTTGCCGGTTATTAAAGAATTCCGGATGATTAAGTGCTGTTTAAACAAGAGTTTACTGTATTAGCTTTCTTAATTACTTGCTGTATCTGCATAGTAACCTTTTGCGATTCATGCACTAGGACACCCAGATCCCTCTGCATCTCAGAGCTCTGCAATCTCTCACCATTTAGATAATATGCTTCTTTTTTATTCTTCCTGCCAAAATGGACAACTTCACATTTTCCCACATTATACTCCATTTGCCAGATCTTTGCCCACTCACTTAACCTATCTATATCCCTTTGTAGTCCTTTTGTGTCCTCTTCATAATTTACTTTCCTACCTATCTTTGTGTCATCAGCAAATTTAGCAACCATACCTTCGGTCCCTTCATCCAAGTAATTTATATAAATTGTAAAAAGTTAAGGCTCCAGCACTGATCCCTGTGGCACACCACTCGTTACATCTTGCCAATCAGAAAATGACCCATTTATGCCTACTCTCTGTTTCCTGTTAGCTAGCCAATCTTCTATCCATGCCAATATGTTGCCCCCTACACCATGAGCTTTTATTTTCCGCAATAGCCTTTGATGTGGCACCTTATCAAATGCCTTCTGGAAATCTAAGTACAGTACATCTACTGGTTCCCCTTTATCCACAGCACGTTACTTCCTCAAGGAACTCCAATAAATTGGTTAAACATGATTTCCCTTGTACAAAACCATGTTAACTCCGCCTGATTACTTTGAACTTTTCTAAGTGCCCTGCTATAACGTCTTTAATAATAGCTTCTAATATCTTCCCTATGACAGATGTTAAGCTAACTGGCCTGTAGTTTCCTGCTTTCTGTCTCCCTCCCTTTTTGAATAAAGGAGTTACATTCGCCATTTTCCAATCTAATGGAACCTTCCCCAAATCTAGGGAATTTTGGAAAATTAAAACCAACGCATCAACTATCTCACTAGCCACTTCTTTTAAGAACCTAGGATAAAGTCCATCAGGACCCGGGGACTTGTCAGCCCGCAGCTCCAACAATTTGCTCAGTACCACTTCCCTGGCGATTATAATTTTCTTGAGTTCCTCCCTCCCTTCCATTTCCTGATTTACATCACCAAATTCCCCAACATCCTGGGGGGTTTCCATTGACCAAAAACTTAACTTAACCAGTCACATAAATACTGTGGCTACAAGAGCAGGTCAGAGGCTGGGTATTCTGTGGTGAGTGTCTCACCTCCTGACTTCCCAAAGCCTTTCCACCATCTACAAGGCACAAGTCAGGAGTGTGATGGAATACTCTCCACTTGCCTGGATGAGTGCAGCTCCAACAACACTCAAGAAGCTCCACACCATCCAGGACAAAGTAGCCCGCTTGACTGGCACCCCATCCATCACCTTAAACATTCGCTCCCTCCACCACCGGCACACCGTGGCTGTAGTGTGTACCATCTACAAGATGCACTCTTCGACAGCACCTCCCAAACCCGCGATCTCTTCCACCTAAAAAGGACAAGGGCAGCAGGCGCATGGGAACAGCATCATCTCCAAGTTCCCCTCCAAGTCACACACCATCCTGACTTGGAAATATATCGTCATTCCTTCATCGTTGCTGGGTCAAAATCCTGGAACTCCCTCCCAACAGCACTGTGGGAGTACCTTCACCACATGGACTGCAGCAGTTCAAGGCGGCGGCTCACCATCACCTTCTCAAGGGCAATTAGAGATGGGCAATAAATGCTGGCCTTGCCAGCGACGCCCACATCCCAGGAACGAATGAAAAAAAAACACTCTGCTCAGGTCTCTGCACTTCTTCCTGCTGGAGGTATTTCGATCATTCCATCTCACTCTCTAGCCAAGTGGCCATTAGCCTTACTCTTCTCCTGAACTCTATCGTTATAATTTTTTTTTTAAATCACTCTTACATCTGTAATTTTGCAGACAAAACTCAACAGAGTTGCCATTTTGATCTCCAATACACCTAAAATCTCTCATCCAGTTGCCTTTGGCTCCTACACTTACAGACCTATGATACTCTGTACGGGACTCTCCGGCTCTATACATGACTCCACGCATAAATTAACCAGATGCAGAATTTCATTGAGCTGCTCTACTTTCTAGTAGTCTAGGATCAAGCCACCTGCTCTAACCAGAGGTGCCAGAGAACATCCAGCAAGAGGAGAAAACCAAATGGGGAAGGGAAAAAATAGCACATGAAGGACATGCAATTTTTGAATCTGCATTATAAAAATACTAGAAAACAGAAACACTTGGCCTCAACAACTTGTTAATGGCCATTTTATTAACATCCAGGTTTCACGCTATATAAGTGCACTTCGCAGAACTACATTGGAGGATCGTTTTCTAGGCATGGCACTGATTGGTGGTCAAAGCTAATTAGTTAGTTAAAACTGGTACATATTATGAAGAGAGTTAGTGTTGGATTTTTGCAAGCTCATCAACTTTCTCCTCTCCCTCCTTGAATGCACCGACTCCTTACGGGGGTATGGTTCCACAAGAGACAGGGGACAACTGGCACCATGCCCAATTTGTTTTTATTATTCATTCTTGGGATGTGTGTGTCGCTAGCAAGACTGGCATTTGTTGCCTAAACTCAGCTGCCCCAAGAAGATGGTGGTGGGCCCTCTTCGTGAACCGCTGGTAACTGGTTTTGATACAACTGAGTGGCTTCCTAGTTCACTTCACATTGGTGGGGGACTGGGGTCACATATAGGCCAAACTGGGTAAGGATGGCGGGTTTCCTATCTTAATGTCAGCCGTGGCTCAGTTGGTAGCACTCTCGCCTCGGAGTCAGAAGGTTGTGGGTTCAAGTCCCAATCCAGAGACTTCAGCACAAAAATCTAGGCTGACACTCCAGTGCAGTACTGAGGGAGTGCTGCACTGTCAGAGGTGCTGTCTTTCAGATGAGACTTTAAACCGAGGCCCTGTCTGCTCTCTCAGGTGGATGTAAAAGATCCCACAGCACTATTTCAGAGATGGGGAGTTATCCCTGGTGTCCTGGCCAGTATTTATCCCTCAATTCAACATCACTAAAAAAGATTATCTGGTCAGTATCACATTGCTGTTTGTGGGATCTTGCTATGTGCAAAATTGGCTGCCGTGTTTCCTACATTACAACAGTGACTACACTTCAAAAGTACCTCATTGGCTGTAAAGCGCTTTGGGGTGTCTTGAGGTCATGAAAGGTGCTATATAAATGCAGTTCTTTCTTTAAATGCAAGTCTTTCTTAAAGGAAATGAGTGAACCTGTTGGGTTTTTATGACAATCCAACAGCTTCATAGTCACTCTTACTGATGCTTGCTTTTTATGAATTCAAATTCTTCATGGGTACATCTTGAGAGAAAGAGTTAAACAGGATATTCAACCATTGCCAAGACTGATCCTATCTCACCTGACCGCAACCCTGACCAATTTTTCCTTTCTCTATCCCAGGACACGGAGGCCAAACGTACCAACTTACCAGCACAGTTGCTGAAATGAGCCTGGGATTTGAACCTGGGACATTCTCGGTCTAAATGGCTCCACTATTCACTGAATAAACCTGCTGAGCCATCGTTGAAGTAACGCTAATTTTTCACTGACTGGTGATCAGAGGGAGACCGTTTTCTTTCACAGGGTTACACAAAAACTTTCATCATCACAGTTTTAAAGATCCAGCTTAATCTTTTGTAGAAATAAGTTGCCTTCTCAAGCACATAATTGCACAGGTTGTGTAATGGATGTATCTGCACCAATAACTAATACAGGTCAGGTAACCGCGCGGATTATGCAGGATAAATATTCCTGTACCAATGCCAAAATACATACTGCAGAGTTCATATAATGCAATTGACATATTTTTGCTAAATGTCGTCAGCTCTGAGCAGTTTAAAGTAAAATATCTAAAGTAATACTTTATACAATGGATTGAACAAAAAGCGTACTACAAGGCTTATATTGGATGTCAGGCTTAAAGGGGCAGAATATACTTCAGAGAATACTCAGCAAACAAAAATGAAAGTCAACCTCTTTGCAATGTTTGGCAGTCACTGCAACAAAAATAAGGAGTGACTGTTCTATCGCTTTTCCCTTAAGTTGGGAGTTCTGCAGTAAAATATCAAATACAAGCCAAAAATGTCCACAAATGGAATGGTTTCTTATAGATTGAATGGGTTAATTTGTAAAATGTCTTAACTACACACAGTAACTTCAAGTTCCAGTTTTATCTAAACCTGTAGTCACGTGTTGGTGAGTTTTAACTAAATCTCCAGCTGACTGATTGATGCCTCAAGGCTGGCCATTCACAGTAGGGTCACGTGGCTCTGCATATGGAAAAATAACCAATTGCTAAATCAATACGGTCACTCAATAAAGAACATGTAGAGCACAAGTTCATTGCAGAAAACATTACAGGCTATTTCTAATCAAGTTCCTCACCTGCGCCTTCACTTTTTCCATCATCCCCTATAAGAGGGACAGTGATTGATGACATTATACCATCTGACTGCACTGCTGTATAGACCACGGGCAATGACTGGACAACCACAGGTATGTGCTGGAGGTTTCCCATTTTGCTGGGTAAATTCATTGATGGCACAGTGTGTATAACGTGCAGGATCTGCTGACCGCCAACTCCCTGAGACGAAGCCAAGATGGAGCCTGGTGATAATACTGCTGGGATGGCTGAAGTAACATTGATTGGTCCCCCAGATGAGAAGTCCGAAGAAGAACATGAAGAGACTGCTGTTATAACTGGAAGCGAAGTTGAAACCAATGGTGCTACCGGTGAGGTCCTAGATTTGTTTAAGGACAAATCAACGGGTTCTGTCTGTGGTTGGTTATCGTTTGAAAGAAGCTCCTCTGGTGGTTCCATTTTAATGTTACTTAGTGACTCTGGTGCGTCTGTTTTTAGGTCACTAAGCAGCATAGAAGATTCCATTTTCACATTATTTATCAACATGGGGACTGCGTCCATTCGCACGTGTTCAGAAGCTTGGACTGACTGTTAAGAGAGAAGAAGATTTCTTTTTAAAAAGTATTCAAATGTGAAACTTTCCATCTATAGCATAGTTCAGTCACATTACAAGGTGCGTAAATTATTGATTTGTACCATTCTCTTCACGCATACAAGAGACTCTAAAAATGGGTTGAAAGAAATGTTAACATTTTGGCATCACTACTACTCTCAAGTAATAGAACAGAAAAGATTGAAATGTTAAGATCACTGTGCTGCTGGGTAGACAGGGGTGAAAAAGCAACATGTGTGTCCTTGAAGCAATACATATTTATGTATAAATCCTAGAACCAGGTTGATGTCACATAATTCAGCCAAACTCAACCAGTTCACGGGTTTCAGACCCAGGGCTTCCTAAAACTCAGTCTTCTCAGTTTCGAGTGGGTAGGGTGGATTAGGGAGGCGGAAGTTCATTCAGATCTCAGCTTGGCCGGTGCTGTAAATACTGCACCATGTGAAAACTCTCTGTTATCTGCATTCCATAGTGTAAGTGAGGCAGTCTCTTAACCAGACAGCACTGCAGATCCACAAATTATTTTAGCACTGCAAACATGGTGACCGCTTCTGAGCATTTGCTCTCTATGGAAGATCCTACATTACAACAGTGACGACACTTCAAAAAAACTTCATTGGCTGTAAAGCACTTTGGAACTTCCTGAGGTTGTATAAATGCAAGTCTTTCTTTCTTCTTTTTTTCTGTATGGAAGTAGCCCAGCACACCAACAAAGACCAATTCCTCACTCCAAACACTGAAGTGACCCAGCACACCAACAAAGACCAATTCCTCACTCCAAACACTGAAGTGACCCAGCACACCAACAAAGACCAATTCCTCACCCCAAACACTGAAGTAGCCCAGCACACCAACAAAGACCAATTCCTCACTCCAAACACTGAAGTGACCCAGCACACCAACAAAGACCAATTCCTCACCCCAAACACTGAAGTGACCCAGCACACCAACAAAGACCAATTCCTCACTCCAAACACTGAAGTGACCCAGCACACCAACAAAGACCAATTCCTCACTCCAAACACTGAAGTAGCCCAGCACACCAACAAAGACCAATTCCTCACCCCAAACACTGAAGTGACCCAGCACACCAACAAAGACCAATTCCTCACTCCAAACACTGAAGTGACCCAGCACACCAACAAAGACCAATTCCTCACCCCAAACACTGAAGTGACCCAGCACACCAACAAAGACCAATTCCTCACTCCAAACACTGAAGTGACCCAGCACACCAACAAAGACCAATTCCTCACCCCAAACACTGAAGTAGCCCAGCACACCAACAAAGACCAATTCCTCACCCCAAACACTGAAGTGACCCAGCACACCAACAAAGACCAATTCCTCACTCCAAACACTGAAGTGACCCAGCACACCAACAAAGACCAATTCCTCACTCCAAACACTGAAGTAGCCCAGCACACCAACAAAGACCAATTCCTCACCCCAAACACTGAAGTGACCCAGCACACCAACAAAGACCAATTCCTCACCCCAAACACTGAAGTGGCCCAGCACACCAACAAAGACCAATTCCTCACCTCAAACACTGAAGTGACCCAGCACACCAACAAAGACCAATTCCTCACCTCAAACACTGAAGTGACCCAGCACACCAACAAAGACCAATTCCTCACTCCAAACACTGAAGTAGCCCAGCACACCAACAAAGACCAATTCCTCACTCCAAACACTGAAGTGACCCAGCACACCAACAAAGACCAATTCCTCACTCCAAACACTGAAGTAGCCCAGCACACCAACAAAGACCAATTCCTCACCCCAAACACTGAAGTAGCCCAGCACACCAACAAAGACCAATTCCTCACTCCAAACACTGAAGTGACCCAGCACACCAACAAAGACCAATTCCTCACCCCAAACACTGAAGTAGCCCAGCACACCAACAAAGACCAATTCCTCACTCCAAACACTGAAGTAGCAGATACATCACTTGCTCAACTGGGTGCAAATGTCACAGCAACTTAAGACACCGCAGTAGCCTGTAAAGAGAAGCCCTGGAATAATGGGGGCTTCATTTTCTTTCTCAATGGTAAAATCACTTGCTTTTGGCTAACCCAGTCAGCAGAAATAGCATCAGAGGCTGCAGAGAAGTTTCCACCCTGATTCTAAGAACAGGCAAGCAGGGCAAAGTTCAAAAACTTTACAAGCAAGCATTAATTGGCTTAAATCGTTGTCTTTCTGCTGCTTCTTTCTTCAATTCAGTGAGGCTTCAGGTAAGACAATGATCTATTGATAGACTCCCCTAGGTCACTGTAAATTTTCCAGCAGCTTCTTTACTAATCTGGGTGATATGTTAGCTATCCTGTTGTACATCTCTCCTCTGCCGTGCATCAATCACACTCTGATTAGACTCCTTTGGACCCAGAATCATTTACAGCATCTCTGTTCCTCCAGAGTTCTGCAAAGATATTTTTATTTTAAAAAAACAGCGCTACCTAAAACAATCTCTTTCCAATGTTCTTTTTCAATTTGCTTCCCTCCTCTCCTGAAGGGGTTAAGTCCATTAATAAAGTACAATTCCACAGATGCTGCCCACCCTCCAATATGTCGCACAAGTGGCCATTATTCACGACAGTGAGTGTTGGCAGGTCAACTGCGAAGGCCAGCAAACCATGCCCAACCTTGTCCTCACCCATTGTCCAGACACACACACTGCATTAGATGTCACTCACAGCAATAAGAATGGGACCCCTCGTTGATTTTCTATATCAAACAAAAACCCGTCAAAATTATTATCTTTGCACAAACCTGAAGTCATAGACCATTTATTTTGGTTTCAGCTGCAAATAAACCAGACACAGGTCCGTGACTATTTCAGTTTGTGTACAACTACATACGAATTCTGGTACAGCATATCCTAGACACTAAATAGGAACACTTTCCTTGTTGCTTACCAACCCAATACACATATTTATCCCTAAATAACTACAAAAGTGATCAAGTACCTTGCTCACGTATCATGTTTTTATAGTTGGGCAAGGTAAACCACCCTAAAGTTAAGACAGGCTTGAGCATAAAGGGATTGAATTTCGATGGGGATAGTCCTGATCGACCACCATAACTTCAGGGGCTCAGTGGCTGATGTGAGAACCCTGCAGAAAGTAATGGCGGCCGTTCCTTAATTCATACAGTAACAATGTGTTAGATCGCGATTTCATCAGCAGATGCGGATCGCGGCGGGAGGTGGTTGGCGGGTTCCGGTCCCGTTCCCGACTGCAGTCGCTCTGCAAAAAGGATTTTCGGTTAATGGGGCTGGTTAAGCCTGCCTTGCAGGGATCCTTAAAGGGACCATGACCGCATTCATTTTGACAGTTGTGCTGTCAGTGTTCTACAGCATTGAGGTGCAGCAAACACTGACAAGCACTACACAAAGGTGCATGGCTGCACCCACGTTCTCACAGCATGCAGGGAGGTTCTCTTCCCTTCCAAGGGCGGAAGAGACCTCCCCAGGACACCAACACAGCCTGGTTGCACATTGCACAGGAGTACACAAGCAGGGTTGTCGTCAGGAGGACCAGGCTGCAGTGGCGCAAACCTTTCAATGATCTCAGTAGATCACGAAACGTTAGTACAAAGCCACACTCAATCTCATCCTGCTGTGCCACTCATCACATCCCCATCACTCTGCCTTCCCTACCCTACCCCTGCACATCCTTACTCACACCAACTTACCTTGCACCTCCACCCACCCCTCTCTATCTACATTATCACATCCCCATCTCACTAGCCACCCCTCACACTCACCCTCATCCTAGTGCAATCATACCATCTAACAACACACAAGGGTAGGCACTTGGGTGTTTTATGCAATATTCATGTAAATTTTCTGTTAATGTGTTATCAAACATTGAAATCTTTATTTGCCTTATTATACAGATCTGTGGTCACCTTTGGAAGTGTCTTAGTGAGTTGCAGTGAATGGTGAGACATAACGGTATCCCCGCAATGGTGATGAGTGTGAAAGGAACGGATTGGTCATTGTAGGAATGCTTTATGGTGATGATGTGGGGTGGTGTCAACCTGGCGCATCATGTGGCAGCCAGGGTGTACAGCGTCAAGTGACGTAAATCTGGCCATGGTGAGGCCATCCCTGGCCTCCTGGGCAGCAAAGTGGTCGGGTGCTGATGCCCTCTCTCCTGTGCAGCATCAGGTGATTGTGGAGAAGGCTGGTATTGTTGTTGGTGATGTTGGTGTGCCTAGTGATGTTGGTGTTGGGGCTGATCGTGGAGGGATTCAGAGGGCCAAGGTGACATTTTTTCAAGGGCACCGATGTTGTTGGAATAGATGGTAGCTGAAGTTGAGATGACAGACGCGGTCTGTCAATGGTGAGAGAGTTTGCTACAAGAAGGTGACAGTGAAGAGAGAGAAACACTTCCAATTTCATAAAGCTCAAATGTGTCTTCCATGTCCTGAAGGCTCAAGCTTCTGACATTGGAAAGTGACTAGCTGTGAAATGGTAGCTTTCATACCACTTTTGCAGCAGTCACCTAATCACAGCAATGGGGAGACATAGAGAACCTGACCTACTTACCTGACGTGATCTCCGAACGCGTGAAGCCCGTTAAAAATGTGGTAAAATAAAAGGCTGGCAAAATAGTAGTAAACAAGCAGTTAAGTATCTTAAATGCCTCCCCCGCCGCTTGGTGTCGGGTCTGTTCTGAAATCGCAGACCCGACACTTTGGAAATTTACATGGAGGCGGATTCGCAGCGGGTTCCCAAGCCGCTATCAATCATTTTGATTTTGACAGCGGACCCGTCTCCAAACCCGCATGCTGAGTGCCAGCAAAATTCAGCCCTTAGAGTGGCATGGTGTAAAGGATGCTCATTAATGTGTGTCCTACCTGGCAGAATAATGTCAAAGTTAATACCAGTAAACAGGCTTCTGTGAAATTAACGGTCAGCCTAAAGCCCCAGGTTACTATTTGGCCGGGAACAGGGTCCAAAAAAAGGCTGAAGTCAGAACAGGTATAGAAATAGTTCGGCAAACTATTAAACTTTATAAAAAGGAAGAATAATTCCGTGATGGTTGAAAATTGATCTGTGAGGCTCTTCCAGAAGCCGTTGCATTGCTATCCATTATTTAAATGCATCAGAGATTAAAACTACTGAGCTCCCCAGTGACCCTTCCCACATCTACTGCATCAACAGAAATTCCATCCCAACTGCCTTTTGGATAGAAAACTCTTAGATGCAGCAGCAAGAGCTCCCACAGACTTTCAAAAGTGCCATATTGTACTAGGTTTTTGAAGCAATAAAAGATTCAAACAGCTGTATGATTTAATATTACAAGCCTAAGTAATGCTGTTTGACATTACAGAGATCATTTTATGGCCTGCACTGCGGTTCTACATCTCCTGAGTCAGCCTGAGGCAGTAGGCAAGAAGGTTGATGAAGTCAAGAGCAGAGGTGCACAAGTACTGGCAGGAGCCGAAGATAGCGGCTTCAGTTTTGCTGAAATTAAACTAGAGGAAATTTTAGCTCATGCAGGTCTTAATGGTGTTGGAGTGTAGACAGATGGGGAGTGTAGCAATAGTCTGCAGTTTTGATGAATCGAGGAGGCAATAAAAGAGATATGGGTATTGTGCTTAGTAAGGGTAAGTGACCCATTACTGATACAAATTACATTTGTGGTGTACTTTATTGTACTTTTAGTATTTACTGTTTATGATGTTTCTCAAAGGAAGAGCTTGCATTTATATAGCACCTTTCACATCCTCGGGACATTGCAAGGCGCTTCACAACCAATGAAGTACTTTTGAGGTAAAAACAGAAAATGCTGGAGAATGCTGGAGTAACTCAGCAGGTCAGGCAGCATCTGTGAAGAGAGAAACAGAGTTAACGTTTCAGGTCGATGACCTTTCGTCAGTACGTTTGAGGTGTAGCCGCTGTTGAAATGTAGGCAAATGTGGCAGCCAATTTTCACAAACAGCAATGAGATGAATGACCAGGTAATCTATTTTACTGATGTTGGTTGAGTGATAAATGTTGGCCAGGACATGGAGAGAATTCCCTGCACTTCCTCAAATAGTGCCGTGGCATCTTTAACGTCTACCCTAGTAGGCAGGCGGGGGCTCGGTTTAACTCAATCTCATCAGAAAGGCAAGACCTCTGACAGTGCAGCACTCCCTCAATACTGCACACTGAAATGTCATCTTAGATTATGTGCTCAAGTCTCTGGAGTGGGGCCTGCCTCAGAAGTGAGAGTGCTACCAGTGATCCAAGGCCAACACTTCTTGTGGTGATTTAGTGTCAAGTAAAGTTACTCATTTCTTTAATCTGTAAGCCTCTAACTTGTGGAGTAATATCCCCAATTTTGAAGAGAATTTGGTAGTGTGGTACTTAAATCCAGTGAGCAGATTATTACATGGGATAATTGTTAGTCCCTTGGCATATACCTCCATAAAGGACAGAAAAGATACCTTTTCTACATTGTAGGAGGCAAAGATCCACTTTCAGGAACTATCTTAGACCACTGAAAGAGAAGATAGTTTAAAACCATCCTGAAACTAACAGACAGCCTAGCTGTTTCAAGATCCAAGGATTAAATGGCAGCTCTGCCAATTTTAAGATCAGAATCAATAAAACAAAACTTGATTGTAATTTTTTTTTTTTTTTAATGCAAATTGCTTGTGGTCAGGTTTAGAGATCAAATCAGCTGCAATGTTTGTGAATTACAGCACACAGCTCCGTCACATAAAAACTAATAGATAACACAATAGATATATATTGATAATGTTATTTATAATACAATAAATAACAAACCAGTAACGTGACACCAAATTAGTTGACAACATTTAATGTCAGAATTGAACCCCCATCCCCTGGGTCATCCAGCAGGAGAACTCATAAGAACATAAGAAATAGGAGCAGGAGTAGGCCAATCGGCCCCTCGAGCCTGCTCCGCCATTCAATAAGATCATGGCTGATCTGATCCTAACCGCCAATCCACTATCACAGAACCATCTCCTGAATCTAACAGAATTAGACACACGAAATAGGAGCAGGATCAGGCTACACGGCCCCTGGGCCCGCTCCGCTACCCACAGGGCCATGACCGATCCGAACCTAGACTCATGTCCAAATTCCTGCCCGCTCCCCGTAACCCTTAATTCCCTTTACTTCTAGGAAACTGTCTATTTCTGTTTTAAATTTATGTAATGATGTAGCTTCTACAGCTTTTTGGGGCAGCATATTCCATAGACCTACCACCCTCTGAGTGAAGTAGTTCCTCCTCATCTCAGTTTTGAAAGAGCAGCCCCTTATTCTAAGACTATGCCCCCTAGTTCTAGTTTCACCCATCATCGGGAACATCCTCCCCGCATCCACCCGATCCAACCCCTTCACAATCTTACATGTTTCAATAAGATCGCCTCTCATTCTTCTGAACTCCAATGAGTAGAGTCCCAATCTACTCAACCTCTCCTCATATGTCCATCCCCTCATCCCCGGGATTAACCGAGTGAACCTTCTTTGTACTGAATACGGGTCAGTCCACATTTTACTTCCCAGTACACAGGCATAAAGCTGACTTCAATGAACTGCTAACAGATGGACGGAACTTTTAAAGTTCACCTCCGGTTCATTCTTAGCTTCAAATTGAAGTTCATCAGTGGTCATTCTGAAACAAACCCATTTAAGTGCAAAACTGTGATCATTAATTACAATCAATTCAGAAAATAATCCATTAACTGGCAAGTCACCAAGATAGAAAGTAGAAACCATACTTTGTTTAATTTGGTTGCTTAAATGCTGACTACAGCATACTGACAGCACTTATTATGTTAGTGAAACAAGAGTGTCATCAGCTGCACAATTACATATTGCTGAAAATGTATTCTGATTGAGGTGGCATTCTCTCAGTCCGCAGTTATATGAAACCGGCGCTCAGTGAGAAAATACCCCATCTGGTGCATTACAAAATCACGCGGTCCAAGAAGACCCCAGGTTCAATCCCAATTTGTGCCGAGTTAGTGGATATCAATTGGGGAGGCAGCAGTGACTCGACAAATCGGTCTCAGTGCCCCTGGGCTAAGAAAGTGACATTAACTAGACTTCCACCCCTGGTGAATATTGAGATACCCCTGCTGTTGCGCATGTAGACACCGAGTGAGGATGGATCAGCTCAGCGGTGATGTCCCCCCAGTAGCCTGTCAAAGAATGGCCACTTGGACATGCTGCCTGTGTCAATGAACTGTATCCCATCAGGAGTCAGTGTATTTAAGAGAAAAGGGAGAAATTGGCACCCTTACACACAATTAAACACAAGTACGTCTGAGTGGATGGTTCTTGTATTAATTGTACAATAAGTGTATACAAAAATATAAAGAAGAGCTTCAATTTCTGAGTTCCAGTATGCTCTGACAGATATGGGCCTAGAAATTCAGTATCGCCACGTTTGGGGCGTTATAGACGAGCGGGCGCTAAGCGCCCGAGGCAAATTATCGCCACCTTCAGCAAAATTGACCTGCTTTGCCCCAAGAGGTGCTTGTAGCGCTAAAGCAGGTGCTGCACGACTGTCCTAAGGCGCTAAGCCAGAGAAGCGAGGCGCTACCACCGAGGGCAGGCGCAGCGCAGGTGCGGCCAGTTAGCGACTGCAGGCAGACACGCTGGCGCCGGTCAGCTCTTAAAGGGAGAGGGTCGATTTGGATTGCAGCTATGCCCTGCACTTTGGAGCCTTGATTCTCGGCCTGGACAGACCTGCTGCCACATTCTAACGCCTAGGACCATGGAGAGGGCCAGGGAGCGAGCGCAACGGTTCAGTGAGGGGGCCCTGCAGGTTCTGGTTGGCGCAGTGGAGCGCAGGCGATCTATCCTGTTTCCGGACAGTGGCAGGAGGCCGCTGCCCACCGACTACCGCAAAGCTTGGAGGGAGGTGGCTCAGAGTGACCTCCAGCAGCATGGTACCTAGGACCCCTGTGCAATGCAGGAAGAAGTTCAACGACCTCACTCGGGTTGTCAGGGTGAGTACCCTTTTCAGTATCCTCTTCATCCCTGCATGTGGACCTCACTTTATGGGCAAAGTGGTCCTGAAAGCCCCAATGGCCAGCCCTCATCCAACACCTATGAGCCTTTCATGAAACTCACATGCACATTCACCACTTTACACACTGTAAGGGCTAGTCGACCATGGGAGGCAGTGCAGCCAAGATCAGGGCTTCACACTGTAACAGCTATTCGACCATGGGAGGCAGTGCAGCCAAGATCAGGGCTTCACACTGTGCTCAGAGCCCGTCCTTTCTCTTGCAGGGCAAGCTGGCACACAATAGGAGGCAGCAGCAATGGACCGGGGGAGGCCGGCCTACCTTAAAGACCTCAGCGATCTGGAGCAGTGAGTCCAGCGCATTATGGCAGGCCAGCTGATGGCCCCGTCGCCACTGGAGATGCCGACCCCGTTCGGGACAGCAATGGTAAGGTCATCACCTTTTTGACCTCTCTCCTTCCACTTGTGCCTCACACCAGCATCCTTTGCCACTATCGAACCAATACAGTGCATTGCAGCACTCATGCCTCCCTCGCTGCCGCCCTGTCCTCACGCTAAAGCAACTCTTGTACCTCCCTGCTTTCAGATGGTGAATCGCCAGGTGAGGAGGCGGGCCCTCAAGCTGCCACTGTGAGTGATTCTGAAGGCGAGGAGGAGGAAGAGGAAGCCGGACCATCAGTGCCACCCTCAGCCGAGGCAGCCCATGGCCATAATGGGGACACGTCTTCCCTGGAGGGGAGCGGGGGAAGGGTCTGGGGAGGGTGAAGCTCCGGCCAGCGGGCTGCAGCAACGTGGGGGGGGGGGGGGGGTTAGGGAAGCTCGGCGGCCTTCTCCCTGGAGGGAGAGTCTGGCCTCCAGTCCTGCTACAGTGAGCGCAGAAGAGGTGTGGCTCCTCGCTGAAATGGGCGCCCAGGCAGAGCAGAGGCACACTGAGCTCATGGCTGCAGTGGCAAGGATGCCCGAATCCATTGAGTCACTGCCAAGGAGTCTACAGGACTTCGGGGCAGCACAGGCAAGGAGTCTACAGGACTTCGGGGCAGCACAGGCAAGGAGTCTACAGGACTTCGGTGCAGCACAGGCGGCTTCCATGCAAGTGCTTAGTGGTGCCATGCAGTCAGTGGCTGGTCTGATGCAGACACAGATTAGGGCCACACGAGCACTGACTGCTGCCACCCTCGCTGGATCGGGCAGGATTCACCGGGGCCCTCGCCGCGCTGCAGCAGGCCAGCAGTCTGTGCTTCAGCAGATTGCTCCGCATGCTGCAGTGCTGCCCCGTGGGAGTGCCAGTGTCGTCCGACCAGGGAGTTGCTGTCCTCTGTCAGGATGGCAGCATTCCTGCTGCCAACACTGTCACTCCTCCACTGCAGCTGCCACCTCCTGTAGGACAGACTGCTGCCACCCATGCAGAGTTGGAGCAGTCAGCAGCCGGGCCCTCCAGGCCCAGAGCTGGTCCAGGCCGTCCCTCAAGGGCATCTGCCGACTCAGTTTCTGACACTCAGCAGCCTTCCCCCAGCCTTGCTGCAGCCACTGGGGTCCCATTGCGGAGGAGCTGCAGGGTGGGAAGGGGCCAATCTCGCAAGCGAAGCAGATCACTCTCACAGGCCAAAAAGTAGGAGGTCTGGCAAAATGCTGTTAATTTTTTTTAGTGAAGGCCGAGGATCATGGTCATTTTTGGTTAACTCTTTTGTTCATTGTCTCCAGGTTGTGAGAGCCAGTTATGTGTCTGACTGTTTTTTGGGGGGTTTCTCTGTATTTCTTTGTCATGCGGGAAGGGCACGCAGTTTGTTAAATAAATAATTGTCTTTATTCAGATTGTGCATGTTTGCTCTTTAAACTATTTGTTGCCTTGACCGGCTCAGGGTTTGCGGAACCATTCCATTCATGTTCTTTCAATGGCACAAGCCATTCCCTCAGAGGGGGCCTAGAACCGACTTGCAATAAGCCGCTGATGGACGGCTCTTGCACTTTGTGCCTCCCTCTCGTCTTGGTGCTCCTCCTCCTCCTCTGCTGGTGCTCCAATGTCTGCTGGCAGTGGCTGAGTCCTGAGGATAGCCAGGTTATGCAGCATGCAGCACACTACAACGAAATGGGAGACTCGCTCAGGCGACTACTGAAGGGCTCCTCCAGAATGGTCCAGACAGCGGAACCGTTGCTTTAGCACGCCGATTGTGTGCTCAATGATATACCTGGTCGCTTGATGGCTGTCATTGTATCATTCTTCAGCAGGGGTGCTGGGTGCACGGAGCAAGGTCATCAGCCAGGTGCACAAAGGATAGCCCTTGTCCCCGAGAAGCCAGCCTCCTGGGTGAGCCGGGGCTTCGAAAAGGTCTGCCACAGAAGTCTGGCGCAGGATGAAGGCGTCGTGGCTGCTGCCTGGAAAGCAGGCATTGACAGCTAGTATCAGATGTCTGTGGTCACACACCAACTGCACGGTCAACGAATGGAACCCCTTCCGGTTGCGGTAATCCTCGGCATTCTCGAGGCGCCCGCAAAGCCACATGCGTGCAGTCAATGGCGCCCTGGACCATGGGGAAGGCCGCTATTCTTGCAAATCCCATTGCGCGCCCTTGCTGCTTGTCCAGGGTCATGGGGAAGGAAATGTACTGACGTCTCCTTTTGAAGAGGGCATTCGTGACTTGGTGGATGCAGCAATGCACCGCAAACTGGGAGACATTGGCAATGTCCCCAGTAGCGGATTAGAAGGAGCCAGTGGCATAGAAGTTGAGAGCCACTGTCACCTTCACTGCCACCGACAGAGACGTCCTGCTCCTCAGCTGAGGCTGTAGATCTGTCTGAAGCAGGTGGCAGAGCTCAGTGACCACCTCCCTGTTGAATCGAAGCCTCCGAATACACTGCTTCTCAGACATGTTGAGGTAGGAGAACTGCTGGCAGTATGCCCTGGGAGGGTAAGGTCTCCTGTGCCGACGCCTGTTGGCCCTCCTCCATCTGGCCATGATTGGCACTCTCTCTCGGTGTCTCTGAGCCCTCTCAATGCAATGGAGAAACCCAACGTTTCCACCCATTGCAGCCCCCATAATATGTGGCCACTCAAGGCTATGGCACTGAAAAATCAATCCAACTGCAAAGTTCTGGGCTGAAGCCAGAAGTACCTCTGCGAGCGCTGACTCAAAGCAGAAAGCTCTCTCCCTTTGTCTCTCTGCAAATCTCTCTCACACAGAAGGAGTGGTCCAAAATGGCTACCACTAAGAAGCCAGGACGAGCCCCCTTTAAATAGCGCCCCCCAACCCCACAGCGACTGGGAACCGTTCCAGTCAACCAGTCGCTGGGAGCGCCAGGTGGAAAGAAGGGGGTCGCCACTGAAGTTCTGGTTCGGGGCGCACCAAGGGCGTTGCACCATGAAATGACGTAAGGATCTGCGCGCGCAGCTGAGCGGGCGTTGCAGGTTTGCGCCGCCGCTAAATGTCCGCTCAATTTCGCGAGAGGCGCAGGTCTCGCCGCGCCCGGGCGCTAGCCGCTTCGCGTCCCACTTATCACCCTCTTAAGGCGATAACGGCTGGCGCTAACAACTGAATTTCTCCCCCATGGTGTGCAAATTACACAATGATTAAAAGCTACAAATATCAACAGTGATATAAGTTCCCTGAGTAAGAGTAGCACCGTGGGAAAGATTATTCACAGCAGGTGAGCATTTATCATGGAGACAGCTATTAAAAGAGCCCAACATTACTGCAACCACCAAAAACAGCAATGGCCAACAGGAAACCAAAAGTAATACCACGGCACATGGATGTATCCAGTGTGCCACTGAGGCTCTGATGATGACACCTGTACAGGAAAAAAAAACAGCCTCCAGCAGCAGAAGCAGTCTCCTCACAATTTTTTTCATTTAAAAAACTATTTCCTCCCCTGCCACACCCCAGAATGGAATCAGTTACACCATAGAAAAGACTGGCACTATAAAGAGATAAAGAGCAAGGTTTTCCTTAAAATTGTAACACTGAAAAATTAGCTTCTTAAAATAAATCTGGTTCTCTCTCCCCCATGCATATTCACAGTACCAAGCCGTACTTCCCCACATAACACTACACTCTTGTGATACTGACGCACATGTTGTACTTCCTCTCCTACACACTGCCCTGCTGCATCCCCACCGACCCCCACACACTGCACTGCGGTGCTACACACGCCACCTGCTATACCCCCTCCCCTTAATCACACACTAACCAGCGATACTCCACCTCCTCATACACACACTACCCTGCTATACCCCCTCCCCTCATACACACACCACCCTGCTATACCCCCTCCCCTCATACACACACCACCCTGCTGTACCCCCTCCCCTCATACACACACCAACCTGCTGTACCCCTCCTCATACACACACCACCCTGCTATACTCCCCTCCCCTCCTACACACACTACCCTGCTATACTCCACCTCCTCATACACACACTACCCTGCTATACCCCCTCCCCTCATACACACACCACCCTGCTATACTCCCCTCCCCTCATACACACACTACCCTGCTATACTCCCCCTCCCCTCATACACACACTACCCTGCTATACCCCCCTCCCCTCATACACACACTACCCTGCTATACCCCCTCCTCATACACACACTACCCTGCTATACCCCCCTCCTCATACACACACTACCCTGCTATACCCCCCTCCCCTCATACACACACTACCCTGCTATACCCCTGATGTGCCAAATAACTGCCTGAATCCATGAGGTTAAAGCTTAAAACTAAAGGCTTTTATTAAGTACGAACATGGCATCAAGTTAACACAGGGCAACCATCATTCATCACCGACCCAGCCCTTGGTAGAACATTCCAGAAGAGGGGCGGGGCTAGGGAGGAGCATTAGTGGTTACACCGGTAGAACATTCCAGACATTAACAAGTACAGCAACAACAGACAATACAAATGCCAGAACACAGAGTTATTTCATCACATTCACCCCCTGCTATAGATTCAGTCTGTCAGGAGGTCTGATAATCCTCTGGGAATGACGTAACTCTTGCTGAGGCTCCTCCCGGAGTACTAACTCCGGTTCATTCGAATTCCCAGAATCATCAGTATTTTCCACACTGAGGGTTTGTGTCTCTGAAGGTCCAATACCACAATTGAAAACTCTACTCTCAGAGTCGAACTCTTTGAGCTCCAGCAGGTGCAAGATCTTTAATAGAGACCGTATACTCTCACCTATCCGGATACTGAATATACGCATACTGGGGATTAGCATTGAGGAGTTGTACTTCCTCCACCAGTGGATCAGTCTTGTGGCCTCTCACATGTCTGCGCAGCAACACAGGGCCCGTGGTCGTCAACCATGTGGGTAACATTACTCCATTAGTAGCTTTTCTTGGAAAACTAAACATCCTTTCATGAGGGGTGGCATTCGTCGCTGTACACAAAAGAGGCCTTATGGAATGCAGCACGTCTGGCAGGACATCCTGCCAGCGAGAGGTCGGCAGGCCTCGCGACTTCAGATACAGTGCGATAGCCTTCCACACTGTCGCATTTTCTTTCTCGACCTGCCCATTACCACGAGGGTTATAGCTGGTAGTTCTACTCATTGCAATCCCTTTCGATAGCAAAAACTGTTGCAATTCTTTGCTCATAAAGGAAGAACCCCTATCACTATGTATATAGTTAGGCATGCCAAACAAGGAAAACAGTTGGCAGAGGCATTTAATTACTACAGCACTAGTCACATCCGGACAGGGGATAACAAAAGAGAACCGAGAGTACTCGTCTATAATATTAAGAAAATAGACATTACAGTCGCTCGATGGAAGGGGACCTTTAAAATCGAGACTCAAACGCTCAAATGGTCGAGTTGCTTTAATAAGATGAGCTGGCTCGGACGGCTTATAGAAGCGGGGTTTGCATTCAGCACAAACACGACAGGTTCTGGTCATTGTCCGGACCTCCTCAATAGAGTAGGGTAGATTGTGGGGCTTAATGAAGTGGTTCATTTTGGTAACCCCAGGGTGGCAGAGTGCGTCGTGGAGACTTTGAAGCTTATCTATACCTAGGCTAGCACATACTCCTCGTGACAAAGCATCCAATGGCTCATCAAATACTCCAGGCCTGTACTGAATATCATAGTCATATGTTGACAGTTCTATTCGCCATCTTAAAATCTTATCATTTTTGATCTTGCCTCTCTGCTTAGTATTGAACATAAAGGCCACGGATCGCTGGTCAGTAATGAGCGTAAAACGTTGGCCAGCGAGATAATGTCTCCAATACCTGACTGCTTCAATAATCGCCTGTGCCTCCTTTTCCACTGAAGAATGTCGAACTTCTGGTCCTTGCAATGTACGAGAGAAGAAGGCTACTGGTCTACCAGCTTGGTTAAGAGTTGCTGCCAACGCAAAATCAGATGCATCACTTTCCACTTGAAAAGGGATCTTCTCATCCACGGCACATACCTTCTCAATGTCCCGTTTGATATTAAGGAAAGCCTCCTGAGCTTCCACCGATAGCGGAAAAGACGTCGACTTAATAAGAGGTCGGACTTTATCTGAGTAGTTAGCCACCCACTGGGCATAGTAAGAGAAGAATCCCAGACACCTTCTTAAAGCTTTTACAGTGTGAGGTAAAGGTAATTCCTTAAGTGGGCGTAATCTTTCAGGATCTGGCCCGATTACCCCATTCTCCACAACGCAACCAAGAATACACAAACGTGTAGTATTGAAGGTATACTTGTTTTCATTGTAGGTCAGGTTTAACCTCTTTGCAGTCTCTAGGAACTTCGCGAGATTTTGATCATGCTCCCGTTGGTCGCGCCCACAGATAGTAACATTGTCCAGGTACGGGAATGTTGCTTCCAACGCGTATTCATCCACCATACGATCCATCTCCCGTTGGAAGACGGATACCCCATTCGTCACTCCAAAGGGCACCCTAAGGAATTGGTACAGGCGCCCATTAGCTTCGAAGGCCGTATAAGGTCGGTCTTCTATTTTAATGGGGAGTTGATGGTAGGCAGACTTTAAATCAATGGTGGAGAACACGCGGTACTGAGCTATCTGGTTCACCATCTCAGAAATACGAGGCAAAGGATGGGCATCTAATTGGGTATACAAGTTTATAGTCTGGCTATAATTGACCACAAGTCTTTTCTTTTCATTAGTTTTAACCACCACCACCTGGGCACGCCACAGGCTATTACTGTGTTCGATGGTTCCCTCCCGTTGAAGCCTTTCCACTTCTTCTTTTATAAATTTTTTATCTTCTGAACTATACCATCGACTCTTAGTCGCTATAGGTCTACAATTAGGAGCAAGGTTCACGAACAAAGAAGGCGGACTTATTTTTAAAAGTAGAAAGGCCGCAGACTGTGAGCGGAGGCTGGGATCCACCATACTTAAGGGTGACGCTCTCATGCTGACACTGGAAGTCCAAGCCTAAAATTAAGTTCACACACAACTGAGGTAATATGAGGAGTTTAAAATCCTTATACTCCGTATCCTTAACGGTCAATGTGACTTTACAATATCCAGTTACCTCCGAAGTAAGGGACTTGGACGCCATCACGATTTCACTTCGAGTAGGATACACCTTCAATGAACAGGAGTTAACAAGGTTGGGGTGTATAAAACTTTCAGTACTGCCACAGTCTATCAAACACCCAGTAGGACGACCATTAATCTTGATGTCCATCACAGATTTCGACAAGGAACATGGTCTGGTCAGCCGTAACCGAGGCTAGAGTAAAACGATAGGCGGCAGCAGAAAAGACATCGGGTACAGGATTACCCTTACACACTTTGCTAAAATGTCCCCGTTTCTTACATTTAAAACAGGTAGCCTCTCTGGCTGGGCATCGTTGCCTGGGGTGTTTAGATTGGCCACAAAAATAACACTTAGACCCATGGGGTACAGCCACAACAATAGGATTGAGTGGAGGCTCCATTGGTGTTATGGATGCCTCCATACTCGGAACACATGAGGCTGAGAAAGACGCGTGGGCTGATGCATACACTTCTAAATTCTTCTGGGCTACATCTAACGATCGAGCAGCAGCGACGACCGTTTTTAAAACTAACGAGTCATTCTCGAGAAGTCTCTGTCTAATATAATTAGATCGGAGGCCAGATATGAAAGAATCGCGGATGGCCTCTTCCTGATACAATATGGCAGAGACAGCCTTGTAGTTGCAATCCTTAGCCAAAGCCTTAAGGTCCTGCAGGAAATCGTCCAGAGATTCCTCGGGTAATTGCCTGCGAGTAGACAAAAGATACCTGGCGTATACTTCGTTAACCGACTTAAGGTACTGGGCCTTAAGGGCTGCGAGGGCCTCTTCATATGTAGTAATATCTTCAATTATCGAGTAAGTTTGATGACTTACCAAGTTGGTTAGAAGACCCAACTTGTTAACCGTCAAATCGACCAATGCGATGAAGTGTTCAAAACATCGAAGCCAATGCGTAAATTTCTTCGACGCGTCTGCCGAATGGGGATCGATATCCAGACGCTCTGGTTTCAAAAATCGATCCATCTTCCAAAAGTTGTTACTTAATAAAATTGATGTGCCAAAAACTGCCCGAATCCATGAGGTTAAAGCTTAAAACGAAAGGCTTTTATTAAGAACATGGCATCAATTTAACACAGGGCAACCATCATTCATCACCGAGCCAGCCCTTGGTAGAACATTCCAGAAGAGGGGCGGGGCGGGGCTAGGGAGGAGCATTAGTGGTTACACCGGTAGAACATTCCAGACATTAACAAGTACAACAACAATAGACAATACAAATGCCAGAACAGAGTTATTTCATCACAACCCCCCTCCCCTCATACACACACTACCCTGCTATACCCCCTCCCCTCATACACACACTATCCTGCTATACTCCCCCTCCCCTCATACACACACTACCCTGCTATACCCCCCTCCCCTCATACACACACTACCCTGCTATACCCAGCGTCGGCGGGAATCTCGAGCGGCAGAGCGGGGCTATAAAAGTCCCAGAGACCAGGTAAGGCCTCACAGCGTCGGCGGGAATCTCGAGCGGCAGAGCGGGGCTATAAAAGTCCCAGAGACCAGGTAAGGCCTCACAGCATCGGCGGGAATCTCGAGCGGCAGAGCGGGGCTATAAAAGTCCCAGAGACCAGGTAAGGCCTCACAGCGTCGGCGGGAATCTCGAGCGGCAGAGCGGGGCTATAAAAGTCCCAGAGACCAGGTAAGGTTCACCAGTCTCCAGTCTGGAAGGAGAGAGGTAAAAAGTAATCCAAGTGTGACGTCACCAGAAAGCGGGTAAGTGATTGGTTGGTAAGTATTTCTCCCTTTTAAGCTTAAATCTCTTTGGTTTATAGTTTCTAAGGTGTGATATTCACCATCTAGAATCGGGGCAGAGGATATTTAAGAATAATATTAATAAATTTAATTAATTACATAGAATGGGAGATCAGGCGATGTGTTGCTGCTGCAATATGGGGGAGCTGGTGAACACCATTGATGCAAAGTGTGATCACATTTGCAGTAAGTGTTGGCTGCTCGAGGAAATCCGGCTCCGTGTTGAAGAGCTGGAGTCCGAGCTTCAAACACTGAGACACATCAGGGAGGGGGAGAGTTACCTGGACTCTGTGTATCACGAGGTAGTCACACCAATTAGATTAATTAATTCAGATGTAGTCCGTGGCCAGGGTCAGGATGGTGTGACTAGAAGTGAGGCAGGTACGGGGATCCAGGAGGTAGTGTTGGAGGAGCCGCAGCCCTTGCACTTGTCCAACAGGTTCGAGGCTCTTAATCCCTGTGGGGACAGGAGCAGGGACTGCAGGGAGGATGAGCAACCTGGCCACAGTACCGTGGAGCAGGGGGCCATTCAAGTGGGGGGAGTTAAAAGAAATGTTGTAGTGGTAGGGGATAGTATCGTTAGGGGGATAGATAGAGTTCTTTGCAGCCGAGAGCGAGAGTCCCGAAGGCTGTGTTGCCTGCCCGGTGCCAGGGTTAAGGACATCTCCTCTGGACTGGAGAGAAACTTGGAGTGGGAGGGGGAGGATCCAGTTGTCATGGTCCATGTTGGTACCAACGACATAGATAGGACAAGGAAGGAGGTTCTGCTGAGGGAGTTTGAGCAGCTAGGGGCCAAATTAAAAAGCAGAACCACAAGGGTAATAATCTCTGGATTATTACCTGAGCCACGAGCGAATTTGGCTAGGACAAATCAAATTAGAGAGTTAAATGCGTGGCTCAAAGACTGGTGTGGGAGAAATGGGTTTTGCTTCCTGGGACACTGGCACCAGTACTGGGGCAGGAGGGAGCTGTTCCGTTGGGACGGGCTTCACTTGGCCAGTGCTGGGACTAGAGTCCTGGCGGATCATATAACTAGGGCTGTAGAGAGGGCTTTAAACTAACTAGTGGGGGGGAGGTTCCTAGAGAGCAAATAATAAAAATGACAACAGAGAAGGTCATAGACTTGGGCAGCAGTGGGGAAATTAAAAACCAGAGCGTGTCAGGAAGGGGCAGAAGGTATGGAGTAAAAGGTAAAGTAATAAAAAGGGCAAAAGCAGGAACTAAGTGTCACAAAACATCTTTGAAAGTTCTCTATCTGAATGCACGTAGCATTCGTAACAAAATAGACGAGTTAATGGCACAAATAACTACATATGGGTATGATCTTGTGGCCATTACAGAAACATGGCTGCAGGGTGACAATGCCTGGGAATTAAACATACCAGGTTATTTAACGATCAGGAAGGACAGGCAGGAAGGAAGGGGAGGTGGGGTGGCTATGTTAATAAAGGAAGGAATCACTGTAATACAGAGAAATGATATTGGGTCAAAAGATCAGGATAATGAAACAGTTTGGGTGGAGGTAAGGAATAATAAGGGGAAAAAAACACTAGTGGGCGTAGTCTATAGGCCTCCGAACAGTGGCAACTCTGTTGGATGGAGTATCAATCAGGAAATAGTTGAGGCTTGTAAGAAGGGAACATCTATAATTATGGGGGATTTTAACTATCATATTAATTGGACAAATCAAATTGGGCAGGGCTGCCTTGAGGATGAGTTCATTGAGTGTATTAGGGATGGGTTTCTTGAGCAGTATGTAACTGAACCGACCAGGGGGCAAGCAACCTTAGATCTGGTCCTGCGTAACGAGACAGGATTAATTAAAAATGTCCTAGTAAAGGATCCCCTTGGAATGAGTGACCATAACATGGTTGAATTCCATATTCAATTAGAGGGTGAGAAGGTTGGATCTCAAACAAGCGTGCTAAGCTTGAATAAAGGAGACTATGAAGGTATGAGAGCGGAATTGGGTAGAGTGGATTGGGAAAATAGATTGAAGGGTAAGACGATACATGATCAGTGGTGTACATTTAAGGAGTTATTTTACAACTTCCAAAAGAAATATATTCCACTGAGAAGAAAAGGGTGTAAAAGAAAAGACAGCCATCCGTGGCTAAGTAAAGAAATTAAGGATAGTATTCAACTAAAAACAAGGGCATATAAGGTAGCCAAATCTAGTGGGAGGATAGAGGATTGGGAAAACTTTAAAAGACAGCAAAAAATAACAAAAAGATTGATTAAGAAAGGGAAGATAGATTATGAAAGCAAATTAGCAAAAAATATAAAAACAGATAGTAAGAGTTTTTATAGTTATATAAAAAGAAAAAGGGTGGCTAAAGTAAATGTTGGTCCCTTAGAGGATGAGACCGGGAAATTAATGGTGGGAAATATGGAGATGGCAAAAACACTGAATGAATATTTTACATCAGTCTTTACAGTAAGAAGACACTAAGAATATCCCAACACTGGACAAACAGGGGGCTAAAGCGGGGGAGGAGCTAAACACGATCAAAATCACTAAGGAAGTGGTACTCGGTAAAATAATGGGACTCAAGGTGGATAAATCACCTGGACCTGATGGCTTACATCCTAGGGTCTTGAGGGAAGTGGCGGTAGGGATTGTGGATGCATTGGTAATCATTTTCCAAAACTTCCTGGACTCGGCAAAGGTCCCGGCAGACTGGAAAACTGCTAATGTAACACCCTTATTTAAAAAGGGCAGTAGACAGAAGGCTGGAAACTATAGATTTTGGAGTCCATTATTAAGGAGACAATAACAGGACATTTGGATAATCATAATTTAATAGGACAAAGTCAGCATGGTTTTATGAAGGGGAAGTCATGTTTGACAAATTTGCTGGCGTTCTTTGAGGAAGTAACATATAGGGTGGATAAAGGGGAACCAGTGGACGTAGTGTATTTAGACTTCCAAAAGGCATTTGACAAGGTGCCACACAAAAGATTATTGCTTAAGATAAAAAATCACGGGATTGGGGGTAATATTCTGGCATGGATAGAGGATTGGCTATCTAACAGAAGGCAGAAAGTTGGGATAAATGGTTCATTCTCAGACTGGCAATCAGTAACTAGTGGTGTTCCGCAGGGGTCAGTGCTGGGTCCCCAACTCTTTACAATCTATATTAACGATTTGGAGGAGGGGACCGAGTGTAACATATCAAAGTTTGCAGATGATACTAAGATGGGAGGGAAAGTAGTGAGTGAGGAGGACATAAAAAACCTGCAAGGGGACATCGACAGGCTAAGTAATGGGCAGAGATTTGGCAGATGGAATACAATACTGGAAAGTGTGAGGTTATGCACTTTGGCAGGAAAAATCGTAGAGCAAGTTATTATCTTAATGGCAAGAAACTGGAAAGTACTGAAGTACAAAGGGATCTGGGGGTCCTGGTGCACGAAACTCAAAAGGTTAGTATGCAGGTGCAGCAAGTGATTAAGAAGGCCAATGGAATGTTGGCTTTCATTGCTAGGGGGATAGAATATAAAAATAGGGAGGTATTGCTTCAGTTGTACAAGGTATTGGTGAGACCGCACCTGGAATACTGCGTACAGTTTTGGTGTCCATACTTAAGAAAGGACATACTTGCTCTCGAGTCAGTACAAAGAAGGTTCACTCGGTTAATCCCGGGGATGAGGGGATGGACATATGAGGAGAGGTTGAGTAGATTGGGACTCTACTCATTGGAGTTCAGAAGAATGAGAGGCGATCTTATTGAAACATATAAGATTGTGAAGGGGTTGGATCGGGTGGAAGCGGGGAAGATGTTCCCGATGATGGGTGAAACTAGAACTAGGGGGCATAGTCTTAGAATAAGGGGCTGCTCTTTCAAAACTGAGATGAGGAGGAACTACTTCACTCAGAGGGTGGTAGGTCCATGGAATATGCTGCCCCAAAAAGCTGTAGAAGCTACATCATTACATAAATTTAAAACAGAAATAGACAGTTTCCTAGAAGGGTTACGGGGAGCGGGCAGGAATTTGGACATGAGTCTAGGTTCGGATCGGTCATGGCCCTGTGGGTAGCGGAGCGGGCCCAGGGGCCGTGTAGCCTGATCCTGCTCCTATTTCGTGTGTCTAATTCTGTTAGATTCAGGAGATGGTTCTGTGATAGTGGATTGGCGGTTAGGATCAGATCAGCCATGATCTTATTGAATGGCGGAGCAGGCTCGAGGGGCCGATTGGCCTACTCCTGCTCCTATTTCTTATGTTCTTATACCCCCCTCCCCTCATACACACACTACCCTACTATACCCCCCTCCCCTCATACACACTACCCTGCTATATTCCCCCTCCCCTCATACACACACTACCCTGCTATACTCCCCCTCCCCTCATACACACACTACCCTGCTATACCCCCTCCCCTCATACACACACTACCCTGCTATACCCCCTCCTCATACACACACTACCCTGCTATACCCCCCTCCCCATACACACACTACCCTGCTATACCCCCCTCCCCTCATACACACACTACCCTGCTATACCCCCTCCCCTCATACACACACTACCCTGCTATACCCCCCTCCTCATACACACTACCCTGCTATACCCCCTCCCCTCATACACACTACCCTGCTATACCCCCCTCATACACACACTACCCTGCTATACTCCCCCTCCCCTCATACACACACTACCCTGCTATACTCCCCCTCCCCTCATACACACACTACCCTGTTATACTCCCCCTCCCCTCATACACACACTACCCTGCTATAGTCCCCCTCCCCTCATACACACACTACCGTGCTATAGTCCCCCTCCCCTCATACACACACTACCCTGTTATACTCCCCCTCCCCTCATACACACACTACCCTGCTATAGTCCCCCTCCCCTCATACACACACTACCCTGCTATACCCCCGCTCCCCTCGTACACACACTACCCTGCTATACTCCCCCTCCCCTCATACACACACTACCCTGCTATAGTCCCCCTCCCCTCATACACACACTACCCTGCTATAGTCCCCCTCCCCTCATACACACACTACCCTGCTATACCCCCCTCCCCTCATACACACACTACCCTGCTATACTCCCCCTCCCCTCATACACACACTACCCTGCTATACTCCCCCTCCCCTCATACACACACTACCCTGCTATACTCCCCCTCCCCTCATACACACACTACCCTGCTATACTCCCCCTCCCCTCATACACACACTACCGTGCTATAGTCCCCCTCCCCTCATACACACACTACCCTGTTATACTCCCCCTCCCCTCATACACACACTACCCTGCTATACTCCTCCTCCCCTCATACACACACTACCCTGCTATACTCCCCCTCCCCTCATACACACACTACCCTGTTATACTCCCCCTCCCCTCATACACACACTACCCTGCTATACTCCCCCTCCCCTCATACACACTACCCTGCTATAGTCCCCCTCCCCTCATACACACACTACCCTGCTATACCCCCTCCTCATACACACACTACCCTGCTATACCCCCCTCCCCTCATACACACACTACCCTGTTATACTCCCCCTCCCCTCATACACACACTACCCTGCTATACTCCCCCTCCCCTCATACACACACTCCCCTGCTATACTCCCCCTCCCCTCATACACACACTACCCTGCTATACTCCCCCTCCCCTCATACACACTACCCTGCTATACTCCCCCTCCCCTCATACACACACTACCCTGCTATACTCCCCTCCCCTCATACACACACTACCCTGCTATACTCCCCCTCCCCTCATACACACACTACCCTGCTATACTCCCCCTCCCCTCATACACACACTATACCCTGCTATACTCCCCCTCCCCTCATACACACACTATACCCTGCTATACTCCCCCTCCCCTCATACACACACTACCCTGCTATACTCCCCTCCCCTCATACACACACTACCCTGCTATACTCCCCTCCCCTCATACACACATGGACCTGCTGTACTCATTCCCACACACATTACCCCTCCTGTTCTCAAGAGGTCAGGTTTAGTGTCCAACCCCATGGATCATTTTCTCATTTGACTCCGAGCCAATAGTTGCCAAGGTAACAAGAACAGGACATGGAAGGACAACTGAAAATAGTACAGTGTACGTTTTTCACAGGTGCTGCAGAATTAATGCGGGCATGGATCTGGAAAATTATCCTGAATTGTACCAGTAGAACAATTCAAATCAGAGAGATTAAATCGGTCCAAACCATTTAAAACACATACACACAAAGAGACATTTTCTGCCAAGAGAACTTGTAGCCTCATTACAGCTTTCCCTATCAACAGCAGGCTGCTCTACACATCAGGCACTTCACAAAGGCCTCTCTCTAGACTCCCAGGTCAATACATTCAGCCAACTGCAGAATGGTCTTATGGGACAGTCAGCTATTCTTTCCACAAAAAATGGTCGTCACATGAGTGCAGATTGTGCCTCACCCATTTGAAACATGTAATGTCACTGGGAAATATCTTAATTGTAAATATTACTTGGGTCTTAAGCAGCTCATTACGTTTGAGACGAAAAAGTGACATGGGTAAGGGACTTGGATCTGGAGCTGAAGACACAACCTTGAACCATGTCCCTTTGATATTCTCATATGATGGGCAAGAATAGCAACTGGGGTGAAAGTAAGCTTCTCATCTCATCTAAATACAACAAATGGAGGCTGCCAGTACACACTGTAACTAATTGAAAAGGAACATTAAATTTGGAAGAAAATGTGTTTTCTTAAAATAACTTTTATTAATCAATTAGTATGCACAGTATAGATAGCATATTTCTTACTTTTAATTTGTTTTGTTTTAAACTACAATGAACTAATTGTAGTTAAATTATACTAGATTCATTGCCACAGGCTAGCTCAAAATCGAGATTATGCAAAGTAATAAATCTAACAAATTTATTAGCAACTGAGTCCCTGTTACGTTTAGGGATCTCAGGATTAAAAGAAAACATTAAGGAAATAATTTTTGTTCAAAGATCTTCCCGTTTTTTCTGGAAGAAAATTGTGTTCTTATTAGGTTTTTTTTGGCTTTTTTTTAAACCATCATTTCTTTTGGCAGTATGATAACCTGCATGTCATGTCTGCTCCTTCTTAGGCCGGTCCAGTAACATTATTAGAGGGAGTGACCTGGAACGACTCCACTGGAAATAACAGGGAGGAAGTGCGACTTCAGATCTGTTCTGGAGCCGCCCAACCCCAGGAAACCACATTACAAGCGCACATGCACATTTCCCAGCATAGTTTAGTGGGGTCGAGCATTGCAAAGTGGCCCTTTGGCTGATCTGAAGTCTCACCCCACCTTGCAATGGAGCCATTACAGGATACATGTGAATTTATAGAATCACACAGCACAGAAGGAGGCCATTGTAGCTGTGCCCGCTCTTTGAAAGAGCTATCCAATCAATCCCACTCCCTTGCTCTTTCTCCTTAGACCTGCAATTTTCCCCTTCAAGCATTTATCCAATTCCCTTTGAAAGTTACGATTGAATCTGCTTCCACAACCCTTTCAGGTAGTGCAATCCACATCCTAACAAGTCACTGCATAAAACAAATTCTTCTCATCTCCCCTCTGGTTCTTTTGCCAATCACCTTAAATCTGTGCTCTCTGGTTACTGAGCCTTCTGTAACTGGAAATAGTTTCTCCTTATTTACTCTATCAAGACCAATCATGATTTTGAACACTTTTATCAAATCTCCTCTTAAACTTTTCTGCTCTAAGGAGAACAACCCCAGCTTCTCCAGTCTCTCTACATAATTGAAGTCCCTCATCCCTGGTACCATTCTAGTAAATCTCTTCTGCACCCGCTACAAAGCCTTGACATCCTTCCTAAAGTGTGGTGCCCAGAATTGGCCAAAATACTCCAGCTGAGGCCTAACCAGTGCTTTATAAAGATCTAATTTTCCTCAATCATATACAGAATACAGACTTATTCTACATGTTTATATATTGTGTTTGGCACTATATGGCTCCACCTAAAAATAAATTAACTCCTGATCACTATCCAGCAATTCCTGCTGAAAGTGCGTGTATGGACAGGATTAGGCCTGCTCTGATGTGCACCATTGTTGAAAAGCCGACCCACATTCACCGGCTACTCTCATGCAAGGAACAGCTACTTGGGCATACTGAAGGGCGGCAGGTACCCATATAATCATACTCTAGCATAAATCAATACCTCAAAAATCTGAAGAAATTCTTTTTCCATCAGAAGCATTTTCCAACCTTTATTCTTCTAATGAATAAAGTGTTCGTAACTGTCTAAAAACATGGCAAGTTACAAAGCAAAGCATCCCAGCAACCATGCTTGTGGCCTAAAACAATACCGTACTCCTCAAATCACCACATTTGCCTTCTTCCGCCCCCATCCCAGAATTCTACCCTACATAGCAACTGCATCGCTGATGGTATCACTGTCACACTGGCAGCTTAGCGTGGATTCACTTTACATGAGTTTCAATCAATAGAAAATGGAGCGATCCAATTTTAAATCTCTCCCTGCACGCAGTGATTTCCCAGCAATGCTTGCCTAGTTCTGAAATGATTAGCATCTGCTGCATTGGTGTCGGGACCAAACAAGTTTACAGGAGTTCCCATTCTTAACGGTCTTACAAAAGACACTCTGAGGTTTAGTACCAACTGCCTAAATTGAAATTCTCCTTTAAATCTGCACTGCATTAAAGGAGCTGAGTGGTCATGAGAGGAGACAGAACCATTAACAACCTATGAAACAAGAACCTGCACAAATCATTTTTTCACACTAATCCCTAAATTATCATGGCACTGCCAATATCAGCAGTGGCAGTGAAGGTGTGAATACTATTCTACATCCCTCCTGCACAGACAATGAATTAATGAGTTCACATCTGCTCTGATGCTGGATGAACATGGAGGTCAAGAGGACGAGACAATTGCTGGTGCACAATGCCAATATCAATTAAAACATTCTTAGACACCTACAGTCTGGTAAGTGGCTGAGGATGCTCTCTTTTCACCTGTGACTTGAATTCAAAGGTAGCCCAGGTTCCTAGAATTAAAGACTCCCTTTCATTACATTGGCTGGCTAGAGGCCAAAAAGGTCTGCTGGAGTTGGAAATATTGCTGGGGCAGCGAGACCTATACTTTGAACTTGGCTACACTTGAGTCCTTGGTGTGGACTCTGGGATGAGAAGATTCATTAGGCCAATCTTGAGTGTCTACTGACAGTGAGCAAACCATGCACCCGGTAGTGACCTCTCTGTAACCTTCTCCAGCCCTACAACCCGCCGTGATCTCTGCACTCCTCCAACTCTGGCCTCTTGCGCATCCCCGCTTTCCATTGCCTCACCATTGGCAGCCATGCCTTCAGCTGCCTAGGCCCTAAGATCTGGAATTCCCTCCCTAAACCTCTCCACTTCTCTCTCCTCCTTTAAGACCATTCTTAAAACCTACGTCTTTGGCCAAGTTTTTGGTCACCTGTCCTAATATCTTGTTATGTGGCTCGGTGTTAAATTTAGTTTGATAACGCTCCTGTGAAGTGCCTCGAGATGTTATACTATGTTAAAGGTGCTATATAAATGCACATTGTTGCTGTTATTGACCTGGAGCAGACTGCCCCCCACTACCCTCTTAGCTGCATAAACTGCATGAGGGACAACTAAAGGCAGAAAACACTGGGAGGAAGGGTAGGGGGAAGGAAAGGAGGAGAGCACAATATACCTGCAAATAAGTAGCTGCATTATCAACAAAAACAAATTCAGTTTATTTAGGCTTCCGGCTCACGAACAGTAGAGTTTATTGCAGATTGCCTGACCACATGCCAGGTTAAGGAAGCAGTCAGCAAACCTAGTATTTATGATATACCTGCCGAATGGATCTAAAACATCTATCATTTATGTAACATATTAATGGAGCAATGCAGCTTTAAAGTAAGCCAGGATTTGAGCTCTCCATCTTACTTGCTTCAAGCCTGAGGGCTTCAAAGTTCTGGCTGCCATTTTGGTCAGTTTGGGAGATGAAATTGGCAGCTGCTTGGAAATCAAAATTGTGGCCAACAAGTTGAGGGCTATATGAAGTGAGATCAGGGCGACAGGGAAGCCAGACGGGGCCAAAGGAAGTAGAAGTGGGTCAGAGCAGGAGTTTCAAAGTCAATCATTTTTTACACTCGAGCCTCACCGGAACAAAAGCAACAAATGCTCCAGCCTTTAATCTACAGCTGGATTTGAAACCATCAGATGAAGACGGCGTCAATAACTGCCCAGCTGTTACTGCAGCAAAAATATTTTACAAAAGTGCTTTTTTGGCATGAGAAGAAATGAAGAGCCCTGCCTCTTTGCACGACAAGCCGCATGTTAAAACTGTGCCAGTTGCGTGGCTCCCCACCCCACACAGCTGCACTTGGTTTCCTGGCAGCTCACAGTACATCGACTTATCTGATAGTCTTACCATGTCGACATGGATGACTACAAAAGTCAGCAGGTTTGGTTCATTAAGGATGCGCTCTAATAATTTTTGCAAATGCAAAGTGACCTAGAGATGTGACGAACCATTAAACAAAAAGGTTTTTCATGCAAAGGTTCCTTAAAGAACAAGTCATGTTGCAATAAGCTGCAATTAAATAGTATAAGCTCCTTTAAGTCGTGCTGCAATTAACAAGAACTTGAATTTACATAGCATACAGAAAATGATACATGAGGAAAACTAGATGCCAAGCCAAAGGAGGAAAGATTAGCAGGGATGACCAAAAGCTTGATCTAAGATGTAGGTTGTAAAAGGAGGGGGAGGTGAGGATGCAGAGAGGTACAGTGAATGAATTCCGGAGTATGGGCCTAAGCAGCTGAAAGCATGGCCACTAATGATGGGGCTAAAGGAGGGGCAGAGTCAGAGGATCAGAGAGCTTAGAGGGAGGTGCTTGTAGGGTCGGAAGAAGTTAGAGATAGTGACGAGCAAGGCCATAGGGAGATTGAAACAAGGAGGTAGTGAAGATACTGGATGAGATAAAAATTGATGAAGAGGAGGTACTAGAAAGGCTGGCTGTACTTAAAGTAGATAAATCACCAGGACTGGATGAGATGCATCCTAGGATGCTGAAGGAAGTTAAGGTGGAAATCGTGGAGGTATTGGCCATAATCTTCCAATCCTCCTTAGATACAGGAGTGGTACCAGAGGACTGGAGAATTGCAAATGTTACACCCTTGTTCAAAAAAGGGTGCAAGGATAAACCTAGCAACTACAGGCCAGTCAGTCAGTTTAACCTCGGTAGTGGGGAAGCTTTTGGAAATGATAACCAGGGACAAAATTATCACTTGGACAAGTCTGGATTAATTAAGGAAAGCCAGCATGGATTTGTTAAAGGCAAATTGTGTTTAACTAACTTGATCGAGTTTTTTGTTAAGTAACAGAGAGGGTTGATGAGGGTAATGCAGTTGCCGTGGTGTACATGGACTTCTAAAAGGCATTTGATAAAGTGCTACATAATAGGCTTGCCAGCAAAGTTGAAGCCCATAGAATAAAAGGGACAGTGGCAGCATGGATACAAAATTGGCTAAGTGACAGGAAACAGAGTAGTGGTGAACGGTTGTTTTTCGGACTGCAGGAAGGTATACAGTGGTGTTCCCCAGGGGTTGGTACTAGGACCACTGCTTTTCTTGATATATATTAATGATGACTTTGACTTGGACTTGGGTGTACAGGGCACAATTTCAAAATTTGCAGATGACACAAAACTTGGCAGTATAGTGAACAGTGAGGAGGAGAGTGATAGACTTCAAGAAGACATAGACAGGCTGGTGGAATGGGCAAACATGTGGCAGATGAAATTTAACGCAGAAAAGTGCGAAGTGATACATTTTTGTAGAAAGAACGAGGTGAGGCAATATAAACTAAAGGGTACAATCCTGAAGGGGGTGCAGGTACAGAGACACCTTGGGGTATATGTGCACAAATCATTGAAGGTGGCAGGGCAGGTTGAGAAAGCAGTTAAAAAAGCATACGGGATCCTGGGCTTCATAAGTAGAGGCACAGAGTACAAAAGCAAGGAAGTTATGATGAACATTTAGAAAACACTGGTTCAGCTTCAACTGGAATATTGTGACTAATTCTGGGCACCACACTTTAGGAAGGATGTGAAGGCTTTAAAGAGGGTGCAGAAAAGATTTACAAAAATGGTTCCAGGGATGAGGAACTTCAGTTACATGGATAGACTAGAGAGGCTGGGGTTGTTCTCCTTAGAGCATAGAAGGTTGAGAGGAGATCTGATAGAGTTGTTCAAAATCATGAGGGGTCTGGACAGAGTAGATGAAAGAGAATCTGTTCCCATTGGTGGAAGGGTTGAGAACCAGAGGACACAGATTTAAGGTGATTGGCAAAAGTACCAACGGCGACAGAAGGAAAATCTTTTCTACGCAGTGAGTGGTTAGGATCTGGAATGCACTGCCTGAAAGGGTGGTGAAGACAGACTTAATCATGGCTTTTCCTACAATACAACAGTGACTACACTTCAAAAGTACTTCATTGGCTGTAAAGCGCTTTGGGACGTTCGGTGGTCGTGAAAGGCGCTATATAAATGCAAATCTTTCTTTCAAAAAGGGAATTGGACAAGTACCTGAAGGAAAAAAATTGCAGGGCTACAGGGAACGGGCAGGGGAGTGGGGCTAGCTGAAGTGCCCTTGCAGAGATGCGGCATGGGCTCGATGGGCCAAATGGCCTCCTTCTGTGCTGTAACCATTCATGCTGTATGATTCTATGAGAATTTTAAATTTGGAACATTGACGACCAGGAGCCAATGTAGGTCAGTGAAGACAGGGTGATGGGTGAGCAGAACTTGATACAGGATAGGGTGCAGACATGAGCTGAAGTTTACAAATTAACTTTTATTTTAATTTACAAATATTGTGGTATTGCGAAGGTTTCCTTAAATCCACTGAGAAGATTAAGATACGTACAGGTAATTAGGCCTTCCACTGAAGAACTAATGTATTGATCCAGTCATCTATTGCACAAACATTCAAAAGTGAAATATAGAAGTTTTTGCAGCGCTGATGAATTCACTTCCGACTTGCATAATGCAGTAGCTTAGGCAGCACCATCAGAGTTGATTACCATTTGCAGAACTTGATCCCAGGCCTCTTCCGTTACCATTTTTGATCTATCTGTTCGAAACTATGCAAAAACGGCTATGGATCACTTTTCTTTTAAATTGGCCTTCTTTTCAGCATGAGAATGACTATTTCACTGTCAGGAGCTGCATGCGTGAACCTGTGGCTCATCAACCAGAAGCATGTAAGAACATAAGAAGCAGGAGCAGGAGTAGGCCAATCGGCCCCTCGAGCCTGCTCTGCTATTCAATAAGATCATGGCTGATCCAATCTTGGCCTCAACACCACTTTCCCGCTCTCTCCCCATACCCCTCGACTCCCTTGTAGTTCAAATGTCTGTCAATCTCTGCCTTGAATATATTCAATGTCTCCGCCTCCACAGCTCTCCGGGGTAGAGAATTCCAAAGATTCACGACCTTCAGAGAAGAAATTCCTTCTCTTCTCCGTCTTAAATGGGCGACCCCTTATTCTGAAATTATGCCCCCTAGTTCTAGATACCCCCACCAGGGGAAACATCCTCTGGGGAAACATCCTCTGGGGAAACATCCTCTGGGGAAACATCCTCTCGGCATCCACCCTGTTAATCCCACTCAGAATCTTATATGTTTCAATAAGATCACCTTTCATTCTTCTAAACTCCAATGAGTATAGGCCCAACCTGCTCAACCTTTCATCATACGTCAACCCCTTCATCCCAGGAATCAACCTAGTGAACCTTCTCTGTACTGCCTCCAATGCAAGCATATCCTTCCTTAAATATGGAGACTACAACTGTACGCAGTATTCCAGGTGCGGTCTCACCAGCGCCCTGTAAAGTTGCATCAAAACTTCCCTACTTTTATACTCCATACCCCTTGCAATAAAGGCCAACATCCCATTAGCCTTCCTAATTACTTGCTGTACCTGCATGCTAAGTTTTTGGGGGAGAAATTGGGTATGTAGCGCCACCTATTAGCGCCTAAAGAGGGCAATCAGTGGCTGTAGCGCCACTGGCCGCGCCTCCCGCGATATTCAGCGGGGGCGCTAATGGTGGCGTTAGCCTGTTGCGCTGCGCCACCACCGATGACGTCATCGGTGTGCGCAGTGCCCCATTAGCGCCCCGATCGCGATATTTGGTAGCGAACGCCGCTGTAGCGCCGTTCGCTACCCGCGCCCGGTTCACGGGGCCTTGCTGTGCCGGCAGTGCCAGCACCTCCGTCCCCGGCCTCCTGACCCTCCCCCCCCCCCCCAAGCATTGCCAGCTGTTTCCCGAGAGCCTGGCACTTCTCCTCGGTGCCGGGCTCTTTTGCTGGCACTTGCAATCGGGGATCGCGCTGTTGCAGGCCCCTCCCCTTAACAATGGGAGGAAGGCCTGCAGTACCGCAGCGTGCCGTGCTGCAGCGTGTGGCGCTGCGGCACGTTGCGCTGCGATATTCAGTTTCAGCGCCCTAAGAGGGACGCGGAGCACCTCGAGCCTCGCCCCGTCTCCCTCTAGGGGCGCTGAAACTGAATTTCTGACGTTTGTTAATGCTCCGAACGCTGCGCAAAAATCAGCACCCAGGCGAACTTGGCGCCTCAACCCAATTTCTCCCCCTTTGTGTTTTATGTACTAGGACCCCCAGATCCCTTTGTACCGCAGCATTTTATAGTCTCACTCCATTTAAATAATAATTTGCTTTTTCATTCATCCTTCCAAAGTGGATAACCTCACATTTTCCCACATTGTACTTCATCTGCCAAATTTTTGCCCACTCACTTAGCCTATCTATATCCCTTTGCACTCTGTGTCCTCCTCACAACTTGCTAACCCACCTATCTTTGTATCATCAGCAAATTTGGCTACAGTCCCTTCATCCAAGTCATTAATATAGATTGTAAATAGTTGCGGCCCCAGCACTGATCCCTGTGGCACCCCACTAGTTATTGGTTACCAACTGGAAAATTACCCATTTATCCCGACTCTCTGTTTTCTGTTAGTTAGCCAAACCCCTATCCATGCCAAAATATTACCCCCAACTTGTGCAGTAACCTTTTATGTGGCACCTTATCGAATGTCTTCTGGAAATCCAAATACACCACATCCACTGGTTCCCTTTATCCACCCTGTTTGTTACATCCTCAAAGAACTCTAGCAAATTTGACAAACACGATTTCCCTTTCATAAAACCATATTGACTCTGCTTGATTGTCTTATGATTTTCTAAATGTCCTGTTATTTCCTCCTTAATAATGGATTCCAGCATTTTCCCAATGACAGATGTTAGGCTAACAGGCCGATAGTTTCTTGCTTTCTGACTCCCTTCCGTCTCCCTCCAATGTTGAATACTCTACTGAATGAAAACAGCAACTGTGAGAAGTACTTGCCCTTTATTATTACTATGGTCTTCACCTTAAAAGCCTCATGCTTTCAGAGTTAGATGAGGAAAGACGGGAGGAGGCTCGAATGGAGCATAAATGCCGGCATGGACTCGTTGGGCCGAATGGCCTGCTTCTGTGCCGTATATCCTATGTAATTCTTATGAGGATTTGCTATTTCAGGATTTTCTCTGTTGCTGATCTGTAACTGCCATTTCAGGAGAAGCAACAAAACCTCCAAGTGGATCATCCAAGAACACGTCAGTCCAGAAGCACGAAGTTGGACACGCTTCTTTGGTCTGGAGGCTTTTTAGGGAGCTGCAATTTGCCCCTCCCCACCAATATATCAGATATGCCTCTGTTATCTATTAACCAATTGCAAATCTCTGCAAGTGCCTTCATAAAACTAACTGCAGCTCCCAAAATGCCAACAGACCATCAGCCATTCCACACGGTTATACTAAGTACACAAAAGATGAGGCCTAACAAATTACAGAGAGGAACACACAAGTTTTGTTTATACTTTGCTGTCTATGGGATAGCAGAACAACGCTTTAGATTTGTACCAAATCTCAACCTTAGCATCTACCAACAGAGTTAGGAAGAAAATGGTTCTTTACAGACGAAGTACTTAAATAATGAGGCAATCACAACAGTTTACCAGTCAACCATAAAACAGTTACAACTGAAAGATAACTGAAGGAGAAGGAATAGAGAAAGATAGTTCCCCCACAAAAGGAACTTTTTTTAAACATGTGAAACGTTAACTCTGTTTCTCTCTCCACAGATGCTGCCGGACCTACTGAGGATATCCAGCATTTTCTGTTTTTATCACCCTCTTTAACTAGGCCTGCCATTTTAATGTGGGTTGGGGGGCATTAAGTGCTGTTGTGATGTAACTTCAACATTTGGTGCTAGATGTGGCCTCCAACTTCACTCCTATCCAAATCCCGTATTGTTCAAAGCGTGGCCTGTAGGATGATCTGACAAACTTCGGGTGCAGTTTATTCTGTGCTGTACCCCCTGGGCAGACGGAGTGAATACACACGCTGAAGATGGGCTGCTGAGATTTTAGTGTTTTTAGTGTCTAAAGTGGGGAAAAAAGTTTCATTTCAATTTTTAAAAGGTTTTAAAATTAAATTTAGTTCTAGTTAAGTTAGTTTAGTTTAGTTTAAAGTTTAGATTAGTCTGGACAAAGTAGAGAAGGAAAAGACCGCCAGAAAGACTACCAAAGAAAGAAAAAAAAAACAGAGGAAAATAGAGGGAAAAAAAAAAGCCAAAGCAAAAAAAGAAACAAGAGAAGAACTACACAAACCATTGAACGGCAGCCACACGGGGCTTCAGCAGCGGCGGTTGAGTCGGCGGCATCGGGACCGAGTTCGAGGAGGCGAGGTGACTTGGGCCGCAGCCCAGCGGTCCAGCAACCGGCACAGCCGAGGGGACTCGGACCGCATCCCAGAAATCGGCACAGCCGAGGAGATTCGGAACGCAGCCCGGCAATCGGCACAGCTGAGAGGACTCGGGCCGCATCCCAGAAATCGGCACAGCCGAGGAGATTCGGAACGCAGCCCGGCAATCGGCACAGCTGAGGGGACTCGGGCCGCATCCCAGAAACCGGCACAACCGAGGAGATTCGGAACGCAACCCGGCAATCGGCACAGCCGAGGGGACTCGGACCGCATCCCAGAAATCGGCACAGCCGAGGAGATTCGGAACGCAACCCGGCAATCGGCACAGCCGAGGGGACTCGGGCCGCATCGCAGAAATCGGCACAGCCGAGGAGATTCGGAACGCAGCCCGGCAATCGGCACAGCTGAGGGGACTCGGGCCGCATCCCAGAAACCGGCACAACCGAGGAGATTCGGAACGCAACCCGGCAATCGGCACAGCCGAGGGGACTCGGACCGCATCCCAGAAATCGGCACAGCCGAGGAGATTCGGAACGCAACCCGGCAATCGGCACAGCCGAGGGGACTCGGGCCGCAGCCCAGAAATCGGCACAGCCGAGGAGATTCGGAACGCAACCCGGCAATCGGCACAGCCGAGGGGACTCGGGCCGCAGCCAGCTGAGGGGACTCGGGCCGCAGCCTTACAATCCAGCACGGGAAAGGCCCGAGGAGCCAGGCCATCAGGCACAGAGACTTCTGAGGAGAAGGGGAGCAACCAGAAGGCTCGCAACCAAGACCGTGAGTACAGGGCCCAGGGAGGGAGGCCCAGGGAAAGGCCCGAGGAGCCAGGCCGAGACAGAGGCCCAGAGACCTCTGAGGGGGAGGGGAACAGCCCGAAGGCACCGGGAAACAGCGGCTCACAGACTCAGACCTGAGAAGGGTGAACCCAGGAGCCGAGGCTCAGGGACCACGGGGTCGGAGAGGGGGACCGGGAAAGTTCGCGAACTAGGAGAGGGAAACACCAAACCCGGGGCCCCAGAAAAGCTTATTCCAAGATCAACAATACGTTACCAAAAATGAGCGAATCAGAAGATCCACAACAGCCCCGCTTCCAGAATCCCCCCAACACCGCAAAAAAAGCTATAAAAGCGATCAAGCATGATCAGATGAGAGAAAAACCAGAAACTCTTTTTGCTGACTGTTACAACAATGGGACAAAAAGTAACCTCATTTTCTACTCAAATCAGCCAGCGGCTTGGATCACTGCAATAAAATCACACTATACCAATGTTAAGCTAGAAAATACCGCAAATGGGTCCATAATGAAAATTAACACACCAGGAGACAGTTCAACCACGACGGTCAACGCGTACAATACCGGAACAATATTAGTGCAAGGCAACCTCGACAAATTTGCAACGGCCTTCAGGACACTGAAAAGATTAACTAAGGGGGGAAGGAACAGCCCCAGAGTGGCCCGCACTCCCCCCAACATTGACAACTTACCAGGAGAAAATCTGCCTGGTCAGGAGGTGAACGAGCCACACAGTTCAAACCAGACACTAACCCCAGGGAACCACAGCCACACGATACAACTGACAAACCCCAGCATAACTACCAGGGAGGAAGCCACACATAGTCCCCCTACCATTCCCAGCTCACCAAGAGAAGAGCAGCATAGCCAGGAAGTGAGTGAGCCTTCCAGGGCCGACCAGCCTAGTCAGGAAGTGAGTGAGCCTTCCAGGGCCGACCAGACACATACCCCGGGATCACACAGCCAGATACAACCAAAAGATAAATTTAATCAATTAGAGATAGAGATGGTTAAACTTAGAGAGGAGTTCCTCAAAATGAATGACGAACAAACGCAGGAGAGGGAGAGACACAAGAGAGAGCTGAATCTACTTGAGAACCAGGTGAATCTACTTAGGAATCAGGTGAAAGAGCTGCAGGAAAAAGAAGAGAGCCATAGAGGAGAGATAACACCATTAGACCAGCAACCAGAGGCTAGAGATAAGACAAGACAGAGCCGGACGGAATGGCTGCACTCCCACACGGAACAAAAGCAACAGACACACAATACAAGGGGTGCCACACAGACCGACCAGCATACTGATTCGCAATCTTCCCCCACCACCGTGGAACCACAAGCGAGCCGCTCACAAGAGGTACGCACACACCAGACACCCCAGCCCAGCACACACACTATGAGTCCAAGCGAAAGCCACCAGACAGTAAACACAAACAAGGCTGACGTCGTAATACTCATAGACTCAAATGGGAAATTTCTATGGGAGAAAAAGCTATTCCCTAGAAGTAAAGTAGAAAAGATCTGGTGCCCAACAACAAACAGAGCCATGGGATGGCTGACCAAAGCCAGATTAGGCTCCCCCAACACATAATAATACACACGGGCACAAATGACCTAAAGGCCCAACAGAAAGAGGTAGCAACATCGCTCAGAGCAATGATTAGGAAGGCAAGCAGTACATTTCCAAACACTAGAATCACTGTTTCCACAATATTGCCGAGAACAGACTTCAACAACAACACAATTCATGAGATAAATGCCAGCATAGCAAGAGACTGCGAATCAAACCACAACGTACACCTGGCCCAACACCCCACCCTCGATGAGGAATGTCTTTACGACCACGTCCACATCCAAAGGCAAAAAATATCGATCTTTGCTAAAGCCCTGAAGGACGTCGCTTTTAACCGGGTCCATACCCAGAATCCAAGAGGACCCCCCCCCGACCTCCAGAGATCAGCGGGGTACATATCAGGAACACTACAAAGACCACCAACACACCAACCGAGACCAGAGAGGATCCCCATGCAAAACAACAATATCAGACCTGCACCACTCTTGTCCCACAGGGGAATAGGACCGCTCCCAGCCAGACAGAGGGAGAGATGCACAGGACGTACGCAATACCTCAAACAGAAACAATCCATTAAGAGACAATAAGCAGATGTGCAGCAGCATCTACTTCCGCCTTATGGATCAAGGACTAATTAATAGAAAGAACTGTAACCAAATTGTATTAACTTTTATAGACAACTGAGATGATCTTTTTTTTCCCCACACTTAGACACGACAAACACGTGCCACTCTTTAACCTATCATAGTAAAAGATCAAACTTAACATGAAATCCTTATATATTTCGACCTGGAATATCCAAGGTCTACGCTCTTCAGTGCGAGAAGTGAAGAGTAGGACCCCAGAGTTCATAGATGAAACTAAAGACCTAGATATTATCATTTTACAGGAAACTTGGTATAAAGGAAAAGGACACACTGGCTGTCCCCAAGGGTACACTGAGCTGGTGGTCCCCTCCAATAAATTACCAAGTGTAACCCAAGGCAGAGACTCCGGAGGCATACTGATCTGGTTTAAAACAGAACTTAAGAATTACATCAAATTTATAAAAAAGGGCGAAAACCATATGTGGCTCAAACTTGAGAGGGAGATTATCTCAAACACCCAAGATGTTTACATTTGCGCACTTTATATCCCTCCAATCGATTCCCCGTACTTTAAAGAGGACACCTTCTCCAACATGGAGGGGGAAACTATCCAATACCAGGCCCAGGGGAACGTGTTGATCTGTGGGGACCTCAATTCAAGAACGGGCGAAGAACCAGACTTCACCAATAATCAGGGAAACAATTACGTTTTCGGGAATAACCACTTTGACATCCCTTCCCTTCCATACAGGCATAACTGCGACAAGCAGTCAAATACCAACGGAAAACAGCTACTACAGCTCTGTCGAAACCTGGGTCTGTACATTGTCAATGGTAGGTTCATAGGAGACCTCCTAGGAAGATCGACCTATTGCTCACCTCTTGGCTGCAGCACAGTAGACTATATGATTACAGACTTAGACCCATCCTCTTTCAGAGCATTCACAGTCAAACCACAAACAACACTGTCAGATCACAGTCAAATTACTATGTTCCTCAAAAAGACAGAAACAAACAACATAGAAACACAACCCAGTAAACTGTACAACACCAAAAAATCGTACAGATGGGCCAAAAACGACACGGAAAAATACCAGAAAACAATTAGCAATGCATCAACTCAAGCTCTCTTAGACACCTTTCTGGATAACATATACACTCACAATAAAGAAGGCGTAAACCGGGCAGTTATTAAACTAAACAATATTTTTGATAATTTGGCAACAAATGCAAACTTGAAAGCTCGCAAGAACAAACCCAAAACAAAAAACTATGAAAAATGGTTTGACCGAGATTGCCATAACATGAGGAAAAAACGTAGAAAAATATCAAACCAAAAACACAGACATCCAGAAAACGAGGAATTACGCCTTACTTATTGTCAGACACTAACACAATACAGAAACACACTCAGAACCAAAAAAGAGCAATATATTAAGAATACACTCAGCTCCATGGAGGAATCCATTGATTCCAATTGTTTCTGGGAAAACTTGAAAACACTACACAAAAAACAACACGACGATTTGGCCATTCAAAATGGGGACATATGGGTAAACCACTTTGAAAAATTATACCAGAAAAACACACTAAGACCAGAGCAACACCAAATATGCAAAAAACTGGAAAAGCTAGAAATGGCCATAAAAGATAACCAAAACCCGCTAGACGCCATAATAACAGAAAAAGAACTTCTTGAAAAACTCAAGGACCTGCGACCAGGAAAAGCCTGCGGGACAGACGGCATACTAAACGAGATGATTAAACACACAGACAACAAAATGAAACTGGCTATCCTAAAACTCTTCAACTTGGTTCTGAGTGTCGGTTATTTCCCTGATATCTGGAACAAAGGACTCATAACGCCCATATACAAAAGTGGGGACAAAATCGACCCAAACAACTATCGAGGCATCTGTGTAAACAGTAACCTGGGGAAGGTATTCTGTAGCATCATAAACAAAAGACTTATAAACTTCCTTGAGGAGCACAATGTCTTGAGTAAAAGCCAAATTGGATTCCTGCCAAACTATAGAACATCCGATCATATCTTCACCCTACAGACCCTAATTGACAAACACGTTCACCATAACAAAAGCAAAATCTACGCATGCTTTGTAGATTTCCAGAAGGCTTTCGACTCCATCTGGCATGACGGTTTATTCCTGAAACTTATCGAAAGCGAGGTAGGAGGGAAAACATATGATGTAATTAAATCAATGTATACAAACAACAAATGTGCAGTTAAAATTGGAGACAAACAAACAAAATACTTCCCACAGGGGCGGGGGGTGATGCAGGGCTCGCCAATCTCACCGACACTCTTTAATATTTACATAAATGGATTGGCAAAACTACTTGAACAATCTACAGCACCCGGCCTCACCCTATATGAATCCAAGGTTAAATTCCTCCTCTATGCTGACGACCTGGTTCTGCTGTCACCAACTAAAGAGGGTCTACAGCAGAACCTGGACCTGCTGGAGTCGTACTGCCAGACTTGGGCCCTGACAATAAATCCCCAAAAAACCAAAGTCCTTGTGTTCCAGCAAAGATCCAAACATCAGGGACCCAAAATAAATTTCACAGTAGGAACAACCAAAATTGAACAAACCACTAACTACACATACTTGGGCTTAAAAATCAGTTCTACGGGAAACTTCAAACTGGCTGTGAATGAACTGAAAGAGAAAGCAAGAAGGGCTTTCTATGCCATCAAAAAATCAATCCAAATAGAAATCCCAATTAGCATTTGGCTCAAAATTTTCAAATCAGTAATTGAACCAATTGCACTCTATGGCAGTGAGGTATGGGGACCGCTAACTCAACAAGAATTTGCAAAATGGGACAAACACCCAATTGAGATCCTACATGCAGAATTCTGTAAAAGTATCCTCCGGACTCAAAGGAAAACAGTAAACAATGCATGCAGGGCGGAACTAGGCCAATATCCATTAATAATCACTATCCAAAAAAGAGCCACCAAATTTTGGAATCACCTACAAATGAGCAACCCCCAATGCTATCACTACGACGCCCTGAAATGCCAAGAGCTGACCATAAAGAAGAATACCCTCAGTCAACTAGTCCTGGGACTCAGTGAAGTAACTACAGGTAGACTACCCTTTATCCGGACTTCCGAAAACCTCTAAAAACCGAAGGTTTTTTCGTTCAGCGTAAGTCGTGCGTACGAACGAAAAAACCTTCGGTTTTTAGAGGGTTCCGGTTCCAGAAGTTCGGATAAAGGGTAAGTCGTGCACACGACCCCCCGCCGACCCCCGCGGACCCCGACAACCGCCGACCCCGCCAGCCCCGACAACCGCCGACCCCCCCGCGGACCCCGCCTGCCCCGACAACCGCGGACCCCGCCAGCCCCGACAACCGCCGACCCCCCCGCGGACCCCGCCGGCCCCGACAACCGCCGACCCCGCCAGCCCCGACAACCGCCGACCCCCCCGCGGACCCCGCCGGCCCCGACAACCGCCGACCCCGACAACCGCCGACCCCCCCGCGGACCCCGCCGGCCCCGACAACCGCCGATCCCCCCCGCCGACCCCCCCGGGGACCCCGCCAGCCCCGACAACCGCGGACCCCGCCGGCCCCGACCCCCGCCGACCGACTTGCGCTGAGCGTCAGCGTAATCGTGCGCACGACCCCCCCGCCGACCCCCCCCCCCGCGGATCCCCGCCGACCCCCCCGCGGACCCCTGCCGACCCACCTTCCGAAATCCGAAATTCTCCTTTATCCGAAACTCGGCTGGTCCCGAGGTTTTCGGATAAAGGATAGTCTACCTGTACTAACAATAACCAGCCCCAGGACAGTGACAGGGTAACACAAAGAATTCGACCCAACACAATCGTCGCTAAGCAAAAGGAAAAATATCTGAAATATTGGGCTGAAACAACAAAAACCCAAAGCAAACTCAATTGCTACTTGGCCCTAAACAGACAATACAACATAGCTGATTACCTGACCATGGTAAAAGATAACAAACTGAGAAGAACCTTGACAAGGTACAGACTTAGCGAACATAGCCTAGCGATCGAAAAAGGCAGACACAGGCAGACCAGGCTGCCAAGAGAAGACAGGATATGCTCTCACTGCAGTCAGGGAGTAGTGGAGACAGAGATGCACTTCCTCACAGCCTGTGGAAAATATCAGGGCATCAGGGAGAATTTCTACCAAAAATTCTCACAAATATGCCCTGAATTCAGAAATCTGAATGACAACCAAAAACTCCCATTCCTACTGGGAGAGGAGAGAAGCTGTGTAACACTGGCGGCACACTATGTTACAGCTTGCCATGAACAGAGGGACAACCAGTAAACTAAGAAAAGAATATATATAAACAATGCGAATGTATATTTTATACACTCAGGGATATACCTGTTTATACACTGTATGAATAGAACTGCGTTTATGTGCTCAACCATAAATGTATTTTGATGCTTTGGCAACATAAGATGTAACTTATCATGCCAATAAAGCGATTTGAATTGTGAATTAATCCATTTCAGTTGCTTTGATTATATTGTGAGGTGCCTCCCCGCCCTTGTTAATACTAACAGTAGGACTCAGCTAAACCCTTTAACGCAGCGTATTCACAGTGCTTTACATTCAACCAGGAGTTAAGTGGGTCACACCCACTCCTCACTACTCATATAGCGACCTACTGTAACAGAAACTCAGAGTGGCATTCCTCCTGGTTGCCAGGAGCACAGCTGTGTAAGTATTAGAGCCCACCATTAGAGTGAAAAATTAGCATGCACTTTCTGCTCTGCACAAAGAAAATTAATTACAACCAACACATTTTCAACATTTCATTACTGGTAAAATGCTACACTGATGAAAATGCAAGGCTATTCAAAAGAAGAATACAATAGTTTTGGAAGATACGGTGAAATGAAGAGAAATACAACAGGAGTAGGAGGCATTCGCCACAGTTAACACAAAACAAATCAATCTTTCAGTAAGTAGAATATCACATTGAATGGCTTCAATGCTGGGAGTAATTTGGTTATCTTGGCTCACATGAAGACTGACCACTTGGGGCAAGTTACTAGAGAGGTGCTGCTGTCCATCATACCCCAAAAGAGGGGAGAAAATAGATGGGGCTTAAAATGAGACCAAAGAGAGAAGTAGTAATTCTTCACTTTGCTGCAAATGTTTAGGTTGGGATATGAGGTGAAGTGCAGAAGAAATGTGTTAACTTTAACCCTAGATGCCCTCCTACAATGTTTCTGTCACAATATCTGGGGGAAGATGTTTCACTTGCCAGCCCAGGTGTAAAACTGGCGTTTGGCTTTGTCGCTGGTTACAGAAACCGCCTGACTTTTATTTCCATTAATTAATCAAAATCGGGTGTTTTCTTTTACAGGCGGACATCTGCAATAGCGAGTTGTGGGCCGGGCGGCAAGTTGAAAATCTGCCTCCCGATGTCTGCAAAACAAAAGTTAAAACTTAATACGGTTACTCCCAGTTCTACAGTATACAGGAGAGGGATCGTACAGCAATAATCTGATCTCAGGATTCAGACATTGTTATAAACCACTTGGGTTTATGAAGCCACTTGGACCCCCTCATTAAGCTGCTCAACTGTAATGGTAAATGAAGAAATTAAAAATCAAATTCTCCTCTACCCCCACCCCAATTAGCAGAGAACATATGATGCTCCCCGCATCAGATTCCACAGCTCCAGATACTCCACTCTTCTCCAAAAGTCAATGGGGCTCATTTTAACCACCTCGCCACAGGCAGGTGGTGGTCGGAGGTTAAATTGTGATAAACGTGAAACCCAACCCCAAACCACCCCGAATGTGCCTATTTCCGGTTTACGCAGTAGGTTTGGTGTTGGCCGAGTAACTTTAAGCAAGCCTGCCGCGATCTCCCCCATGATCTGATCACACCCTCCCCACTAGCTACCCCGCCACTGCATTTAGATTCCTCTCCCCGATCTGATCTCCCTCCCCTCCCCCAATCCGATCCCCTCTCCTCCCCTCCCCCGCTCCCCCCCCTCCCCCCACACCCCAATCCCCACTCCTCCGATCCCCCCTCCTCCTCCCTGATCCCCACACCCCCTCCCTCCTCCTCCTCCCCTCCCTCCCCCCTCCTCCTCCCCTCCCCCTCCCTCCTCCTCCCCTCCCCCCCGATTCCCCCCTCCTCCTCCTCCTCCCCTCCCCCCGATCCCCCTCCTCCGATCCCCCCCTCCTCCTCCTCCCTGATCCCCACACCCCCTCCCTCCTCCTCCTCCCCTCCCTCCCCCCTCCTCCTCCCCTCCCCCTCCCTCCTCCTCCCCTCCCCCCCGATTCCCCCCTCCTCCTCCTCCCCTCCCCCCGATCCCCCTCCTCCGATCCCCCTCCTCCGATCCCCCCTCCTCCTCCCCGATCCCCCCTCCCCCTCCTCCTCCTCCCCTCAGATTCCCCCCTCCTCCTCCCCGATCCCGCCTCCTCCTATCCCCTCCCCGATCCCCCCACCTCCTGCTCCGATCCCCCCATCTCCTCCGATCCCCCCACCCCCTCCCCCCGATCCCCCCCTCCTCCCCTCCCGATTCCCCCCTCCTCCTCCTCCCCCCCGATTCCCCCCTCCTCCCCCCCGATTCCCCCCTCCTCCTCCTCCCCGATCCCCCTCCTCCCCGATCCCCCCTCCTCCTCCTCCCCGATCCCCCCTCCTCCTCCTCCTCCCCGATCCCCCCTCCTCCTCCTCCCCGATCCCCCCTCCTCCTCCTCCCCGATCCCCCCTCCTCCTCCTCCTCCCCGAACCCCCCTCCTCCTCCTCCTCCTCCCCGAACCCCCCTCCTCCTCCCCGAACCCCCCTCCTCCTCCTCCTCGATCCCCCCTCCTCCTCGATCCCCCATCCTCCTCCCCGATCCCTCTCCTCCTCCCCGATCCCCCCTCCCCGATCCCCCTCCTCCTCCCCGATCCCCCCTCCCCGATCCCCCCTCCCCGATCCCCCCTCCTCCTCCTCCTCCCCGAACCCCCCTCCTCCTCCTCCTCCTCCCTGAACCCCCCTCCTCCTCCCCGAACCCCCCTCCTCCTCCTCCTCGATCCCCCCTCCTCCTCGATCCCCCATCCTCCTCCCCGATCCCTCTCCTCCTCCCCGATCCCCCCTCCCCGATCCCCCCTCCTCCTCCCCGATCCCCCCTCCCCGATCCCCCCTCCCCGATCCCCCCTCCTCCCCCCCTCCTCCTCCCCCCCTCCCCCCTCCTCCTCCTCCCCCCTCCTCCCCGATCCCCCCCTCCTCCTCCTCCCCGATCCCCCCCTCCTCCTCCTCCCCCCCTCCTCCCCCTCCCCGATCCCCCCTCCTCCTCCTCCTCCCCCCCTCCTCCCCCTCCATCCCCCCCTCCCCCTCCCCGATCCCCCCCTCCTCCTCCTCCCCCCCTCCTCCCCGATCCCCCCCTCCTCCTCCTCCCCCCCTCCCCGATCCCCTCCTCCTCCTCCTCCCCCCCTCCTCCCCCCTCCCCGATCCCCCCTTCCTCCTCCCCGATCCCCCCTTCCTCCTCCCCCCTCCTCCCCGATCCCCCCCTCCCCGATCCCCCCCTCCCCCGATTCCCCCCTCCTCCTCCCCCCCTCCTCCCCGATCCCCCCTTCCTCCTCCCCCCTCCTCCCCGATCCCCCCTTCCTCCTCCCCCCCTCCTCCCCGATCCCCCCTCCCCCCCTCCTCCTCCCCGATCCCCCCCTCCTCCCTTCCCCCCCGATCCCCCCCTCCCCGATCCCCCCCTCCTCCTCCCCCCATCCTCATCCCCCCCTCCCCTCCCCGATCCCCCCCTCCTCCTCACCCCCCATTCCCCCTCCTCCTCAGCCCCCATTCCCCCCTCTTCCTCCCCCCCTCCCCTCCCCCCTCCTCCCCTCCCCTCCCCTCCCCCCCCTCCTCCCCTCCCCTCCCCCCCCCCCTCCACTCCCCCCTCCCCTCCCCCCCTCCTCCTCCTCCACTCCCCCCTCCCCTCCTCCTCCCCCCTCCCCCCCTCCCCTCCCCCCCTCCTCCTCCTCCCCCCCTCCTCCTCCCCCCTCCTCTCGATCCCCCTTCCTCCTTCCCCTCTCCTCTCGATCCCCCTTCCTCCTTCCCCCCTCCTCCCCGATCCCCCCTCCTCCTCCCCAATCCCCCCCTCCTCCCCCCGCCGCTCCCCCCTCCTCCTCCCCCCCTCCTCCCCGATCCCCCCCTCCCCCCCGATCCCCCCTTCCTCCTCCCCCTCCTCCTCCCCCCTCCTCCCCGATCCCCCACTCCTCCCCCCCTCCTCCCCCCCGATCCCCCTCCCTCCTCCCCCCTCCTCCTCCCCGATCCCCCCTCCTTCCCCCCCTCCCCCATCCCCCCTCCTCCCCGATCCCCCCTCCTTCCCCCCCTCCCCCTCCTTCCCCCCCTCCCCCATCCCCCCTCCTCCCCGATCCCCCCCTCCTTCCCCCCCTCCCGATCCCCCCCTCCTCCTCCCCCCGATCCCCCCTCCTCCTCCCCCCTCCTTACCGATCCCCCCTCCTCCTCCCCCCTCCTCCCCGATCCCCCCTCCTCCTCCCCGATTCCCCCCTCCTCCCCGATACCCTCCTCCTCCTCCCCCCTCCTCCCCCCGATCCCCCCTCCTCCTCCCCTCCTCCCCGATCCCCCCCTCCTCCCCGATCCCCCCCTCCGCCCCCCCCTCCCCCCCTCCTCCTCCTCCCCCCCACCCTCCCCCTCCTCCTCCCCGATCCCCCCCTCCTCCTCCCCCCCTCCTCCCCAATCCCCCCCTCCCCCCTCCCCCTCCCGATCCCCCCTCCTCCCGATCCCCCCCTCCGATTCCCCCCTCCCCCTCCTCCCCCCTCCCGATTGCCCCCTCCCCTCCTCCCCCCTCCCGATTCCCCCCTCCCCCTCCTCCCCTTCCCCCCCTTCCCTTCCCCCCTCCCCTTCCCGATTCCCCCCTCCCCTTCCCCCCTCCCCTTCCCCCCTTCCCGATTCCCCCCTCCCCTCATCCCCCCCTCCCGATTCCCCCCCTCCCCTTCCCCCCTTCCCGATTCCCCCCTTCCCGATTCCCCCCTCCCCTTCCCCCCCTCCCCTTCCCGATTCCCCCCTCCCCTCTCCCGATTCCCCCCTCCCGATTCCCCCTCCCCTTCCCCCCCTCCCGATTCCCCCTCCCCTTCCCCCCCCGATTCCCCCTCCCCTTCCCCCCCCTCCACCCCCCCTCCCGATCACCCCCCTCCCCCCGATCCCTCCCCCCGATCACTCCCCCCTCCCCCCGATCCCTCCCCCCGATCACTCCCTCCCCCTCCACCCCGATCCCTCCCAACCCCCCCCGATCCCACCCCCGATCCCTCCCTTCACCCCCCCCACCCCCGATCCCTCCCTTCACCACCCCACCCCCGATCCCTCCCTTCACCCCCCCACCCCCGATCCCTCCCTTCACCCCCCCACCCCGATCCCTCCCTTCACCCCCCCCACCCCGATCCCTCCCTTCACCCCCCGCACCCGATCCCCTCACGCCTGATCCCCCCGATACCCCCTCTCCCCCTATCCTCCTCCCTCTCCCTCCTCCCTCCGATCGCTCCCCCCGATCCCCTCTCCCCTCCGATCCCTCCCCCCGATCCCCCTCTCCCCTCCGATCCCTCCCCCCGATCCCCCCTCTCCCCTCCGATCCCTCCCCCCGATCCCCCTCCCCTCCGATCCGCCCCCTCTCCCCCTCCGATCCCTCCCCCTCTCCCCTCCTCCGATCCCCCTCTCCCCTCTCCCTCCCCGATCCCCCTCTCCCCCCCACTCCCCCGATCCCCCCATCCCCCCACTCCCCCCTCCCCCCTCTCCCCCATCCCACTTCCCCCCCAATCCCCCCTCTCCCCCCGATCCCACTCTCCCCCCCCTTCCCCTTCTCCCCTCTCCCCCCCTCTCTCCCTCTCCCCCCCCTCTCTCTCTCCCCTCCCCCGTCCCCCTCTCTCCCTCCCCCCCCGCCCCCCTCTCGCTCCCCTCCCCCCCGTCCCCCTCTCTCTCCCCTCCCCCCCGCCCCCCTCTCTCTCCCCTCCCCCCGCCCCCCTCGCTCCCCTCCCCCCCCGCCCCCCTCTCTCTCCCCTCCCCCCCGCCCCCCCTCTCTCTCCCCTCCCCCCGCCCCCTCTCTCCCTCCCCCCGCCCCCCTCTCTCTCCCCTCCGCCCCCCGCCCCCTCTCTCTCTCCCCCGCCCCCCTCTCTCTCCCCCCTCCCCCCCCGTCTCGCCCCCTCTCTCCCCTCGCCCCCCCTCTCTCCCCCCTCGCCCCCTCGCCCCCCTCTCTCCCCTCGCCCCCTCCACTCCACGCGACACCGAGAACACAGCCACCCCCCGTCCCCCTCCCTCTCGCCCCCGTCCCTCTCTCCCCTCCCCCCTCCCGCTCCCCTCTCTCTCCACTCCCCCCCAATCCCCCCTCCTCCCCAACCCCCTCTCCGTCCCTCTCCCCCCTCCCCCGCTCCTCCCGCTCCCCCCTCCACCACCGCGCACCAAGCCCGCTCTCCCCCTCCCCGATCCCCTCCCGCTCCCCCGCTCCCCTCACGCCCTCCCCTCCCCAGCACCTCGCCTCCCAGCAAACCGAGCAAAGAACCTAACCAGCGCGACAAGCAACTCGCCCGATCCACACAGCCCCGCGAAAAGCAAGAAACCGACAAAAAGCAACCCCTCACGCCCGCCACGACCAAGACGAAAGTAACAAGCAAGCACCAGCCCCCTCCCCCGCCACCACGAACAGCACACCACGCCACGACGAGGGCCCAAGAATAGCAAAAGAAAAGGAAGCAAGAAGCAGACAAGAGAAGAATAGAAAGAACAGCGAAAAGCAGCTCGCAACCGCCGCTCGCCACGCCGAAACGCAACCGATCGAAAGCCGAAAACGCGCTCGAACAAGACAACAGCGCAGCAAGAAACCGCCCAGCTCCCACTCCCCCTCTCCCAAGCCCCCCCTCTCCTCCCTCCCCGACCAACTCCCCTCCCTCCCCTCCCCCCATCTCCTCCCTCCCCTCCCCCTCCCCCTCCCTCCCTCCACTCCCCCTCCTCCTCCACTCCCCCCTCTCCCTCCCCACCTCGCTCCCCTCCACTCTCCCCCAACCGCAACCAATCCCCTCCTCCCTCCAACCCCCCTCCCCCTCCCCTCCCTCCCCCCTCTCCTCCCCTCCCCTCCTCCACTCCCCCCTCCCTCCACCCCCCTCCCTCCCCTCCCTCCCCCTCCCTCCCCTCCTCCACTCCCCCCTCCCCCTCTCCCCCCCTCCCTCCCTCCCCCCTCTCCTCCACTCCCCCTCCTCCTCCCCCCTCCCCTCCCCCTCCACTTCCCCTCCCCCCCTCTCCCTCTCCTCCACCCCCCTCCCTCCCCCTCCCCCTCCCTCCCCTCCCCTCCCTCCCTCCCCCTCCCTCCTCTCCCTCCACTCCTCCCCCCCCTCTCCTCCACTCCCCCTCCCCCTCCCTCCCTCCCCTCTCCTCCCACTCCCCCTCCCCTGCAACGAACCTCCCCTCTCCCCCTCTCTCCTCCACTCCCCCTCCTCCACCCTCCACCTCCCACCCCTCCCCCCTCTCCTCCCCTCCCTCCTCCCCTCTCCTCACCCCTCCCTCCCTCTCCTCCACTCCCCTCCCCTCTCCCTCCCCTCCTCCACTCCTCCCCCGCCACTCCCCCAGACCACACCCGCCTAACCGACCCCTCCCCCCCCTCTCCTCCACTCCCCTCCCCTCCCCCTCTCCTCCACTCCCCTCCCCTCCCCCCTCTCCCCTCCACCCCTCCCTCCCCCCTCTCCTTCCCCTCCCCCCCTCCCCTCCCCCCTCCCCCCTCTCCTCACTCCCCCTCCCTCCCTCCCCTCCCCTCCCCTCCCCTCCCCCTCCCCCCTCTCCTCCACTCCCCCTCCCCTCCCTCCCTCCCCCTCCCTCCACTCCCCCTCCCCTCCTCCCTCCCCCCCTCCCTCCACTCCCCCTCCCCTCCCCTCCCCTCCCCCTCTCCTCCACTCCCCCTCCCCTCCTCCCCCCTCCCCCTCCCTCCACTCCCCCTCCCCCTCCTCCACTCCCCCTCCCCCTCCCCCTCCCCTCCCCCCTCCCCCTCCCCCACTCCCCCTCCCCCCTCTCCCTCCCCTCCCCTCCTTCCCCCTCCCCTCCCCCTCTCCTCCACTCCCCTCCCCCTCTCCCCCTCCCCCCCTCCTCCACTCCCCCTCCCCCTCTCCTCCACTCCCCCTCCCCCTCCTCTCCCCCTCTCCTCCCCTCCCCCCTCCTCCACTCCCCCTCCCCTCCCCCTCTCCTCCACTCCCCCTCCCCCTCTCCTCCACTCCCCCTCCCCCTCTCCTCCACTCCCCCTCCCCTCTCCTCCCTCCCCTCCCCCCTCTCCTCCACTCCCCCCTCCCTCCCCCCTCTCCCTCCCCCCTCTCCTCCACTCCCCTCCCTCCCCTCTCCTCCACTCCCCCTCCCCCTCCTCCCTCCCCTCCCCCTCTCCTCCACTCCCCCTCCCTCCCCTCCTCCTCCACTCCCCCTCCCCTCCCCCTCTCCTCCACTCCCCTCCCCCCTCTCCTCCACTCCCCCTCCCCCCTCTCCTCCACTCCCCCTCCCCCCTCCCCCTCCACTCCCCCTCCCCCTCTCCCTCCACTCCCCCTCTCCTCCACTCCCCTCCCCTCCCCCCTCTCCTCCACTCCCCCTCCCCCCTCTCCTCCCTCCCCTCCCCCTCTCCTCCACCCCCCTCCCCCCTCTCCTCCTCCTCCACCTCCCCCCTCTCCTCCACCCTCACCTCCCCTCCTCTCCCCCTCTCCTCCTCCCCCTCCCCTCCTCCTCCCCCTCCCCCCCTCCCCTCCCTCCTCTCCCCCCCTCCCTCCTCCCCCCCTCCCTCCTTCCCCCCCTCCCTCCTCCCCCCCTCCCTCCCTCCCCCCCTCCCTTCCCTCCCTCCTCCCCTCCCCCCCTCCCTTCCCTCCCTCCTCCCCTCCCCCTCCCTCCTCACCCCCCTCTCCAACCCCCTCCCCTCTCTCCCCTCTCCTCCACCCCCCCTCCCCCCTCTCCTCCACCCCCCCTCCCCTCCCCCCTCTCCTCCACCCCCCCCTCTCCTCCACCCCCCCTCCCCTCCCCCCTCTCCTCCACCCCCCCTCTCCTCCACCCCCCTCCCCTCCCCCCTCTCCTCCACCTCCCCTCCCCCCTCTCCTCCACCCCCCTCTCCTCC